>NC_060250.1:47519717-48769717 GCF_921293095.1 Ischnura elegans | reverse complement strand
AGGGTATTTTCCATATAATCTAAGTAAAACTTTTCCTCGAATCCGCTGAGTTAATTTAGTCTATAAATTTCTCTACGATTCTGTAAATATTTCCAGCATAACTCACCAAGGCACTCATCGAGTGAAAGGGAGTTATTTTTTCTACAAATTTTCCAGAGCTGTGAATAAAATTATACGCCAAATTTAAAATTATCGCTAATATTCTCTGTTGACTAGCCTTTAGCCAACTCACCTAACGGCCAGAGTGTATTAAAAAATTAGGATGAATATTTCATACTAAATCGTACCTTTTGGCTGCAATGTTTCAATACTATACAATTAAAAAATAGAGACAACTTCCGCTTGGGATATTCAATACGACACATGTCGCTTTAAGAGTATCCTCAAGCATAACTGGTGGAATTTAACATTTTTTAGTTGAAGTTATCCATGAAAATTTTCAAGCGCAGTCATAAATTGCCTTCATACCATTTACCCGTATGTCTCAAAAATACGTTAATGTTATGGATTTAATATTATTAATATTATGACCATACGGAATATGTGTTTCATTTGCTCAAACATAAAATTAACATTTCCATGGTTTCCCACCGCATGTCCTGAATTAGATGTGGTTGCGGTTTGATTCTCACTTCGTGAGAGCAGACGTTGGTCGCTTTATTTCATAGTATATCTCGCCACCCTTGCTGGAAGCGCTTAAAACATGCCTGAAATGGTAATCTTTAGGGGTTTAATCTCTCTACAGTTGATGTTGCATGGCGTTTAAAAAAAGATAAAAACGAAATTTCTCCTTCATATTTGAGTGAGTGAGGCTGAGATATTTCTGCAAGCGGTGCTATATTATCGGCGATTCGCGGATGAATAGCCGTGTCTCTCTGAGCTGCTAATTTCAAAGATCGCAAGTGTGCGGTAAAACAGCCAAACACGCCACCTACCTGCTCTGCCTCCTGCGTCGTCTCGCACTGAGATTTTAAAACTCACACAAAAGGTTTTTTTTTCCAATGGAAGCAGCAATTTGCTAGCATCGTAAGCGTGGACTTAAAGGTTTTGAACGGAGCAGATGGCGAAGGCGTGTATACACCACGCTACTGGTGGATCCAACTCCACAGAAATTAGGCTGTTTTTTTTTATTTATGCTTGGTAGCCTGCTCCGTTTACCCTTTTGTCCATCGTGATGATGCCAAATGATCCATGCTAATTCTTTCTCCCAGCGCCTCTCGCGCTCATTCGTGGAACCTCGTTTCAGACTCGACATCCCGAATGAGCCTTTTTTTTAACATTCACGGTGACTTGAGTCTTAGTGCAGTGTAATAACAGGAGAGGAAATAGAAATGAATGAATATTAAAATTTAACAACTTTATGAATCCGTTCGGGATTTGATTCTAGACGAGTAAATCACGAACCAATATCATTGTTGGGTTGTAGACCTAATTGGTTTGTCCCAACCTGAAGTGGAATATTTTCGATGCAACTAAAATTGCGAATTGAAATCGTGTCTGGTATTAAGGGTATTTCTGCAAGGTTTAGAAGGATATATCTCCTCTTGAAAATATGAGATTACACTATGAGTTCGCAGCGAAGAACCCCATTTTTACTTAAAAACAAGGCGCAATAGATGAATAACGAAAACTAGATGGTGTATTTGCATAAAAGAATACAAAAATAACATGGGAGACGGCCAAGTTTGGAGGGTAGGAACTTGTGCAATGCCTCGTTCAGATTACGATTGTTCCAGCAATCGTTGGAACTATCGTGCATTCACACGACGATGGTTGAAACCTATGCTTCCCTCTAGTACTGACATCTAAAGTGAACGGGAAATTGACGGTTAGCAAAGCTGTTGAGGTATGCAGGGTCAAGATATTACTGTGTTCAACGTATATTTACCGAATAATATTTCTTCCACCCATATTCTTCTATCCTCGGACAAATCCATGAAAAAAATAAAGCTTCACGAGCTTTTCGTCTTTCTCTTGTCGCTTCCGTATCCGGTCTCCCAGCGCCTAACCATCGTAAAGTGGCAACGTTCGGAACTACGTCAACACGGTTCACACGGCTAGTTCGGTCAACTATCGTTAGGACGACGGCTCGGACGTGAACGGGGCATTAGCAAAGCTGTTGAGGTATGCAGGGTCAAGATATTACTGTGTTCAACGTATATTTACCGAATAATATTTCTTCCACCCATATTCTTCTATCCTCGGACAAATCCATGAAAAAAATAGAGCGAAGAGAGCTTCAAGAGCTTTTCGTCTTTCTCTTGTCGCTTCCTTTTCCGGTCTCCCAGCGCCTAACCAGGTCTAACCATCGTAAAGCGGCAACGTTCGGAACTACGTGAACTATTGTCAGAACATGCATTCACACGGCCAGTTCGGCCAACTATCGTTAGGACGATAGCTCGGACAATCGTAATGTGAACGAGGGATGATGGAAAAATTAATTTCGATTTAAATCGAAAATCGAGTTTTAAAGGTCAACGATCGAGGAAATCGAGAGAAAGCCATGGAGGTCGAGTTTCGACCCAAACTCGATGTTTCACTTCGATCTTGACCATGCCGATTGATCACAAGAGCGTCACCACCGGCCTATGATAACGTCATACGTCCCATGTGAAAGACTTTGACTGTTAGGCCGGAAAAATTGGAAAGACATGCCCTCAACATTCAAGACAGCATCTCAATCAGTGGATCTTGCTTAAAATTTTTAGTAAAGCCGAATTTCTCCAAGCGGTAATCCCAAAACTTTATTGTACGTGCATTTGTACAGTGGAGGAAAAAAATTAACGCAAAGCTCATTGGCGTTTGAAATAGGCCAGCTCAGGAACTACTTGAAGACTTCCGACTTAGAAAAGTTTGTCCCCGCAATGCTCGCGTACAACTGAGAATTTTCAAACCACAAACCTCTTGCGTCGGGGGTATCAATCATATTTGTCGCAGTATGACAACGCGTATGTTAGTCCCTTTTCTCTTCTCATACAACCGGGAATTTTCAAACTAGATACCCTAGTACCAGACAAATTCAATCTTATGCGTCGCAGTATGACAGCATGTGTAAGACCCACTTGCATTTTGCATTTTTTTACGCAATCATAATTTTTAACATGAAGGTTCCTGAATGCGAAAATAATTATAATATCTGATACACTAAATAATAATGGTTCTGAGCTGAATTCAGAACTTCTTCAACTTTTATTTTGCTTTCACGTGCTTTCATCGAGACCTAGGTAGTCAACACACTCAATTGGATCCAACGATCTGCAATTGAAGAAAAAACGAACATTCATAACTAGACAAAGAAGAGTCCAAGAAAGCCGGCTAAATAATCGAAGTAATAAAGTCCTTTTCCTCCAAATAATGGCGCATGGAGTCACATAGACACTATGCTCACCTTTTAAATCGATCTAAAAAAAACTTAAAAACTTCAAAAAGAGTGAACAATTAAATTTCCTGTATAACATAGGCGATTAAAATAATATGCCATTAATAATTTTTACCAATTATTACCAAAATAATTAAGTAATTTCAAGTGAAAACCGCCATGTATTTTTCATAAATAGGAAAATTAAAGAATTGATTATGAAGTGGTCAAACTTTCACAGAATAAAAAATAATTTAATTATTCCGAATGAAAATGTAAAAATCATGATAGAAAACGAAATTGGTAATGACTAAGCAGATAATTTAAAATTAATAATGTAAAACAGTGATTCGGATTGCTATATGATTTTAAAACATGTAGCGGTGATTGTTTAGGGAAGAGATATTTGACGTGAATTGGAATCGAAAAACATATGCCATGAAAAAATACGTTGCAGTGTGATTATGACTCATTCAGGCAAATGCAAACACGTAGAATGAAAATATGTTTTACCATTGCAACATTGTTTCATAATCTTGCATCTGAAAGTCTATACTTCAATTAAATATCACCGCCAGTAACCAAGTACAATGTACAATTAAAGTCGATGATTAAATTGAAAAGGATATTAGGTTCATTTGTGATTTTTAAGGCGGTGACTGGCGAATTGGAATGTAATATAAGTATGAGCATAATTGAATTCAGTTAAATAATGTAAAATTGAATATACTCATGCAACAAAACTAATTAATTTTAAAATTAATGTAAAAGAATATACCAAATATGAATTAACAAAATGAGATCATACCGCTCCTCCTCTGCAGCAAATACTATAGAGCCATAAGATGCCGGCTTTGTGTGGTACTATCATCAAATCTTCTCTCCAGTGTCTTGATATCCAGCAATGACTCGCGCCTAAATAGAGAACGGGTTAGTGCATACACAAATAAATAACCGTACCGAGGATTTGCATACGCTACAAAGCAGCACACAAGAAAGTGACAATTGCATCAATAGGAAATCATGAATTTCCTACCTAGCCACAGTCCCATTCCTGCATGATACAATGGAATATGTAATGCAAAACCACGGTAAATAAAACAATAATTAACGGGCGGACAAAACGCCTAGCCTTTCGCAAATCTTTATGTATTCATTGGATATGCAGTGGTGTCATGGTGCCGGAACGCCGTTCAGGCCACAAAAGGCATCATGGTTAGATAACACATTTATCAAATTTGTTGCCTCAAAATTTCTAATGGATACAATCGTAACCAAAATAAAAATATTTGTAATAAAATTTAAATTATAACTTGCAATAAAAAACACAGAGTAATTCTCCACTGCTAACAAAAAAGTAAGGGAAAGTGCGTACCGGCGCACTTGGGATTTTGCTATGACGTCACTGGGGATATGGAATAATTGTGGCATGCCAGTGCCTTAGCTAGAGTAATGCAAAGGAGAATGAATTAATAATGGCTTGCCAATGTTTGTCTCCCGTTTTGTGGGCAGGCTGTTTTTGGTCCGTTTTTGCACGTTTTTTGCAACATTGCGCAATTTCTAGCCACAGCGCTGGGACCTAGTTTAAAACCATGAGTGCAGAAATTCTGCGTCAAATGCAAACTACGCGATGTATTTTCGAAAGCATGCATCGTGTCGTGCGTGCACAAATTTACTCGTCTCACGACGTGTACCTGCGGGCGACAATTTTTTGTTTGCACTCAAAACTTAGACTCCAAACACGTATTACCTTCCTGCCGCTGTGATGTGGTGAACGTCCGTCGCCCAAACGTCGCTCTATCTTCCGTCGGCGGACTACATTTTATTTTCGCATTCAATGCGATCGGATCACATCAGGAATTCACTTCCTGCCGTTCTCGACACTCGCTAACGCGGGTGCGAGGCAGGGGGCACGAATTTTACCTACAACGCAGGCAGACTGACACGCTACAATCTTAATAATTATGGATGCGAACAATTAATTTTACAACGAAAGTTGAGTAGCAGTTGGTACAGAGAAATTATACCTAGTTATGATTTCAGACATGGGAACTAAAATAAATCAGAACTTTATCCAAATCATTATCTTTAACAAATTAAAATGACGAGTCATTATCATTAGTCAACGCTCACATGTAATTGTTTGAAACATCAAAATAAATGGGAACGAGTATAAATATGGAAGGAGTGTACTTGGTATTATACAATGTTTCCTAGATCAATAAATCTGAATCAGTATCAAGATTTTCTACTTCATACAGACATCGTTATAGATAATTGATCCTACCCCCTCAGGCATGAGAGAGGAGATCGCGTAGGGATTTTTACGCCTGATATGGGGAAAAAAGAATCCCAATTATATATTTGATAACAAGATATAACTTGATAAAAATCAAGGTATGAGGATAGAAACATTGAATGTGAGATCCCTTAGGACCTACGGTGTGCTAGAAAACCTGAACTTTGAATCTCTACGAGCTCGGTATTAGCGAAATGAAGTGGTCTGAATCGAATTCGAAGCTACAGAAATATACACACAGGATCTCTAACCGGTAATCATGGGGTTGGTATGATGCTCAGAAAGAGGGCTTGACTGCGTGTGAATCCTGCGTTTCCTTCAGTTAAATGAAACAATTGCCATGGCATAGTTGGAGACTAAACCATCAGATACCGTTGTGGGGCAGATTTATATGCCTACGACAGACTACGAGTGAGTAATAAGGAAGTGCTTTGAAGAGTGGAAGAGAGGAGAATTACTCTAATAACCTTAGAAAGATCACGGGACTACTAAGTAGGCCACATTATGAGGCATGATGACCTGATGAAAACAATCGTAGAAGGACAGGTGGAAGCCAAGAAGGGCAAGGGACGGCCCCGAATGAGTTGCATATGACAGGTTATAAAATATGTAAAAGAGAAAAAATACGTCGTCATGGAAATGCTATCGGATACGAGAGAGGAAAGGAGAACAGAGTCAAACCAATGCTAGAATTAACTAGAGATGATGAGCTAGGAAGAATGTAATAGCCAAGATGAAAAAACGAGACGAGGAGGGGTAAATCGCAGTGCGCAAGTCAGTCAAAGTAAGATTAAATTGTGAATTTGGCAAGTAAAAATAAGCGGCACCAAATAATATCACTTGACTTCAATGCCTAATGATTGAGAATTTTTTAAAAATTCATGAAGTGAGAGAAGAGTCTGGACTGCCTAACAATGAACCGAGCACTAGTCACCCACGCCGCTAAGTATTTCGCCACAGCGTTCAGGAGGCAAAATTTCACAATAGGGTCGATCTCTTATACCAGAAACCAAAATGCTTTTAAGTATTCGGTAGATGGAAGCGGGAAGATAAGTTATAAGGAAAAATAATATTCCTCATCCAGCCATTATACGTTTAAAATGAAAAACACGCGAAGGTACCGCGCACATATCATGAGATGGTGGCGTCATTATATACATATCTGATAAATTTAACCGTTCAGGAGGAACCGATTAGAGAGGAAAAGAATTTCTAACTAGATGAACTCCCTTATGATAATAGCATAGCCTTAGTTTTAAAGAACTGTTTCAAAATATATATCAGTATACCCATTTCTTAGACGAATAATTGCAGTATTTACTTTGTTAATGCTTATTTGACTCTTGTTTAATATTTTATTTGTACGCATCTTAGTTTAATTCTGCTATTTTCATCCATGTAAAAATTGTGTTATCGTCCGAATAAGTGAATAAAAGAAATAACAATGAACTTCGCTAGTCCCACGAGGGATCCTAAGAGGTAACTGGAGGCAATGACTAGTTTCGCATTAACTCGTGACAGTATCAAGTTTTCTGCCCAAGTGTCGATACAATCGATTTTTCTCCGAGAAAGGTTGAGAAGTTGGTGACGGATTGCACATGGAAAAATATGTGAGTTTATTTATCAAAATCGATGGTAAAAGGAAGTCCTGATGTTGCTCATTGTGCCAAAAACAAGTTAAAGCTCAAATAAAGACCTATCGCTGTAGTAGAGAAATAAATAAGAATAGAGCAAGAGTGGTGCACAGGAGGCAATATGTAAATTGTTGTAGGAAAGTTATTCAAAGCAAGCTAAAATTATTATGGTCACTCATGGTTACGATTATACCTATTTATCTGAAGCTGGAAAAAACTGTAAATCCTTGCAAAGCATTTTTGCATGACTACATTTTGGTGTTATCACTGTGGGGCTGAACAGTACATTTAATTTGTTGACGGTTATAACTTAATTTAAATACAGTTTATTGGATTTTCTCACGACAAATAGCCTTAATGCCATCGCACAGCACAAGCATTTGGTGTATATTTTGGATACTTGTCCTTGGGAGCCTCTCCCACGGAGGAAAAAAACAGATAGACAATATTATAGCGAGAAAAATTTTACAATACCCTTGAATCACTAAATGTCACTAAAATCCCTATGTCATTAAATAGTTCTACTTTGTATGTTACTGAGACAATATGAATTAAAAGCAAAATCATGCAGAAGCTAATTGAAGCAAATAAACAATCAAGGATATCTAAAATTGAAATGTATGATAAATTTGACTTACCATATCTTAACCAGCACGTCTCTCCTGTGTTATCTACACTGGATTACGCGGTACATCTAAATTCACATCGCATAACCGACAGTGTAAGCGGATTTGCGTTACTGTAAAGAAAGGATGATCACAGATTAAATTTCGCCTCTTAGAGCAGGATTAAAGTGGTTACCGTCCAATGGAAATCTACAGTTAAAATAAATATATTAGAATTAAAAAGACGGTGAAAAAATGTGAGAAATCTTTCCAGCTAGGTGGAATACCTTGTGAAGATTGAAGAAAATATTTTATGTTACCGATTTTGAATCTCGTCCCTACATAGTTTGGCTGGATACGAATACTTTGAGTAGCAATTTTTTCCTCAATATACCGATGAAAATTATAATACTTAGTACTAGTATTGTGAATTTCAATTTATTTCAATTACTGAATTTGTAATGATCAGCATCGGCTTAATTGTAGCAGGTCTCTCACGATCTCAAAGGCCTTTCTAACCGACGGCCAATTTAATTCCTAACTCCTTCGACCATAAACATTCAATTTGGGCTCTTTGGCCTTTGGTCCGCTCCTTAATCACTATAGCAAATGATTAACCTCTTTCCGATGTTTTGGCAACTGTCACCGTGGGTATCAG
This sequence comes from Ischnura elegans, assembly GCF_921293095.1. Classification (NCBI taxonomy): domain Eukaryota; kingdom Metazoa; phylum Arthropoda; class Insecta; order Odonata; family Coenagrionidae; genus Ischnura; species Ischnura elegans. The sequence continues at coordinate 48,761,163 of NC_060250.1, read as the reverse complement.
AGACACCTGGCGACCGTGAGTATGTCCACTTATCGCCTCCCGTGCGTTAGTGAACCAATCGGTTCATGCTACTTTTTGGGTTCCCAGATATACGACACTCAAGACAATGGTAATTACAAAAGCCCTCGCTAGAGCTCAACCATTTTCCGGATCCATCCATGACCTAAGACAGATGATCCAGGTCTCCGAGAGGCAGCATTGCCCTGAGGTCGTCTCCAGCAGTGGAGACGAAGCTATTAACCAGTAATCCAAACTGTGACGCGGGTACGCCCAAAAGATAATAAGTCATTTGTTCATCATTACATTTTTCAAAACTTCGTGGTGAAATTGCAAATGCTGTAATCGCTCAATTCCCATTTTTCTTCGAGGAAGGGAATTTTAGTACAATTATCCTATTTTTATTAATAGCTGAACATTGGCTCATATACATGGCTTATATATCGATGGCTAAGTTCTTACAACACGTATCTCAAAAATAGCAAATTTCAGGAGAGCAAAAAAAACGATTAATTTTTATTGTTTGTAATTGTTTAAATTAAAAACCAAAAATACATAAAACTGAAAAAGAAGCACACATTTTCAAACAAAAAGTTTTTTACTTGAATTTTATTTTATTATACTTTATATCATTCATTTTAATTCAGTATTAGCAATATTAACTCAGAACGGCCAAATATTCAGGTACCTGTTGTTAGAACTTATATAGCCATCGATATATAGTATGCATGCATAGTATATTCAGGTACCTGTTGTTAGAACTTATATAGCCATCGATATATAGTATGCATGCATAGTATATTTACCACAACTTTGTAAATACATACATGGGATTATTACATATTATTAAATATTGGAACAAAAAAATATTGAGGTGAAAATTCCTCCACAGTCTTGATAGATGATGGAATTAATCCAAATGAATTGGTTACTTATTGTCTTCATCACATGTTAGCAATCCAAAGATTGGTTGAAAGTAGTTAGAGCGGCATTAGCTGAAGTCAAGTGATGTATATACTCGGACTACCTATTATTTACGTAATGGAGTTGCCAAAAAAATTAAAGCACAATAAAACATAATCAGGAATGAAATGTGAGTGCAATTTTTCACCTCAGTACAACTCAAACGCCAAAAAAAGTTTTTTTTAATGTTGTCAACTTCACTAGTTTAAATGTTGTCAACTTCACTAGTTTCACTTAACACTGCTTCGAACCTTTGCAGACTGAACTGTTGACGAGATACCTTGACCAAATATTCACAATCTTATTAGTAAATCCTAAATTAATATATTTAAACAGAAGATACGTATTGACTATATAAGAGATAGAAATGCCTTATCTACCATTCCTCCCTTTCGCCTGTTTAAAAAAAAGTAATTTTCATCAGACCATAGTGTCTAATCCATTAAACCGTTCTGTCCTCTAGCTAAGATTTTCAAAACAATTCTCTCCTCTCCTGCTCTTCCTAGAACTTCCATTCTCTCTATCCGTTTCATCTTCATCATTCTTCTCTAATACCACATTTCGAAGTCTTCCAGTCATAATACTCCCCTGTTATAATCGTCCATACCACATAACCGAAAGGAAGCATGCTCCAAATATAAGTCCGAATGAATTGCTTTTGCAATTCAACGCTTACAATCCCAGAAACTGGCGTCCGCCAAAAATGAGTCGACGCGGAACTAACCCGGAAACCAATCATCAATTTAATCACCGCGGAAGCCTCCGTAATAATTATTGTTGTATTATTTTTAAACATGGCTTTGAATAATCATAAAATGAAATATTTACACTAGCAGTAAGACGTGATATCTCGTAAAAGAAATATCTATAAAATTCACCAACATGAGCTTAAATACAACAGCAACAGTCATTATTACAGCCATTTAAACAAAAATTGTCTTTTTTCTTATATTTTATGATTGCTCTCAAATTCACGTGCAACACGAGTTAGCCAGACAGGCACGAAGTGGCTGTTTTCAATGCTAGTTAGACTTATATATCAAAGTTAGATATGTAACTTTGATTTGATGCTTACTGGCTTCATACATTGATGAATTTGCTTCATTTAATACTGTACTCTGTATAGTAGTGTATAAACCGGTGTTCTACGGATGCATACCGCTCGTTACTAACAGTGGGCACATACATCCTCGCTAGGACATGTCGAAATCTCGCCGCGGAGTCGATATTCGTGGATTGTAAACGCGAGCGCGAGGCGCGATTCGCTTTTCAATCGTTCGCCGATGAACTTCCGCCTCTGACTGCTGTCAGCGCTCCCGCGCCTCAAAGGATGATCGGGAGAGGACCGCGCGTTTATTTGATCCGAATCTTGCTCGGCACCAGCGCGGAAGTATTTTTGGGGTGTTGCAGGGAGAGACAAGAAACACTCAGTTCTCTCGCGACGGAGGAAGTTGCGTGGCCTCGGAGAGGGTTCTTGGGAAATAATGCGTATGGTAAGGAAAAGCAAATCAATGCTTCCTCTTCACAAAAATTGTGATTGGATAGAGTGCCAAGGAATGAGGCAGTTAATTCGGACGCGAAATCAAATTTATCGAAAGAATTCGTAAGTGGTAAGGGAATAATGAGGGACTTATGACGAAAAATAAATTAGTCTTCACTTAGTAATTATCTATCTTCTATCTATATATATAAAAGAAAGTCGAAAAACGTGTTAGTTAGAACACTTATCACTCGAGAACGGCTGCACCGATTTTTATAATATCAGGCTCTCTGGGTTCGTCACAGCTCCGGATAACATATAGAACATTAAAAAATAGGAAAAGTTCCCAAAAATATTCATCTTTTTCTTAGGGATATGTTTTTAGGAGTTGTTAACACTAGAACAATTGATAAGTCGGTCAAAACTACAAATTAAATTATTTGTTTTGTTTCTACCAATTTAATGATTGAATTTCGTAACAATATAACATTTACATTGTAAAATATATTCAAAAACTACAACAATTGATAAGTCGGTCAAAACTACAAATTAAATTATTTGTTTTGTTTCTACCAATTTAATGATTGAATTTCGTAACAATATAACATTTAAATTGTGAAACATATTCAAAATATTGAAATTATATCTAAAATATTTAATTCGAGCCAATTGTAATCTCAGCTCGAGTTGACACTACACTACCGTGTTTGTAAACAAATCTCAAAGCAATTGTTGACAATCGGTGATATCCGTGTTCCTGTCAACGAATCGAGCAGTTTGATTTCACTTCCTCAGAATGTTTGCAAATTAGTTTCATCGGAAGGTGAGCTCATGAACAAAGTGTTCCCGAATATAATTGATCACCACTAAAATCACAAATGGTTGATTGAGCGAGCAATATTGACGGCCTGGAACGAAGATGTAGATGACTCAAACTAAGTAAATCAGGATCTTATAGTTGGTACTCTGCATGAATTAAAACCTTTTAACTGTGTAACAAACGAAGACGAGGTCACGAACTATCTATCTGAATATTTTAAGTCCTTGGACGTACCTGGCTTACCACAGCACGAATTACAGCAAAGGTAGGCTTTGTGACTAGTGAGTTTATAATAAAGTAACGCGAAATTTTCCGCTAGAGGAATGCAAGCGAATTGAAAACCCGAATTTTTACCGCTCAGGCCTATATCCCGTCTGAGTTCGTGTTCGGAGGAAACAGGATTACGGAGGTGGCCGACCGTGGCCGTTCGCTTAACGTTCGCATTTCTATCCGGCGCTCGGATCCTGTATGCCTCAACCACCTCAAACAGCCTTTCGGAAGGGGCAGCGGAGGGTATAAGGACCAGCGAAGGGGTTTTCCAAAAAGCAGGAGCTATTCTACCTATGGCGTTCGCGCGGCTGGCTGCCTCAGTTCGCCAGCATTCTGGGGCAGTTGGAGGTCTTCTGAAATATTCGTGAAATACAGTAGAGAACATTCGGGTTATATCCTCTCTCTCTCTTGCCACACTCACAGAGCTGCCCTCAGAGAGATCGTTTTCACGACCACTTGTAGGTATCTCGTCATCGCCTTCTTTTCATGAGTTGTTGACGTAATAAAGCTGGTTGTTCCAGACTAAATATGGAGGAACCGTCCCATCACATAAGGAAGATATTTTGCGATTTCAACTTAAAAAAGATATTTTGCGATTTCGACTTAAAAACTTTATTCACTACACTTCACGATGCGTATTGATGCTTTCATATGATTTTCGAGTGGTAGACACCAGGAGGAGTATTGAAGAGGAGAAATCGCTTTAATTTCGTGGTAGTTGTTAACTTCATTTGAGCTGTGGGTGATAAGGATAATTAATAAATGTAACTTTTAGGGCGAAAGGGCGGATCCCGGATTTTTTCTGGGGGAGGGCGTCACCAGGGTCTGACAGGCAAGCGGTTTTCTCGTATTTGGGATTAAGCACATCATTCAACGCTAACTCTTTAAAAAATACTCTTAAATTTAACATAAAATTTATTAATATGTCTATATTTATAACTTTTACATTAAAATATAAAATTTACCAATATTTGTATTAAAAATTTTGTCAAATGCGATGGTGGGTGGCGTAACATGGTGGAACTCCATCATGATGCACAAAGAGTAAGAAAAAGACTTTGCTGTTCCACAAAATGAAATATATATTTGCGACCGGTCCGACTGGCAATATGATGATACGCCGTATCGAAACCGGTCGCAAATATATATTTTATTTTGTGGAACAGCAAAGTCTTTTTCTTACCATTTGTGCAAAAATTGGTCTACAATTTCAGCGTCTGGGAGGTCACGTACCCCTGTGCCCCCCCTTATTCCGCCTATGGTGTCCAGCCCACTGGGGGAAGTTATCGCGAAAATGAGTGCAAAAATTTCAACAAAATTGAAGTTAAATTTCTCGTCGCACCATTATGACTGGAAAGCTGCACTGCAGTGGTAAAAACTCTTCATTGTTTCTGTAGTTTCAAGGACCACACCTCCCCGAAATTATGACTTTGAATTGTATTAGGAAGGCAGCTGTGGAGAAGGATCGTGGAATCTGTGGCCCGGTGATTCAATAGGAAAGAGGAATCCACATTCCAGGAATTCCAGGTTGATTTCAAAGTTACCTCCAACAGAGGGCAATTCCAATTAAGACTTTGCAAATATGTTTCTTGGGGAATCTTCCACTCAATAATGCTTGGAACTGTGATTAGATAAATTCCACTGTAATCAGTTTTAGTCGTAAATACTGCGCATAATTCTGCATTTATCGCCGCGCATGGGAAGTTTTTGAAATCTGATTAGTAAGTGACCGAAGTGGCAACAGAAATCAACCTCCTATGAGCTGGATTGGGGGCTTCTCTACATATATTTTCCCCTTTTACCGAGAGTACCAAGGTAATGAATGCGGTGATGACCGCTGGGAGAATTATCCGTTGAAATTATCCGAAGGTAGTTCCTAAGTTCGAAGTAGTTATTGATGAATCTCGACGCTTTTCGGAATTTTTATCAAGTCTTTCTGCGCTGGATTCCATATTCTCACTGCGCATTAAAAGTGAGAACTGACGAGTTTCGAAATAGAACCTCCCTTCCACTATTTCACCCGAAAATCTTCCCACGACACGCTTGACGAATCCTAACTTCTTCATCCACAAATATTCCTGATATACGTTACCCATGATAGCTTTGATGTTATCGCAACTTGCAGGTATTTGACTTCATCTGTCGCCTTTGGTTTACACCATCCACAACATATACATGGGGATAGTTGCACAACCAACACAAGAAATGTACCGTCTAGTTCCCTCTCTTGGCTCCAAGGATAAACATTGTTAAGATCCGATGGTAGAATACGAATCCGTATACTCTTTTTTGACGCTCACTTTGGTTTGGACGTCGCTAAAAAAGGAAAAATAGATTCGCGTGGTATATGAGATTATACGGTCACCGATTTTGGTCATAAATACCGCCTGTAACTCTCATAAAAGCTCTCTCAAGGCTTCAAAAAGTTTACATTACCCTAACATGAGCAATCTCTTAGGCTAAGAATTCAGGCAACAATCCATTTAACGCTCTAACCAAATATTTAGCCAATAATTTATTCATCGGTTCTGTCAATTTTTAAATCCGGAACTGGGATCAATATTATTTAGCCCGTTAGCTAATCCAGTACACCAACCCACCTTTCTACCTTGGTGCTTACTCTCCACAGTGATCGTGTGTTTGTCTCCCGCAGCCAAAAACCGCAGCAATCGCTTTGAATGGCCGGACGCTGTGTGCCCGTCCAGAGACAAGCATGGGCCCAATTTGCCGCCGCCTCCTCTCCCCACCCACTTCGAACAAATTACGCAAGGACAGCTGTCCTTTGAGTATCCCTTTCCACACCCCCGTGGTCCGCTCCTCTCCCGAAAGAAAAAAAAAAGCCCCTCTTTTCCCCCGTAAAGAAACTTTCCCCAGGAAGGACCTCCCAGCAGCGACGGCACCTTTTTTCTCCGCCTGTCGACGTCCCACTAACTCTTTGGCCCCTTCCTTTGCCGGCCCTGAGGGGTAAGGGGGGGGTCCTTCCCTGCCGAGGAAGAGAACCCTTTTCCTGCTTGGACCCGAGCGGACGCAATTTCCCAGCCCTCCAATCTCCCACAGCATATATCTTTCTCTCTCTCTCTCCTGTCCCTAAAGGGCCGCACTGTGGCGGCCCGCTTCATGTAAAGTACTCGCCCGGGAGCGAAAAAGGGAGTTGCTCTCAAGGACGTGCGCTAGCATTTTGTACCCCGGCAAAACAACAAAACAAAACAACTTATTTTATAGTCATAAATAATCCAGGAATGTTGCCGTTGTAAAATATTTCTTCTCTGTTGATGAGAGCTTAAATCCACCTCGAAATTGCACGAAGTAATATTAACCCCCTCGCCCTAGATGTGACTCCATAATACTGTCGTGGAGCTTAAGATGTAGATACGGTACCCGGAAGGTGCATTTGACCGTTTCCGGTATCATGGATCGGTACTACAAATACAATGTGGTTTTGTAGTTGGAGTGAAATACTGAAAATATTTTAAATTTAGGGAAGGGTCGGTTCGGTTCTTCGGTTCTCGTTTAAAACAGTCCAAAGCTTAAAGCCAGAATATGGACACATGCAATAAAGAACCTACCCCAATTTAATCGACAGTAACTCCTATATGAAATCTTCTCTTAAGAACTATATACATTTCAAGTTTTATACTGGGTAATTTAATGGTACCTGTAACTCTTGTTACCTCGATGAGCTCTTTCAGACATGTTCATAATAAGGTAATAATTTAGATTATAAACGAAGTAATGAATTTGTTTTAAAAATTGAGAGAAAAATAATTCATCTATTGGGAAACGCGAACCAAGAATCGGAATTGAGAACCGATGCCAGTAACCGAATGGGAATCGAAGCTGACATGATGACCTATCCCTGATTTTCATTCAAAATTCAAATTCCAGTTCCCCGAGTCTGTGAATGTCGCAAACTTAAGACAGTTTCTACCTACCAAAGTGGGCAACGGTCTCGTTAACCATATTTCTCCCTCTTGTCTATTGCGAGCGAATAGGCAAATTAAAGCGTATATTTTTGGTTTCCCACTCACAATCAGTTGGATACTTCTCCAGCCACTCGCGACAAATGATATTATTCAACAGCGGAAAAAAAAATTCTCAAAATTAGTTGTTCTTTGTGTACTTCTTCCTCCTGAATTCGAAAATTATATTCAAAATATCGTATCAATCATAATTGTGCAAAAAATCGTATTCTCCATGCAATTCTATAACACACCTTTAGGTAATTTGTAACTACAAGGTAAACGAGTAAAGTTAAGCTTTCAATTGCAATAAGCGATTATTACGCTACCTGCGACACTATTTTGGGGGAGATGATAATGCATAAAAATACTTGCTGCATGGAATCATGCACTAGGTTTGTGATACATTGTTAAGTACCTACGCACGTATTTAACATTTACTACGTACTACTGGGTATAGTATGAGGCAATAATTAGGTCAAAATAACCTAGTAACCTGTCAAATGAAAACCTTCAAATAATTTGGATATATTTATGATAATATTCATTCAAAAATAATTGTGACGGTTGAAATCATGTTGAAGTTGATTACAGTTTTAACTAATAACATTGGGCAATAGACACACAGCGAACAGATGTATTCAGGGAATGTGGAACCAAATATTTACTAACGTTGGTTCTTAGCTATCATGGCATAACCTCATCCTTTCCTTTTATGGGGAATTTCTTTGTGCTCATTGAGCAGCCGTCGCCCATCATCCGAACATCATAAGTTTTCTGTTAGCGTTGTTCCAATTCCTTTACGTTCTGACGAAAATATTTACCCTGATCCAAACTAATATTTCACCGCATATCCTATAATTTTATGCATTCTATTGTCATTGATTGCAAATGTGTGCAATTTGTGACATGACTGTCGGTTATACGATGTTTTGAGTATTATTTTCGTATTTATGAGGTCAAAATACAGAAAGAACACCTAAATTTTCAAAAAAGGTTTTTATGACCGAGAATTTTGTACACAGTGCATTCGAAGGCTTTAGTAGATAACTTTATGGCGCCAATAACTCCTACCAGGTGGTCCACCACTTCTCCAATACTCCTCGGCCTCGCAAATCGCTAAAACGGAGTTCGTTTTTGTATGCGCTTTTGCCATCGATTTTGTTCTCTAAACTCTCCAAGTACGAGCAAATGAATCTGAACTACAATGACGTAACCAACGCACGAATAGTGAGCCGCAACTTTTGCGTGTTCTTGCCATAAATTTAGCGTGAATGGCTGATGAGAAAGAATTTTTTTTCGTTGAAACTCATCTACCCCTTCTGTACATGGAAATGTTTTGATAAATAGCAATTTCACATCCTAGTAAATCAGCCCTACTTATGGTACGATCCAGTGATTCTGTAAGCAAGAGAATCAGGGCAACTAGCAAACAATTGTGCTAATGAGGAAGCGCGATAAACCAATTAAAGCTACACCATAAGTTTTTCCTCAATCCGTTCATCATAATTGACATATATGTCACCTTATATTTTATATTGCTTATAATTAATTTTTGCCGCCAAAACTGGTGGAGGAATGTGGAGCAGATATATCACGGGTGCCGTCACAATTATATTTGAATCAATATTATCATAAATGTATCCAAATTACTTGAAGGTCTTTCATTTTAAATATAAATAGGTTATTTTGAGCTAATTATTACCTCATACTATACCGAGTAGTACTAAACATTTAATACTTGCGTAGATACTTAACTATGCATCAAAAACCTGGTGTATGATTACATGCACTACGTTTTTTGCATTACCATCTGCCCCTGAATGGTGTAGTAGGCAGCGGAATAAATGTTAATTGCTATTGAAAGCTCAACTCCGCCTCGTAGTTGCTCGTTTATTTTTGGTAGCAGCTAAATGTGGATGAGTGCATGTTAGGAAAGTAGTACTCATCCCTTGCCACTCACTCCCTGGCTAGTTGGGTTCTGTGAAGGTGCAAATTACTCCAAATGTATAATTCGGCCAGATCGTGGTAATATGGTTAGAACTTTAGGCAGTACAACCTGGGTCAAAATAATAGGATTTCAATCCAGAGAGAGCTGACTGGCGACGGCGACCAGCGGCAGCATTCACTATGGAGCTTTGCACATTAGAGACCTGCTCAACGCAGGAATTTGTTCCTCAGCTTTAAAACTGTGGAAGCATACAAACTTTGCTTTGTATATACTATGGGTTCAAGTAGTTTCCTCACGAATGGAGTGGCGCCACACATGCTTGTGAACGATACTTGATATCCTTTAATGCGGTATGTTATTCCAAGGCCATGCCCATGAAGGTGGAAATTCAAACATAAATTTTATGTGCTTTAAATCATGTTCCAATAGCGTCCATCGCTGAACATCGGAAAATGAATTTTAAAAATAAAATGCAAATAAAATATAATGAAGCACACTCTCATTACCCAATTCTTGGAGAAAAAAACGACTAAATAAAATTATAACTCTGTGACCGTTAAAAAGAACTCATGGAGAACGTGTCATGGAATAATTAAAACTCAGCTTAAGAGACTTTTTTGGAGGACAAAAATGTTTTTCATCTCTATTGCGTTCTAATAAATCCGTCATAAATTCAATTAGGCTACCGTTAATATTCACTTGTATCGCTTAAAATTTCGTCACCGCAACCAGCAGAGAAGGAATTAAATCTTCTAAAAAAGCGATTACCACTCCGCTTCATCCGTAGGGAAAATATTTTGACTTGAAGCATAAGGGCTACAAGTACGAATTATCTTTAAGGTAACAAAGCCACAAATGTATAGAGTGCAATGAGACAATTTCCGGCAATTGCAACAGTGGCACCGTGAAAAGTTATCCCGAACATTTATTTGTGACCACCGATCTTCCAACAGCTATTGGCATAATCATGCTATTGGTATAGCTGCAACTAAGTAGATCATAATAGCACAAGCATGTATTGAATATTGGTATTTTATCAGCCACAGTCACCGGAAACTAGCTACTTTGCTGCATTTAGCAAGTGATACCGATGAAGGGAATCTTAAATGATAACCCACGCTCCTTCATGCTTTTAATCCAATGTAGGGCAAACGTTTTTCTTATTTATTCTAAAAAGCTGAAATATCGTGGCGTACAGATTCAAAATATTTTCGCTAATATAATGAATAGCATTCTGAACTCAATCTTGAGCTAACTCAGCATATTTGTATACCTAGGCTTCCTACACACAAACACCAATTAAATATCTCCAGCGTATTGCCACCTCCACCCAGAGAAAATCACACATGGACAGACTTTCTGCAACCATGCTGCGATCTGGCAGCATGACGTCATCCATTCTCGAGGACGGGCTCTGATTTGGCCACAGCGTCAACGACACGCTGAGCTCCGAAAGCCCACTTAAGGCCGTCGATTCTTCTCCGCGGATATCTCGAAAAGCAGGCGGAGGATGGAGAAACGTAAAAGTCAGGGTCAATTTATTTTTTTAAGGCCATAAAGTACAGCTACAATAAAAAATGAGCGAACGCGCGAACGAGCCCAATTATTTTTTTACTACTTTGATGTTAGACATTACTTAGATACGAAAATCGACAATCCATTTCCTCGAAAATTCTACAGTGGCAGTTGGTTTGAGACTTCGATAATTTTTACGCCACCTTTCATCCCAGTGGGTCACACTGCAGCTACAGCGGGATGTACCCCTTCCCACGGCAGCATGTCTCACTGAATGAAGCTTTAGTATCCCCATCAGGGTGGTCAAAACATTTTATGTTTAAGTTGCAAGTTGACTATTTGGTTTAGTTTTATTAGAGGACGAAAGTTAAAAAAATAACCTTGACAATATTTGACCCCGTCGCGTTGGGTTTGAAAGTTTTCAAGTGTATTTGTCTATTTAGATCCGATTTTTGTTTACTTTAATGTTTCATTTCTAATTACGAGGGTGGCCTTCATCTGTTTCTTTTTTTTTGTAGAGATCCCAAATTTTCAAGCGCGATTCGGAAGTCTCAATTACGTTTCGATCAGCAATTGGAAGAAAAGCAATTGGTTTGTCGCCGTGCAAAAGTTAGTTGGATTTGAAATAAGTGGCTTCAACCTTTCTAGCCTAGCTTTATATTTGTCAAAAATATAACCAGGATGTTTTCTTCATTTAAAAATGAGTGGATTTTCAGTTCAGCCATAATTATCGTGGCAGCGTAAATAGACTCACCTACTAATTATACGTTGCTTAGTAGCAACTCTTTGTTTTTAAGGGTTTAACGATTGATATTTGGAGTGTTTGTCTGTACCTTTTTAGGTATGTGAATCTAAGAACCATCCCAGACGATGAATCGGGAATAACACTGTCGGCCAAGAGGTGGAAATTTCATTGAAGAAGCCATCAAGAGATAATGGTTAATCGATTCGGCCTTAGAAGCAATTTTTGTTTCCTCCTTTACAGTTAAGTATACAAGGGAGAGGTTGTTGTAAAGAAATCACCACCTTTCCTATAGATGACTTCTCAAAAATTACTTCTGCGGCTCACGCACATATTTTATCAATAGATATTTAAAAAATTTGATATTCTTTGGAAGCAACTATTTGTATAAAAAGGGTTAAAAAATAATATTATTATATGTGGCTTCAAGTGGTAATTATATGGAAAATGGTGAGGAAACACCTCTTCAACCACACATATTCTATGTACAAAATTATTATTTTTATTTCTGTGCTGTAGGTGAGAATACGAGAAGTTATTTCTCTCCCGTACGCCAATGCTTGCAATGGAAGATTCCTCGTGCACCGCTCGGAATTACATGCAATATCTGGTAGCGGAGATAAAAATTTCCGATTTACAGTTCATGATGACGAACTTGCTAGAAAAATTTTATTCGTGCATAATACTAAACGCAGAAGCTGTAAATTAATACGGCTCAAAAACCTGCGGGTGCGCCGCAGCAAAATTCAGAAAAAATGTGAAATCTCACAGCTAGTTTCTTCTCCACGAATGCTAGAAAGATTCCGTTGAAGATAGGGGAAAATGCGCCCTTTATTAAACTTGGATGTTGTTTCGACGTTACGAGCAAAAAGCTTCAGCCAATTTTTTTCTCCTCACCCTTGCTCAGCAGAACTGTGGAGTTTCAAACGCATCAAATAGAAATTACCACTGCCGTGCGCGTCCATGAGTAACAAAATGATATAAAAAACTCTACATCTAATGATATATGTATCAATGTTGCCAAAAATAATGGTAATATTGGAAACACCTTTTTTTAGGTTGGCTTGAATATATTTTGTTTTTTTTACCTTACTTTATGTTTTGAAGTTTTACGGGTTTTAATTTATTTCAGTGTGTCTATTCTCATGTTTTGTTGCTAAGTATATTTCAGATATAAAACTTAAAAAAAGCAGTTCAAGAATACTATTGTTCTCACATTTTATTGCGATATCAAATCTTGAAACACTTAAATAATGCCAAACAATGGAAAATCTAGTTTTATTATGAATTCAAGTTAATTGGACGGGAGACAAATGTAACATGAGTTACCAGTGTGGCTATAGTAATTATTCTTATCAATATATTTATGTTTTATGATACAAACGGTGATGGTTTATAATAATTCTAAATTATTAATGGCAGTAATTTTGAATATTTTCCACCTTGAGTATTCAATTGAATAAAAGTGGAAAACTTTAAATTAATGCTGCAACATCAGTTCCGATGATGTGATTTACCAGGATTTAAAAATTATTTCTTTCTCGCCAAAGATCTGAAGGATCTATTATGTTCATAAGTAGAATCAAGTTGCTCGACCCCATACATGGGTAAATTTATATAGCTGTAAATTTATATATAGTCAGCATGTATTTTGGAATCAAAGAAATATTAATATTATCATAAATTTATTATCATAGAGTATTAAGATACACATAAAAATATATTCAAATTGTTTACTAACGCTACAGTTAATCATATTGTATTTGTCTTTCGGAAAAACTAACTATACATTATAACAAAACAAGATTTATTTATTGTTTGGCATCATTTAATGGTACCAAGATTATATCGTGGAGTAAAATGCTTTTCAAATATTGATCATACACTTTCAGAAGTATGATCAAGTTGCATGACAAAATGCATTGGGAAACCTTTATGTTAATGTTCAGCATGTATTTTTTAACATAATAATATTCCTTGATTCCCATGGCAATTTATGGCAAAACATTTTTTTTAAGTAACGTCAGTGATCATGAATATGCTCCTCTTCTGGCTCAATCTTCAATTTTAAAGGGAGTGTTACATTCGTGATAATCAAAGGCATGAAAGGCAAGAGAGTAATAAAGGGAGAAGGTTATGAAAGAATGCCCAATTGAATGAAAAGTTTATTATGCGCTTCTTGGGATCAAGTTGCTCCGACCTCTTTCCAGGAAACAGTCATTTCCACGTGCGGCAAGTATGCGAAAATGAATATAAACTACCCCACATGCCATGAGACAAGTAATTATGCATGGGTCGTAAATCAAAGCACTCGTTTCTGTGCTACTGCAGAAAATTTGGATTTTTGTGCCACAAATTACCCTTTGCTACGCACTTGTTATGACCTGCTGCGGAAAGTGAGGGTCCTAGGTAAAATGCGTGGTTTTTCAAAGTCAGATGGAATACATGTATTCATCTGAGTCGAAACAAAAAAGTTATTTTTGGATTGCTATTGTATAGATCAGTTTCTAGAAACAGGAACGAAATAGGTTATGTCACCAATGTTTTTGTAAAATATCGATCGTGAAAAAGTTTAAAACAGAGTATTTAAACAGAGTATTTAAACAGAGTATTTAACCGAACGAAAAAACGTTTTAAAAGTCGTGAACTCAAATATGGGCGATATTTTCCTTTCGATTCACATTGTTAAATCTAAGTGGAATGGCAGGATATAATTCACTTGGCGGCACTCGGTGATACTATCTACTTTTCTGTATTTGTGAAAAATTGGCTGAAAAAAGCTCCACCATTTTGTTATACATATTTACATAATATTAGATTAAATTACATAAGGGATGATTTATTCGCGATTTTATTCTGGATAAGGGATTTTATTCTGACTTAATTTATTCAAATCTGAGATGTTGGCAAATTTTTGTCAGACTCTATACAATACGTACTCTTCATAGTATACCTATATACTAGGGATGAATCGATTCCAAATGACGATTCTCGATTACATCGTTCCTAGGGAAGGGAATCACAATCGAGAGTCGATCGCCTAATGTCAATTCCGATTCCTTCGATTCTAGGAGGGTAAATATGTATTTTGAAAATAGTGTTGCGGCCTTTATGGCCTTAGGGCATTAAAGCCGCAACACATGTGAGCCATTGTGCGTTGTATTTGTGGAAAATTTTTGTCTGAAACAGTTAAAGTGTTTTTTTGTTTTTTTAAATCTAAGAATATATATTACTATAATACTTATTCGCTATTTTAAAAAAATATACTTTTAGGGCCATTTAATTGTCTTTTTATTCTTATGCCATTCAATTTTTAAATTTTAATGACACCAATGCTATGTACAAATCAATACCCCCACCTGTGGGTATGAATAAGAATCAATGGAATCAGAGTCGAAAATCGATTTGAAAAAGATCGGAACTGGAATCGGAATCGACCCATCCCTACTATACACTAACCTGGAATTTTCCAGAAGATAGTTAAAGTTTTTAGCGAGTAACACGTGGCCAAAAAAAGACCGGTAAAATGGCAGTCCTACTGTAAAGCATTCCTCTTTCTCTTGCCCTCGCTTGGAATAGAGGTTTCGTTACTGATGCAAAAAGAAGAAAACGATTGAGATCAGCCTCTTTGCTTTTTTCCTCGTCGGTTACGATCGGAGCTCCTCCAAATGGCTCGTGGAGGAACTAACGACGGCGGTGTCAGTAGTTTCCCCGCCATCCGCTGCTGGCTCTCCCGTCTGTTCACTCGAAGTCAGCCCCATAATTCAATTGGCTCGGCATCGGGCCGCTCGAGGGCGCTACCGGCGAACGCCAGGGGGCGCCACCTCCCACCCTCCTCCTCTTAGCGCCATCTCCCATCCGTCGTCCGCTGCGGCCCGCTTCTTTCACTTGTTTCCCCTATGGGAAGCTTCCTCTGATAGTAGGAAGTCTATTCCAAGGAATTTTATAATTGAAGATTCTCCACTCGGCCACTAAAGGCGCTGTCACACATTTAATTGAGTGCACTAAAATCGCCACTAGCTATGCTGACGGGTTCCAAGTGTTCCGATTTTTCACGAAGAAATAAGCCATAATCAGGGCTCTTCACCGAATTTGTTTTCTATTTAATTTTTTTGAGTAGCTGAAACTTCTTGGGATGATGATGAGGTGGTTTCCCTTGCCTTCCACATCGCAGTACTACAGCCGTTAAAGAAAATGTTTCCACGCCTGCAGTTAAATGAGTGTCACTGTGCCGACCCCCGTGGTCTCAACCTATACTAATATGAAGAAGAGCTGCTTCCCTCTCCCCCAGAAAAGAATAAAACGAGAAAGTCGTTATGTGAAGTGCGTTATGAAAGTGTGTGTGTTAAGTAAAGTTATCCATGTGTAAACTACAGTAAACTCACAATCGAATGTAATTGTCAAGAAAACATATCACTCAATTAAACGAAATAAATGTATTTTTATGTATGTTAGCAACAGTTACCTGTATGTTCTAAATAGTGTATGAGGTAGCCCCAAAACTTTTCCACAAAGGGGTACCTATATTCCACAATTATTACAGGGTTTTTTTCTCGATGTAATGTATTTGAATATGAGTGGAATAAAATTATATTATTATAATTATATTATTATTATATTATTAGTTTATTATTATATTGAAAATACGTCAGTACGAGAAAGCTTACGAAAAGGTACGAATTTCAAATGGGAGAGTGAAGTGCAGAGCTGCATCAAAAAATCAATCATCGGATACCCGACTCATGAAGAGGAAGAACCGGAATTTATAATTGTGAAGGAAATCCATCGAATCCATTCTTTAATGCTGTTTCTAACGAGTGCAAATACTCAATTCCAAGTATTGAGAATTCCAAATAATGATATTTTTTGTCATATGTGCATAATTTATTATTTGTACATAACCCATTGCAAGGGCCTTACTACGGTTTTTTGGCGCTAAGTATTAAAAATAAATAAAATCGCCCTGCTGTGCACAATTTTGTAAAACGATTTTAATGCAATGTAAGTGGCAACATGAACCCAGCTCCCACTGGGCCTGCTCTATATTATTCCCTTCTGTATTCCCCTACATAAGCAGCAAGCCTTAGGATTTTTTTGCTCATTTCGGAACTTTATTTCTCTATCGTCTCCAGCCCCGAGATACCGGAGAAATAAGATTTCAGCCATGCCAAGGAAATTCAATCCGCTCCCGCCACTCAGATATACCATCTACCGCTTCAAGTAGCCTTAGGGCAGTCTCAAGCCGTTTCCAATTGAGCTCACCGCCAATTTCTTTTAAGTTGTTGATTGTGATAAATTGTGAAAAATAAGGAAACCCGTATCTTTCCGTTTTTCGATCCGTAATCTTATTCTAGTTATTTTCGAGTCCCTAAAAATCCCCACCCTGAACCCAATCTTAGATGTGGATGACGTCACAAACTCATGCCTAGAATTTGACCATATCCTAACTACCTCACAGCCTTGCACATTTGTTTCGTTTTTGTTATTGTGTAAACTTATTGCAAACCTCATGGAGCATAACTGCGTTTTTGTGCTGCTAATAATTATGCTGAACATATCTATTTTACGCTTACGCAATTTATTTCACTCATCGATTGCCTTTTTCCAAATTATTATATGAGTATACTTGTCCCTTATGCATTATTATATAACTCATGCATTAACCATGAAAATCGGCTAATGTATGTAGTTTGTCGAGGAGTAGGAATCATCATGTATTTTGTTACAACTTCAAGGGCTCCACTCCTTGTGGTTCACAAGACAAGCGTCAGTTTTAGGACAGCAGCTTTATTTAAAGTTATTTCAGGCTTAATCAAGAGGAATTCTAACGTATTAGTAAGTTGCCAGAAACATTTTAGCTTACTAAGATGTTTTATTCTTTCCTTCTGTTATAAGTGGGTACTTTTTATCAAGATGAAGAAGGGCTGTGATTTTTTTAAATGTATCTGAATGTATGACGCTTGTAAGCCTTTCGTTCATATTTCTTTCATCATTCTTATTTTCTTGAAAAATAAGTTTATGGTTAAAATTGTGTTATATTTGTTTGAAATGGCACATAAAATATTTCCTCAGCTACCAAAATGCAACTGCGATAAATAGTTAATGGGCTTATCATTGGGAATAATGGTGGGAGTTTAAAGTGTAATGCTCGTGGCAGTGGGATTGAGGGTATTGATTTCATTGGGAGTTTGATGGAATGATTATAAAAATATTCCCCTTTCGATTACATATATACTGAGCTAAAAAGGCTTTAGAGAGGCAGGATGACTACTCACGAGTTTTCCTTGTGTAATTCTCTGTCAGTGTTGTAATGTTATTTTAGAAATTGATCTTATCTAACCCTTTACAACCCAATGTTGCTTCTAAGCAACATCAAAAATGTTTGAACTTTCAGCTCTATTCAGGAAATATCTAAAACACCCATTATTTTGTAGTGTAAATTTTAATGATGAAATAGTTAGCTGCCACGATAATAGGGTAGTTTCCTTCATCAAAGAAAACGAAAGGCATTGATTGCGATTCGTTACCCACCATTAGTGTAGTCATATTATACAAATTATTTCGTTTTAGAAATACCGGTTTAGACGAATGGCAATGGTGCGATTTTATCCTCATTTGAAAAGGGCCAGATTGGCGCCTATGCGATGCCACTCCACGTGACGTCACAGGGACCTAGTTTCTATACGAGAAGATAGGAGTTATACATCGTCTGAGGTTACCAATGCATGCATGAGGCGTAGAGCTCAGGGAAACATGTCTTAATAATCACTAATCAAAACTGGCTGAGGTCGGAAAGTTTTCTTCGTTTGATAAGGTATTAATAATCCTTATTTAAGCCTAGCGCTACCAGTCAGCAGGGTACTCAGCTACCTGCTAGCATCCTGCGTCATATCAGCGCTCAGAGCCTCGCCCCAAGGTCACCTCACTTGCGGCAGCGGGAGGCAGAATGACGTAACACGGGAGTTTTCCCGGCATTCATACTTACCCGTCGCGTTTTCGCGCGCTTGAAAATTTTCACTTTTCATTTAATCGCAAAAAATAGATATCGTCATTTTTAATATCTAAAAGCGTTAAATAAGTACTCCAGGAGCAGTAATATTTCAATTTAGGTAATAAAAAAATAATAGGAAACCACCACCCTAATGAGTGCAAAATTTTCAATTTTTCAAAATGAAAAATCTTGATATTTGATTTCTCCCAGAATCAGTTCTGGGTTATAAAGGGTTAAGCAGATGACTAATTTCAATAAATGTAGTTCAAAATGTTTAATGGAATTAGATGCTTCGTCGAATAGTTAATTCACTGCACATTCCTTATCTCCTGAGTCTTTCACAAGGCTTGATGAGACGTTGACATATTTTCATTTCCATCTCTCTGGCCACGCATCCACTGTTCAAACTCCACATTAAGAAAGCAAAGCTCAGCCACCGTAACTTCTATTTCGGAATCATGCTCAAACTTCCAAATTAGCTGCTTATGAGGAATATTTGAGCCAATCTCGAGCGAAAAACTTTTAATTTGATTAAGCCAGTCCATCTCTTCTCTCAAGAGCAGGATACGAAAAAAATATTCCATTTCACCGACTGCGTTGAAACTTTCTGGAAACTGAGCCGAAATTCTCATTCTTCTTTAAAAAAAAAATCGCCAGCCACTTTCACAATGTGCATGTCTTCCTGAAGCGACATTTGATTTGCCTCAGGAATTCCCGGGCCTGAAGGGAAGGCTTACACTTATATGATGGCGTGTAGGCATTCTTTCAAAATCCTTCCAAAGGCTGATCACGGCTTCAGGCTCGCAACCTACGAGCTGTGTTTGTTCCCAGAGCTGAACTTATTTTTTGCTCCTTTTTTTTACCCTTTAACTGTGGTTAGCGTAGATTTACGTGTGTTTGAGCAATTACATGAATATCGCTCTTGTACGTTCGACCATCTCCTCTTCTTCTGAAAAAATGAACAAATCAAAGCTCACCTTTCTTGAGTGACAGTGCTTTTAAAAAATAAAAAAGGAATTGCTGCTCCGAACCTCAAACTTTAAAATATGTACCTTTTGTAAGGGTCCTTCATGAGCCACTTATACCAAATTAGAAACACTGAAAATGTTTTCTATGGCTTCACACCATGTGAATGGGTTCATAAATGCCAACGTTTCGGTGGATTTGAAGGGAAGGCCTAGAGACAGAAAAAGCAACATTTTTAACCTCTATATTTTTAAAAATCATTGTTTTTAAGTTTATATATGTCCAGAAGACGGTGGTAGACTTGGCCACAGAGTCTTTTGCAATTATAAAGCCATAGTTATGGCGTGAAGCCAGATAAAAATTCATCAATATTATTCACCTGATAAGTATGAAATCATAAATTAGTAATAATTTCCTTACAATGAAACATTATTGTGTCCACTTTCACGGCAAAAAGATTAACTGTATGGTGTAGTCAAGCATAAAGGGCAATCCGACATACATTCATTTTTACATGTATAGACTGATTTATCTTTCATAGCTATTTGCTCATACGTGAGATATTAGACTGATTAAAAATTCACTTTTAATGAATATACACCCAACCACTCCTATTTAAGCTATTCCAACACCTGAATTTGGACCGAAGTATTTTTTTACTTAATACTTCATTTTCGACATTATGTATTAGTGCTATGGTTTGTTTTCTTAAAGCTGGGCACGGAAACGAAGACAAAAAATTCATGAAAAGTAAAATAGAGTACGTTATAATAAATAATAATTGTATAATACAATTTAATAAGGCAATAAATTAGAAGCTAGAAATGTCTTAATGTCTTCAAAAATGACTATATAGTTTAGATATGTAAAACACTTAAATTCTTCCTTATCTAAAAACTAAATTAAATACCTAACTGATTAAGCCACAGATATCCTATGCATTCCAGTTTTTATCTACTAAGGTATCCGTCAGTGCTTATGTGTAAGAAAATCCTGCGTGTATAGAACGGTTAAAACTGGCTATGCAAATCAAGGCACAAAATGTATGGAAACAAGACAAAAGGTTGATCCTTGATAAAGAATGTGGTAGAGGTTGAACAATACATCAAGTCACGCAGAAATGGGAGTTTAGGGCGAGGAAAGTGTGGAAGGGAAGGGGTGGCACTTCTTCACTCCCGCAGCTTTATCACTCCAAACTTTCTCAAAGTTTAGTTTGAAACTGAAAACCGCACAGCAGGTACTTAGACTATCGCATTATGAGTTGGCGAAAGGAAGTGTGAAGTGTTTACGGCCGCAAACAAGACATTCAAGGAAGGCATTCATTTTCCTCCCCACATAAACGACACACTTAAGTTGCCAGTACTGAGAAGCAGATAGGCCGTCGCCTTGGAAATGAACGACGTGAAGGAAATGAGAGGAAGAACAAGTGAGAGGAAAATAATGCAGCATAAAAGGGTTATTTATCCACTGTAGATATATCGCAAGTATTCTTTTGTGCTCCGAAAAACTACGAGTACAGACTCAACATGCAAGAAATAATTACGGCAGAGCACCGAAGAGGCTAGGATTAGTCAAGTGTGTGGTGATAAGGTTCTCAGATAAGAAGGTGAAAGAGATGTGCTACTTTAAGCTTGTCAGGCCCCTCCGCAAATGCACGGCGAGCATATATGGTATCCGGCGCTCAAATAAAAATCAGTTGAGCAGAATTCCAGGATGGAAAAATCATTTTCCTTGACCGGAATTCGAACTCGGATCCCTAACTTAACTTAACCTGTTCAGCTACCAAGGCATCAATCCACTTTCGGACTTTACTGGAGTAGATAGTAGATAGGGAAATCAAGGGACCCGGGATCGGATCCCGGTCAAGGCGAATGAATTTTTCCTTCGTGGAATTTCGCACATTTGTTCATTGCGGGTGACTCCATAAAGTTATCATCAGATGTAGTCCCGGTATGATAGAATAAATCAGCAGTCTTAATAAAGTACAAATAAAAGCAGCCTTACACGTCAGAAACTGCTATAACTGAATAAAGAGCTTTTCACGGCTTGAGAAGCAGGCGATGGATCGAGAAACTGAAAAATAAAGGTCTCTCGATTTGTTTAAAGTCTACTAATCGATTATTGGGGGCGAGGTAGCCAAGTCGGTAAAGCGCTAGGCTACTGATGGAAGTATCCCGGGTTCGAATCTCGGACTCTTTTTCTTGGGAAGCCTTCGGAAACCCCCAAGCATATAACTCGAAGTTCGAGGTGTCCTAGGGAAAGGAACTGGCCCCTCTACCGTGATTGTGTGAAATTCTCCCGCCCGTGACTTACAAATGACACTGCTTAAATACCTAAACGCCATTATGATGATAAAATGTAGTCTCATGTCTTGTCTCAATTAAAATTAATGAAAATGTTGACGTCGTATGATCACAATGAAGACAACAAAATATATAGCCACCCTGGTCCCCTGGGTGGTAGTCTCATACGCTACCACTACCCCACCTGACCCGTCTGCTGAGTGGTGCGATATTATGAAACTATACGCGGCTTGTGAAAAGTACCGCATGAAAATTAATTAATTACAGCCAAACTTAGGCCCATTCAACGGAACCACTACAGGTTCAGGGATGTGTTCACCATTCCGAAGGCCATAAAAAATATGGCATTGAAAAAGGCGGAGCAAGGTTCGTGGTCTCCCCTTGTTAGTTCTTAGTTTGGAGAGGTGAAGTCTACCCTCACCTCTCCAAATTAACCTTCGGGTTGAATTGATGAGTGTGAATCGCACTTAAAAAATGGTGAAAAAAACTCATTTTGCTTTCCCTTAACATTTAGCCCTGGCTGTGAGTTTTTCGCCCACACTAGTATCAGGGGACGCGTGTTTCAATAAACCGCTGTTCCCTACCGTTATGCTGCCAATCTCTCGTCTTCATCGCAATGCTCGTCAAGTTATTTCGTATACGCCGCTCAGATGGCTTCCTCCGCTGCTCCTGACATTTCTATTACAAGGCTGTTTCCCTCTCAAAGTCAACTCGTTCAAATCATTCTATTGGTTTCAAAGATGCTTTCTTCTCCTTTCTGCAATGAAAGCTTCCTCGCATTCAAATCTTCGAAGGTGAATAAGTCGTCTCCATTCCCCAAAAATATCTTGGTGATCCTGGGTGAACATCAAAGGCCAGTTTTTATAATAAAAAAATAGTGACAATAATGTAAGGTGCTCTTAAGGCCGTTTTACACGAGGCACGGAATTGCGCAGGATAGGACTTCATTAATTTCTAAAATGGCGTGGAATTGCGCGAATGCATGAACGAAATTAGAACAGGGGCAATTTTGCCATCTCACGTCCAATCATTCTCGCATGTGTTCTAGCAATTCACCGCTTTACACGACGCAATTCTGACTGCGCCTTCGTACACACGTCAGATTGTGCAAGTACGTGCCCCGTGTAAAACGGCCATTAGAGTGAGATTCCACTGCTTATAGTTCAATGGCGGCGTTTTATTTTGATGGCGTCCATATTGAGAAAGCTAACGGGAGAGTTAGCGTACGGTTAGCCCGATTTTGATTATTTTGAACTTCTTAGAACACGTTGCGTCGATTCTTTCAATTGTTTCATAGCCTTTTCTACAGTATTTTGATAGCTAAAACCGTGGATCATGGAAAAGGTCATCTCGGTGTAAAAAATAACGTGTGAACTCCAGAGCAGACGTCGAAGCAGCTAAAGTAGCAACTCTATTCAAAGTATAATGCGAGTATAGGGTGCAGTTTGCGGTAAAGCCTGAATCAAATGATCATTTTTTTCCGTCCATCTGAGAGATAGCTCCAGCAATAGCTTTTCAAGCACCAAAAAAATGATCACTCAACCGATCATTTTCTGAATCACACGTTCATTCCCACCTTCCCTTTTCCATCGCTTATTCCGTCAATTTCCTTATTTATAACTATCATTCAATTAAAAACCAAGCGTGGTGTAACAATCGCTTTCAGCGTCCGTGCGTTCTGTTTGGCTTAAGGACGGTTTACAGCTATGGTTTCAGCGACGGAAAAAGGGACGTGCTGAGGGATGTTAAAAGGGATGGAAATCCCATCCCTCGAGCTATCGCGGAAAATGATGGCACGAAACGGTCATTTTTTTCCGCTATCACTGGAGAGATCGCTATAGCTTTCAAATGCGTCAATTTTATTTTTATTGGCGCCCTAGAGCCATGATTTCAATCTTTTGAAAAGAGTGTAATTTTAATTTTTCGCTCGCTTTTTATGAATCCCTTTAATTAATTAACTTTTAATTAATAACGATTTTATAAACCATTAATTTTAATTGAAAACTTTTATTTCTATTAATTAATAAGGCTTTAATTAACGCCTCAGCTTCGGGGGACGTACCACTGCTTGTTTTTTTGGAGGTGGACAAACTTAATTGTACGATCGATCATCTCATTTAATCTTCCCAGCTCCTTATAATCTTTATGACCCAAGCTCTTGATAGGGACAATGAGGTGTTTCAATCGGACCCGAAATCATAATTCGTTTGAAGAATAAGGCAGACGAGAGGAAAAGATACATTGCGACGAAGAAATATTCCTCATTCATCCGTTCTATCATAATTTAAAAAAAGAACGCGAAAATCTGCCCACATTTCAAGAGTTAGTGACGTTATTAGAGTTCCAGCTTACTAACTCGTTCTTGGAGAACACTTGTTCAGGGAAACAATCGCTCACATCACTGTGAGCAGCAAAGAACCACGCGAGACCGATGCGAGGAGGTGAGCTATTAGAGTAGCTTAGGAGTGGTAACCCACTCGGACTGCGCTTGTGGCGTCACCAAATTATCTGCGAAAGGCTCAAACCCGTGGATTTATCGTCGCGGAAAATAGGGAAGTATAGTATCGAAAAAATTAAATTATGAATCCATTCCTTTTTCAAACCCTATTACAGTCGATGGTAAAAAAAGAACGCGAAAATCTGCCCACATTTCAAGAGTTAGTGACGTTATTAGAGTTCCAGCTTACTAACTCGTTCTTGGAGAACAATTATTCAGGGAAACAATCGCTCACATCACTGTGAGCAGCAAAGAACCACGCGAGACCGATGCGAGGAGGTGAGCTATTAGAGTAGCTTAGGAGTGGTAACCCGCTCGGACTGCGCTTGTGGCGTCACCAAATTATCTGCGAAAGGCTCAAACCCGTGGATTTATCGTCGTGGAAAATAGGGAAGTATAGTATCGAAAAAATTAAATTATGAATCCATTCCTTTGTCAAACCCTAGTACAATTGATTGTAAAAATTAATTTTGTGCAGGAGCCCATTGGTAAACCAATTCCTTCATACTCCAGCAACTCCATCCCTTTGTACACATAGTAGCTGTAATCCATTATCATGGGTAATGAACTTTTCGTATATGATCTTCTATGCCCTCTCGTTAAGGGTGGATGAAGATCGTTATTTTGTCCATTAACTTCCGCGGTGCCTTGGTGGTATGCAATGTCTTTCAACTTTAATACATGTCGCTTCGAGTTCTCTACCCAGTCGCGTTACCCAGACACAAAATTTCGACATGATTTCCGCAAAGGATGATATAACAAAATATCCCTGCTTAGGTTTGTGCGGGATGATGTAAATGAAGAACCTAATCTTCCAGCATTAACTCCATGAGCAGAATATTTCTTTCACCGAGGGCTATGGGTGTTGCTTATGTAAAGTATGGATGTAGTGAAAAACGAACAGTTTTCTTGAAAACATCTGATTGGTGATCGTAAAATAACACCAAAACAAAACTTGAGTTTATAAGTACACTTCTATTATTGAATTCAATTTTATCAGGCTCGGGAACAAGAGTTTTCAAAGGATAGCTCTTATTATGATCGTTAAATAACGCAGCTTTTCTTAAATTATGTCCATGATTTAGATATTTGATGAATGCATTGCTATTAAATAACTATCGTTTTGCCAGGAAGCGAATCTAAACTTTGGCGATTTTTTAATAGAAACTTTACTTATTAAAAAATCAGTCTCATTACTTTTCTAAAGGTCGTTTTACACGGGGCACGGAATTGCGCAGGTTAGAGCTGCATTAATTTCTAAAATGGCGTGGACTTGCGCAAATGCATGAACGAAATTAGAACAGGGGCTATTTTGCCATCTCACGTCCATGCATTCTCGCATGTGTTCTAGCAATTCACCGCTTTACACGACGCAATTTTGACTGCGCCTTCGTACACACGTCGGATTTTGCAAGTACGTGCCCCGTGTAAAACGGCCTTTACACACCTCGTATTCAAACGGCTAGTATCCTAACATCCCCCGCCTCATGTGTATTGAGGTGGCTTGCGAGGTAGTATGTAGTTGTAGATCTAAATGGGGATTTTTCTTGTTCCCCCTAAACCCAATGGAGAATTACGGACACTTTAATAAAAAAATTCCGAGAAACTAATGCATGGGAGGAAACTTGCCTGGCCAGCGCGCTAGTGCCCTGGAGCTGCGAGATAACGGTTCAGCACGGTATCCTCTTTCTTTTCGGACGATGACGAAAGAAGTGACGTGGACCAGAGCAGCATTGGCCCAAGGGAAGAAAGTTTTGATGGAAAAAATAGCTGCATGTTGGAACGAAAGAGGGATTTCTGAACTCTGCTCTGACGAAATCCATACTGGTATGGTGACGCCCCAGACAAAAAACCCTCAGGAGGCGAATTAGCGAGCTTTGCTGTGAATGCTCTTTACCCTGGGAAAGGAGCTGACCTGCATGGAAGATTTTTATAAGTTCATAGCACATATTTCCTGCTTTATTTGAAACGCATTAAAAGTAAGTACGTTTTTGAAGTGCGAGTAAAAATAGTATCTGTCTTGGTAGTGAACATAACAACGTCATAATTATAATTAAAAAGGCATTGCTAAAACGTTTAATTAATTTAGATATTGGTTATGATAAATTCTTTATTTCCAAAAGTTGTTGGCCAACATTTTAAAGCCAGAAATAGATCGATTGGTTGCAAATATGTGATAGTTTTAAATAATTCAACTATATCCTAAATTTCATAATTAAAGCATTGCTAAAATTTGAATGAATTGTGAATAATTTGTCTATTGTAATTTCTTCTTTTTTCAATAATGCCGTCTAACCTTTTATTGCTACCTGTAGTACAATTAGTGACGAAGATGCAATGGTTTTACATTATTCGACTCAAAAGTGGTGCTTCATTTCAGGAAGTAATCTAAATCTAAATATGTGGCATGTGGTTTTATATTCTGTGCGGCACATATTTAGATACGATAAGAATACGATTCTTACGTTCATGAAAACGTGAAAACTTCTATTAAAACCTTTGGAGGAAAATAAATCTTTGAATATCCACATGGCTACAACCAACTTCCGCGACTTGTTCGGTAAGAATTAGCTCTCATCATCTGCAAACATAAAGATGATTATCATAGTTATTTATGCACCGTAAATGAGCAATTTTTTAGGTAAAAAACGAATGATGTAGAATGAGATGTTACACATCCAATTTCTCACGCCAAATGAGTTCTGGATTCGTCCTTCATCTATTGTATTTACGAAAGTGTGTTCAACATTTAAATAAATATATTTTGACTGGACCAAACTCTTTGGTTATCATTTGGCTTGCATATTAATTATAATTTGGTCTCTTTGATTCTTCATAAAAACTAAGACTGAACAAACGTTTACATCCAGGAGTGAGAAAATCATTATTTCTTGCTTATAAACTTGGCCAGCTCTAACTTAGCGTGTATATACTATCTAATCTATCTAAAATTTGTTTACTTTGCACAAACTAGTGTAAAACATTATAAGTTTTGTCGCAAAATACAAATCCAGCTTACACAATAATTTTTTTAAACCAATGTGCTGATAATTATTAATATGTCACCTAAAAATGGCCATAAGTAAACATCAACACGATTTAAATGTTCAATTCTCTCGTCATTAGCATGACCATGCTTCTCGTGTTTTTTTATCCATCGCCAGGGTGAGGAATGCCACCGTCACCATTTTTTGTATATCATTTGGTGTGTATCATGTGCGAATATCCACCACCACCTTCCATCGTGTAAATCATTGGGTATGTTGCTACTCATTGGTACAAAGCACCCCTTTTTCTAACCAACAGATGCCATAACTCGGGTAACGGTTGTATTTTATGCTTTTCGAAGCCAATGAATAGCAATAAAACAATGCACCAGCTTAATGACATGACGAGCAACTCGATTTCCCATAATTCCTTGTTCCTGCTGTTTTCGCTTCCGTTCGGAATCATCCGCGGTGTTCAATTTTTCTGTGCCACAAATATTGCTCCATTTAAGAAAGAAAGTGTTCACGATGCATAAATTTTTCTGTTAAATTTAGGTTAGTATGTTAAAAAAAATTTTCAGTTAAATTTATTTCAAATTTGTGTTATTCAGCTAATTTACATTTCATCTGTTAAACAGCCCGATAGCGTGGGATAATGAATTCTCTCAATACTATGGAGTGAAATTTTATTCAATAACTTCTCAATATATTACATGAGGTCTCGTTTGTTTAGTTGTATTTTTTTTCCTACGGATGAAAATTCACTTTTATATTTCACGATGAATCATAAAGGTTAAGTTTCGTCGACTTCATGAAAAAAGTGCATTCATTTTTTTTATAGGACCGTTTTACATGATTTCGACTGACAAATTATACCTCAACGTATATTTTTCAAAACCTACTGCAAATTGTGAGCATTTAAAAAAAATATTTTTAAAATTGTTTATCTCGCATGCCTTGCGTGCTAATAGCTCATATGAAACTCGCGAGAACAACCAGGAATATACTTTTGCATAAAGATGCTTTTAGGGCTTTCGCAGATAATAACTAAGCTCTTAACAGTATTATTTTACTGTCAGTTATTAATTAAGGTAGTTCACACGCAGCGGTTTCATTATATCTGGCCGTAATATTTCGTTTTTAGTATAGAAAATTTTGGGCAATTAATCAGATTTAAACTTATTCTGTTATTGCTATGGAACGCATAAAAATTTTTTACTATTAAAATGAAACCTACGATGCTCTAAAAAATCTCAAAATAAGATAAATGGATACATAAGTTTATGGACATTTTTGCTCATTTTACTTGGGACCTGAGTCCCATTAAAAGTTGATGTCCCTATCCCTTCTTACCCTCCCTGACTGAAAATTGTTTTCGTGTACACTTGCTAGTCTTCTTTTGGTAAGTAGTCCGCTGCCCCAGTTCCATCTTTTAGATACCACTGTGGGCGTAAGCTATCGGTGTATTCCGTAATATTCATCAATCCCCACCTTTATCATAGAAAGCCTAACTGTAAGTGTTCCAGTAGCACTACTGGATGGAGTATTACATCGGAGAGCTATATGTTCGAGTCCCTTATATTGGCGGCATTTTTTCGAGTGTTTTTTCTGCTCTGCATTAATATTCCTCTCGCAAGAAAAGTTTTGAAATGAAACGTGGTTACTACATTGCCTACATATAGATAATCAAGTTGTTAGCAAGAAAATTTCAAGAATTCATTTTCATTGTTTACCGATTTTATTGTTGCGGCATTGTGTTTTTAATTTTTCTGCAAACAACAACGTCTCTTCTTCGGAAAAAGTTGGAACTTTAAATTAATTCTAAACTGCCAAAATTATTCCAGTTATCATCGGTCGTAGTCTTGGATATTCATTTACACGATTTTATTATGCTGCCACTGTGTTTTTATTTACATTTAAATCCCTACCATGAAAATAAATGAAAATTACAAAAATCAACAAAATTAAATCGTTATTCACAATATCAGTTTTTTTTTACATTTCTACAATCCCAGCACTGTATTTATTCTTTTTTTAAATACTTTATTTAGGTAAATTTAAATTTTGAATATGGATACTTGATTACCGAAATGAATTTTCTTTTTTTAGCTGCCACATTAAAAAGGTGTTGTTTCACGGTAAATTAACAAGTAAGAGTTAATTTCTAAATGTATGGACGTAAGAATGAATGAACAAAAGCACCGTATTACACCCGAGAATGCATGAGCAGAAAATAGAAACTGTTTATTTTTTATCATACATTCGTACATTCTCCGGTTTGGCATACAGAAATCGCTCTTGCATTCTTACACTACCTCGTAAGTGTTGATGAGCCAATTTATTAGGCCATTACAGCTTTTTTTCGCCAACCTTAACCGCACTTGTGCTGTGCTCGGTACTCGACTTCATCTCTCAAGAAAAATTATGATTTTAAAAGTGAGTACAATATTTTAAATTAATGTAAATATTTGTTGTTTAATGTATTAATTTCGATCCGTGTTTAAACGTTAAGAATTTCTTATTTCTCTCGATTTTCTTCTCATTCTCCTCTTCTCTGATAATTTCTTCTGGAAATATTTTTTATAGATATTGATTCTATTTTTAAATTTTTTCAGCTATCACTTACTAAGATTTACTTAAGTTTACCCTTTCATTTGCACCGGGACTTCGTAATTTTAGGTTCTACATTTTATTTCTCATCTCCAGAAAAATAATTTAATTGAAATTGGACACTAAATCGTTAAAAGAATTTTATATCAGTCGTGAAACCTGAAGGGTTTTTTGAACGTAACATGTACCAACATTAAGGTGTAAGACAAGATTTTGTCACGTCATTAGGTGTAACACACACCTACGCGATTCCAATAAAAGAAAAACGTGTAAAATTAAATCATATATAGGTGAAAAAGTTAGGATGGATTTGATACCTTGGAAGTAGATATCTTTTCATCATTGTTGTTGGAAATACTTATCTAAATGCCCAAATTTTCACTGTTTATGATACACCATAATTTAGATAAAGATAATTTAGATAATTCAATCTTCATAAGGAATTTGATAAACTGTGATATAGTTTAAGACTACGATATGTTTCCTTTTTGGGAAAGCACGTCAGTCTTGTTCTTATCCCCTTTGTGCTTAGAGAACCGACTGATATTTTAATATTTCCAAATTGCATTACGAATAATTTTGGTATCTCCTAAATAGTATAACCTGATTACAAGCTCATTTAAGTTAATGCGTATGATTTATTGGTGGGATTGCGTTTGAAGACATGGAACATTTTTGCTTGTGTTGTCAAGGTTCCGAACGGATCGGAGAAATAGATTGTTAACTAGAGATTGAAGGCCATTATTTTGGAAAATAATTCCGTTTAACTGATTGAACTTTGAAAGAAATATTTATTTTTTGGGAAAGACAGTTCACTTAATCGACGTCACAATATACTTATGTTCCAAATTGATGGACATTTTATAAAATCGGAAATAAATTTTGAAATTAATACACTCTTGAATGCGTCTGAGATGTGGGTGTGGAAGAGAATGGAGAAGGTGAAATGGACGAAGGGGAGGAACGACGAAGTGCTGGACATAGTGGGTTAGGAGAGGCAGCTTCTAGATCAGGGGTTCCCAAACTGGGGGGCGTGGAGAAAGTCCAGGGGGGGGGCGTGACACATAAATGAAATAAATAAAAAAATTACAAAAAGAATTTCCTCAGATACGAACAATTATTGAATCTTTCCATTCTGCGTTACCGCATTCAAAAGTGAACAAAAAAATCTACCTACTCACCGTATCAAGTAGGCACATACTTGTACGAGTACAAGTACTTGTACAAGTAGGAGTTGGTATGTGCGGCACCGTGGAAATAGGGTATTGCAAAATGGAAAGCTGATATGTGTAGCAGGGGGGCGTGGCACAAAAAAGTTTGGGAACCCCTGTTCTAGATGATATACAGAGAAGACAGAAGGAATGGATGGAGCAAGTACTTAGTGGGGAGGGAATGTTGAAAACTGTGTTAGAAGGTAGATTTGTGAATAAACGAGGGAGAGGAAGTAAGAGTTAAGGGTTTATAAATACAATGAAAAGAATTAGCCCTTACTGTGAATTGAAGAGGGAATACGTGAAAGAAAGGGAAGCTGCAAGAATTCTTCTTATGTACTCCACGGAAACGTACCTTAATCGGTAGAATACTTTAGTAATAATAATACACACTGCACCATAAGGAGCACGATCATCACCTAGCAACATGCTGCCCTACAGTAGGGAAAGAAGATCCTCTTATTACTTGAACGCTAAGGTAAACATTTTCTGTGAATACATTTGGCGTCGCTCATTGAGTCACCGCGAAGGGAATGGAATAATCCCAAAAAATAAATCTACTCTTTTCAAGAATTATTCCAAATTGGAACAGGTCCAAATGCAGACTTTTTTTTAAAAAATGCCCGGAATTGGACTTTTTCCAGCATCGAATAACCGCGGAATCGAGTCCTTTCCACTGTTCTCCGAAAATTAATGAAAAAATACATGCAAACTCTCCGCCGAGAAACTCGATTTCCGCGTTCTTATACAAGAAAATATGCGAGCCGACGTACATGCAAATTTTCCGCCCAGAGTAAGGTACACAAATGGATACCTACCCTGTAATGCAAATTCATTGCATAAGCGAAAAAGGGAAGGAAAAAACGGGAGGGGTCTCCTGCGTATGTCGTTGTCGGCCGGGGGAAGATGTGACAGCAAAAGTTTTAGACGGGAATTGCAGCGCCATCTCTTGCGAGCAAGAGGCAGCGAGGGCGGTGGTGATCCTGCGCGACAAATTAAGTTGGGGTTCAGGACAACGCAATGTGCGACCACGCCTCGGTGGCCGCCAAAGTTTGTTGGACCCGTCGCCGTGGTAGTGGCGTGGGGGGATATTAAATGCGTGTGGAGGAGTGGAGGAGAGGTGAGCTGTTCATTAACGGCTGAACGATTCATTACGAATGATTCATTCATGTCCGAATAACGGTTAATGACCAGGTATTCTGAATGAACGATTCATGAACATGAATGGTATGAATTCAATCACATTTTACGGTGAAAATTGTTCAAAATGAACGATTTGGGCGATGATTTAATAACACGCAACCACTTTGTGAAGCTTCCTTTAACCGCGGTATATTGTATAGAATACCAAATCATTGATTCGGGAATTTTGTGAGAATGGACTCTAATAGAATTCTTAATTATATTCACGCCAGCAGTAATAACATGTATGAATAATAACTAATTCGTTCCTTCGTCCACCAATTATTTCTTATTGTCCATTGTAGCACAGTTTGAAAATTAAAGGCAACCGTAGCATTTCATTTTTAGACCCTCTCCTTTCTCCTAGCGGTGTTAAATCACCAGCCATAACCCTTTCTCAGATAAGTTGATGACGTCATCTACTCCTAACCACTATCTAGGCCACCGCTTCTCCGCTACTCATAGGCCTTATCCATGGCCCACGTGTGACTTGTTGCTATTTACTATATTGTGAGCTATTCCTTCCCTCAGTAAAAGTTTTCCCAGAATGAGTAAATGATCTGCTACTCTAATGACGTCACCATATCATGAAAAGGAGTAGACACTGTTCGATTTTTCTTACTTTCTAAAGTATTATTGAGTGGAGAATATTTATTTTTTGTCGTAACTAATGAGTCTCAAAAATGTCTAGTGTTTATCAAAATGGGCTCGTTAACCTACTCTTAGTATTAACAGTAGTGAAAGAGCGAGATGAACAAAAGGTCCACATTATTCTGTATTTTTACGTGAAGCATACTTCTGGAGCTATTCGCGGCGACAACTCAAAGGCCTTAGCCCTTTTGACGATAAGTTGATGACGTCACAAATTCATGGTCACAGTATCAACACTACGGCTAGGACACGCGCATCTGTCTCGCGTTGTACTTCGTTTTTTTACACTCTCATTAGAAATCCTTCCCTCGATGGAAGGTTCTCCCTCGCGGGCGAATGAGCCAGAATTGCAATGGCGTCACCAACTCACGGAATGAGGGCGGCAACTTTCGTGTTTTCTAATTATAAACTTGAACGAAAACGGTTGAATGGGATATGTTAATTTTTCGTCGTAACATATCTTTCCTTTCCATCCTCCGAATTCCTTTAATGACTCGCGATTCTTGGTCTTGCGTCAATGAAGGGACCGAAGAGCTAATTATTTCCTCGAGGCCATGTGATGAAAACACATTTAAAAATGCATTGACTTGGTTAATGAATACATTGATTTATAATTCAAAGAACCGAAACCCATTCATTATTTTTGCTTTGAGATATAATAAGACCATAGATTTTAAATGGTCGGAAAAAAATACGTGAATGTCTTTATTCGATTACGGCGGTGGTGGATTAAAAAACTTCCAGATCTCCCAGACAGCCTGTCCGTATGAAAAGATGGAAACTTTAAACTCATAATCAGTGCTTTAGTTGGGCCGGTACGGCGTACACCCTAAAATTCAAACTCGTTAGAAGCGTACCAGTTAAAATACCTTTTTAAATCTGTAAAAAATAGCCCTGCTGTAAAATTTCCAATGGATTTCAGAAAGAAAAATCGGAAATGATTATGTACTTGTTCAGAGTTATCTCGTGGGACAACTTGGAACTAATGTAAGAGTTGAAGTTTGACATTTCAATCGCGGCCGGATGTATAATACATATTCAGCTGTTAACAAATTTTGGTGATTACCGCCTAAATTTTGTTCCCAACCACAGCACTCCTCATAATCCATGAGGGATAAAAGATATCTTTATTCTTTTCCAAGTATTTGTAATCATAAAATATGTTATGTGCTTTAAAAATAATAATGGGTTTCATTATAATACAATCTTAAATTGAATTGCCACACTTTCATTCAATCGAACGATATGAAGAACAGAATCATTATCATGAACCAAATCACATGATCCAGGTCATGGCAATGCAATTGGGAAAGAAAATCCTTTGAATACTTAAACGCCAACATTTTCTGAGAATATATTTGGCGTCGTTCATTGAGTCACCGCAGAGGAAATGGAATTGTCCCAAAAAAATAAATCAACGCTTCTTATTAGAACGGATTGATTTCTGTGAATCAAATCACAAGATCCGAGTCATTGCAATGAATCTAATTTCTCATTCTCGCGATGAGCGGTGCATGAATTTGGGTAGAAGTGGGTGGGGAGGATGGTATGTGGGAGTGAGCTGTGAGGTGGAGGTAGCCACCAGCTTCTGCGGTGGCTGAAGGAGGGCTTATTGCGAATTGTGGCCAAATGGTCCCGCTGGGAGATTTATGATCGGGGTACACCACGGCTGTAATTCTTCCGAGACAGCGAGAAGTTAAGGCGACGCGGGTGAGAGGAGGCCACGAATGAATGAAGTAAGACTTGCGTGATGCTTAAGTGGATGCGGAACGAAGAAAAAATAACGAAAATAATAAATTTATTTTTTTAGTGTCTTCTCCAATGAAACATTAATTATTAACGCAACGAGTCTCAGCAGAGAATAAAAAATAAGAGGAAAACCTTGAAATATAATTATACAGCATTAATAAAATAAAAATACAATTACTTTTAACCTCAATTGGGTTTACAGTATATTTTCAACTGCACTTAGAACTGTTTTCTGTTGAAACGAACTTTTAAATAAATATGCACACCTTTTTTATTGATTTTTAAGAAATTAGTAATGTAATCGGGTTCCATTTCATATTTTTACAGAGTTTAGGGTTGATGCGCCTAAGTTCTGATTTAAGTTATCTAAATCTCCTGATAATCCACTAACTTAGCCATGGGTAACGAATAGATTTCCTTAAGAGTTGACGGAATTAAAACTTAAATTTTTCCTCATGGTGTTTTAATGCCTACAACTCGTGCGGTATAGAATATTGATCAAGTCACACCCTATACTGTTACTTACAATAACATTTCATTTTTATCGATATCATAAAATTTCAAGGAAATATTCACCTCTACTTGAATTTTGGTGCGTTTGTCTGTAAAATGTGTTTCATTACACCGTTTTAATATCATCAAATCCAGTGTCTATTGGAAAATACAGTTTTTTGCCATGTATTCTTGATTCTTTGTAGATTTTCAAATGTACATTTACTTTAAGCCCCCGGTTTTTAGGTAATGCCATTATAAAGGGTGTTCGCATGATGATTCTAACGGAGGGAAACATTGACGGTATATTTAAAGAGGACTATTTAGACTTATAATTAGCCATAAAAGTCATTTTTAAGGCTGGGATTCGAAGTTGGATCTCCACATTACTAGCCAGGTATCCTAACAGTTCTGGATTCCCAGATATTAGCTTGAAAGATGAATGCTTGGTAGTGTAACTGGTAGTTTACTAGATAGACTATCAGGTAATCAGAGGCCAAATGGTTTCTCTGGGCGAATTTCATCCTTGATGTATATGTTTTCCCGTGACTACATAGAGGAACACACCACAAAATACTCAAAATCCTCCCCTAAAATAAATATTCCCATATAAGCTCTCAAACCCCCTTCCCACTACAATATCTCCGTGTAAGTGGTATGAGGGCAAACCAGACGGTGTTATCATTGCTAAAGACCAAACTATGATCTCCTTGGAATTCCACAAAGCGTGAGTTATGATCATAATATTTCCCCTCAACCGAATGGGCGTCGGTAAGGCAACGGCTTCGAATCGACTACATCCCCCTATATCTACCCCTTCAGTCTTGAATTACGGTCAACTCGGATGCGCCTTTGATAGCTACCGATATTCTGAATATGCCGCTTGCATGACGCCAAAAGAAGTGTTATTTGGTATACTATGGCTCAGAAACTTGGACACTTCGAAAAGCACGGACACAAAAGCTGGATTTCTTTTAAATGTGGTGCTGGATGTATTGCTGGTGCTGTTTGTATTGATGAATATATATTGGACTGATCCAAGTGAATGTTCTAAGAAGACATGGGGATGATCAAGCACTGTTAATTTCAATTAGCAAAAGATGAACACAATTATTTGCTCCCTTCTACGTATCCAATGGAATATAGTTTATAATATTGTTTCCTGGATGGTAGCGTAGGAAAAAGGGCGTTAATCCATAAGATACTTTGCAATGAACTTAAAAAATATATTTTCTTTTACTCTTAGGGTTAGGTTTAGCCTATAGCATTTAAAAGGTTATCCTTAATACAGATATCCAAATATTTTCTAAATGAAATAGTAGATTTCGTATACTTTTCTTGTCTCTATAGAGACAAAAAAGCATTACGTAATTGCTTGATGAAGCTTGCTCTCTCTGCTTTCCAACGTCACAATCCAGCCAAGTGCCTGATTTTTAAGCCTCTCCACTGCGAGCAGTATACGTATTTCCAAAAGTTTCTTCACAAATTGAGCGGCGCCAATTCTGCTCCTCAGAGAAATTTAGCTTCACTTACTGCAATAATCGTCCTTGGTTACGCGCCGCACATACAAGACCT
This sequence comes from Ischnura elegans, assembly GCF_921293095.1. Lineage (NCBI taxonomy): Eukaryota > Metazoa > Arthropoda > Insecta > Odonata > Coenagrionidae > Ischnura > Ischnura elegans. The sequence continues at coordinate 48,724,252 of NC_060250.1, read as the reverse complement.
GTATTTCGTTTGTTTGTAAATATATGTTACTCTCGAGGGGAGAAATTCTTAGAATATACTGTATAATTGTATATTTATCCTTATTTCATTTATTTATTTATATGTCATTAGCTTGTTGTAATTAAAGTTGATATTCATCATCAGAAAATACGTCATTGTATGCAAGGGATTAACTTCAGCTTTTTTTCACTTAAATTCATTGAGAAAATATTTTTTTCCTTTTTCGTCATTAATATTAATTTATTTTGACTCATAACATATTTTTATAGCGAATACAAATATCCTTTATTGTCTAATTCGGGAGTCGTACACCTATTTCTAGCGATCCCTAATTCGGACCCTTGTGGATTAACGTATTTTGTATTGATGAATATTACTTTTAATTAAAACAAACCAATGAAAGATAAATAAATCAATGAAATAACGCTAAATTTACAAGTATACGGTATATTCTAAGCAAGGAGGTTGGAAATATGCTGTAGAGGGGAACACTGGTTTCGAGCGTGGAGCAAAGAGTGGCAGGGTGCTTGGGTTGGACAAGCCACGCCCACTTTGACCGAAACAATGACAATCTCATAAGGGTCAATGCTTGCTATTTGGTGAAATTTTTGATCATAACTCGTTAATACATAAAAATAAACTATGGGACGCACAATTTAAACCTTTTTTTTTACTTCATTGGTAGGCATCGCGAGGTCTTAATGCTTTTGTCTCGCTTATGAATGCTTATGAATCGCTTATGTCTCAACCATCTTTTCCAAAGAAAAAATTATTGTCAATCACTACGGTTACGTTCAACAATCAGCTCAGCTGAAACTAAAATTTTAAGAGTGTGAACTAGTCATTTCCCTGCACTTATATTGGAATTGAATTTTATCATAGCCAACGGAAATCTAACAATTACAGTGCAAAAGTATGTTTTCAAGGATATCCCCTTCAACAGGACCCAGAGTTTGTATATAAATAGAAGTATCGCGAATGATGGGAAAATTTTAATGACGATCACTCGCTAAAAATTATTGATTATGGTAGCATTTTTCAATTAATGTAGAGCATTTTTAAAAGCAAAACTTAGCCACCTCAAAATATCACTCAAGAGACGAAGTCCAAACATTTTCAAACTAATTGTAAGATATAGGAATCCCGACCTCGCTAAAAATTCAGAAACAGCACCCATAGTACATTCAAACCTCCTTGATTGTGGTGGAATTTGAAATTGGCAAAAATTGGCAAACTAAGATGGCGTAACTTTGACCAGGCTAAAAACTCGGAAACGGCGCCTCCAGATGTTATAACCTCCTTGATTTTAAGCTATTTCCCTCTAGAACAACATATATTTACAAACAAACGAAACATTTGTGGCGCGTAACCAAGGACAATAATAGTAGTAAGTGAAGCTCAATTTCTCTGAGGAGCAGAAGTGGCGGCGCGCCGTTCAATTTGTGAAGAAACATTTGGAAACCTCTGTTCATGCACGAGTGTACCAGTTACTATGGAAAATATAAAAACTAGTGATGGGTCGGTTCGATTCCTCGATTCTTCGATTCCTCGATTCTCGGCCGAGAACCGGAATCGAAAACGAGTACTTGCCAAGGTGAAAAATCGATTCCGATTCCAGTAGTACTTCAAACCACAAAATATACGACCACGTTTCCAAAATTCATTTGAATTTTCGCGCCTCGTAATCGTGATAATAAAACACATATCTTCCTGGGATGTGCGAGTACTCGAAAATTCAAGTCGAGTCGAGTAGTTGGTACTCGACTCGAGCGTTTCGAGTAGCATTACGAATGTCGAGTAGTTAAGGTTATGAGCTTTCGAGTATAGTAGGCCTAGCGATCTGCCGTCAGGAAGTGCTATCATGAAACTCGTGTTATAATGCAGTTTTTAAAGCCGATAAGTCATCCTAATGCCTTGGCCTGATAGTTTCAGCTTGCCTAATACACTAGTTGTCGACATGGGCGCCGAATACCTTTACGGCAGCTGCGGCGGCCGATCGTCTTCCTACCTGGCGTGCACTGGTCCGAAATCGGAAAAAGCTGGAATGAAGTCCAAAATGACCTTTTTGGGGATAGAGACTTGAAACTTAGCGTAAATACTAATAAATTATTACCAGATATAGATTTATATGCCATTTTACATTAATACGAATATTTAGTGAGATACAGTGGCCCAAACATGACCAATTTTTCAATGCCACGCGACATATCGTTTTTCCTCAAAAAATCTTTGAATTTATCCAGGTGGTTTTGCGTTGGATGAGTTTAATGGGACAAAAAAACACAATATTCCTTTGACATGGTGCTTTTCTTGTATTTTCAATGACTTTTGAAGATTTTGGCTCTCATCTGTCTGGTTTTACAACGCAAAATGGCCGACCCGTTTTTCACGTGAAATTTGACATAAAGTAGACATTATCTTTCGTTTACGAAAAATATAACTCGGAAAATTTGAACCACAATATAAAGTAGAGATTTCTAAAGATTACTAAGTAGAAATCTTGAAAAGAAAGTTTGCGACGAAGGAAATAAGAGCGATTTTTCAATCGCGCGTCAAGGCTGACCTACACGCCGCGGACCTCTGAGGCTCGGTAACTGAGGCCGATTTTTCAAGTTTTTTAAAACATTAGTCTTGAAAATCGTCATGTAAAGCATGGATAATCGTCTTAATTGACTTAAAACACTAAAATGAGGATGTTAAAAAGGATTATGTATAGATCGACTTGGCCATTTAGCGCATTACTCGAAAGAAAATACTAAGGATTGGATATTTTTCGGAACCATCCCACGCATAAGAAATATGGCTCGGGTATTGAAGTAAAGTGAACAAATTAAGTCACCATGCTTAAGAGAGAGAAAAATGAACAGTTTCCACGAAAGGCAACAACTGATACCCTTTTTCCCTTTCCACCTTCGCTGAGGTGAGTCGCGCGGAAGGGGGAGTTTTCATATCACAAGGCATCTTTTAGCCTTTTTTATTACTGCGTCCGTCCGATGTGATATTCATTTGTAGCGTTTAGTTTCTTTCTAGAACTTAAAAAAAGCAAGAGGTTTTAACGCTGATTAAATGATGTGAGAAGTATAGAATTTTTTTGGCTCTACAAAACTGAAGTTTAGTTCTATAGTTCGTTCGCTTTGTCCACTTGAATTCCATGAAGATTCAAGGTCCAAATAAATCGTTGATATAATTTTTAATAAAAATTCCAAAGTCTCCAAAATCTTGCAATTTTGGTAGGAAAGTACTTGCCCAGTCACACAGCGAAAGCCAATTTTCTGCAGACAGTAATACTGTAACATGGAGATGTCAAAACCTGCTGGCTGAGCATGTAGAATAATTGGATTTTCTGCTTGAGAATTTGAAAGGGCCAAATATTACACTATCCATATATGCATAGGCGCCGACTCCATGGGGCCTGAGGGGGCTCGAGCCCCCTCAATAATTCGTTTGGGGGGGCGGAGCCCCCCCAATAATTCAAGAAATTAATTAAGTTATGTTATGCTTTGTAAAATCACAAAAATATGTTGGTATTTTTTATTTTCCTTGTTTGACGATAGTTACATTTTAAAATAAATTCAGTGATGATATAAAACAAATAAATATTACGGTATTAAACAGGTAAACTGAAAAAAGTGGTGTGAATCGTGATAGTGTTTCGGGGCTGTGACACACTTTGAACTTTTCCCGGTGCGTGAACCTTCGGGTACAAACTGGCGGGCCAAGAGGGATGTAAGCTGCCTCCCGGTTGATTTAAATGGAAGAATGACTAATTTTATAAGAATGGAAGAATGACAAAAAAAATGTGTCAGGCTTGTAGAGTTTCCCGAAGTGACGAGTTTTCGGGGTTCTAATATTGATCATATGACCCCTCGAAAAGGCTTTAAAAAAACTTTAAAACTCACTATTTTTCATCTAAAATTTAGAAAATTTCCCGAGGCAAGACCCGCGGTATGGGCCCCCCCAATATTTTTTATAAGTCGGCGCCCCTGCATATATGTACTTAGTATGTAATCTTTATTATAGCTGCGAAAATTACTATACTCAGGGCTCTCCCTTGTAGTTTGGATACATATATATTGTCGACATATTACTTGGGGTTAATTAATTTCAATTTTAACAGTTGAAGACAGATAGAACAGTTGAAGACAAATTAATTTTCATTCATCTCCTACTTCTGGCAATAACCATCAACGATCCTCATTATATTTTCCTTCTTACATTAGGCTAGACATTCATCATAGAAAATTGGAGTAGAATATATTGAAGTATGCATTGCTGTATTGCCTGGTTCAGAAATTATCATACTCGACTTGATACTTGCGAGTAATTTTCAACTCGACTCGAGATCAAAAAGTGCTACTTGGAAATCCCTTTTATATTCCAAAGGAGCAAATGCAGACTAGGGAGCCTGTGACAGGTATATAGTATCTTGCAAGATACAGTGATGCATTTGGAAAGTACCCAAAGTCACCATAGCAAACACTGTTGAAGCTGAAGTGGAAGCTTATTTATCATAGATGAATGCACCACCAAATTCCTTCCCTGGGAAATACTGGAAGACTTGTGTCTCCTACCCTAGGCTGAAAGTATTAGCGAAGAGGTTTCTTGCCATACCACCATCCACTGTGTTCAGCGAAAGACATTTAGTTCTGCAGGAAAAGTATGTGATGTAAAATGCAACAGGCTTTATCCTTGGATATCCTAGAAAGCAAAGCATCTTAACTCTGTCAGCTGACAGAGTGAAGATGCTTTGCTTTCTGAGCAAAAATTTAAAGTCTGTAAAAGGAGACAAAATTTGTGAGACATTATTGATAATGATAAGATATTATCAATAAAAGATAGATATTAAAGGAGATACTTTTATTTTAAATTTAAACATGAGTGCTAATACTCTAAAGTAATACCTATCATGTAACATCACTTTTCAGGTACCTATATTCTGTTTTGAAATTTAGCTATTATATTTTAATTACATAGTGATGATATGAAAGATGCTTTTGTTTGACTGACTCTTTCACAGAGTAATATTTTAAAAAGTGGTTTTCTTGTTGCCTGGAATTAAGTGATATTTTTCTTGGAGCCTATGGTGTCAGAATCGATGGAATCGGTATCGGTAGAATCGGAATCGAAATGTCAGAATCGGAATCGGGATCGGAATCGATAAAATTTTGGAATCGACCCATCACTAATAAAAACGTTCGACCTTATCGTCTTACTCTTGTTCTCCCATGTTCTTCTTATTGTTATGACCCACGTTCTTTCTTTCATGAATTGAAAACTTGGCATGAGATTCTTACCCAAGCTAGTTCCTCCCTCGCTTGTTGGCCATCGTATTCGATTCCCTTGACGCTTGAGGTACTACCCTACCCTGTCATTATCTTCTCCATGCTCTCTGAAGACTGGAAGCTAGTTGTAGTTAATATTATAGATACATGGAAGTTTTATAACCAATGTGAGTGAACATCAAACGATTTCCTCGGTGTTTTGTACCAAATTAACCCGTTAACGCCTGGCGGTACCAAATGGTACCAGCTGGTAGTGCAGTGCTAAACGTAACTTTTTTGTCATTTATCGTAATTTGTTAGGGTTTTTGAGAGTTTTAAATTAATAAAAATATTTACATTAAAATTTTTCCGAAAAGTTAGCTATTTTAAAGCTGTAATTAACGCATTTAAAGCCGTTTTGAAAATTGAGAATTATCATCTAGCTGAAAAAAAACGAATTTTTAGAGCAAGCATTTCAATTTTCTTTACTTACGCCTTATGTACCGTTAATGTAAAAGTTTTATTAGGTAATTATGATTATTATAACATTTTTATACCATATAAAGTATGGTTATTTGATGTGGGCCTAATATTTATGATGCAAAATATTTTGGTGGTACCATATGGTATCGATAGGCGTAACTATTAGTGGCAAAAGATTAAATTTTGCACCTAATGACTCAGAATATCATTGACATTTAGTTATATGATTACCACAAAAATCGCAGAAACTTTTTAATTCAAGCGTTACCGGGTTAAAAGAAAAATTACGATCAAACTGCATGTAATGCTTGTTATTGCATATTTTGGCCGATGAAACCATACCACCAATCTATCCGTAATTTCGTACCTTAGTGGGTGGGTTCTTCCCAGCGATCTCTCAGAAAACGGTCGGGAGGGGATTAAAATGGTATTTTGCACGCTAGGCGTCTCCCGGCAGAAAAATGGCTCCAGCCTCCTTAGCTAATTTTCCCGCACAGAGTGGAAGACTTGCGATCTAGCTACCGCAGCTTCAGGGTTAATTGGAATGTGACGTGCGGCATGTTGGCGCAAGAAGCAAGGGAGCGCATGAATTTTTCAGGTTAATAACGCTGAAATACGCTTACACTTTGTAAGTATGAACATGGTAAGACAGAGGTTTAGGAATAGTGTGAAAAACTAGCGCAACTTCCCTGCAGTGGATGCGGATTCAGGAAACAACCTAATACTTATGAAATGCAACTTATGATTCAAAAGACTTATGAAAGTTAAGGGAGGCGAGGAAATAGGAATGTAGAAGCTCTCAAGTCTATGAGTAGAGAATATTATAAACTAGTGGAAAATAGTATCCCGTAATTTGAGGTGTCAAGAAAGGTGCAAGATGGAAGAATGCAATAGCTCGAACATATTTTATCCCATTACCTCCAAATGATCTCTGGTGAGATCACATAAAAATTAACAGATTTCGTAATTATCTGTCAGTGTATTTGCATTTCTATCCTCCATGATATATCGATGAGGTATATTTCTCTAATAACAACATGAGATTTTTAAAATTTTCGCTTTAAATTCATTGACGTACAAGCTTTCGCCTGAAATATGTTAATTTTTAAGCGATCTCATTTGAGGTAATGGGTTACGAAGAGATGAGGAGTGTGTGAAGAAAATAATTCCAAATTTTCTTGTGGAAGGGAAGAGAACGACGAACGGCCAAGAATGGAGGGACTGCGTCGGTAATGATTTGAGGGAATAGTGCTTGAGTGAAATGGAGACACAGGATTGAGTGATTTGGAGGCGAGTAGTAAGGAACAACGACCCCTAACAGGAATTGAGCTGCTGAAAAATAAGAGGTGGAAAATATTTTGCGGAAGATAGAAAATACACAGACTGTACAGGAAGGGTGGAATTATATTAAAGCTTCAATAGTCAAAGCAGCGGGGAAGTCAAGAGGGTAGTTTCCTTCATCAAAGAAAAGGAAAGGCATCGATCGCGATTCCTTACCCACCATTACTATATTCATAATATAAAAATTATTTGGTTTCAGGAATCCCAGTTTAGACGAATTTCAATGGTCCATTTTAACCTCATTTGAAAAAGGCCAGATTGACGCCCATGAGATGCCATTCCACGTGACGTACCTAGATGATATACGAGTAGATAGGAGTTTTTCATCGTCTGAGATTACCAATGCATGCATGATGCACAGAGCTCAGGGAAGCATGCCTTAATAATCACCTATTAAAATTGCCTATGGTCGGAAAGTTTCCTTCATTTGATAGGGTATTAATAAAACTTATTTAAGCCAAGCGCTACCTGCTATCAGGGTACTCTGCTACCTGCTAGCAGCCTGCATCGTATCGGCGCTCATAGCCTCGCACCAATGTGGCCTCACTCGGCGGCAGCTGGAACCAGAATGACGTCACAAGGGCTTTACCCGGCATTCATACTTACGCGTCGCGTTTTCGCGCGCTTGAAAATTTTCACTTTTCATTTAATCGCGAAAAATAGATATCGTCATTTAAAAATCTAAAAGCGTACAACATGTGCTCCAGGAGTATTAATCTTTCTATTAAGGCAATACAAAAATAATGGGAAACCACACTATTGGCTACGTTGACAGTAGAAGGATGAAGAAGCCGTAGACGTACGTTGTGATGTCTTGGCTCTTATTTTCTCCACACCCATAAAAATACGGATTCTTTCAAGCGTTCATAATTTTCCACAATCCACCCTTGGTTTCAGTGAATATTGTTTTTGCAACCACTTGAAAAAGGCAACATTTTTTTAGCAGCGTTTTCAAAATCACCAATGACCAAGTTAATTTTATTTCGATTTCACTTGATGAGGAAGGACAACGCCATCATGTGACAATGCACAAACTGCCTCCGACGGTAAATTCATCTAGCAGTTATCACCGATTTGAACAAATCAGCATCGAATTTCCGTAAGTATCCATCATACCCGGCCATACAACATTGATCGCAACAGAAGTAATCCTCCTCGGTACGTTCACACAACATCGGTATTAACATCGTAGAATTGTGCTTCCCTCGACGGGACTTATTGAAGTTAACGATCAAATTCCGGCGGGCGTATTCCGGCGATTTTGGAGATTCCATGAACATGCATATAGTATGTGTTCATGGGAGTGGTAATGGTGGGAGCTTCATGGATTTTCATTACTATTATGATGTGCTACAATCATTTGTGGCCACATTTCAGCAGTTCATCCGAACTGTGAATGGAAATTATTTATGTGCCATAATTTAACAGAATTTCGGAGTTATGTTTATGTATACATTGCCGTGATGTGTTTCAAAATCATTTAATTCCTAAAAATGAAATATTTTGCAGAGAAAACATTCAAAGTAATTGCTAGTGGCGTTATATATAAAACAAATCTGCGTGACTTGCTTATTCACGCCTTCAAAATGGATGGATGAACAGTGCACACTAAAATTAATTATAGAACAAAATGCGCAAATTTGACATGCAGCAACCGAAATATGAATAGTGATTATATAAACTATCAAATAAACGATTTTCCTGCCGTATGCCTCAACGCAGCAAATACCCTGTTTCATGTCTCTAATCGGAGGATGATGGATAACATAATTAAGCAACGGGACAGTACGGCTCTTCCTTCAACTATAATATACATTGAGAAGGAAACTGCGATGCGTTTGGAAGTAGGGTATGAATCGGGAGCAGTGTATTTCTTCTAGTTTGAACTTCATTCGATGGAACAATTTTTATTCCTCCTGGGGAATTATATTGAGGAATTCCTCTCGGGTTCTCAACCACGTTAACCCAGTCGTATAGGACGTATAGTCGTTTCAGAAGACGACTTTAATCCCATTTTCAAGGCGCGTTACTCAATGAAAGTCCGATTAGACACTAAAATTGAAGTGTGGAATTGGACTTTGATTGAGTAGCACGCCTTGAAATGGGAGATAAGTCGTCTTCCGAAACGCCGTCCTATGCGACTGAGTTAACCTGGTTGATAACCCGAGAAGAAAACCTCTTCATTCCATAGAGTTTATATTTTTACAATATCCATGCCCTACTCACTCGATGTTGTCACCGAAAGGATTATCTTCTGTCACTTTTTTCCGTGTTGGCGTGCGACGGCGGCGCTTACCATCGTAAAATGGCAACGTTAGGCACTACGAGTTACGCGCGTAAGGATATGCATTACACGACGTTTCTGGTCTACGTACGTAGGGATACAGGTCGTGATCAATGTTGCGTGAACGGGGTGTCGCCGTGGTTGACAAGGGATTTTGTTCGATCAATCGTAACTCGGGACCCGAAAGCGAGTTTCTCGCATCGGCAACGAACTGGAAATTTGCTTACTATTAAAGAGAGAGCTTGGAAAATTCGTTCTCCTCATGTCTTCCGCCGTGACACAAATCATTTAACTTAGACCTAAGAGTCTCATGTTATTTTCATATGGCCGATCGGAATTTCATAATGGTCTTAACCTATTTGCCTACGGCAGCCATAGCAAATATGCTCTCCGGCCGATAAGCTCTCAAATCCATGAATTGTATGAACCAAAACTGCGAAGGATTTATAAGCAGAGAGCTGCAACGATTTGATGGATGGAGGGAAAGTTCCCGATGCCCCATGCTTCATTAAGATATGAAGAAGCAGCAAGTGATGCATGAGTCTTGCAATCTCACGGTAAGGGCTTCTTACGCATCATTTACTACTATTTTTTATATAAATGGCCTTTACTGTGCCTTTTTCAATGGTAATACTCGTAGTGGTACATTTGATTATAACATAGCATGTGTCCAAACGGGATGGTTAAATAAACGTTTCGTGGAAACTAAGATGTTACCATTCCGATTATTATAAAGGAAATGCCATCGAAAATGGAGAAATGGAGGCGTGGAGTACATCAGTCTTACGCTTGAACCATACGATCATTTTTTCATCCATTTCGAGGGACAGCTCTAGCGATCGCTCCAATGATGGCGGATAAAATGACCGTTTAACGCAATCATTTTCCTCGATATCTCCAGGGATGGAAATCCCATCCCTTTTTCTATTTTTCGGCACGTCCTTTTTCCGTCGCTAACACCATCGCTGCCACCGTCCTTCAGCAAATTAAAAAGCACGAACGCTAACAGCGATTATAACGACACGCTTGGCTTTTAATCGCACAACAGTTTTATGTACGGAAAGTGACTGAATAAACGATGGAATAAAGGGACAGTGAAAATGACTGCTTGATTCAGAAAATGACACTTCGAGCGATCATTTCTCTGATCCCTGAAAAACTATCACTAAGAGGGACGGAAAAAATGATCGCGTGATTCGGGCTTTAGGATTGTGGTATTATGAATACGAGAACCCATCCCATCTTTTAAATCTGATGGGCCCAGGATGAGAGAATAAGGAACTCGGTCCTCCCGCATCAAAGGGCCGTGAGTTGATGGGTTAGCCTCCCTCCTAACCACCACCCATCCACTCCCGACACTCTCTGTACCCCCCTGAACCTCTGATAGCGCCCAACCGCAAATCCTCCCTCTTCTCTGGCTTAAGTCCTTCAAAGGTCGTGCGTCCTACCCTGCTGGGGACTAAATCCCCCTTGGGGCCTCTCTAGTCCCATGGGGCCCCCTCCGAAAGAGGCCTGCTGAGAGGAGGCGCCTTACGCAGCGCCACGCTGGAGATGAGGCGCCGAACGGAGATGGGAAGACGCTCTCCAAGAAACTCATTGTGCATACACACTTGGCCTTGTGAAGGCTCAGCGGCGCGTGAATGATTTTGCGAACCGAGGAGAAATGCAGACAAAGGTAATCCATTTTTTGAGGCAGACATAGTTCAATGAAATAATAATATAATTCCTTAATTGAGGAGGATTTGAGACTGTAAAATCCTTTCTCCCATCTAACCCCTCGTCATTATACATGTATCAAATATTTACAGCGATTATCTTAGTCTACTGAAATAATGCATGAAAGTTAAAAAAAAAACTATTGATAGCGTTAAATTACATGGTAGTGCAGAGAATTACGACCTTAAGTATTACGAAAATATGCTGATGTAGCACGACATGTTGTGTCAAAAGACCGACCTTCGTGGTAAAACCCTAAGGATTTTGTTTCACATACCCTTTTCGAAAGAGAAACCACTTCCAGAAAACACCCACACAAGAAAGAGTGTTTGGAAAACCTTCTAAAGATGCTCAGATGCAGCTAATATGTTGGTGGATATATTAAAAATATATCAAACACACTCAGTACTTTGAAAAAGTAAGTAAGTCGAAATAAAGAGTATAATGAAGTATCCCTTCAAAATACTTGAGTGAGGGAGGATGAAGTTAGAGAGGTATGTATAATTTCATGAAATTTTCAAAATGTAATTTTACTGAATCGACAATCGGTCATATTAATAGTCTATTTCTCACGGCTTTTCCAATGAAATTTCTAGACATGTAGCTCGGAACTTATTCCAGGTTCGAATTCCGCCGAAAAAAAATAATTTCCACTGTGTAATTTATCCTCATAACTTTAAAGTGCACTGATATGGGAATCCGTAAAGGTAAGAACCGCAGGCTAGTCTACGGTTAATTCCCAGAATGACATCCATGGTAAACGCCCTAGTGTTCAAAGTTCGGGTTTAGCCTCTGTTCTGTGGCGCCATGTGCAAAAACAAGTGTTTAAGTGGTTGAACACCCAGTATGGAATCGGGAAATTCGGGTTCAAATTCCCGTCAGAGGAAAGTAATTTTGGTTCCTTGGAACTTTCAGATTTATTTATAAATTAAATTCCATCTTTTGTGATCGCCGATCGACGTAGTACAGTGAAAATAGCTGAGTCCAGCCACTAACTCCGCCCAAATACTCACCTACAATGAATGGTTTGCGCTAAAAACATATTTCCGCCATTGACGACGTCGTCATTACTTCTGCCGACAAAGGGTCAGCGATGGTTGTTCTTGATAGAGACGAAAATGTGGCTAAAGAGTTGAGGCTATTAAATGATACCACCTCCTATTCTCTCCTCCCTCGCGACTCCAATCCGAAATCTCAGCTAGAGATCCACGCTTTCCTCAAAGAATTCGGTCGAGCAGAAGGTATAACACCCTCAGGAATTAACTTATTGTCCCTCGCTGATTTCAATATTCCAAATTTTTATTCTTCTCCTCAAAATACACAAATCCGGCAACCCAGGCTGACCCATCGTTTCAAACTGCAATTCTCAAACTAAAAGAATATCAGCTCTAGTGGAGTACTACACCCTCTTCTGACGTCCCTTCCTTCTTTAATCAAAGACTGGTAATACTTTCTAGATATTCTAAACTCATCCCACATTCCCAGCGGGAGCAACCTCATTATGTCAAAAATTGATGTTGCATCCCTTTACGCGTCAATCCTAATGACATCACAAGGAAGGCCCCAAATTTTTTCTACTCCATTTCCTTACGCGAAAACCTACATCACATCCCGCATCCAACGGCTTCATGAGCCCGCTGACCGAGCTCGTTCTAACAAAAACTGCTTTAGAATTAGAAAACAATACCTATCTTCAATACCGAGGAGTTCCGATGGGTTCAAGAGTGGCCCCATCCCATCCTGTGCCAATCTCTCTTATCGTCCAGTAAAATGTGTAAAGTTGTTAAGGGAATATTTTATTGAAAAATATGCGAAGGTGGAATTTTAACCGCAGCACTAATTGCCGACGTTCGGCGTCCGTTGCTATCTCAGAGAATGGAATCACGGAATGCTTACCTGTCCTTTTTTACCTAGATTTAGATGTTGAAGTTATCTAGGTATACAATACTTGCGAAAAATGTATGTATTTAATTAATTTTTTACTGGATTTATGCAGTATTTCGATTCGAAGGTTGGGTTGGTATTTTCAATATTCTACTAAAATAGAACAAAAATATTCATTAACGTGGTTGACTTCATTCCATCGCCAGTTTCTCGTTTGAGCACATAGGTATCAGAAACTTAGATTATTGGAAAATTTAATAGCTTCCAACATTATTAGAGGCGAAGAAAACATACGTATATGTATCCTATTTGTAATAATCCAGAAGGATCTATTTATTTATTCTCGCAGCGTAGTGAATTCTCCATGGATAGCCATCTGACACATGCCTCTTGCTTCAGCATCCACTATTTTTTTGGTTTACGAGATCGGTTGCCTTTTTATTTTAAATACTTTGTGGCTAAAAAATCCAATGAACTTTTGATTCATATCATGTCCCTTCATTTCACTTCTTTGATGCAATGCTTTTTAGCCTCGAGTTATTTACTTAAAGGCATTAAATCGTATCTTTGCGGTGAGTCTCCCTGGTAATATAATCATCCCGACCATAGAAATATTTCTTTGAATTCACCGTTAGCATTCCAATAATCAATGTTGATTCCAACTAGAATTCTGTTTTTATGTGAATAATCTTGTTCACGAAAAGGATCATATTAGTCAAAAAAGTGCACCATACTTTGAATTTTAAGTAATGCTGAAATTGTTAAAGCTTTGAAGAATAAAAAATAGTATCGTTGAATAAAATTGGGGCTTTTTATTAAATAGAAACTTTTGCATTTTTAAGGCCTTACTTACAATCATATTTACACTGTAGAAGCTTAATTCCTTTCATGTTTTTACATATCGATGCATCGGTTAGGGCGTGTACATTCTCATCCACAAAGTTTTCTCTGTTGCTGATAGAACACGGTGGCCTGAAGATCAACTTTCACACATCAAATTAACTATCGTATTCCACTCATGGTGTCATCCATGATTGGGCAGCGTTCTAGTTTTTAGGGAAATACTGCGAAATATGCCGGAGTCTTTCCGATTTCCACGAGTCCCAATTGGTATCGAAACTGTTTTTTCTACTGTCTTATCAGCTTTCTTTAGGGAATTTTCGTACTTCACCATTCGCTTCATAGAATATTTTAATTTTTTTCTTGCATAATTCACCACGAAAAATCCAATATGTCATAACACCTAGTAATTACGTGATAAATACAATAGATAAGAAAATTGAATTATAAGTCCCCCAAGAATGGCCAAGAGAAGAGTTTGGGGCAGATTAAGGAGGCTACAAGGAGGAAAAAAAACTTGGAAGGCTTTAGTTTATATCAATCATTGGATTGTATTAGTATGAATGAAAGAAAATTTGACTTCGTCGTGATGACAAATATTTTTAAACCATACATATAATAAAGGTTTTAAAAGATGGTAGAAGAAAAGGTACCAACGCTAGCAAACAACTTGCTAAAAACCCACATTTGTTATCTTTAGGCTGCAGTGAGCGTGTTGTCTTTAATACCGGAATAGGAATACATTTTTCTCGTGGGAAGGAATAATGAACTCCTGTTCGAAGCCCTTAGGTATTTTACCTCTATATTAATGTCATCCATGATTTTCTCAGATGAATTATGATGTTTTCCTTTCATTTTTAATTGGTTTTGCTCCATTTCTCCGCAGTTACCTTACTGATACGTCAAATTCTGACCTTTAAATAGGAGATACCATTTCATCCTCATCAACTTCACTTCCTTTTTCGATAGCTCAGTAACTGTAATCCTGGATGAATCCTTCGAACACACCAACACTCGGAGAGCGAAGTGATCCAGGGAAAGGGACTGCGCCCCCTTCAATAAATGTTCAAAAATCTCAGGCTTAGTGTGGAATTAGGTCCACCCTCGCCAACGCGCACCAACCTACAGGCTGGGTCACTGAGTGACTGCGTATCGGTTTTTTAAGGAAGTTTTCAAAGTCTTGGAAGGTTAATAGGGTTTACCTAAGGGTGATTGCTAATACTGCTGCCGAAATTTCGAGAACTAAGTCGATAGTAATGTCAGCAATCTCTCGGTTACGAAAGACTGAGTAGACTTCATAGACTCTTTACACCTCAAAACACGAGAGAATACTTAAGTTTGCAAAAATTTGTCGTGTATCTTTATTTGAAATCCATAAAACAATGTGGTATGTTATATGAAACGACTCAGGTGAATTGAGGTGGTTTTTGGCTGATGAGACGAACATGATATATCAATTTTTACATGACCCCTCATCATATGAAACCTAACCGAGAAAAAAACCTAAAGAATGATATTGAAGGAATATTTGTTCACGAGCTATGAATAGAGAAATTTAACGGAATCAATTCACTTAGTATATAAAAAATGTAACTTTTGGTTTTTCTGGCGGATTATTATTATTTTTTTCCAAATATACCTTCACATCCTTCAATAAATTCCTAACATGAATATCTCGACACACATGCTATTGAACGCTAGATTTGTTTCATTTTATGTCAAAAATCGCATAAAATAAGCGTCCACCATTTCTATTTTCAGGCATCTAAACTCAGTGCAAAATCTCTCATACTAAGTTATAATAAGATATCATATTAATAGATGGAACCATTTTCCATCCCATTGAAATATTCCAATAGCATCATCAGGTGCTTAGAATTGAAAATTTTCAAGTAAATTGAAAAACGCTGTTCCGTTGGATATTTTGTCTTGCTTGTATTCCTGCATTTATATAGCGACGAATTAACATAGCAATTGACATCCCGTTCTTTAATTGCCAGCCATTTTTTTATATTGCTGAATTATTTGAGATTCCTGCCTCGAAAACATTTTCATAATTGTGTCCCCTTTTTTCGATTTCTGCCCACTGTGTTACGATACAAAATCGACTGTCTGGTAAAAAAAATCCGTCCTTTTGCCTCGTTAAGATTACGATTGTCCGAACGAACTATTGTCAGGACATGCATTCACACAAGCAGTGAATATCATCTATTTAAGCTTAAATATCTTTGACTCTTACATCACATCTCATGGGGAGCGTGGATGATATTCCGACACCAGCGGATCGTAACTCCTTGCCGTTCCACGCACCTACTCATACCACAACGACTGCGACCTTCGACGGCGAAGTCACGAAATCAAATGAAAGGACCTGTAGTTCCCAAATTGGCCGATGGTTGCGACATCGGCTGCTTATGCACAAAGCGTGGGGTTATGAACGCGTAGATTCAACGTTCACGTGCGTCATCACTAACATTTTAGAGGTCTTGCCAAAGCTTTCCGCCGGAATGCATGCCAGTAATTTCTAAAAAGCTCTTCCTACATATAGCTAAGAATACCAGAATGAATATTTCTCGCAACTGCAAAATATTTTCATTTGTTTCCGGAAAAAAATATATGTTCATTAATTTTTAACTCCGACTTGAATGAAAATGATTGTCAAAACATGAAAAGAGATACACATATACATTATCAATTTTTAAGAATATTTTGAACGAATAAAATAAACTACTCTCATCTTACCAGCGTTTCGCACTTTTTCTAACAATTTTTTCACTCTATTGTTACCCATTATATGGTAACAGCTTTTTA
Source organism: Ischnura elegans (assembly GCF_921293095.1). Classification (NCBI taxonomy): domain Eukaryota; kingdom Metazoa; phylum Arthropoda; class Insecta; order Odonata; family Coenagrionidae; genus Ischnura; species Ischnura elegans. The sequence goes on along the minus strand of NC_060250.1, from coordinate 48,707,632 downwards.
TTTATGTAAGTTTTAATATTCATTTAAGGTTAACTGTATTTTAAATTATTTAGCAGTTGTAGATATTTAAAAAAAAAATGAAAAATATTTTTACCGTTGATTAATTACTAAACACTAAAAAAATATTTACCAAGTGTCAATGAAATTGCCATCGTTATAAACATAAAATCTATTTATATATAGCGATATTTTTCATTCTCTGGTGCCAATTACGTATTATGCGGAAGGGAGTCTCTTCATCATCATCACTGGTCAACAGTCCTAACATTAATTTGACGCAGCTCTCCACTTAACTTAATTCTCCTATCAGCTAATCTTTTCACACCTACGCATTTCTTTCTTTCGTATTCCTCTTTACTTGTTTCATACGTTTCACACGATCGATCCATTCGATCCTCATCAATCTTCTGTAGCACCACATTTTGAAGGCCTCTACCCTTGATTTTCTGCTGCTTTCATTGCCCATGCATCACTTCTGTAGAGAAGCATACTCCAAATTTAGGTTCTGAGGAGAGTTTAAAATCTAAAAATGCATAATTTTATAGCCACCCCAACAGAATTTCCCAAATTTACGGTTCTTCTACTAAAAACCTGTGTGTACTTTGTCGTATCTGCGACCATTTAGCTAGTTTAGCGCATGGGCAAGGGTATCTACTTAGGTAACTTGAACACCGAGCGGCATCGCAGTACGGTTGGACAGGCAGTAAGGGAAAAACTATTAGAAATACCTATAATATTAAGCATGTATAGATGTTATGCTTAGTCTATCTCAGTTGTACATGTAAATCTTGCGTACTTTTTTTCATCAAATACGATAGAATAAGTGGTAATAACCTTTCACGTTCAGTTTCTTCTTCAGCATTATCGCTGCGAACACCAATACGAGTTCTATGATGGTTAATATTCCATTGTATTTTATGTAAATGTTACAGCCATCCACTTATTAATTGAACCGTCTTGTTAAAGAGCCGACAATGTTTTTTTTACTTTTTAGTACATTATGACTCCGCAATTTTAAATGCATCATAAAATGCGGAAACTAAAAAGCATTCCAAAAGCTTTAGACTGAGCACCAAATTATTCCTTCAGTGCACAAATCCCCAAATTACAGGATTAAGTAAACTTTTACTTTATTTTCCTAAAATGTGCTAATTGTTGTTAACAGGGTTTCTGAAATAAATTATTCAATTCTTTATCGATTTCCGGGTTTATAAAAATATATGCCTTTACATTTTAGACCATTAAAGTACCAATTTTCAATAATTCATTTTTTAAAGGGAGCACTTGATAACAAAGAATAATTATCCCTTTGGAATCTCAAATAAAACCATCTCGAAGTATTTTTATTGGGTAAACTATGGTTAGGTTTTCAAGAGTTCAAGGATAGAACGATTTCATAAATCACATAAAATAAATGTTAAAATATTGAATAACCATTTTTTACTCTATTATATTGATAAAATATTAAAAAATACATACGAAAATACATCTTAGAGATTAGTCGACGGATAGATGAGTTTTTTTCATATGGAATGAGACTCTAGGACAAGCCAAAATGAGCATTGCTTGTCATTACTTGAAATTGAAGGTATATTGCTTCCAACACGGCATAAAGATGGAATTTTCTTTTTAGTAAAAAATCTCAAAGGTTCAGAGGAACGACTTTCGAAGTGATTACAGGAAGCATTTCAAAATTTGCCATTGATGTTCAACACCATAATTAATCCAGACTCACGCTTTCATGAACTATGTGTTTTCCTTGAAAAGCTTCCTATTTCTTCGGCTTTTGGGCATTTTGCGAGCATCGCGTGTGTCCTTGAAGTTCTCCATATCATTTTTGATCCTGGGAAAGATAATTTGGTTTCGAAATGAGATTCCGTTTGTCATTAAAAAGGACGACCAAACAGAAATTGGCGCAATTTTTTGGAGGTGGATTCTGCTCAAAATTACGTTCGAAATAGGTTTGAGGAAGCTGCTGATAACACCTCTCGAAGAAACTAATTTACGTGATAACTCATGCGTATGAACTTTACATAGTTTTGGCCTTTGACATAATTTTTATTCGTGCTATTAACTGTCGACTTCCTTCTATTACTACTACTGCGAGTAATAACTGTAGAATACTACAGCTTAATCTGAAAAGGAAAAAAAATTAATTTCGTAATTTAAATGACTTCTTGATCAGTTGCTTCTTAAAAATTACTCAATCATAGCACATTAACACTGCAACTCAAATTCTCAATTGTGATATGCCAGAAATGTAATGGTAAAGGTAAATGAGTATTATCAAGAAAAGCATATAATTTTTATAAAGTCAGCATCTATCGCACCAGATATAACCACCACATATAACCAGATATAACCTCACCACATAGGTACACCAATATATTGACTATATACAGCTCCAGAAACTTTGATTTCAAAAAAATGAATATTGACTAATACACAGTACCAGAGGAATATAATAGATTGTTATGAAAAGTGATGCTATCCCCACTTGTTTTTACCCAACTATATAAAATAAATTATCTCCTTGATGTGCTACAAGACTGCAATTACATCGTAAGTTCAAATTCCTGCCAATTGATTCAAGGTTCATGAACTTTCCCATGTTATTGAAGAATGTCTATTGTTTTTTCTCCTTCAGTAAGGAAGTCATTTAAGCACTGGAAGCGCCCAACAACAGGAAAAAATATCAGGATTAACCAAAACCAAATGAAAAGAAGTTTGTCATAGTTTTACAAAATTTCTCGGTAAAACTGTTTAAAAAAAACATTTACTGTTAATTCAGAGTCTTGGAGTCTTACAGGTCATGATTCATTTTAAATGCAAATTTTTGTCAACGTTTTGGCATATTTATACACGTCCGTCAGGGCTTTCTTGGCAATGAATTGAAATATTTGATTTTAAACAAATCAAATTCATTGCTAAATAAACGCCCTGATTGAGGTGTATAAATATACCGAAATTTTGTCAAAAAATAGTATACAAAATACTTCAAGACCTATACTCCAAGTCACTGAATAAACATTAAGTACAGAGGTCAAGAGCAAGTAAAAGTACTCAAAAACATTTACCACTCTCTTCACGTTTGATATGTAAAATTTTCAAATCGCTAAAATAATTCTTCGGCTTACTGAATTACTGAACTAGGATATTTTAATTTCTAAATTGGGAAATTTATCGGGTAAAGGGTTTCAAGAAATACCCCTGAATAAACCTACCGGTTTATCGACCAGAAGTTTCGTGAGCATCGAAACATTGCAGAAAATGTACCAAATATACCGGTAAACAAATACATATACCGTACATTTATGGAATGTGGAAAAAAGCCCTTATGAAGTCTCATGAAAGAAAAATCCCTTCCTCATGAAAGGATTCATAAGGTCATCCTCATCCCTTGAAAGAAGGTACTCTTTGTATCGAAATATCGGGGAAAATATATCGAATATACTGGTAAGCAAACATATGACACATATTTCTCTAAGATGAAAGAAAAGGTACCCATGAGGCTCCTATCGCCCACTGGCGAAAAAAAATTAACACAACAACCTCAGAGAAAAACGTTCGGCGTGCATCGGAATATCGGAGATAATATACCGAATATGGGGTTAAACCGATATATACCGTATTTTTCTACGAGATGAAAGACAAGGTCTCCCATTACTTTCTCAGCAATCACTGACAAAAAATGCACACAAGTGCATAAAAGAAAAAGGTTGCGTGTGTTTCGGAATATCGGAGAAATGAGACGGAGACGTTCATAATCCTGGCGGTTTGCGAAGAAGGACACGAGTGTCAACCGATAATCAGGTCATTCAAGTAGACCGTCGCGTCGGTTCACAATCTCTGATTTGATGGCTTGACTCCCGCGTTTTTCGACTCTTTGCTCACACGAAATGCCGTCTATGGCAGCGAGCTGTAGTACAGCGTAGAAAACTGGCTGAGAGCACAGGTGGCCATCATCTATGACGAAATTATTGGAAACTTACCGCCATATTACGAAAAATGTATAAGTTGGCTCTGCGGTTTTGTAGAAAAAAATTGGAAAGTGTAGCAAAATCTTTCAAATAACATTTTTAATCCTCACTACAGCTTAAATATAATGACCTTCCGTACCGAATATATACAGGTAAATCGTTATATACGGTTAACGATTATCTGCTATCCCAACTATAAATATTTCGAAATAGTTGTTAAATTTTTCAAGAGAAATTTCACTGTAGTTTAAATTTTATGACTTTTCGGACCTTGAAAAAATAATAACCCTTGCATATCGAATATAGCCGTAAACCGATGTAAAGCTTACACGATCATCTACTCTCCCAACTTGAATATTTCTAACGTCGACACACACTTATATACAGACCATATTTAATGGCCTCAGATTTTTCCACCGAATAATGAGTGGCCGATTTAATCCCGATCATGTTCTTCCGATGTTCTTACTCCATATCCCTTCTCAGAAACTGTGGAACTCTTCCATCAAACTCACCAACGTTTATCCGTGACCGCAAAAATCCCTTATCTAACGGCTACCTCTTACATGCAATTCCCTCACCTTTTGCTTTTTAGCAATCCTTCAAAACTTAAATTTGAAGTTGGGAAAGCGGATACTCGTGTACCGTATATATCGATTTGAATGATGATAGGTATATTCGGTACGCAAGGGTTATTATTTTTTCAACGTACGAAATGTCATAAAATTTAAGCTACAGTGAGGATTAAAAATGTTTCATTTGAAAAATGTTGCTACACCTTCTAAAATTTTTTCTACAAGAATTTCGTTGACATAATTTCATGCATTTCACCATTCACATCCTCTATCAACAGACTTCCTCTCTAAACTTCGACCCTTCTTTTTTCCTTTTCCATCCATATTTTCCACTAAGGTTGAGGCTTTTATCTCAATTGTTAAATTGCATAGTTCCTCGTGTACAAGTTGTTTTGTGTGTGAGATGTTGTTTTGTTTAATTATTTTGTGCTAGTTTCAGTTATTTAAAAAATTCAATGCAATTCAATGTAAAATTCCATTCTTCTCGACTGTTTTTGAGTTCATGGCAAATAAATAAATTCCTATGAGATGAAAGAATAGGTTCGTATGAGACTCCCATCCCCCACGGGAAAAAAAAACAAAAGCATAATCTACCGGCTACCTCTTACCTAAAATTCCCTCAACACCTCCTTTCGTGGATATAACATCATCCATTTCAACATTGGCAATCGCTATAAGCAGACTTCCTCTCTGATCTCCCCCTTCTCTTTTCCTCTTTCCTCTTTACTTACCACTGCGGAAGAGTTGTGTTACTATGTGTGATATGCTTTTTTGTTTTTTATGTTGGTTTAAATTTTTCAAACCCAATGTAAATTATTATCTTCGGGACTGAAGTGGCCCTTCAATTCAAGCGGGCCTTCAAATTCAAGTGGATCTACTCTTCTGATGAACTTTCTCATTACTAACTTGGTCGATCCATGTATTCAACGGTGTTTGGCGAGACGTTGTGGAACATATTGCAGTTATAAATGAAAGTGAAAAAACTTTGTGAATGTCCACAGTATTTATTCAAGTACGACGCGTTTCAGCGACTCATTGCTATCATCAGATACAAATGCACTCGTGTGACGCAAAATATATAGGTCAAACAGGCCGCAATTTCAAAGTACGGGCAGCAGAACATAGAAGATGTCATGAAAAGAAAGACACTAAGTCCCAGGTAGCCGGTCATCTCATCAACGAGGGCCATTCGTGCAATTTCAACCCAAAAATATTGGCCTTCGAGAATAAAGGACGTCGGCTCGACGCACTTGAGCAGTGGGAGATCACCAGAAGGAAGAAACGCAAAGTAAATCTCATGAACGACATTGAGTTCCTTAGTCATTCCTCGCTGTTTGCCCTGGCCCCGCTAAAACCTTCTTCCGAACCACTCCATTCCCCAATCCTTTACCCCCCAACCCCTCTCCCACTTCCACCAACTCATAACCATACTTTCCGCAAGTAAATATATAAGACTTCTTGACGTAAACCATGCATTTGTACCTGATGATAGCGATGTTTCGCTGAAACACGTCGCACTTGAATAAATACTGTGGACATTCACAAAGTTTTTTCACTTTCATTTATTGGTCGATCCATTTGATTCTCAACATTCTTCTTTAGCGCCACATTTCGAAGGCCTCTACCCATGATTTCTCCGCTGCTGTCATTGCCAATGCAACACTTCCGTAGAGAAGTATACTATAAATATACATGAATTCATGACCATTAAAAAAATGAATAACGTTCTATAAAATTGCTCAAGCTATGGCCTATAAAGGTTTTCCGTCTTCTTATCAAGTTTTTAACGAGACTTCTCTTCTCTCCTACTCTTCTTGGGAATCCCTCAATACTTACTCCGTCGAACCATTTAATCCTTCACATTTCGAAGGCCTCTATCCTTGATTTCTCCTCTGCTATCATGGTCTATGCCTCAAATTGAAATAGAGAAACATATTCCAAATGTACGAGAGTAAGTAAATTATTATTCGCAATGTAGTTATAAAAATTTTCCATGCATAATACTACAATATTGCCCACGAATTTTACACAAAATTCGTATGCAGAATTGGGACTAATTTTCAGACCACTTCGTCAATAGTTTTCGTCTGTCTAAGAGAATCAGTTTACGTGAACTCTCAATGCTTTCTTACTTGTGGCGTTAAACGGTCATCCAGCTTCTCCATCGTACGTAACACTTGTGCGAGCACACAAAACGGATCACTCAACGTTGCTCTCCTTTGGTGCAAATATAAATAGGAGCAGCCACGATTAACAGCACGACAGCGATAACGAAACTAACCTAACAGCTTGAAACTTGCAAAGACACAACAACAAACAAACGAAGCATGCGCCATCAACGTAAAACGACAGCACTACCAAAATAAACAAAGATATAACTAAATTGCGTATTATGATTTACTTTCCGTCGTATGTTCTGCAACATTCATGGAAAATAAACAAAATAGATAACTTTATACAAGACGACAGAAAATATCCGTGTGAGACTCCCATCGCCCACTGGAGAAAAACATAAACATAAAAGTCTCTCTCTCTCTCTCCTTCCGTTTCTCTTTCTTTCTCTTGGTGGTGGCGCGCCGGCGAGTTCTCACACAACATCCATCTCCTCCAACAATCCATCCCCTCCACATCCTCCACTCCTTAACCCTCCTCCTCCGGTTTCTGTTCCCGTCGGCGGAACGTGGAAAAAAATTGTAGGAAGGAGTGAAATAGGGTGGGGTTGGAAATGAGAAGAAAAAAACACCACCAAAAGACGCGAACGAACGCACATTCTCATTTTCAAGTTGCGTTTCTTTTTTTTGCTCCAAATCAGAAGAGACGCCGCTACTCAATCATAAAAAAAGAAAGAATCTCAAGCCTTCATCTGGCGCCTTCATGGATAATCACGTCTGATCCCACGAGGTACAGGAATGTTCATAATTTAGCAGCTTCCCAACAGCAAGAGAGCTAGCATGTTAATATGATGAAAGCATGAACGAAGCATTTTTCAAACTGTAAATCGTCCATTTTTCAAATTTCCATGAACGCTAACGTGAGACGCGAGCCGTTAACGGGAATCGGTAAAAATATGGCGGAAGGGAAAGCTTATGGAAGGGACACAACCGCCGTTTACGGAGAGTACGTAAACGCGAGAGATGGGCAACTTTCATCTCTTCCCGCGTCCCGTGCACGGAAAGCCAATCACAGCGATACAGAATTGTTGGCGCCCATTGCTGAATATAGCAGTTGTTGTCGTGCAACGTGAGCTGAAGAGAAGTCAGTAAAGGGAAGCCATTATTTAATTTAATTTACGTGCATACTATCCTCGTCGATTTCGAACATTCTTCAAAACTCTTCCTACGCACAAACGAAAAGACTGAAGACCACAAACAAAACCACTGCGCGGGCGTTAGTCAATTTTCTTTCCGGCCACGGGAACGTCAATTGTGACCGCACGGTGACGTTCCCCGTCTCACGTTCTCCCGGATCCCGTATACCGTCTCACGTTAGCGTTGATTGTGTCCCAGCCTTTAGGACGCAGGCAAGCGCGACGGGCCGCAGTAGACGACACGCGATCACGCAGACCTCGAGGCGCTCTCTAACAGAGAATTTGAATTTTCTATAAACTGCATCAAATATTTTCAAAAACTTAGAATAAACTAGGAATAATACTTTTCAATTCAATAGAATTAATATGAGCCATTTTATTATTTTCTGTCTTCCATATTTTACGAAGGTATGACGTCTAACGCGAAGACGCTTTCCTTTAAATGGTACACCGTTGCAATATAAAGCGCGAGGTATTTTCGTTTTGTAATCAAATGAAGAAGATTCGCCAAATTTAGTCACAATCCGTCACCTCGAGGACCAACTTTGGCAACTATGGTCAAATTAGGGTAAAATGACCGAGCTATATTTCATTCCAATAATGAAACTGATTAATGAGAAAAGGTTGGTACATTTGAAGATGAACTGAGATAAAACAAAACAGATGGATATAGATTATAAAACCCGGATATAAAGGATCGATTACATTAAATCCGCACCAACTAGGCGAGCATGACAACAACGCAATGGCATGTATTATATATGACTTGTATGGCCGAGGGACTGTCCTGAGACTAAGGTTACGTAGGAATAATTGAACATTTTTACAATGGAGAAAAAAATTAGAACTGAAGGAAAGGAAGTGACAATAACTGTTAAAAGATCGCGTCACAGTGATTGAACAGACAAATTTGCAACTGCAAGAGTTACCGAAGGAGAATTGTTTGACGTATATCAGGAAAGATAAGCGAAGCGATTCTGACCAAATAAACACGTTCTTCACAAATCGGAAAGGCTAGTATGAATGTGCCACCATGATTTAACTTTGTTTGATAGATAATCAGGTTTAGCCCTGTCTTGATCTGAAACCAGAGAGAAGTCACGAATTGAGGTAAAAGAATTTTGGGGCGGACATTGGCTACGAATATTTAGTCTTTTTTTCAGAAAATGTAGAAATACTCGTTTACTGAAACGCTGACGTCAATCCTATTAGAAATTCACTCCAAATTTAGGATATCGGTTGCGAGGAAAAAGAAATAAACCACGCCATTCTCCAATCGTTTCCGGTTGCATATCCAAGAAACAAAAACGAAACTTTATTCGTCACAAAAGGAAACAAAACATAATCATAACTCGTACACAATAATGACACTGCATTAGCATGAATCCAAAAGCAATTGAGATCGCATATCCAACACCTCCCCTCGATCACAATTAATTTACAATACAAAAAAAGGAACACTTCACTGACATAAACAAAAAAAACAAATTAATCAGAATGCAATTCTCTTAATCCTAATTTGGGAATTACTTCCTTTATCCTTGGCCCAGTTAAAACTTTGGTTAGGATATCAGCTAAATTATCCCTAGATGAGCAATAAACAAATTCCACATCTCCCTGTTCCACAGCATCTTTCAAAAACATACAATCCTTATGTGCATGCTTGGTTCTTTCAGATACCATTTCACGTTTTGTCTGACTAATAGCACCAGTATTGTCAGCAAAAATCCTACATGGCTTAGGCAAAAACCTATCTTGTCCGATCTCTACAAGCAAACTAGTCAGCCAAATGATCTCCTTGGTTACCTCTATCATGGCCATTGACTCTGCTTCCACTGTGGACAAAGCTACTCTAGCTTGTTTCGAAGTTTTCCAACTTACAGCACCACCCGCCAGGATTACAACATAACCACTGAAAGATCTTCTATCGATTCTATTGTTGGCCCAATCAGCATCAACATATACTTCAATAGGTTTATTTTTCTGGGAATAGTGCAATGCCAAGCGCTCAGTATACTTCAAGTACCTAAACAAATGCTTAACATCACACCAGTTCTCATTTGTTGGGTTACTGTTATGCTGACTCAGTTTACAAACCGAAAACATGATGTCTGGTCTAGTGGAGTTTCCCAAATACAAAAGGCTACCAATTCCCTTTCTGTAAGTTGTTGGGTCAACCTGAATTTTCTTTTCATTTGGAAGGCCCAACTTATCATGGTCATTCACCACAAGGGGAGTTTTAAGCCCCTTTGCATCTGCCATTCCGAAATGTTCAAGAACACTCTTGGCATAAATTTCTTGATCTAGGTAAACATTCTTTCTGTCACAATAAGTTACTCTGAGAGACAAGAAATTACAAACCTTTCCCAAATCTCTAACTTCCAACATCTTTGACAATTTCTTGGCTAGCCATTCCACTTTCATTTTGGTGCCCCATATCCCAAGATCATCAACATAAACCACCAAATACAAATCCTTTTCACAATGATAATATAAACATGGATCATTTTCTGATCTTAGCATACCACAGGATTTTAATTTGTCATCCAAAAATTTGTACCAATTTCTAGCAGACTGGTGAAGCCCATACATGCTTTTGTTGAGCTTGTACACATAATCAGCTCTTTCAATATTCACAAAACCCTTTGGCTGCTCCACATAAACCATTTCCTTAATGTTACTGTTGAGAAATGCACACCTCACATCTATATGTTTAGAGTACCATTCATTTTCTACTCCTAAAGCAATTAACAATCTCACTAACTTACGTCTAACAACTGGACAGTGGGATTCAAAATAATCGGTACCATATTCTTGATGGTATCCTTGCGCAACCAATCTGGCTTTGTATCTTTCAATCTTCCCATTAGCATCTCTTTTAACCTTTAGTACCCATTTGGTTCCTATTACCTTTTGATCTACTGGGCGATCAACAAGTTCCCATACATTATTGCATGTTAAGTTTTTCATCTCCTCTGACATAGCTTCATGCCATTTAGATTTGTTCTCACCACTCTTCATAATCTAATGGATCATTAATTTCTGGGATATCAAAGGTATGACTATGAACTGCACGACAATATGAACATGGCCTAGTGGCCTTTGGTATTCTATCTGACCTTCGTGGCACAACCAACTGATCATCTCCCAGGTTTAGCATAGGATGAGGGGGCTCAACCTCTGCGATTGACTCTACTTCCGACATTTCATCAGAAGCTTGACTGTCACTTTCTCCTAGACTGCTATCAATTCCAAGTTGAAACCTGTTTTCAACAATTTCTGCCTCCTCCCCTGAATTCATATACCTCCCGACTAATTGATCATTACCAGACTGTTTCCTAGCTTTGCCCTCTGACCATTCACATGTCTTTGACAGCATAGGAAAAACATTTTCTTCAAACTCTACATCTCGCGATTCAATAACACATTGATCGTCCATTACCCATACTCTATAAGTTTTTGTATTACTTGAGTAACCTAAAAACACACCTAACTTAGCTCTGGGATAGAGTTTATTTTTACTTCTGCAATGTACAAATGATTTGCAGCCAAAAATTCTCATCCTTTGCAACTCATCAATGGGCAACTTCCTTCCAGTCCACAATTCATAAGGCACTTTCCCACCAATAGCTTTGGAAGTACACCGGTTTTTAATAAAACAGGCTGTACTGATTGCTTCAGCCCAAAATTCCATAGGTAAACCTGACCCTATTAACATACAGCGTGCTAAACAAAGCAATTGTTGATTTAACCGCTCTGATACACCATTTTGTTGAGGTGTAAATGGTTGAGTCAGCCTTCTCTTAATACCTTCCCTTTCAAGAAACAGTTCAAACTCTTTGCTAATATATTCACCACCATTATCTGATTGGAAAGCCTTCAACTTACAATTCAACTGTTTTTCAGCAAAATCCTTGAATCTTTGAAAACAACCCAATACTTCAAATTTATTCTTAATTATATTAACCACAGAATACCTACTGAAATCATCTGTAAAGGTTATAAAATACCTGCCTCCACCAATACTTTCTGGATTAACATAGCAAACATCAGAAAACACCAAATCGAGCGGATGCTCTGACATACCATCCCTTTTACAAAATGGCCTTCTTTTCATCTTTCCAATGACACATACATCACATTTTTCATCTTTACCTTTTGGGATAATCGCAGCATCTGGCAGTGACTTAGAATGCCCAAACCTCTTATGCCATGTCTCACGACACACAGCTACTCTAGATTTGGCTGCAACCAGCTCTTCCTCTGCATCACTTTCACTATTATCATTGGTACCACACCATGAACATTGGACTTCATACATACCACCATTTGCAATACCTTTCAGGAAAACATCTCCATTATGGATAACATTCAAACAACCCTTTTCCATCACAGCCTTACAACCTTTCTTGTCAAACTGCCTCAACGACATCAAATTGTCCTGCAAATCAGGTACATACAACACTCTCTCCAATTTCACACACCACCCTCCATTTTCATCACTCAATTTTAACTCAGCACTTCCCTTTCCACAAATTTTTAACCCATACCCATTGGCCACATCAACTATTCCCTTTGTATTACCATCAAAATTGGTGAGAACTTCCCTATGAGGGGTCATGTGCTCACTTGCACCGGAATCCAAAAACCACTTCATCACTTTCTTTTCATTCCCTCTATCTGTCACCATCAAGGCTTTTACTTTGACCAAACTAGTTTTTGCCAGTTCTATTTCACCATTTTCCTTCTCTTCTACTGACGCTTTAGCTTCCCTAATTTTCGGATTGGTCTTCGAACAGTTTGTGCCTTTCTTTTGAACGTGTGGGCAATAACTAGCAATATGCCCAATCTCTCGACACACAAAACACACCACAGTACCTTTGCCTTTAGCTTCTAGCGCACGAGGGCAAAATTTCGATATGTGACCTGGTTGCTTACAAATAAAGCAGATTTGAGATTCCGTCCGCGAACTGTCATGTTTCTTTGACCAAAACGTACCCTTTGGTGGCTCTCTCCTTAGCCCTTTCAATGCCTTCGGGTGAATATCATCGCACCGATCTTCTCTTTTCAGTCGTTTTTCCTCCGTTTCCATCTTGGATATCACTTCTTCCATGGTTAACACGGCATTGTTCGTGGTGATTGATCGCACGAATATTTCATATCTGTCCCTTGGGAGACCCCTTAACAAAAATATGGCCAAGGTATGATCATTAAACGTCACACCAGCCTTCCCTACCTTCCGACTCAAGTCTATCACTTTCGCCACATATTCCCTCATTGTCATATCATCTCCCTTTCTAATTGTAGCTAGTTCCTCCAAAAACTCGATCTGATTATACACGTCGAATTTTTCGTGCATATTCTGTAAAACTTTCCATGCCTTCTTAGCTGTCACGCACTCCCCAATATAATCAACGTATCTATCACTCACCGATAAAAGAATGTGAGCAAGGGCAGAATGGTTCTTCTTCCTCTGAGCACTATCGAGTCCGGCCTCGGAATCTTCCGTGGAGAAGCCAGGATCAACGGCATTCCAACAACCTTTGTGCATTAGAAATGCCTTGCTTTTTACCGACCAAGCGAAATAATTTTCGTCCGTCAGCATAACTCCTTTCTCTAAATACCTATTTTCCTCCATTTTTACTCAAAAAGGTATTCACTCCAAAAAATTTGCATCACTGGGCACCATAACCTATTAGAAATTCACTCCAAATTTAGGATATCGGTTGCGAGGAAAAAGAAATAAACCACGCCATTCTCCAATCGTTTCCGGTTGCATATCCAAGAAACAAAAACGAAACTTTATTCGTCACAAAAGGAAACAAAACATAATCATAACTCGTACACAATAATGACACTGCATTAGCATGAATCCAAAAGCAATTGAGATCGCATATCCAACAAATCCTAGTGTATAACTCATTTAATAACTCAATTATCATGAGATACTGAACATGATTACCAAAATATAAAAGTACGCCATATTATGCAACGAATTATCATTTTATCACTTTCTAAGTTTCTTACCAAGTTTCGTACTATTCCAATTTATGAATTCCTGATACCACTTACTTGGCTTTCCAATTTAAAATGTTAACTACCCTTGTGTATTTCTCCATACTGGCGCATATCAATGAGAAGAATATCTGTTTCAAGAGGGAAATAAACAATTCCTTAAATATAGCAATTTACTTTTTGCGAGGAGCGGAGTCTTTAGAAATTGCTAACTCATCCAAGATCGTGCATCTGTTGGTTTCTCAAGCGCTGGACAGCAAGGATACAACCAGCGTCCAGCTGAACCTCGCGGTAAAAATAATTTCGCCAACCGTTCACGTGCTTTCTGGTCTCTCTTCACGCATTGAAGGACACAGCTAAATACGATGCATCTTTTCCGCCCCGACATCTCGTGACGTATTTCTCGTATTAAAAATTTAGTTATCATCATTAAATTTTCATAGAAATTAGATTATAATAGCCTAAAAACGTATCTGTATCTTCAAATTGAGACATTCTCCTTTATAATAAATATAACAAATAACAATCGGTTTTGGAATCGCATTAATGACTGCTTTGGTCTTGAATCGGATTTGACTTTGTTCTTTTTTTGTTGTTCACTATGCTTCCACAAAAGTAGCTAACGACACTACGATTGAGGTATTTCCTCGATTGACTTCTCCTTCACCTCAACAGGTGATGTTTTGCATTTTTAGTAAGTACTTTATTATGTACTGCTTTAAAACTTAGGCATTCATCTTAAATTATTTACGGCATATTGACTTCACACTTAAATGAACCTTACTTATGAAACAGAAGCATAGAGGGCCTTCTCCAAAATGAGCAATATACTCAAAGCAGGGAATATAAGCGTTGAAGTAAGAAAGCAATTCATTAGGACTTACATTTGGAGCATATTTATTTACGGTTGTGAAGCATGAGTGATGACGGCATCAGAGAAATAAAGATTGCAAGTTTTCAAAAATGTTTCAATATGAGAATGAAGGAGATCAAATGGATCGATTGCGTAATTAATGTGGAATATTGTGAAATATGGGAGATAGGTTTCTTGAAATCTTGGAAAATGAGACGGAACAACTTAATCGGTCATTTCATGAGTTACATAGTCGAGAGACGAAAATAATCGTTGTTGAAAAACAGGTGGACGGGAAGAACGGGAGAGGAAGGCTTCGTGCGAGATACATATAGCAGGTTATGAACAATTAAATTTCAAGGAAGAATTATGCAAATAATGAATAACACGATCATTTTTTCCGTCCTTTTAGAGGGCCAGCTCCAGCGATCGCTCCAGTGATAGCGGAAAAATATGACCGTTTCATGCGATCATTTTCCGCGATGGGTCGCGGGATGGAAATCCAATCCAAACAATTCCAAAACTCAGCTCGTCCCTTTTTCCGTCATTGAAATCATCGCTGGCACCGTCCTTAGCCAATCATAACGCACGGCCTCTAACAGTTGTTATAACGCCACGCTTGGCTATTAATTGAATGACAGTTGTAATTACGTAAAGTGACGGAATAAGCGACGGTAGGAATGAACGTGTGATTCAGAAAATGATGAGTTTAGCGGTCAATCCTCTGGCTCCTGATAACCTATCACTGGAGCTATCATTCTGGGGGCCGGAAAAAAAAATGATCGTACGATTCAGGCTTAAGTGCTAAGAAGACAAGCTGATTGGCGGATTGAGTGGAGAGCTCCGTCAAACCAATCTTTTATTATTAATAATGATTTTCTCTCATGCAAATTTCTCATATTGGCGGTACTGGAAAATTTTAAGAATGGATCATAATAGTATCAATATATTCTGTAATTTTCAAGATGATAGGAAAACTTTAAGTAAGTGATAAACCAATAAAAATGCAAGCAATCAACTGTCGAGGGAAAGTCATGCGATCTCCTCTGTGAAAAATTTATTTTGTGCCGAATATATATTTAAAAATATGGTTTTGTTAGCCACTTTTGTGGAAATAAGCAAAGTGAATGTATTATATGAGATGAGAGACAATGCTTTGGCTCAGATTGAAAATCTGATTGAGAACGTTTTCGCTAGCGTTAAAATCAACATAACCCAACTTCGAGTGAGTTGATGACGTACGATAGTGATCTTTTACGATAAGCCGCGAACTAACTCCAACGGAAGAGACATCTAGCGGTCAGCACTGCGTTTATGACTTCGGTTCTATTGTTATTATTGGAAATTCACTCTAAAATTGGAAAGGGAACACTGGTCCATTACACTTGTTGTGTTATCTGTCGTCTTTGTGCGTTTCATACGGACAATCAACCACGCTGAGGAGGTAGTAAACAACACACCAGAAGCTGGTCTTATACCGGAAATATAAGGCGGGGAAAAAATTGGAGATCGTCGTATTATTGGAAATTCAATGATCATTTTTTTACTCCGGCAATAAGCTCTGCTGGAACGTCTCCTGGGTTGGAGGTGGTTACTAAATTTTTATATCACATCGTTTTCCCACAAAAACTTTAATTGACTTTTGGTAATTCCGAAAACGCACTGTTGACTCCAAAATAGAGGTGCTTTTGGGGAAATGAATTCTTAGGAGTGTATTTGATTCCGTTTGAGTGGCGCACCCTCTTAGCAACGGGCTGCGTCCTTCTGTTTCCTTCTTCAGGTAAGACGTTTCTGCAATGCGCATGCGCGAACTTTGATGGATGACCTCTCGGGGGCTGACTAGGCCGTTTCTTTCGCCCCCGCGGAAGGGGGCAAACCGCCCGCCCCCAAGGGCCGAACAAGGTGGCCCATTACTCGGCCTATTCCCAGGGGTGGATATTTCAGCTGCTTATGTGTTTCGCTTCTGCCCCTGATGGCATTTATAAGCCCCTGAGCCTCTTTGCTGGAATCATTAATCCCTTCCCTAAGTGGGAGACATCTGCAAAGCCTTACAGAGTGACCGCCCAGAGATGCTGCAAACGAAATCAACAAGCCTACTTTAATAATATAACCAAATTTTCCCACGCATTTTTTCCGATTAAGATTGGTATGATTATGCACGATCACGATACCACACGATTGTTACCGCGCAGATCTATTGAACCTAATTTTTCCCATTATTTGGTACGCCTAGTTTCTTGTCCAATCCGTCTATTCTGTAGCCAACGCCCACCACCAGCACCGAAATCCTAAACTTCATATTCTTTTCTCTAATCAGCTTCTCAAATGGTTCACTTGATATGTCGGTGGAAATGCTCAAGTCAGTTCTATTGCGCTTTTCTTCCACAGCTATCGAAAGCTATTAAAATGAAAATGAGATGGGTTTTTGGCACTACAAAATCGTCTTGAAGATGCATCATTTCACTGGAGACACCTAAATATTCGGTAAAAAATATTTTATTTAAGGGGTAAGGAATTTAAATCTTTTAAAAATTGCATAGCAACTAGTCACCATACTCAGTGATTCAGCCTGTAGGTTGATCATCAATATACTAACTCGCAAGCCACTTCAATAGGCCCGTTGCGTGAGGTGATAGGACACCAGCAGTTGATAAAAACAAGTAGAAAATAAGGTGCTGGATGGGGATATTTGCACACGCTTAACTTTATGTTTTTTCATCATTCTTTCTCAACATCTAAACCTTTACACCGCACACAGAGCTATTCCTCAAACATAACTCTTCATAGCTCTCTTCCTCGAATCTATACTCAAAGGCCAACATCGTGATTCGCTGAGAAGTAGGACTTAGTAGCCGTCAACCATTAAATAAACTATCTCTGTAATGTTTGCATTACGCTCTTTAGATGTTTATTTCTAAGAAATAAAACAACTTGATGAATAAAATTATCTGATAATAACCTTGGTTAGTTATAGTTATAATTTCATTAATTTTATAGCCGTTGTTTATTAATTTATAACCGTTGCTAATAGATTTATAACTTTTGGTTATTACTTTCTAAGAGTTCTATATTTTTAGCCATAAGGGCAGCATACTTTTAGCTCTCTATTCAAGTATATTGGTGTAATGATCTGTGTTTGCATAGAGCGCTTGGTGAGAGAAAACAGCAGCTGCATGAACGTATACATATTATATTTATTATTGTACATTCATTAATATCATATATAATTTGCATGCGAGGAACCTATGCTTAAATGATGTTGATTGGTCATCCCATGCCACACTCCCTGGAGGTACCTTTCAGGGTAATAAATTAATGTAGAAGAATCGTCACGCCGGCGCGCCTCTCCGAATTCCCATTGAGTCTGACACCATGATTCAGCGGACTTGAAAATGAATTTTTCCAGATGGTAGATATTATGTGGGCGGGTTGTTTCATGGGTCGACTGGTATAGAAGTGCTCTTGAGAGAGGTTTGCTTCCTCACTGAACGCGTGAACGCCATTCGTCTGCACGCGACTCAAAAGGGAGGGGGAGACGTTTTGTCGCATCGTCGGTTTCCCTTTCGACGGAGTTTTGACCTTTGAGACCTGGTGCTGGCGGCGGGTGCTGAATCTCAAATGGACGGGTAGAGTGAGAAACGAAGTGGTGTACTCAAGAATTCGAGAATCATATCACCGATGGCGGCGCTGAAGGCGCTGATGTAATTTTCCAATACATGAAAAAGAGGATGCATAAAGGTTTCTCGGGTTTTCCACCGATTGAACTTCTCCATGACTCCCTACGTTTCGAGCAGCGACTTGCTTTTCATCCTCTGAATGCCGTTCTTCAAAATTTGACACGTATGTATTCTAAACTTAAATATTTATCCTCTTGGCACGAACCCTTTTGCTGGGGTTTGCGTGTACATGACGTTTTTGGTCTACTCACGTACGGACAAACATAACGAACAACGTTGTGGATCGGGGTATCACCTAAAACCGTGCGCGGCAAAAAAAAAAATTCTGCACCTGATACGCCGGGAAAACCTAAGGTCATAAAAGATTATGTCTGTTTGTCTGACCGCTTTGTATTTCCATACTGCTGCACGGATTGCAAATCACAGTTAGTACGTAGGTGTATCTCAGGCTTCCAAAATCCATAGTGTTACTTCTGGTTGTGTCCGACGAGTCCTTTTCGTCGTTTTTGTTTGTTACGTCACGTCATACAACTGCTATGGCTGGACATCCTGCCTGGTTGACACACCTATTGATACGTTCAAAGGGAAACATAACTCATAGGATTCCAAACTTAATTATTTATCCTCTTGGTAAAAACCTTTTTGCTGGGGTTTCCCTCCACATGACGCGTTTGGTCTACGCATGTGCGAACACACATAACGATCAAAGTTGTGGAGCGGGGTATGAGCTGATACCGTGCGCGGCATACGGAAATTATTTTTTCCATTGTTTTCTGTAATACATGTATATCAGCATCATACCTGCTTTGATCCTTTACCTAAAAACCCTTCCATGTGACCATCAATTCCAAATTTCCCACTTTCCTGAGCACTATCCTTCCCGAGCAACGCCGGGTGGCCAGCTAGTTTAGGCTTAGTGGTGTAATGATAACATTGGTTAAATAAGGTGAATCGTCGAGCTACTGCGAAAAATAAGGTAGAAAATGTCTTAAAAAGGTTTTCTTGGTTTTGAGGAGGTATTTAGATACCTGGGGGCATCAAAAATATCAATAAAGAATTAGCAAGTAATTAATTATAGCTAAAATATCCGCTACTAGCTCACGGCGATTACTCGAAGGGTTCCTAATGAACATAAATGCGTGACTCCAAGAAAAGCACTATTCTGAACAGGGTAGAAAAGAAAAAGTGCAATACGTTGATTCCCTTAAACGCCTAAAACCTAAAAACCACCGTCACAGTAAATAACGAATTGTAGCAATTAATGGCAACTAAAAGGCATTATACATAAATATTAATGCATAAAATGTACATCTTAAGACGCTATAATAGCTTAATACCAACAAAATAGCAATAGAAATCAGAAAATATCCAACAATAGCAATGATTTGTCAACGTGGTTTCCAAGGGTAACTGTTTGGTATCCCCGGAACTCTACCTCCGTATTCGACCGATAGTTGGCGTCTCAATTGTCTGGATTCTCGAGACGAGAGGAGAGGTAACGAAAAGAAATGTGACTACGTAGGTTTCCGCGGTGTCGAGGTTCCAATGTCTCCATTCTTCCAGGGCTACCGCGTCGGTTCTTGATTTAAGATAACAGTTTCGAAGCAGGTCGAAGATGTCTTGATGATTCGTCTTCGACCTGAAGACGCTGGCAGCCTTGCCGGCGAAACTGTTGTCTTAAACCAACAAACGGCGCGGTACCACCGGAAGAATGGAGACGTTGGAACGAAAAGGAATTGTGGAAAACCATATACCAGAGAAGGACCTGGTGGATAAGCCACGTCACAAGACATAAAAAAGCTATAAATAGGCACAATAGAGGGACATATCGATGGCTAAGTTATAATAACACCTATCTCAAAAATAGCAACTTTTCAGAAGAGCAGAAAAACGATTATTTTTTCAAATTGTACGCTGAAATTAAAAAGCAAAAATTCATAAAACTGAAAAAGAAGCATAAATTTGCCAACAAAGAGTTGCTTTTTGCTTGAATTTTATTTTTTTAATGTTATTACACTTTGTTTGAGATACCTGAGTCAAACCAGCCGAATTTTGAGATACGTGTTGTTAGAACTTAGCCATCGACATACCTCACGGGTTTTAGGCAGGGGGTGACCAATAGGGTGCCTCGTTTTACCACTTTTTTTTAGGAGCGAATCGTAATACCCGGCAAAAGTTGCGTACCCGGGTGGGTATTACAGATATGATTTTTTTTCAAAATCGGTTAATATCTTCTGTTCGCCATTTTGTCTTGAAATTTCGAAATTTTCAACGAAAAACTTTAAAAATGTAAATAATTTAAATTTGGTTTCAGCATGCACTCATTTTTTCCAATGGTGTATAACATTGGCCTTTCCTTGATATTTTAGACCTAATACGTCAGCTCTATTCCTTTTAATTATCGAGAAAATGACATTTTATCGTGTCCCCGAAAGCAGTTTTTGTGGGTAGGCAACCCGCGACACGCATTGTCATTCTACGCTATGCATGCGATAAATGACGCAAAATAGGGATTTTTTCAGTCAAAAACGTGTAAATGATGTCTGAAGTTGTCAAGGGTAGTCACTAGGGTGAGTGTATGCTCTTTTATGCCATCTTCGACTATATTGACCATATTTTCGTGTAAGAAGATATCACTGAAGTTTCTGTCAAGGTATGTGCCGTTCAGAAAAAAGCGTCTATTTTAGTAGTTACGTAAACCAGAGTACTTCAACTTATCTCACGCTACATGATGAAAACAATATGGCAAATTAAATCCTATAGAGTAAAACGGTATTTCAGAAAACATAGGAAGACTTGTAAAAGTCTTTTACTAAGGAGGCGACGAAACTATTTGATATAGGTAGCCTTCTGCAAATGTGCCAACTTTCCCAATTGTGTCTGTCACAAGAAAAAAATGTTTCTATCCTAGAGTACCAGTTCCTAATGGAACAGCGAGGTCCAAGAATAATCCGAATTGGAACTATTGACATCCCTACGTCAAAAAATGCAAGAAAGGGCTGAACGTAATAATATAAATGAGCGGCTTAAACTCAAATCATCTGAATCAACGGCTGTCGTATTTGAATGGTTGTAAAATACTTTGAGGATACTCAAGTTGATGAGGAAAACCATGACGAGTGGTGCGCTAAGGATGTGTCATTTACCAAACCAAGAGAAAGAAAGTCCATAGTCGAATTAGACTTGACTAACAATAAGACTGCCATAATTCACCAGAGATATAGCGTAAGTGGGGGAGGGGGCTGCAGCACACATTACATCCACTGTACTTAACGCAGCTTTAAAAGCTGGAATTATAGTTCAAGACCAATATAGCGACATAACGTTAAGCAATATAGTTCTTGGGTATGACGGGACGAACACCAATGCGGGTTGGAAGGGTGGTTTCCTGCGAAAATTGGAAGAAATGTCGGGAAAACCTATGCACTGGGCTATTTCCCATCTGCTTTTCATTGAGTTGCCGTTTCAACCTCTCTCCGCCCACATTGACCGCGCTTTTTCCACCCCGCATTAATACACAGCTAACATACCTAGTTTCAAAACTGCCTGAATGTGAAAAGCTCCTAGTTGTGTCATTTCATCTCCTAAGTTGTGACTTGCCAAACGACAGCCCAGAAGAAATCTGAAACCTTAATAAGGAACTGAAGTACTTAGTCAAGATACCCCAAGCCATTGCGTCTGGAATATGTCCAGAAGGGCTAGTCACTATGATTCCTGGGAAACTAAATAGAGCCCGTTGGTTGACCACAGCTAACACAGTTCTTAGGCTATACATTTAGACTAAGAAACCTACCAATAAATTCTTCGAAATAGTAACATTTATATAAAAGGTCTACGTAGTGATGCAATGTAGGATCAGGACTCAATATTCGTTCACCGATGATGATCGTCACGTCTGTGAGACCATTCATAGATATAGATACTTGCCAAGGAAGTACCAAGCAGTAGTTTATTCATCCATCCAAACAAAAGTTTTTCCCGCTTTCCCAGAAAATATTCTTCTCGTAGTAATAAGTGATCGTCGACTGACTGTCCAACAGAAGGCACAAAATAAAATTCTTAGAGCTATAGATCACGAAGTAGGTAATTTAAACCATGGCATCAGATGCAAAAGTGTTCCCCATTTGAATTTTGAAGCCATGGATTATGGAGAAATGATTCATTGGGAAAGCACCGATGTTTCTACTATCGTGCTACCAGTTGTGAGGAATATATCAAATGAAGAAATCGTTGAAAAACTGTCACTTCCTGAAAACAATTCGCCAGAATAGTCATTCGCCGTATATCTCCACCACACAGTGGCAGTGGAACGGACAGTGAAGCTAGTGTCCGAAACTGCTTCCCATGCATGCGGCAATAACGCCAAGGATGACGTTATCAGATCCACTTTGATTTCACGGCAAGTTCTGCCAAAATTTCAATCGAAATCTCAATTTTTCATAATATTTCCGGACGGTGACGATTCAGAACAAACAAACTGGTCTGGATAACGTTGGTTGGTTGGGTAGAGGACGCGGAGGAGCCCAAGGTGCAGCCACCTCCACGTGATGGGCTCTGGGTCGCATGGCTAGATTCTCTGGATAGGTGAGCGAGGAGCTCTACATTTGCTAGATGATACTAAAATAAATCTCTTTTATCAATGCAGGGGAGGTGAATTTGACCCTTGAGGGACATAAAACCGTCACAGTGAATCCCGAATGATAATTTCCATCTTCAGTGATATCTTCTTACACGAAAATATGGTCAATATAGTCGGCGATGGCATAAAAGAGCATACATTCATCCCAGTGACTACCCTTGACAACTTCAGACATCATTTACACGTTTTTGACTGAAAAACATCCCTATTTCGCGTCATTTATCGCATACATAACGTAGAATGACAATGCGTGTTGCGGGTTGCCTACCCACAAAACTGCTTTCGGGGACACGATAAAATGTCATTTTCTCGATAATTAAAAGGAATAGAGCTGACGTATTTGGTCTAAAATATCAAGGAAAGGCCAATGTTATACACCATTGGAAAAAATGAGTGCTTGCTGAAACCAAATTTAAATTATTTACATTTTTAAAGTTTTTCGTTGAAAATTTCGAAATTTCAAGACAAAATGGCGAACAGAAGATATTAACCGATTTTGAAAAAAAATCATATCTGTAATACCCACCCGGGTACGCAACTTTTGCCGGGTATTACGATTCGCTCCTAAAAAAAAGTGGCAAAACGAGGCACCCTAGTGACCAATCACCAGCGTACATCATCAAATAGATTCCTCACCAGCACACTTTCTGGCCATTTTAATTGTATAATGTTAGAATTAGCCCTTACACACTCATGGCGGTAATGTGAGCTTCCACCAAGCGTACATCGCTCCATACGGCTCGAATTTAGTAGAAGTAGAATAAAATAAACTTACTTGAAAAACTTAAATTTTATAACTGTTATTAATGTTAGAATTAGCCCTTACACACTCATGGCGGTAATGTGAGCTTCCACCAAGCGTACATCGCTCCATATAGCTCGAATTTAGTAGAAGTAGAATAAAATAAACTTACTTGAAAAACTTAAATTTTATAACTGTTATTAATTCGTAAAAGTACATCCATTCTAGGGTAGGATCAAACCAAGGTCTGACCACGAAGAAGTTAAGGTTAAGCATTATTCAATTATGATAAGACGTAGGGAAAAAATACTAAGGAAATACTTACAATAAGAACAAAAATACAAATGGAATAAGACGTTGCCGGGACAAATTTTATGAACTGAGAAACTGTTGCTCTCCCAGAGAGTGCGAGGAAAGAGCGACATCTTAAATCTCTCTGTTCTTCAGTCTATTTCCTTTATCTCCTTCTCGGGATCCCTACTGGCGTAGTAAAAGTGGATTGCATCAAGCTTGCTCAGGGCTGGGAGATTTGTAAATAGCACCTCAGGACACTTGGCAAGAATATTTTAATTTTTATCGACGCTGGATACAGCGGATGCAAATGCAAAGACTGTGTCCGTGGGACGTCTAGGGATTGCACAACGCCAGGCACTCACGGGGGCGGATGGGGGCTAATTATTAATTATAGCGAAACGCAGCGTGCCCAAGGAAAACTTCTCGACAGTCGGAGCAAGGAGTACTCCACGCCTCTCACGAGGAACGTCATTACCAAGGCAACAGATGATGGGGCCGTCACACTAATAAGCAGGTCACCACATGACGCTCTAAAGGCGACACCACACCGGAAGTGCCCGAGAAGAAGATGAGGAAGGGAGGGAGAGCGGCAGAAGCACTGAACTCAAAACGATTGAATGTTATGCACCGCGCGCGGAAGCAGTTAGAGCCAGCACTTCGATCCTTTAAATTTCATAAGCCAGTCATTACTGTAAGTTACTGTCAATACACTGACGTGAGCACGGTAATAGTCCTGTGACCTTATACTGACTTAAATAACATATCTACCCCGTCAATTCTCTATCAGAGGGAGCCAGGGATAATTAAGTCGCGGCTATTCACCTAGTTGATAAATGATCAATTAGTGTCACCAATTCGTTAAAATCTTATTCATTACCTTCGATTCATAAATATTGTAAAGGAATGTAATTAAACGTAAATGTAATGCACCACAGACACATCATGATATTTCAAAGAGATGAATGATACCATACATTTGGCCCGCGGAGGCGAATTCCAAGGGAGGATGGCATACATAAACATACCCAACGAAACATACCATTTCTCATAGTAAATAGAATTAATTTTCCATTATTTTTGACGTTATCAGCAGAAAATAAATTGCGTGATATAATTAAATGGGGAGCCATTCATCTTATATAAGTTTGCATTTAGAGTATTTTATTTAATCTCAAAAATCTTCAAATACTATTTCTATGTGAACTACTAGACGCCTTATGAAAATTGGCAGACATACAAGCTGATTGCAGAGAGGTCATTTACGTAAAGCGAGTGTTAAAGTTTTCCTTTGGTTCTTCGTACACCCAAATGGCTGCCAACAGGAGAAAGAGAATGTTTCCTAATAATTTATAGTCCAGGTAGCAATCGCATCACTTTAAGAGTAGAGTTTTTTTTAATTCCGAAGTTACGTGATTTCCCATTTAATTTAATGGAGCGCTATTCCAGAGATCCTTATCAAGATGGCCAAATGCGCAATTTCTTGGCTTCACATCAGCATTAGATTGTTTAAAGTTCAGTGGACGGTGGGCATGCGCTCGGTCGATTAAATCGCAAATGACTCGCCTTTTGAGGCGATTACTAAAAATGAGGACATTTAGGGGTCCTCCCCACTTACTCGGCGGAAAACTTCGCTACGGACAATCACGATTCCCATTGGCCACGGTGTGATTAAATTTTCCAGTATATGGTAAGGGAAGGATATGTTTTTACCGTCATTACTATGCATTGTTCATTTTAGCGTTGAAATAGTGGAGTAATTGGATGAAAGCTAACGTGTCTCCTTAGTTTTTATAACATACTTTCTCATGCAGTTTGGATTAAAATATCCCGTAGTGGCTACAAAAATCTGTCCTTTATCGTCCGATGAAAACATTGTGCATTACTTCATACATGAATAAAAAGCTACTTTATTGCCTCGTACAATCCGGTATTATTTACGAATCTATATCTACATAGGACCCTAAGAGCTACCATTAGGGTGTTTGGCGAGGAGTGAATAATCACCAAAACGCAAGTTACCTACAATAGGCTGATGCAATCGTAACGTCACATATCAATAGTCATCTTAGATCATATATTTCGTGTATTGCCTATTATTTTAGATTTTCGCGTTTAAAATGTCGACTCTGGGGCTTGCAAATTTAAATTTATAACAGAAGATAACTTACGCGCTTGCTGCACCAAGTACGAAAAACTGACGAACTAAAAGGCTGTTGATATACCTTGCCTGTTCCTTGTACTTTTTGTTGGATGAAAGAGAATTTACTCAGCATATTCACTTAGAAGTAATCATGCATAACATAGTTCTTGTAGTTGAAGATACTCCGATGCTCCGATGCTCCGAAATACGTAGTTTTTTGAATGAAAACAAATCCGCCTCAAGAACATCACTGAGTTCGCATTGTATCACGTTAAAAACTTCTTGGCGTTCTGCATTTATGCTTGTAATCTCAATAATAATAATATATGCGGCTCCTATTTCCATTGATAAATCAGCTTGGGCCAATGTGGGTAATCATGAGACCGTGCAATAGCCTTGCCTATCAATGTCGTCTGCTCTGGTCGTAAAAATACATTTCATATCCCAACAGTTTACATCAGGCTCAGAATTGATTTTTAAGTTTATTCACTAGTATGATCCTGTTATCTATCGATTACTCAGCTTTTAAATGCGAAATTTCTCGGGAGATGTGGTTCTGTTCAGAGGCAAGCTTTTAAGTGGTTGAATTTTGACTTGATTCTACGGGTCTAATGGAAGTTTTGGATTTTTACAATTCAGAAAGTCCGTAGAGCTTCGGGACCACCGCGTTCATTGAAATTTCTATCAATTTTTCGTTCCCTTTTAAGATTGAGGTGCTAGAGTTTGTCAAAAAGTTCAAATAAAAAAAAACATGCAAAAAAACAAACACAGCTGGAAAATAAAAATTCGAAATCCTCCTTTGAAAACCATTTTTCCCACCTCTGACCTTCCCAAACTCATCTCGGAGGAAAATTTTATTCCGAATTCTCCTCTGGATGATTTTGCTAAACAACCAATACAACCCACAACAAACTACCAAAAGGCCTTCCCCCAACAGGAAGAGGAATGAGAAAACATGGGAAGATGCTAAACTCATCTTTCCACCGCGCGTTATCTCCCGCGTTTTCAAAGAGTGGTAGTGCTAATGCCGCGAGAGAAATGCATAGACTTGGAGATTGTTTGGTGCTTCACTGAATGCCGCCTTTTTCACGTTCTGTTTCCTCATCACCGCGCGCCTTCACAAACATACTTTCTCATTCGTCGACGACTCTTATCGTGGTGTTGGAGAATTTAAAATTGCTTACGATTTCGGAGCGAGCAGAGGTCCCTTCAACTGTTTGCCAGCAAACGGTTAGATAAATGCATCATTCACTTCGTATATTACACACAGCTTTACGCGGTACAATCTCGACAGGTTTCAACACTCATCATAATCACTGGTAAACAATCCTATTAGATTGGTTTGACACAACCTTCCACATCAAAACTCCTCTCTGGTAATCTTTTCACATCTACGCATTCCTCCTCCTTCACGTCGTTTTTACCAGTTCCATACATTTTGTCCGAGGTCTTCATTTTCCGTTCTTGCAATTCACGTGTCCCTCAACGATTATCTTCATCAAGCAATCATATCTCTAGATATGGCCTATATGGTTGGTTCCTCTTCTTATCAATTTTTTCATGAGGCTTCTCTTCTCTCCTACTCTTCTTAGGACTTCCTCATTACTAACTCGATAGATCCATTTTATCCTCATCATTCTTCTGTAGCACCTCCTTTCGTATGCATATACCTTTGATTTCTCCGCTTTTGCCGTTGTCCATTCATCACTTCTGTACAGAAGCATACTACAAATTTAAGTTCTGATAAAATTTGTCCTTACTTCTATATTTAAGTTTCCTGCTGTGAGTATATCTTTCTATTAGTGGAATGCTCCCTATGCCTGGGCTATTCTGCTGATACATTCTTTCTTTCTTTTCCGGTCGCTAGTTAACCTTCTTCCCAAATTACAGAATTCATCCACCTATACCAGATTTTTTTTCTACGCGTCACTATTAAGGGGATATACAATTTTTTGTCTCGTGGAGAGTCGTATGTTTAAGAAGGTAGGGAAAGGATGAGTGGAGAGAGAAGAGGGTTGTTGAGGAGGAGAAAGAGTACGGTATGGAAGTCAAAGGTGAGCTTACGGGTGGACGAGACCAAATATTTTCTGGGAGGGTAGAAGGGGACTTGGTATAGAGAAAAATGGTATTATCGAGTCGTTTGCCGAATAATGGTATTATCAAGTCATTAGCCAATTTTTTTTCACATACCTTTGCACCCATTCGGGTGACTGCGCACCACAAAGTCACTTGTTTCACGCAGTGCTTTTAAATTCGTCGTCGCTGAATATCAACCAATTAGGGTGAGTGACGTAATAGGCTACCACGTCTGAGCGGCAATCGGGAGATCTGTGTTCATATCCCGGCTAAGCCAAATATTTATTCATGGCGAGCATATTAGGTATTTAACATTTTACACATGTTTGTCTAGCAGATTGGCATACTTCATCATATAAATATTCCCAACAGAATCAAAGTTAGAACCTTTGTCAACAACATGTAAAAAATCCCCTTAAAAAAATCAGAAACACGATTAAAATTTAATTGACGGTTAAAAAATGCAGATATGTTGTTGGTATATATGCCATTGATAAAGTATTTTGAATGTTCTGCTATCCTAGCTTCTAGGTGATCATGCTTTGCGGAGTTAGTCACGGTTCAGTCCGGCGGTTACGCAGGCATTGGCGATGTGATTACGTTGAGGAGGGCATTTAAATCTGTTTTCAAAAATGCCTCCAGTGTGGTAATGAGTACAGAGCGATCCGATAATTCTCAATATTTGCAATCGAGTTATTCCACTGGCGAGGAATGATACTGAAAAGTCATGAGTTTGATAAATAATATCTTCAATTACATAAATTTCGGCATGAGTCCTAATTATACCTTACTTTCCCATGAAATCCGGATCGTTCTGCCATCGGCGACGCTAGAGACGACTTAAAGACCACCATTTAAATGCGCGGTGGTTGTCAGCAGATTTAGTATCCTAATTTAGATTACCCTATAGAAATATCCATAGACATAAGCGGGTTATGGGGGGGGGCACGGGGGTAAGTGCCCCCCTCCCCCCAGACGCTTACAAAATAGACAAGATTTTTAATGTTCGTTTTATTTTGTGTATCATGGAGTCTCAATCATTTAATTTAATTTTAATAACTTTCATATCAAAATAAAGAGAATATTTTCTGCAGTAACTGCTGTATTTTGTTTTTCATTTCAAATATCAAATGACCTGTCAGACCCTTGTTCCCCCCTCCCTAGAAAGTCCTGGATCCGCCCCTGTCCATAGATATGGTATAAATTACCATAGTAAAAGAATATATAAGAATAAAAAAATCTGGATAGCATAGTAGTCTCCGCAATGGTCCGGAAAGCCAGATGTTCCAAGTTCGATTATTACTCAAATGGATCATGTTTTCATACCAAATTATGTGAATTTTACGCGTTGAGGCCGGTATAAAGAAGAAATTAGCAAACTTTAACCGTAGGGAGCCCTTAGTATAAGATCCCAGCACCCAAACGTCAATGACGGCATTCATAGAAAAAAATGAGCGTGGAATCTGGTTGGATAAACACGAAAATTAACGTAAAAGTTTGAACCGCGCATTGTCGTAGTCATTTTTTTCCCAAACAGTTTTTATCATTTTTTTGCTTTGATAGCCCAAACTGCGTATCATGGGTGAAGAAATTTCGGAATTAAAAACAACACTTATTTAACATGGAATTTAGAGTTAATCTCCGGAAAAGTCTTCGGTGCGACTGGGAAACAACTCATTTTCAAGATCGTGTGTGCGGCAGATTAATATTAGTACAGCAGAAAAATGATAGATGGAGTTAAGTACCCTATTACATTCGATTTTCTCCCCCAAAGCTGTGAGGTTAATTTTTCGTTTAGTTCTTAATTTAAATTTATTGCTAATTATTTCCATAAGCTGGGCTTTAGGCTTTAAATAAACACACCGAGCACATATATTGTTGTCTCATGCCATTAATGTCCAATGGCACCATTTGGACCTTGCCTTGGGGAAAATATTATCTAACTTAAAAAATTTTGAAAACTGAGTCATTTCATTGTAATTTTGAGAAATTATCTTGTATTTGATAACAATACTATACGAATAAAACCAGCTCCTGAGGCGTCCATTTTAAGAATAAAACATCCATCAATCACATCACGTAGCAGCTATGACAACACTCTTTACTCTCTCTCTCGTAAGAGTAATCTCTCGCGGAAAAATCGTTAATTCGTGAAACGCTATCCCGCGAAAGACAACGGTAACATTTTATTCCAAGTGGCACAACAGAAGTACGAGTTGAAAAGAGTCATTTCGGAACCCTTTGGTCTTCAAGCCTTGCTCAGAGGGAGGGAAGTCGTATAGGTTAAAATATTATCATGGGAGAGTAGGGGGTGTATTTACGCAAGGGATAAACTTAAATGGAATCAAATATAAATCACAACTCCCATTAGCCGTCAGCGACAGGGTCTCAAGCAAGTTAATGGATCGCACAAAACCTTGTGTTTGATTATAACCTTGCTTGGATGTACTAATAGTCAGCTGTGAATCCAGGATAGGGACAATAGGGTGGCTAGCGGGCTCTCCTCTCATATAATTCATTCGACAACTGAATAAAATTACAAATTTATCTAGTGTAAATTGGATACCCAAGAGGGAGTTATAGCCCTCCCTAGACACTCCCTGGATCCACCATTGTTTATAGTTGTATGAATTTCTAAATGTTGGCAACTTTACCTATGTATGGAAATATATTCGTGTTTAAGTCTTAGGTGGCTTGGAGCAATGGATTCTGGATGGGAGCTCATATCGCCAACATGAATGTATTGATTATTAAAATATTCTATGAGTTAAGGCAAACTTTCATGGAGCATTATGATACTACCCCAACCGTCCCCACTTCCATCTTGGACTTGAATCTTCAAATCACACTACGGCCTCATTTTGTCTATAAGATCGTTGGCAGATCGTCTTACACGCAACAATCAGTGGAGTGATGGGGTGTATCTTGGGCGACCACCCAGATGCCCTGAGCCATTTTCATATTTCTTTTTAAAGTCATCGACCTTATGAATAAATTGCAGGTATAAATTTCCTATTTTCGATGCTGCCTAACTTAGTATTTATTCTTAATTTACAAAATATTTTTGCATCTTATTCTTTCTAATTGATCATCCAGTAGAACTTCAACATGGATAATGACATAAGTTGTCAACGCACATTAAAAAACACAATAATACAAATCTTATCAGTGTGAGATAGCGAAATTATCACGCTGCTTTCATTTTAAACTCATTTTCTAGAATATAGTCCACAATAGAAATGATAAATTAGCCGTGAGCTGATGCGAGTTTTTGCGTTCGAGATAACATATGGCAGTATCATACTGCTCTAGGATTACGGTGTCAGTAGCAAAGTGTTTTTTTTTACGGGGCAAATAATTAATTGGGCATACTATTTGATGCATGTGATACTAGATTAAGCCTTAACCAGCGAGAACAGGATTAAGTTTGCTTGCCACGGGAAAGTGTCGCCCATTAATTTCCGCGGAGCATTTACACTTGTCTCGGATTAAGGAGTGTTATGTAGCGTAAGGAGAAGAGGGTCTCATCCTGAAAGAGATGCTCTGGAGGGATTATTCGCATTGCGTATGAAAGCTAAAATATTTACGGCGCTGTCAGCGTTAAGCATAAGGCTGAAAAACTTTAAACTTTTCAGGAATCACACCAGCTTAGTTGATGACTGTTTATGGAGAAATAAACGTGTCACCATGAATTTGTTTCCTATGAGAGCTAAGGACCCTAATATTAGTGCATGAATTCATAGTTGGTTAAGCTATGTGATTAGTTACTTTCGGTCATTATCCCAAGTAGTAAATAGCATAAACAATTATAATAGATCCTGAAATTATTGGCAAGGGAAAGTACCGATAAAATTGTCACCAATAGATGGCGTTTGATTATATCAGAGTGAAATAAAATTACATTTTAATATGCGTTTTTAGTTAAGTATCCAATGGGCCTTAAATTTCGACATATTTTCGATAAAAGGTATTTGAATAACTCTTACAATAATGCTACCCGCGATACAATAACACCGCAATAAAGTTACAATGTAGTCCCACCCGCATTTACTTAGAGCCTTCTACTTCATTGCTAGGCTCGAGTATGGCTACATTGTAATTGTCGTGTCGTGCGTTTCATAAATCTAGGAGTTTTACCTGTTCTTTCTATCGATAATATCTCCTCAACTAAGACCTTTTGGACACTTTAGCAATTGCATTTTCTATCACACCACGAAGTTTGAACGCGATCTGCTGGTGACTCTAGGATACCTTCCCTTAGGAGTAGGTGATATTGTAGTGACTCAGTCCCATTTAAAATCAGTGATTATAATTAGAATAGTGAACATCCATTCCTGTTATTTAAAAAACTTTTAAATTTTTATCCACAGATTTTTTGAACGTTAACTTTTGTTACCCTTATTATTATTAAATTATTCTACCGATTAAGGTAGGTTTCCATGGAGTGTTTACGAAGAATTCCGGGAGCATCCCCTTAAATCTTGAACTTCCCTCTTCAGTGCACAATAAGACCTACTATTAATAGACCTACTAGTAATACCTACTAGTAATACCATTCTATCTAAAAATCCTATTCTTTTCCTTCCCCTCCCTCGTTTACCTAACATTCTTCCCTCTAACACTGTTTTCAACATCCCATCCCCGCTAAGTACTCGCTCCATCCATACCTTCTGCCTTCTCCGTATCTCATCTAAAAGCTGCCTATCCTCACCCACCATGTCCAGCACTTCGTCGTTCCTCCTCCTCTCTGTCCACTTCACCTTCTCCATTCTTCGCCACACCCACATCTCGAATGCCTCGAGTCTTCTCTCGTCCTCCTTCCTAAGAGTCCACGTTTCTGCACCGTAAAGCGCTACACTCCAGATCAGACTCTTTACTAACCTTTTCTTTAAATTCTTACATAGTGAACCTCCCAGAAGCTCCTTTCTGTTCATGAACGCCTCCTTTGCTAATGCAATTCTCTTCCTAACAACTGTATCCGTTTTCCTCTAATGTGCTGCCTAAATAGTTGAACTGCTCAACCTGCTCAAGTTTTTCACCACCCACCTTTATCGTAAGTCTGACATTCCTAGCTCGTGAGGCTGTACAAAACCGCATAACCTTGGTCTTCTTATGATTAATCCTCATCCCATATTCCTCGCAACGCTCGTGTAACGCATCCACTAGAGCCTGAAGCCCCCTCGCTGGCTGGTTAATCAACGCCTGATCATCAGCGAATCTCACTGATTTTAACATCATTCCTCCCACTTTTACTCCAGCATCTAACTCATCCCACGCTTCCCTTACCATCTCTTCAGCGTACACGTTAAAGAGCAGCGGCGATAGAGGACAGCCTTGCCTCACTCCGCGGCCCATTCTTGCCCACCCCGATTCACCGTCCGCTACCCTCACTTGCGCAGTCTGCGCTATATACTGATTACGTATCAGTCGCCTATCCCTCCAATCTACACCTATTTTCTTTAGAATATCCATTAACTTTACCCACTTCACTCTATCAAATTCTTTCTTAAGATCCACAAAGCAAGCATACACGTCCTGGTCATATTTTATGTTCCTCTCCACCAGAGACCTCATTATCGCTATTGCGTCACGAGTTGACTTCCCTTTTCTAAAACCAAACTGATCATCGCCCAAATACTCGTTTGCCCTCGCCTCCATTCGTCTGTTAAATATCCTCAGTACCACATTCGCCGCGTGAGATATTAGGCTAATAGTCCTATAGTCCCCGCATTTCAAAGCTTTCTTCTTTTTCGGTAGCGGAATTAGTACCGTCTTCACGAAATCTTCTCGCCAACACCCATCCTCATAGATCCTGCGAACTAGCTCGAAAAACCTTTTCTTACTATCCCTCCCTAGATTCTTCAGCAGCTCACAAGGGATATTTTCCACGCCTACTGCTCTCCTGGCCTTCATATCACGGAGTGCTTTCTCTATTTCCGAATCTAATATCCCCGGCCCAAGATTATTCTCCTCCACCTCACCTTCTTCCTCTAAAGTCAATCTCTCTGGTCTGTTCCTCCCTTCATAGAGATCCTCCACGTGTTCTTTCCATCTACCCTGTACCTCTTCTCGCTCGGTTATCATCCTTCCATCTTTAGCCTTAATTTTTGGCATGGTTTGCCTTCTTTTGCCGTCCGATAACGACTTAACTTTGGCATATAACGCGCCTACCTCTCCTTCCTTCTGAAACTTTTCCATTTCCTCACACTGTCTTTTCCACCAAGCCTCCCTTGCTGTCTTAGTTTCACGCCGTAATCGATTATTAATTTATCTATACATTCTTTTGCCCTGTTCTGTGTCCACGTTCTTCCACTTCCTCCTCTCCTCCATTTCCCTTATCATTTTCTCTGTCATCCACGGTTTCTTTATCCTTCTACTGTCCACGTAACCAATTGACTTCTCAGCCGCTTTGACTATTCCAGTTTTAATATTATCCCAACTTTCCTCAACATTTTTTGTACATTCAATCTCCCGGGTGCTCTTTTCAACAAGTTTCTGATACTCTCTCCTCATACTCCTCTTCAGATTTCTTCATTCCATTTTTTCGCCTTCCTAACTTTCATAAGTCTTTTGAATGTGACGTTGCATTTCATAAGTACTAAATTTGGTCTGAATCCTCATCCGCTGGAGGGAAGCTGCGCGAGTTTTTCACACTATTTCTAAACCTCTGCCTTACCATGATGTAGTCTATCTGATATCTCCCAATGTCCCCAGGACTTTTCCATGTGTACCTTCGCCCTTTGTGATGATTAAACCAAGTATTTGTAATGAATAACTTCTCCTACAAAATTCGGTTGCTTTCTCTCCCCTGTCGTTCCGAATTCCTAATCAAAATTCTCCTACTTCGTTTCCATCCCTCCCTTCCCCGACTGAATCGTTCCAGTCCCCCATTACTACCAGATTTTTCTTACCTGGTGTTTCTCTAATTATTTCTTCGAGCTGTTCGTACACCTCATCTACTTCTTCTTGCTCTATGCCTACCACACGCTAACCCATCTACCCGTTTAGTACTAAAGCTACCCCTCGTTGACTTTCCTCCCCACCACTATATATAACCCTGTACCCGTCACTCCAGTAGTCCCCACTGCCCTTCCACCTAACTTCGGATAGACCCAAGATATCTATCTTCCCTTTCTGCATTTCCCTTTTTATATTCTCTAGTTTACCCGCCCTCATCATTGTCCTCACATTCCACGTCCCTACATTCATCGATGTATTTTTCTTCTCCATCCTTTTGGTCTTCTTGTCCTGCTCCTCGGATGCTGCTGTTGATGCTGACAAAGATGATGATGATATGATGATATGCCTCTGCAAGGATTTCGCATGATACGGACCCCGAGGACCTTGCCGACCTCGTTGCCACCTACGGCACCCGCCCTTAAGAGCTGGGTCTCGCGATTACATCCGAGGCTAGTTTGATCTAACTCCATGTTTTCAGGGAAGAGATAGTTGGTAGGGTTTCCCACTTCCATTCCAACAGTGTTTTTTACGTGACACCATCACGTGGACTACCTTTCGTCTGGCTCCTACCCTTCGACCTATCTGGCATGGGTGGCCCTACCGGGAATAATAGCAATTAATGCCGCCAGCGCAGCTCTAGGGGTCATAGGAACGCGCAAGCCTTTCCACCGCGACAAGGTTGTAGCCCAAGGGAAAGGTTGTTACCCTTATTGGATGATAAAATGGATGATGGAAAATGAATGTATCGAATAACGAAAAGGAAGAAATTTGACTTATTAAACGAAAATTAATTTTTTAGCCACTCCCCTATCTTCGATGTAACCCCCTAACTGCTATGTAATCCCACTTTCTTCCCCAAAACTTTTTTTACCATGCGACATGACGCAAGTCCGGAACTTTTGGTCGTCTGAATGACGTAATGTACATAACTCTGTTTCAGTGCCTCCCCCTCCTCCCACCACATTATTTCTTCTGATCCTTCCCCCAACCACTACTTTTGTTGATATAATGATTTTTTTAATGATGACTGTGTAGCAATCGAAACACGTATTTTAAGCAGTTAAAATAAAATTAGAGACAAATAGATATATTTTTTTACCGTTGTCGATCCCGGATCTCTCAAATATATACCAGGCATTATGTACTGCTCCTCTGAGGCTATGGATGGTCCTTCCGTGGCTGGCGGTTGTAAAGGAAAACAACCTCGCCATCTGTAGGAGTGACAAAGGTAATGGAGTAGCGGTCACGAA
Source organism: Ischnura elegans (assembly GCF_921293095.1). NCBI lineage: Eukaryota > Metazoa > Arthropoda > Insecta > Odonata > Coenagrionidae > Ischnura > Ischnura elegans. The sequence continues at coordinate 48,671,124 of NC_060250.1, read as the reverse complement.
TTAGGGACACTGCATTCGTAGTTTTGAATACTTTCTATCCCAAACAAAGTGTTAAATTCCCTTGAAAGACCCTACCAGCCGCATTTAACACGTGAGTAAAGACAACTCTTCATAGATCGTTCCACAAAACCATCCAAGGAGAAATTGGAATAAAATTTTCCACCAAGTAGTAGTACCAGAAGCTGTGCATGGTGCAGTCATAATTATAATATCATAAAAGGAAATTTGCCGTGGAATAATAAAGTCAGTTGAAATATTTCAATGTCTTATTTAGTTAATATCAATAACTCCCGCCACACTATAGTATATGTATGTCATACGAGAGCAACCTGTAGGCTTTAAATTCAGCTGGAGGCTACTTTATTGACAGTGGAGCTCAGAATTTCCATCTGTATTTGTGGAGATGGTTGAGGAGAAATAGCTTCGATGAAGCTGCTTTCAAAGTGAAGCTTCATGATGCTAGTAAACGTTTCTCAATCTGGGTGCGCTGCGATTAAGCGGTTTTTGGGGACTTCAAAAGAGGCATTATTGAGTCATTTCACTCTCGGATGAGTCCTATTCAAACTTCCAATATCGCTTAAACGTTTTCCGTTGTCATGGAATGCATTTCTAACTACCAAATGAGGAACTCACTTAAAACTCGTGCTCCTGGGACTGGCAATCCCATAATGGAATGTTGCTATCTCTTCTTTCGAGTTCTACAACCGTTTTGAAAATTTTCCTCGGCCTAAAATGTTGACTGATTGCTCTCCTTCCGTATGTCTTTCGAGCATTAAGGATTTTTCCTGGTCGAGGTAGAACCATGAATATTTCAACTGAGGATTCTCCTATCTTCCATTAGATGCTAACAATTGACTTACCTTGTGGCCTTGGGACAAGAGGACACCCTTTATTTTCCTTAAAAGAGTTCAGCTCTTCAGCAATAGCTCTTTCCCATTCAAGAATTTGTATAAAAACAAAAAACCTTACCTTCCAGTAACATAAAAAGGATAACATTTACTAAAATACAAATAATTAATAAAATTCCTTCTAAATATCATACAATAAAATCATATAAAAGTAGTATTTGTGAATGCTAATAGATTTTATATCTACAGAATTTTTCAATATAATAGTCATTCCTAATCATTATGTCATGATATTCCTTCGCATTGTTAACATCATTCATAACTGCTAGATGCATAAGCATATTATGATAATCCTTCCTTATTCCTTCCCTTCTCGAATACATTTCTACAGCCTGAATATCATATAAAAAATAACCACAATTGAATCAACAGTTAACACCGATTTATGCTGTAGCTCTTTATACAGTTTGCTTATTTATTTGACTTTCTGATATCATGGCACAATAGTTAGTGAGAGTTATTTTGTAAAATAAATCAAAGAACCTTCAAACATATAGGTATTTCCTGTATGAAAGTTCTAACTAGTACTCTTCACTCTTAATTCGCTCAAAGCTTTCAATGAATCTAACTATGCATAATTTATGCGTAGTTAATGTATTTTGAATTATGATATTAAACAGCACGTTTTGCTGAAATTAACAATTGGTTTTCAAGACAAATAATATCTGTGAATTGAACAAAGCACTTCATTGTCAATAAAAACCTCTTAAAGGCGAAGAAAATTTGAACAAGTTTTACTGAATTCCAATGATAACCAAACGTACAAAAAATATTTGGTGACCTACATTCAAAACTAACAAGCTATATTGAAGCCTCTCCTCTTGCATAGCAGACAAGTGGTTGGACAATGTGTCTTTCGACATGAAAAAATTTTAAAGTGAGATAAACTGCAGTCCACTTCCTGAGCGTTGCGTTGGAATATGCAATATATTGCATGCAATGAGGTTGTCGTATTTTTACTCTATGGACAAATCCTTCCTCTATCTTAGCTAGCAGATTATAAGGCGCTGATAAACACGTTGTATGAGAAAGTGAGGTAAATTTAAAATATTGAAAATTAAAGGCCGTTCACTCAGACTTACAGAAACGAAATTAATGAAAATGATTCAGCCGATGGAAGGGAAAGATGAATTATGATAGGAAAACTATCTCCTCCGTCCAACCATTCACTCGTAATAATACAATAAGATAACGCAAGTTTTTCCAATCACTTTTCAAGGGTCGGTGACCTCATTAGAGTTTCGGTTCATGCACCTATTCGGGAAGTGCCTTTCATCGAGGCAAGTGAACGCTCACGTGGTGAAAACAATAATCAACCACTCGCGGTCCATATACGAGATCGAGGAGTAGATGAGAAGCGCCGAAACGCTCGTCATGATTCTGTGACGTCATCAACTTATCTGCGGAAAGGTTTAGGCAGTCGTATGTTTTCCTCTAGAATAAATCGATTTATCGAAAAATGGAAAAAATATGGTTCTGTTTATTTTTCAAACTTTGTCACAATCTACAGTAAAATGAAATTGGATAACGATCCCATTATTGCCATCAATGATATGTCTTCTGTGGGAAATATATAATACTAGATAGGGACGCAGCCAGCGAGAGCTTTGAGTGCTTCAGCTCCCCTACCCCCAGAAATGTTTTCCCCTCCTTGTGGTGACTACTCCTAATGCATCCCTTAAGGAGATAACCAGCCCAGGGATATTTATACTCTGACTTTTTCTTATTACCATACCTATCAAAAATTTTGGACCGAGATCAGGGTACGATGTGTTTCCAAAATCCTATATTTTTTACCACTGCTCCCAACGCCATGAACATTAATATTTTTCGAAAAATCAGAGGGATTTCGGAAACAAACGCCAACAGGAACTAACCCGTTTCGGAAAAAATATAATAAATATAACTAGAAGTTTTAGCACCATGCAAATGGAATTCTTGGCTAATTTACTCAAATTTATAATTTTGCGATTCGTGGGCATTGACAAAAAATGACCAGTACACGCAACCCGCATACCATTCAATCCCGGACGCAAATTTACGTGGCTAATACATGTAATATCAACATGCGTTGACAAGTTTTTCCGAGTATTTTCTATGCGCTTCAAGAAAATAGGGTGGCACCCAAGAGATCGTGAGATGAGAGCGCCTTTGAATGCATGCGGCGTCCTCTCGCAGTACTAGATGAAAAAGTGGCGCTGCCACCGGCCGCTCCCCGAAACGTTCCATGGCCTTGGCGCTCATTGATCCCGCTTTTGAATCGAGTCGGAGAGGTAAAGCAGTTAACTGATAGGCGAGGCGACTGAAGAACATAGACAACTTCGAATGCAATGAGCTTCATAGAAATTCCCTTCGCAATTCCCAGGGATAAATTAATGTACTGCTTCGTACTCTTTATTTCGCATTTTGGATTACAGCAAGCATGTGGGATCCGGCGCAGAAAGATTCAATCTGTGATATTAAAAGAATGCAAAGGAAAGCTACGCAATTCGACAGAAACTAATATCGAACAGAGAGCACACCCTTTGTTCGATAGTGGTATGATTGAAATTTTCATCATCTTAACCTTAATCGGCGATGTAACTGACGTAAAATTTTGACAGATTTTTGAAATGTTATAGATTTAATTTTCTCTCTTTTCCGTACAAAAAACTCATGAAATTGGCACTACAAATACAAGGTAGGCCATTCCAATGACCAATATGACCATGCGTAGGAAGGTTCATCCTACGCATGACGTCATTGGAGTACAGTTCACGAAGGGTAAATCTAATTACAGCTGTGTATACAAACATAGAAGTAAGACATAACTTTATCAAATGTTAGAAATGGAGCATATTCCTGATAATTGCAAGGCTTGGACTTAAACAGCTGCGGAAAAGTTAAGAGTGGCCCAGGGGAAGAGGGGGCCGGATTTTGGCCTCATCTGGGCGAGGTAAAATAAAACCAAAGTAAGTAAGTAGGTGGAAGCATTCGAAATGTGGTGCTACCGAAGAGCGATGAAGAAAAACATAATCGAGCGAGCTAGTAATGAGGAAGTGCTGTGAAGAGTAGGGGAAAGGAGAAAAAAATCTCTTTGAAGAAGTCAAGACAACTTGGTCGGCCACATCATTAGACGTGATGGCCTGAAGAAGACGATCGTCGAAGTATGGGAAGGGCAAAATACCACCCAGAATGATTTACATAGACCAGGTCCATTGCGCTCCATAGACATACTGCGGTCCATTTTTTTCTATTCAAATAGTCTGGTTCAAATTAAATTTTAGAAGAAAAGGAATAATTGACAGGACTCATTGGTGTTTTTAACAGCACCATTGGTGTTTCATTTTGCTGTTTAAACTATACTTCGACTGACTGCAATATTATGCTATAGGTTCAATTAGATTGTTTATTATTTAAAAGTTATCCATGTGTGGCATCTCTTGAAACGTTGCCCTTGCATAATCTCCTTATATAACCTAGTGATTTTAAGTTCAATATTGGCCTTGGATCTGATACTTGCACCAGGCCTGTTGAGCCAGCCTTGGCGTTGGAAAGCTAAGGGTTGAAGGATATAGAAGAGAATACATAACTAATAAATTTCTAGTGGACAGCAGAATGGAGACCTCAAATCAATCTCACGATTGTTTACTGATGCTATTGATGCAATATTTGCAGTTCTTGAGGACATGGTCAAGATTTTCAACTTAGGCAGAGAAGGTGCATACAAACTGGCTTATCCAGAGGTAGAAACATTAGACTCGGACAAAAGTTAGGTAATATTTGGCGTTCACTCATAGCATTTTAATAGTAACGCAATCATTCCTCAATGATTCTATAATTATAAATAAAATTCCTCAATAAATTACAATAATAACGCCAAAAGTGGGTTAAAAACAGTTTACTCACACGACTATAAGTGTACAGACTTTCAGCGAAAATATTGAAGAAATGCCACCTCTAAATCAAACAATAAATACACTTAAGCTATGCATTAAAAATTCAATATATCTAATAATTTAACAAGAATTTAAATATTAAGCAATGAAAGACTGTGGAACCACAAACCTCACAGTTAACAAATAAGAATTAGGACGATTCCGATATTCACTGTAAACGTATCATTTTACAATATTGTGTAATTTACGAAGAAAGTTCCGGATTTTTAGTACAAGGAGAAATCTCACAATGGAGAAATAAAGGGCTCTTGAGATAAAGTTTCATTTCTGCATTCATCTAACCCCGAATCGAGTCGAGGCTAACACGGTATGAACATGTTCATATTATACAAATATTGTGATTTTCTTCGCACACATTCTACGACTGTATTCAAAGTGGCTTTTACTATTAGATATCAATCTAAAATAATGTAGAATAACTTTGACTTCTCCACAAGTTCCATTACTAGTGTAGATCGAGGGAAATTAATATAAACCCTCTCTTTGCTTGTAAAAGCAAACAACACTCCTTGGCTACCAAATGCTTGGTTGATGCACACGTATAGATAAAAAATTGTAAATACACCCCAAACGATTGATTGAAGGCTTCACGGACGATTTATTACGAATAGACTCTTTTTTTTGTGTTTTCGCCGTATTTTTGTATCACTTCCCCTGGATTTTACCCTCCCACCCTGGAGGCTTTCTGAGAGTGAAACAGTTTTATGAGTGTACCCGTTGTAGCATCCAGTAATAGTAAGGGAAACGTCAGTGTAAGCCATACAAATAAAACCGGAAAACACCCAAAAAATGAAGTTTATACACACTCAAAAGATGTCATCACCGGAAGCGCAACGACCTACCAAGTATTATTAGTACTATACACATAGTACTATACACATAGATATTAAAAATAGTCCTGATAATATCATGAACATATTCAGATCATATTGAACGATTAAAGCCGAAGTACACGTTTAACCAAAAGGTGTAACATAAAAATGGCATACTTGAGCACTGCTGTCTAGAGTGAAATTTCTCTTTACCTAAAGCATAAACAAATACATAAAGGCACCATAACTCTTAAAGAACTAAAATAGCATTTCCTCAGCCTTAGCAATAATCTCACTAAATAGTAAATACCTACTAACTTACGTATTTTGTGTGGGCATTTGACATTATCCTTATCTTGAAATCAAAAGTATAGTCATAATATATATGTAGAAATATGACTTCTTGCTAGTGGCATTCCTCATAACATAAGACTACGATGAACGAAAAAAATTTAATTAAATTTATTGTACATTGAAAGGTTACTGTAATCTGGTTGCACATTAATGTGTAAATGGGCAAACGTGAATATATACTGATATTTTTTTAAAGAACATGAGGTTGCACCCAATATGGTTGAGTGTTAAATATTTTAGTGAACATTTTATTAGAGTTACGACAGTCTTTAGAATTTTCTGAGTTTTTCGTATTCAGCATGAAAAAGATATAAGTAAAAGGATATGAAGTAGTTGAATATGCGACCAAAAATACCGAAAGTAATATTTTTGTGGCAATACGGGAAACAAATTACCATGGATATCCAAAATTTATTAACATTGTCAATATTTGCCATCCCTCGGTTTATATCAAACAAAATTATCGCGAGAACCGTTTATTAATGCGGGAAAAATGCGGGAAGTAGTGACCTCTGTGGAGAACTGGCAAGAAAGAAATTGACGACAACAATAAATTAACCATTGGCTTTCACATTATGCAGGTCACAGGGTCCACAGAAATCAGCAATTGGATTTACTCGAAATATCGGATGCCGCATCAGAACCACAGCTCCCTAAATAAACCTTAAATTTTGGTAATTACGAAAGCAATCAAAACTTTAGTCGCTTTAATAACTAATTGAAATTTAATTACAAATGCGATCTCTCTCAATGAAATTTTATTTGATTAATGCTAACCGGGGCCATATGAGACCTTATCCCGCCAACCTAATTCTTTGTGATCCTAGAGTGGTAATTGGATTTTATTAAACTTAATTTTTTAAATATTCCATTGGAATCGATAGAGTTTTGAAAAACTCCGTCTGAAATTAAATGAGCGAACGGTTTTGTGACGTTTTGCAAATGTTTTGGAACCGAACAACGTCACTGCAGTTTTTATCAAGAAGAAAAGAAACATTAAGCAGTAGATAGAACAACTCAATCTATTCCCGTCCAGAAAACTTGCGATAGTGAAGATATTTAGGTACATTATTCCAATTGTCGTCTTTCGTAACCCAATGAAATATTTTGGGGATACACTAACTTATTTCTCCAGAATAACCCGTAGTCATTTAGTTACCATAACGAGTTCTGAATCTAACGTCGTTCAATTTCTATGAGTGACCTTCTACCTAGAAAAATTCTTCTAACCTAGAAAGGATGAATCTTCAGAGCAAGCATATTTTAGGATGTAGGAGAGTTTTAAAAAAATTATGCAATGCCAATTCCTGTGTACTTTTGCGATACTTGCATGTAATTTACTGACAGAGGGCGTCCATATTGAAAGTCTCTTTCCCACCCATATCTTTCCATCGGTAGGCATATTTATATCAGCTTCAAAAATATAGGAATGAGTGGATTCCGCTATTGCAAACTTCAACATGTTTGCGACAATTCGAAAGCAAAAAGAAGTTCGGATTTCCTTCTTGAGTCTCATAAGCTCAGAATTTAAGGATGTAGTCATATGGCTATTATTGAAGGAAATGAGTTGATTTGTCATACCTTGAGGACTATAGCCTAATGAAGTAAACGTTCTTGGGACGAGAGGATGGCAATTACGGAAAAAAGAAGACCTCGGATGATATAAACACATAAAGATGGATGCGAAAGAGAAAAAATACCTTGCTTTGGTGTGAAAAAGATCAAATGGTAAAAGAATTTAAGTGTACAGCTACGTCAAACCAATCTTAGGATTGTAGGCCTGTGAGACTTGCGATACAGTATCTGCAGCTGAAGGGGAAATCAGTACCCTGGCAATAGAGCGGGGTATTCACAAAATTCCATATACTTATACCATTTTAAATGGAAAGAATAAATTTTAATTAAGAGGAAATTTAATTAAGAAATGCGGAAAATTGAGTGAGCACAAATTCATTGCCGTCATCAAAACAGGGATATGAGTAATTGGAATTAATATTGATTATAACGATATGAAATAATAGTGTAAATTTAACTCAAATTTGATTAATTCTCGAAAATCAATTTCCGTTGTCAAATCAACATCAATTACCTGTCTATACTTTCCAAATTTAATAGAGTTGGGATAATCCTTATTGTTATGACTCTCTTCCTTGACAATCCATAATGAAATGATAATTTATGCATACCAATGTACATTTATTTGAATTTTTGACTTGATCAGAATTAAGAAAAACAGTGCCCGCAGAAAGTGTATATATTGGGAAATATGTTGAGATAACATAATACATGATAGATCTCTTCATTTGGAAGCCCAAACTAATATCTAGCTTAGCAATAATGGGATACATTTTTATTGTGACATGTATTCCTCCACAGAGTAATGAAATTTGGCTTTAAAAATTTTATCTGTTATGTTTTACTTACCGTTTCTTTTTTAATCTTTCTTTTGTGATTTTTTGGGGCTTAGTTTGATGATTAAAATACTTAGCCTAGCCTAGCCTACGTTTCATTTTATTTACAAAGCATCTTTAGCTGACATTACTATCATTACATGCAATGGTTGTTACCGAGCTCTTCAGGATATTTAATGTTGACCTGTAAAAATGAGAGAAGTTGTAAATTTTAAATAATCTATCGATAAATTGTGCCCATCGAGAGCATATGGTAGATGAGTTTTGATTGGGTACCATTTTAAAGTAATATTTCAAACTAATGTCGTGTTTAATATGCTACTTTAACGTGCTGTGTAGCTGAATTTGTTGTCTCTATAAATCATCCTTGAGGATGTTTTATAGAGACAGCAAACATTTTGGCCACGCAAATATTTGGTTATTATTTAAGCAAACAATCAAGATCTTCACAAAGGAGATGCAAAATATATATCGTAGATACTGCGAGCCAAATAATGAACATCAAAATCAATTATTTGCTTTTTTTCTACCCATTTGACGGAAGTAAAGCGGGAAAATCAACTGAGTCGTAAATATTCCACTTAATACTAAAATTCTTTCCCGGGAATCAGACTCCAAATTTGTTAACAACCCAATTCTTTTTGTTGGTTGAGGCTTGATGACATATTCAATTTACCACAGATTTTTACTTGATAAACCACGAACAACCCGTCCAGTTTTGGAGCATGACATATTCCGCTAACCCACCAACAGTTGAAATTCACACAGTGGTTAATTATTCACTTTGCCCTGGGTCGAACCAGCGAAATCTGGTCTGCTCATAGACTCAGCTGTTATATGGTGATAGGCGCAAGTTGGATTAAATTTAAAGCGGATTGGGACATTCGCGGCAAGACCGAGGCCAATGAGGGGTTTTTCGCTGCAAACATCCTATATTATATGCATTTCACTCTCTAAATCCATTTTTTTTTGTTCATGGAACAGCAATCCTAAGATTGGTGCATTGCAGCCATTCATTTCTCCCTTTCCCAAGACAGAAATTCCACTAGATTTATGAGTAGCACCCGTTGAAAATTTTTCAAATAATAATCGAAATAAGCATAAATTATAAATTTTATTTCATAAAACATGACTTATACGATACAATTTATTCATAAAAGGCTGCCAGTACTCTAAACGGCAGCAATGCATACGCTTGGTAAGTATCATTATATTTACGTCCAAAAAAAGCAAAAACAAGAAATATATCGTAAAAAATGGTAAGACGGTCCGCGGAGGAATAATAATTAGAAATGAGCTAGAGCTACATGAGGATATGATTAAATTTTCTAATGTTGGATACAGTCGTTAAGATAGAGAGTCTAAGTCTTAAACCAGTCAACGGTGTCGGAGATTTATCATGCATAAGAATTTATTTTTGCAAAATATTAAGAAAAGTTTGTTTATTTATGGTAATAATTAGAGACAGAAAAAATGAACAAATTATTGTGAACGTTTATCATTGTTTATAGCTCTCCAGTGTCGTGAATTTTCAACTTTCAATTTTTAACCTAATAGCTTTTTCTTACACCACTTATTTTAAATTAAGCGGCCATCAGTAAAAGCCATTAGTCTACAAACCCTAAATAAGCATACCACAAAGTGAAAGGAGAACTAATAAATTTTGATCGTGTATCTTATTGTTATATCACACACGTAATCAGATATGCTCCTATTCACATTTCACTATCGAGGCAGTTGTTCCTAATATCAACGTGGACTAATAGCGTCACACCGCCAATTTGTTTACCCCAGGAACACGTTTCAAACCCGCCAGCTCACACCTTGAATATACAGAGAGCAAATGGGATGCAACGTAGAATGACAATCTGTGAACTTGACACAATGCAAAGAAAACCGTCCCGATTCGTTTAAAACTGCTACGAGAGAGTAGAAAACATTGCACGGCTTTTAGACGAATTTAGGTGGAAGCCAAGAGATACTCGAAGGCAAGGCGCTAGGCTTATATTTATTTAGATCAATTAAGATCATCTTTCAGAGCGATTCGGAGAACATCGCCTTGTAAAGCTTTGAACGTAGGTTTTCGCAGCGAGGGGCATCGTTGATAATGGCTTCCGGGTGCAGCTGCGTGTTGCGCTTTGTCGTGCAAGCTTTCGCGACCGTTGCAGGACGCATCATCAGGCGATGAATGATGATGCGTCTTTCATCGCCTGATGATGCGTCCTGCAACGGTCGCGAAAGCTTGCACGACAAAGCGCAACACGCAGCTGCACCCGGAAGCCATTATCAACGATCGCCTTGTAAACCTCACTATTATTCTAGTTGCAACAGATATGATGTATGGAGAGATATGATGTATGGAGAGATATATCGCCGAATGGGTAGGTATTAGAATTCGTTTTTCCTTCGAACAATAAAGGGCATCAATAAACTCATGGTTGGACACGCTCATCTCTCTTACATTACTTATTTTGTTTTTTTCCATAAGTGGCATCTAATGAATCATACGAGTAAAGCGTGGGAACTGATTAGGTTTACAAGAAATGAGTTTGGAAGAGCCTGATAGATGAGTAAGGATTGACACGCAACATTAACATCTGAACCTAGTCAGCATCCACGCTTTATTCTCCGAGAGATAAAAAAGCTCAGTTTTTTACTTTTTTGGGGATTTTATAATGTTCTTGGAAAACGCACGTTTACAAAATCATTTTTATTTTATTTCTATTTCCTACTATTTAGAGGTGAATCATTTAATCGATTAAACCAGAGCTGTTCAACAAATTTCTGCCGAAAATTGTATAAAAAACGCATCTATTGAGAAAATCTAAAAATAATAATTTTTACACATGGAAATTTTGTTAATTAATTAGAGAACAATGAGACAAAATTTTAAAAGTCTGTTTATTTTTCATTTTTTCTGATTTTGCAGTAGGTTAGGAAAAAATTAGGTCTCTTAAACAACGAAAGATATATATTCAAAAACTTTAGGAAATCTTTATTACGTGTGGTTTCACCTTTTTAATGTATTGTTTGACGAATTTTTGGTAATATGAGCTAATTTTTATAATTTAAAGAAAATACTTTATGCTAAAATAAAATGAATATTGACTATTATATGCTTAGTGAATTATCAGCATCTAAGAGTGACACTGCAGGAGAAGCGCTATCGTGCTCCTGGCACTTTTTGCGAGAGATAGGAGGAGCGAGATAGAGCTTCCCGGCAATCTTAAGGGTTAAATACTGCATTGTCATAAAAAACAAGCCATTGTGATAATTTCAAGCCGACCTGACGATGGAAAGTGGGTTAAAAATCAATTACAAAATTCCATCGAAGAAAAAGACGGTTTTTTTTTTTTTTTTTTTTTTTTTTTTTTGCCGGCCGGGGGATTATATGGCTTCGAATAGAAACGAGGATGAATGTTCGGATAGATAGAATTTTGATGGGAAGATATTTCGACTATAACCTTCCCACCAATCACTGAGCTCGACAAAGCGACGCGGTTGCCTGGGAAGATATGCCTTGCCGGCTACAATCCCTTCTTCGTGGTGGCCCCAATGGGGCCAATTTCACGGCGGTCTCTCGCATTCCCACATCGAAACAAAAGCTAAACAGACGAGTATCGCTCCCTTTGTCCACTATAGACCGTTGATCGTGGCCTCCATCAGAGGCATTTGGCGGGCTAACTTTCCCTCAAGAGACGAATACATCGGTTATCTAGCCGATATGCTCGAATTCCCAAGTTTGCCCTGATGCCTAGCAACGGTTTCGGCTCCTTCTCCGTGGAATTGCGGTAGGTGACCGACAACCGTGACATGAGAGGGGGGTTATCTGTATTTCCGAATGAAAATGATCCAATTCCGCGAGCTACTGGGTCCTCAACAATGAATCATTGGGTGAGTCATTCTTTCTATAGGTAGTAAAAATAATGGGGCATCCATCCAGGTGATTTTGGCGATTTTCGGACCCTCATCTCCCCCTTTAGTGAGATTTGGCTTGACCACCACCCTCTAATCTCACGTGAGATTGTTCAAAATGCGTATTTTCAGAGTGAATACGTTAATCTATGCTTCACTGGGCTGGATTTCTAAAAAAAAACATTTTTTCATTATTTTAAATTAATATAGCAAAGAATAATATTTAAGATTACTAATATCACGTTTTTACTCTGTTTCTTGCGGATAAAAATTTCGTGATACTTGCCATAACTCCCCCACCCCGTCCATATCCCGCGTGAGATTGGGTGAGAATCGACTTGACCACCCCCCCACCTCCTAGTCACCTCACGTAATTGATGGATGCCCCGCTCACAAGATGGAAATGAACCATTCCCGGGGAAGTGAGCCGCCAACTCACGCGCGACAGACGGTCCCGTATCGAACGCAAAAAAATGCCTCTATTTGGAAAAATCTGTGGCGTCATCCGAATTTGAGCCTTAATACGGAATAGCCCCGGAGGAAAGCAACGTTTTGCGTAAGGAAGAAGCCCTCTTGGACGGACAGGGTTGTGACGTGCCCGTTAGTCCTTCCGAATGCAACTTATACATTTAATATTAAAATAGAGATTTCCCCAGTCGGCCACTAGATGTGGTGTCACACACCGCGCATTGGAATGAGTTTAAAAAATTCTTCATTCGCGTTACCGTTGGAATTCAAGGAGGAATAATCAATGATGATTCATATTCGCGATTATGATGCACCAAATCTTCTACATTATTTCTACTGTATAGATACCTTTTTCTCAACTTATACGCAGCCAAACTCCACAAATTAGGTACCAAAATGAACAGAATTTATCAAAGAACATGCGACGGCATATCTTACTTCCTAAATATTGCTATTGTTTCCTAAAATTTGTTTTTAAACGGCGGACAAACAGATGCATTTGTTCATTTGCAACAATATCTCGCATTCTTTAAATAACTTTTATCAAAATGCGGCTGATTCCACATTCAAGTCTCCTGTTGATACGTAACTATGCGTCATCATGTGCGTTTAACAGAGGATAGAGTAATTACTTCCAATGTAAAAGAGGTATTCTGACCTCAATTTGTACATGAACACTCCAATTAAATTTGTACATAAGACCCTGCCTTTTTTTCTACATTTTAAAATTAGAAACGCGCCTATCCCTCCGTGGATCTGCATTGAATAGAGTGGGGGAAGCCCGCTTGGAGCGGGTGCATCACGTTCGTTTCTATATATTCAATGCTACTCCTCCAGCTTTGGATGAGCCACGTATGGCAGAAAAAATGTGTAATTTAATTTCATTTTTACCAACATACTGTCGTACAACCAAGCTGTCTTAACATGCAAGATGCGGGAGGAAGGGTATTAGGACAACACCAAAAACAACGACAGAAAAGGTAGTGTTTGGGTACTGCGTCTTACCTAGTATTTATTGAAACACGAACATTGTCTGTAATATACTACTGATACTGAATATGGTATTTTAATGCCAGAAGATAAATTGGCCGGTAATAATTTTGAATTTCTTTTTTTTTATCTTCTTAGAATTTTGAATTTTTAATGTCGTTTTTCTCTGAATAACTACACTGTTTTCGAAAATATTTTGGAAAATATTTTAACAATGATGAATAACGATACTAAGCGCTACAAAATGGTTGACCGGGTTATTTCCGCACTTAATAGTACAAAATATGTAGTGTCGTAGTCAAAACCGGGTTTATATGAAAATAGGCCCTTTCACATCCCATTTTTAAGTTTATAAAATACATAAGATGTAATATAATACATCATTACTGTCATTCTTATCAATATATTAAATGAAGCGTGTTGTGATACCAACCTTTGTAAAAAAAATGTGGCACAGTGTTTTATTGTCCACTTCTTTTCGAATAGGGTAATTGTAGTTTTGCTAACACGTTGAATGTAATCCCCTTTTGATCTTGAGGCCCGAGGCTGAAGACTAGTTAGCCTATCCGTGAATCAAGACAAGTGTGACGCCAACTATCAACCGGATTCCGAAGTGGAGCTCCAAAGGTACCAACCAATCACCTTGGGAAGCCAAGTTGAGTAATTATAGGCATTGTTGGGTATTTTCTGATTTCTCTTGTTATTTTGTTGGTATTAAACTAATATAACGCTGCAAGTCAAAAAAGTATTTTATGCACTCATATTTATTTATTTCATACACCACCGAAAACAGCACTGCTCGGCCTTTACATCGGGGCTGATAACATTTAACAATCACAAACATCCATGCCCTGGATAAGGGTAACTTAACCAGGCAGGACTCGATCCCGCGACCTTCGGTTTGGCAGGCGAGGACTTTACCCCGCCGCCACCGAGGCCGGCAAATAATTACGAGTAATTTACGAGTAATGTCTTTTAGTTGCCATTAATTGCTACAGTGAATCATTTACTGTGACGGTGGTTTGTAGGTTTAAGGCGTTTAAGCCAACCAATCTATTACACTTTTATCTTTTCTAGCCTGATAAGAATAGTTTTTTATCAGAGTCACGCATTGTTGGTCATTAGGAACCTTTTGAATGATCACCATGAGCTGGTAGCGGATATTTCAGCTATAATATATAACCTTCTGAATCTTTATTTCAATTTGTTGTTGCCCCTATTAACCGAAATACCTCTTTGAAACCAACAAAAACATCCTTGAAATTTTCTATTTAATTTTTCGCAGTGGCTCAACGATTTATTACATTGGACCAACGTTATCATCATATCGCTACCCTCGATGCGTCGGCCACATTGAAGAATTACGTCAGCGCCTTTATTACCACCATCGGTGATTTCTCGAATAGTAAAATCGTAGTATGTAGTACATACAATATTAGAATGACCATTCACACGGCAACAATGGACTCGTCGTCTTCTGAAAAATATTTTCATCAATCGAGAGATGATCTCGTGCGAAGCAAACTGAAGGGATGCAGAAGGGGATGAGGGGTGTAAGTTTCTGAAGGGGAAAAATTTTTGGGGTAGAGGGTTGTGCATGTCATCTATCTCTTTTCCTGTCCTCAGTTGTTCCGTCGCACTCGTTGAGGCTAGGCCCTTATCGCTGCGCTACCAGCGACGGAAAAAGTTCAGCGATATTTTAAACGCCGGAGATATTTCGGAGCGCTTTGTTGTTCCGAGGGAACACTCAGGTGAAGGTCATTGGTGACTGCTGTGAGGGAGATGTACGGCCAAATATTTCACTTGAAATCCACGAATCCGATTTGCGCGAAAATTTGCACATCCGAGCAGCAAAGAATAGTGACTTTTATCTTCGCGGAGACGAACCGCGGATTTTGAAACGCCTATCACAAGGGAGAAAAGTTGTAACGATATATATTTCTCACAACAAGCCGTCCTAAGGGCGGTGTAAAAGTTACTTCTCATGCATGTATTTTACTGTTTTTATTCAAGTTATGCTTCAATTTTCCATACATTCCAAGAAGCAATGAGGCATTGTTACTATGCAATTTTATTTAGATCCATACACTACCCCATTGCTACCCCAAAGCATCACCAGAGGTCAAGTTGAGCCGCATTGTAAAAACCCACGTAATCGGATGATAATTAAATTCCGAGTATAATAGAGAGCACTTGTCCGTATCCTTTCGTAGTAGAAATAATATGAAACAAAGTTTTCAACCTTTTTGTGCATGCTTCGAGCACTAAATCTTTTTCTGAAAGACTACTTAGATGCTTCAGGATATTTTAAAATGCCCCAATTGAAACGAAGAAGAACCAAGGAACAAATGTGTGACAGTTGCAAATGTAGAATGTCATATATACCTGGTAGGGAGCGTCGACCTAGCAGGAAGTCATGACTTAGCTGTCAGAGCCTGACGGAGGGGTTACAACTATAAGAAGAAAGGAGGGATATAGTGGGGATGGATATAGCATGTGATTACGCACTAGAGGAGAGCGTGCGAGGGACCAAGGTATTCAATATTTTTCATCGAATCTAATAATATAGGAAAATCCGAAAGAATTGGGCTCATATCATGAGTTCACGACGTAAAAAATGTTATTTTTTACTGCACGCAACATTTTTAAGAATTTTCATTCATCAGTTTGGATATTTCTATTATCTCTTTTTAAAAATCTTACCTACAAAAAGAAAATATGTAGATTACAACAAAACTAAAAATTTCAATGAAAGCAGTGGCATATACATAATTTAAAGAATTAATTTATTTTCCTCTACGTTTACAGGCATGTTTGAGGGTGGAGCGAAACTCTTTTAATAAATTTCTCTTGAGGGTTCTCCATGAAAGAGTATATTAGTGCATAGCCAAAATTTCTGCATTTTTTTGTCGTCAACTTATTTTAACTAAACTAATCAACTAGGAACTTAATTATGAAACTTTAAGTTTTCATTTCGCATTTCTCCATTTGGAATTTAAAATCGGTGAAATTGTTGATTTTAGGATACCAGTTCCATCATTTAACTTCCAAGCCCTTAAGACAACGGTACAATTTTCGAACCGTTACACAGTGGGGTCAAACCCCACTCTAATTGTAAGTGGACCAAAGTCCAAAAATGAAAGTTTGAAATGGGGTTTTTTAGATATTAGGTTGGGTAATAGGATGTTTGAACTGCATAACAGTGCATTTCATGGGTTGGTATGTGTTCACCTTCGCGTAGAAATAAGTGTCAAAGTGAGACAAAAGCGAAGCACTGGTCCCGGAGTCGCAGACGCCTAAATGTACGGTCGATTTTAAACTATGATTACAGTACACTGGCCCTTTTGATTATATTTTTTTAACTTGCAATCAATTGGAATAAGTATTGAAAATATAAATTCGCTTTTGCTATTTATATTTTGGAGAGAAAATCCGTGGAGAAATTAATTATCATGAATGGAAAGTCGTTGATTTTTCACGATGAAAATTTTTTTTTAATTAGAGAAAAGTTATATAATCGAACGGAATCGTAACGTGATTTTTAGATCTATTAGTAATTGAAGAATGAGCTAAGTAATGTAAAATAAATCAACTGCCATCAAGTTGCAGACCAAGTTTTATGATAAAAGATTAGCTATGCATGACAAGCCGAAAGGGAATTCATCCGGCCGCTATGGCCGCATAGCAACGGGTAAACATTAATATAAACAGTGTCCATTAACATATTATTATTTTGTAATAAATCTAATTTGATTGCATTATATATTTTGTCTACTCATAGATACAAGTGGTGAAGTTTTCTACACAAGGGCTGAGATTTTTGAAATATGGAGAGGCCATTCCCGAGGCTCCCACCTTGTCGTGAATGAAGTGCTTGAAAAGGTTATTTCCGTTCAACTGAGGTGTACTTATTCGATTCGGGAATGCCAATTTAGTACTTTTTCACTCTCTACGCGCAATAAACCATATTCTAATGTATTTTATTTTTGAAAGTTGAAACTACCTCTTCAATGCAGCATTTTTCTTTCTTTGTGCATTGGAAAATGGTACATGAAAACTTAAGAGCAAATCTTTATTTTTCTATTAAGCATGAATGTTTTTTCAAAGAAATTGCTAAAATAATATTGCAAATTTTATATCAGACTTTTTATGACCACTAGGATTATTGACGTGAACTATTTTATTTTTATTATTACAAATTTTTATATATAATCTATTTTTTACAACTAGTCAAGTTACTTTTAAAATTCTAAAAGTAATTGAATTTAAAACAATAAAAAAATCGGAAATATTGAATACTTAATATTGGATTTCATTAAAGCGGTCTCTAAAACATGTATATGAATATTTTAGAGTAGTTAATAAAAGTTTTTGACTTTTGTCTGTCTAAAGTGGGGTTCGGCCCCCCTATGCGCTAGCTAGAAAATAAATACCAAATCTTTTATTGAATAACTATCAAGAGAAACTCTAGCATGCTTATTAAATGTTAGGGTCTTTTGATTTTTACGACAAAGTTTAGAGCACGAATATTAATGGAATTTTACGATGAAATTTTATACAGAGATCTCATAGCAATTTTACGATAAGATTCCACATTTGAATCTAATTGGAATTTTAAGACGAAACTATATGGAAAACATCTTTATAAATATTCGACTAGATACATTTTTGGGATTTAAACAATGATAACTTATGTCAAATGATTGCTTATATTCAATTAATACAACAAATACTGGCAATTATAGTGCAAATGATGCTCATCGTATTTTCTCAACAATTTTTTTACTGCATTTTACTTTCGAAACGATAGCAATGGTGAAAAACTATAATTCTAACAATGCTCTTTTATTAACCAATTTTTCGGAGAAATAAAAAAATAACCCTAAGCCAGGAGATTATATTCAAACCTATTTAATGTTGCGGCAATATTAGAAAAAAGAGCCATCCGGTAACTTAGTAAAAATGAATCCAGGAAACTCCAATTAAAATACTTTTCGCAACTGAGGTACAATTAATGCAATGAGATAATTTCCCGCTCAACAACAACGGTGGTTCGTTAAGACTTGTCCCGGGAATTCAGGCGGAGGAAGTAGGAGAGCGGAAATCTTAAAAATCGTTCTCAACGCATGGAAATGTTTTCCATGAAATGGATATCTTTTTTAAATTCAATTATCTTGTACTGTATGCTTCAGAAACAACTATTCAGTTGTTTCTTAAGTGAATTAAATTGCTTCAAGATACAAAATAATCACGCAGTTACGTTGATTCAATTAATATTACTTCCATTATTTAACTTAATACTGTTAATTGGGTTCTCGTGACGTTTAATAAGTTTCATTAGGCTTATTGCATGATGTACTGAAATTAAAGAACTTACCGAGAAAAAATATAAATACCAAGTCTTTTCTTTCAATGCCTTTAAAAATAGCACCAGGGATAATGATGATGATGCTATTGATAGCAAACATAAAACATATCCCATGCAAACGAGGCATTCAAAAAATATTGCAACTTAAATCATACAAATTATTTATAATATGTAACGAAAAACTTAATGCAACAGGATTTGTTCTCTTAAGATAAAAAGTTTCGCTGATTCGCCATCGCTCAACTTTGACTATGGCGAATTCTCAATTGAAATTCAGGAAAAAATGGCATTATCAATCAATGAAAATCATTTATCTTGTATACTGTCTCTCCCCTCGCTTCAAAACGCCTTCTCCTCTTTCAGTGATGAATTAAATTTTATCCGAATTCTCCTTTGGGCAGCTACTGTACTCTTCATCAGCGTTCTGTAAGGACTCAAGTATCATATGTGACTTCTCCAAGGTGGCTTCCACTAGAACTTTCACTTATACTAGACGGCTGAAGTTATTTATGACTCCGATGGCCGAATTCGAATGGTTTCTAACTATTTCAATTTATTTTCTGTTAAACTCTGCATTTCTCGGTAAATTGACTTTTTAGCAAAAGAATCTCACAATTTTCCCGGAAATCAAATGCAATGTATTTCCTTGACGACCATTAATAATAATAATTAAACGTTAATGTAGTCAGAGCGACTCGGTAAATGTATCAAAAATTTAAAGAAACTTTGGTCACATATTCTTTGAAAGACGCACTATTAATGTTTCAAAAAAAGAGGCATTACCATGGGCCTTTTTTGTGATATTTGACGGTAAAAATTAGGATAATTGAACATGGGCTCTTATGGAGAAATGCTGTTTTTTCGCGCTAACAAAGCTGTTTTTCCCAAGAAATTGTTGAGACGGCACTCTTTAGACACAAAATTTTGTGAAAAATCTAAATATGTTTGAGAAATTATAAGTCCATGATATATTTGCGAAAAACTGCCTGAAAATGGCTAGGCGACTGGGAATCACTTGACCCAACATCGCAAAACGAAAACCACTACGCCAACTTAACCTAATTTACGTAAATATATTTGGTTTTCCGGCTTTTACATACGTCTTACATATCTTTTGTAAATAAATATATATTTATTTATGATTTAGCACTTCGATTGTAAATGTGTAGTCAAAAGTGTCCTCAGCAGTTCAGGGCAAAGGTTGGAAGCAATGTTGAAACTAGTCAATTGACTACAGTAAATACCCTTTAAAAATAATTTTTTGCATTGTGCTGAGGTGCAAGATTCCACTCACATTTCATTCCTAATTATATTTTATTTTGTTTAATTTTTAGCGACTATTTTGCATAAATAATAGGAAGCCCGAGTACTTAGCTTGACTTCAGACGATGCTACTCTAACTACGTTAAAGTGACAAAACGTGTCATGCATAAATATATTTTCGGGATAAATTGTTTAATTTTTGTCATGGATAATTAATTGGAGAACTATTCTGAATTTTATCACCGTTCCCATTCGAAATATGATGAGTAGGCATTGGACGTCTACTCGAAATTAAATATTCCTCCTTTGTTTATGTGCAAAAATACAAATTTAATTTCTTGTATTGGACATAAAATAAACCTCATATACTTTCAAATATTAAGTACTGTAAAGAGGTAATTAACTATTGCCTCAGTTTGAAATATGAAATAGTTTGAATCGGCTTTTGTAGACTGGGATATTTTTTAGGTTTTCATTTTTAGCTGACCGATGAATCACATTATTTTTTATTTCATTTATAAGCCAAATGCCGTAAAATATTAAAACTACGTCGTCATCTGTATCCAAATATATTACTGGAGATTATTCTAAACCGCCAAAACAATTTTTCATTAGCAAGAGCTATAAATCATATAGTCAAAAGTTCATGATGTTATACACATAAAATATCATCTCACAAGTTTCCTTCATTTTCCAACATTTCTCTATCGCTATTTTGGCCTTTAGAATGTCTCAAGTATGCATGCATACAAATATGCTCTGAAGTAAAAGAATATACTTGGGTAAGGCATCGAAATTTTTATTTTTTTTCAGGAGCTCGTGCCGTAATGTGGTAATTTTAATCTTGAAGCCCAAAATCAGGTACACGAAATGCAAAAAAAGATCAAATATTTCGATTATTGGCGCTTAATAGTATTTTAATTCCCGAAAAACGCTGGATTAATTGAATTTCATCCAGAGTTCATGAGCCAACTCGGTTTATACAGGTTCAAAAGAGTCTAAGGATGCCTATAAAAAACCTCCGGATAATTAAAACCTCATCGCTTCCAATGGAATCTCTTAGTACTGAAATGAAAAAAAAACAACCTTCAAAGTAAATTCGGCTCTTATTGTGATTTTCAGGTCATGGTCGTTACACGAGCTTCATCCACTACTCTCCATGAAGTAATTTTCCTATAAACCAATAGCCATTCCTATGCATTCTTTTCTGTTTTCCTAACGAGCAAAACTCGATGAATTGTACGTAAAAGCCCCTGCTTTAGAAAATCAAGTCATACCTCTAATTTAAAATGCCCACGGGAATATGGGGGAGGATTTTTAAAAGAAACTCGGAGAAGAATTTTAACAAAAGTATCAGCCCGTTGCCGTTATACATACGTACATATATATATGTATAAATCGGATCCGGCGGATCGGAAGACGAAAGTTGATTAAGGGTAATTAATGAGCTTGCTCTCTGTCTTTTTTTTTGTCTCTCTCGTCTCAGATGGACTGACTACAAACCCCGATTCTTTCTTTCCGTGTTTCAAAAGAGCGAATATAATTACTGTGGCGAGATTCGGGAAAATGCTCAGCAAACAGAATGAGATCATCTCGTTTTCTCTAATTAGTCTCCAAACCATTCTTTTTCCCCCATCTCTGTGCTCTGAGAACTTACAGCAACGTATTGGTAAGTATTCTGAGAGTCATAGATGCCGAGTTTAAGCTCTCTTTTCCATCCAGAAGGTACCTACGCGTGCGTAGTCAAACAGCACAGTAATCGAAAAAGCAAAATGTCATTAAACAGGAAGACAACAATATTTCATTTAACTGTGCGTACGGAATTAATTTTTAAAAATTAATAATTTTAATATTTTATCATAAATGTTTATTCGTAATCAATAAATCCAAATTGATAGTAACCATATTGTTTTACTAACCTAGATAAAAGCTGTAAACAAAGTACAAATAAGGTATGTCAAAATTCTTGTCTCTTCTTCTTCATTTATGAACAATTGAATTCTTTTTATATTTTTTATTTTATTATCGTTAAAAAACATTTAAAAATTGCTCATGCCTTCGCGTATTATTTTCTGTAACCATTATTCATAGCCCTGAAGAAGATATATGAAACATATCGAAAACGTCGGGAAACATTTTTGCATTTTATTCCCAGACCTATACTTCAAGACGTTATTAATTATTATATAATTGAGGTCATGCAATATAAATCGATGTAATTAAGGCTTTTTTATGAAATAAATCTAATATATTTCATTTCCATGCAAGTGAATAAAAGGTCATTACTTCGCGGGCATCACTTAGTTTGAAAACAGTAGAGCTGGTGAAGAAAAATCGTTATAACTCTCATAAAATTTTAATTTAAATCGTACAATTAAGTCACCATTATGTCACATAATTTCATTAGTTCTCGATCAATGAACACCAGTCTAAATCTGAATGTGGCATTTCAGTATATTCATGACAAAAAATTACCAATGCAGTAATTTCATCGCATACAATTACTATCTAAAAAGTATAGAGGTTAATCGATATTTGCGATAACCAAAAAAGCGATGTAGCGATCGCAACATAGAGTGAATTTTCATGCAAAGAGATATGACTCAACGTGTCATCATCAGTAGAGCTTCACAAAAAAAATTCCATGAAACACGAATCGAACCATAGACACATACATTTGCGATAACCAAAAAAGCGATGTAGCGATCGCAACATAGAGTGAATTTTCATGCAAAGAGATATAACTCAACGTGTCATCAGTAGAGCTTCACAAAAAAAATTCCATGAAACACGAATCGAACCATAGACACATACATTTTTGGGGCCAATGCGCAAACACTACTCCATCTATGACCTTTAATTTACGAGGAAATTTTAGCTAGGTTTTAGGCGCTAAATGGCCTCACCATTCTAAGATATTCAAAGGATTCCAAGAAAACACTCTGGCAGTATAGAACCTGTGCTAAAAGCCGCGCACGGCGGGATCTTAAAACATTTTTTCAAAAATGCATGAGGAAATACATTTGTGTTTTTCAGACGCTTAGATAAGGCGGATCCTTCTGCAAAGTGGTTTCACTTCGGTCATGCGCACAGTAGGTTCGCTGCTTGGGCAAAATATAGGTCTCGCAAGGGACACACAAGCAGCAGGAGAAGGCCTATCATGGCGCCACCCGCGATACAACATTACCGAAACATTGTTGCAGTATATTCCGAGCTCTTCCGCGAACCTTGCGAGGGAATAAGAGTCTCTATAATTGTGAACGGACTGAAATGCCATTACACAGCAGTATGGCCGTTTTGTGAGTGTGATAGGATTTATAATTTTTACTCATACTTAATCGATAACATCTCGAAAAATCAGGCCTATCGCGCGCTTGATTGGAAACCAGTACCACATGTTACAGAGTATATTCGCAACTTAACAAGTTACTTGTATCTTTTGTTTCATACATCATTTTTTTATAACAAGAGTCCAGCGGAGCCAAAAATGCACAAATAATATGTTACAGACGTATAAAATCGTATCCGGCTCGATTTTGTGGAATTTCTTAATATCCATGATAAAAAGAAGAACACATTGGTAATTTCCACACTTTTAATATTACAACTCAGCACCGACCATGGTTTCAACACATAAGTGTCATTATCAAGGTTCATCATTACCTTGATAATGACACTTCGTCTAATCGTATAAGGCGATTCTGATTCAAATAGGTTGAGTTGTGGGTAATTTATTTTAACTATGGGACAGGTCGAGAATCAGGAATGACTTGGTGGCGTGCAGAGGGAAAGTGATGCGGGCAGGGGCGGTCTGGGCTGATTTGGGGCCCTCGGCTGGGACTCGTTAAGGGGCCTTCCTCCTCATCCCGCCCCCTCCCCCCCTTTGAAAATTTTAGGAAATTGCATGCCTCAAAATGCTCTTCAAAACCATATATAAATAATGAAAAATACTATTTCACAGTTTATAAACTGCAATAATGTATTATGGTTCTATTAACTATTTAGTGAATTTGTTCCATGTAATTGCACTGCCATCTAAAAAGTTTCAAAAATGACCTTTTTGAATAGACCTTTCAAATAAGCGCCAGGTTCTCTTTAACCTTCTAACACCTTTCTTTTATTTATTCTAAGTATATGATATTTTCTCACTTAATATGTTGTAAATGAAGCTACTAATGAAAACGTAAGTAGAACTTTATAATTGCAAAAAAAAAACTTTGGTTCTAGGAATCTTGTTCTTCTTTGTAACACCTTTCATATAGACACACTTCGCGATAGACGCAAGCGTTGTGGGGGCCCCCTAAGCTCGGGGCCCTCGGTGATCGCCCACCAGCCGACCTGGCCAGACTGGCCCTGAATGCGGGCTAGAAAAAGGCAAAAGAGCTGTGAAAAAGAATGTGACATTGAGTCAGAGACATAAAAGTTATTATTGCCATGGTTGGGTTTTGTGTTTTTCGAATTATTAAGTGGCTCAAAACAAAATAAAATGGGAAAATGTGTATGGAGCGTGTTAAGAGCGAGCCTGAAGATTATGGAAATATTTACTTGTACGGTTTATTGCTTACTGCTACGATTTATTTATTTATACTTGGTTAATTTTGAGTCATAGCACGGGAGGAAATTTTTATACATTATGCATATTTTCATTTAAAAATGTAATTTTAAATCTGCAATCCATATTAATGGTATAGTAGCAGTAAATTACGTGTATGTACAATAATTGTTGCCAATTTTATCAGACCAACCAATTTTACTACCACCAACTTTCTCCTCTTTCTTTCACTTAATTTTACTATCACCATAATTGAGTTGGAATTATTAAAATCGAGAACCTGCTTGCAAGCTAGTATAATAGCTTGGCAGGACTAATACTTGTAAGCAATATATCATACTGCATTATTATATTATAATACTGAATATATTATTGTTTCTCCTATGCACATGGAAATGTTACTGAAATGTTACTTTCATATTCTCTTCTGTAACTATTGCAGTTAAATAAAATGAATAAATAAATACTCTTTCCTAATTTGACTACACAACACGTCAAGTATTAGAATTAATTGAAATACGACACAATTTAAAATACATTTACCGAGACCTTTTTGTTCACACCGGCGATCCAAGACATTCTTAAAAGCTAGTAGGCCGTAGGTCTTTTTTCTGCTTGCTTGTATAAAAATATGTTAGGTCAAACGACAAAAATGGAAGTGTTCCTGTGTGAACTAACCAATATTATGATTAGTACTCAGAATATGAGCCGCCTTTATGCATTGGGAAGATTCGTATACGAAAGCTCTTTTTCAGAGACCGGAGCACGATACGACGCAACAATAGGAAATAGTCAAACCGGCAGCTTCCCTCTTAAGTGAATCTTCGGATTGAGGCCGTACCTACGAGAGTTTGAAAAGGAGTACTTTAAAGTGGGATTATCCGAGGAAGAATTTCACCCAACACAAACTTCCATTGAATGCGGAAAACTCCATGCCGACGCTTCTCCTCATCTAATAAAAGAAAAACATTTGCAAGCCGCACAAAAATAAGGGGTTTTGCCGATCCGATATCAAAGCCTTGTCCGCAAACTATCTCTTTTATATATCAACGGACGCGCAGTCTGAATCTGTTTTCGGCTTATCTCTTTTCTCGGATTTACTCCTCCCCACGTGAAACAGTCTTCTTCCTTTCTTCTTTCAAACGAGTTGAATCGGATTTCGCCACACGACGCTCTAATTTCCGCGTTCTTCAATCCAAAACACACCTCTCTCTCTTTATCCATCTTTTTCATCCGGCAATCAACCACGCGCGAAAGAGAGGCATTTGTTTTTTGTTTGATTAAAACAACCTCTACCAATGAATCAAAGGACACAGATAATCCTTAATTTTTCCCCGAATGAAAAACAGGTAACGTATTTTATGATAATAATATAGCAATCGCGTTGAATACGGTAATCCTGAACTTACAGCTTAAAGGATGGTGTTAAATAAAATAATATCATTTGGTATTGTAGCCGTATTGCGTGTATTTACATTATTTTTTTTCGATTTCATCAAACCGACTTATTTATTATTTGGCTAACCAGCACGTCAAGTTTAATAATTAATTAAACCTATAAGTTTTCTATACCTTGGTCAGAGTCACGTGGCAACTAAACATTCGTCATTTGACGACACTATGACTATATTTTTACATTCCAATGAGGTTATGTTTGTGCTTTAAACCAATTAAATTAAATTTTTATTATTTTTAATGTATATTTTAAAGTTTTATGTCTTTACTGAAAATATTTTTAATAATTCTTTTTACTCTGAGTTATAGCAATATTTTGGTATAAGGGTGGCGGGGAAAAATATTTAAAATATCATAAAATACATATTTTTTTACAAAAATGCTTTTTTCTAAACTTTGGAATTTTCATTCGGTGCGTCGTAAAAATTACGAAGGTTTAGTGATCCAGGGTTAAAATACGACATAAATTAAAGAGCAATTGGTGACACCATTTCTTCCACGCAGTGATTCAAGTCATTCTATTATTTTCCCTCACAATTGACACATACAAGGGTTGAACTATACAAGCAGGTGTTACCTGTAGAATTTTAACGGGGGTGAAAATGATGGAATTTGACATTACAAATTTTGATTAATGAAATTGAAATACTGCCAACATGAATATCATTTCAAATATATTAAATCTCGTTTTTTTAATATAGTGAATTCAAGTTTACGCCTGATTGCCACAGTTTATTTCAAATTGAAGAAAGATGGATGAATTTCAGTAAGAAAACACCATTCCCAGAAAGAAACGAAGAGCATAGCTAATTTGAACAAAGCTATTAAGTAAAATATTCCGGTTTTCACTATTAAAAAATTAATAAAAAAATTTAATAATATATATAGAGGGTGAGTAACTTTAAAAAAGCAAAAGAAAAAGGTCTAAGCTACAATTCAATTCGTTTCTAATGGTAGTCAAAAAATAAATATCAATGGGGTCAAAATACTGCTAAACGTGTTTCTCGTAAAAGTCCTTTCTAAGTGCGACAGCACGTGAGACATGGAATATAATTATATATCTTATCGTATATACATCTATAAATTTCTTGGCTGCATCTTCAAAATTGCGGGATGTTTTTACATATGGAATTACAAAATGAAAATTAAATACCGAGTGAAAAATGCCGACTCTTACAAAAGCGCTTTGTGGAAATAATATCTATTGAGAAATGATTTCAAGCTTTTTTTATTTCTTTACCTATGCCTCTGTTATCCATGGTCATCATTAGTGTGGCGATCATTACATATCATTATTATCATCATCATCATCATATCTAGCGATCATGGCGATGATCGCTATATGTCTCCTTTACTAGGCGTATGTCATATGAGATCCTTTTCCTACGTCATCAAGTGAAGTCGAAATCAAGTTGACTTGATTACTGGCGAAAATGGGACCGCTCAGAAGGGGCTCCATTACTTTCCATAGAAGGAAGATTTCTGTTGCCGCTTCGATTTTCGTTGTCGCATTTTAATCGGTTTTCAAAAATGTCCGCAGCGCGGTGATGAGTGCAATGCGATTCATGTTTTTCCAATATTTTTCAGTATAGTGTTCGTAATTGCGAGGAATAGTTTTGAAAAGTTTTTAACTTGATACATCACACCATATAGTATATAAGTTCCGGTTAAAACCCCTAATTCTCCTTATTTTCCGGTGAAATTCGGATCGCTTTGTCCGTCAGCGACGCGAGTGACGAATTTTGTAAACCCATTTAAATGCGTGTTGCGTTAAAACACATTCAGAGGAGGATGACTGAGGATCCCGTTGCGTAATATTGGTGATTGACGCTTTAACTTATCAATTTCCTAATTCTTTCCGCCAAGATATTTGAATTACTTATTAACCGCGTTGAAGTAGTTGGTTCTACCACCGTGGATGGCGCTGGAGTAGCGTCACTGTTCCATTAGGGAAGCACAGCGAGTCGACTGCTTCCACTCATTCTATTTTTACGTGGGGGGGGGGGGGGGAAGCGCGTGCTGTGGGTCCTCCATTTGAATCCGTCGACGAAGACACCCAGAATAGATTTGCGGTGGGATGGTCGGGGTTTGATTTCGTCACGGACACGAAGGATGGGGCCAGGAGGGCCTAGTAGACGTTCGGAAATCAAGTCGCCTCGTTGCAGCCCTTAAACTGCGATCGTCACTCGTTTGCATTAACCCATTTCCGCCCACCGTAGCCATATGGCTACATTCTACCATTCTGGCCATATATGAGGCTCTTGAAGAAATCCCGCACTCCTTTTTCCTATCGAACAGGGTAGTTTCCTTCATCAAAGAAAACGAAAGGCATTGATTGCGATTCGTTACCCACCATTAGTGTATTCATAATATACAAATTATTTCGTTTTTGAAATACCGGTTTAGACGAATGGCAAGGGTCAAATTTTATCCTCATTTGAAAAAGGCCAGATTCCACTCCAGGTGACGTCACAGGGACCTAGTTTCTACACGAGAGGATAGGAGTTATACATCGTCTGAGGTTACCAATGCATGCATGAGGCACAGACCTCAGGGAAACATGTCTTAATAAGCACCTATTAAAACTGGCTAAGGTCGAAAAGTTTTCTTCGTTTGATAAGGTATTAATAAACCTTTTTTAAGCCAAGCGCTACCAGTCAGCAAGGTACTCAGCTACCCGCTAGCATCCTGCGTCCTATCAGCGCTCAGAGCCTCGATCAAGGTCACCTCACAAGGCAGGAGGGGGAACCAGAAATGCGTCGCACGGACTTTTTCCCATCATTCCTACTTACGCGTCGCGTTTTCGCGCGCTTGAAAATTTTCACTTTTCATTTAATCGCGAAAAATAGATTTCGTCATTTAAAAATCTAAAAGCGTGAAATACTTACTCCAGGAGTAATAATCTTTCGATTTAGGCAATAAAAAAATAATAGGAAACCACCCTATTGTCACAAACATGTTGTTGAAGCTTCCAATAACTTAAAACTCGTGTTAGTTTATTTTTGAAGCCGGTCGATATAGGCTTCTTGACCGAAAGGGACGGGTTCGAAACGGAAATTCAAAATATAAATTCAAACTGTCTGTAAATTATATGCACGTGACAAAAAAGTAAACAATAAATGGCATTCTTTAAATTATTTTAATATTTCTTCACCAAAAATATGCTTGCTTTGAATATTCATCCTTTCTATTACGTTTACTCGTAGAAATTTATCAACATTAAATACTGATCTCGTTATCAGCTATTTTATCTATATAGCTACGGGTCATTCTCAAGAAGCAAGTTGATTTATCGCCAAAAAGATTCGCTGGTTTACCTTGGAGGACCATAGGAGCAACGTACCGAAATACTTTAATATCGCAAGGAGAAAGTTATCTGGGAGGAAATGGGTTTTAAAAAATAAATAAATATTTTTGGGACTTGACGCGTTTCCATTTAATTTCTGCATTATCTTGAGAGCATGGGCGGAGTTTTTTAGGGGGGGCAAAGGGAGTCTTAATAAATTTTAATATTAGATAGTACTTAAAATGCTGTTCTCAGAGGTTAATTTCAACGAATTTTCCCGGGGGCCCCCCTATATCACTGGAAGATATTACGTAGCCTCTAAACCCTCGTCATAAAACTCTAAACTTCGTACATGCTTGCGTCCATGCACGCATCAATTTTTTCCTCCGCTCCACGAAAACCAAGCTTTCCATGTTAAAATAGAATAAAATAACTTGAATATTCCATTTGAAGCAAAACTAATTAAAATTTACTCTGACTTTCTTGCATGCTTGAGTTTAGCAGAAAAACTAGTGACAGGTAAATCCAAATGAAATAGCCCACTGGAGACCCAAAACAGCAATTTATAGACAAAATTTTATAGCCGCCCACATTTCATGAGTTGGTGACATCATTTGACTTCTGGTTCTTTAAATTGTTCAGGGATAACCATTCATTGAGGTAAAGAAACGCTCATAAGAGTGAAAACGACTATTAACCACACGAGGCTCACGCATGAGGCCGAGGCTTAACTTAGAAGTGGAGATCCGCTAGGTAAGAGCTCGTGACGTCATAAACTTACTAGAGAAAAGGTTTAGGTTGTCAATATTCGGTCGTGAATTGCTCGAAAAGAAGGCGATGGATCAAAAAACGGACAAACGTAGCTTAGTTTTTCAATCCCTATCACAATTGACACTGAAACAAAATTGTTGAACGATCCCATTGACCTAATTCGTGTCATTACATCTACATCTACATAATACCCCGAAAGCCGCCTAAAAGGCGTGTAGCAGGGGGTGTTAGGACACCAGCCGTTTACAGCTAGAAAAAAAATGAAGTGCTCTAACGAGGTTGGGACTAGCGTTTATTAAAGTCCTTCATAGTTCGGGGGAAAAACGAATTCCCATATGTATCCGTTCGGCAAAACATCTCTCTTAATTTATCGCTTCCATCGGACCTGGAGATATAGTGTGGCTCTAATATTATGTTCTCTGTGTCGCTCTTAAAGATATCCATTCTCAATTGTTCAAACAATCTAAGCCTAGCGCGCAGCCTCCGAGTCTCCAATGGCTCCCAGCCTAATTCGCTTAACATCTGGGTTAACACTGTCTGTACGCCCGTATCCGTTTTTGACGAAACGCGCAGCCTTCCTTTGTATTTTATTCAGTTCGCGGATTCAAGGCTTTCTGTGCCGGATCCCATACGCTCGCTGCATATTCAAGGTGCGGTCGGACGAGAGCGAAATAGCACCTTTCTTTTACTTTCTCATGCGAAAATCTTCCCACAATACGCTTGACGAATCCTAATTTCTTCAGGGCTATGCCGCAAATATTCTTTATGTGTATTCCCCACGTGAGGTGCGAGGTTATCGTAATTCCCAGGTACTTCACTTCGTCTGTTGCCTTTATGTTCATACCATCCACAGCATTAACATGGTTAGAGTTGGACGAATTCCGCAAGAAATGTACCGCCATGCATTTGCTCAGATTAAGTTCGAGTCCTCACTCTTGGCTCCACAAGTGAACGTTTTTTTAAGTCAGATGATAGAATTTCATAGTCAGAGTGATCACTAATTTCGCGATAGATGACAGCGTCGTCAGCAAATAAACGTATTTTACTGCTAATGCGGGAGCAGAGATCATTAATGTATGTAATGAACAACAGGGGGCCGATTACGCTTCCTTGTGGAACACCTGATGTAACTTTTACAACAGCAGAGCTAATTCCGTCAAGAACTACTTTTTGTTTACGATCTCTGAGAAAGTCGCGTATCCAGTTTACAACTGTTTCGTTTAATCCGCATGACTTTAATTTCGATAAAAGTTTGTTTTGAGGTACAGTGTCGAAAGCTTTCTTAAAATCTAGAAATAGTGCGTCAATTTGTCTTTTCGATTCACCAGATTTGATAACGTCGTGAAGAAAGAGGGCGAGCTGTGTTTCGCATGATCTGTTTTTTCGGAATCCGTGCTGACAATCATGGAGGAAGTTACGTCTGTCTAAGAAATTCATGATATTGCTAACTATGATATGCTCAAGTATCTTGCCTATAATCGATGTTGAAGAAATCGGGCGGTAGTTGCCTGGGTCATGTCTGTTTCCCTTTTTGAATATGGGTGTAACGCTTGCAATTTTCCAGTCTAGCGGTAACTTCCCTTCGGAGAGTGACTTCTTGAATATGATCTCTAAGTGAGGTGCGATCTGTGGAGCTAACTCCTTGAGTACACGCGCGGGTATTCCCTCCGGACCCGGAGATTTACTAATCTTAATCGATTTTAGTTGTTTAGTTATCCCATCACGCTGTATAGATATTTCTTCCATCGATTTCTCAGTATATGGGATGTCTAAATTGAAATTAGTATCGTCAGTGGTGTATACACTCTCGAAGTGGGAATTTAAAGTGTTATCTTTGTCAATATGATATATTAATAAAAGAACACAACAGCTCAAAATCATTTGTCTCGAAAGTAGCGTACTTACCATTTAAACTTACCGGCCTCAGTTTGAGGGACCACGACATAACAAACAAACTACTTGACTTTGTATTAAGCTCCATAAAGCTTACCCAGTCAACACAACAATTATTGCCACACTGTGGCCGAATTGTGGTTTACCTGTGGCAATTATGGCTATGGCTAGCCACAGCTTGCCATATTATGGCCAGACTGTGGATCGTCTCAGGAATGCCACAGATTGGTAAACCAAACATTTGTAAACATAAGTATATTTCGGTTGCTATTGATACAGGTTAGTTGGCAAGTTATTAAAATGGAAGTTGATTTATTCAATTGATATAAAGAAAGTGTATTATCCATACTTAAGCCACATTATGGCGAGCCACAATTTGGCCACACTATGGCCGGGGGTCAAAACCACTATGGGGCCATAATGGCAACCCACTATGACCACAGTACGGCCACATTGTAGCCACAATTGTTGTGTTGACTGGGTAGTTATGTTTGGAAAATTAACTTGATGAGATGATTTCGGAGAATATACTTGACTTTGTATAAAATTAAAAAAAACTTAATAATATTGGTAAAATAACATCATGAAGTGATTGGAGTGTATAGATCCCCATTGCTGATTAAGGTATGGCTATATTAAATCAAGGAGATTACAATAAATAATAGCACTAAAAATATGGCATTCCAGAAGGTGATCCATGAGCAACAAATCAAGGCCTAGTTCTCGAAAGGATAACACCTGTTCTATTCCATGTTGATCATAACCTACTGCAATAGAAAAACCCGTTTTTGAGATATTTTTACTACCAACTTTAATTTCTCTTTGGATTTCCTATCTTTGAACTCACTCACTTTAGCGAAAGTAGTCGCTCAACTTAGGTAATTACAACAGTTATGATGAACACTATCGGCATTGCCTTTGCATTTTAAAACCACTACTTAAGTATAGTTCAAATGTGGTAAAGTTTTATCTGTTCACTCAACGAGAATTTCAATTGCCAGCATGATTCTAGCTGTTTCTTTATTGATAAATAAGCTTCAGTTTCATTAGATGAGGGCTAAGATGGGTTAAGTATGAAACATGAAAAAGAAGTTAGGCACACTAGCAATTGCTTCTTGTAATGTGAAATCAGTTACCGGCACGCCTTTTAAACGTATACGGCTTAACTTTGAGGAATAGCGACAAATGAAAAGAAAAATCACTAAATACTTTCCATACTGACGCGTATGGTTTCGACACTTATCCCATTATCAAGGTACAAATTCTTTGAACAAATCATTACTGATACCCTTGTAGGTGAAAAATTATTACGTACCTTTTAAAAATCCCGTGACTATTGGAAAACGTGCACGAGGTAAATAATTTCAAAAATATGGCGGTGACAAAAGCGGTGAATAAGTTTTGTTACAACATCTGTGACGCCAGATGCATTTTCTGTGTTGGAGAGAAGTTATCTAATAGATGTAAAATACATGCCAATTACTTCCGCACTGTTGATCAATCGCCTATATTTGCACACCATCCCTTTAAATTTAGTTATGCTGGTAATTTTGATTTGGAAATTTAATACATGGAACAGGAGTAAAAAAAATTGGATTTTCTGGATGAGTACAGAGTAATAATAAATAGGATGAACAGCCACATTAAAACAGGGAATGATATTTTTTTTTAATTCACCTCTAATGAATTTGTAGTGTATTTTCCTACTAGTAAAACGCTCATCGTATTGTGTTTGTTTATAAGTTCACCTTCCTTTTTCATGCCTTTTCTTCCCACCCGTCCAATCAACAACTACTCACTTCTCGTTGGCCTGCCCACTTATCTCCCATGATCCTCCAGATTTAAGATTATTCGTGGAATTGACTTTTATGAATTTGTACCTTGCATCGCAGCGATGGCCGGTAATACGAGATCGTAGATAATCGTAGATGGTGAATTTTCTCACTTACGGGAAACTGTCAAAAAATTCTGTTCCAGCCGAAGATACTGAATCTAAATTTTTACGTCCAAAGAAGATTACTTTATTTTATTAATTGAAGGGGTGAGAATCGAATGAACACAATAGATTTCATTTCTAAACAGAGTTAGGTGCAGGAATCGATAAAAGAAATGTACAAAAACTTCCTGGCCAAGGGATACGAGGGAAATAAATCTCAAAGTGTCTGTCCTGTGCTAACATCGAGTGGAAAATCAAATTCACCATTGGATATCAAGTTGATCTCGTTTGTTTTCTTAGCCTAATTTCTGTACCTAAATCTGTTTAGGAGAATAAATCACTTGTACACCTTACCTTCGCCCCCCCTCAATTATTATTAAAATCTAGGATATTTGTATTGCACTGTAACATGTGATCTCCATGTTTCTCGACAAGTAACGTCAGCTTGGACACAACGCGGATGTGCGAAATTCCACGGAGGAAAAATTATTACAATTTGGAATTTCGCACACTTGAGCATTGCGGGTGACTCCATAAAGTTCTCACTGTGGCTACTCCCGGTATACTAGAATTACACAACACGGAGTTTGCTCTATGGAATTTGTTTGTTTTGTTGTTAAGTAAGTAGTGGTTCTCAGTTCTCTCAGGAATTCTTTAGAATCATTAATATAGACTATTCGATTAAACTTTCCTGTATTAAAGGATTAGTTAGTTCTAAAATACTTTATGATGGAGGAAAGCACTTCATCAAAGGAAATTCCACGCAAGAACACATGGAGATAGTATTTTTTTTTTTCACTGCGTTAAGGCCGGGTCTAGACATTTTTCTAGTGCAAGGGAACAACATTTCGGTATGGATTACATCTGGACTCTTTTTAAAATAATTACAAATACTTTAGGAATAAGGATCGAGACTTAAATATTAGTGTGCACTTATAAAGTGATTGCTCTTATTATTTCAGAGCTTAAAACCCGATTATATATTTTTTTAATAAGAGTTTTGTTACGAATGAGTCAGTAGGTGACGGAGCGACGGACGAATTGACGAGTCCATTTGTGAAGAACAGTGACCCGAGAATTGGGGTATGGGTATCTACTTTATGATATGTGCTTACTTCTACAATAATGTTGTGGAGTAAATCAACCCTCAACGTTAAACATTGGACTGTTCGCTCAGGCGCCCTACGCAGCCTCGCACTTTGCTTTGCACCGGCCCTGCGCCATGTACTAATACGAGTATTTCTGCGCAGGAAAATTTTTTCGTGGGCGTGCCAATCCCCTATTAAAGAAAGTAGATGATTACCGTTCGAAATAATTTGAAGACGATGCCATCGCCATTATCTCATTTTCGCAGCTGTGATGATCGTTTCAACTTCAGAGTAGTATTTTCGCAGTACGAAGAGAACTCTTCTGAAAATCTTGAGGATAAGGTGGGACAATAGGGTGGTTTCCTTCATCAAAGAAAATGAAATGCATTGATGCGATTCCTTACCCACCATTAGTGTATTCATAATATACAAATTATTTGGTTTTAGTAATCCCAGTTTAGACGAATGGCAACGGTCAATTTTAACCTCATGTGAATAAGGCCAGATTGGCGCCCATGCGATTCCACTCCAGGTGACGTCGCATGGACCTAGTTTCTATACGAGTAGATGGGAGTTTTACATTGTCTGAGATTACTAATGCATGTATGAGGCACAGAGCTTAGGGAAACATCTCTTAATAATCACTTATTAAAATTCTCTAAGGTCGGAAAGTTTCCTTCGTTTGATAAGGTAGTAATAATCCATATTTAAGCCAAGCGCTACCTTTTAATCGCGAAAAATAGATATCGTCATTCGAAAATCTAAGAGCGTGAAATGCGCACTCCAGAAGTAATAATCTTTCGATTTAGGCAATAAAAAATAATAGGAAACCACCCTATTCAGTTGGCCTCATTATAATGAGACATGACGGCCTGATGAAAACAATCATAGAAGGACAGGTGGAAGGGAAGAAGGGCAAGGGACGGCCCCGAATGAGTTACATAGGACAGGTTATAAAGGATGTATGTAAAAAAGAAAATATAATTTTTCTAAGAAAAGGGTAGCGGACAGGAGAAAGGAATGGGGAGCAGCGTCAAAGCGATATTTCGGATTGTTGACCAATGATGATGGTTATGATGAACCTATCATTAAAGTATTGTGTCATTTGACGGCACAATGCGAAGACCAATTGCTGTGCGTTCTAATTGCTTGGGGTGCGAAAACAATGAACATTTAATTCTAAAATAAAGTTAACTTAGATAAAGGTGATTTTGATATTTTCGTGGAGACCATAAAAACGACATTCCAACCATAGCGATACCTTCCATAGAAATACCTCGCACACACAAATGCTCTTTTGTCAGTGTGGAACTCATGAAGGGAATTTCCTTCTCCTCTAACCTGGATACCATAAGAACCTTGTTGAACAAATGCAGCTACTTGTCGCAAGCAGCGCCGCTACCGCCGCCGTGGTGAAATAATGAAGCTCCTTTGGCCAACACACGCTGATCAGTCAATCCTCGCCTTCATCCGTCCGCACTTATGTCCCTCTCTCGGAATGCGTCCAAAGTCATTGGCCAGACTTGAACTCGGGACCTTTAGGCCGGCGGCCAAACGGACTCCCCCGTCTGCGTGCCTTACATTCGTCTCTTTCAAACACTCAGCCCTTCATCTCAACCACACGACCTTGCACAAGTCAGAAGTTGACAGCGAGGACAGGGCTTCCAGTAGCAAACTTAGAAAGCTCGAATCACTCGACAGTTGAGCTCGCACGAACGAGGTTTGTTTGGATATGCTGCTATGACATCATTGGAAGCTTAGTTTTCCGATAAACAAAATATATTTCTAGAATTTATCGAAAAAATAGTAAAAACTCCAGTGCAGGACTTCCAGAAAAAAAACTTATAATACACGAATCACGCGACAGTTGGGCTCGCACGAGTTTGTTTGCTCGTCTTGATATGACATTATAGGTAGCTTTGTTTTTCGATAAACAAAGTATATGCATTGAAGTTATTGGAAATACTGTGAAACCTATCTTAATGACCACTTCTTCTCTCACCCCTCTCAAAGGCCAGAAGTTTTCCATGGGACAAAGTGCAATGCCCCTAAGTTTACGTTATTTAACTCACCCACCCAAAGACTTAAATGAAAATTTCTTTGTGTTCAGCGAATGATTACGCTGTAGTAAAAATTATTCACAGGAATATTTCGGTTATAAATCGGTTAAAATATACGAACAAACTTCGTTCTTCCAACTTTGAACGATTTAAAATTATAAATTTGAATATTGACGGAGAATAGGTAAAATTATGTGAACAAACTTGGTTCTAACTAATATTGATGATTTGTAAGAACATTAGTTATTCGTTTTTTTTGCATCTAGCCATCCAGTCCAAGGAAATCGCAAGAATTAAAAAATAAAGCATATACAGATCTCTCCATCCCTATGAAACGACCAACAATAATAACGACAATTTTTCAGTGGAACTGTCGCGTTCGCTGAAAACAGGTTTCTCTATAGTTAAATATCACTATTAATTTTTTTAATAAACTAATTCTCATTCCAATACATCGAAAATTCTATTTTTTACATCTTCAGGGCTTGACACTCTATATAAACCAACACATAAATGATGACGTTCTAATCCTCCACCAAAGTTGAAATAATAGAAGTTTGGTCGAGGAATAGAACTTCCTCGGTGTTGCATCGGTTCACAAAATGCCTGATAGTGAAAAATAAAATTTACGATACGTTGGACAGATAATTTATTGCTCTAAAATATATTGATATTGACCTACAAATGCCACTAACTTCAACACATGTATTAACAATAAAAAAGTCAATACATGCCCATTGTTGTAAAAATTGGAAACCATCCATTGTAAAATACATAGCAAAACTTATATATCGATGGCTATGCTCTAACAACACGTACCTCAAAAATAGCAACTTTTCAG
The DNA here is from genome assembly GCF_921293095.1 of Ischnura elegans. Lineage (NCBI taxonomy): Eukaryota > Metazoa > Arthropoda > Insecta > Odonata > Coenagrionidae > Ischnura > Ischnura elegans. The sequence continues at coordinate 48,632,815 of NC_060250.1, read as the reverse complement.
AGGAGCAGGAAAACAAATTTATTTTTTTAATTGTATATCATTTCAATTTCAATTAAAACCCAAAAATGCATCAAACTGGAAAAGAAGCATACATTTCCAAACAAAGAGTTGTTTTTTGCTTGAATTTCATTTTCTATTAACGGTATTAGCAGTATTAACTCAAACCGGCCAAAAAATGACATACGTATTGTTAGAACTTAGCCATCGATATGTCAATTGATCATTGAGAAACGAAATTAAAATACACATTATATTAACTTCATTTTATTTCCTAGAAATGATGAAATGGTGATCGAAATTCAAAAGTATCAGACAGCAATGGTCGACGAGTAGTATACCCTACTGGAAGCGAGAATTAAATTTGGACTGTGTCATTGATGAGAATAAGCTTACCAGCTAGGATGCTGGCAGTGATACAGAATATCCAGAAAGCTATATCTGATTCAAGAGATGCTTGACCTTGAACATGCCCATGGATAAACGCGAAGATGGGACGTCACGATGGAAAATGTCATCCAAATCGTATTTTATATACGAAACAGAATTGTACATCCAATTCAAATTTACAATGGGATCGTTGAAATTAAATCGTAATTCATAGAAAAATTCGGTAGATGGGAAAGAAAAATAAGTAATGGCGAAAAAAATCTTCCTCATTTAGTCATTATCTATGAAGTTTTAAATATTAAAAAAAAACAAGTCCTTGCCCACTTTTCATGAGTTGGTGACGTCATTAGAGTTTAACCTAATTTACGTCTTTGGAGAGAATAATCAAACGATAAGAAGGAAAAACTGAAAACGCTGCTGGCAACAACGAATCACACGAGGCCCATGCACTAGGCAAAGCAGTGACCAGGGAGCAGCTGAAACTCGGTAACCCGCTGACCAAGAGTCCGTGACGACATCAACTTATCTACGAAAGTGTCTATTTTTCGTCTGGAAAACTCGTAAAATGGAAAAATAGGGGTCTCTTAATTTTTATAACTCTATCACTAGCGGTAATGAAATAAAAATATGATCTTAAATCACTTTCTAAAGTAAGAAATACCTGCTATCTTTCGTTGATCGAGGAAGTTCTTATTTTAAATACTTACTACAAAATTAACATCTATTACCATTCGATTCGTTCGAAATTTGGAGATGCAAAATTTCTCTACTAGCACATGCAACTATAGGCTACACCTTACTGTTATGATAACCTTGCTGAGCCACAGAATGGAATCCCAGAATTAAATCCAATAGCTCCTAACTTGCTCAACCTTCCCTCTTCAACCAGTCAAGGGATTTTTGAGCTCCCATTGGCTGAGTAAAAATCAGCAATAATCAAGACACGAAGTGCACGTACCTAGCCGATAACAATAGCGTCAATTATCCTAACATGAAAGAGATTCTCGGAAAGTCATGTATTTTTTAGCCTATCGGCGAGACGGTTGCAGTCTATATAGGATGAATTATAAAAGCAGTGCGAAGGTCATCGCAAGGATAAAAATCGCAAGAAGAGTAAAGCTATGGGATTGTGTCACTAAAACACGAGCAAATAAAATGATGGCCCAGAATAATATTTTAAAAGCAGATGGTCACAAACTATAGCAGGTGGAGCAGTTCAAACGATTGGGAAGCATATTAGAGGAAAATGGACACGCCAATAAGGTTATCAGGAAGAGAATTACGTTACCAAAGATGGAATTCACGAATAAAACAGAGCTAATGAGAGGATAGTTTTTTTGTGAGAGTTTAAAAAAAAGCTAGTGCAGAGTCTGATCTGAACTGAACAGCTTTACAGTTCGGATACGTGGAGACACAGGAAAGAGGACGAGAAAAGACTGGAGGAGTTCGAGATGTGGGTATGGAGGAGAATTTGAAGACGATAGAAAAGAGGAAGACAAACGAAGTGCTAGATATGGTGGGTGAGGAGAGGAGACTTCTAGAGGAGAGGCGGATGAGACAGAGTAATGATTGGAGGGGAGGTGATGCTATAAACCAATTTAGGGGAGTATGTTAGGTAAGCGAGGAAAGAGATGGAAGATAATAGAATTTATAAGTGGGATTAAAACCAGGCTTAACTAGGAATTAAAGATAAACCAAGCACAACTCAGGTTTGAGGGAAATTCCGGGTGATACGGGGTCCGAGGAAAATTCCGGAAGAATACCATAATAATAATAACCAATAGATATGTTAAAAAGTCGATGCGTTACTATCGTTCTTGCCAAGGGTGCCGACTTATAAAAAATATTGGGGGACACATACTGTGGGTCTTGCCCCGAGAAATTTTATAAATAGTGAGTTTTAAAGTTCTTTTTAGCATTTTATAAGAGTCATATGAACAACGGTAGAACCCAGAAAACTCGACTCTCGATAACTTGACACTCCAGGAGGAAAATCGACAAACCTGACATATTTTTATCTCCCCCGCATATCGAATTTGGAGGAGGCTCGGGCCCCCTCATGGAGTCAGCGCCACTGATTCTTGCATGGCCTAACTTTATCATAAATGTCCGTCTATGCTAAAGGAGAATCGTATGCAGCGGAAAAATGGTGAATTCTGGGGGCAACTAAGCCATACCACGTATTTTCGCGCACAATGGTGGTAGCAACTATGATCCTTTCTAAATATCTTTGCGACTGGCTCAGTCGTGCAACCTCGGAATATTTCGAGCGGCGTCGCGGCAGGAGGTGGGACCTGCGACACCACGGATGTGGTATGGGGAGGGAGAGACGACGGATTTTCCATGCTTCCTGAAAACAGTTTGCTATTGCATGAAAACGAACGATTGCGTCAAAAACCCTCTATCCATGTGGCAACACTGCCAACTTATTCGCGAGGCGTACACCACGTAGGTCCGAAAGCGAGTGACTTTCCCGGAGTCTAAGCTCCACCTATCGCATTTTGGTTGGTTCTCAAGAAGTCACGTGCCCTCCGTCCTCGCTACTCCCCAAAAAAGACTTGGGCCCATTTCTCAGTCGCATGGCTATTTGAAATGAACTCCAGCATGTAGCTTAGCGCATACGGAGGAAATAATATTCACTCCCTGAGACGCAAACTAGAGGTATCTCGAAGGGCATGGTGTACACGTATACTTAAACGAGAGCTTGACCCGGTAGAAAGCCAGAAAACAATTCAAGTACGTCACGCGAAACTGCCCTGCGCGTGCGTAGTCATACGCAGCAGGCGCGGCTGCCGCAAACACCGCATTTCCGCAAGCACCGCACCATCGGAAGGATGCGGTGATGCCGAGAATACCGCGCTGAGTCAGAGAGTGGAGGGAGCGGCACGAGCGGCTAATTTTGGAACTAAACGTGAACTTCCCGGTGGGGCAGGAGGGGAGGTTCCCAAATTCGCCCGAGCCGTTGCCCTCCCCGAAGCGCAGTCGACATTCCAACCGAGTCGCCGAGTCTCACACACCCAGGTGCGGAGACGGCAAGGAGCGGTCGCCGGGAGCAGAGGACATGAGGTAGGCAGCAGGGTCCTCCGGGACCTCTGGGTCCAGCGGTGTTATCGTGTGAGCAAACCGGTGCCACTTACTGGCGCTCGCCTGAAACATCGACTGGGAATCTCATACGGGGGCCCCGATCGAGTGCCGGTTGGGGCCCAATACTCTGCCCAAGGGCCCGTAAGCGCTGCTGCCTTCTAGCACGTGGAAGCCGAGCGCTGAAGCGGCGGCGTGAACGTGGTCCAAAATCGCCGGTGGGCCAGTCTTCGGACCATTTCTGCGTGGTTTCGTTAATTTCACGAGTGTGGTTGAAAGAGCTTGGCTTCCGACCCGAAGGTCCCTGGTTCAAAACGTGTGTGAAACGCAAAACTATCATCATAGTGAGAGGTGGTCTAGGGAAAGGAACTGGTACATTTATGCCCCGAAACTGTGATATTCACACTCACGCCCGTGACTTAGTCCGGAATGACCTTTATCCTCACCTCTCCAGACCTACTTCAGTCAAAATTCGAGTAGATGCACTGTTAACAATTGAATTGTGGTGCGTGACAGATATCCACGTAAAAACAGCGTCTCTTGTGCTCATTCATCTATTGTGTTCACACTCATTTGTGGCTGACGGCGTAATGAGCATTCTCCTTCGCATCATTATCAAATTGTGCGAAGAAGACTGCGAAAATTGTGCATTATTCAATGAAACGCAGTTCTATACAGTTAAACATTTTGGTGTTCTCGCCTCGAAGCAACTGTTCTGCTGAAACGGAGTATGTGCAAGGGTCAAGGTTGAGCGATGTGTAATTTATCATCGAAACTTCCCATCTAAAGAGAGTTAATCCCGACATACAACTTCCTTTTGCTGCATATTGTAAATAAGATGAGCCATATATAATTAATTGCTATTTATTCGAATCGCTGATGATGGAGATAAAACATGCACTGACGTCACAGGTCCTGTTTCCATGGGTTATAGTTAGAGTCGTTATCGAAAGTATGAAAACGACAGTAGCAAAAGCATTTCATGGTAATTTGCAAAATGGCACTGTTCCTATTAGCCCTTTTTACTCCTCCTTGTTCCGAATCGTGTTCAGCAATGAAATGCCACACTTCTTAATTTTCAAGACTTTACGTTAACTGTTTTGTTTTGACACCAAATATCGCAACTAATCCACAAAACGGATGTAAATGAGATTTTATTTGATGGCAGTGAATGCCGGCAAGGTTTTCATGAATTCACTCAACTTGGAAGATGGCGACCGTTCGTTTCAGCGCAAGAACTTAAAGACGACACTTAAACAGCGATTGCTGAATGAGTGTGAAACTTCGGCATCTAAAAATTTTAAATTGGTGTTCTCATGTTTCCTTTATTTTCTGGTGTTGTTTCCAAATTTGTACAAATACTCCATTGAGTTTGTGGGTTGCCTGTGCGGTATCTCCAAACAAGGCGCATCGTTCAAAACCGACCGTCCATCAGATATGCAACCATAGGTTAATGAGGTTTTTGCAGTTTTTAATGGACATTTCCATAAAATTCCCGTCCAAAATTTTGCTTTGATGGTTTTGGTTTGATATCCAATAGAATAAATGATTTTCGGTAATTTATAGAGATGCAGTTGAATTCTTAACAAACAATGGATCATGAAACAAATTCATTCATCTATCCATATGAAATTCAGAATCTTCCGAACAATGCAATGGAGTCCTCGCAAGTTCTTATTAAAATAATATATTTTTTAAACTCTAAATATAATTCTCGTATGCCTATAGCCATACGTGCTCCTCTTTTTCCAGCCCGCAATGCCTTCTGAATTAAATGCCTAGTACCATATCCAACCCTAAAGCTGGGTTTACACATTGACTGCTTCATCAGTTGACAAGTAGCAGCTATTGCGATCAATTCACGACGACGCGGGAACAGTGACTTCTAAGAGAGAGCGAATTGAACGAGGACGTGGTCGATCTTGATTCGGTACCTATTAGTGAAGAGGAAGTAGTCCAACTTTGAACGCATTAAGAATATCTATGGCTGTGAACAAACATTGAACTCCAAACAATGGAATAGTAACACCCCGTCCTCAAGCGAATCCGACAAATTGCGCATCTGGCCATCTTGAAAATGACTTTTTGAATGGCGCTCGTTTTAAATACACGAGAAATTACGGAACTTGGAAATTCTTTTTTTTTCCCTCAGATCATTAATTCGGATGCAATTAAGATTTGGTTGATAGATTTTGACAGTTTTTTCCTCAAATTTCGCTATGCTCACGTCATAAATTCGCGCATTTTCCTATTTAAGATAATACTTGGGAGTGGGCCATGCTTGGAGCGCTCGGTCTGACTTCATCCAGGCTTCAACTTCTTCCGTGCATAGCAACAAGCATTCAATAATTTTGAGTTCAGCAGCAAGCTGCAGCACTGACCTAACTTACGCAGGCAGAATCCTCGTTCGCAACAACATCACTAGTTTAGTTAGATTTATTACAATCCAGGCCAACATGTGAGATATTTTTTCAATCATAAATTAATCAACGTATAACGAGTAATAAATTTATAGAATTTACGATATTACAAACTTCACTCGATAAAAGTAACGATCTTTCTTACTCTTGATTAGTTTCAAGAGATATTGTAGCTATTCCGTATTCATAAATATTTACAATTTTCATGAACCAAGAGACTATCTTCTTGAGGTCTGAACCTCTTAGCTACGCTTCTAAGCAAAGTTTAGTCGAGATAAGTTCTTGTGAACAAGGCAAAAGAATTATGCTTCAGCTAGCTTTATAAGCTATGAGGAAAGATTTACTAGTTAGCCAATATTGAGAATATTTAGTAATATATCACCTAAGAGAAAAATACTCGTTATAGTTCGTAAATCATTTTTTGATATCATCACGGAGGCTTCTGATACTCCTCAGACTCATCTGAACAGATACAATTGGCGAAATATCGCTTCTGATGTTCTATCATTGCAGTCAATCCACCTTAAACGGCTGTCTGTGTTGATAGGAAATCGAATTCCACTGCACTATTGCCGGCATTTGGTCCTAACGGAAACAATGGTCAGAGATAAAACGTAACGGCTACCACGATCCCTATCTGTATACATGAATTTGATTACAATAGAAATATTGAATGAGCCGGCAATATAAATTCTAACCGTGTTTTAATTTATGACCTTTTCAATTCTAATAACCACTTTCCTGGATAAAAGGGAAGAATCACAGATAAATGATTCTTAACATACATTGCTAAATAAAACCAGAGTGATATTTATGATATTGCATATGCATTTGATTAATTTTTTATAACGGATATTAAGCTCTTTTATTTTGATGACATATACCGATTATCAAGCTCTTCAATTGGATTTCATGAATAAAGTATCATTTGTAATTATCAATCAATTATAGCGTTCCAGCATCAAAACTTTCAATTAATGTTTACTGTGAATGCAGTTAAAAATCTAGAAAATAGTAATGATCAAATGATTTTTTTAAACATTGATAATGAAAATAAATTGTAAAATATGCTAGTATGTACACCAAAAATGTAGATGCTTAAATGTCTATTTTATTTTATTTTTATGTGTGACTACCCATAATCCTCCTTTGGAGGAGTGAGTATTTGCTAATGGAAGCTATCATTAAAATTCTACTTTTCGGATGTGTTTTCAGTATATTGGATGACATGATTCTAAATTCACCTCACTGGGTAATAGAATTTTATTAAGGGATCAAATTTGCCTGTTTCAGAAAAGGAACTTGAGAAGTGTAGTGCTGCGTTGGGGAAGAAGACCCTTTGAAGAGAGGCGGGGGTCCATTTGGGGCCCTGGGGCCCATCGGCAAGCGGACGAAACCTCGGCGACTCGTCTTCCATTCACACCAAGTCGTCAACAAACCGCACAGATAGTGGAAAGGTAATTAAAATAATCCATTTTTATAATACATATAATAATAATAGTATAATTAATAATGAGACGGTGGAGCATACTATGTGAAGTTGCACGATCCTAAATGCTAAGGAATACAGAGAAATAAAATCGACACTTCTTCGTCTCCTGAGCCACATTGTGGACTTGAGACGTCAACACCATGTTCGGTTAAAAAAATTTAATTTTAAGCATTCATTTTTTTAATTGTTGAAGAGGAGTTATTTCTCAGTAGTATTGATGTAGAAGTAGTATATCAAAGTATTCATGGTAAACACAAAAAAATGCATTCCGTCAGAGAAAAGCCATATTAAATACCCTCAGCGTTGAAAGGATTAAACGATCTGAGATTCACATGTGAAGAAGATAGCTAAGCAGTGTAACTGGTAGCATACCTGACCCACAATCGGAAAATCCGGGTTCGATTCCCGGCCATCAAGGTTGATTTTTTTCATGGCTAATTTCATCCTTGGTGTACATAAATACAATCGGCTTTGAACTTTCCACGTTGAATATTTGTTTACGCCCACCACGGTCTCGGTATTATATCATTATCAAGGTATTCAAAACAGTATCGCAACCATGATCAGCTTGAACATATAGTCAGTGTGGAACGTACGAAGCTTTATTTCCATGTATCTTGGGTCCACAAAGGGTAGCCACGAACCTTAAATATTTTAAGAACTACAATAATAAACATAACAAAGAGGCAAAAATCACGACATAAATGAGCAAGATAAAATAAAAAAGCCAGTCAGCATATGGGCCATAGCTTATGTACTCATCATCATTAGTAAACAAACCTAAGATTGGTTTGACGCAGCTCTCCATTCCTCTCTGCCTCTTCATAGCGACATATTTCTTCACTTTTACATCCTTTATAACCTGTCTTAAGTAACTTGACATCCCTTGGCCTTCTTCCCGTCCACCTGTCCTACTACAATTGTTATCATCAGGCCATCATGCCTCATAATATGGCCAGCTAAGTGGTCCCGTCATCTGCTTAATGTTTTTAGAAGATTTCTTCTTTCCCCCACTCTTCTAAACACTTCCTCGTTGCTTACTCGGTCGATCCATTTTATCTTTATCATTTTTCCTTAGCACCACTCTTCGAATGTTTCCACTCTTATTATTTACAAATTTTATGTACCAAAGATCAATCAAAAGTTCTCTGCAATGCAATTCTAATAATGTGACAGGTTGCGGCGCGTCGCAACGACTCCTTTCTATAGAATAACACAATGAAAACATAAAATTGAACTTGAAATAGTCGTTTAGCTATCAAAAAGCTTTGGAGATAAAAGGAAGATAAAATTGTGCAGATTTTGATCCCACTAGAAAACAAAACATTCAGTAAATAGGAACAACCTAAGGGCAAATGTGGGTACTTCAGCAAAGAATAGCCTGTATCCAGGTTGCCATCAGCTAGTATTGCATTGTAGCAGTTATGGGTAAACGTATAATCATTTTTACCTTGTTGATAAGCATTAAATTTTCATTTTCAAGCATCCGGTCTTCTGAAGAAATCGGGGGAGAATGAAATTCTAAAGTTTACATTTACAAGGAGGCATTACAATCGAAATACAGAATAAATTCACTATGAGATATCAACGAAGTTAAACCCTGTTTCGAGACTTCTTTTTAGTTCTGTTATCATATTTAGCAACGCAATGTATAGATTACCTTCGTGATTACTCAATCGCCTAGTTTTACACTAACAATATGGACTCTCTGAAAAGAGGCGAAAATAGTAATTTCCTCTCGATATTTTTCGCGCATTTTCCAAGGAAGCGCTCCAAAACATTGAAACTGACAAACAATGCCAACGTTAAAAATACCGCGATCCATGATTTTAAGCTAGCAATCGGGGAAGTAAGTGTTGAACAATTTTTTACTATTTGAAAAGAAAATCCAATCACTTGTATTTGTGTGGGTGCGGTGCAAGTGACTTGATATTATTTTCACAATGGATTATCAAGACCTTTTGGCGAGAGGAATTTAGTATATGGAGTCTAAAGTGTTTTGAGTAATATAAGGTCTTAAATACCTTGCGTGAAACCGGTCTATGATAGCGTGGGTATCCTTGCTGGAGAAGTGAAACTTTGCGCAACACCGCCACGTTGAGTCACCTTCTCACTTCGAATCCGGATTGCAACAATCCACTCCCACCTACATGTGCTTCTAATCATAGCATCGCGGCCATGAAACACGCACTCTCACGGTTACACTGCAAAATATTCCCATTCAAAATACTGTTCAAGACATCTCAAGGGAATGCCATCCAGTCATCATCTTCAAGTTCACCATACGAAGGTTGATTTGACGCAGCTGGGCTATCTGCAAACCTTTCGTCCCTTTAACACCCTAAATGACATCCTATGCAACTCATAAAGGGTTTTCAACTCTTTTTAGGATTTCACGGAAAGCTTCTCCTGTTTATCGTCCTCCTAAGGATTTTCTTAATGCTCACTCGGTCTATCAATTTAACTTTGATCATTCTCCTGTAGCACCACATCAAATTCTTCCACCCTTACCTTCTCAGCTGCTTTCAAGGTCAATCCCTCGCTACCAAAAAGAAACATACTCCATATTGCAAACACCTTTGCATCTTTTGCACCTCATTGATATTCCATGACTTCATACCGCCATTTAACACCAGAATGACATGAGGCCCGTATTGCACCCAGTAGGAAGAATTAAAATCCCTATAAACAGTTCATTTTTTCCAATAATTATTAGTACTACTGCCATATTATGTATGAAAGGTCTCATCATCATCGGTTAGCAATCCTAAGACTGATTTATAACAGCTTTCCCCTTATTTCTCCATACAGCAAATTTTTTAGCACTTAAATAATGCTCCTATCTTACATCTTCATTTGAACCATTACCGTTCTTCCCTCCCACCTGCCCTTGAAATATAATTTTAATTAGACCATCGTGTCACATGATGTCACCGATAAAGTTTTCTCGTCTCCTTCACTCTTACTCTTCTTCATTTCTTCAAAATTACCCGAGCTATACATTTGGCTACATCATTTTTCCGTAACACCATATTTAGAATGCTTCCATACTTTACTTCTCTCCTGCTGTCATTTTCCATGTCTCATTACCATTTGGTATACTTATCAAACTTAAAGTCCGAATGAATTACTTCTTCACTAGGGAATTAAGCATCTCCCTTGTTATGATACTCCATGAGGAATGTCCATCAATGGTAAAAAAAAGTATTATTAGACAAAAGAAACATATTTTGACATGCAAGGACATCTTTGGCCCATCTTTTCACAGTAAATTTTTCCTCGATCATTTTGTCTCCTTGAAAAAGAATTTTTATCCGTTTGGAGGGCATTAAAATTTGTAATAATGCTTTATTTATTCCCCGTAATTTTTTCACGAAGATTTGCTTCGTGCCATGCATTTTCCGTTACTCATCTTTGTTTAATTTTAAATGCTCTTGACATATGAATGTCTTTCATAAACTCCACAACTCTTAAGCTTAAAAATGCTTCTTTTGCTTGTTGGTATTCCATTTTCACTGTTTAATCGGAAAATACTTTTAAAATGGCTCAATTTGTCTTAAAAACACACACGATACAAGTTTCAACAAGTAATTGACATCATCAGGTGCCCTTTTGAATCACCGTTTAGAAGATAAATCACCCCTCCTCGACCAATGGCATTTTTTAAATATTTATGATGTATTACTAGTTTTAAATTTACACTATTATAATATAATTTTTATAATACAATGAGTGGACCGCATTAAACATTTACCGGTAGGTATCGGAAATATTGAAATTTTATATTATAGAAAAAATTGAGGTAGAAGTTTCCAATTGTATTAAAACTTATACAAAAGGCGTAGCCAAATAAGAGGGTGAAAAGTCCCCAGGGATTTTTTCCGAACTTAGGACATGCGATTTGGGATCAAATAGGACTAACCTCCCCACACGCACATGTTAGATATTAAATAGATTGGAAAATTAATCTCACACAATATGTATTATTAATATCATATACCATAATCGTGATATTAGCTTAATGTTCTTGGCAATAAAACGCCTTGGCAAAGTCTTGTGCACATACTAGAATTACGGCCGACCTAAAAAGACATGCCTTGCATATTGGAGTGCGATATAAAAAGAAACTGTCTCATGGACGACAGACGACGCCAGCACCTCGTCACCATCTGCGTCAATGATGAAGAAACAATTGAAGGAGACCATGAATCAGGCTACACGCGCTAAGATACCTCGCCCGTCGTCCGCTAGGGGCGTTGCTAACGTACGCGAATAAAACCATTCAGGCAATCAAGTCATGAATATTAAAATAGAGGATTCTCCAGCCGCTCGCTAAATGTGCTGCCGCTCACCGTGACTTTTAAATTGGTTTACAAAAGTCGTCACTCAAGACGATACCTGTAGAGCGATTCGGATTTCGTTGAGAAATGAACTATAATTAATGTATAATTGGGCTGTTAATCAAAATTTATATCCAAGATGATATTACCTATCGAATTCAAAACTGTTAAATGCTATTCCTCGCGATTTCAAATATTCATGGTAAATGGATCGCTCTGACATCAACGCCTCATTACGGATATTTTTGAAAATACAATTAAAAAGCGAGCTAAGTGACAGCATGAATCAAGCTTTTACTGGACGGAATGTGGCCTCATGTATGTAGTAATCTCGTTTTTAGTTCTCCAAGTGAAAGCGAGATATTCCAAAAATTAATGGACTTAGTTACATCGAAATATCTATTAAAAATTCGTATAAGGAGACTAACACAAAAGAGAGAAATAATCTGGCCACTATTGACATTAATGTTTTCCGGTTTCTTGGGTAATTTATGTTCACCCAGTTTTTTTTTTCATTTATTGGACAATTTGGATATTTTTTCGTATTTCAGTTCCTTGTCACCGAATGGTGTGGAAAAACTATGAAATTATTCTTTCTTGTTATGTCTTTCAAAAGACTACTTGAGCGAATAAAATACAGCATCCGAAAATCACGCATATAAATTCTTTGCCAAAGCAGAAGAGTTGATTTTCCTCGATCCATTTATTAGAACCGGCTCGGGTTTATAAATACAGATGCCTGGGCGGCCTCACAGAAAAGATACGAGTCCAGCTAGCGGCGAATTCGACGTTCCGAAGGTTATGCGAGTTTCACTAATTTTTTTATTGACGGCCCAGGTTTTGGCAATTTAAATCACAAATATTTTAAAGAACCAATCAGTAACTTTTGGCATTGGAAGACCAGCACTATTAAAGAATAATCAATTAAGTTTTCACAATATCTAAAAAATAGAACTATGGATCAGCAACCCAGCCTCGCACCCAGGAGGCCTCACACGGCGGCAGCTGGAACCAAAATGACGTCACACTGGCTTTGCCCAGCATTCATACTTAGCTGTCGCATTTTCGCGCGATAGACAATTTTCACTTTTCATTTGATCTCGAAAAATAGAAATCGTCAATTAAATATCTAAAAGCGTGAAATATGTACTACCAGAGTAACAATCTTTCGATTTAGGCAATACTTGTGTATATAAATTTTGGTTGAAATACCCAAACCGTCAATGATATATTACCAGTTGAACTTTTCAGAATGGGAAGATTTCCCGTAATTAGCCGAAATTCAACGCAACTAAACGAAACAAAAACTCTTGTCGCCTTGCCGAAAACTGACCTTACTTTTATTTTAATGGCTGCGTTAGTATGTAAGTCAAATAGTTATCTTTATTGCCCACTCCTTATGTTATCTCCAATACCAATCGTAATACAATATTGAACAATATACATCCTGACTATAAACTCAAGATAATAAAAGAGGATACCTTGATATGAGATTATCTAGATATTTCTACTTAAGAATTGATCAATTTATTTAGATTTTGTAACTATTCCCATGTTTAATTATGTTAAGGAACGCATTAACACTCATAAAATGACGTTAGTCCAGGTATATACAACACAAGTCTTCCATCTTTGACACCTTAAGTTACTCATGTCGGAATTTTATTTTTGAATGTTGAATTCTGTAGCTGTCCAGTATTGTATTCAACGGTGTTCGGCGAGATGTTGTGGAACATAATGATACAATGGTAAATGAAGAGCAAACTTAGTGCATGTCCACAGTAATTTTATTTGGTACGACGCGTTTCAGCGACCTTACTTCGCTATCATCAGGTACAAAATGGCATTTTGTACCTGATGATAGCGAAGTAAGGTCGCTGAAACGCGTCGTACCAAATAAAATTACTGTGGACATGCACTAAGTTTGCTCTTCATTTACCACTGTCCAGTATTAATGGACATTGTTTTTAATTAATTAACTCCGAAACCGTCCGTTTTGTTTCATGAGTTCAGTGTTGTCGGCGAATATTCTTTGAGACGTACATAAACTGCTGATGCATGCCCAAGCAGAACCGCCTTTGAAGAGGAGTGCGCTTCCCGCTCGTCGCATCCGGAAATAGCCGCGCCCCTCCCCTCGCACCAAGCAGAGAAAAGAGGAGGAGCCGCACTACGCACGCCGCATGCCGCACCTCGCTTATCCCCCTTGCGTCGCTGCGATACGGAGAATAGGGTAGTTTCCTTGATAAAAGAAAACGAAAAGGATTGATTGCCATTCGTTACCCAACATTAGTTTATTCATAATATAAAAATTATTTTGTTTTAGAAATCCCAGTTTAGACGAATGTTAATGGTCAATTTTAACCTCATTTGAAAAAGCCCATGCGATGTCACTCCACGTGACTTCACAGGTACCTAGATGCTATACGAGTAGTCAGGATTTTTACATCGTCTGAGATTACCAACGTATGCATGAGGCACAGAGCTCAGGGAAACATCTCTTAATAATAACCTGTTAAAACTGCCCATGGTCGGAAAGTTTCCTTCGTTTGATAGAGTATTAATAATCCAGAGTAAATTTCGGACATCGATGCGGCAGAAAAAAATCAATTCAATTTCAATACCTTGCATGCGGAATTTTGCCGTTAGTTCTTCAGAAAATTGTAAGATGGCGTTCGGTTCACGCCGATTTATTTTTCTAAATGCCCCAAAGCAGTGAAGCTAACTTCTCGTTGAGTGCTGTATTTAACATAATAGCTAAATACTCGCTTTCCCTTAAATTGCATCGCCTGTTTTTCTGCTTCCTCGATGGAATGATGTAATTCATTTTATCCCACTTCCCACTGTCGGATCGGCTTGAAAATTTGCACATTTTCTTGCTTCTGATGACAGTAAAAATTCGACAATCAGACATTTGAATTTTTTCCATTGCGCTCCATTTTTTCTCAATTAATTGGCATTATATTTGTGCCGCCATCATCTGTCTGCGAGAAATTCTTTTCACTTTTTGATGGTAATTTAAGTCCGGCTTATAGACAAAATAGTGTATAATTTAAATTAAGCATTTTAAAAAATATTAGCTCATTGGTTCTTGGTAGATTGTAAAAAAATGAATGCTTACTCGACGCCATCCGTCATCCTTCTGCAGAACTAACGGCCAAAAGCCGTGCACCCAGTAATGAATTTACTTGAGTTCTTTCTTAGCCTCATCGACGGTTTTCCTGAGTATACTTCTCAATTTCATTTATATACGTGTCATTTTTCATTCCGGGTGATCTTCTCCCGTCATTTTTATATTTATTTATTTCCAACGTCCCCTTAAACCGCACATGAAGGCCTAAACAACGAAGTATTAAAAATGGACGTCACAAAAATCCATGCAATGAATAGGGACCACCTACCCAGGCGGGATTCGAACCCACGAACTTCGCTTTGGCAGGCGAGGACTTTACCCCACCGAGGCCGGCAGTATTTTAGGTTAGAACAAACAAAACAAGGATATATGGCGTGTGGTAAAATATTGCTACGGCACTGCGCGATCTAAAATTTCACCCTTTTTTCCAGTTGATTCAAAATTTACCAAATAACGCGCCAATTTTACCGTTATTTTAGCCAGATTCAACGCTATTTTTCTATGAACGCTGGCATTGGCGCATAGTCACTATATGCTCACTAAGCGATCCCTTTATATAATTTATAGCCATTTTTCTAAAAAAAATGTTTTGAGCCTTTTTATCATAATGTCCATAAAATTCATATGACCTTTACGGGATTCTTACTCCCTCATTATTACATCTGTCCATAATAACGAACATAGACTACAAACATTTCGGTATATAAGATAACGAAACGTTTTGGACTAAGTCTTCGTAAGACCAATTATTTATTTAAGTAGCAAAAATATAATTTATACCAACGGGGAGAAAAAATGTATCACTGAAAGGGTGCAGCTAAAATGGAGGAATGGATGGATAGGCATTCATTCCTCTTTCTTCTCACTCACGAAAGCATCCCGAGTATTTGTGAGTGGGTGGGAATGCGCCCAAAATATTTGCCAAAAGTGTGAGAAATGGAAAAAATGCGAAAACGGCGACGCGAGTGTCGACGGATGGAACCGTTAAGTAAGTATCCGTTGGTTGTCATAATTCAAAGGGACTAATTGGGGTTGGTCCGACCTGCGGAAACTTGGTTTATATTGCCACTTAGGTCGTTCATCGGTTTTCAAAAATATGTTTCAAAAAGTCAATGTCTCAAAAATGTATGCCCCAAAAATGTATTATTTTAAAAAATGTTGGTCGCTTAACCTTTTCGCTGATTAATTTATGTCAGAATCTTCTACGTAGCATTTCGCTGCGTCTCAGGTACTCCGATGCCTTGTTCACGGACCTCGCGGTGTTTGCTACTGCTTACACTACAACTCGTTTCCACCAAATGGAATAGATATTCAGCACCCAATACCAATGTCTCAAATACTTTCTCCATTCTTTTCTGCATAGCATTCCTAATATTCCACGTTTCTGATCCGTGAAATGTCTCTGCCCACGCTAATGTTTTCACATACTGTTTCATTGCCTCCAGTCTAATTCTTTTTGAGCAGAATAGCGTCCTATTTACCATGAATGCTGAATTACCTCGAGCGATATGACGCCTGTTGTGCTTCTCCACATCTCAGCTAATGGTGCTCTCAAGATAGGTAAATGATGATAGTTTTGAAAAATCGTAGCCGTGGGACATGAGCCAATTTTGAAAGTAGTTTTGGCGGCCAGCCGTGGAATGGAACGCATGTTCCCTTTGGCTTTCTTCTTGATCGAACAACGAAAGTGTGAGGATATTTTTGACTCTTGCACCTTGACAGCTGGATGTATAAATTTTACTGACATCTTGAATGGACTCTCATTAAATTTTTTGCTTTGCTATTCGGTAACTGTATGCGCGTTTTGCGAATGCCAAAATCAGCGAGAATTATTGCGGATGGCTCACATAAATTATCAAGATTTGCTACGCCTCATAAAAAATCGCGCCGCGTAAATTTACGCCTCCAGTTTACGTGGCGAGAAAGGTCAGCGTTTACTAAAGTTTCGTGGTGTTAACATAAACCGGCTATGTAACGTATTGGGATATGTGCCTCATATTTTCTTTGTTCAGCAAAATGTTGCGAAGGAGATTTCAATTTCATTGGATGTATAGTTGTTTAAATAGTGCTATGATGTTATTCATGTATTACGCATAGCACTGAATAGAAAATATAGAATGAAATCTCCCATAGTATTCCTGCAGTACCGTCTTATCCATCAATTTTACAAAGACAACGAAAAATAGCACCCTTTAAAATCATTTTACTCCCAAAATCCTAGCATTAATCCAATTTTTAGGTTATGGGCCTTAAGTGCACCTCTATATACTTTATATGTACCTCTATACATAACTTTAGTGTACATACAAGTACCATACTGGCACTATTTTTTCTCAAAATTGTATGAAAATCCAAGTTAATTTCCAAAAAAAAATCCTTCCATACGGCTTTAAATGGCGGGAAACCAAATAATAAAGTACTACATACTTTGAATGTGTCGTCAAAAAAGCGAAGACGGGTGAATATTCCAGCAGGGACTACATAAAGAAGGCTCCATTCCGTCCCTTATAACCTTGATTTATTGATATTTTTGGCCACTTCGGGCGCTTTCAATGTTTTCAAAAAATCCCCGATGGCGCCACGATGATTACTGATCGATCTATTTATTCTCAATATTTACAGTGGAGCGTTTCCAATCGCGACGAATCGCACTGAAAAGTTATGAAAACGATAGTTTTTGCCAACATTTTGGTTTGGATTCCTAATTATAGCTTATTCCCTCAAGATATTCGGATCGCTAATCCATCAGAAACGCGGATGGAGACTTCTGTAAACCCAATTGAATGCGATGAGAATATCTTCAAGAAGTGATGTTTGTTATCTATAATTTCATGAAATAAATACTCATACTTTCTGTAAGGGTTTATAATTTAAAAAGAAATCTTAGTGAAGAGTTTAAACTGAAGTGTGGCGCTTTACGGAGTAGAAATGAGGACACTCGGTCAGGAGGACAATGCAAGACTCGGAGGCCTTCGAAATGTGGGTGTAGAGAAGATATAAGAAGGTGAAGTGGACCGAAAGGGAGAGGAAGGACGAAATGCTGGACATGGTGGGTGAGGAGAGGAAGCTCCTTGATGAAATACGCAGGAGACAGAAGTTTGGAGGGGACGAGGAGAGAGGGATGGTAAAAATTCAGGTTAGAAGGAAGAAAAAGGTAGCTGATGCAGGCGAGACGTAGTTGAATGATATCCTGATTTAATGAAAAAGATGCATGGAATTTTTTCCATAAATATTTAATATACTGTACGAATATTTTCGACCTTCAGGTCATTTTTAAGTACAAAGTGAAATAGGTAGTTGAAATCAACAGCTGTATTCATCCGAATTCATCATTCGAACTGTATAAATACAGCTCCTGATTTCAAAAATTTCACATTGGAAAGACCTAACGGTAGAAACTCGTACATTATTTTAAAAATTGTAGAAAATTTTCTATCTCTCTTTTCCATTTATTTAAATAGAGGGAAGAATGCTCGGAGGGTGGTGGAGATGAAGGAAGAAAAAAAATAGTTTACCGATAGAATGAAAGGGAGTATGCCTCACTATGAATTGGAGAGGAAGATGCAACCTGTCAGGAGAAAGAGGCGGAGATGACTCGAAAAACGCTCCACATAAACCTACCTTAATCGGTGGAATACTTTAATAATTATGTATTCATGTTGATCAAAGCTTAAAAAATCACTTTCGGCGGAATCGGAGGCCTCGGAAATCGTTCATGGGTTTGTGCCAGGCCGAAGCGCACTTTTAGAACTATGTCTAGATCGGAATTCGTTTGAAGAGTTGGCAACGTCTGACTAGACTGAGAACCAAGTTTTAGCTGGTGAGATGGTTTGCCCGTGAGTCGCATATAAGTGAATTGGGTTGGGGTCGAGAGGCTGGCTTTGATACAGGTAACCTCGATTGGATCCAAGAGTGATCAGGCCTATTCATCGGAGACAAATTAGTGCTGCAAGTAGTGAAATGTATCGTCAAAATAAATAAATTATAAGGCAGGGTGAGCCCTGTTAATCACGGAAGTACGCCATATTCTATATATGGACATATTTATATGGGAATGGGATATGGGAATTCGTTTTTCCCCCGAACCATAAAGGACTTTAATAAACGCTAGTCCCAACCTCGTTAGAGCACTTCATTTTTTTTTGCTGTAAACGGCTGGTGTCCTAACACCCCCTGCCACACACCTTTTAGGCGGCTTACGGGGTATTATGTAGATGTAGATAAATGTTTCATTTTTTCCTTGATGCGATTTGGCGACTGTATGTAGGACCTATTTTTACGAGGAGAAGTTTTATGTGCCATTTACTTTGTTGTAACTAGCCCTCAGATTCCCCAAGGGCTCTTCCCTTGGTGTTCCAAAAGCCATAAATTGGTTTCTGTCATTTTTTGCCATTTAAATTAGTTTCATCTAATGTAGAGGACATTATATTTTTTAACAATTGGATTAACACATAGAATTCAAAATTCTTCAGATTAATTTTATCTTTCGATTCACAGTTTCCAGAATATCACGGTTTGAGCAAAAAAATCTTCCATTTTTTGTTTGAAATCATGGATAATAAATTTACTTGACTGTAGGTTGTAATAAATACCGACGTTATTAGTAAATTAGAGTGTGAGTTTGAAATTGAATACCATTTGCAGTGGGATTGCTTTGAGAGTCTTGGAGAACATTCATACAAAATTTTCAATTTATCTTCTATAAATATATACTTAAGGTTAAGATATATAGACAAAAAATACGACGGATGCCGGGCTTAAGAATTGAAACAAGTTAAGAGTTCACGATAACCATGTACATTCGCCCTTGTCTTTAAATGTTTATCACCAAACTTAAGAGTGCCATGTTCTTTGATTGGTCATGCCACGAGCAGACGGCCAGGAGGGGTAAATAACGCCAAAATTGCCTCTAGTAAATTATGAACACCCCTTTTAACAAATTTTTATATATCTTTCGTAAGATTTCAAGTAAAAACTGTGGTACAATTTTCGATGCAGAACAGTAGAGAAAAATCACTGAACTCAGGAGAGAAAACTGATTTTTATACGAGGCTGAATTAATTACACCTTGAACGAAATATGTCGAGCAGGTGATGTAGAATGTTAAGAGGTAGAAATAGGGTGAAAGAGGAGAGGGGCTAAGTGTCCGTTGCGTTTTTTGAAGCTGAGTCAAACCAATATTAATATTGATGACTTTTCATGATGACTATGGAACATCAAAAATGGCTCAAACATAAGCTCTTTCATATAAGCACAAAACCTCCCATTCCATTCATAGATCATCTAATTTGAAACAACCGTTTGAATGGCGGTAAAATTCACAGTAAATTGCATGAAAAATATCATCGGAATGCGAATCACAGAACATAGGCTCTATGAGCATAATATGCTACGCATTGCGATAGTAGTCTCAACTCATTGTTTATGACTAAATGAAACTAATAAATGCTTACAAATATGTATTCATGCGTTTTGTAAAACCCCAGGTAAAATTACTTAATGTAGATCCTCAGTTTTGAGGGAAAATTATTGAAAGCACACGACACTCATATGCATATGAGTTAAATAGAGATGATCGGGATGTACGAGGCATATTCATAAAGTAAGGGCCGTTTCGTCACAGGAAAAAATATATTCACATGAAACACATTTTATTGGCACTTTTAGGTGGCCACAGACCTACCTGTATCTCACTTCTCTATATAATCGCCGTTCACTTCTAAGTATTATTCGTACCACTTCATCAACTTCTTTAACCCCTCTGCATAGAAGCTCGCCGCCTGAGAGCTGAACCAATTGACAACGCCATTGCGTTCGTCTTCGGTTTCGAAATTTTGTCCACCGAGTCACTGTTTCAAGTGCAAGATGAGGAAGTAGTCGCTATGTGCAAGGTATGGACTGTACGGTGGGTGGTCAAAGAGTTCCCAACGACAATATTGAATTTGCTTATTGGTTTTGAAAGCAGTGAGAGCTTGTGGATTCATCCAATTGGTTCAACTCTCAGGCGGCGAGTCTCAATGCAGAGGGGTTAAAGAAGCTGGTGCAGTGGTAGGAAAAATGCTTAGAAGTGAACGGCGATTATGTAAGTAAAGAAGTGAAGTAGGTTTGTAGCCAACTAAAACTGCCAGTAAAATGTATTTTACATGAGTATATTTTTTCCTGTTACCAAACGGCCCTTACCTTAAGGATATGCCTCGTATATGTGACACAATTATCAAAATACTTCCAGTGTTGTCCACGGAAAATAGCCCCCTCGACTATTTTCAAAACTGAAACGAGGAGTGCGTCATGTTGTGAGGGTTACAGTAACGATCAGCTAACCGTGACTGCGCTCCGCGAGTATGACGCGTGTTGATTAAAGCAGAGCGTGAACGTAATCCGCAATTAAAGTAAAATAAAATTCCTCAATAATTTCGCAATTACACGGATACATCTGGTTATTACCAGTAATATCTGGATTACATTTTCTCATACGTAAAAATTTTGGATGTTAAGAAGACGCATACCTCCTCAACGGGTCTTTTTTACTGACGTATTACTCGTAATGATGCATGCAAAGCATATAAATTTGTAATTAATTGATTGCCAAAATCACTTATATGTATTTATTTAGTTATTCATTTTTATTATATTTAAATTTCGTTTATTATCATCTGTTGTTTTTTAATTTTCATGGTGATGAAAAAATAAATAAGGGATTGTTTGAGAGGGGATGTTAAAGGAAGATGAAGATATTATACTGAAACTCTAACATTACTGATTAATAAATTGATTGCAGAAGAACAGAAAAGTCCTAAAAAGGGAAAAGGGGTGCAATAAGTAATAGCTTTGGCACGATAGCGTGAAACTCTTGTAGTCAACCTGAAATTTGCAGGGCAAGTAGAGTTGACCCTGTTCAACATTTGTCTTTTTTCAATTATAAAAATATATCTGAGAAAATAATGTAAAGATATAGGAAAAATTTTCAAATCCGAGAAAAATTCGAATTCTAAAAACGGTGTACGTGCTGTCGCAAGTTTTAAGCGAGTAATCCGTCAACAAAAACGACCGATCGAGCGGGAGGTAGGTCCATAGAGGGCTATAGTTTTTTTTTTAGATTATACCGTCTTATCGACTTGAAGCATATTAATTGTTATTGAGCTAAGCGCTCTTGAGTGACCTCTGCATGCAAAATGATCAAACCATTTTTTTATCGCATCGATGGCATTTTAAGGGGATGAAATCAAAAATCCGAGAAAAATTAATGATCCTTACCATTATGTATTGGTTTATAACCGCCTCCCAGGGGCGTAGATTATATCTGAAGTCCCTCGAAATAAGAAAAACTTTTATCCCCTCGGTTGTGAATCACGCGCCTCTATTCGTCCACAATCGCCATCGTATATCCTTAATTTTTTGATTTCACGCTCATTCTTAATATAATACATCATAGGGTGTCCTTTTTTGAAGGTACTTGATCTAACATTACGCTGATCTTGCCCCCATCCCTAGAGAGATATTTTACACATTCCACCTCCCTGGGGCACCGACATCATAATATTTTATGAGCATCAGTATTTTAACAAAAACCGTTTCGATGCAACAGAAAATCGCAATGCAAACTTCTGAGAAATCGGCGATAACCTGCATCTGGAGAGTGGCGCGCTCTGTCGACAAGTAGATGGAACTACTCGCGTCTTTTGCGCTGCCAAATATAGACGGCGGAGACGAGTAAAAATGCAAGGGGACCACGTGATCAAATGGACCTCTTCCCACGCGCTCACCCCCCCCCCCCCCCCCCCCCACTCACGCATCCCCCCAAGAAGTCCTCCCTCCCTCCCCTTACATTTAAATAGCCTCCTCTTCCTCCAATCCTGCGAAGCCACTAGCGCAGATACGGGTGCATTGCAATCGCGGCAAGTCTCTCCTGTCGATCCGTCCCACGATTCGATATATTGCTCCTGGAGACCGTCGAGTCGAAAGTCGGATTTACACGTCGAAACAAACCGCATTAACTGTGGCTCAAGAACGGCATCTCGCTGCATCTCGTGCACAGGAGAGCGCCAATGCGCTTCGTGATGGCATAAGTATAAAAACAAAAGAAGTGGCAAGTGCAATGGAGAAATTGTTTCATCTCCCCGATTATGTTACAAAATTAAATTAAAACTTGGCTTACACTTGATTCCACATAAGTAATAACTTGAAAAAAGCAATCTGTAATTATATTATTTCCTTGCGTAATTAAATCAACAATTTCCGCTTGCAGTAGCGCATACTTCGACCAAAGTTTAACTGCTTTCACTACGTTATTAGATCTAATCAAGTCCTCATTCGATTCGTGCTCTCTTCATAATACTTCACAGACACTGCCGTCACGTGCGAGTCGAGCTAAACGGTCGACAGATATGGAAGTCAGCTTGGACATGTAAATTTAGCCTAAGACTGTAAAGTATTTGAAGAAGGCGTCTTCATATGTCTGATGCGCCAATTCCTTTAAGTGTTCCTTAAAATATTTCCGCAAACTTATGCACAAAGTCATAAGATTTGCGGTGTATCTTGCGCACGGGAAGTGTTAAGGCAATATGTCACAGTCACTTCAGATGCATTGCCCGGTGCATCGCTCGATTGGTATATTTGTTGCACCCCTGCACTTCCCCCTACACAGATGCATTTACAAGGGCTAGGTCACCCACTTCCTTCCCCTTGATCTGTGGTCTAGTGTATTTATAGACTCCTCTCTCTATCGCGTATCGGGTGTCCTTCAACTTCATTTGGCGCGCAGTCTGATAGGGCGTTTTTTTTATTTTACGCCAGCTATTCTATCCGAGCGGACCGAATAACCCAGTAAAACATGCATAACTTTGATGATATTGTAGACGTAATTTTTTCCTCATTTCAATAAATAAATTCCCTCAAACTTAAAAAATAGAGACAAAAATTGAAAAAATATCAAGTGTATAGTTTTCGGTGGTAAAATTTGCATAATATAAGTATAGGTGAATAGTTATCATTTGTAATGTATTATATCTATACATCTCGATTCGAATACTTCCACACTCGACTTTTATACTGGTGTCAATGTCCATTTCTGTAAAGAAATATACGCCATGAAGAGCTTACGATGAATTTTTTTCCTCGATGGTTTTCATAAATAAATGCAATCGCAACATTTACGTTAAATTATTTTATCGTCCAATGAAAGCAAAAATGTTAGTAACAGTAACTGGCGGGGTCATTAGCAGAGAAGACCGAATACAACAAAAAATTGATTGCATCAGAATAGGAGGAGGTTCCCTAAAACGCAAAAATACCATCCGGATCGGAAAGCGGCTGTTCACGATAATTCGCAGATATAGCGTAAGATTAAAATAGATCCAAAGACAGCTTAAATTCGCCAGATCCCGTGCTTTGCAGCAATGCGGACACTTGAGTTAGTTCCACGTGCCTGTTAGTCTTCATGATTTCGAGGGAAATGTATTAATGGTTTCACCCCAGATCTCCGTCTATCAATCATTTCAAGCTGGGTTTCATCAAGATTTTCGTAAGAAGGTTATCGGATGAAAAAATGAAAGTGCTCTCTTGTCTGACAGCACCTCGAATACACGTTTTGTATTATTAAGGCTTGACTTATATTACCGAGTTTAAACGTATCTCTTCACCCTTAATGCCGTTCATAGCTTTCATAAGAAATTAATTTTGTCAGTACATGTCAAAACAAAAATATCTCGCTCAGACTGCCTCAACGCCTAAAAGCAAGGATCACGAGAAGACGAGGCGCCAAAGCATATTTGAACTTGGTCAAGGGTGAATTTTTTGGTATCTTCAAACACATTCGTTGTTCACTTGAAAATCAAAGAAGACCGGTATGGCAGAATATATAACTCAAGAAAAGTTGTACAAGATTCTCCTTCTAATTCAAGAATGTATAATTGGCTCGTCTGTCGTACTACGGGCAAGGCTCTACCCTCATCTATGCAAACCAGCTAGGATCCATATAGCGGTAACAAAAAAGGGTTTGCACCTAATTCAACGCTTTCCTTACAACGTATGAAACCTAAAACTAATGAGAGGATAACTACCCAAAATATTTTTATCAAATTTAAGGATTCATGCATCACATTTTAGCATTTGAATTAATTACAGATAAAAAGGGTTTAATTTCACGGCAAAATGTGTTCACAGATGTGTAGAGGGAAGTGTGTAAAGGAGAAGACCTTTTTTATTGTTTAAACAACGAAAACTTGACATTTCCATCTAAATACTGCAAATCATTTTAATTTACATAGTGAACATGTAGCTTAGAGGTTATTTTCTCAAATTAAGAGAATCATCCAACAGAACTCATTTGCTGTCGTACTTACTGCTAAATGCTAGTCGTGTTCGTCTTGATAGGCCACCGTTTAGACATAAATGCATGGCTTGTTGCGGCGATTCACGGCGAAGCGTTTTGACTGACTCGTCACTACGGCTGATCCTTTGTTGAAAGCAACAGGAAATCACCAACTAGATGCTTAATAAAGGTTATTCATTTATTAGCACCGGAATAAAATATTGGATAACAAACCTGGCAAAATAAACAGCAAGTATTTCCACACGGTCGAAAACTTACTGAAGCACACATCAATTGACATAAATCATTGAATTTTGGGAAATTTCCCCCGCCAGACTGCTTACATCAGTACTTTGAATACACGTGACAAGTCATTAACGTGGATAATTTCCACTCGCGGTCTATCGCAAATCTTCGGACAATTTCCCACGCCGGACTGTTTACATCAGTACACCTAATCCTTTGAATACACTTGAAAAGTCATTAACGTGACGTCATTATTCAACCGCCGAATGCGGGAATGGAACCCTAAACATAGCCCTCTGCGGGTTAATACCTTCTCTCCTCCCCGCTGATGATTGCCTAAGGCAATCAAAAAACCTGTGTAGGAGATATTTTTCCTCTGAAGTGTAATCGTAATTATTATGTCATGTCTTCAGCCATATTCATTTCACGGAGTTATGCTTCTGGCACATGAACCGATTTTGGACGGCGGGTAAAAAACCGGCCAATATTTATTGGTTGAGCGCCGCTTGCATGAGTGCCCGATTTTTACCGGTCACTCGTTTGTTCATCGTGATAAACCGATTTTTTATCGGCACCGGGTCGTGGTTGGTCAGTATGCAAGCTTCTATGCCCTCCAATGGTCCACACTTTAGGAATGTGGACGGCCGGTTTTTCACCGGTCGTCCAAAATCGTTGTGCGTGCACGGAGCCTTAGAGAGAGGTGTCAAAACAAAACGGCGCCACTTTCACGCATTTCCTCAGTAATACGTGTACGCACCCCGACCGCAAACCTGCCGAGAAAGTTTTGCTGTTATTATTTACAGTGTTAATTTATTTATTTATAGTGTAAGGTACTCGATGAAATTCAGCGGGTTGTGACGACTAATTTATGGCTACATAATTATGAAAGCGGTCGTTTATTATTTACAGCAAGAGCTAGGAAAACAGTTTCAATTGTGAAAAATATTTGAATGCACATTTACCTCTGGTAGGTATGCTAAATTTTTATAGTTCAAATAGGAGAAAATTTGTTTGATTTAGAGCTAAAAACACAATCGCCCGATGAAAACAAAGCCCAGATGAGCTTTGAAAAATATTTCACTTCAGATTTCTTTCCCCGCCAAATGATAAAATGTTTTGCACAATATTTTGAGTGAGAGTAATTTTTAAATGAAAAAGAAAAGATATTTGCGCGGAATCCGTGCCTTTTTTATGGAAGACAAAGT
This sequence comes from Ischnura elegans, assembly GCF_921293095.1. Taxonomy (NCBI): domain Eukaryota; kingdom Metazoa; phylum Arthropoda; class Insecta; order Odonata; family Coenagrionidae; genus Ischnura; species Ischnura elegans. Next base: position 48,606,205 of record NC_060250.1, on the reverse strand, counting down.
ATTTATATATGATAAAAACAAAGTTTTTCTGAGTCTCCACGAAACACAGGAAACGTCATTCAAAAATTGTTACTCCATATAAGAGAAGGGCAAAGGTTGCAAAGTCGAGTTGGCCAAGAAATAAAAGTCTCTCTCTCCGACTGTTGCATTGTCTCATTATACCAAGCTAACGTTGTGCCGCAGCTAGTACGTTTGAAACAGAAATAAATAATCTCCCCTCTATTTCTGTGCCGAGCATCCGATGCTCATTCATCCCTATTCCGATATCCAATGCAATGCCCATCGTGCACTTTCCTATTGATACATCTCCTAGATTTTACATTTCACGTCAAGTCCGCCGTCACAGATTTCAATGAAATTTTCAACTAACAATTACACCTGTCTCATTTGATGATAGGTAAAATATTACGTTCAATCATGCAATACTTCTGAGATACAGGCATTTGTATGACCCTAAGACGCGGCCTTCCACAGCGTGAGTCAGCATTCCTGGCAACTTTGAGGCGTTGCATCTCCGCAAATATTTGATTTATAAAACAGAAATACCACTCTGACGTAAACTTATTGCCTTTGCTGTTCTAATTATCAAAATAAAAATGTTTTACTATAGTATACCATCCTATAAGGTTGTTTAGATAAATTCCTCCAAAAATAGCTACATAAATGAACACCTCGAAAAAAAGATATGGTTTGGATACATATATCTGGAAATAAAACTTTGATAATAGTTATATTTTTACATGGCACGAACCTTACTTAAACTTTTTTAGAATTAAATAAATGTTTAGCGTTTAATTGCTTTACAAATTAAATTTAAAGTTTCCATTATTTGCAAAATCACCGAAAATTGAAATTTTTATGTCCCTTTTTACAAACTAAAGACTCTCTAGAATTTGTTTTTTTATAACAACTAACCGGACCACTTTTTTGGATATTTAAAAAACTTTATCTTGTTTTTCATCGCCGGTACATTAGGCCGCTTGAATTAAAAAAAAATTGATGCCAAACTGAATCACATTGCGTAAAACCTCCCCGGAATTCCAACGGTTTTATGCATTTTTTAACTCGTCGATTATGATAGTATATATTAATTGAATGTTCATCACCAATGGTAACGTCGCACACTATCTTTTCGAGTAATAATCCAAGATAAATTTTCTGACGAAATCCGAGTTTTTCTGCATTAAATCAAAATTATATAGCTTTTCAGATTTTTAGAGGAGCAATGACGCCAGCGAGTGTTGTTCTCGAATGACGACGATGTAGGAAGCGAAGGGATTCCGTCCAAGTTAATAACAACAGAACGACGCGTCGTTTCCCCAGTTTAAGCACGCGATATAAGTCCATTCTCCACGGAATGCACTCAAAGAAAGAAACCTTTCAGTGCACCTCTTGCAGTGCCCAGCGATTGCATAATGAGAGTCATTCGTAGCAATATTTATAAATTTTACTTTCTGGTGATTATTTTCTGTCACTAATATATCTGTTATCCACACATAAAAGTGAATGAGACCGTATTGCATCCACCCGCTTGCCGCGGCGCCGTACTCTCCGCCGCCGCCGGCCAGAACCGGAGTCGGCCGTGCGTTCGAAAAAACGATTTAAAATTCGGGGTTGCAAATTGGTGCAAGGTTTGACTTTAGATTCACAATGTAGAAGCTTCAAAGAACGACATGATATAAGTTACTTAGTGTAAGCCGGTGACAATGTCTACTTTTTTTCTACGTTTATGTAAATAAATGGGTTGAAAACAGGCTCCGCCATTTTGTTATGTATCTATGGTTATTGATGAAACAAAATCTTTAAAAACCTTTCAAATGAAAGAACAAGCAGTGTCAATTAAGATGGTATAACAGTTTTGTCGATAAAACTATTTATAAAACCACTGCACGAGGATAAAGTCGGCAATTTTCAGAAAAAATCGAGGGTGGTCGTTTTTCGCTAAATTTGCTCAACTTTGTCCTCACATATATTGTTAAAGTGAAAACACAGGACCAAAATAATCGGTGTAGTTATGCACAATTTATTTTAAAATGTGTATGCGAAGTTTCAACTTCCTAGCTCAAAAAAATCGATTTTGAGGTTTTGGCCAGCTTTTTTCGATTCTAGGCCACTGTGCGACGTGGCGACAGTTTTCAAATGCACTCATATTTCGAAGAAGCAGGCTTTCGATTGACGCCCGTGTCGTATCTTAAAGTGATTGTTTTTTTTACTGACATTTGAGCTTTAAAACTTTCAAAACGAAAATTCATCGCAGTCATATTTAATTCCAATGTGGAATAGAAAGGAATTTTTATGGGCTTAGAAGTGCTGATTAATCACAGCGATCCAGTGTCCTCCGCGGTAATACAACGAACAGTCTTACCAGCTCGATATTGCTCCGTCAGTTGAACTCATATTTCTATCTAAGGCCCTGGAGTAACGTCTCTTTATCTTATGCTATCTTACGAGAAAAACAGCCTTTGGAGATCCTCCGCGACTCGGCAAAAGAAAGGAAACTGATGTTAAAAAGGCGTTGATAACCACCTAAGTGGGTCAAAAGCAGAATAGAAAATTTGAAAGTCGAATGACATTCAAGAGATATTTTGGCAACAGATGGAGTTTTTCTTTTTTTGTTCCAAGGCCCAAAGAATGGGATTTCGGCCTAAAAACAAAGTGTATTGGCCCCTTTAGGACCCCCTTGAATGACTTTCTGATAGGTGGTATGCATATATCCGAGGGCAAGTTTACGAAACAAATACGTTCATTATCCATGGTATCCGTAATAATAGGAAAATCTAGGTTGGACGGAAAAATCATCATCACATTGGCCAAATTATATTTTTGTGCCCCAAACCCAATATTTGGCTTAGCAACAAGAAAGTTCGGAGTCATTGTGGTCGAATTACCCTAAAAAAGAGTTTTTTCAATAAGTCTCGATTAATTCCGTTCCGTTAAGACACGCCTGCCTTATACGGCGCCTGGACTACAAACTTCCACAATGATATGGAATTGAAAATAAATTCCAGACTTACCTAAGGCAAAAATTCTTCCCACTTCAAAATGGAGCATAAGCTTATGTTATTCTTATAGATTAATCATAACTAATACATATCAGTGCCGCAAAAGTGAGGAGATTGGGTCAAATATTGAAGAAGCCGGGTAACCAGCGGTGATGGATGATGCAAGACAGAACCATTCGAAAGGCATATACAAAGAGGGCATTCTGCATGAGGAATAATCAACTTACATCCTAGAATTCAAACAAATAGAAATAAGAAAATAATTCATTGTATGCTACATGTGGAACATATTTCCTTATACCAGAGAATTATGACGTTGACTGCAGCATATAAGTCAAGAAATACGATTAGGTTCATTCATATGTATTTGGTCAGTCGATTGTTAATATTCGTGAATTTTTGAAGGTCTTTTCCCGCGTGGCGGCTCTAGGGTCGCCCGCCAACATCTCCACTGCCAAACCCAACTGGGCCATATTATTTCCGCATGCGTCCCCCTGACCTCTTTCTTTCTTTCAATTAGAATTCGCCCACGCACTGTCGCGTCGCCACTGACGCAGGAGGAGGACCCAAATTTGTGCGGAAGCCCAGCAGAGATCCCGAATCGGAAAAACTCGCCAAAAAGCATTTTCCATTTTTTAACAATACACGCAGTATGCTAATTTTAATCATATTAACATAGTACAAATTTTTGAATGATATTTCATTGCTATCGAATAAATTTAAAAATATTCTGAGGTAGAAAATGTTCTCTTGGTTCATTTATAAATTACTGTTAAAGAATATTTCTATCTAAAACAACAGTGATCATAAGATAGAAGCTTGAAAATATCTAATTCAATTTTATCGGATCGGATATGATTCAAATCGTCTATTGCGGAGAGAACTGTAGATTCCATTTAGATTTTTGGAATATTTTTTTAACAAACGCTGAAATAATTCAATTATTTCAAATATATTTTTTTAAACTTTAAAATCGGTCTTACTGGATGAAAACTTCGGAAACCAATCTAAAACTGAAAGATGCATGCTATACTATGAGCGATATTAACCTATGTCAGCTTTTTTTACTTTTCGCACCACTCTGTGGGGCAGCTCACCTTCAACGTCCTTAAGACACCAGACACCCTTTAAATTTTCATTCAGTTTCCTCACGGGGATTTAGGCCGAACGATAATGAACAGAATGGGAAAAGAACTCATCCGACTCTAATCACCCCACAGCATACATGCATACAAATGCACGATGACTGAACTAATCAGGCACAAATATTTTATCTAAAGTGTACGGACACTTGTGGTCGTCTTAAATAAATTACTTTAAAAGTGGAATAATACAACTCATTCCACAGTGCATGATTTGCCAAGAAGTTTTTTTTAGCGCGGAGGGTATTTTTCCAACGAAGAATCATCGTTAAACCACTCATCAGGGTAGCATTTAAATGTTTCTCGTGTCACGAGACTCACATTCTATTTCCATCCTTAATATCATATCCAGTGGCGTGTCGTTATTTTTAGGAAATTCATCATTGCACTAAATTTAGGGGATTACCATTTTTCTCTAGAATATTCTTTCTTTCTGCCTTCTTCTCTATTGAATCCATTCTATGTACAAATGGACACCGTTCAAACTAGCAAAACTCTGTATACGTTGTCCTGCTTGCCAATATTTCGTTATCTCAGCGTATACATATAAATCACTAATGGAAAGAGAAACAGTAGTCCAAATTTTCTCACGAACTCTAAATGCATTCCGACTGGAAATGGTGTTAGATGCCATACTAACACATTATTTACAATGAAAGTCGCAATCTCTATTTATTTTTATTTCGATTGCTACAAACGGTTTCCTAGAGAATATTTTTCTGTGGGTTTCAAAAAACGTTTAGAGGTTTTACCTAAAAACGTAATTTTCATCAAAATATGAATCGTAAAAGAAAATTGATTGAAAGAATGACAAAGTTAACATGTTATGCTAATCGTTTAAAAAACGCAACCTGTTGGCTTAATGGGAAGTAGGTACATTTATTATAAAAGTTTAAGTTGCTTCATTGAAACCAACACTTAAATTTGGACCACATAAAGCCGTTTGGAATAGACATCTCGCGATGAAAATAAAATCTCGCGACATATAGTAGTTATTATAATAATAATCGTTTGATAAATCATTGAGAAAGATAAGGCAAAAAGTAATCTCAATTTTAATCCTGTAACATCCAAAGTCCGCAGTTACATGTCGATGAGGGATAAATGACTTCTGGTACGAATTATTTTTTTCAAGTGGTGCTTACTCATATTTTAAAGATATACTAAATGAGTAACTGAAAATAGGACTTAATTAAGATGGAAAACAAAGGACCTGGTAATCAACAAATAATATATTTGACCCAATTATGTCATAAATACATATGAGGAATTGGTCAAACTCTCTCATATTGAAACTAAAGTGGTTCTATTATGTATCATGTCAAAACAATGAAAGGAAATACTAGAACGATTCTACTCTATACGATCCAGAGTCGCTAAGCTAATTAAGGTTCGGTTCAGTTTGGTGTTTAAAAAGCTGGTTTCCCATTCCGGAGGTTCGATTTTAAAAACCGGCGAAGATTACCCATACCGGACTTTTCATACGACCGCACGATCTATGATCGAGTGCTTTACTGAGGGTCATTCAAGGATAGTAGTCCGTCCATTGGATGGGGAATTAAGCCGTCTTATTCGCATTTTCAAGCCGTTATTTTGACGCCTTTTGTTCATAACATGTTAATACCTCCGCCGCGTTTCTCTCCAACCTTCCTGACCTCAGCTATCGCTCACCTTCTACAAATTCTATACCTTTCCGGCCAGCCAGCTAATTCCCGTTACGTATGTAATTTCAATTTTTTGCTATTTTTTTCCTTCGATAAACTGGGCCATTAAGGAATGATGCGAATACCATCCAAACAAACAGTTTTCCCCTCCAACCAAACTTCCCCTTCCTCCTCCAAGAGAGAGAGGGGGGGCCGTGGGGTTTTCTACTTCGCCCCCTCTCCCCTCCGGCTCCGCCCCCCCTTCGTCCCAATTTACTCCGTCTGAGTCTGGAGCAGAAGAAGAGAGCTTCTCGAGATTCGGTGCGAGAATCCTCGTTCCACCGCGAACCGGTGGCCACCGCCGCCTCAGAGACTGACGGGAAAGATCCGCGTTGTGCATCACGGTGCGTCGTGCAGCGAAAGGAGCAGACGAAGAAGGGTGCTAAAAGTGTGCAGACACAAGGAGGAGGGAGAAACAGGATCCTCGGAGGGCGTAAAGTACATAGATCGAAGGACCTTTCGGAGGGCACGGAGAAGACGAGGTGGGAGAAAAAGGGTCCTTAAAGAGAGCAGAGGAGGGAGAAATAGGACCCTCGGAGGACACTTCAAAGGGCGATCAGGTGAGGAGGACCCACATGAACGATGTGTCGTTCACGTAAAGTTTACGCTGAAATTGAAAAATCTTGCCAAACTACAAAATCGGTTTTGTTACACTTCTATGTTAAATCTCCACACAACCATTCACGAATTATGGACATTTATGGATAAACGTTTGGGCTAAAATATGATATCATTTTACAAAATACTTTTCCCCATCCAAATTACGGTTCACATTATGGTATTTCATAGATTTTATGTTGTTTTCAGCGACATAATATGAATCAAATATTAAGCATACGATAAACCATTTACTTACGCAGTCGTAGATGTAACGCATTTGATGCAGCCTGGTGAGGTATAGTGGTTTTACAGATTTACTCGTAAGTGCACATTATTGCGAACATCCCACAGAGGAGAATTTATTGCCTTGACCAGAATACCAAGCCGGAGGAGGATCAGGTCGGTGTAGTGGCTAGAGTGATGACTTCCCACCCGGTGGGTCCAAGTTTAAACCTGGACAATGCCAGAGATTTGAACGTGGTATGGTAACGGGCAAACTTTCTTTTCTCCAAACTAAAGTGGTTCCGGTGTGAACATTTTCAAACCAATTTAAGGAAATTCTGAAAAATTGTAACGGCTCAGAGTCGTTTATCTAATCGGGAATGAGGTTGCTGCGGTTGGCAGTGTTGGCTTCCTATCCCGTGCGTCCCATTCCGAAATCCGGGGAAGGAGAAGATTTTTCATACGACTGCCCAATCTCTGCATGAGTGCTTCACAAAGAACGCATCAAATACAGTACTCCGTCCGTCGCATGGGACGTTAAACCGCGTCCCCTTGGCGCCTTTCGGTAAGAGCAGGCAAATTCCGTAGCCGGCTTACTCTGCACCCGTCCCTCCCTGCCCTTTCCTCATAGCGAAAATGACCTCAGCTGTCGATCGTCTCCACCAGTTACAATACAATTCCATAAAAATCCGGATCCCAGGATTTTGAGCCAAGTAATCGATCGTTTCAGCTATGCATCTTTCTCCTCAATGAAGTTTTGTTGGCTTTAAGGGAAAGGGTAATTTAAGAGTCTGAAAATGTATGCTGCCGGCTAGCCCGTGGTTATCTCCTTGAGTGACATTTGTGGTAAAAGACCAATTCGCGGCTTCAATCCCGGTTCTGTGGCACAAGTTTTACCTCCTGTGACATTGTATGTCTGGTTGTATAAGAAATGTTGTCCTCTAAAGCTAAAAAAACTCCATTAAAAGGAGTTGCCCCCATAGCTCAAATAACTGAACACCTGGCTGTACATTCAGAAGGTCCTGGATCTAATTCAGGTCAGGGAAAATGATTTTTCCTCTGTGTAATTTTTGCTCATAAGAGGTTGCGCAGGAGACGATTTTGGGTAGTGGTGTAGTCTTGAATTCTCTACAAGCCGGTTGTGAAAGGGCATAATCGGCGGGAAAGCGATTACAATTTTCGGCGTTAACTTTAGAAGTTTTCATAGTGACTCAAGGCCATGGGTCGCCCATGCAATCTTTGGATACCTCCCCAGCAAAATACCTGTATTATATGTAATTCGGACAGATTAACATCATTCGTCAGTTCCATAATAAAATATAAAACACCAGTAGTGATTTCCAAACTTTAATAGACGATTGCACAACCGATCATGATTTCATGAGAATAACCTAAAATAACCTTGAGAATCAAGTAAAAGTGTCAAAACCATGGTCTGTATTGGAGCTGTGTATTAAAATGTAGCAATTAATATCGGTGTTTAATATTTCATCGTGGACAGATCGTACTTACACCACGCCAAGCCTGAAGCGATATCATTATTTCTTCAGAGATAAAAGAGTTAAATTCCTCGTTCCTTTTTTTAAATATATTCACCGCTTGGCTGAGTGAAGTATCGTTATTGTAACTAGTTCATTGCATCCTAACAAATGACAGCTTCATACAGGAGCATGAGTCGCTGAAATTGCTAATGGTGTATGTTAACATTAAATTAACCAGAAATAGATATGCCCCAAGACTGAGAAAATTAAGAGAGAACTTTATCCAGTAGTGCACTCATTGGTTAAGTTATCCTCTCGAAATGTTCCATCAATACTTTGAATTGGACCCTTAATTGTCGAAGTCGAAGAAGTTTTAGCATCGCCGGAAGTAACTCTCTTGGGCGGCCCGTTTTTGTAGGGGGCAGCAGTACGGGTGCAGTTTCCTCTCCTTTCCTCTCTCCATCTCTCTCGGAGGTAGGGAATTCCCCGTCGTTACGAGAAATGCTCGCCGTGGCCACCCTCTCGGGTTTCCTGGCAACAGTCCACCCTTCGCGCGTTTAAATGTGGACAGCTTCGCATGATGAACCCAGGGTGCGCGTTGCAAAGGTGGCTTGACCACGACATACACTCGGTAAATTCCGCTCAAAAATACATTCCAGCTTTTCATTTGGTCCGCCCACTAGAAACCAAGAAAGCAATCGAATAATCAAGTCAAGCTTTTGCTTAGCTTAAGTGGATAAATCAAGATAAAACAAGAAATCAAAATTCCAAAGAAATTATCAAGGAAAATATCATCGAGCTGGTTTTACGATTGTCTTAGGCAATCATCACCGGGGAGAAGAGCAGGTTTTAACCCGCCAAAGACTAGGCTAAGGCACTCTTGATTTCCTTGACCTGGCCCTGACACTTTATTGAAAATTGATCCTCATAATTACCTAAGACTATAAAAAAAATCGATTTCGCAGATATTTTTCCTCCCAATTTTAATTGATATTTGGGCATCTTCGGATACATTCACATAAGGCAATTAGTCGCACAATTTAATAATTCCAAACATGGCCATCCAATAAAACGAACATAATACGTTAGACGCGATTAAATTCAATACGCAATGACTTACAGATATACATGATTTTAAAAAGAACCTTCCCACCTGATTCCTGACGTCAGCACACCAAAACCTTCGAAATCGCGTGACTCCACTGTGACGTGACGTCATTATACAACCGCTGGACGGCAAGCCTAACCGTCGGAGGAATAACATCTGATCTCCCACCAGTTTATAACCGCTCATACAAATTAAAAACCGGTTTCGGACATATTTCTCCATCAAACTTTATTGGCATTTGGATTTTCTACCTTCAGAAATCAATCATTTACTTTTACTGCTCAGTGGAAAAGTAAATTCCTATAACTTCCGCTAAAATTTCTCGGTCTAATTTTATCGTTTCTGACGGAGCTTAAAATAGTAAGGGTCTCATATGGCGTTTCCGCGTTGCTTTGACATATATCGGTTATTAATTGCTCAAGTATTCTAAGTCTAGTGCGTTGCCCCCAGGCTGTAGCGGCATGCCAAACTAATTCGAGCAAAAGCTGCGGTACGCTCTCTGTTCATTCTGTTTCACTGTGTTTACGTATCAGTTTAAAATGGCTTGTGCTACACTTCGCTGCATTTAATTTAATTTATCGATCAAATCGACTTGCGCCTGATCCCATGTGCCTGCTAATTTAGGGAGGGGGTGGCGGCACGGGGGCACGTGCCTAACCCAGACGATTAAAAAATAGACAATATTTTTACTACGGTGATAATTCATTTCGTTTTATTTTGTGTATTACGGAGCCTCAATCGTTTAATTTAATATTCATAACTTTAATATCAAAATAAAGTGAATATTTTCTACAGTAATTGTTGCATTTTGCGTTTAATTTCAAATATGACCTGTCAGACGCTTGTGTCACCCCCAGAAAAAAGTCTTGGATGCGACCCTGCCTGCATACGTATTCGAGGTACGGCTTAACCGTTAGGAATAGTAGCTCTCTTTCAAATTTTCCGCCGATAAATTCCTCAAAATACGCGTAATAAATGAATCCATGCAGGCACAATTTTAACATCTCATAAATGACTTGAGTGTACACAATTTTTTAAAAAGATAACAGCAATTTTCCTACAATGATGACGAAAATTCGCCACTACCACTTGAGAGGATGCATTCCTTTCTCTTGACCAGCAGTCTTTTTGGTGACACATTAATATGCCTTTAAATCTTATGCTATCATCTTTAAAGTTTCAGGATAAGCTGAATAGGCCTATAAAAAAACAGCGAGGCTCTAAGATGACGTTCTCCGTGTTGCTGTGAAAGATAATGAGGCATTGTCAAAATTTACCGGTACCTCAAATATGAAAAAAAATCATCTAAGAAAATGCTACGAGAATCTAAAGAGATACAGGAATATCTACGATACACGGGAATATGATATATAATGCGCAAGAAATTTGCCAGACGAAATAATAAGTTTGATGCGAGCAATATGCCACCAAAAGGAACCAGTCTAATGTAAGGGATGCGTTCCCTCAATTATGGATAATAGTGATAACTACATTTCCGCTCACTTTCAAAATATAAATTTTTCAGTTTACTTCGAATACGATGCTTTCCTTCTCTCCTGTGTTCTTACTTCAGTGTGATTTTCGAACGTCATAGTTTTTCCACAAATTTTTGAGGTACTGTAAACTTTTCTTTGTCATTGGCTTTGAAATGTTAAATAAAAATAAATTTATCTCCATATGTATGTCTTTTAATGTCAATACTATCAACAGGAGCACTAATTTAATTACATCAAGATCATAGTTTATAATATGAATTGTATTAAAAATCAGTCAATGATAGTTTATGCCATTCATAAATAGCAAAAACATTCGCCTTGAAAATGAAGCTTCTATACAGTATTTCAATTTGAAAATATAAACTCAATAGCCCTGTGAAATTTTCAATGGTTTTATAATTTTTTAATTTCGCTAAATAGTAAATGTTTTATGTCTCTTTTTATGCTAATTTCATTAAACTCTGAAAAAAGTTTTCCATTGATTCGGGGTGCAGTAATTTTTAATTACAGGAGGGAATAATAATTTACATTTTCATGTATGTAGGGAGATTTTTTTTCTAAAGTCTTGTTGGCAATCGCACGAAAGTGAAGCAAGTATCTCGTTTTGAGATGATGAAACCACGGAGCAAACGGGAATTCCTCCTATCCATTTTATTTCCGTTCGTGAACAGGATTCATTCATTCGTGTGCAGACGGAAGTGGACGTCCATTGGCCAATAAGATGCGAAACAAAACAATGACGTACAGCGCCATGACGTACGCGTCACGTGACAATCATCCCTAGCGGAGGAATTCCCTCTAGGCTTATAGCCGCCTCAGCCAACATGTACTCAAATAGGCGGATGTTATGTTTACTTGACGCGACGGACGTCATCTTCTAAGATGACCGTCCGTCCCTGTGTGCGTCTTACGAGATCCGGCTATTGACGCGCGGAACTGATATTTTTCCATCACTCCCTGGTCTGTGACTGCAACTTGTTAGTATTCGTGTTCCTGTATTGGTATTGTGTTTGGAGGAGGCGACCGACAGCTTAAATCAAAGTGATTACGAAAGGGAAGAGAAGGAAGGTTGGCGAGAAACCCGGCGTGGGAATTAGCAATTTCTTAAGGAAGTGTTTTTGCTAAAGCAATATACCTTAGCTTTCGAGATACATTATCGATAGAAAGGACTAGATAGTTATTTAACCCCCATTAAATCCAGTAACACAACATAATGATAATATAGCCCCATTCAACTTTATGCAGACTCCTCTACCCCGTTGCTAGGCTCAAGAAAGATCGCGGATAAGGCTATATTGCATTTACATTGCTGTAATTCTCCACCGCGTGTTGCATAGTTAAAGGCATTTCAAAGTAAATTCGATTGGTACAATACTCCCCACACCCAAGAAGTGGGAGCCCATACGTGCAAGCTCATTCATAGGTGGTGATGGCTATTCTATTGTACAAAGTTTCTCAACCTTCTCGTGCTGCCATAAATACTTGAAATTCCTAATTATTTGGATATTTATTTGCGCCCATAGCATGCATTCTCTCACAAATGAAAACTCCATTGTGAGCTCCATCAACTTCCTGTGTTGAATTGAATATTTTATATTCACGGGATAGCATATTGATATTTTCGTAATCATTTGAATCAGAACTATGTCAAATATAAACTCGATTGTTTCTGGCTTTACCTTGTGAAAATCCATTCTGAACAATAAAAAGTTATTTGAGAAACGGGGAGATAAACAAATCGCATTTCGCGAAACACTTATGGGAGAGTGACCACAGGAGCGATTTTGTTCCGGAAATTCTCCACCTTGAGAAAAAGGGAAGAAGTATGGACTGCTTGGAGGAGTTGGAGATTAGGAAGCACATCAAGAACGGAATTTTAGCGAATGAAAATATTTTTAACAACTATTCCCCCCTCTTGGAAATTCCCCTGAAGCTGAGTAACGCTCCAACCCCAACGCAACCCTCCCCTACCAACGCGTATTAGCAACCGGATAAACAACAACAAAATAACTGTTAATATAACGATTTCTGTACGTCTGATGATGTCGCCTCTGCGACGAAATTGGTCGTATTGAATAAATCGTGTGAAAATGTACCATAACTTTTTATTGTTTTATGTCAAATATGTTTGCTTAGGAGATACATAATCTAAAACTTATGTCGATCGCCTCACTCGCCGTATATTCACATCCCTTGGATACGCCAAACAGCATAAAATGCTTTTTGATTTTTTTAGGCAGCCAAAATTACAGCGAGTGTACTAACAAGCAGCCTGCCCTCCGTAGGACTACAAAAGCATACTTGAAGCGGCAGGTGCTATTTTATACGATTAGGGCCTCCTCCAATGCAGTCCCCCAAAACTGAAATATAAAAGAGTGAAACCTGCTTCATAGTTTACCCAAGCGGACTGAACTTGGAAAGAGAGGGCTAATGCACCCATGGTTATTACAAAAGAGACGAAGTCGCAGCCTCCGAGATACACAGGCTGGGACACTACCCAACCACCACTTTTATTTCGACGGCCTACGCGTAGCGCCGTAAATGTACTTCCAAAGATATTTTAATGGCATAGTTCAATAAAAAAATCAAGTTGTAAATCTTGCCGGGGGCTTATTTAATGTGCCAATACAATTTCATTTAAAATTTTTATTCACTAGGAAAAGCATTAGTATTGTTCAAGATGGAATTTTAAGCAAATTACCAGAAATTGATAAAAGGTTTTGTTGCTTCCTTCAGTATTCTTATAGCAAAGGTCGAAAAACAAAAACAAATATACATGTTCGCACGGCTTATATTCTGGGCCGCTTCTCTTTCATTTAAAACATCATTGCATTATTGTATTCAAGGGAAAAATATAACCAGACATGAAGAAAATCAATATATTATGAACGACATGCTACTTTGAACGATGGGCTTATATATGCGATAAAACTACATAGAAGGCTTCATTAGCCATTAGTAGCGATAACTTTATGACTATGATAGTTTACACAGAAAATTTACGGTACGATACTGTTAACAGGTATGATATGGTATTTGGAGGAGGCGACAGACAGTTTCGGTCATTCGCGCCGTGAGGGAAGGGTAGACAGAATCTCGGAGTCATTAACCTACACTTAACGAAAGGCGCCACGGTTTGACATCCCATCCGACGACGGAGTGTGAGGCTTGAAATGTTTTCCACACAACATTCAAGCAGGGATCGGGGGCAGTCTCTGAAAATTCACTGCCACCGCCTGGATTTCAACCCGGACCGACTGGGTGGGAAGCCAGCACTCTAGCCACCACACCAACCCGATCCTATCAATTACTTACCTCCTAAATAATGTTATATGAGCGGGTGAGAAGCAAAGGGGTACAAGTGATTTCTTTTTTCTAAACAGAGTTAGGTACAGAAATTAGGTGTAGAAAACAAACGAGATCAATTAAATATTTGATAGTGCATTTGATTTTCAACTAGATATTAGCACAGGACAGAGACTCACTCGTATCCCATGGCAACCAAGTTTTTGTGTACTTCTTCTAACAATTAACTTTACCTAACTCTGTAGAGAAAATGATCACTTGTACCCCTTGGCTTCTCACCCCCTCATATAAGAACATTTTCACAGTAAGCATTCAACGACAAAGCAGGCCTATTAATTTCGAACATATGACAATCGAAATTCGGCATCTACATCTCGCAAGCTGCGGGCAGGTAGGCGAAGAGGCACCTCTCTTCAAATGTTGAGGCGGCAACGCGAGCGGCGAGACTGTAGGATTGAATCGGGGCCAAGGACTCCGGATTTGGAGGCGACCGGCCGCCGAGGGAGACATCTGGCGGGAAATGCGGGCGCCCGGCGGTATTTCTAGAGACGACAGGGAAGGGGAAGGGTGGAGTGTGGAGGGAGGGAGAAAAGGGGAATTGGAGGCACTGAGAGACGAGGAAATTCGATCCTTCGACTGTCGATTGTCAAACGATAGTCTGTCACACGAATATCACAAGAGAGGATCCTCAAGTCTGCCTCTAAATGTGTTGACACCCACCGCGCATTTAAATTGGTTTACAAAAGTCGCCACTCGCGTCGCTGATGGGCACACTGATCCGACTTTCACGGGGAAATTAGATTAAATTAGAGGTGTTGACAGAAATTTATAAACAGGATGATGTGATCTATCAAATTCATAACTTTTCAATGCTATTCCTCGAAACTACGAAAATATCGAAAAAAAAAAAGTGGATCGCATTGCACTCATCACCGCGCCGCGGACATTTTTGAAAACAAAAATGCGACAGAAGAGGTAACAGAAATGAGCCTTCTATGGGATGGAATTGAGACTCCTCTATGCAGTCCCTTTGGTCTCTCAAGTATCACCGAATAAGCGTAAAATGAATCGTGTCCCGCAGTGGCGTAACAAGGAACATGCTTTGGGGGGAATGGAATGGGCTGGGGTGGCGACCTCCCACCCCCAACTTTTTCGGAAATTTTTTTAAAAGAGACATGCCTGGATATGCATTTTACATCATTTCGGCATTAAAAATTTAACTTTAAGCAGTTGCAGCTATTAACGGTCATAACTAGACAATAGTTTTAAATAACTTTTTTGTTTCTCAGAGGCTTTAGGGGTGGGGGTATATCCCCTCACCCCTACCCATAGTTACGCCATTGGTGCCCTGGGTACGATTTAATGGAGGAGGCCACAGTTCGTGCCGTAGAAACGCAGTTTGTGTTGCCTCTTTGAGCGAATTCTAATCTTCTTTCTCTTTCTCTGCTACATTTACCAATATTCCTTTAAGGTCCATAAGGTTTTCAGTCATTAGATTGCATTACAAAATACGCTTTTGAGCTAATATTTATGCGTACATTCCAAAACCATTTATATGTAATACATTATATATAATTGACCTTTTCATTGACTTATTATAAACAATCAAATTTCCACATCGTAAACAGCATTTCAAGTCAAAGTCCTTATCACTGTGGAAGCAACGACATATAAAGGATAACAATAGAATAATTTAAAACTAGAAGCCGATGGCCTATTCTTCGATAGAACCGATTCTTACAATCATGCACCGTCTCATTTAATTTTCAGAGAATTTCAAAATTTTGGGAACATATATGACCCGAAAGGGTCAGGGGTCGCTCTTCTTAAGTCCAAGTCACTGTATCTAGAGGCATCCCTTTCAGTCAAACCCTTCTCCCTCAAATCATTCTCCACACAGTCGAGTACAGTTTAGTATCGGAAATTTACGAATTTGAAATATATCATATTGATGGACGTATAAAATCGTTTCAGGAATTTTCATACCTTGAAAGTGACACCAAGTGTCGAAACCATGGCCGGTCGTTGAGTGTTTAATTCAAAAGTGTGGAAATTACCATTTGTGTTCTTATCATGGATATAGCAATGTTCCACAAAATCAAGGCTGAAACGTTTTTTCCGCCTTGAAAATCATATCAATGTAATTATAAATACCTAATTATGCCTCACTCTCTCGTGAAATTTGTACTTTGAGAGTAGAACGAAAATTTCAACACTGTCTTCTGAACTTAATAGGGTAGTTTCCTTCATCAAAGAAAACAAAAGGCATTGATGGCGATTCGTTACCCACCATTAGTGTATTCATAATACACAAATTATTTGGTTTTTGAAATACCGGTTTAGACGAATGGCAAGGGTCAAATTTTATCCTCATTTGAAAAAGGCCAGATTGGCGCCCATGCGATTCCACTCCACGTGACGTCACAGGGACCTAGTTTCTACACGAGAGGATAGGAGTTATGCATCGTCAGAGGCTACCAATGCATGCATGAGTCACAGAGCTCAGGGAAACATGTCTTAATAATCACCTATTAAAACTGGCTAAGGTCGGAAAGTTTTCTTCGCTTGATAAGGTATTAATAAACCTTTTTTAAGCCATGCGCTACCAGACAGGAAGGTACTCAGCTACCCGTTAGCATCCTGCGTCCTATCAGCGCTCAGAGCCTCGATCAAGGTCACCTACCAGGCGGGAGGGGGAACCAGAAATGCGTCGTACGGACTTTTTCCCTTCATTCCTACTTACGCGTCGCGTTTTCGCGCGCTTGAAATTTTTCACTTTTCATTTGATCGCGAAAAATAGATATCGTCATTTAAAAATCTAAAAGCGTGAAATACGTACTCCAGGAGTAATAATCTTTCGATTTAGGCAATAAAAAAATAATAGGAAACCACCCTATTGGAACTTATTGTAAAAATTAACAATAACGACTGCTGGTAAAGGGAGAAAGGGGCCTCGTGTGATAGTGGAAATATCATACTTGCAAAAATTGGTCATTATCTCGGTCTTGCACTAAGTTCTTCAATATTAACTGTAAACGAGTATCCCTCTATTGGAATTCATTTGTTTTTTGGCTCTAAGCAACGAGAAAACTTTAAAAAGTATTCCCATATAGCCGTTTCGCACCAATACTTCAAGTGCTCGTATAAAAGCGTATATCATCAATGCAGATCAATGAATGAATAATAATATATGGTTTTATGGGAAGTCTTCATATGCATCATGAGTGATTTGCACCGCGCCCTTCTATAGGTCTACGGTTTTAATGGGTCATTCGTTATGTTGCCATGATGAGATTTTTAATTTATTGTAGATCAACCCCTCTGTACACGATAGCATGCCCGCCAATGTATTATGACTTTTGTAAGATCAAGAATCGTTAGCACTAGACTCACTTAAGTTTTTCCATCTTCAGCTCCTGCTTTTCCCTCGATATACCAACATTCTCACGTTTCATGTCCCTATCGTGATTAAAAAGTATTCATTTGAAAAGTTACACGCTGATTTCATGTGGATTACCAACCGTATTTTCATCTATTGATCACCATATTGAAGGAAAAAAATGGTTCATAGTCAGTACAACTTTAATAAACATTTAGGAAGAAACTAACCAAGCTATTTCAGTTACCACTCTTAACGAAAGCGTGGGTTCAGAATATATTTTCGCGGTAGGAGTATTTTGTGCGATTCAGAACAGATATCTTACAAAGTGACATCTTTCAGAGGACATTATGTTAAAAGCGCACCAATGTTCTGGGTCCGACATAAACGATAAAATAAGTTTAATGTGAGGTTGAGTGATTTAATTTTTCACAAGCACATCCCGATTTTGAAATTACAAAATTAAAAGGCACACGGTAATAGTATCAGATAGATAGGTGGCACTAGTAGCATTAAGCGGCGTTGGGCGGTTGACATGTTAAATATTGCAACTTTTCCTCATTTCAGGGGGAAGTAGGGCCCCCTCAAACCTCCTTTATGCGCGCTCCAGCGTACGTTTTAAGAAAAAGCTCTTCCACGTATATTTTTCAAAGCCCTTCTAGCGTTCAAAAGGCCCTCAAATCATCCCTCCCATCTCAAAGGTCTTCCATATTTCCATTGATCGCCCCAGAGATAACCCTCTGCCATATCATTATAAAGACCCCAGAGCAACTATTTTAGAACCGACAATGGGTCCAAAATGGTCGTCCACTCCATCGCAACAGCTCCCTAGGGACACAACATATACCCACCCATAGAAACTGGCTTCTTCCTCAAAACTTTCAAAAGAAGTAACGGGCGCTATTTTGAAGGCGAGGAAAAAATATTTTTATTAATGGAAGCTTTATTTCTGCTTTAATCTACCTTCTGACTATGTCCATTCTTTATTTAAAGGTTGCCTACACTCTATCTTACGCTAATGCGCGCCATCAAAACGCAAATGAATCGGTGAAATTTTCATCATCAAGATATTCATCCAAACATTTCCGGTATTGAAAGACTAAACTGTCAAAATACCTATGCATCTATTACATAATAAATTTACCTTAGTATTTTCTCGGCGATAAAACATTTTCCGTTTGAGAATTCCACTCTGGAAAAAATAAGTTGCCTTGACTGGGATTCGAACCCGGATCTCCCAAATTAACACCATGTAATCGGCCACTTGAAATAACAAGGTTCCAGGAAATTTTCCAAAAATATCCACAAATCGGCAATAAATGCATAGGGATAATTTTATTTATAATAATTGCAATGGAGTAAATACACTCCAAGGGAATAACAATAAAAACTTATGAATGCAATGGATTGTATCTTCAGCTATATAAATTTCAATTTACAGCCCTAATATTCACTTATTTTCCCGTGCCGACAGCGACGCGAATGGTGACTATCGCAAATCCACTTGAAGGAGTGGACGGTGGCAGAACATGTGTGAAGAATACTCTATTGTAATATTCGTGAAAATAAGTATCATGTGGCATTCTGAGATCTGGGCACGCTAAGGATTCATGCATGTGCACATGGAGTCTGAATATTTAAAAATTTCACGGAAAATTTGAAGATCGTCAGTTTCCTTCACCTCGTTTCACCACCTTCTCCCACGCACGGGTTGGCAATATCGGCGATATCTCGGCGAGAATAAGAAGACGAAGAGGAGAGCTACGAGCGAAAATAGTTTCCAGAGCGGAAGATTAAGTGGGACGGGGCCTCTGACGTCACTTCCACCTTCCACAAAGAGTCCTCCACGAGCAGCTATTCCTTCACGCATCTCAAGAAATAGTGTTCTCTTAATCACTGCGCAGTCATGCCTCTCTTAAAAACTCCACTATTTTGTAGCGGCGGTTTCTCCACTGAATTGAGTTATTAAGTTTTCGATCGAGGAATCGATTTTTAATCGAAATTAAAATCTCGCCTTTTCAAAAAAATCTAAAATTGAACCAAATCATCTACTAATCGAAAAGAAATTGATGGTTCTTTTCAAAAACAGCTTGTACAAAAATATATTTACTACTCCTTCAAAAACCACTTCAAATAAACATTTTAGTCGTAGAATAAATCTATTCACAAACCATGCTTAAACTATTGTAGGTAAAAATGCACGCATATTAAAGTTTTGGAATCACTGCTTGCAACCATTCGGATTCACAAAAATGTTTAAGAAAGATCAATTGATCGAGATCCTTTCTTGATGACCGAGGGGGTGTCTATCCAACTTTACCGGCCTTGGAGAAATGGCTTTCACATGGGGCGAATGACGCTTCACGTGACGCCGCTGAGATCAAACGAAATGGTCAAGATCGAAGTTGAAAAATCGACATTGGATCTTAACTCGAAAATCATACCTCAATCTCGATTTCCTCGACCTTTGAATATCAAAAACTAAATTTTCAATTTAAATATATACATCGATTTTTTCATCACTATATTTACCACACACGGGAGCAATTGAAGCAAGCCAGGTCAACTCTCCCATGCATTTTAAATTTAATAATGCCCAAAATGCGACTTTAAAGAAAATCCATTTTTGAGGTGCGATATGAGATCAAAGTGACTCAGATTCCTAGCTGTAATCTCATCCAAATTATATGAGCTGAGAAAAAAATGTCTTCGTGATTTAAGATGTATTTAATTGCGTGCGATTCTCGAGATCCTTCTGTGGGCGTTTTCAAAAGTACCAATAATTAAGCTACCGTGGCGTCGAGGTTGATTGCTGACGTAGAAAAACGATCACCAATGACAATTTACTAATTATCTCCAGTGGGAGAGATATCCAGTGGTCATCACCTCGCCAATGACTGCGGTACCATGAGTCCTAATGGATAAGCTCTTTCATTTTAACTCGCCGATGACCGCTGCATTTCAGCTCCGCTGGACATAATTAAGTGCCGTTTGAGATCGCTGCCAAGTGAACTCGTCATCCTGTTAACTAGATTACTGGCCATTTTGAAAATACCCTCAAGATGGCCAAGTGCGCAATTTCTTAGATGGGGCATTTCATTGTATATTGTTCATTGTTGCTGTGGTCACACCTGTAGTCGTGAATACACACTAATTGGATACATTTCCATTTTTTGCAGTTTCTACCCTTCGCTCGTCATCCCCTCCCCCTCCCCCTAACCCTCACCCTTTCCTAATACACCCCTTCCACTGCGCTGCTGAGAGCGGCTACTTTGTACCTACGGAAGGTAGAAGTAAGAAGAGCAGTTTGGTTCATTAGCAGCCAGCGCCATGGAGCAATTTGAGCAACTACTCACATGCGCCATCTGCCTCGACAGATACCGCAACCCCAAGCTGTTGCCATGCCAACACTCTTTCTGCATGGAACCCTGCATGGATGGCCTTGTCGACTACGTTCGCAGACAGGTAAGAGAGAGACCTGCTCCAACTCGAACTAATGCTCACGAACCATCAAAGGGCTGCTTTAAAAATGACCTTCTATCGTTGATTAAGATGGAGAAAAAAGTTATGAGATCCGTGTTTTTTTATCAGAGGAATATGAGGCAACGGCATCTACTCATTGAACAGTTTGACGTGTGTCATTGTATCAATTTTCACTATAAAATCAAATAAAGCTCCTTTAATACAGCTCCTCTGTACATCTCTATGAGTCGTTGTTTCGGGCGTGACTTCGTGAAATCGACTTGAGATAATGTAATGCCATAAAACGTTTTATTTCCACGTAAAAAAATGTTCGACCTAGGTTTTAGGTGGCACGTCGAAATAAAGGCCCAGATGAATACGAGCCAGATGAGTACGTATACGTGCCAAACCTAGGTTGTGCAGTACTTAATTTATGTGGAATTATAAGTTCTTTTTGGCATGCCATTATGACACACCTCTAATTTCAGCATGAATAAAATTCCGTTATTCCTCTCGCACCTCAGGTCAAGTGTCCAGAATGCCGCGCGGAGCATCGAATCCCGTACCAGGGCGTGCAGGGCTACCCGACCAACGTGACCCTGCAGCGCTTCCTCGAGCTGCACATCGAGATCACGGGCGAACTGCCGGATCCGACGAGTGGACAGGTGATGGAGAGGTGCAACGTCTGCTCCGAGAAGTCATACTGTTCCCTCTGCGTGCACTGCGAGAAGAAGATCTGCGGAGAGTGCAAGGAGGCCCACATGGAGATACTGAGGCGGGAGATATCGCGAATCAACAACCAGATACGTAGGGCGCTGCACCGGCTGCAGGACGCACTCGCGGCGGTCGATCGCAACGCCATCGGACTGCAGGGGAACTGCGCCGCCGTGGCCGAAGAGGTTGATGAAGTGCACCGAAGACTCACCAAAGCCGTTAAGGTGAGACATCCTCAGATTTTCTCAATAGAGTCTTTTTTTATTCGACCTCTTAACTTACCTAAAAATTCTTTCAGTATTTCGAGTATCGGTCAATATAATGAAAACAATTCTTCCAAGGCATGCTTATGCAACGTACCCGAACGTAATATTTTCCATCAACACGGCTACAATCAAAGAATATATAATAATTATTCTCTTTATTTGAATAAATGCAGGGAAAAACTACTTTCATAAAAAATTCCAAACACGGAGAAAAAAATAAATGTTGTTGTAAATGTTTGTGTTGCTATGATTTTTGTCTTAAAAGTCAGAGCAATAAACGATATATTTGTCAGCAAATGAAAGTTTGTGCTAAAAAGTATAAATAAATAAACATCTAAGGACATGACTTATATTTAAACAGTAGCCTATTAATTAATTAATGACTAATAAACTCTAAATACCATAAACAGTTACTTCACTATTGCTTTGGAATTTGTGATGAGGTACTTAATCCATAATTAGCGACGATGAATAATATGGAATAAAGATGCAATCAATATTATTTCTGAAATAAATAGAATTATAAACTTTCAAATCACTATGATCACTACTGTGAGATCAGCACGAGGATGACAAAAGATGTTTTCATTTTACTGGAGAACTTTGAGATTGTGAAATAATTTCCTAATGTATACACTTTTTCAAAATAAGCATCTAGGCTTTTTGGTAATTACAACAACCAGGGGCGGATCCAGGATTTCTTTCTGGGAGGGGCACAAGCAAGGCCGTATCCAGAATTTTGTTCAGGGGGGGGCACAAGGATACCTTGTTATGCAAAACGAACGAAATGATAATGGGACCGTATTAAAAATGTAGCATATTTTAAAGGGTCTGGGGGGGGGCACGTGCCCCCGTGCCCCCCCTGGATCCGCCTATGACAACAACACTGACTTGCAAATTTTTCGTGGCAGCTATTCTGAACATTAAGAATTCTTAGATAACATTTTTATGCAGATTCGGGATCTGATGTCACTCCAACCACATCTCATTTTTTTAATGTCAATAATTTAGTTTTCGATCATTTCCGTTAATTACTACGACTAAAATATCACTCATGTGAATTAAGTTGTGTTAATGTGAAAACATTGAATACAGAATGTTGAATGAATAATAGTGATTTATGGTCCACGTAAGACATCCTATAGCTTCAGTTGATGATTTCATCATGATCATTGAAATTTTAATCGGGAAGTTTCGACGGTTGAATCCTCCCTTGATTTTAATCGAATTTTTACGTTTTTACAACAATCAACCTTCCACGGACCTTAGTATAGGAACTGTAAAACCGATTTCGCCGCATGGCAACATCATCATGTATTGATTTTTTTTCTTCGTTTTCCCAGTTACCGAGCTTATGATTGTTAAAATATTAATGAAGATTTTTTTTAACTGAAAAGAAAATTTACATTCAGCATAAAAATTGAGCAAAAAAATCAATTTAACAATAGATGAAAAATATAAATCATCCAATGGAGAAGGTTATGTTGGCAAACTAGATTATAATTTTGATTTAATTTTAATTTTATTTAAATGAATGGTATTTTGGAATTTTGGTACTCAGAATACAGTTAAAATAGCCGATGGTGAAGTTGCTCGTTACAGAAATAAATAACTGGTATATGTCTGGTATTACTGGCGGTACAAGTGATTTCTCTTTATTGCTGAAAAAGCGGCAGCCTAAACAGATTCCGTGAATGCATTTTTTTGTTGCCATATTATATCTATGTAATATTGGAATTCACGAAAATAAGCTTTGTTGAATTGTAATGCTCACAAATTAATGCCTAACATCATGGATTCTCCTCTGTGAAAAGTAGAAGTCTCGTGGAGAACCCTTCCTTAGCATTTAATTTCAAAATGACATGAAAAAGATATTTCTAGACAACGAACTAACATCAAGGAGTATAATTTCTAATTTCTTGTCATTTGCTTTCTCCACATGGCGTCATCCAGGATCGCACCGATTTTCTGCGCGCCGAACTTGAACGCTACTTGACGACCGAGCAGCGCAATCTGGCAACACTGCGCGACCACCTTGAGCTCGAAGTCGCCAACATCCAGAGCAATTGCGACCTTGCCGACAAGCACATGGGAGACGACGGAGTGGACTGGGACGACGCGGAGCTGGTCGACGCCAAAGAGATCTTCCTGCGCACCGTTGAGTTCATCCGCAACTTCGACTACGAGCCTGGCGATTATGCCCGCCGAGTTCGCTTCGTCATGGCCATGGACCCGAACCAGCTCGTCCTGCAAGTCGGTTCCTATGGCGAGCTTTCCATCCACATGCCCACACCCTTCTCGGGAGTGAGCGGCACCACGCAGGGAGGCACGGCGCCTTCGGGCCTGCTACAGGCGCCGGCGCCATCCGGACCCGGCCTCATGCGCAGCAAGAGCGACCACCGCTTGGCTTTCCGTCAGGAAGAGCGCTGGAAGGATGAGGAGGACGAAAAGCCGTCGGGCCGCAGGCTGTCACCGCTCGCGGGCCGCAAGTTTGGAGAACGCTACGGTGCCAACAGGGACCGCTACGAAACTCCACGTTACGGGCGGAGCGGAGGAGGCGGCGGTAGCGGTGGAGGATGTGGAGGAGACTACGGCGACATGGAGTACGGCGATGAGGGCGGCGGTGGAGGGCGTCGGTCGCGGTTCCGGTCGCGGTTCGCCCGCCACCAGGATAACAACGACTCGGACGGAGAGCACGCGGGGAGCGGGCGTGCGGTGCGGTTCTCGGAAGCGGAACGGCGCGAGAGGGAACGGGAGCGGGTGTTCGACACGGAGGACGCAACCAAGGGACCGCTGAGCGGCATCACTCGACTGAGCGACTCGCCGCGCGTCATGAAGCGACTGCAGGAGAGCGAACTGAAGGAGAAGAGGAAAGGAAGGGAGCCACCGCCACAGCCGAAAGCACCAGCGCCAACTCCGTTCGGGCAGGCCAAAAAGGCGCAGCGACAGATGAGCGAGGAGGACGAGATCTCGAGAATCAAGAAGCAGAACAAGGCGGCACCTGGAGAGGCGCCTAAGGCGGCACCCGGAGTGAGGCGGTCGGTGCCAGAGGAGCCGGCGCCAGTAGAGACGCCACCCCCGGCAGCGGCGCCAGGGCGGAGATCCCCAGCGAGCGAGGTGTGTTCCGAAGTCCCCACCCCTCGGGAGGGCGCCAGTCCCGAGGGTGACTGATATTAAACAGTGATATTCATCCCTTGCACGCTTGCCTATCCCTCATGTCTAATGTCTAGTAGTTGCAAAGAAAGAAAGCTATCGCAAGAGTTGCCTTTTTTTATCATGTACCTGTAATGAATGCTTCCCAAGCGAGTAGCCAGCTTTTCCCTCAAGCAATCGTGTTGCAGGTGGCTTCCAGCAGCGAGGAGTCGGACGAGGAGACTGTCCCGTCGATGCAGAACCGCAAACCGGAAGGCCCTAAAACCACATCTGCTACATCCAGGCGATCCTCCGCATCATCTGACCATGCTGCACCCACTCCCGCAGCCGACGCAACGCGGACGCAGCCGCCACGCGCCGGAAGCTCCGACAGCAGCGCATCCGAGTCATCGGCGTCGTCCACCGCGGCAAAGTCATCAACGCCAGCCACGGACGAGGCCAGCAAACGAAAGGGCAGCGTGGGCAGCGGGTCAGCGAGCAGGGCGGCCGAGACCAGGACCAGAGGGCCCGAGAAGAAGGAGACCGGGGGTCGATTCCAGAGCAGGTTCCTACCGAGGGCGTCGACGCCAGCGGCGACCGTTGAGCCGACGCCAACCCCTGCGACGACCAAGGAAGAGTCGGAGAGCAGTTCGGAGTCGGAGGAGAGCGACTCAGACGAGGAGTCTGAGGAAGAATCAAAGACGACCAAGGCGAAGGAGGAGGAGACTGCTGCCATGGAGAAGAGCGACATTGGCCCTTTGCTGGCCAGGAGTGCAAACGCCAGGGAATCCCCAAATGCAGCCACCACAACAAGCAGCAGCAGTGCCTACGGGAAGCCCAAGACAGGGACCAACAGCACTACTAGTAGCAGCCCTTATGCCAGCAGGTATGGCAATAGGGATGACAGTAGCACGACCAGCAAGTACTTATCAGGCAGAACGCGGGAAGAGGAGACGCCGGCCTCTCGCTACGGCTCCAGCGGCTACACCAGTCGATTCCTCAACAAGAGCAAGAGCTCCGCGGCACTCTCCCCAGAGGAGGACGAAGGCGGGCGATATGAGGACAAGTACCCGAGCGGACGGTCGCGCCTCGCCGCAATCAAGGATCGCAGATCCCGCCTCGCCCGCAGCAAGAGCTCGCATAACTTCGGCGCAGACGAGGACGAGGACGACGGCAGGACCACGGCATCCTCTACGTCGGCCGTCACCCCGTCCTCTTACCTGTCCCGCTACGGCAGCGGGGCGGGCAGCGGCGGTGGCTCGGATCTGTCGCGCAGCCGCTCCACGCACGCACTCAAGTCGCGCGAGAATTCGCCGGAGCGCAGCGTCAGCGGCGCGGCGACATCGTCGGGCGGCGGTGAGAAGGACGGCGCCGCGCTCAGCTCGTGGGCGCGGTACCTCAAGAATAAGTATGGCAGCCGAGCCAAGGACAAGGACGCGTCGCTGGGCGCGTCTTCGGGAACGGCGGCTTCCTCGGCGGCGAGGCGCCTCTCCCTCGGCCTGCCACTCCGCAACTCCAGCATCGAAAGCTCAGATGACGACCAAAAAAACACGCCTACCTCCCCCACTTCCCCTACAGCAGCCGGTTTCGGAAATATCCCTAGGAACCAGTACTTGCAGAAGCGAAGGCAGCTGTTTAAGATCGGAAGCCGGGGGAGCGAGCCCGGATGTTTTACGTGGCCTCGCGGCATCGCCGTGGGGCCCGACAACTCGATCGTGGTCGCAGATTCGAGCAACCACCGAGTTCAAGTTTTCGATGCCAATGGCATCTTCGTCAAGGAGTTTGGCGGCTACGGCAGCGCGGAGGGCGAATTCGACTGCCTGGCCGGAGTGGCCGTCAACAGGATCGGCCAGTTCATCATCGCGGATCGCTACAACCACCGCATCCAGGTGCTGGACCCGTCGGGTCGGTTCCTGAGGGCCTTCGGGTCGCAGGGCGCCGCGGACGGACGCTTCAATTACCCGTGGGGCGTGACCACGGACGCGCTCGGCTTCATCTACGTGTGCGACAAAGAGAACCACCGCGTTCAAGTGTTCCAGTCGGACGGAACGTTCGTGGGCAAGTTCGGCAGTATGGGCAACCGCCCGGGTCAACTGGAGCACCCGCACTACGTGGCCGTGAGCAGCACGAATCGCGTGATCGTGTCCGACTCGAACAACCACCGCGTGCAGATCTTCGACGTCAACGGACGCGTGCTGACGACGTTCGGCAGCGAAGGGTCCGAGGAAGGACAGTTCAAGTTCCCCAGGTGAGTTATCCTCATGACACGAACCAAACACATAATCATTGCCATCTGGAATGTCTGAAGACAGAGAATCCAAATGAAAATACCAGATGTAAGGAAAGATATCGCTGAAACCGATGTTTCGATTACCTTAGGCCATCTTAAACGGGGAGGCAAATAAGTGTTTACATACCGTTAGCTAGGCTAATAGTGTCTCTTAGAATTTAGTGGCCTTTAGCCCAGATCTTAGCGAGTTTCAACATTTTCTTTTCCACGTTCCGAAGTCAATTGAAAAATCTGTTTCTGAGATATTTATCCTTCCAACTGTATTTATAATTTGTATTTTCTGTCTTATCAACTAAGCTCATTAGTAGCTCATTTAATAATTCAATTGCTATCTTGGTTTAAGTGGAGGGAAAAGATAGAATAATTGTAATCGGTTTTTTTGCGAATACCCGCGTACTTATCTACACACAAAACATCAAACGAGGACATGGCTCGGACGCGCTCCTACGAGTCAAATGTCCGACAATGAAGAGTTTCAGACGCATTGTTGTGGCCAATCAGGTTGCGCATTTTTCGCGTACACAATGATTGAATATGTTAAAAACAAAGAACAATTTTCCACTTATTTTACTTTTGCATTGTAGGTTAGATATTTCCATATCATCAATAATATTTTGGGGCAATTCTAGTTTGGAATATTTGAAAAAAGTTCATTTGCAATATCCAAGTAATAATCTACGAAAATGGGATGGGAAAATATTAAGGAGATACGTAATTTATGTAATTTTTTGTGAAAATTTTAAGGCCCTATAAGTACCGAAATATTATATATTTTCAGGAACTGCTACTTTAGTGTTTACATATAGATGAATATAAACACGCCCACAAACATTGTGATCAAAATATGAGGTTCTAAGGGTCAACCGTTAGTTGAACATACACATATAAGATATTTAGTATACTGAAGGCTTCGTTGGACAGCGGACTGTTCTAAATATTGTTTATATTTTGGTTACAGCAAGTTTTTGACAGGTTTCCAATTTCTTTTGAACTTAAAAACAAATGAGAGAAAAAATCTCATTTTCGATTAAGGTCAGTGCATTGGCATACGTATTTTCAAAATTGCATCAAATTATACATCTCCGGAAACCTGGGATAGCAAAATAACAAACACCACCTACATTTTCTGACGAATAATGAGGAACATTTAAGACTATATTATACTTCGCGGGTATTCATCGAAAAACTTATTCAAATCATTTCCCTCCAGACTTGTAGTACACACCATCGAAACCAATTCAATTAACTTTCACATTTTAAATTTAAACTATGAATCACTTTATCGTAATATGGCTTTCCATGTACTATATATTTTGCCATTTTAGCATTAAAATGCAGCATTTTTTCCTAAAAGTAGCTATCCTCTGTATAAACAACTTTCTTTTGCAACAATAGTAAAATATTTAGATAGTTGCTCTATGATTTAATTTGCAGAGGGGTGCAAAAGTTAAAGTCTAACAAGATTTTAATAAACAGTGAATGTATTTTTCTACTGAGGTAACAAGCATTGCATTAGTAGAACGTAACCCAATAAAAAATATCAGGAGTCCACCATCTAATACTTCGGAACACCATATGAAATCCTAGTGGTGCATTGGAATTGATTTCTTTTCAGATGCATGATAACGTACTTATTCGCAGCAATATCTTAACAATCATCAATCACAAGCATAAATTCATCATATAGTTCGTAGCTGTCGTTTCCTCGAAGCCAAGTGAGCATTTCATCATCATTCATATCATTCACAATCAATATTCTGCCTCAATCAGTATCATTCTTTAGAGAGATTAAAACTTTCTTAGAGAACATAATGTATAGCATAATAACAATTTGCACGAACTCACTCACCAAGAGCATGAAATGGAATAAAAAGACGTGATTTTAGTGAATTCACGATACTGTTTCATCAACGAATAACTGTAATACAAAATATTTCGGATTCAGATAGCAATTTCCATATTTTAGAAATAACTATGTGAATAAAAACTGTTCATGGTACTTAATCAATTACTAACGAAATGATTTTCTATCGTAGAAACCATTCACGTCAGTATCGCAAGAGAAATTATCGCAGAACGCGGCATGTAAATCGCTCTTCAACCGCTTTTACCAGCAACATGAAGGCCTCGCGGATACTATTTCCAAATGGCCTGTGTGTTCGTAGGTTACGCACAAGAACGCCGCCAAGGGCAACACTAGGCAGGAAAAGAGCGTCGCAACAATACTTCTAGCTTCTTTTGTCGATAAAAGGAGTCAGGCATAGGGCTAAATGGTGCTGTAGAAATTATGCATTGGAAGTATTCCGGTTGGCACGACATGATCCGATTTCGCATGATCCGGATTCCTCCCTGACGGCTGGGTTACTCGGGTGCCCGTGAAGTAAGTGCAGTCTGAGCGAGCCTTGGGTCTCGAGAGAGTATTTGTAAAATATCAACGTGGAAACCGAGACAAGTTTGATTCAGGTTAAAGTCTTGAGAAATGTTACGGAATACGGCTCTTAAGGCCTGTTACACGGTATATTAGCTTGTAAAAGTTAATGTCTAGATGCATGAACGCGAGAATAAACACCAAAATGCAACGTGTAGCCGCCCACCTTGCGCGAATGAAGGAACCGAAAAGAAAGACTGTTCTGATTTGATTCATGCATTCGTTCAAGTCCACCAAAATCGTTCATGGAATCGGGCATTAACTCGTAATGTATCGTGTAAACAGGCCTTCAGGCTCGAAAATGATAGGGCGAATTTTGGAGTCCACGACTCAAAAATGACTAGGTGTATCGAAACATAAAACAGAAGAAAACAGCAGTGCATGATGGAGCACTTCCAAAAGATCCGCTATTGTACCTCAACTTATATCCACTGTGGCAGTTCGCCGTGTTAGAGGGTAGCGGTCGCTGAAGACGGAGATATCCGTCGAAGGGAAAGCGCTGTCGTTAGCCGCCGTCACGCGCCTTAGGCTTCTGCCAGAAACTGAGTTAGGTTTAGGCCGATATCTCGGCAACGAAAGCGATCAAATCAAGTTGAACAGGTACTTAACCCAGTTGGCGATGAGAGACCGTGTTTTGCGTCCGCTTGAAGTGGCCGTGCTCTGTTCTTACAGCAGACGACCAAGAACGAGGACTGAGGCCTTGTCGATGATGATGAGTCACTTGGACCAAGCAGAGGTAAGGAAGGCCGTGTGACCCCCGCCTCTGACCTCAGACCCACGCTGCCAAATGTTGTTTCCCCTTTGCTGCCAACCCCTGCATTCAAACTTGCGAAATGTCGACCTCTGGAAGTTGGTGCTATTGCGTGAAGCCGGGGTATTTTGATCGCGAAAATTACGACGAAGGAATTTCCAGTCGACCACTAACTGTGTTTTCACCCTCCCCTCGCCGGTACGCTTCTGAACTTTCCCACACCCGCTATGTTAAACCTTTTCCGCCTTATTTTCACCTCGGCAATGATCGGAAGCAGTGGCGCCGACTCCATGGGGCCTGAGGGGGCCCGAGCCCCCTCAAAAATTCGTTATGGGTGTGAGGGAAAAATGTGTCAGGCTTGTCTATTTTCCCTTGAGTGTCCTGATATCGAGATTCAAGTTATCAGGGTGCTAATTGTGATCATATGACTCCCCTAAAATGCTTAAAAAACTTAAAACTCACTACTAATAAAATTTCCCGGGGCAAGATCACCGGTTTGGGCCCCCCCAATATTTTTTGTAAGTCGGCACCCCTGATCGGAAGCCACGTGGCAGCATACAAGGCATTGAACGCGTACGGATTTCGACCGGAAAATGCGTCTTTTTTTTTTTAAGAAAATTCTACTTTTCATCGACGAAACGAATGCCACATTTCTAATATAATTACTAATTCTAGCAGGTGTTATTGTTAAATGATCGTGTCATTGATAAACAACTGAATTTTACTGCAATATTTACGTACTAACATTAGAACACAGAAGTGAACTACTGGAATAGTCTTTCACATTTATCTGAGTCTAGACAACTTGCAAACTCTCCCGCAAAAAATTATTTGACAGTGTTATTAATATTAAATACATTGTCGACATTCACTGTCGATAAATGATGTGGTTTTCATATATTACAGCCCAGACGTCTTTGTCTATGAGCAAAGTAGCACTCAGCACCTTATTTGTGAACTTTTCAATTATCACGGTAAAAAAAATATTGCCTAGTAATGATGCACACTTTTATTGAAACATATCAACAAAGGTTTCGATGAATAACCGACATTTTCATGGTTTTTAATACCAGCAATACACTGGTAGATGCCTATACACATGTCTAATTGGATTGGGGGAAAGAAACTTCCGCGGCAGGGAGAAAGGATGGTGAAGGATCTGCATATGACTCAAACCAAGCTGACCAGGCACCAATAAGTTAAAATAAAACAGGAATAAAATAATGGTACATCGCAAACAAGATCAGAATACAGTTGTGCGGAGATATGTTGGGTCAACCACAACTTAAACTTATTACTAAAAAATGGTAACATTCAGTGGCGGTGAAAAATTCTTTAAAAGGGCATGAACATTTGATAAAAATTAATTGATTGGGCAAGAACAATTTCAAACGTTACCACGATATACAATTTTTCTCCATTATTTTCTCGATGAAGAATTGACGTCTTAATATTAATGCAAAGACCACTTTCGAGCAGATATTTTTGCGAAATTGGAAGCGCAATCTCTTTTTTCGCTCGCTCTCAATATTAACAAAAAATAATGACAAGGAAAAAAGAGAAAAACATGCAATAAGTTGTGGTAGCGAATGTTATCGCGGGGTGCCCAAATACTGCTAGGAAATATTGCCATCTAATGGAATGATATCAATGCAAAAAAGTGCACCTACAATAATTTAAGTGATAAAATCGACACCGAGGGAAGGTTGTACACGTTTTCGGGTGATCTAATTCCCAAATTTAATAGCCGCAATCATTAAGATGTTCACCTGTCCCGGCACTTTAAGTTGGCGATAAAACGTGGAGACTATAGCCAAAAAGGCATTCAAAACTTTGCATTGTGAAATGAGAAATATGAGTCAAGGATTATAGATAGGATGTTGACACGCTGACTAAACGATCCAAAGGACCAATGCTTTTTGCCCTCATACACGCTTGTGTGCAACGACCATAGATTAGTGAGTTGATCCTGGTTTAGCATGAAGGTTTTATCATGCACTAACTCACCGCTACATTTTCACCTGCATCTCTAAAAGGAACCTGCCAATATCGTGAAGCCATCTTAAAGTTCTTCCTCCCAAACCGTGCTACCATCTCATTCCCGAACCCACTCTTAATTTACAAATTCCGCTTTGAATTTCGTTTTATTGCTTCTCACCCTTAGGAATGTCATTGGATGTTACCTAATTATTCCCGGTAGTCACATTTATGCATAAATGTCTACAGTGCACAATCTTTCGAAGAATTCAAGGACACCAATGTTCAAAGCAACATAATTTACTCAAGACACTTTCCCGATGCCCTTTTTTGTAATAAAAATCACAGCATTAATGGTCCAATACACAGTTATTCATTTGAGAACAATGGAATTACCACATAACTTCAACAATAGAATCGAATGTCGCGAATTATTTAACAATTTATGTCACAAGGCACACGGAAACGTTGTATTGGCAACCTTCGCAGCCGGATTTTCATCGGGCTTTAGCTCAAATATTGCGTCTGATGTTTCAGCGGACACAGAGAACTAAACCTGCTACATGCCTTTGACATATTTAATTTTTAATGCAATGAGCCAAAAATAATAATTTTTGAATCGATTAGCTGATTATGTTGTGTGTATTGGTGTACTTCGTAAGGCCGCCGATGGAAGAGGAATCGTTGAGATTATCGTCTGCTGCACCGCTACAATCCGTATGCTAGTGGGGAGCACTTACCTCAAAATTTAAAAAATAAGGGTACGCTCGCGCTGGTCGCTATGCACCACGCACGGGAGCAGCCGAAGCCAGGCTGCTCGTGCCTGCAAACATGACTGGCTCACGTGTATTCCTATACGTAAAATGTGCAATATTGGAATGTGAGGACAGTGCTTTTAGAGCTGCAAAAATTGTATTTAGGATCCGAGCTGAGAAATTAAATTTTAAAGTTATATGATTCCCCTTCTATTTTAAAGGAGATAAATCATCTAGATCTTTCTCAAGATGGCCAGGATCGCAATGTTTTGGCTTCACGTGGGGTGAGGGTTTCAGCATTCCATTGTTTATGAGTTCATTAGCGGAGTGAAACATTATAGCAATTCTTTAAATCTTCATCATTCTTAAAAAAATTGACTAATGTGGCTCTAATGAAGACAACATTGCTGATTATAATGGACGGATAAGGAAACCTTTAGAATATTTAAATACATAACGAACACATATGTTCATCCGCTTTGAGCCCATTTCTTATATAAATCGTTCCAAATTACAGAATATTCACCCTCCATCGCCGCTCATGCAAAGTACACCTATGCACATCATCTAAGTAAAAAATACTGAAGTGATGGGGAAACTTTTTTTATATTTTTCACCATCTGCATTCAAAATTAGATGAGTGACAGGCATAAAAGACGATCATCACGCTGTTTTCGCTTAAATATAAGTCCAGTAATATTTGAGGCGCATTAAGCCTGATTGAATTCCGAGAGCGGAAGATTCCCTTCCCGCTCTGACGTGATTTGTTGACATAATTCCCGAAATACGATCGGGAAATTGAATCCGAAAGTCACATGGTGAGGCTGCTGGATTTCATCGCATAGCTTCACCACCTCAATTCGTCCTTGTAATCCAGAGTCGCGAATTAATGACTAGTCAATGGAATATTTAAAATGGTAATTTTATACAGGTAACAACCGCACGAAGAGGACAAGTCGCACAAAGTCAAGCCAGAATCTTGTTGAGCTGAATGGTCCGGTGATGTCTGGCGCCGCCAAGGCCTTTTGATGACTATCTTTCCTCCAAACAAATCCGAGTTTTACTATTTTCTTCCATGCACGATGTTTCATTTTTATTCCTCTTGTCTAAGGTGCCTTTCAACCGTCTCATTGCCACAGAAAATTGTTGTTATTTTCTTTATTTATTCTATGAGTAAAGTTACAATATCTACTGGGTATTCACCTATTTTTTATTTTGTACTTGTAAACTGTAAACTCACAAATCGTATTTTTTCCATGCTCTAATTATTACTTGCATTCGCTGAAATGAACTTGGGCAATGAAAATGTGGGCTGCATATATCGTCATCATGCCTTTGGGAATAAATATGGAACATCCACAGCCTTTTGAAATTACATGAAGCATTCCTTCGCTAATTCTTACTATATTTTAGAGTAAGTACGATGGAAATGAGGCGACACCGAAAGTTGCTCAAATACAATGATTCTATTCAAAGATACAAATCAAGAGTACATTAATGGAATTAATTTAGTTTTGTCCTTTTTCGCCTTAAACATAGGCGTAGTGCAGCATGGGCTTTCGATAGACTTAGTTTTTGATCGTTAGGCCTCGCACATGGCGCGGCAAGCCCCTTATTTCACTTCTGACGTAACAAAAATCAACCAGCTCCAAAATCGTTATGCTTAGCATGAAAATTTCAGTTATATTTATGAAGTAAATTTATACTTTCACATTAAGTTACTTACAATAAGTAACAACCTCATATCAGCCAATCCACTCGAATCCAAAGTTCTAGATTACATATCTACGGCAGAAACACTGAAAAGGCGAATTATCTACAAACCAATCACTCGTAGAATAAATGGCCGCCCTGTACAATGCTCATAAATTGATTATTAATTTCTAAGTTAGTTTTAGTGAATTTTAGTTCAATATTTCCCGATAATCCAAAAATTGTATAGCATTAATTCATTCATACGCCTAAGAAAACTAATTCCGCCAACTAATATACTAAGGATTTCTCATGCTATACAAGAAAACTGACTCACTTTTATGATATGCCAAAACGGTTCGTTTGAAAAAAGAGATGGCAATAGCGATTTGTGACGTCACAACTTCACCAGTCCACTCAGATTCATCAGTCATGTGATGCCTTCCGACACAGCGGCGGTGACTAATTATTCCTCTCTCTTCCTGCCTGTTGAGAACAGAGGCGTTGCCGTGGACGACCAGGGCTACATCTTCGTCGGGGACTCTGGCAACAACCGCATCCAGATCTTCCACCCGGATGGGGCCTTCCTGAGGGCCTTCGGCTGTTGGGGCTCTGGGGACGGGGAGTTCAAGGGCCTCGAAGGAGTCGCAGTCATGGCCAACGGGAACATCCTTGTCTGCGACCGCGAGAACCATCGCGTCCAAGTCTTCTAATGCGCCCGTCACTCAGGTACGCTCCAATGCCATTCGACTCCTGGTATTCTAATATGCCCGCCACTCATATCCGCTCAAAGCCTTCTAATGGGCCCACCACTCACGTACGCCCTAATACCATTAGATTCTGAGTCTTCTAATGCCAGTGTTACGGCAAGCGGATCTGGGAGGGCACGCGAGTAATCGAGCGAATATATTTTTACCACATTAACCTTTACACTTAATCGAGAAAAACTTTTCCTCCCTAGGCATAGCAAATCACTCAGCATTAATAATGAAAATAGTAGTCAGATGAACATGGACTTTTCAAGTGTCAATATCGTAATGAAGCCGTTCGTTCCAAATGCCAGAGTAAAACACTAAACTAATAAAGGAAACAAATGCAGCATCAATGGGATATGGAGGAAGAGAAGCATATTCATACATCGAAGGAGAATTTCAACGAGAACGCCAGCAAATATAATTGGACTATCTGCACTTTGTTGTTAGCTCCACTGAGGCTAACAATGACTGGTATGCTAACTCGGGTCCTTCAGCACGTATGACTTTACCCAAGGATTGGATAAACTCCTACGTGAAAGAAAGATGCAATAAGGAAATTGCGATTGCGAACAATGATAACGACTTTATTGCAAAAGTCGAAGTTCATTCTTATTATATATCTTAAGAATAGTGACACAGCGAGCGTAACTTATTCACCGCTAACTCATTGATTCATCCCAAAAGTTAGTTTGAATAGGTGAGGGCAGAGTTCATCCCAGACTAAGCCACTAAGCGTGTAAATTTCAGAATTCCAGTACTTCCCGAGTCCACCTAGCACTTAGAAGATTTTATTTGATGGTAACCAAAGACTTCACACGGTATTTAAACCCAGGACCCTTAGGTCAGCGGCCAAGCGCTCTGGAGCGGCAGAACAACACAACGCAATAGTTGTAGAAACACCAATGCAGAAGGACGCTGATATAACTGAAAGAGGGGCACAGATGAGAGGCAGCCAATACTGCAGTTTCCCAAACAAAATAGATCTCCCACCAAAGTAGTTACATTTGTTACTCCAGAAAAGTAGTTTAACAAAGGAATGAAGTTTTAAAGAAAAACAGAGAGAAAATTATAAAAACTTAAAAATTTAAAGTCAAGTAATATGAGAAAAATCTGATATGCTAATTCCAGTGGAAGAAGAAAGCACAGTATCAAATTTTTATGGTCAATGTGCAATCCCTCCGGAAAACAATCCAATTTCTCACGAAAAATAACGGAAATCTCCAAAAGTTATTTCTAACGAGAGTGAAGACAAACATTCAGTGTAATCTTCTGCTGAAGATGGAAACGAGGGATGCAGGGAGAGGGGGCAGAAGAGGAAGCCAATGCAGAATAAAAATACAGCTACAACTACAGTCAACAAAAAATATGGGAAATGATGCTGATAAAAAAATAATAAAAGGAAAATCAATAAACAAAAGCGGTAGGACGGTCACGAAACAAGTTTTGAAATTATGTTGTGTGAAAGGGAAGATACTATTTATAAATAAGTAATCACAATAAAAGAGTGAAACACAGCGATTCAGGGGCGGTCTGGCCAGGTCGGCTGGTCGGCAATCGCCGAGGGCCCCGAGCTTAGGGGGCCCCACACAACGCTCGCGTCTATCGTGAAGCATATATGAAAGGTGTAATAAAAAGAATATTCAGATTATTTTAAGCGATTTTTTTTCAATTATACAATTATATGTTTTCATTAATTGCTTTATTTACAACATACTCAGTGTAAAAATATTATTTAAAAAATAACTAAAGTACAGTCGTCAGAGGAGAAAGCTTTTTTGAATGGGTTATTAGAAAAGTTGTAGAGAGGATTTTTGATTTCAGTGCAGTTTCAAGGCGCAAATTCACTAAATAGATTATAGATCCATCATACATACATAAATTTTATAAACTGAAATTCTCACTTTTCATAATTTTATTTTAAGAAATTGCTATTTTTTCATTAACTTTTATCTAGTTTTTAATAGCCTGAATAGTATCTAAATCCATTTCCGGGCATGTAATTTCCTAAAATTTTCCGGGGGAGGACCCTCGAATCCCCTGGTAAGGAGGGTCCCATCATGAGCCCTAGCCGAGGGCCCCCAATCATCCCAGACCGCCCCTGCAGCAATTGATGAGGAATTGAAATCATTAAAGAAAAAGCAATACATACACCGAAGTAAATAGGCCAGGTGATGCAGATGTGATTGACTGTAAATGGGCCTTTCGATTGAAAAAAACTGAAGATGACTATGTATAATATGAAGCACACCTGACGTGGAAGAGGCTTTCAGCTAAAGAAGGCTTTAAAACTAGACTAATCAGAGGTTCCGGTTGCCAAACTAGCTACACTGACCATTGTTCTACCTGCGGAAAGTCTCGTTGGGATGATAACATATCAACTGGGTGTTTGTAATGCCTTCTTGTACGCTGAGATTCAAGATTATATCTTCACTGAAATACGAGCTGCAATTGGAAAAGTGGGAAATAAAAGCTCAATAGTGCCGTTCAAGTATTATTACAACACAAAAAAATTTGAAGCACTTATTTAACGCAAATAAAATTTTCGTAGCTGTTTTAAAAACTGACCGTCTCAGTCATATCTCTGTACCCAAGCGTTTTTGCTTCTTTGTTAAACTTGTGTCACCGCTATTATTTCCCTTTATTTATGATTTTTACTATAAAAAACACTTTAAAAATTAATCAATCGACAATCGCCTATAGTATATTTACATAAATGTGGAAAATTTAATACCAATCAATTTTTTTTCTTGATTTCTTGATTGTACAAAAAGCAGAATTAATGCATTCTGAGCTGTTTACATGCGGCTTCATACTGACAATGAGTGAATTTCAATCGGCAGTGTTGAAAAAAATGAGTTAATTGCAATACTTTCATGTAAAATTTTCCTGGGGACCTAACGAGTAATTATTTTTAAATTAATATCACATAATAACATAAAACCATAATCATTACGCTTATAACGGCGACAGTAAATGGCGCCATCAGCAACTACAATATAGTTGCCGAGGAGTATTTGCTTGTTTCTCTTTTTAACCATGATCAATATTGAGATTGTAATGGTCGTTTAAAAAAGGCTCAAATGAAAAATTGTGATAGACCGGGAGATTTATTCCTGGAACCATCCCTCGTATATTCCAGTTTTTATTTACATGTGTACCCTTTTGTGCTAACGTGTAAGGAAATCCTTTAGCACACACAAGGGTTAATGGAGAGTCTTGTGTAACCATGGCAACATAAACTAATTCTCCATGTTTTCCTCTTTGTTGTCCGAAGCAGCCTGCCACTGATTACCGTCCACGCCGAAGAGAAGCAACCAAAATGGATGAGGCGAGCGGTGAGGCGCGGCCGGCAGATGGCGCCGCGCGTCGTCAACAGGGCGCGGTGTCTCTACACCCCGTAGCCACGCACCGCTCGAGAGATGGCATTTATAATCCGTGGGTTCGTTGGTTTGACTCGAGGTCAAATGCGATCCAACCCACCGACTGCTATCGGAATTCAAAGGGCTGTGTCGATCCTTTTGTGAGATGCATGAAGCAGATGCTATTGTGTACGTTCAAACAAACTGTGAACTAATTGATGAAGATAACAAAAGTGTTCTGTCTCTTTTGTAACGATTTTTAATTCATTAAAAATATTATTTCATATTTTTTCGTGTTCAGTGGGTGAAAGTTTTGACTCCATCGTGGTTTTCGTTATGATGCGCCCTGTCCAGGAAAAATTCCCATCCAAATGGATCAGCACGATCTTCGTCTTGCAAATTACTACTTTGCTTGATACTAATTTGCAAGACGCGTAATTAGGGGTGTGGCGGGGGGTGTTAGGACATCGGTCGTTTTTAAAAGACTGAAGAAGTGCACGATGAAGGCTACTGCCTAAATAACCACAAGTATGCATAATTTTTAGAAATGGAATAATTTTGAATACTTCTGAATAATTTTGAATATTAGTTTCTATTCATGATCCATCGGGGGTTGAAGAAAACTGCCCTCGAACATGTGGAAGGTGAGATTTGATATCCAATTTATCTTCTGTTGGACATTGGTATTATTAGTAATATTAGTTTCTTCACAATGGACTATTGGTTACCTATAATAGAAATCTGGCAGTAATACATTATATTTTTGGATAATCAATTGCATTGAGCATCCTTGCAAGATTTGAACTGCGTAACAGCATGCAATAGTTCTACAATCAATCCGGATAGTTAGGTGATTCGACCAATCCCGTAATAGGTATTTAGTGGTTAATGTCGCAAGTATGTCAAGAGATATTCGAGCAATACCTAAGCTTCCATTACGGGAAAAATGGCTAGCATAAGCGTCGTGGGCGATGGTGTTTGTCCGTAAGAAATCAGTTCCAACAACCGTGAGACCGCAACGGTCCTGTCCGTACGCAATAGAAACTAACAGTTCCATTTAATGACTCGAATAACTTCCATGCCTTGCCCGCAATACCCACCTGACGGAGCGGACCTTGCCCCGTGTTCTAACTTCCGAATTTACCGTGACCACTTCTTCTTCCCAACCCTACCCAACAGAGGCGCTGCTACGAATCAAGGCTAGGCGGGGGTTTAGGTGCAACTAATACCGGGGTGTTTTGGGGTATGGAATACCCTCGAGGATAAGCGGTAGGTGCGAGATTAATAAATTGCGGATTTGGTTCAAAATGTTGAGTTTTACGGCTTTCTGAGAGATATTATAATTAATCCTTACACTATGCTATTAATAATATCAATCCAATTAAGTAAAATGGATTAAACTATAAAATTTCTCTGAGCTCTGGGGGGGTTTTATCCCCCAAACCCCCTCCCCCCCCTTTCGCTGCGCCACTGCTACCTAATGCTCCTCATGCCGCTTCTGCTTTCAAAAGCGTTACCAACTGAATGAATATAAGGGCATAAGGGCTTTTAACTCGTTGCGTACCAGGGTATTTAAATGCAGAGGAACTACGTCCCTGGGTAGAGGTCAGTGGCGGCGCGTGCGTATACGCATGTTAGCAAGTGCACACCCAAAGATGAATAAATTATAAAAGAAAACTATTCCTTTGCAACGCGAAGGATAAAAGTACTGTCTGCATATGCAAGAAACATGAGCCTCCGAACGCTACAGCTATCTCCTTTTCGAATTCACCGCTCTACGAGTGTGCGATCCCGTGGCATCATGCCGGGCGCATTTTCGGTTTGTGCGATTGCTTGAGGGAGCTCTGGCGGGACGAGGTAAGCGGGGGGGTATGTGCTGATCTAAGGGGCGAGGGGAGCAGACTCAAAACCATGCGAATGCGCACGCGCATGTTTTTGGTGACTGACTAGCAGGTAGTGTAGTGGTGTAGCCGCCACCTACACTACCTGCGCCCAGGATCCTAGTCCGTCTACAGAGCCATCTGTATAGCCGTTTTCTACACTACTTCCTCATAGGGTGTAAGGAAAAGAGAATGTATTTCAACTACCGTCAGTTGTAAAGGTGTGTTGAGAATAATTATTTTCATGCATGCTAATATTATTTCTGTTCATGCAATTTTAAAGGTAGAGTGTACCAGTGATATGTTTTGCTTGCTATGTATTCTATTACGACGAAATATGACGCTCATGGATTAGGATTAACATAATATAATTAAATCATCCTATATCTGCTCTAATGCACACCCTAGATAAATTACCACCAGCCGCCACTGGTAGAGGTGTTGGGATTGAAAATATGTGCAAGTTTGGGCCAACCGCCTTCGGTTTAAACGTATTTAAAAAGCTAATGTTTAAAATATAACTTGACCTAATAAAACGTTACGAAGCGCCCATTCACAATAAGTTGAGAATTACCACTGAAAACTTACTACCAAATATCCATAGTAGGTATGCTTCAAAATTTTTTAAGTTGATGCGCCTAAATGACGAGAATCTTCGTCATCCTTCCGGAACGTTCAGGAAAGAAATAACGAGAATTCACGCCATCCATAGGCAGGCGTGAATTGCTCTAGCTCAGCTGAGCTCTCACTCTAGAGTGGTGGCTCGCCTAAGGTGCGCTTTTACTTTCGTGGCCCACAATACATAGGTCGAAGCTAATGGGCTCTACTATGGCCAGATGTCGTGAATGCATAATGTCTTCATCATTCATAAATATTTAAATATAATATATCATCGGATTTCCATATTAAAATGATCTAACCTACTCTTACATTGATCTTGAAATATAATAGATTCATTATTTTACGTTGCTGAAACGCACCAATTACTCATGTACGCGCGAGAGATTGAGATAGGTAAACCCGAAGGGCCGAAACCGACTTTGACTGAATTTGATGAATATTTTCCTGCGATGTAAAGACCCCTTGCACACACACCGATTTTTGACGGTCGGTAAAATAACGGCCGTCCACATTTCAATATTGAGGGCATGGAACCTTGCACACTGACCGACCACGCACCTGAACCGGTAAAATGCCAGTTAGCAGCCGCCTATTGCCACTGTGGATCACCGGTGCCGACACAACAACCAAGCAAGAGATCGTTTGACCGGTTAAAATCCGGCGTGTTTGCAAAGAGCGCTCCACCAGTGTTTTTACCGGCCGACCAAAATCGGTATGTATGCAAGGGGCCGCAGACGTGATTGCCTCTCGTCACCAAGGATACGCTCTGCATTGGAACCAAACTAATGTTTAGCGTTAGAGAGTGCTAAGAGAGCGTCCATTAATTACGGGAGGCGTTTAGGAGTGGGCGTAACGAATCTCGTCCATTCTCCCGTGGTAGTCTCGGCACATAATGCCGCAAAAGACAGTGAAAATTGCGATAATTATTCAAGGATATTAAGTGCAGG
Source organism: Ischnura elegans (assembly GCF_921293095.1). Taxonomy (NCBI): domain Eukaryota; kingdom Metazoa; phylum Arthropoda; class Insecta; order Odonata; family Coenagrionidae; genus Ischnura; species Ischnura elegans. Next base: position 48,563,737 of record NC_060250.1, on the reverse strand, counting down.
CATCCAGCCTTCAAACAGCAAATGGCTTATCCCCCCCTCCGAAATTTTTTCCCTTGTGGCGACTGCCCACGATACATTCCCTGATGAGAAAACTAGCCCACGGACATTTATCCTTTGATTTTTCACTTGACTTTAAAAAGATGTGACCTGAGATGAGGGTATCAGGTGCGAAATTTTTACAAAATAAGATATTTACAACTATCACCAGTACCCTAAAGTCTATAATGTTTTCGAAAAATAAGGCGGATTTTGGAAAAGAAACGCCCTCGGAGACCAAACCATAATAACTGCGGCCGTTTCGGTGAAAACCAACGATGACTAAAAAATTTCAGCACAGTGCAGACGAAATTTGTAGCGTACCTACTTAATGAAACTAATGATTTTAATTGGCAAAAAATTAACTATAGAGGTAACCCGCATACCACTCAAGTACCCTAGGTAAATTACAGGCTACGTGCCAGTCTACGGGAAAAACTCGGGCCTCCTCTATGCTAAAGACCCTTGGAAGAGAAGGTCAAAGGTTAAAATAATGGCTCACCATTTGTGCCTCTTCGGGGTGGTCCTTCTATCGAATGCAGATGCTGCCAAGCACACGATATGCGCACGCAAGTCCCACTCAGGCACGCGTCGAAAAAGGACGCAAAGGAAAGATACTCCCGTCGGAAGACGTGCGAGTCGTGTCCAACACACAAGCCAAATGGACACTGCAGCTTGCAACACGTGGTCCCCATGCTTTTCGTTCAAATTTCTAGGGCTTTAGTTCAAATACAATCGCAGCGACGCCTCTACGGCACTTACAAATTGGGTGGCAGGGATTTACGTGTTGCCTTGAATGGCAGTAGAATGGCGAAGAGGAGGCGAAATACGGAAGTAAGGGGAAAGCGGGTAGCGCTCGGAACAGATAAAATAGTGAGACAAGAGGGACAATATGGGGCACATTCATGGGGAGTGGAGTGAGCGCAGGGATGCCGACTTACAAAAATATTGGGGGGGCCCAAACCGGGGATCTTGCCCCGGGAAATTTTATAAGTAGTGAGTTTTAAGTTTTTTAAGCATTTTAGAAGAGTCATAAGATCAACCTTAGAACTCTGACAACTTGAATCCCGATAGCTGGACACTGCGGGGGAGAATCGAAAAGCCAGACACATTTTTTCCTCACACCCATAACGAATTTTTGAGGGGTCTCGGGCCCCCTCAGGCCCCATGGAGTCGGCGCCATGGAGTGAGTGCTGAGAGCTCAACCACAAAATCTGTGGCATTTCCCCCTGAGTGCGACCTTTACGTACTAGCTCAGTGTGTGCGCTCCCAAGGGAAGTCCCTCAAGTGTCACTACCAGATCTCGCTAAAATTTTGCGAGGTGATATAGAATGGTTTCCCATGAGATCTATTTTTTGCTTTAGCCTACAATTGTAAATACTTTTCGAGATATTTGCGACGGAAAATATGTACCAGTAAACGCCTACATTTATGAAGTCTGTTGAACAGTACTACACAGTGGCGCCGACTCCATGGAGCCTGAGGAGGCCCGAGCCCCCTCAAAGATTCGTTAGGGGGGGCGGAGCCCCCTCAATAATTCAAGAAAATAATTAAGTTATATTATGCTTTGTGAAATCACAAAAATAAATTGGTATTTTCCCATGTTTGACGATATATACCTTTAAAAATATATTCGATAATGTGTTAAAACAAATAGTTTTAAGGTAGTAAGCAGGTTAACTGAAAACAAGTGGTGTGAATTATGATAGTGTTATGGTGCTGCGACACACTTTGAATTTAACCTCTTCCCGGGGTAAGACCCCCGATATGGGCCCCCCAATATTTTTTATAAGTCGGCGCCCCTGGCACTACAGCCCCCAATTTTGTGCTTTTAATTTTACTTCACTCACATTGACCAGTGGCATAGCCAGGGGAGGGGGTTCGGGGGGGGCCGGAACCCCCCTTAAAAGGGGTAAGCCGCATTCCATACCAAACTTTCAGGAATAATAACATCACCGAAACCGGCAGAACAGTAAAATCACATCAGGAGGAACAGTTAGAGCAATTCGAATGAGGCAGCCCACCAATTCCACTGCGGCCGAACACTTGGCTCTGAGCCACGCACACAGCCCTAACAAAATAAAACAATCTTCACCAAAGTATAAGGTTTTAGGCAGGTATTCCTGAGACAATCAATAGAAATAAAAAGGGCTCAACACAAAGGCAGGCATGGCAAACCAGTAGTAAAGAAAAACAATATCCAAGTCATCAACTGTCCTCTACTCCCATCTTCCTCTCCCCCTATCACCTGACTCAGCGTCATAGTGATTGGCCGAATTAGCTGTATTGAGTGAGGAATAATTAGAGAATTTTTGAAGGGACAAACTGGCTGGCAACGAGTAACTTAATTGCAGCTTGATACAATAATAGGAATAGAATCCTCCCAGAGATGAAGGGCTGAACACAGGAAGCAATGCTGTTATGAGAGGGACATACAAGGGGGAAGGTGCCCTTGGTGTGAGGGACAGCGACGCATTGCTATCCCCTGGGTGTCCAATGTTGTTGTGACGTAGGACACCTGATGGACCAATAACCACAACTACCAACTCAAAGTGAGACGGCATCCACGGGTGATCCCACACTGGTCTAAGAGGTTTCAATTCCTGTCACTGTACCAAGCAGAAATGAAGAGTCAATCTTAACCAACTAGTTTGTGCTTATAAATATGCCATAAATGCTCCTCACTTACTACAACATAATCGGCCAATCACTAAGACAGCAGATAGCATAAAAATATGAATGAAAAAAGCCCTGCCTATATAGATTCCCAAGAAAAAGCAACCAGTATTTGATGGGAAAAATGGCGCCACTCAAACAGTGACATGGGAACAAAGCCCAAAATTTTGAACCATACCTGAGGTTGAATTTAGTTGGGGCAGGGAGGTTATTGCTGAAGAATGGCAAATGAGTGAGCGCTTTCTTAATATGAAAGGAAAGGAGCACAGCCAATGACAGACCAAGTTTTGAGCCTGTATGCAGGCCTCCAACCACCGCCCACAAAATGATGTCTCATTCCATCATGATTTCACGGGGATTGGTATCTCTACTTACTATGGTCATGACTAAAAATTAAAAGAGCACTTTAGTGTATTATAAAAAAATACATAATTCATAACAAATACATATTTACATATGTACAAAATTAATTGCATTGTTTCAGGTGTGCCAGCATGGAATTTAATAATTATTATGAAAAGTAATAATACTAATATCGTCATTCCATGCATGTTTAATGCACAACTATTCAGCAATCTAGGTTTAGATGAAAATCTTTACCATCAAAAACTTTGGATATAGAAGGAATTGAAAAGTTACATAGACCTCATCACAACGGATACTTTTAAATATTTCTGTGCAGAAATAATCCATCGACTCTCTTTGCCAAGTATCTCATTGAGGAGAGGCACCAAAGTGATTTTGATCCAGAGATCAAAATAAAACTTGGACATCAAGGGGCTGCACTTGGATATCAAGGGGCTGAGGGTGGATGAGTAGGAGAGGATGGAAATATTTAAAAGTCTTCATTGTGACGAGGTGGTCACAAACAACTTTTTATACAACTCCCAATCTCCCTTTTGGACCTTCCTCCCATACATGTGTATACTCCAGATTGGGAAGCATCTCGGCATCTAGCCTGGTATGTCAATCAGTTACTATGAACAGCAAGTCTGTGCAACTATAAACGAGTCTGTGTAACTTCAGTTTCTTCTATAACCAATGTGCCTTATGATGAAGATCTTCTTCGAAACCTAGGATGCAGAATAATTGTACATTTCACATTTATGGAATTACAAGCCAATTGTTATTACTTTTCATAAATAATTAATGTTTCTCGTGAGTAAAAATTGATCAGCAAACAATGAGAGAATGTGATAAACTTTCCAAATGCAAAATGGAAAATGCCTTTCATATATCTCCAGCAGTTATGCTTCTCCTCAACTTAAAGTTTCCTCCCCTAATCTCCTCCATGAGTCTGTCCACAATGCAGGAGTCATCCACCACACTCTCCACCACTCTGCTCTTGCCCCGCACTCGGATGAAGCTTGGCTGTCCACTCAATTTGGGCTTTTCCACTTGCTCCTTCTTCCTCTCAGCCTGTTTCCTCTCCACTATCTTCCTCTGCTCGTTTTCCTGCAAACAACATGGCCAGCACATTTAAAATCAAAATCACAAGAGCAATGCATACCTAACCATGAATCAACAACTATTTTATAGTATTTATCACACAATTATTCAGGTCCAGCGGTCATTTCAGCTATGCTTTTAAATGACAGGGAAAATGAATTCCTCAAGCCATCATTTTTTTATATCTCTCAAATATTTGAGACATCTTTGAGTGTCCAGGGTGCATTGCCAAGACACAGAGGGATGTGGATTCATGTTTCTGAAAGACTGTATTTCATATGGCAGAAAAACCCCACCATTTTTCAGCAAAACACACTAAAAAATTTTCCAAATTGAATGCCATCCGGATTAAACCATCCTCTCACAAAAAAATGGAAGCAAGAAGAATCAGTTCAAGAGATCAACTATAGTCAACCAGTAGAAGCCTGGCCCCTAAACGAGTAATATATTACACAGACTCAAGAGTCAATGACCATATGACGGCATAGGCAATCATTTCAACATCTCCTACAGCAAAACATCTTCCTTGCTTGCTCAATGATTCAACCCGTAAGCTGCTTTGGATTGATGAGGATAGAGCTCATCCCAGACTCAGCCAAAGGCATTAGAATTTCATGCATACAGTGTAGGGAGCCGGTATCTTTCAGTGTGCCTGAGTGTGTGTGTCAAGTTGCACTTTGAGGATTTTCAAGTAGGATGTCCAATGGGGTGCCTTGTTTTGCCACTTTTTTTAGGAGCGAATCATAATAAGTATTCAGCAAAAGTTGCATACACGGATGGGTATTACAAATATGATTTTTTTCCCAATCGGTTAATATCTTCTATCTGCCATTTTGCCTTAGTGTAAAGAAATTTTAAAAAAAATGTAAATAATTTAAATATGTAATTTCAATATAGTTAAAGCAAGCACTCATTTTTTTCAATGGGGTATAATTTTGGACTTAAGCTGATATGTTGACCAAATACGCTTGCTGTATTGCCTTCAATAATCAAGAGAATGACCTTTTATTGTGTCCCGGAAATTAGTTTTGTGGGGTAGGCAACTCACAACATGCCACCTCATTTTACACTATAAATGACGTGAAATAGAAATGTTTTCATTCAAATACGTGTAAATCATGTCTGAAAATTTCAATGGTAGTCAATTATTCAAACCAATTTGGGCTGAATAACTGAGTGAGTGAAACTGAACATCTCACCACATGGAAAACTTGAGAGAGGAATTCACCATTGTCTACTGAAAGAACCAATTGGCATTTTAAAAAATTGCAGTGATACCTTATCTCACTGAATAAGAAACTTTACTATTTCATGAGTGTTGAGCGATAAAAAATGAAATTACCTTCCAGCACTTCTCAACAGAGTTCAAAAAATCAGAGAAGATCTTAAAACATTCCTCAGGTTTGAACTTTGAAGTGTCTTCACAAAAATGTACAGCCAGCTTCTTGCATTCATCTTTCACTCTGTCCAGCAACTGAACCAGCTGTTTGATGTCCGACACAGCTTTTTCCATCCATTCTATAAAAAACAACCAGTAAAACATGACTAAAGTTATTATGCAACAAACCAGAGGAAGATCCCAGAATTATATCAGTGGGCAGTCATAAGAGCAAGAAATAGTATTGCCGTTGTATGCATCATCAAAACTGGAAATAATATGTATACATTGCCAGATGTAATCATAATTACTTCCCAAGCAAACCTTGTCTGCGTGTTATTTTGAGGTTCTTACATTGTTCAGAATGACTAGCAAGTAATTATATAATATCACCACATTATTGCATGAAGGCACAAGCAGAAACATGAAGCACAAAGGAAACACAATGAACTTTGACGCAGTAAACCATTTAACATAATCACTCTGACAAATTCATCATTGATGGGAGCAGTGGAGCAGCGAGGGGGGGGGGGGGGTTTGGGGGATAAAACTCCCCAAGAGCTCAGAGAAATTTTTTGTTTACTCCATTTTACTTAATTGGATTAACATAACTAACAGAATAGTGTAAAGGTTAATAAAATACCCCTCAGAAAGCCGTAAAACTCACCATTTTGAACCATTTATCTTAAAATTTTTCTGAGGAAGGGCACCCGCACCTCCCGTTTACCGTGGCTTGTATTACATATCCCCCAGACCCCACAGTATTAGTTGCACGTAAAACCCTCCCTAGCCTTAATCCATTACTGCACCCCTGGATGGGAGCACTGATGTATACCAACTGCTGCGACAGAAGCAGGATTTAAGTCACATATTTTTGCACGGTATCAAAATGGTCCAGCCAAACACCAAACTGTCTCCTGAGCAAGTCCAATCTCCTTAGTAGCCCCTTGTCTTCCTAGGCACACTTAAGGCTATCTCATGCTTCCATTGCCATTTTACAAGATCGCAATTTTACATGAATTAAGCAATTTAGCATGACCATAAGGTGGGGATTAATATCCAGGATTTTTTTCTGGGGGCACAAGGGTCTGACAAGCAAGTAATCTTCTCATATTTGAGAGAAAAACAAGATACAATACTTAGTGAATGAAATATTCTTTATCTTAACATGAAAGTTATTAATATGAATTAAATGATTGAGGCTCTGTAATACACAAAAAACTAACATTATGATAACAATATTAAAAAATTTATTTTTATTTTATTTTGGGTGCCCCCCTTAGACATTTAAAAAATAGATAAAAGGTCCCCCCACTAAATTTGTCTCTGAGCATAAGGCATATCTTAGCTCTGGCCTTTTCATCTCTCTTGCTTTCACTCCCTGGGACACTTGACATACTCCTTTCCCCATTGAAGAACTTAATCTTCTTTCCAATTACAAGCAATGATATAGCTCTCACTAGTGTGCACAGCTCCCTCTCCAGGGGGGGCTCCTTACGAGACTATTTTAACCCAAACAAGAGTGTTATATCATGTTGTCTGATATCATGTTGTAGCATTCACAAAGGCAACGCATGGCTCTCACCTGAATACTGCTGCCGGATGCCTTCATCTCTGGAACTCTTAATTCTCTTCACAATGGATACAACTGACTTTTCTATTGAGAGTATTTCTGCCTCAACACCTTCCAGCGTTATTCTGAGGGTAAGAAAATGGCCATACCTTATATGTATACATATAAGTAAAGTCATTAATATTTGCTAATATGATCTCTCACAATTGCAAAGGATGGTTCTATGCTTACAGAATTTGACAGTTTTTTTCCAAATGACCATGACATATAACATTTATCTATTTTTTCAAGCAGAAGGTTTGCTTTCTAATTTTTTATAACACAACGTCATGTCCCCCAAAGTCTGATATCATGTGAAGAAATGGGTTCAGAAGGGGATTATATTTTTTGCTTTTTAAAAGTAATGACTGAAAATAGGGGGCTAGGATTATTTATGATAGCTGATTAAGTTAAATTTTACAGCATGATACTTCTCAACTTCTAATGTTAATATGAATTCAGTTCAATGCATAGAGAAAGTTTCTTGATACATCACTATAGGCTTTCCAAATTTCCTCAATGATTATTTACGCTCCATTCGATTTCAGCACCAGCCATGGCATATTCAATACACGAGCGACAAAAATAAATTAAAATTTCTTTTCTTTTGACAAAATCAGAAATCCGAAGCTAGTTATCTTGTATTTCAATATTTTAAAATAATTCATCATCATAAATATTGCTCATGTCATGAATTATCATACTGTATTGTTTTTGCAAAAAATTAAAAGGCTTCCCAGACGGCACAGGAAGTTTTCGTACCTGAATACGAGGGTGGACCATCAAGATACAAAAATCGCGCTTAGGAAGTTAGGAAAAAGGTTTTGTTTCTTTATTTCCTTTAATGACGAAAAAAGATGCAAGAGGACTGGCAAATTCATATCGATATCGCATCGATAAAATTGTATCTCATCGATAAAACTGTATTCGGTCTGGGACTATTTTCTTTCGCGGGTGGTGCCATCGTGCCATATCCTCCTAGAAAGATCACATGCCTTCACAAGCTAGCACAAGCCGTTGGAGATCGCATCGTTTACGTCACGTCTCACCACATTTCAGGGATTTTTGTGGTTAAGTTTGTGAAAAATAGTGTCTGGTAATGGTGAAGTTTCCCTTATTCTTAAATTTCATTCACTGGGCTTCAGAAACGTGTTTGTGAGATATTTTTGTTAAAAATGCCTTTCGTGTGTGTATTGTCGGGATGTAATGGAAACTCCGGGACATAGTTCAAGTTTTTAGCTTTCCAAAAGATCCTGAGTTGAAGAAGAAGTGCATTTGGGCGATAAGAAGAAAACATTTCACCCCTACGAAAAACTGTGAGGTATGTACTCTTTCTCGCTGTAATTATTTGGATGTAATTTTAAGTTAGAAGTGGCTTCGGGATGTTGATGCATCAACATCCCGAACTATTCAGTACTCAAGTACTATAGTACTATTCAGTACTAAAAATGGTGATTCAAAATATTGTAGCAGCTATTCTTTTGAAAATCCTTGCATTTTAGTTGTCTTTTTTGTATTAATTCATTTGGTAAACGTGTGGTTAAAGGAGAAACTAGGAATAAGCTGCCAAGTTTATAGGATCGAATATTGCTTCTTAGCTTGCCCTATGGTGTATTACACGTCGGCTTTCATCATTTCAAATTATCTTATGCTATAGTTTAAAACAATAAAAATATCAGGCATACAAATATTTACTATATTTACGAGCCTAGTAATTTGATTTCTCATGCAGAAATACCAAAAATTGGAAATGATTTGACCTAGGTAATAAGTTACATGGTATTTTATTATTTATTAATTTTAGGTGTGTGAGCTTCACATCGCACCTTGTGATATCAGAAAATAATCTGTGGCCTTGGACGAGAAGACGAGGAGAAAATTCTTGCTGAATTGAAGGTGCCCAGATTGGAGGAAGGTACCATTGCTTCACTGTTACCTGTCGCCAAGAAGACAGACATTGTGGCAGAAGTGACATATTTGTGGATGTGGATTTGATTTGTGCAAGTTGATGCTGTGATAGTGGACGTTCATCGGAGAAAGTATTGAAGATAGTTTTTATGTATCGACCAGTCCTCTTTTAAATAATTTTCTATTCGAAAGAGAATAAGAGTAATTGTTTCGCTAAATTAGATGTGGGATAGAAGAGAAAATTGGAAATATTATTGTGGTTGACAATAGAAAATACATAATATATGTATTGTATTTCTGTGGGTTTTTTCTTTCCTGCCTCTTTAAAATTTCTTGTGGTGGTGACTTCATGCAAAGTAAGTATAAAATCGGAGGTGTGATCTAAGAGATACCATGTTTTATTTTACAAGTGTTTATGCTGGTGATTTGGCAGGACTTTCATATTTTTAATAGGTTGATACATTTACTGCAGTGACCTAGAGACTTTTACTCATCCCAAATAATTTTTCAAATACTTTAGCGCCTGATATGGGTAAGTTTTAGTAGCTGAGACTGAACTATACGTTAATTTTTGCTTGCATTTTGATGAATTCGATCATACTAATAGCAAGTGTGTCAGCAATCCTGTTTCATCGGCAATTTTTATTTAAAAATTTTATTTCGTCAGGCTTTAGGGTAAGCTTTTTAATGCTCGTGGGCTATGTGATGTCTTATTTAGTGTCAAAATTAATAAGAATTTACTCTTATTAACATCTCAAGATTTCCAAGTAAGTACGAGCCACTTAAGAATGCTGGATGCTGGGGATGCGTGAATTAGCCTTGAGAATCTCATTTTTCGCAGTTATTTAAGTGGCCGAATAAGTTTTGTAAGTTCTCAATAGGTAAATAGTACTGTATCATGGTAATTAGAATTCATGATATAGTATTATTTACCTATTGAGAACTTACAATTCATAATGATTCATAACATTCTCGCTACGGTTGATAGCTATCGATTGTGTTGCGTTCGATACATTTTTCGATCGTGCGAGTTACGATATATCTAATTTTCGACCCAATCGATTGAGATTAGCCTGAGTGCTGTGTTCCTGCGCGCTTCGTATCCTATCGTACGTGCTTCATAGCGGACATTCACATGCTGCGTACGCGCTTCGTCGACAGGCCACGAATGGAAAGTATCCATTGACGAAAAGCGACGGAGCGGCATAGTATCCCCGTAGTCAATGGGTACTATGTACATACGAATTAGATACGGAGGGTTCTGATATGTTGGCAGTGGCAGTGGCAGTTGGCAAGTTTTTATATGATTTGAATATATCAAAATTCAAGGTAATTTATGTGGTGAAATTGAAGTTTCAAATTTCTTAAATTTATTTTCTAATGAATTTTTGTATTTATGATTCATTCTTCATATGTACTTATCAAAAATATGTTTTCAACAAAAAATTGGACCATGCTTGCCATGAATTCCATGTAAATGCATATCACCAATATTTCAATAGAGTGCATTATACATATGTAGTACCTTGACACCTCATGAACATATTTTATCTCTTTGGTGAATCTCGGAGGGCCTTTTTGATCTTCTGCGGTTCTCTTCCCATCCCCACACTCAACCTCCATGTTCTCAGCAAGCTCGACCAAGTAATGCAGCAGAGTAATCCTCGGAGTGTTGGCTCTTGTTTGCAGGAGACTTGGAAGGGTTGCAAGGCGGAACCCACTCGCCTCACCAGCGTAACTTCCCTATATACAAGGAGAGAGCAGATTGGATTTCAAAGACACTCACAAGTTTGTACTAGGGGCCAAAAAAAGTTTGCCAAGAAATTGAGTGGCACTGCTTATGCTCAAGTATGACTTCCTCTACTGTTGTACATGTAATTCCAAAGCCAGGCATGTAGTAATAAATTTCCATTGGGGGAGCTTGCCCAGTGAGAAATGGGTGGTGGAATCCACGTGGAACTCACGTGGAGAATTGACGTGGATACCTCGTGTTTTTGGCCGTGGAATCAACGTGGAACCCACGTGGAAATTTGGTGGAAAAATTAAAACAGCAGTTGGTGCTGTCCTAAAACCATTAAAACCTCAACCACTCTATATCTAAACCTTCTATATATGTGTCTACGATTTTTCATGTGCTCTCATGGCTGCCTTTCCACGAATTATATAAAAATAGAATGTGCGATACATTTTCACATAACTAGCGTGGTTTCAGGATGATAAATGACGCAATGTCACCAGAGAGTTAAGTTCCACAAATTAGAAATTCTGTTTAACATTTTATGATAATCACCACAAATCCACTTGAAATCAACGTGGATTCCACGTGGGTCCAACCACTCAATATCCACCACCACCAAATATCCACCACTCAACGTGGATTCCACGTGGGTTCCACGTGGATTCCACCACCCATTTCTCACTGGGTGGGTGGTTACTTACATTGATATTTTTTTGTCAATTAACGGAACTCACATCAATTGGAAAACAATGTCTTTTATTAACACGCTGCGTACCGGGGTATTTAAATTCCTAGGAACGCCGATTCTGGGTGGAGGTGTTGAGATTGGAAATATGTGCCTGTTAGGGCGTAATGCCTTTGGTTTAAACATGGTTAAAAAGCTAATGTTTAGAATATAACTTTACCCAATCAAACGTTATGATGCATCAATTCATTATGAATAACGAACAACAACTGAAAACGTACAAACAAATACGTATTGTACGCTTTAAAATTGTTTAGGTTGACGTGCCTAAATGACGAGAATCTTCGACATCCGTTCGGAATGTTCGGGAAAAAAAATGACGAGAATTCTCGCCATCCGTACGCAACGTGTTAAATCAGCTTCACATTTCATTTGCATAATCCTGAATGTTGTATTCATCTTTAACCAACATAAAAAAAAACTTTGTTAACTTCCACGGGAGTGTTTCTCCATGGTTTTTTCAAACTGTCAACATCATCGGGATACTCATTGGTTTAACATGAATCTATTCTGAGACATGCAAATCAATCACAATCAAAGAAAGAAAGATAATACCCACTGCATTTAAATAATTTCCAGATTGAAGAATCAACGCCAGAAACTTTTTCAGTGAATCATTTGTCATGAGTGACTCACATGTGGATTGTATTTTTTTGAGCTGAGGCTGAATCTCTGATATGGATGGCACCAATTCTTCTTTCTGAAAAAGAGATTGCACAATTCAATGCTAACACAATGGTCAATATTATTGCATATTCAATCATGATTGATTTCTGGGGTATGTTCTCAATATTGCATTCTTCGCATCAAAACCGTTCTGAACCAAAGTTTGGAGAGTATGAAGTGGCCCTGGAGTGAGCACTATCAATCAAAGTGAAGGCAAATGAATCAGAATGTATTGTAAGAAACTTTCACCATTAAAAATAGAGGAAAGTACAAAAATAGTTTTATTTACTTTTTTCATTGTAGTTCTACCATATTTCATGGAATACTGAAAAACTTGAATTATAAAGCAATATTCACGGTTGTTAGTGGGGATCTCTCTTTTTAAACAAATTCATTTTGGGACCTCTAAATGACATGAATGCACTTTGCACATAAATGCACCAATGCTTCGAGTGCTCCAAAGTGCACGTCGCCAATGTGCAACAATGACTGTTTCAGCATGATTGCAGTATTGATGTGCATCCAGTGATATTCAGAACAACACACCCCAGCTGATCAAGCAATTGATGATGGGAAAGATAAGGGTAGATACCAGAGCCATTGCTTCAATTCGGAGACTATACTCAGGAACAGCTGACAACTGAAGGTAGAATTTCTCGGCAGCTCCTAATAACTGAGGGTCACCTGTGAATGAAGTCACCAGAGCCAACTGCAAAGGAATGAGTGTTGATGAGACTTGAGCAACTCACACTAACAGAGAATACACGTACGAATTAGGAAAGCTCACTCCTCACTTCCACCATAGAGCATATTCATTCAGGTAAAACCAAAACCATGTCGAATCTCTATGAGGTCTTCTATACAGATATATGTCACTGATCCCCAAGCTCTGAGATCACACTTTGTAACATATTTCCTTCAGATAAAAGGCTACTGCTCTCCCATATGGACCATGCAGCTCTGACAATACATGCTTCCCACAATAAATAAACTAGCTTCATTGCTAAAATGGTCCGGCACTATTTCCCTCTACCACAATACATCTTATGGCTTGATCTTATCCTCTCTATCAATCAAACAGCTCAGCTGTCAAACAAGAAAAACAGACAAAGAAGACAAAGTTTGTTATTGAAAGCTTTCATTATAAGCATTTGCTTTTCTTTGATCATTACCCTCCTTCTGTTCATGTGTTTCTCTAGATAATCAAGAAATTGCACCCTATATTTATTATCAGATGTTTGTTTTTAGGCCTGGTTTGTGCGTTTAACTTGACTGCTAGACAGTAATTAAAAATGAAATCTATCCATTAATATGAGCACAGAAGAGTCGCAAGGGTGCCAAAACATTTCATGGCGGTAGAAGTAGAAATAAAAAGAAATACAAATGGTGTATGAGAAATATTTCATCTCCTCTGGTTTGTTGAGAAAATTTACTCAAATTTGGATTACCATTAAATAGCAATGAAAAATAAATCTTCCCATTCTTTCCCTAGTTTATAATAAGAAAAAGCAAAAGTTACAGCCCACAATTCATGCGTTATTAATTGGAATCATTACAGTTCTCGTTCATTTTAGTTATCAAAGGATTAAATCCAGTGACTTTTTGCTTCGAATACCTCATGAAGAGTCCAGCTCATCCAGAAAAAGAAATATACATGTTAGGGATGTGCGAGTAGTACTTTTTGATCTCGAGTCGAGTTGAAAACTACTCGCGAGTATCGAGCTGAGTCAAGTATGGCACTCGTGAACCAGGCAATTCAGCTTTTCTATTTTCTATTTCAATTCTATGCTTAGCTTGATGTAAAAAGGAAAAGTTAATGAGAATGTAAATCATGTCAGAATTAGCAAATCAAAGATAGAATGATAGGAAACAAAAGTATCGCATTAGGAAATATGAGCAGAACAGCGGTCCACTCCGATTACGCCGCCAAGTGGGAAGATGGTCGGCCACAGCGTCTGACCAAAAAGTATTCGCTGATCATGTTGACCACTATGGTGGTTGATTGATACATATACTACAAGCTGAACCTCATAGGTTATGGGATTAGAATGACTTATTGACCATAAAACGGTTTTATTACATGAGTTTTCTGATATAACCTCCTGTCAGCAGGTTTCTGTACTTACTATCCTCGACAGCTCTGTAACTGAAACTACTCGACTCGACTCGACATTTGTAATACTACTCGAAGCACTCAGGTCGAGTACTACGTACTCGACTTGAATCAAATTTTCGAGTACTCGCACATCCCTAATACACGTCCCTTCATTTGTCAAACTCTATCACTATTGACAATAAAAGAATATTGGTCAGCAAGCTTATTGCTGTTTGAAATCCCACTTCCTACCATCTAAGTGGCTGATGATGTCCCAATGTGTATAGTACATACATTATTGAGTTAAAATCAAGAGGGGATTAGAGTGTTGGCTTCCTTCCCTGTATGTCCAGGTTCACATACCAAAGGTGGCAGATATTTTTCATGGAATGCCTAATCCCTGCTTAAGTGCTTTGTGGAGGGGGCTTCAAGCACAGCACACCATCTTTCTGATGGGACTTAGAGCCATGGTCCCCTTGGCAGCTATCATTTAGATCAGACTAACTGGCCTATACTGGGTTTTTCTCTACCTTTTCCTCCCTCATTGTGCAAATGACCTTAGCTGTTGGCCGCCTCCTCCAAATACCTTAATGGCAAGTGAGCATTCCCAATGCATTGTTCCCCACTCTCACAACTTTCAATCATCACAAGTCACCTCATTTTGCTCTGGCAGGATCCTCTGTAGCCTCCTCAGTCGGTCTGCTCCGCCCAGCTCAGCCACTTTCCCTGACTGGATATACTCGACTATTTCACTTGGTTTCTTTTTGAACTGCCTGAGGAATATATTTACTTGCAAACTGCGCTTAGAGTCCAGCAGATTCACTTCCACTTTTGAGTCCTTGAGAGGTTTCTCTGGGCTGCCTCCTACGCTGACCCTCTGAGCATTATCTCGGCTGAACAGCTCCTCCAATTTTGAGAAGTCTACCTTCACCCTCACCGAGCCCACTTCTTTCCACACAGAGTTGCGGTTTATTCCTCCTGGGAACGAGAACAAAATCAAATTAAATGGGCATGCATGTATTTCAATTTATTGGTCCATAATAACAGGGAGTTGCAGATAAAATGGAAATGTTAACCCTCTTAGTGCTGCAGGCTGATATATTGGCTTATGCCTCTCAACAAAATAGGGCCACAAGCAAATGTATCAGCTTTGAAGTTCAAATAAATATGTAAATATACAGCACTTAAACTATGAAATAGAAACTTAAGATAAATTATTCAGTGAAAAGTTTGATACAAGAGCAAAATTTAAAAATTGGCATGTAGATATGCAGCAGACTCCTGTTAGTACGAACAATGTTGTTACGAAGTTCTTGTTTTACGAAGCAAATAGTTGGTCCCGACGAAAAGCCTATCCAGCCCATAGTAAAAGAAACATTATGGCAAAATTTCCATTAATATGAAATTACAAACCTCGGTCCCGGTCCCAGCGGTTACAAAATGGACTTTACTATGAAGTTTCACAAATGAGCAACGGTATTAACATTTTAATTATTGCGTCGCGTTTAAGTTTTCCTTGTGTACTACTCCAAGAGTGTTGATTATGGTTCTTTCTTCAGTATGCATGCTACATAATATAATAAGTTTCATCCCTGTGGAATCATGGTGACCCACTCGTTACCGCTCGTAAATTGGACGAACAGTTAGTCCTCTTCCTACGCACATTCGATTTACAAACTTTCAGAAATACAGGCATTTTATGTATTTGTGCGTAATTTAATCGCATGTAATATACACATTTTTTTAATAGATTTATAAAAGAAACGTTCCTACCAACTTCCTTATTACAAACCTCCGGTTTTTTGGTCCCTTGAACTTCGTGATAAAGAAAGTATACTGTAAAAAAATGTGACATCACAAAAAAAATTTCAAAGGTGATACATTTCTTTTAAATATTCTTAGCATGTCTCACTACGCTTTACCTTTATTGAGTAGGTGGCAGTGAAGGGCTTGGTTAAAAGAGCCAGTAAAGAGCTAAGGATTATTCCTAAAATCTAGTTGATTCTCTGAATGTTCTCAGCTGGGTACTTTGCATTTTATTTCAACTTTACTTTTTATCATTTACACTAATAGTTACTCAATATAAGAGCTGCCTATTTAACTCAAAATACGCAGTTAGTAAAAAATATCAAATGACAATCATCAAATTATTTACATAATAATTGTTTAAAAATAGATCAACAAAACAATTAACAACTAATTATATTTTGTTTGCATTTAAGTAATATTTTTGAAGAACAGAGAACAAAATTAATTCAACAAACATCTTTTCATATTGTTTCCAAAAATGTGATGCTAAATTTGATGCTTAACAAAAACTCCAAATACACCCATACACACACCATTTATCGATCTTTTGTTCCCACCACCCGTTCCCGTTTGTAATCACAAATTCACTCACCAATGGCCTGAGCGGGAATCTTAAGCCAATTCAGAGTCTTCATTTTTCTGCTTGGCCTCGGAAACGTATGACTCCTCCGATCTGCAAATGTAGACGGAGACGAAGCTTCGGAGAAGGAGAGTGCTGCGTGACTTTGGATAAACGGCATTTCCATCGCAGGAGGGGGTGGAGGTATGCCGACCCCTGGGGGCATAGGAGGAGGGGGTGGCCCACCCAACAATGGAGGTGGAGGGGGTGGAGGTGGGGGTTGAGACAACAATGGTGGAGGCAGAGGCGGAGGGGGAGGAGGTGGGGGTTGAAACGTCAATGGTGGAGGTGGAGGCGGAGGGGGAGGTGGTGGGGGTTGAGACAACAATGGCAGAGGTGGGGGTGGTGGGGGAGGGGGTGGCATTGTTGATCCTTCCACAAGTGATGATGGCTTTTCAGGATTCCCAGGAGATGACTCAATCAGCCCGTCTCGGTCAGTCTGCGAGGGGGACGACGATGACAGAGGCATCAATGACCCTGTCTGAGGTTTCTCTGTCACTGTTTGAGTTTCTTTTGAAACTGCTTGCAATAATTTAGGCTCTGAAAGGTAACAATTTCCACGTGTGATATCATTCCTAGTAGTCACCAACCCAGAAATTTCTTTCAAATGAAAAATAATTCATCCATGCCTAGGTTTTGGAATTTTATACCTAGCAACAATCACAATAATAACGATAGTGTATGTTTTTTATTTAAATCACATTAAAAGCTTTTATCGGATTTTGAAGAATATCCAAGCCCTGGTGATCACAGACACTAAATTCCGAAGCGAAGAGTGTGGATAAGATGCTTTCATTTAATAATAATTAAAAGAAATATATAACTGAAGTGGTATTGATATCAGAGGTTGACAAATATAATACCCTGAGGCTATTTAGGCTATTCTGCTTGTGCCATGTGTTCATTTATACCAGTTTCTTTCCTTTGCCCCTCCTACGCATACTAACCCTCAATTTTGCACACTTGGAGGCATAGACTTTCGTATGGAAGGAGCAAGTAGAATACTTGTCTGAATATGCAAGACAACTCCCTTCCACAACTCACCTGTTGACAGATCAGAGCCCATGATCCGAGCCACCTGAGCTGAGAATTTTCCCTCGCTCGCCTGTGCTGTCACCTCCTCCACTATCTCCCACATGCGGTCCCCTATCTCACTCGAGAAATCCACTTTGCAGAGGTTTTCCAAGGTCATTTGGAATAGAAACCATTGATGGGTATCTTGTACCTAAAATGGAACATGCAGCATCAATCTTTGAAACCATCCATCACAGTAGCATTATCTAAATATAAATATGCATATAATGCCAAGTCTAACGTGATGCTCAAGCTGTTTCCTCAAGGTTAATAGATGAACGATTAATCCTGAACAGCAATGAAACATAGGCCATGATAAAGGGTAGCTCCAAATTAATCAAAAACATTTCTATGGCATCATTTCAATATCAGAAATAGATAAAGATACCATACAGTTGTCAAGAATTTGGGAATTCTGATGAATAATTATAATGTTACATGGTAAAATAAAATCAATAAATTCTCTAAATAAATTGATAGTACATATATAAAAATAGCTGAAAACCCATAGACATCTTTTACCAATTCATACTAGGAAGCAATTAGTTACTGAATTATGTACCATTCCCTCACTTAAATTACTGCTCCTTAGTGATTTGTGGCCTTTCATAAGAAATCAAAGACGAACTTCAAAAAACCCAAAACTCAAGAATAAGTTTCATTTCTAACCTCTGCTATGATGAATAAGTGCCTTGGTTAAGGATGAATTGCCTTGGTTATCCATAAAGAGCAAGTGCTTTTACCTGCTCAGCATCTTTCTTTTCCACTTCTTCTCCGTTTCTGAACCTAAATATGTACCTAATTGACATGTGGCACTATTATATCTACCACAGTCCAGAGTTGTTAGAAGTAGGAGTCACTATCTGAATTATATTTCCCCACCCATAGAACAACCAAATATACTCCATCTCTCCTTTCATGTCAAATCAATTTCACCGAGTACAGCATACCTTTTCAAAAATCAGCTGGAATAGCTCATGGGGAGGACGCAGTTTGCTCTCATTATTGATTGCCTCGAGAAATGCAGCGGCCTTGGGGAGCGAGTCTGCATCCAAATGCCAATTTTTGTCGAACGCCTCCAGCTGCACCTGAACATTTGACGAAGAGCTCTCTCGCATCCTCGACAACACATTTGGCAGTCCTGCAGCTGTAAAACAGGCAAAATTAGCATCGCTCTCACAAACTATCACTATTGTAATTTTCTCTTTTCTACCATCTTTATGCCCTGATAAATTTTCTCCCACTGAAATTGCCCCTTCTTCTATATCAATTAAAAATTTTACTGACTTGACATCAACTAATGCAATCCGAAAAATCAATTGTATCAGTTTCTAGTTTGAATACCATTTAATTTGCAATTTTGTAAAATTCTTTCATTTATTTTTTGTTGCTAAATTAGTGCATTTTTAATTGGCAACAATGCTGTACATGAACCATTTTATTCATAGAAATAAAATATTCTTACATAAAATCTCATTCCTCAGAGCAACTCGCCTGTGAATAGGGTCAGTGACGGCCAGCAAGCAGTTGATGAAGGCAAGGGAGGTGTGGGCAAGCGTGTCGCTGCTTTCGCATGCCTCCACCACTATGACAAAGCGGTTTCTGCTCTCCGAGGTAGTCTGTTCAGAATACATTAATGCTTAGTAAAATCAATTCATATCTACCATATATTAAACCAGATATGATTACATCTGCTTCACATTAGCACTGTTAATCTTGTGAGACCACATGAAGGATTGGATGCAGCCCATTTCTTTCATTATCTGGACAGATGGACTGTTAATATTGATTGGGCCAAATTGAGCCACATTTTTGTACCATTTTCCACCCACATTTTTAGTATAGAGTTTTTTGTCAAAACATATAAGAAGCCTGTTCAAATTTAGGTAACTATCAGACTTTTTCTTTGGCACTTGGTTTTTCTTTTTTCACCAATTTTTTCCTCCATAAAATTTATACGTATACCATCTCTCATGAGTTTGTAAGAAGGTTTTTTTTTCACATACCATTGAATTTTCAGATAAATTTTTTCATGTCTTTGGTAAGTGCAAGTCATTTTTATCTCACAAATTAAAAAATATAATCTACATTTGCACAAAGCCATTCATTATAAGATTGGGAGGAGTTCTGTTGAATAGAGAAAGCACAAGGCTGAGATAATTTTACTCAAATTCCTACAAATCGGGTAAAAATTTTATCAAATGGGATAAAAATAATGCATCAATGTCCGCCAATCAATTTTAACTGTTTTATCTTATGTTCAAAGTTAAATTTACTAAGTGACTGAGGTGAAAGAAAAGAATAAGGGACAGATGATGCAATGGTCTTGATGGACAACTCAGATAGGGCTGTTTCCATTATTTTGCACAATGCAAATAACAAATTGAGGGAGCATTATTTGAGGAGAGACTGCATTGAATTATTGTTACTTCAATATTTATTGGCATCAGATCCATGACATACCCTCAAGTAACTTAAAGCATCCAAAACAAGAGAGAGGCCTTTTGATGAGTACAGGCAAACAGCACAAAGCAGCTCCAAAACATTCATTTTAACAGTAGCATTGCTTGAAGTCAAGCCTAATCAGAAAAAAAAGAAATGATAATATTAGGAACAAAAATGAAACACATTTTTTCGTTAGAACATGGGTATTTTCAAACCATGATTATAACATAACCAGCTCCTCTTTAAGATATATCCACCTCCCATTACCTCTTTTCATTCAATATATTCACGGTGCATGCAATCCTTTTTACCAAGTCCACCTTCTCATCCATACACTAACACTCACCTGTTCATTTTGTCTGATTTTGACTGATTTTGTCACCCGGCTTCTCTCTTCCAAATCAGAGTTTGCCATTCATAAATCACTGCATGAAGCAAGTGACTTTGTATGCAGTCATTTTCATGGGTGCCAAGTTTAAGTTTAAAATCTAAGTTTCAAATTTGCCATGAACCAAGACTTTGATTTAACTGGGATTCAAACCCAGATCTCCCAATTACCAGTCATATTGGCGACCAGTCGTTCAGTTAATCAGGACAGATATTTACCTCAGAAGAAGATGAGGTGGGGTAACTGGTAGCATAGAGCAAAATACATGTAAATTTACTTTACAAATTTTGAGAGAAGTTTTATGCACTCAGACGATGCAAAAAATATCCTTTGTTTACTGTTGAGCTATCGTAGATGGGAGCACAAGAAGAAAATTGACTGCAAAATATAGAGAATTCAAATGTAATTCTATCATTACACTACCCGGGATAAGAATTTCTTGATTAATAAAATTAATGGAGTCACTCTCGAGGTTTTTTATTGTATATTTTTATGAACGTTTGTTGTGCACATGGGGATCCTGTTGCATTGTGCAAGCTGGCAATTGATCACCCCCTGTCAAATATCTTAGAGGTGGATAATATGCACGGTATTATGTAGATTCACATGTAGCATAGCTGACCAGCAATTACAAAATCCAGGTTCGAATTCCAACAAAGCTAAATGAATCATTCCTCACAAATTTCACCCCTGGAGTACATAAATTTGATCTTTGATTGGATGTGGATGGGTCACATGACTTAATGACATGGAGAGCTAACATTTGAAGGAAAAATATATTTCTTGATAATAATATACATATATATCCTCCTGGATGTTGAATTTTAAGGGGGTGCACGGTGGTGATTACTGGATTACTAGGCCATGGCTGCTGATCCAAGAGCTCAGGTTCAAAACTTTAATGAAGCCTTCTGACATCCCATAATCAAAATTTCTCACTGGGTGAGGTGGCCCAGAGAAAGGAACTGGACCCCCTTCCATGAATGTGTGAAAACTTCATACACATTTGGCTTATTCCAGGGTGAGCTCTACCCACACATATCCAAACCAAACTTTGAACTGATAAGCTGAGTGGGCGAGGTTATCAAAAATACAAAGTGGCTAATCACCATAGCTTCACAATCAATGAGGACTCAAGACTTGCCCCCTATATTCTGTTCATTTTATCTCTGCGGGTGAGCTGGTGTGGCCAAAGCAAGTGGAGATGAGGGGAGGAGAGTTTCTCGACATGTAACTTTGCTTTTGCCAATCAGCAAACAGTAGGCGTGGCCTCTGTCAGTCGCTCTCAGACCTCCGGCGAGTGAACATCGTGAATCTGCCCGTGGAGCAGTGTTGCCAAACCTTACACAACCTCCTTGTATGTGACTAAGTATGCCCTCCACCAACGGTGCCTCATTCAGCGCAGTAGCTGACAATTTCATGGGCTTCTGTGAAAGGATTATCCCCAATACCTTCCAAATTAGTAGGTATATTATCTCGACGCCAGAGCCAAAATACCTGTGATCACCTATGACTCACATGTTTTCATTGACAAAGTAGGGCGGCTATGTACATTTGGCAACGTTATTTTTGCTCCTCCTCTCTCTCTCGGTAATACCCCTCCCATATCAGTGAAGCCATCCGAAAGTGTCCGGCTCTCACAAAAGCTCACCCGCAGACAAAGTGAACAGACTATAGCACCAAATGAGGTCTGCAACAATGTGCTCCACTCACCTATGGCCAATTGTTGCACGTGCTCTGGGTGCTCAATGATGGTACGCAGGCCGGCACGGGAGTTGATGATATGGCGTAGGCAGGCAACACACTTGGCCAGAGACAGTGCCTCAGCCATTCCATAGGCAGCACCATTGCCTGTGGTTACGTTCTCCCCTACTCCCTCCAGCACTACTGCCTTACCCCTCCTCCTCCTGCGCCCTCTCCTTCCCCTGCTCAGTGGCAACCCTTGCTGTTGTTTCTGTGGCTTCGGGGACAGTTCCTCCAAGGATTCCAACAATGCCTCCAGCCCACCTCGCTCCAGAAACTCCTGTAGCCAATCGCTGCAATAATTTTTGATCTTATTATATACAATCAACACTCCATTATCCATGATATTGAAGGTAAGGTACATGCCCCAATTATCATACAACACAGATAGCTGCAAATATAATGAATGTGTAGGAAAATAGATATTTTACAATGAAATAGACGGCCTCCTCCATTACAAGAAAATGAAGAGGACAGAACAGGA
Organism: Ischnura elegans; assembly: GCF_921293095.1. Classification (NCBI taxonomy): domain Eukaryota; kingdom Metazoa; phylum Arthropoda; class Insecta; order Odonata; family Coenagrionidae; genus Ischnura; species Ischnura elegans. The sequence continues at coordinate 48,540,872 of NC_060250.1, read as the reverse complement.
ACCAAGATGGCATATTAAAATTCTGGCAGGGGAAGTAAATAGATAAATATTCGCCTAAGTGGTTGACAGTAAACTAGGAACTGGAGAATTGACACATGGGCACAAGGGAGAGATCGGATATGCTGAAGAGAACCATCACAGAAGTTGCTGAAGAGCAGCTGTCAAGCAAGAGAGCTAAAACAAGCCATAGATAATGACAGAGTTAAGGGAAACAATAAGAAAGAAGAAAATACAAGAACACCAGAAATGAGGTTGAGAATAAGGATCCCTACTAGAAGTAAGTCATATAAAGAGGGTGGCTTTCTTTTTTATTTTTAACTTAAGACAGCATGACTGAACGAGGTGGGTGTTTTTATCGCTTTGAAAATCCTTCCTATTTATATAGGTACCAAATTCTTTTGAAGAATTGAAGTCTCTGATCTGAATAAATGACCTCACTGACCAATTAAATACTGAGATACAATACTTCAAACTTGAAAAGCATGTCAATGCAGGCACATAGCCAGAATTTTGTAACAGGGAGGGCTTTGAAAGTGCACCTTGTATATACTATTAATTTGCTGTCAATAGGCAGCCATAGTAAACCCCTATTTTTAATTAAACTTCTTATAAATTTCATTTAAATAATGCTTAAAGTTAAAGTCATCACTTTTTAATGCTCAAATGGCTGTACATAGTTATCATGGCTTTGGTTTCCATAAGCATTTGATTTTAAAATCCGCCTGATTTTCACTTTAGGGCTCTGGCAGCATTCACAAATGCCATCCAGTTTTTAAAAATTATTCCTTCAATTGTCAAATTATATCAAAAAATATACTCATCATTGAATCATAGATACTCGTCTCCTCAAAGAAAATTCTGAAGAGATTCATTGAAAAAATTGTACTTTTTTTAGTTCAAACTAAGTAACAAGCAGATGTATCGAGGGCAGCTAGAATCAGGGAATTATTTCATTCAAGGCCAAAGCCCCCAAAGCCCTTCCTCTGGTGGCATGCTTAGGACACATAATCAGGGTGGGGATTCCGGCCCCATTTACCTCCTTCTCCCCACACCCCATCCTCCCAAAATAATTTTCCATTTTGGTAACTGCCTGCAATACATCCCCTAAGGATACTACTATCCCAGGGGATCTCACTTTCATTCCGCACCTGAGAATTGTGGACTGATATCATAGTCTCAGCAGGGACGCAGCTTGGAATTAAGGCTAGGGTGTTGTCTTACGCACAACTAATACTGGGGGTTAGGGGGATACCCGCCAGGTTAGGAAGCAATTTTGTGCGAGGGCCCTCCCCAGAAAATTTATAAGATAAATGGTTCAAAATGGTGAGTTTTACAGTTTTCTGAGGAATTATTAATCCTTACACTATTCTATAAGCAAATTAATCCAATCACGTAAAATGGATTCATCGTAAAAATTTCTCTGAGCTCTGATGGGGTTTTATCCTTCAATCCCCCCCCCTCGCAGCGCCACTGGGTTCCAGTTCCAAAACTTGTTAAATAGCGGATAGCATGATCTGTTGCTGCCAGAGTCCTTCAGTTTGAAGAAATATTTCGAAAAATCGGCTGAATTTTCTTTTAAAAAATGTCTACGGAGACAAAAACCATAATAGCTACGGCCGTTTTGGAAGGAACCATCAATGGCTATAAATGTAAACTTTATCCCAACGAAATGTATTGCTTATTTAATGAAATTTATGTTAGATCTAAGGTTTCTGCGGCGTTTCTCCATTTGAGTCTCGCCTTTCCGGCGTTCCTCCGCGTCGAGTTATCCATCGGTGACGACAGTTTCTTCAGCCATCCTCCTGGCGTCTTCAGGTCAGAACTCAAAGCGGAAGAGCACCCGAAATCCGAGACTCATGATGAAATTTATGGTTTTCTGATGCCTGAGAACTGGCAAAAATGTCCAGTATAGGCAACCGCATACCACCCACGCCCTCCTCAAAGCAAATTTCTGTCTATGTACCCAGTGGAGCGATTGGCCTTGGTGATTGATAAATGGGCGTTGAATGATTGGACGAAAAACCAACCTGGAGGCGGTCTGCAGGAGTACGAGCAGCGCCGCGTAGTTCTGCACGGCGGGGATGCGAATCATTTGGATGCAGAGGTCGGGGCTCCATCGACTCAGGTCCCGTCCCTTCCTCGCCTCTTCCAACAGCAGGCGTCCCGACGCCCGGCGATGCAACACCGACTTCCCATCTGCAATCAACACAACGAATTTATTAAGGCCGTTTTACACGGAGCGCAGGTTACAACTGCATTAATTTCTAAAATGGCGTGGAATTGCGCGAATGCATGAAAGAAATTAGAACATGGGCTCTCAGGCAAAAAAATCTGTACTGTGACTGCACTAAATCTGCACTGTAACTGGACTAAACTATGCGTTTAGCACAGTCACAGTACACTCTTCTGTACTAGACTGTACTATGGCAGCTAGAATTTGAGAAGAACTGTACTGTAACAGTGCTGGATCACTGTGCTTGAACTGTGCTAGAGCTCAGACTGCACTGTGACTGGGCTGGGTAACATGACTGGAACTGTACTATAGCTCAAACTGGACTGTGACAGGGCTATAAAACATGACTGGAAGTGTACTGTGGCAAAAAGTGGACTGTGACTGGGCTGGGTAACTGGACTGGAACTGTACTATAGCTCAAACTGGACTGTGACAGGGCTAGAAAACATGACTGGAAGTGTACTGTGACTAAAAGTGGACTGTTACTGGGCTGGGTAACTGGACTGGAACTGTACTATGGCTCAAACTGCACTCTGACAGGGCTGGACTTAAACTAGTCATTGGCGGGAGAAAGTATTTCCTATATTTACTATGGAGGACGGGGGTCCACAGCAGGACACGTGTCTATGTGCCGCTCCCGTATAACCTCAGTTTTAGTGGCTAAATCATTGATTAACTGACGCTGATTATGTCAGTAACGTCCGTGAATGTTCCCGCTGCCGCCTACTGTGAAAATATTCAAGATCCAACCAGTTTTGGCTCTTTTGTGGCGTTTTTAGTGTTTGCCTCAATCTAGCCGCTGCCGAGAAATTTCAAAGTCCCACCAATCTTAGGGGGTGGCTTTGCCCACCTTGTGATTCTATGTGCTTCTAGTGCCATTTATTCTACTGCTCCTGTGAAAGTTTCGTTTCCATAAGTGCATTTTTCTTTCAATTACAAGTGTCTTAAGTTTTCAGTTATACCGAGTTGGTTTTTGTGTTATAATTCCCTGTGTTATTGAAAATCCGTCCTAATTGAGGTTAATCAGTGTTTCGGAGTTACTTTTCCTTTATATTTCACCCCTTCAGTGACATTCTATGCCTTATTTTTGGTTATTTTTGAAGTTTTGTGTTTCACGCTTGAACATGTGTGACGAGTTGTCGATCGTGTTCCAATAATACGTTATTATTTCTTATCAGTGCATTTCCAAGTTTTTATATCCAGTGTAGAATATCAATATTATCTAATTATACTATTCTGTGTGCCTTTTATCTCGAAAAGTGAAAATCTGGGGTTATTTTTTGATGTTTTTCGTAGTGAAGGCGATCGTCCTTTGTTTTTGTCGACTGGTGTCTCCTTATAACCTCCCTTTAGAACCCAAAAATTGTGTTCCGGATCGGATTGTCAAGGTCCTGGTGTTATTCCGAACGTTCTGTGTTTATTAGGAGGCCGACAAATCATTTTTCAAATTTTAGTGATTTTTGAGTTGAACTTGCTGCGGTGGACCTCCGTCCTCACTACTCAGAACCCGCGAATCGATCCCGTCCGACCCCGTTGCTGGTGACTTGTTTTTGCTCACCATAGCGTACCAGATTGAAGGACACTACCTCACTCCACGCACGACAGTGCACCGGTGAGCTAAAGACGGTGTAGGCAGGTGAGAGACACTGCAGGCCCTTAAGCCAACAGAGGATGATACGTTAAAGTCCCACTCGGCCACTTTACGGAAAACCTCCGCGAAATGTAACACCATGAATTTATGTAAAATGAAACACCATGTAAAATTCACCATGTATTATTGAATTTCATTGTAAGATATTACATTTTATATTAAATGATTTTATATCTGAATTGGCTTTCATGTCATTTGTATCCAATATCAAAACAGGGTTTAGATCATTCCCTTTTCCAGCTAGTTTTTTGGGTCATCTTCAGAGTTTATCCATGGCTTTGGATGAAATTTAGTCAAACTTCCAGTCAGATTCTTTGTGTTCATTGAAGTGTCAAAGAGGACTCGGTTGGACATAAATATCAGTCTGGCCAAATCTGCATCGCTACTTCAGTGGATCTGATGAAGCCAGCTGGAATGTTGGTGAGTTTTCATAGAGCCATGGATAAAACGGAAGAAGACCCAAATAAATCACTTAGACTGTACTGTGGTGACTTCACTCTGACTGTGCTGAGGCGACTGCACTCTGACCGTGCTATGGCCACTGCACTCTGACTGTGCTGTGGCCACTGCACTCTGACCGTGCTATGGCCACTGCACTCTGACTGTGCTGTGGCCACTGCACTCTGACTGTGCTTTGGTAACTGTACTTTACTGTACTATGGCAACTGTGCTGTATTGTTTCAATTAAGTGCAGTCTTAAGTGCATTCCCAGTCCAGATATTAAGTGCAGTTAGAGTATAGCTTTAGCTTATTTAGAGTACAGATTTTTTTGCCTGAGCTAGCTATTTTGCCATCTCACTTCCACGCATTCTCGCATGTGTTCTAGCAATTCACCGCTTCACACGACGCCTTCGTACACACGTCAGATTGTGCAAGTACGTGCCCCGGGGAAAACGGCCTTTAAACAAGTAACAGATGAGTCTCGCTCCTGAGAATTCCCTACAGTTTGAGCAGAACATAATGGACAGCACACAATTATAATATATTTTATTTGCATACTAATTAAACATTAAAAAAACAATATAGTGCTAGAGGTTAGAAATGAGAAATTTACGGCAAGATATAAAGATGTGTCAATTGTATATCAATTTATTTTTCAAAATGAATGGAATTAAAATACAGCTTAAATGTTTCCATTTTTTTATCAACAATTTTCAATCAATGCACTTTGGACGTGACCTATATTTCCAGATTTCGCATGATGTACTTAACCCCGGATGAGTGGAATATATGTATGTATGGTCATCCATTCATACCGAGGCAGATACAACGCTCCCCGAGTTATGACCAAATTTCGCGTGCTAACCGGAAAAGCGGACTTGCGCCTTAAAAGTTAGAAGCTTGATTTTTGATACCGCTTATAGCACATATTATTTGGTTTCCAAATAAGATCGCAGCGCAGCTACGAGTTCATAGCATATAATTTGCTCCCAATATATGCAACATAGTCTTTTTGTTCGCAAGGATAAATCTTGAAAAGTTATGAACTTCGTTTATTATATCAATACGAATACATTACTCCCTCTATAATCCGGCAGTTCATTACTCCCTCTACAATCCAGCAGTTCAATTCTCCGTCCTGCCACTAATCCGGCGCATTTACACCGGCAGCTACGAAGAGGGAAACTCGGTAATTTCGAGCAGTCTACTTCGCAGGCGAGGAAGGGCAGATCCAGGATTTGTTTCTGGGGGGGGGCACCAGGGTCTGACCGGCAAACGGTCTTCTCATATTTGGGATTAAAAACTACATGCAACTATTACTATACGAAATACACTCTTCATTTTAAAATAAAAGTTATTAATACGTAAATATTTATAACTTTTATATTAAAATATAAAATTTGGTGATATTTTTAATTAAAAAATCGTCTATTATTTAAGCGTCTGGAGGGGGCGCGTGCCCCCCCTAAATCCGCCTATACAGGTGAGTATAGTTCAACCCAGAAAAAAGGGAAGTAGTGTTTACTTAGAGGGGAGCATTCCACTTCAAAGAAATAATGCAGACTAAAACGAAACAATGTGTATAAGTACTAATATAGAGTATGATACAACATATTATACAAATTTATGTTAACAATAAAACAGCTTCTTCCGTTTAATTGTCTCATTATTAGCGATTTCCAGTAATCCGGCGTTTTCGATAAGGCGGCATTGCTCTGGTGCGATATCTGCTGGATTACCGAGAGACCACTTTATATGTTAACAGACCTATTCACAGCTTATTTCTTCGTGAAATTTGGCTCGATCAGCCCGTCAACGACGCGAGTGGCGGTTTTTGTAAACCCATTTCACGAGCATTACAAAAGAGAAGCCTCAAGTCGGGCTCTAAATATGTTGTCACCCACCACGCGTTTAAATAGGTTTACAAAAGTCGCCACCCACGTCGCTGACGGACAGAGTGATCCCAGTTTCACGGGGAATTGAGGTATAATTATGGTGAGTTAACCGAAATTTACATACATAATGATGTGATTTGTCAAATGCATAACTCTTCAATGCTATTCCTCGCATTAACAAAGATTATAATGCAAAACATTGGTAAAAAAAAGTGAATCGAATTATACTCATCACCGCGCCGGGGACAGTTTTGAAAACCTTGATTACAATGCGACCGAAGTGACAACAGAAATCAGCCTTCTAAGGGATGGAATTGGGCCTCCTCTATGCAGTCCTCATGACCCATTTAAGTGAATGGTGGGTGACAACACATTTAGAGGCCGACTGAAGAATCCTCTACCGTAATATTTTTGTTTTTCCCGTCATAACTTATCTTTCACTTCCACCCGTCGAATTCTTTTGAGAGAATCGTGATTTCGGGTATGAGTGAAGGACCCTATTATCCAAAGAAACGTGCATGGAGGAAGCGCCTTCCTGCGGACTTCAAAGACGTATTATCGCAAAATAAGAAATCGGCGAGAACACTCACGACAGTTAGGGGGGGGGGGGGGGAGAAGTTCGGGCTTTTTGATATACCGACACCGGGCTGCTATCCGTTTGGCAAACGTGAATAGAGTGGGTGGAGAGATAGAGAGCCCGATCAAAGGTCAGAGTAGGCCTCTTTGAATTGGTTCCGAAAGAAGTTAAATGTAATTCATTGCCGACCATTCCACTTAAGAGGAAACCTAGTTTTATAATGATATCAAGAGATTGAGAACAGCCCTCTGAATTTTACATTTCGGCTTTATCCCCACCGGTTTCGAAATTTTTCAAGAGGACAGTATATCCTTATTTAAGAAGGGGGCCAGCCCCCTCCCTGGATGGAGAAAAACTGTCACGAAATAACTCAGAGAGGATAGCCAGAAGGAATAAAATTACTAATGATGTTTATGAAGAAAAATCACAATTTTTAAACTAAAAAAACTTTGAACGAAGCGCTCCGATTGTTGCCGGATGCCTTCGATACATCGCGATCTCCAGAAGGAAAAGCATTCGAAGTCATCAGTTGTCCAGGGCATTCGGCAATCGGGCAAACTTGCGGCCAATCGGAGAGTTTGTCTCAAAGTATTTTTTAGTTTAAAATAGACGAGTTTTCGACCTAAGCATCATTGGTTATTTTAGTTCTTACTGGTATCAGTTATCCAGGGTTAAAATTTCGTGACATATTTTTCTCCACCCTATTCCTATAGGTTATGACGAGCAGCAATAAGTGAGTTTGGCTATCATGGCTGCGAGTACTGCCACTAAGCCAATATCTCGGATAGTTCGTTGTTGGTCCTCGGAAAGATGTCATAATTTCGGAATGAGCTCTGCACTAAGGTCTATCCGAACTTTCCGTCACGGAAACTCGGCCGAGAGCGTCCGAAATGACGGAGGTTCTCGATAAATGACCTCCCGTTTATCCCGTGATGTTCCAGCTGGTAAGTTACGGAATATTTATACCGCGGAAGTGGAGCTGCAGAAGCTGGTAAGAAGTCACAAGTAATTTGCAATGCTGGCACGGTATGTGTACTAAAAATTATGGGAAATGGATTATTATGTACAAAGTTCGGAATTGAATAAGGTTTATGGAAAAACCAGTGGCCATCAAAGGCATTAACGCTTTTCGAAGCAGTAAATTGATCATAGTGGATATCATGAAAGCGCTTCCGAGTGACTGAAACGGAAAGTTCGATTCCGAAATCTCGCAAACGAGGAGACGAAGTTACTCGATAGGGCTCCAGGTAGCCCTTATTAGAAGTGGGGTCCTCGCTCTCTCGTGTCATAAGCCTGAATCACGCGATCATGTTTTTTACTTTGTAATTTCTTTTCTTTGCTCTCATAGGTTATCCTAGAGCACGATAAACATTCATTCATTCCCTTCCCGGGGACAGCTCCAGTTATCGCTCCAATGATGGTGGAAAAATGACCGTTTCATGAGATCATTTTCCGCGATGGCTCCAGGGATGGAGATCCCATCCCTTTTTCCATCACTCGGCACGTCCATTTTTCCGTCGCTGAAACCATCGCTGGCACCGTCCATCAGTCGATCAGAACGCAAGGCCGCCAACAGCGATTGTGGCGTCACGCTGAGCTTTTAATTGAATGGTAGCTCCGTCACTATGGAAATTGACGGAAAAGGCTATGCTAAAAGGGACGGTTGGAATGATCGTGTGATTCAGAAAATGATGGTCCGAGCAATCACTCTTCCGGTTCCTGAAAACTTATCGCTTGAGGTATCATTATGAGGGACGGAAAAAATGATCGTGTGAATCAGGCTTTAGCCCTTAACCCTTCGGGGCCTTTGGTCGTCTTCTTTTCGTGGAGAAATTTGAAGCTGTGAAAAAAAATTAATCGAGGATTATTACCCCTCACCCTCATCCCCTATCCATCATTATTGACCCCTCCAGGCACTTCACTTCGAATTAATTATGTCTCCAAATTGCCGCAAAATATTTAGCCAACACTAACTGTACCCACTGTAAAAACATGTAAATACCAAAACTACGTTTTCAACGTTCGCACCACAATCGCCTGAAATGAGAGAATAGCCCCCCGTAGATGGTTGCGCACATCAACCGAGATATTGGTTCCGGAATCTTAATATATTTCCTACTTGGAATATTTACACTCTACAACACCAAACCCAGCAGAAAAAACGACCACGGAAATTTAAATTTCTACCGTGCTTTTTTCCTACAGAATGCTTGTCTGAAGAATGTAGTATTTGCATTGGTTACATTCGGGCGATGAGTGATTTATAAGCGAAACTTGATATCTAAAAAGAGCCAATCCCGGCGTAAACCTTTTTTCGCTGCACATTGAAAATTATATAAGCCATTAAAGTCGAAAGTTTTTCGAATCGGTTTTTGGAGGGACAAATCGTAGTCTGACGTTACAAGCCCTGTTGCATGGGTAATTTTTACGTTTGTTATCAACAGCAAGACAACGACAATAACAAATACGTGACGATGCGATGGAGCTTTATAAGCGCTTATTTAACTAATTTTTGTTGTTTTGCAAAATTACATGAAGCAGTATTTCTTCGATCCCATCTTCCCCAGTGTTAATTTTGCAACGTCGGCTGCCAGAGCTTTACATTTTGCATGTGATATCACGGAAGCTTGATATTTACTAGTCAAAAAATCTTGTAGAAGCTGGAAAGATTCACTTATATCACTAAATGAGGAAGATGACGACCGCTCATTCCAGCGCAGGATCTGATAGACGGCTATCGCCTAACGAGTACAAAACTAACAGTATTAAAAATTTTAATATGGAGTTTTTATTTCTCAAATAGTCTTTTTCAGTTATTTCAAAGATTCCGGATTAGGCACCTTGAGTTATAATCCTTAGAAAATAATTTCAAGTACAAAGTTGGGTGGGCTCACCAGAGGCGCTGTCGTGTCCGTTGGTGGCGCCATCCTCGAGGGATCCGTGTGCTGCGCGCTCCTTGACCTGCGACCACAGCTGCCGGCCGCGACGCGCCGACATTGTAGCTAAACCTGCAAAACAAAAGAGCAGAAGATGAGGCGGCCCTCCTGGCAGAAACCAAAATAGGGTAGTTTCCTTAAACAAAGAAAATGAAAGGCATTGATTGCGATTCGTTACCGACCATTAGTGTATTCATAATTTAAATTATTTGGTTTTAGAAATCCCAGTTTAGACGAATGTTATAGGTCAATTTTCACCTATTAGAAAAAGGTGATATTGGCAGCCCTGCGATGCCACTCCACGCGACGTCAAAGGGGCCCTGATGCTATGCGAGTAGTCAGGAGTTTTACATCGTCTGAGATTACCAATGCATGCATGAGGCACAGAGCTCAGGGAAACATCCTTTAACACGTTCGCTGCCGGGCCCGAATTCTACTGTCATTCCGCGTGTGCCAGGCGAATATTTTCGAACCTATTACCAAACGGCAATAACGATATTGAGCCTATCTCCGGGTGTTACTAATATTTCTCGGTATATTTGGACTCATTATGTGATGCGCTATCGATTGTAACTTTAGTCACGTGCGACGCCATAGGGCGTCTCCCCACTTTTGACAATGCCTAAAATTTGATGAGACGCCATTTGGCGGCTCAGGCCATTGGATCTTCGTTCCAACGTTTTAGTGTACACTCAAAAGCTATGGTTGAAAATACTGTTGAAACAAATTTTAATTGTTGATTATGCTTTTAATAATATTTGCTATCGTATCCGGAGATGATTAGTGCAATGATTTATACTTGGGAGGCTTGGGTACGGCTGATCCGGAGAGATCATAAATTTTGTAGAAACACGTTTGGCTTTACTGAGGGCAACTTTGCGACTCATCGTCTGCAAGAATTATTTGTAACATCCACGACAGCCAACACGGGCTTTTCTAAAATGAAGAAACAGCGCTAATATCTAATAGTGCGAAAAATACTAATTCTTGATTTTATATTATGATAATTTTATCCTCTAAATTACCAGACTTCGAAGGCTTCCTTCAGTGTTATTTGTATTTACCAGGTAGTGCGTCAATTTTTTTAGACCCTATCAACGGAATCCCGAAGAATATGCAGCCATTCTTCTATAATTTATCGTCTTAACTACTGGAGAGAGATCATGTGGGCACCTGGATTCCGTGTTTCATTCCACAGTATAAAAGCATTAACAATGCAAGTCCAAAAAAGAGCATCATCGGCCACCTTGTGGTACCACCTTACTTTTTTTCGATGGGTGCAGTGACACAACGAAAGGGTCTCAGCAATGTCAATTCCTCCCTTTATTTTATTGTACTCAAACACCATCTTTGGCTTAGTTACCATGGCCCTCTTCGATTTCTTTCCCCGTTGGGATTATTTCCTATCTGATGGTGGTGGAGATCATGAATACGTCACGCTGATCTTTTCATTTCTTTACCGTTGCTCCACAAGTTTTTCATAGCACTGAAATGCCTTTCTTTAAGTTAGCAGTCGTTATTTCTCTTAACAGCCCTTTCCTATTTTTCCTAATGGTACCCACAAAATGAGACTTATCTCACAACATTTCTTTCCATAAGCGTGGGATGAATCAAATCACTATCTAAAGTATCTAAACATTACAGCAGGAGTAGGGGTGCCGACTTACAAAAAATATTCGGGGGGCCCAAACCGGGGACCCTGTCTCTGTAAATTTTATAAGTAGTGAATGTTATGTTTTTTAAGCATTTTAGAATAGTCATATGATCGACAGTAGAACCCTGATCACTCGAATCGCTATATCTGGACACTCCGGGGAAAATTGACAAGCATGAACATTTTTTCCTCACATCTGTAACGAATTTTTTTGGGGGCTCGGTCCCCCTCAGGCCCCATGGAGTCGGCGCCACTGAGCAGGAGTTATTAGATTGTGAATAAAAAAATGGAATAAGGAATCATACCTGTATTAGAAGAAGAAAGATTACCTGACTCTGAGGGTTCATACGACTCCTCAGACACCCTGAATTAGCGGTGTCTCCTTCAGAAAATCCTTCAAGGTCGTTGGTGGAAGCCGAATTGTCAGAATGAAACATATGCTCGATTTCTTCTTCGTTAAAACGTCTTTTTCCCCCAAGAATGCGTGACGGAGTACACATGATATATTCACTAAACTGGTTATCACTTCCGTATCGAAGGCACAGACACAAAGAATACATTTAGGCTGCTATTATGGATAAGCGTTGCAAAAAATAGCATACGCTATTCTGCGGGTCATTATAGCAACGACCCCGTATTATGAATGAAGCGTAGTAATAATTTTGTTCGGAATAGCAGCATGCTATTTCATGCGCGAGCTATTTGGAAGCTCCGCCTCTTCCCGTATGAAAAACTTTCTGAACAGTTTGCGTAACCAATGAGGGAGAAGATATTTTATATATTTTTCTGTATTTTACGGAATATTGACTTGAAATTATATATAATAGCTTTATTTACATTTAAAAATTATATTAAACCTTGGAAGTATATAATACGCTTTGAAAATCTCATTTAAGAAATCAGCTGTTTGTTGTGGTTGTGATAATTTCCCAATGGCTTCAGATAGGTGGGTTAGGTCATAATTTCGTTGTTATAATGATGATTTATCGGACATAAATATTCAATAATTTACCTATATCCGAACGGTCCTTTACCGTGAGATATATGCTATGCGAAATAATCATTGAAAGCTAAATATGTTTGATTTTCTTCGTAAATGTGTTAGGCTTCGAAGTCTGTTTGTTGCATATCAGAATTAATATATGTATCAACTTTTATTGTATTGCTCGTGACGATATCGTTTTACTGTATGAACTAGAAGCTTTCGTTTCTAATGTTATCTATATATTATATGACTCCCTAATTTCAGTGTTCATTCTCTGTTTAGGAAATGAAGTAGGTGGCAACGTCACAGCTGTGCTTTCATGTATTATGATGGAATAGTATCGATATTTCAGCTGCATATTTGGAAAAAGCAGAGGGAGGTGATGGTGAATTTGAGGATGGATGGAACAGCTGTGAAAAAGTGAATCTAGCAATAGTGAATCGTGTGGAAAGTGCTGTTGTGTCAGTTATCATTGTTTTCGTATCAGCTGATTTTAATTTGCTCACTGAAATTTTTGATAGACCCTGAACTGTGCCGATAAACTGAAACTTAATTGTGTGAATAACTTACTTGTCTTTAGAGTAAACAATTTGTATTCAATTCCACATGATATATATTGCATTAATGATGTAGTGCATGGATGTTCCATTAAACGTTTGTGGTGAATCATATTTGTTCGGAAACTTTATTGGTGTTCGGAGAAATCCTTTGTTTTCAAGCAAGTAATTCAAGTCGACTGCCCGTGTTTATAATTTAGTAAATTTTTAGTTTTAATTATAGAAGGTAGCGAATAGTGGGGAAAACAATTTCGACTCGTTGCATGTATTTGTATATACTGTCCAATTGAGGAAATGAACGGCTGATCAAAGTATATGGTATTACTATGGTAATATATGGTTTTCATTGAAAGCTATAACTATTAATATATTTGGCGAGTTAGTGTGTTAACACAAGCTTGAAATTTTTCAAGAATCGACCTGATAGCCTACATTGAGGATATTTTTAGTAGCAAGTCAAGTGATGAAATAAAATTATGAATTGTAAATATGAATAAAACACGTAAATTTTGGGCTAATGGTAGTAATTCTTTGCATTAATTGCTATTGTTTTCGTACTGTCGATGAAGCAAGCTTGTGCTTCATATATTAAGCTCGAATGTTAATTCCTAACCAAATCACTTAACTAGTTAAATATTCATCACTTATGCTACTATTATTTAATTAAAATAAAGCTGATATCATTTTATTTTTGGCTATTATTCCATTTTTCAAGGCTTGATTAGGTTACTTTAACCTCAGAAAAACAATTCGACATCGCAATGCGCACGTTTTCTGGGTTGCAATACCGAATTGCTCGGCCTCAAAGACCGCGTAATATTATTGCAACCCTATCGGTTGCAATTCGCCGTTCATAATAGTAAATAGCAACGGGCCTATGCTATTCTGAGAATTACGTCTTCCGGTGTAGTAAAAACACGAATTGCAACCGTTCGTAATACCAAATAGCATAGGCGTTGCAATACGCTATATTATAGCAACATCGGTTGCAATATCGAAGAATAGCATAATGCTATTCCATCCATAATAGCAGCCTTGGTATACTGATACGCTCCAAACTCGGTTAGGTACGAGGGACAAGTGAGGGAAGGAAAAAAACGAAAAAAGCTCTGCAAATGTAATTTGAAACATTGTGTGGAGATATAATACCTCGAGCTTTCACTTGAAGCATAGAATGATATAGCCATTGAAAAATGGCACTCTCGAAAAAAACATGAGAAACCGAAGACGAAAAAAAAATGAAATTCGAGCTGAAATGTGTTACCAATACCCTCCCTTCACAGAAGATAACATTGTCTCGTCAGTGCATAAGGAAATGTAGCTTAAATTTCAAGTTCTATACATCGCTTGATGATTCAACGAAAACGCTACTTTGACGCCCATTGGCGTCTCACTAGTAGCGTCCAGCAGCTATGCGAGACGCCATATGGCGTCTCACTAACTCGAATTTGAAGTTATGTGAGACGCCCTATGGCGGCGCGTGGCAGGGAACGTGTTAATAATCATCTATTAAAATTACCTAAGTTTGGAAAGTTTCCTTCGTTTGATAGGGTATTAATAATCCTTATTTACGCCAAGCGCTACCTGCTAGCAGCCTGAATCGTATCGGCGCTCATAGCCTCGCACCAAGGTGGCCTCAAACAGCGGCAGCCGGAACCAGAATGACGTCACGCGGGCTTTTCCCAGCATTCATACTTAGCAGTCGCGTTTTCGCGTGCTTGAAAATTTTCCGTTTTCATTTAATCGCTAAAAATAGATATCGTCATTTAAAAATCTAAAAGCGTGAAATAACGAACATTATGATTAATAACGTTTCGATTTAGGCATTAAAAAAATACGAAACCACCCTATTGAGGAATTCATTCATTGATGGGAGAGTCCAGGATATTCATTCAGAGGTATTACGGAAAATGGAGAAAGTTAGCAAAGGATAAACTTAGAAATGGTTTTATTACAGTTCGTTTAAAATGAAAACTAACTTCTCCTTCTCCGTGAGTGACATTTAAAAAATATATATATGTATAACGCTGTCGCCGGAATAATTATTCAGAATCGGGTTTCCTGGGATCACGCTCACACCGACGACATTGGGAAGGAATGTGGACACTCGCAACCGGAGTGCGAACGATTAAGGTCGACACTCAATATTGATGCGTCTGGTCCATTCAAGTCCGGTGACCTTAAGAGAAAGCACCACACACGCTTGACCGGTGTTTTATCATAGAATTAGATATTTTAAACTTGCCGATCTCATTTCACTATTCTCTAATCTCTCTCATTATACTTCTCATATGAGCTAAACACACATATACATTGTCATTTTTACCAATTCATTCCACATTATGTCCATTAATGTAAAGGGGTAATAATAATCAAGCCATTCTATCATTAGTATCACTACCATTTTTACAATTACTTTAATTGTTGTCGCAGTGCTTTCGTCATTAGAGTTGGCATGAATAAATTAATTCATTCACACGACGCCATAAGCGCAAACACACAAATTAAGTCATAGAATAGGAAAGAAAGGGATAGGAACACATAGTAGAAAAAGAACGAGGATAATTTTGCTGTGGTACATGGAAAAATTAAAAGATAAGAGGGTAAAAATGCTGCCCGACACAAAAATTTCATCCAGACCGGGAATGACCGGGAACTTGTTTCCGGCCATCATTTCATCTCCACACCACTGCCGTGTCATCGTCATGTGTTTATGTCTCTTTGATTCAATATCTGTATTTATATATGCTTGGATATTCACCTGTGGCGACTTGTGTGAACGTGACTTCGAAATTTTCGTAACCTAAATGGTTAATTTCCTCTTGTAGGGATCGGTGTTTCCCGAAACACATGTGCTATGAGTATCCTACAGTCTGTGTGTGTGAGACAATCTTTCATGTCACACAATTCTTCTTCTGTTTGGGTAAAATTCTTCCTTGGTGGCGAAAATCAAACTCTGAATAATGTATGATCCGAAATTTGAACTGTTTTCTGAAACCGAGAAACTCTCTAAAAGAGCCCTGACCCAAGGGAAGATGGGCCCGGATTGTGGTCAACAACAATGTCAACAAAGAATCACAAGAACAACAATCAAAAGAATTGTATTTAACTTTAAAAAATTCCATCATCATCACTGGTCAACAATCCCAGGATTGGTTTGATGCAGCTCTCCACTCAGTTCTCCTATCAACTAATCTTTTCACACCTACGTATTTCTTCTCCTTCACATCTCTCTTTACTTCTTCCATATATTTTGTTCGGGGTCTTCCTTTTCCATTCTTGCCTTCCACTTGTCCTTCGACGATTGTCTTCATCAGGCCATCATGTCTAAAGATGTGGCCTATAAGGTTGTTCCGTCTTCTTACTAAGGTTTTCATGAGGCTTCTCTTCTCTCCTACCCTTCTTAGGACTTCCTCGATACTAACTCGGTCGATCCATTTGATTTTCATCATTCTTCTGTAGCACCACATTTCAAAGGCCTCTATCCTTGCTTTCTCCGCTGCGGTCATTGTCCATGCCTCACTTCCGTATAGGAGCATACTCCAGATGTAGGTTCTTATAAATTGTTTCTTTACTTCCATATTTAAGTTTCCCGCTGTAAGCAGGTCTCTCTTTTGGTGAAATGCTCTCTTCGCCTGGGCTATTCTGCTGATAATTTCTTTCTTGCTTCTCCCGTCACTAGTTATCTTGCTTCCGCGTTGGAGATATTTGAATATTGAGTCTAACGTATAGCGAAAATACCTGCATCATTCGCCTCATAGAGAATTCTACCATGACCCAACGAACAGTAAATTAGTTATCGCTAGAGGTAGCCCGCGTCGTGTCGCCAAAATATGGCACGGGATTTTTCTTTTCTTTCCCTTCCTCACCTCCGACACCTCACCCCGGAGGCGTCGCGTCGGCTCGTATCGCGGCGGAGCACAGTGGATTGAAATCTAAAAAAAGTCCTAAACCTCAAAAATGTTTCTTTTAGTATGTAGGCTCAAACTTCGCACAGTTGTTTCAACAAAATACATGGCCTCAAAGTTGAAAAAAATCAAATCGTAAATTAAGATTTTTTTAAAAGTTCTTGGAAAAGGCGATAAATAAAGAACGAGGTTATTATTCTCTCGTAACTATCTAAACTTTGCATGTAACTTGATTATTTTCAATACTATAAAAGTATAGGTAGCTCAATATATCTTTTGCACTCCCCCTTGAGTTTTTTCTGTATCCTTTACTGGTGAAATCGAAGTGGTTTCAGATATAGATGTAATACAGAGCAAGAAATTTTTTTGAGAATATCACAAAAAACATAGTGGGTTAACTAAATTAATTAGGAATTTTGAATAGGAAATACAAACCGATCGAAGGGAAAAATTTAGATTAAATCATTTGCGGAAATTTCAAGTGGAATAGTCAAGAATATCTTTCATAACAAGTGCACGTACCACTAACTAATTGTGTAATATTTCTAACCCTGCCACGCGAGCGGCGGTGAAATATACAAGAATTGCCATTATAAAAAATTCCCCTGGAACGGAAATCGAAACACGGACCTTTCCGGGCCAATGCGCAGACCACTACGCTATCCAGGGGGGTTACCATGTAAATTCGAGACCGTCTTCGGATTCGCCTTCGGCACGGAATTCGACTTCGGGTCCGCTTCCGAAGGCTTGCCGAAGACGAAGCCGAAGGTGCTTCGGCGCGACCACGTAACGACCTTCGACTCGCCGGCTTCGAATTCGAAAAGCGTTTCGAAGAGACGCAATAACTCACGGATGAAACAATGACGTAATCATTTGCAGCCAATGAAGAACGTGTGCCACATTGGGTGTGTCTGCTTCCGTCTGCTTCACAAATACACAGAATAAGAGGTAAGTATGTCCATTTGAGGTAAGTAACTCGGATAGTTGCTCGTATTGTAAATATCCTTCATTACTTTTAAGGCGCAAGAAGTTGTTTTTATTGTATAAACTTATTTACGTCGATTACGGTAAATAATGAAATGCTAATGAATGATATTGAATAAACAAGGCAACGAAATCGAGGCCAACGATGCCGGAATGCCAAACAGCAGCTGTTTCAACATTCTGAGGCTTTTATTTTCGTCTCAACAATAGATGAACAACCTTTTAAAATGTGAAACAAAGTATTTCTCTCATAATACGTAATGCGTATTTCAACAAAGCAAATGTTACATGCCGCCTAATTCGTTCGTTCATCCACTGTTGGAACTCCTGAATTTAATCAATGTGAAACCAAGCGACAATTAAATTAAGGTATCAAGAAATAACTCATTAACCGAATATATCATGTGACCATATCATTGATTCTTTAATATCCATTCATTCATCAGTCACCGTTGCGGCTTCATCTATTCGCCACTTTTGGTTGCCATTCTCTCTGCACAAATTATACTAATACTGGTTTTTCATTTTAGTTTTTGCATTTAGAAAGTAAAGGAGACTGGAGCCATGGAAGGACAACATCATAAGGTGAACTACAATGTTTGTTAAGCTACTTCTTTTGAGGTAACACATACTTGATAATTTTTCAATTTCTGTAACAACTGTGAGCATTGATAGTTCCCTGAATACTGACGGGATAACCGAGAAGGCAAGTGGTATAAACCTAAAGGTATGACATAATCATTTGGCGCATTTTATGATTTAAGTGCTCTATATCACTGAGATGGTATGTTTTGCAATCACTGCATGTCTTCCTTTACCAACGAAATGGAAGTCTTATCCCGGAGAGGTAAGTTGTTTGTTTATTTGTTTTGTATACGGTGGCGGGAATATTCATTTATATGGTGGGAATGTGAGGAAATATAATAAGTTGTAAATGAATTTGCATTATGTTTTTGTACATACGAAAGGCGTACTTGATACCATGAGGGAAGGTATTTACCAGAAAAGTAATATTTAATGGATGCTAGTTACTTTGGCTGTAATAATACTTGCATTGAATTGAAATGGTTGGTAAAAAATGCCTCTAATTCTGTAGTAAAAGCATAAACAGTGACATAAATGGTTGCAATCCTCCTGAAAGATGAATTATGTACATCTTTAGTTTGAGTGTTAGTGCCATTGATGCTATTCCATGATTAGATGGCATGATTCCTGTGAGGCTTTTTTTTACTGTGTTACCCAACCTGGGTTATATTTGTGGTAAATACATTATTAATTTAATATATTAATTGAATGCCTTTCTACGTAGTTTATAAAGTGTGTTGTATTTTAATTAGATCATAAAGCTACTGCCAGTACATGCAGATGTTCCGCGGTAACAAATGTCATTTATTTTTCCAATAATGGGAGTTATATTTGTATGCCTGAGAGGCTAGCTGTTTTTGCTGTATAATTAATGTTATTTCTATTGCTTTATTATGTTTTCTAATCAAAGCTTGTGTTTCTCTACTAGCAAAGATTACATGCTGTTGTTTGTTACATGAATGAAAGGTGTGCTCATACTCAAAAGGAAAAATTGAAACCTTAAAATGCTTTTTAAAAACAGTTTTACCTAACAAATACATCTTTAAGATAATATTTTTCCCTCAGCATTCATATGTCGTCTAATCCATTATGATATTTCTAAACGATTCCTTTATTGATTATATTTTGTTTACAAATTGTTTTGGCTAGTTAAATGAATGTGAATTATTATAATTGAAGGAGATAATTGTTTTATTGTGATTGATTATTCACAATTCATCTTTGCAGAGTACTTCAATTTACAATTTCAGAACATGATGCAGGCAAAGGAGCCAATTTCAGGGTCTCTGTAGAGCAGCGAGCCATAATGCTGCAATTTATGGAGGAGCACCCTGCATTTGCTCGTGACCAATTATGTTGCCCAAAAGGAGCTGCCTCCTCCTGCCTCATCTCATGTACCTTCTACTTCACATGACCCCTCCCCAGTTCCACACCCAAACCAGCAGAGCGATGAAGGCTCTCAGGGAAAGGGGAAAAAGGAAGAGGGAAAAAAGTGGTGAGTTTTCTGGCTATCTAGGGATAAATGAATGTCAATTACTGTGCTAGAAATGAAGTGATCTCTCGAAATATAGTGACTGAAAGTAGCTGGCTCAATAAATACGAAATGCATAAGTAAGGGATGTTCAAATAGTGATATGTTTTCTCATAATAATATTCTATTCTTCACTCTTTTAATTTATTTTGTTAAAAAGTATAGATATATCCGGAGTGTATTTGGGTTACCTTTGTCTCCAATCCAGCCAGCACTAAAATACCATTAATACGGATGACATCCGTAGAAACTTTTTTCCCAAATAGCAATATGTTTATGGTTGTTAAAAACTTTTATCTTTGAATGGAATGAGATTAATACTAAACATTATTTGTAACGAAGCCTCAGTTAAGATCATTCATGTGTAATTTTCTCTGTCATAACAAACATTTTGATGTTCATGACTTGCTGTGGCCCAAATGGCGGAGACCTTCCAGGCTGTTGCGAATGAGTAAGTTAAATTGGAGAAAGGGAAAGGTATCCATACATCTTTCAACATTTCGAGAGATTAGAGATGTCTCCAAGTTAAAAAAATGCTTTATTATTTCATGCTAACATTTTCCACTGGCCACTGCCTTTATTGGCATAACATTGAATTAAGTCTGCAAAAAGGCAAATTTCCAAATTTCACAATCTAAGAACATACAAAAATTACATAGAGATAATTGAAATTTCATTAGTCGTTCTTAGAAATAATTCAGTCCTAACGGTGAACTATTTTTTTAATTGGATTTATTTGAAAAATATCATGTCAGTAGATTTCCACTAACTATCATAACATTGATGGGATGAAATGATTTTCTATTTAAAAATACGTTTTCCTGCTCTTTTGGTGCTTTGATGACTAAATAAGTCCCATCAACATAGCCTATTGTGCCAGGTATTTGTGTGACTAGGTAATTCCTGGGTGAAAAGAAAGTATATGTTATTATTAATTCTTGATTTCTCTCTTTTATAGATTCATCGAGTACCTGAGAAGGCATTAACTTTGAAATTTTTTAATGGTAGTATTTCATGTAAACCAAATTGATTTTTTTATTAAAAGTAAATGTATATTTTAATTTATTAATTTATTAAATGTATTGATAACTTTGTAATGTTATGGATAAATAAATCAAGAATTAAAATATAATGTATCCATGCTTGCGAATGATCCTGCTCATTTCCTCTCTCCTCAATGGTAAGTGGATCTATTTAGCAAGGATTTCGTTTGAGTTGAGAGCTTCTGTTAATTCCTCAATGGAATTGGACACGCTACTTTGGCAGAGTCAGAGATTACTATCGGTTCCGGTGCTTTTTTGGTAGCTTCCCTGACCATAAAAGTGAAGTGCATAGAGGACCTACGTAAGTAATTGGAATAAGTCAGTAGCGTATAAGTCACATGCAGAGATCATTTTCTTAGCCTTGATTTATTTTAACTAACTTTTGACTTAATGGGTATGGCCATGCTCCTCCGTGCCACAAATCCTTTTCACCATTCGAATTGTAGCTCCCATTATGTTATATTAGCCTAAAATATGAAAGTTCGCGAATCATCACTACTGCCACAGCCAAAATTGCAATATTTCGGAAATTAATTAATGAATTCATCGAAAATGTTTAGTGTCATCATGTTTTCGTGACAGTAATATTCCAACCTAACTTCATCAATGTGAATTGATTGTCCATATTGGACTTTTATTGAGATAATTGATTGGCTATGGCATTATGGAAACGTTAGTAATGACGATGATTACTTACCGATGCAGCTTAAAAACTCCATATTTAATTAATCGTGAAGATGCCGGCCCAAACAACGCGAATGTATTAGTTGCATTCCAACTTTCATGAAGTAAATTCGAACGATAACATAACTTGGGCATTTTAATTTGAAAACTTGACTATTTCATTACTTCAAAGGAAGCTTCAGGATATTAGATATATTCAATTTCTTACTCATACCTCAACGTAACTGTAATCAACATAATACGATAAACGGAGTCATCATCTTGGCCAAAACACACAACCGGGAATTGATTCAAATATCTACAATTCGAAGCCTGTAAATGGATTATGTTATTGTGCCATGTTTAAAATTGATTAAATTAAATAGTAGCATCATATAAGCAGCGTGGTTAACCTCAGAGGACACAAAAATTACGATATACGAAAGCTCGTCAAACCTTGAACCGAGAATCCGTGTTCGGCACTGAGTATTCGAAGCCTCAAACCCCTTCGAATTCGCATGCCGAAGTTCGATTCGAAGGTCGTGCCGAAATTCGGAATGAAATGCTTACGTGGTCGCAACAATCGGGAACCACTTCGAATGTGACGTAACTTCGGCTCCGCTTGCCGAAGTCGAAGTCGAGAGTTCGGAATCGGCGTTTACGTGGTAACCCCCCAGGTTCTTTAGTTCCCATGGCAATTATACCGAGGCTCATGGTACTAGGTGTTAGGCCCTCGCGGTCCATCAAGGATGGCAACTTTAATTGTTTTTCTATTATTAACAAGTAATTTCATTTGCATGGTAGCATATTCGCGTCCTTAGCACTCACCTAGTTTCTTGTCCGACCGCGCATCGTTATCCTGACAATGAGTACTTGGCCTACGTCCGGCGAACGAGCGCGTTTTATGGCTAGGTAAGTGCTGTCGAGGAGCATCATAATGAAGCAGTTTGTCAAGGTTCCCTCTCAATCCATGCTGAGCACACGAAGTCAAGCGGTACACATAAACCGCCTTCAATGCCTCCAGTTGGCTCTGCTGGCCGGGGTTACCGACCCCGAGGGTGGCAAACATTCCGAAGACGAAGGCGGCTGGACGAACGCCCATGCTCCCAATGGCTATTTCTAAAGCGGTGATCTCACGCGAGTACGACCTCACTAAAGGCCCGATTGCGGTGGGCCTTTGTGGTCAGTCCAAAGGGCCCTAGGTCCTTATCATGTAGTCCCAGCTGTTTCGCTGACTCACCACAACCAGCAGGTTTACAAAGACACGTGAAATGTTTTCGCTCATATGCCTGCGTAGTCAGTGCAGTGTGGTGCTCTCGCGAACAGGAAACTTTACTCCCCAAGCCCGTATCTTTTAGTGAGACATTGGACCGCACTGAGGTTTGCCACACTCGTTCAATAAAAATACAATAACTACGCTATAAAATTCGCACACACGCTCGAGCGCACACCTTTCGGACTTGCTAAGAATAACAACTGGGGGTGTGGTCACTGGCGTAAAAAACCTCCTTCCTCGACCCTTCCTCGACGATGAGGGCTTCAGGCAACCCTCGCACCAGCGGGGGTGAGACCCTGGAAATCTGACCGCGCTCGGTAGAATTTCTATTTACTATGATACGCAACGTAGCCGAAAATCATGGGCTTAATCATGACCCTCGCGTATTGGTCATAAAAATGTTTCTTTTTAAAGGACGTTCTACGATGAATTTAAGGTTTCCAGGTTTATTTTAACTGAGTTGACATGGCAATAATATCAATTTGCAATACAAAAGTGATAAAAACTACTCCATTTTTGGTAAAATAAAAAAATGTGATGAAATAAAAAATAATAACAAAATGAAAAAAGATTTTGTACGCATGTGAATTAATAAAAATAGCCATACACCAGTACATTCTCAACATAAATGTGGTCAATGTTAAGATTTAAGAGTCCTATTCATTCTAACAACACACTACACCAACTCTCGGGTTGCATGCACACTTTGTGGGAATTCGCACCACCTGCACGAATTCTCCTTGTGTTTCTGAAAGCATGTTTTAGCTTCATAGGCAGCTTGCCTTAATATATAGGATAAATTATTAACATAGCTTAAGTGTAGTACAGTGCGTAGTGCATGTTCGAGGAAGTTAACTTAAATTACCATGAATGGTGCAGTGCATGGTGAATGTTGTTGATGGTTCACTCCTTGCCAATCACCGTAAATGGCTAGCAGGGTAATATGTAGATGTTAATACGGGTAAGCAATTGCAGTTGTAAAGTTAATTTCTGATACTTTATTACTATTTTACCAGTAAATTCTAATAGACTAATATAACTAACTATAAAAATATACAAAAACTAAGAAATATAAAGAGAAAATGCAGAAAGAACATATACCAATGGAAAAAGAAAAAAAGGAATGAGTCGTCCTGGCAATTGAAGCCTTTAAATTTAATGGAGATATATTTGCTACCCCTAATAGTACGAGGAAAGAATGAAATTTCAAATCTGAGTGTTTTGCTGTATATTCCCTTTATCTTCTCCTCGTGATCCCGTCTGCCATAATCCGATGGTAAACGAAAGGTATTTTTCACATCGTCTGAGTAAAAATTCTTTGCGAATTTGCTAAGTAAATTTAGCCTTTATTTTTCTCTACGTCCCTATAAAGATCCCCTTTTACCGCATTTGGGAAGAATCGATCTATATTGACTGTGTCCATACTCGCACGGGCGTTGTCTTCCTTGATTGCGAGCCGGGAAAGAATCTAAGGGACACCTAAGCACACCCAGAAATTATTTCATCCTTCTGAAAGTTGTGAAATCGACATAACACAACACATTTAGTTACCGTAAGGCCATTCTAACATAAAGTTTTTTTAATGATACTTATACAACCCTTTTCTTACCACTGACCAACTGATTCATACAAATTTTTGGGGTGAACGAGACGAGATACGACAAAAAGTCATAGAATTGGCCTCAACTCAAAATCGTCAGAACTCATCGGAAAAATTGTCGAAATACTAAATTTTCTATTGCACTGTTGCCAACTGCCTCTATGCCTCTACTTTTTGGGGAAATTAGGGGGTATACGATGTTAATGAGGAATTAGCATCGCGAAGAAGCTTGTTAATGGGATCAAAGTCAATGTGGCACCTATATGTCCACACCTCGTAACAGCCAGAAAGTCTGTAAGCCAAGAACCGTTTGGTACTCTTAGGATTCAATTTAATTAGTTCATGGTGAAACAAAACCCAGCACTCTATCTGCCTCCCCCCCCCCCCCCCCCCAGCTTTTATACTTTGTGTTTTGACCCTCCAATCCAACCTACAATGCCCAACCTCCCTCCTCTTTTAGTTCCCCCCCCCTCCTCCTTCCCTCACACTATTATTGGATAAATAAGGCTGGACGTTGTACGCTATTGCTCTGTTAGTCTTGATAATGGCGGTGTAAACGTCGATACTAGTACAAAGTTTAAATAAAAGTTTGTGGAATAGTACTGGGCTTTGTTTCACCTTGAACATTTCATCGTTCCACCAAGTAACACCCAAATCAGTTGATTATATTCAATTTAATTAGGTTAGATATCACCGAAAAAAACGATCCTTAAGAAACAAACGGTAGACAAAAATTGTAAGAAACACCAGTGTGACTAAAAAAGACCGCAGGCCTTTTCTGGGAAATTCTGGAGAGGACAGAGCCCCCCGTCGAGCGAAAGCAAGCAAATACATATTTCTACAATTTTATCCAAATAAGTCGATACATTTGTCCACACGTAAATTTAATTTTTTCCTTTCCCATTTAAAGAGGCCTTCCATTAGACTTAGTCCCTCCGAAATTAATTACTGTGGAAGATAGTCCCGTATTGCGTCGTCCAACTTGCAAACAAATCCTGTATTAAATCTGTGACATCATCCGAATTTGAGCTCGCATTGAGAAGTGCAGAACTCCCCTCGCTGCTGCTGGCCTGCTTCAATGCAAACGCGAGAAAGAATTCCCCGGTGGAGGAATATCACTTACTCACTCACTTGCCGCAGCCCGACGACGTCGGAGTGGTGACCTCATTTCCGGTTATCGCGTTATCGGGCGTCATGGGGCGCGGTAAAACCCCGCGCTCACCGCAAACTTCCATTCACCACCATGCAACCCCCACTACAAGGTGTGAGCGAACGGAAACTACCAAATATGAATGGTTCATAATTCCATTTTGAGTTCAACCCGACACCCTACATTACCATTTTACACATGATCTAGTCTACCATAGTACGAAGGATATTTTTTACGTCGTCTGAGTAAAACTTCCACGAATATTAATGCAGTCTCCTAGAAAACTTCTCTCAGACTTTAAATGTAGCCTTTATTTTTCTCTGCGCTCCTGTAAATATTCCCTTTTGGCAAATAGCAATTTGCATAGATCAAACGGTCGACGAAAAAATCACAGATTCATTTGATTCATTCATCATTCTTCAGCAGTACCAATTTTCGAATGCTTCCAAATTTGATTTTTTTCGCTGCGGTCATCGTCCAAGCTTCAACACCTAAAAGTAAAATGGTCCATATGTCCCTTAAGTTCCTTTTGGTGGAAGGCTGGAATGCGCTCTCGGGTCCCTTTTGTACCTCCAGGTATGTTGAGGGTTAGGAGGGGTTGGGAGGGGAGGGCAGTCCCTGACCCACAAGACACTTGACCTTGCTCATCTACGCTAGGAGAGTTCCAGGGAATCTGGATTTTATGTAGGGTCACCATACATTTCATAAAAGTATGCTGCGGTTTTGAAAATAGTTTAAATAAAAATTACTTACACCTTATGTTTTTTTCCATTTTCCGACTGTGTCGTCAGACAATTCAAACAATTTTTTAAGTATAAAATAAATTTCAATGTGTGCGCCCGAAACCCGGGTTCGACATTAGCCTCCTCCAAACTAAAGGCTTCGATGGGACCACGGCTTAACGTCCCATACAACGGTCGTAGTGATGCACTTGAAATGCCCTCCTCAAGGCACTCAGTTAAGTATCGGACAGCCTCTGAAAAATCTCTGCCACCCTATCTCTTCTATCTAGAAGATGAATGGGTTCTAAGAGAGCTCTTAGCGACTGGAGGTACGCAAGTTTGGCCTTACATATTTGATTCCTTTTTTCGGGGAGCCCGAAAGTCCTCCCATACCCTCATACGTCCCTGAATTCAATTGATACATAAATTATTAGACAGTAAACATTGCGGTTTGTAAAACCAAGTTTCGAATGTGAATTCTATCCACAGCAAAACAGAGACCGTGAAGAGCAAGTAATGCGATCTGTTCAAAGGGATATATTTGTGAAGGCCACGCCGTCAAATTTTATCCTGTTTCTGCTGAAGACCGCTAGCAAATAACCGCATTACTTATTCGATGTTCAATTTATTCGTTCGTTGATCACCTTCAAAAACTTTGATTTCCTGCTTTTCTAAAATTACTAACATTTGAAACAACGTATAGTTGGTTCACGGTAATCGGTAATTTTAGGCTGATTCACTTGAAATTATTTATTGCCCCATATGCATACACAATAGCTGCAGTCATGCATTTCTCAACTTGGAAGGTGTAATGCGAAAATTCTACAAAAGAAAAACTATTCGCCTTGATCGAAATTCGAACCATGATCTTTGGAATTCGCGCCCAGATGATCCGCCGATTGAATTACCGAGACGTCATCCACGGAGTTTTGTTGGCTTAGGAGGATAAGATGGCTTATGTTGGCACCATGGATTGTGTACCGCCTGACAAGTCCGCGTTTATGTCTTCAAAATAATATCTAAGGTGAACGCCCCAGCGTTCAAAGTTCTCCCTAAAAGTAAACAAATAAAAAGGTAACGCTCTAACGAAAATCCGCCAAGCACTTATGAAACTCCTTTATTGTTCGCGGGGAAAGCTAATTCCATAACCTATACGTTCGGCAAAATATCTCTCTCAATTTATCGTTTATGTCAGATCTGGAAATAAAGTGAGATTCTAACAAGATGTTCTATGCGTAGCTTTTAAAGATATATTTTCTCTATTCAAACTATGCAAGCCTACCGCGTAGCCTCCGAGACTCTCGAGGCCCCCAAGATGATTCGCCTAAAATCTGTGAAAAGCTTTCTGTACGTTCGTCGCAGTTTTTGACGCATCGCGCAGCTTTCCTCGGTATTTTATTGAGTTCAATTTAGATACAAAGGTTAGTGCTAAATACAATGTAGAGGACCCTAAAAATTACTACAACGAAAGCTGAGTATTGCCTTCCAACATCTTAAACCAAATACCCGCAGAATATGGAAATTCTTTTCCGTATTCTATTCCGGCATTTCCGTAATCTATTTCGTCTCGGAGGATGTCACGGAAATATATGTTATAATTAGGGCTGTTAATCGAAATTTATATTAATGACGATGTTATATATTAACCCTTTCCCTTGCAATTCCTCGCTGTTTTGAATATTATATAGTAAATATTGGAAATAAATGGATCGCTCTCCACTCATCACCGCGCTCCGGATATTCTTGAAAACTGATAAAAATGCGCCAAAAGTGGCAGCAAAAATTGCTTCAACGGCACGGACTGTTACCTCGTCTATGTAGTCACTTTGTCCACAGCCTTGTATGTTTGACAGCACAATAATCTTGTCCTCTAAAGCCAAAGAATATGCAAAGGAAGGAGACGCCTTAGTATTTCAAGAACGCCTGGCGCAAATTAGAGAAATCCGTGTTCACGTCCCAGTCAAAGCACGATGCGCAATTCAGACCTATAGAATCATTTCATTTTATTTATTTCCACACCTCCGAACAAAGCACTATTAGTTTTTTATAACATTTAACAATCAAACGTTCACAAACATTCATGCCCTGGATAAGGGTAACTTACCCAGGCGGGACTAAAACCCGCGATCTTTGGTTTGGCAGGCGGGGACTTTACCCCGCCGCCGCCGAGGCTGACCTTACAATGTTGAAGTTATGCCTGATGATCCTCTCCGTGTTGCTCAGAAAGATATTTATTCTTAACAGCCAAAACAATCTAGGTCTACCACGTAGTTTCTGATCCTCAAGCGGTTGTTACCCTACTTCGTGAAAAAGCTATGTGACGCTCTCTGTTAGCTCGTACCAGTTTTTGACAAGAAATTCATACGTGAATTTTCATATCTTTACTTCATTCATTCCTTTATGGGGACTCCGTAAATTAGGATTTTAAAACCACAACGGACGATTTTATTCGTCGACCGTTCATACGATTATCGACTAAACATTCAGCGCAGAAATTTATTTAAGGTTATTTCTAAATATGTTGAGGTTTTTCTGGCGCACTAGATAATTAGTTAGGAGTTTATGAAGGGCTGGTAAAATGTTATGCCTGATAGCCAACGGTTCGCCCTTCGCAACGAACTTTAAGTTGATAATGTGGCCACTAAATCATCCTCAAGCTCAATGACCTCATGCACGGGCGGATTCACCATCAAATTAGCGGGGGCTGTGAGCTGGGTCCGCGGAGTATGAAATTCGGGAGAGAGAAGGGCCTTCTGTCGCATGAAATTTTTTGCATGGAGTGCAATGCTCTACGATAAATATAACTCAAACTTATCTAACTCAAAGTCGTGACCCCCTTAACCCTCTCCCTAAATCCACCCCTCACCTAATTATCATTCCATTTGTAAAACAAAATGTCCCCCAATATCTCGATGGAACGTTGAAATCACCGACAATTATTTGCGAATCCAAGGGCCTATTGTGGAGTGATGATTGATTGTAAATGGTCATATGTAATACGTGTTGACGACTTGTGTTTCTTTATTGAAATTTAGCGATGGTTTGATAATTGAAGATTTTTCTCTCATATATACATAGATGTTGGACAGTAGTCTTTGACTAACAGCATATTCCCTTAGTGCCATATCATAAGATGTTGATAACTTAAATCACTATCACCATGGAGACCAATGGAGACCGTCAAACAATCACGAAAACCTGCAGTCAAACAACTTTATTAATTCGATCACTTTTCCAATGCCTCGATTTTGGGCTAACAGGAGTCAGACACACCGTTTGAATTCGCGAGTTGCCATTTTTCTGGAATCTAATGACTGATCTACAATGGGAAATAATCCGTAATACGTGCGTAAGACGCATGCCATAAGGGATCTAAAATGCAATTCCATATTGAGCTCAAGACGTAATAAAGATGGTTAAGTTCATCCATACGGCTTACGTATAGCCAACTAGAGTGCGTCGCGACGCGTCGTGAGCATTCCTGCATTCAATGCACTCTTCTGCCAAACCGGTAGTGGGTTGTAGTTGATTCCATTGACCACAGCATAATGTCCAAAGAATGAACACCATAGAAGTGACATGCTTTATATAACGTAGCTAAACAAATTTCAAAGTGAAAATTATGTTTGGACTTCAATAAGCACAATATTAAATTCCATATTAATGAAATTAGTATCTTAATTTTAACTACCACCTAAGTATAAAGAAAATCATCAACAATCGAGTAACTAGTAACGAAAATTATGGGCAGAGTTTTTAGGGCGGTAGGGAGGGACTTAAATGGTAGTTTGTCCGAAAAAAGTACGAAACTTGCAAAAATGTCAAAAAACTCGGTTTTAAATAATGCTTAAAATGTCATTTTCAGAGGATAATTTTAATAAATTTTCCAAACCAGGTGCACCGGGAGCCCCCTCGTTTCACCGGAGGGTATACCATAGCCCCTAAAACCTCGGTAGGATTGTTGCCCCCCCCCCCCCCCCAAACATAAAATTCTAAATTCCACTCATCACAACAATACTTACCTCGATGAGGTTAAAAAAAATTTAAAAAATATGTTCAGGGTTATAGTGAGCGAAAAATAAGTGTATTGAGAGTTTGGAAGAATATATACTTTTAAATTTGAAATTTAGAATTTTGAAAATTAAGTGCATTGAATTCATTGAGAGTTTGAAAGAATATTTTTTATTAAAATTATGAATTTTGAAAAAAAAGGTCGGCAAACCTTAATAAGCATCATGCGAAAAAATTCTATGACGCCAAATGTATAGTTAACGGTACATGCTTTAGGATCTTAACTGTTTACGTCTCCGACTTCATTTTGAATTTTTGTCATACGGATCGCTGAATAAGCAATTCCTTGCGTTTTTCTGCATCCACCACACACCTTACATGCCGTCGTAGATCAGGAATAATTCCAACGTATTAAAGGCTCAGAATTAGGTGATCCAAAATACGAGCATATTTGAACTTAGGCGAGCACTCCATTGAGAACCACACCCTTTGAAATCACAGTCTGAAAAAAATCTCGGCACTGCCTGTGATATCATCCTTGACGGCAATAAATACACACGGCCGGTGTTCCATATTTTCTTTGAGTCTCCATTGAGATTTTTCGCGGAAATCGGCAGTCTTTGTTATGTTTGGGCGTACGCACGGTCAAATATACGGGCGTGGGCGTCATATATAGCACGACTCCGTGTTGGCCGCCGCTTTCGCGTGTCTTTCATCCGCGCCGCGCCGTGAGTCATTTGTTTTTTTGCGCCTTCCACTTTCCCTCCTTCCTCCTTCCTCGCGCGCACTTCTTCACCAGCTGGAGGTGACGTCACGAGCACTAGATGCAGATTAACGAGCGATCGTTAATTGTTTCTTAACAGTAGTCGCTGTTGTTTCCGTCGCACGCTCATCTGTTCGGCACAAGAATCCATCGGCATGCGCACGTCAAACATAACTGACGAATAACGGGTCGTGCTAATCCCAAATTAGATCTTGCGAAAAGTATTCTCGGGAAGCGCTAATCCGAGAAATAGGTAATTTTTCTCTCGCGAAACCTCATTGGGAATACGCAGCCAGTGAGTCCAGTCAATATATCGTCAAAAACGACCTTCAATAGAAAGTTTTCATTCCTTCTTTACTTCCTGTTTATCTTTTTTGTGTTGAAAGCGAACCTGAAGTTTTTTTCGACAGCAATTCATGATGAAAAATTGCAAAAAATGGCAAAAATGGGTCAAAATGTGGTAATTTTTTAATAGATTTTATGGTTGCAATAATCAACTCTTAAGTCACAAGTTTTCAGTTCATTATTAAATTACTTAAATTTCCAACAAATAAAATACGATACAATACCACAACAGAATCCACTGCGAATTGAAAAAAAGGTCTTCCGTTTGACAGTTTGCTTCATTTGTTGATTCCTTGCTCAAAATAGCCAAATAATATTCCCAGTGGCACTAGATGCCATTGTTTTTTTACCAGGGGTACAATGTGATGGTAGCGAGTTTTAATGAGCGGATCCATGTGGAAAATGGGACAGCAGGATAAGATGAGGAAAATCGAAAATATTTTTGAAAATTTCAAATTGTTATCAATTTTAGTAATCTTTCTAACTATACTAAAATAACAAATTAATTTTCTTTCTGAATACAAGACCTTTTTAAATTAGTCATCGCAGGCTTTCATAACTTCCTTATTTCCTAAGATATGATGCCGGATGCGATTTTGAGGCTTTCGCTAACGGTCGAATTTGGGTGGAATGACCCCAATAGACAAATAAAATATGTAATCAATATTACTTGCGACTGCTGTTTGTGGCAGGGGGTGAGTATGTATGCTCCAACTCAGTTATATGTAGGAGTTACCGCAACTGTATGTACATAATGCAATTACACTGCGATGGTTAGGTCGGTTAGGTCTCCCCAAGCATTCACCCTTCGTTCCGCTAAGACCCTTTTTTGTCCCCGTTAACCATTCATCACAACTAAATGTATGCAAGAACTCCACAAGCCCATCGACTATTTCGTATTACTGGACATATTACTCGGAAACAATACGAAAAAAATAACTAAGTGCCTAACGGTAGACCATTATTAATTTCGCGGCGAATTCTAATTTGGTCTTTTATTACTCTCGGGAAGAATATTTTTTTAAACTTCTCTGCTCTTGAATTACTTTCCCTGATTTTGCGTTCATCGCCCAACTTATTGTAGTACGTAGGATCCCTCAATACATCCTTAGCTTATTCTCCAAATATTTCACCCTAAAACTTCTTGAAAGATTATTTATATAGGATTCAAATGACGTTCAGACAATTGTGCAAATCGTAATCACTGAGGTAGTATGGATAATTATTTAAGATTTACTCTATCATCGTATTAATTGTTAATATACTAAATTATCAAATCGACCTTTAGCGTACCTCGCTGATCTTCGGTGTACGCTCTCTGTTAATGATTAAGCCTACCTCTGGACGGTCCAATATAATAGTAACTTACTCAAAATGAGGTCTCACGAGAGAAAAGTAGCCCATTTCTTTAACTTGGTTATCTCCATTCCCAAAACTTCTTTTCGAAAGACGTAAATTAAGATTAGTCCGATTCTTATATCTCCTCGACTCACAATCAGATATGTAGCATATAGGGTTCCCCCAACCTGCTGAAATAACAACTGCCCGCGATACATCCACTTACAAAAAATCACTTTCCAACTACTTCGCAGGTGAAACACCTGTGAAAAAATTGTATAAACCTGTATAAAATTTGTATACATTCTTAGACATTGTCATGACAATTGTCTCTCCAAGAGTTTTGAATTTTTTCATAGGAGAATACTTGGCTTAATGTATGGAATTTATGGTTTACAGATGTGTGGAAGTTGGATAATAAAATATCAGTACAGCCAACCTCCAACACCTCACCGGAGAAAATTCCTGGGCACGTGCCTTCTTCGACAAGTTGGTTCCAAGTAAGGTCATAAGTCATTTTTACAAGGTATCTTCCCTGAGGTATTTGATTGATCTTACGCTTATCGACATATTATTCCCTATAGTGCATATTCTTCCCTGCCCTATAGTATATATTCAGCCCTGGAGATAGCCATCCTTTGTTCAAAACATTCATTACCACACATTTTGCCAAATTTAACTCCAGTCGCCACCTCTTGCCAATTCTCATCCTAGAATCTTCCTTGTTTTGTTGATCTCTAATAACGCTCTCGTAGTTCTCCAGTAAACATTGACAAGCGACTGGACGGCATGGCAACCATCACCTGATCGCCGTATCCCAGACAGTTAACGCGCTGACCAGATAAGTCGCCTACGACACTCCACGTGCCTTTTCACTGCGTTCCATTCGCTACGGACGGGAACGAATTCATATTTTCTAAAATAGGTTTATAAATGACTAGCCGGCCACCTGGCGTTGCTCACGAAGTACCCACAGAAGGGGAAACTTAGAACTTGGAATTCATGGTCATATTGATCTCTCAGTGGGAAAATATGAAATAACTTTAAAAGAAACACGATTTGTCAGAATGCACGGTTAAAAGACAGCAAGGTTATTCCTGGGCCATTTACCTATGAACGGTATAAAAAAGTATTGGCACTTGAGACCGCCAAATCGGCCTTCACCTCGCACACACCGTGAACAAAGATATACAAAAATGGCAGAGTGAATGGGGATGTTATTGAAAGGTGGGAGAGATAGCAGAAGGTGGGGAATGGGGGCTAGGTGGCGCTGAGCGCACTTGCAGGGTTCGGTAATGAGAAAACGATGCAAAGTACGCGTCGGACATAACCGAAGGTTCTACCGGCTACGGGAGCATGAGATGCACTTTTGTACAAACTTTGGTCGCATCGGTGCAGCCGGGTCGCAGTAAGAAGGCCCGCTCCCAAAATCTCCGTCGACAAAAGCCCCGCGACAAAACGCCCTAGACAAAATCCCCGTGGCGACAAAACGCCCGGGACCTCAGGGGATTTAGTCGCCGAGCCTTAAGGCCGTATTACACGGTACACGGAATTGCGCAATCTGACGTACGTGCGAAGGCGCAATCAAAATTTCGTCGTGTAAAGCGGTGAATTACTAGAACACATGCGATAATGCGTGGATGCGAGACAGCAAAATAGCCCGTTCTAATTTCGTTCATGCATTCGCGCAGTTCCACGCCATTTAAGATATAAATGCAGCTCTAACCTGCGCAATTCCGTGCCCCGTGTAAAACGGCCTTAATGACGGCGGGGGTTTTGTCGCCGGGGATTCTGCGCCGGGCCTTATGTCCGTAACCCGGTGCAGCCGTTTGGAAACGCGTAGCAAACAGGCAAACAGACATCCTCTTTTCTTTATATAGAAGATACCAGAGTCTAAGGCTGCGTAAGGAGTAACAACGGCTCATGCCATTACAACACATGAAATGTATTTTATTTTCCTCTCCACGGGCAAAGTGGAATAACATCTTCTTCCGTTTTCTCAAAGGTATGCTCATCACGGAATATTACTATACTGGAGGATTTTCCTTTCGGCCTCTAGATAGTGATTTCACTCTCAGCGCACGTAAATGGGTTAACAGAAGTCCCCATTTGTGTCACTGACGACGGAGCGACTTCAAGCGATTTGAATATCACGGGGAATAAATAATTAAAACGGCTATTTCCCGATATTTTTATCCGTTAAATGTATATTTATCAAATGCTTTACTTTTCCATGATATTCCTCACGAGCAAGGCCGGATCCAGATTTTTTTCTGGGGGGTCACAAGGGCCTGGCAGGCACACGGTCTTTTTATATTTGAGATTAAAAACAAAATACAACAATTAATATGCAAAATATTCTCTTTATTTTAATATAAAAGTTATTAGTATGAAAATAGATGATAAAGGATCCGTAATACACAAAACAAAACGAACGTAATGATATCGTATTAAAAATCTTGTCCATTTTTTTAATCATTTGGGGGGGGGAAGTGCCCCATGTCCCCCCTCTCAACTCCCCTATGCTCGCGAGTGAAAATATCTTTTGCAAACATTGAGAATAAATGGATCGATTTCGAATAAAGTGACTGAAGTGGTAGCAAAAGTATATGAGACGGATTGGGGCCTCCTCCATAAAGTCACCTTGGTTAATAAACCGAGATTAGACACACTAAGAAGATATCGGTTCTATGCGCTACCCATGGGTCAACTCTTCTCGGGATTCCCACAAGGGTTAATTTTTTCATTATGTGCTACCCGTCTGAATAGAAAGCTACACCGGTCGGCAGTGACCAGGGGAAAAATTGGAAATGATCTTTGAGTAATATAATATAAGCCTCTACCTGAACCATTATCAAAATAACACTTAAATTATGCAACATTTCTATGTGAGGGAAAAATTTTTCCAGAGTCGATGTTTATTATTATTAATAGTGGTTACAAAGGAAATATGTTATTGTTGTTCTTTCAAAAAAAGATGTCATATTTTTAGCTACTAACGTGATTTTCAGGACAACAAGAATCTTACAATGAAATCGATTGAAAGGATAATAAACTTCATACATTCATCTATACTTTACTAATATCACAAGCCTCTATCTTAATTAAAAGTAACTTTAACAAAGCAAAAAAAGGAAACATCTGCTCTGGAAGTCATTCTTGGCTTATGAACCAGCAGAGGGGTCCTTTGGTCTAGTTTAACAAATAATTAATTTTTTCCTTGAAAAAATAAATACATTTTCCAACGTCCATGTGTGATGAGGATGGTTGGTGAGGTAATGCAAAATGGACAAAGAGACATACATTCGTTTATAAGAACAAATATTTAGGTCAGAAAACAAACACGTCGGCCAATGGAGCCAGGAAACGGACCTCACCCAACTAACGACCTGACAACCTCAACTTCCGTTCACCCTTTTTCGGGATATAAAGAAAAAACTGAATACCTCAAAAAACATGGTTAACGAGAGCAATTTGCTAATTATCCTACACGAGAAGACTTCATAGATGTCGCGGTTCTGTCGGTCATAAATCGTCGTTTGATGCATCACCTTTCTCCGTCTTGCTTCAAAGAATTTGAAAAACTTTCTCAGCGAATTCGGAGAGGAGTTTTTCTCGGAAGATTTGAAAAACGTCCTACTTAAACCGTCGTACTTAGGCAGAAGAGATCGCAAGTGGGAGATAAAAAATCCAGAACAGAGACATATATGGTCTCATTCTTTGCACGTACTATCACTGATAGTTGCGTAACTCATAAGTAAAATCGCTGTACTCGCCAGGATGACTGTTTGTACGTTTCATCATTTTCCATTTGCATTAATTTAATTCCTTTTCCTTCTCATCAATGTTTTAAGCATTGTTCGAACTGTATTCCTTCGCAATGCCTATTTTTTTATCCTAACCTTGTATGGATTAGCTAATATACTAACCGTCAACTGATTTTCCCTCTATGTAATTAGCGTATTCACGCTTCGAGGTGTGTTCAGAAAATAATGAGAACTAATTTTTTTTAATTTCTCGCGAGTTAGGATAGTCCGATTTTCACATTTTTATTATGTTGGTATACATACCCCTGATATTTGATAAAAATTTCAGCTGTATTCACTGTTTACTTTGTACGTGGCAACCGCTGAGGTTAGACGTTTTAAATGATTTTCGGCTCCAACTTCATTGCTTGATCTTGAATTTTTGGCCAAAAACGATACTGTAACGGTGCCTAAGTCTCCATATTCGCCAGGAATGGCTCCGTGTGACTTTTTCCTATGGAGGACTGGGAGAAGCGCCGGCACAAGTGCATAATATCTAATGGAGACTTCTTTGAAGGCGACAACATTATTGCAGACAAACAAATAAATATTTTTTTTAAATTCACGCTATTTTCTAAACACACCTCGTATATTTCGCTGATTTTATATGCATTTTTGTGTAATTTTTTGGCAGTGGAATAAATATCTCTTTTTTATTTTTATTATTATTTTTATCTCGCATTGCATGCTTGGCGAGGGCTCCAATCGCGCCTTCACGCAATGCGCAAATGTGTTGTTTTTAATTAGCCAATAACCAAGAAATGCGCAGTGATGTAATGGAACGAAGTAAAAGTAATCAAATTACTGCAAACGATTACATCTTTGGTAAGTTTTACATGTAATAGACTTAATGCTTACCTCAACTCCATCGAATTAACTCAGTCTAGTTCGTTTGAAAGCTGGGTAATGTTTTATTTCGCTCGCAATAGTTCTTGAAGAATCGCCCAGCTTTCCATAGTACTTCATAAAGAATACATTACATTGAGGCACTGAATTAGGTCATTTGTGCCGAACACAACAGCAGCGGTCCAAATAATTACGTGAGGTGATAATTTCACCGATATTTCGACCCCATTCTCCACCTCCTTGGCGATATTTGATTTGTACCCGCTTCCCTCCTTTCCTCATCACACGTTAGAATTTTCAATATACGATATTTTGGTTATACACGATAATATGTACTTGATCACGTGGGATTAATCTAAAAAACATAATTCTCATCATTATATCACAATGTTGATATATTTAATACCAATTACGAAGAATATTTACGACCACCGTAAAACGGAGCCTAAAATCACTGTACGAAAAAAGAACAATAATAAACCTAAATATGAGCTACAAAAATTCGTAAAAGAACACTCATTCTAATTTGGTCCAAGGGGACTGAAAAGTGGCTTTTGAGTCCACATGATCCTATTAAACAGGACTTGCAAGAATAATCTCATCTCAAAACAAGACTCATCAGAAAAATCACGGGAGCTCCATTGTTCATTAGCAAACGCAACATTAGCAAGTATTTGAAACTCACGCCCATCCTAACATCTATGAAAAGTGAGCAAAAGAAATTCTCAATTTCATTTTCCAAAATCGACAATAAACTTTTTAAAAAAACTTGGTAAATACGATATTACTGAAACACCTAAATATGATCTAAACTAAAGAAGCTCCTAAATGTGCCCTTAAACCTTCCCATATCCCCAAACCTAATGAACTCCAACCTAAAATGCAAATCCATGACTACCATTATCCATAAAAAAGTAAAATTTGATATATGATAGCAATTAAGAGACTTCGCGACTCCCACAGTTTATTTAAAACAGAACAACCAGTTCGGTTGACAAGCCTTGTTCAGTTAGATTGAAAAATATGGAGCAGACAGGTTTATATACACTATGGGAAGTTGCTAAGGGAGGGATCTAGGAGCTCAGGTTGGTTGAGCAGGGAGGGGAAAGGAGTGTGGGAACAAAGTATGTGTTCCTTCGTAAAATGTTCTCGGGATCGCCACTGCATAACTGACGACGTTTCGATGGCCGAGCCGGACATTAGCAGTTATGCAGTTCCTGACCCGGTGGCGATCCCGAGAACATTTCACGGAGTATATTCGCCGGGAAAGCACTAAATCTTTCTTAAAGTATGTATTGTAACTAGGAGGAAGGGAAGCGGGGGTTAATAACTCGGATAGTGGGGGTGGGGGTATTGGGAAGGTGATGAGTAGTAGGGGATATGGAGATATGGGTTGAGAAAGGCATTCATGGAGATGTTGTCCTTGTAAAGTAATCTCCCGATTTTCCAGGGCATCCAACCTCCTTCGTTTCCCGGTAAAATAAAGTATTTTCGGCTTAAGGTTGCTTCCGTGCCCCATCCCCAAAAGTTGTCGGACGAAGGCTGACGAATCGTCCTTATTCATCGCTATAATGGAGCCCTTCCACCACGTCATAGCTTCCAATTTCGATTAAAAAGATATGTGTGAATGTTACAAAAAAGGATCCTCAATTTTGCCT
The DNA here is from genome assembly GCF_921293095.1 of Ischnura elegans. Lineage (NCBI taxonomy): Eukaryota > Metazoa > Arthropoda > Insecta > Odonata > Coenagrionidae > Ischnura > Ischnura elegans. The sequence continues at coordinate 48,501,714 of NC_060250.1, read as the reverse complement.
CTAAGTGTATTTTCACCAACCGCGCATTTAAATGGGTTTACAAAAGTCGCCACTCGCGTCGCTGACGGACAAATTGATCCGAGTTTCACGGGGAAATAGGCCATAATTAGGGATGTCAACCGAAATTTACATTCATGGTGATGTAATTATCAAATTAATAATTCTTCAATTTTATTCCTCCCACATGCAAAGACCATACTCCTAAATATTGGAAAAAAGTTGATCGCACTGCCCTCATCACTGCGCAGTGGACATTTTTGAAAACCGATCAAACTGCGACCGAAGTCGCAACTGAAATCACCCCTTTATGGGATGGAACTGGGCCTCCTCTATGCAGTCCCCTTGAATACATAAATCAACAATCTACATAAACACTCAGAAGACAACCTTCCGGCCGGTAACTGTGGCTTAACAACTGATGATATAACGTCTTGGCACGGTTAGGCAGTGGCGGATACAGTACAGGGGGCGCACGCCCCCTTTGCGGGCCCGTCCGTATTGCCAAACATTGCAGAACCACAATTATAACTTTTTTTATATCATAAGATGGCATTGTCCTATATATTCGTGTAATAAATTGAACTAAAATTTTCTTTAACTCTGCATGTGACTTGATTCTTTTTAATAGGATAAATGTAAAGGTAACACAAGATATCTTTTGCGCCCCCCCCCCCCTCGAGTTTTTTCTGCATCCGCTACTGCGGTTAGGCCGGTTTCATAGTGGCTAAACAATGTACGGGATAAGTTTTCTTGGATATCACACAATTACTTATACCTCTTTTTTACAGAGCGCGACCCGGGTTTCAATGAATTATCATAATCTTCAGGCGCAAATTATGATTTATCTTATTGTTGTTCCCTAGTTACTAGATGAATTTTAAAACGGACGCCAGAATAGGGGAAAAGGATGGGTAGAGATATTCATTTATAAGAGTAGTGTCCTGACTTTCAAATTTTTTTTAAATTTCTAACTGCTCCCTAGAGTCCAATTCACGGCGGTCATTGCAAAATTTTCAAATATTCATGTTCGCATGACCGCAATAAATGTCATTACGTAGAATTCAGCCATTTACGCCATAGAAATATGTTTTCCATAACTAGATCGAATTTTCCCGCACTTTTTCTTATTATGTTGCGGGAAAAATTACTAAATTACGCGTTACATACCGAGACCCTCATTCCCCTTACTAAACGCTTCACATAATTAATCGACGCCCCATATCCCACGCTTTGTTATGACCGACTACTATTACGTCACGTGGCTAAAGTGACCTTGCATTCTCATCTGAGGTGTTTGGGCGTGACGTGATTCGCAGAAGGAGAGGCGAGTTGAGGGGGAAATGGCATTCTCCCCGGAGAGCAAGTCACTCCAATGGGATTCACTCGAGACGAACAGGAGGAAAAAGGCGACGCTCATGCGTTAAGAGTTTAACAGACGTGAAACATGAAGTAGTACCAATGCGTGTCCCGTTAATCGATTCACTAAATAGGACTACGAAATGGCTACGAAAGAAGCAATGCGATCATGGACAAAATGAGTCCAATTTCTGCCTCTCGATTTGACTATTTCATTGACATTCATCATCGAAAATAAAGTATAAAAGTTTTTAACGGTATAAAACAAGATAATTTCTAAACCAATTTCCGACTTCTTATTGATTTGCAAATTTAATGCACGGAGAGAGCTTGTCTTCCAAAGGTCCGTGGTTCAATTCCCGATCCAGGGGATTGATATTTATATGACGAATAAGCTACTTGCGCGGATTTACCGCAGGTTCAAGGTTCTCAACAGGTTGTGGCTTCATGGAAGTCATTTCTCCCACGCATTGCCATCTTGGATGGGCCGCGTGGGCTTAATACCTGGTGCCATTAGCCTCGGCACAATTTCCATGGGAAATCAGGAACCTTGATAGCAGTGGGGTAGCCAGGAATTTTGTTAGGGGGGTCCAGAACCAGGAGGGTAATTTTGAAAAAAAGAGTACTTATTAGAGAGTTATAAACAAATCTTAACATGTTTCATAATCGACAAACTTCATTTGTCAAAGAATTCTTTTGAAAATTCATGATTTTTCGATATTTTATTATCTTTTATGAAGCAAAATAATTGTGATTTTAAATGTCGGGCTGTTCAGATCTCCCCGGATCTCCCCCCTCGCTACGCCACTACTTGATAGCGTATTGGTCAGCGCAGTGACCCGGAAAGCCAAAGGTTCGTGGATCGTTTCCCGGTCCAGGGGAAAATATTACTTAAACACTCATTTCGCCAGCAAAACCTGACATACTTATCCACTACGACTGACAGAGGTTGTCCACCGTGGTGCTGGCATCAATGGTGGCGAGAAAATTCTCCTTCCTGAACCCATCCTAATGTTGCTTTTTATGAGGACGAGACCCCTGATGTTCCTTCCCATAATGCCGTTCTACGTGAGGGTATGAAAGTGGAGTCGTAGGGAGTTGCGAAGTAAATCATTTGCAGGGACTGATTTAATTATATTCTCTTGAAGGTGGTTGTCACGGGTCGAAGGATTGCACTGCGGTGAGATTGTGCCAACGAATGTCGCGGCCAACTTTGACATGCTTTGCATGAAATCGAATTCCCCCACTTATTCCCTGCTGTGCGTGTGCTCAATCAAGCGATGTAGCCGGAGCAGGAGTTAAGAGGACGCCACACTCCCGTTTGATACCTTCTTCAAAATTTCAGGGTACAAACAGCCACAGAAGCTCCAGGTCAAATTTTTCTTGCATCATATATATTTGAAAATGTTACATCAGTATTTTATCAGATGCTATTTTTGTTAATTAAGAAACGGGCAATTGTCGACATGTATTCTCAAATTTTCAGGATAAAAGCCTGTTAACACAGTACATTTTCTCGTGTAATTTAATGTCTAAACGTATGAACGCGAGAATGAACGCCGAAATGCACCGTGTAAACCACTCGTGCGAAAGCATGAACAGAAAATAAAACCTGTTCCAATTCGATTCATGCATTTGTACATGCACCGTTCCGGTCCACAAAAATCCTTCATGCAATCAGACATTAACTCGTACGCGTTAATGTATCGTGTAAACAGCAGGGATGCCGACTTACAAAAGATATTGGGGGGCCCAAACCGGGGATCTTGCCCCGGGAAATTTTGTAAGTAGTGAGTTATAAGTTTTTTAAGCATTTAGAAGAGTTATATGATCAACATTAGAACCCTGATAACACGAATCTCGATATCTGGACACTCCGGGGAAAATCAACAAGCCTGGCACATTTTTTCCTCACACCCATAACAAATTTTTGAGGGGGCTCGGGCCCCCTCAGGCCCCATGGAGTCGCCGCCACTGGTAAACAGGCTTTATAATAGCCTAAATTTTGAAGGAACAACATGACATAAAAGTATGCAAAATATGATCGGTGGATAGAGTTGTATGCAATGCCCTCTTTTAAGGACAGCGGGGAAGGGTCGGAAACATGCTTCATTCTCTCCAAGAGGGAGTCGAATTGTAGTACAATAGTGCGCTCCAAATTCCTCTACTGCCCTTTGGTACTACGTGCTGGCCACTCATTGTCAGCCAGTTCCCGCACCTTCCCTTTTCCACACATTTTTTCACTTTTATTCAGCGCATAATCTTAAGGGAAGGAGATGCTTTCGCGGAGAATGTAAAACATTTCATGACATTTAGACCCGGCCTAGTAACCTCACAAAATCGAATGGCTTTAAACCTAGTTTACACGACGAAGTACACTGCTATATATAGCAATAGCTCCAACACGCCATCTCGCAACAATTATCAACATAGAACACAATAATACACTACGTGATGTATGAGGTAGAATAATGAAATACGTGAAGGCTGCCAAGGAGCAATATTTTCATCCCCTTTTCCTTATGAGAAAACTTAATTAAATTTTGCCTTGGCATCGAACCCTTCTGAGAAATAAATCGAACAAGGCAATCTGCAATTCTGTTTATTATCCTATTGCCCAGGGGCGCAGCTAGGAATTAAGGCTGGGGGGGTTTAGGTGCAACTAACACCGGGGTGTGTGGGGGTATGGTATACCCACCAGGATAAGCGGTATGTGCGATATTAATAAATTACGGAATTTTAAAGATAAATGGTTCAAAATAGTGAGTTTTACGGCTTTCTGAGGGATATTTTATTCATCCTCACACTATTCTATTAGTAATATCAATCCAAAATGAGTTAAACTAAAAAATTTCTCTGAGCTCTGAGGGGGGTTTTAACCCCCAAAACCCCCCCTTGCTGCGCCACTGCCATTGCCAACGTGGGTAAATCAACGATTGTTGCTTGTGATGTACCCATTACTTCCTACTGCGTTCAAAGTAGAACTGCTTCAATTTCGTGTAAAGATCGAATCGAGATCGACCACGTCCTCAATGGGAAATATTTCAACAATAGCTGTCAACTCCCTCACGTTCGAGTCGGCAGTAACATCCGACTCATCTAGCACTCCACTTCGACATGTAAGCACACAGTCCGATGATTCTGGGATCGAATAGCCTGACCGATTCGACCGCGATATGCACTCACCTGTTGTCAGCCTCGTGTCCGTCGCAGGCCAACGCAATACAATGGAGTGCCAAGCGGATGAATGAAGAGGAATCGCCGAGCCGATGGGAGAGCCGCCCTGAGTGTCCGTCCGCTTCCAGCAGCCGACTGACGAAACGGACGGCCAAGGACGCGAGTTGCTCAAAGTGAACGGGTCGCGGTGACCCGGATCTCGATCATCCGGATCTCGATGCATCATCTGCCGACTGGAGGGCGTCGCCGTCGGCTGTTTTACGCGTCCAGGTAGGTTGCCATAGCATATGGGTCTGGTAAGAGGGGGTCACGCCCCGCGCCCAACCCCCAGACAAGCACGGATTCAGGGGGGGGGTACAGGGGCCCAACAAATCCCTTCAAAACTTTTATTTTTTTATTAGTTATTGTGTCCTTGCAAAGGAGTACAGGGGGTGTATAAGCAAATGCATGTCTACAAGTCCCAAACGTGAGATAAGTTTGAGTTGTATGTATTGTAGAGCGTGGCACACCCTACTGTAAAAACACCCCTCTTTTCTAGAGGGTATTCCATACTCCCCAGACACAGGTCTTGACCCCTGCCCCCAAATAATGTTGCTGAATTCACCCCCCCCCCCCCCACAGAAATCCTTCCACCCCTCCCCCCCCCCCCAAAGAACTTCTTCCACCCCACAGCCAGAATAATTTAAATTTATGATTTAAAAAATATTCAGTATCACAAAAAATTGTTTTCCAAATTTTAGTGAAGGTTAATTGAAAAAAATACCTTCCATGTGAGAAACACCCCCTCACTCGATATATATATCACAGTGATATCCACCCAGATCCCACCGAAGAATGGGTGGTCATTTTCCCCCAGTCACTCGTTTCCAGAAAGTACATTAACCTTCATTTAACAGTAAAACAGCGTGCATGGTGAACAGTTTGAACATTTGATTAACGTTTAACCCTCAGTGGTCCAACATTGAGGCAGCAATCCTGCCAGGGGTTTAGGGGCTATGGAATATCTCCCAGTTCGGGGGGGACGTTACGGGACCCTTGCATCCACCCGCAGCATCAAGTCTCAAGGGAATCTGTCCTTTTTAGATCATCTTTTCCAATGGCCAGCCCATGTTCCTGATCTTTAGGAGAGCTCAAATGAATGTTTTCACATACTGTTTCATTGTCTCCAGTATTAAACTCTTACTGGCATAGGGGCAGACTTTTTCATGACCTACCCCACACACTGCATTGTTATTCAACCATTTTCATCCACCAGGGGGCAAAAGGGGTTTTTGACATTCAGAAGTGGTAAGTAATCAAAATTGCACAATATTTCCAAGTCAAAAAGAAAGAAACAATGAAATAGGCACGGTACTTTGTTGGACAAATTGGTACAGGACTTCTTTATCCCTCAATAATATAGAAAAGCAGCATAAGCAACCAAACTACTGCTTACCAAATCCCGAATCCCACCTTAGTTTATTTGAATCCTCTGACAAGTTACTAATATGTCCTCATATAGCTATTAAAGTAGCTTGCAGTGCAGGACATGCAGATGAAATTAAACATATTCCAGGGATTTCACTAAAATTTATTCATAGAATTAAATAATTTTTTTCAGAAAGAAAAATTTAAGGGAAGTATTGCAGTGGTTCAGATCAATGCCACTAGCACTGTTAGGTTTACAATGTTTTGATTTATAACATGTAAACATATTGCATCCAAATATGAATTTATACATGGTCATCACATTGTGTTCATAAACACATTATACTGGCAGCCAATGCCCTACGATCCACCTCTTGACAATACAGGTATATTTTGATGAGAATAATTCACAAAGCTACAATACACACATTTCTCAAGTAGGTAGTACATCATCACATTTCAAGTAAAAATTGTCATTGGCTAATGATACCAGCGGAACACTTTCATACTTCACATATCGAATAAAAAATATCTACTCACTAAAATAGTTAACAATCATTCACCAAATATCAAAAAACTGTTATCGTGGAATGTATTTAAATAAAATAGAATTGCACATCATTTATGAGACACTAGTTACGCTCAAATCATTCTTAGAGTAGAGTAAGCGTATACAACTGGATGAGTTTAGAGGATGTTCACGTATGCCTTAAGTTGAACTTTGGCCAAGATTATGACAGATGCCACAGCTCATGCAGCCTTACATCCTCACACGTCTGTTGAAATTCAAAGCACACGGTCCCTTCATGAGAGTAACACATCCAACTATTTTATGGCATTGATTATTTTCACTCTTTGAAAGAGCTTAATCAATAAACATTCATCGCTTCAAAATCACCCTAAAAATTCTGGAAAATAAAATAAAAATTCAATATAAAAAGAGATTACTCCCACATCTGTTCTTGCATTCAAACCAGCAAGTCCAAATTCACAGAATGTGGACAGTAGTATAACAAATGTGTCTTCTATCAGAATGTTTGTGTCATGACAAACCCTTTGGTCGAGTACAATTGAACCTGCTTTCTCGTGGGCACAACAAACAACAACAACACCTAACATGGTTTAACTTCACATTCAAATGGACGGGGAATGCACATGAGATGGGGGAATACGAAGATGGCCTCTCTCAGACCGCACGCTATTTTCCGTTGCTCTAGCCATCTCATATGTGTACTCACTCCTCAAGAAGATATTCAACTAGCAAACTCAATACATAGAAACCAAGATGTCTAACCACTAACGTGTCTGCCAATAAAGAGGCAGATTTTAGTCTTCTGGTTTTGTCCATTCAACCACCAAACATTTGGATCTTAATGAAATGGCTCCCATAATATTATTGATATGTTAGTGAAAAATATAAGTTACTAAGTACGTATCCCCATTTCATTATATATAGTATATTGCCCATGCATTTGTCATGGAGCCATTTTAACATTTACATTCTCTAGAGAAGGGCACAAACACAAAGGAGGAGAAAGGAGTGAAGCTAAGGTCATATGTATTTGGTGAGTATTGTTTATAGAAATTAATTCTTGCAACTGATACAGTGAAAAAAATTCCTTAAGATGTAGGCTATAAAATTGGTTTCTTTTGGTAATATTCAATTTGGTGCTGCATGTTAAAAGAAATTCATATTTCATTGAGAGATCAGGGCAAATATATATGCCCCCATCCAAAGCAGCATGTATTCCCGTAAGAGTGAAATATGTTGAATTGATCACAACATTAAAAAATCGTCACATTTGTATGAGATTAGAAAATCTATAATTTCAAAATATTCCAAAATTTTGCTCCTTTAGCATCGATTAATTGATAGGGGTCAACTGCAAAATATAGCAACAATGCGTACCAAGTTATTTTCACAATTTTCCTGATGAAATATTTGTTATTTTTTACATATATGTGACAGCCTAAACCATAGAGTTAAGCTAGTGGAGTCCATTACTCAATATTTGGAAATTAGCACTAAATAAGCATTTCATGATATCTGCAAAACATAACAATAAAATTCATGTCCAACATAAAAATTTGCAGACCGAATTTTAACAGAAAAATTTTAACAGAAATGAATAGTGAAGAGTTAATGGATAATTAACAATCTGGAGGGAAAATTCCGGAAAAAGTTGTATTAAAATTACAGTAAAAATTGTACCCAATTTAAATACTGTTCCTTAGATAAACATGTATGCAACCACACATAGGTTTACACTCAGCATTCATGTCAACTTATTTCTATCTGATAAAAATACTGACTTGCACTAACAATACTCAGTCAATAAAGAGGATATATAATTCGACTTCAATGTAATTAATCGCTGATCAGTCTGAATGATAGGGTACTCATTTAATCTTTCTTGTTAAGGGCCAAGTGAATGCTTTAGAGAAATCATATTGGGTTATACGCACATAGCATTCACATGCAACAACCATATCACTGTGGGTGTCTCCCAAGAAATATGAAATTCTCGCAAAATTTCAACGACTCTATTGAAGACATTTCTCATTAAAAAAGAGAATCAAGACTCAAAAACCAATTGAATTGATATCCTTGTACTCATAGCACCTTTCAAAATTAACTAGAGCAGCTTTCGATATTGCATTGATTGTTATTCCAGCATTTTCCATCTAACAAACACATCAACCTTCCTGCAAAGTGAATCATTATCAAAAGTGCATACAGTAGGTATACACTTAAAATTTTGATACCTATAACACATTAGATAAATTAAAAAGAAGAATAAACTGCCACCAATAGGGAACAAGCAAACAAGATATTCACTAATACATACATTAAAGGGATGCATTACTCCAACTTGACCAGTGGCACTTTGTCTTTTTATGTGATGTATAACAGATTTAAAACTTAAGCCATTAACTTGAAATTTTGTGGCACAGATCTTTGCCTACATTTGCATTTATTTTAAATATAAAAATGTGACATCTGAGTAAACTATATTAGGTGTACTTTTCAAATACGAGACACAAGAAAATATTAAAATGCCTCCACAATACCTAGCATGAAAATTTTAAGATGACAGCTCAAGCTTTAAATGAGTAATATGTCACGAAAAAAAAACTGGTTAAGTGGGTGTCATGTGCATCTGATTATAACAAAAATAATTGACATATATGTTTGGCAGTTATCACACTTGTGTTACGCAGCACAAAACACCGATTATTGGCCTCGTGTGAACCAATCTTGGCAATTGACTTCATTTAGCTGCTCTAGTTACATCTGCCTCCACACTGAGGTGTCTCAAATTTTTAAATACCGGGGTCTTGTTAAACCATTAAAATATACACTCATTTCAGTCATAAGACAGTCAATTGTTTCAAAAATTCAAAAATTACATTGCTTCAAATGAGTGACTGACAAAAATATATTTTGGTATCATAACCAATAACTTAATATTTTATTGATTATCCCCTAAATGACTGTGGTGCATAATGATAAACCACACTCCCACTGCAATACTGAAATTGAGACCAAATTCCTTATCCTAAGGTATAATGTTCTTTTGTGCAGACTCACTTAATGCATACTGTAACAACCCACATATTTATTCAACTTCAAGGATTTAATTTTCAAGGGTGTCCGAAGCCTTCACTTGAGACCCTTCCATCACTACTATAACACTTTTCCCAGAGAGCCAATGTGCTCCCCTTGCGATCAACGTAAAAAAATATTTGACAAAAATGTCATGTAAGAGAAATTTTCAATGATGACAAAAATAATTGAAGTTACCTAAAGCTGTAATGGCTTGCTTATGGAGAGGGAATTTTTTGAACCCGGAATGCAGAGACTCAGCAAGTTATGACATTAATGAAGAGTATGAGGGATACAGCAGGGGATAAAGAACACCACCATGATTTGCATGAAGTAAAAAATTAAATATTTTCAGCATTGTGTCATAAAAAATTAAATATTTTAATCAATTTTAAGAGGATCCCCAAGAACCCATCTAAGAGTACAGACCACCATAAGTCATACATAATTAGCAGACCGCCTGCATTCGCAAATATGTATGTATTATCATTAATTTTTTAACCTACCCATTGAAAACCATTACCTTTTTCTGTCAAAATAGAATCAATGTACTATAATAAGAGTATGCCAATCCAAAACAAAGCACAGCAAATCAGATGTATGGAGGAACAAAGTGTTCACTTTAAATCCAAGAAGTTCACAACTTGGTCGAATTACAAAATGTTTCCTTTCTCCCATTAACTCCAAATGTGCACAATTGCACTTCTTAAAACTGCCATACAAATATTTTCGTAGGTAATAATTCATAATTTTGAACTTATCTCTAACTTTAAGCAGCATCGTTGCCAAAAATAAATTCTTCAATGAACTAAAAAGTCAATTTGAGTGACTTTGTAATTTAAAAAATTGATAAATGAGTAAGAGGGCACAAAACAAATACTTTTAATGAAGACAAAAACCTATAGTCGATAACATGCCTAAAAATTATATCTTTTCAAAATTATAAATGAAGAGAAAACCTATTCAGTCCAACATTAGGAAGCAAATAAAATTCTGCCTGATACAGAAAAGCTTGAGAAATTGATTTTGTGTGGTATTTTATGATATGTATTAAAAAATTTTATGGACAGCAGTTTTACTCTCCATTTCCTCTGGCATGGCATTCATAATAAAACCGAATTATTACAGCACATTAGCCACCAAGGTTAAGATTCCTTGAATTTCAATGGGTTACTCATTCATCACAATGCAGAGAGCCAAATGAATTTGTAATTTTATGCACACTATGATGGTCACTTTTAAAATGTAATATGAAATTTCACCTGTAAAATGCATGTAAATGTAAAAAAAAACATTAAAGCTGCACAGAAAGTTAAGGGAACAGTCACAGCAGTAAGAATAATTCAGAATGCAAGGTGAAATTATGTGCAGTACCTTCCATGCAGTGCATGATGATGCACAAAAACACTGTTGCCATAATTTTCCGTTTATAATACGCATTATTTTCAATGGAAATTCATTAATAACATTGGGTGCGCATTTTTCATGGTTGCAAATGCGCATGTTTTCATTTAAGGATGGACATGTTTGCAGATCATTAATTTTTTACAGTTGTTCGCATTTGACATGTTGAATTCAACATAAAGTCTCCCTTAAAGGTCATTTTATCACTAAAACCTTGCAACTAAAAGTCACTCTCATCACATTTTTCCAAGTTGCGCGCCATAGTGCATAAAGTGCAAAGGCCATCCTACATAAATGTTGTTTTATACCAAGTGCCAGAGAGCAAATGATGACCGATACATAGACAAATACTGTCCTCCCAGAACGAGATGTGTATCAACATAAGATATGCATCTCGCATGGGAACAAGTAAATTATTATTTATAGTACGCTTGTAAAAACTTGAGGGTGTGCTTCGCTGGGTGCGTATTATATGCAGAAAATTAGGGTATATTCTTTGTCCTCCTTCATTGCTAACTCCAAACTTCAAGGAAAATATTATCTTGGTAATAAGGGTTTGGTTTCCTCCTCATCAAAAAATGCAATTTCCTTCTCTCGAAGAATCACCATCAATACAGTTTTAAGAGAATTTTTCTATAAACATTTTCAAAGATAGATAGAAACAGGGCACAACGTGCGTGATTATTTTGAGTAATACTCCCCCAAGTGAGAAATTCTAAATTGGTTCCACATTAAACCTGTAGATGCTATACAGTATATAATCTTTCCAAAATAGTTAAGTGCCCCTAGGCCTTAAGCCCTGGTCCCAAAAGTGAAAATATACTTTTCAGATGATGAGAAAATTTGAAGATAGGTTGTGTGTTTGTTAATAAGTAGAGATGGGTCAACTCCTCAGTTCTTTGGTTCTACTAGTTCGTGAGCTCAGAACTGGAATCCAAACTCAAGCCAAAAGAAACTGTCGGCACTTAAGTAGAAACTGCACTAAATCCAATTAGAAAACCTCCACAGAAAATGAAGGTGTCTGATTGAAGCCTTGAAAAATGCAGTAAAACCTCCAAATAATGAATTCTACAGGACCGAAAAAATGACAAACTATTTTTACAGTCCAGTTAAAACTTTGTGGCCCCTAAATGTGCAGGGTTACATTGACCACAGGAGGCAGTGCCTCTGGGGGAACTTCGGAGGCAAGGCAAACAGCTTCATACTGAGTCAAGTCCCAAGAAAAAAACTGCAATTTCCACCTATACACCCGGTGCAATACTACTACTTTAAAATATACCTGCCCAAGCCATAAACCGACGTCCATTCATGGGCCACCCAGTTTTAGACCGACTGCAAAGGGGGTTTTTGTGCGTTGAGGGTTGCATTGTTGCAGGATGAGAAAAGAGTAGACACGGATTGAAGGGGTGAGTCACAAGTATAGCTGCTGAAGTGTTATATTGTGGGGGTGTTTCATGAGGGGAAAGAACTATGGATGCAGTAACAATTAAAGCATGTCCTTTATATACATGCATGACTGTACATGTCCTTAACATACAGCCCCTTGAATGACTCAATGACTGACTCACTTATGGATTAGGATTCCCAACCACTTGCAGAGAAGATGGTCAGCTGAAATTTTTCATTGAGGTGGGTGAGAAAAAATGATTTGGAGAAAAATTCCAGAAACTCCTGATTTCCACAACCTTACCCTAAAAAAAAATTCTAAATAGCAAAAAATTCAAGTTTTTCAGTGCATACCTCTGATGCCTAATGTCCTCCGGAGATCTTAACCTAGGTCAATCATTCGGACAGGGGAAGGATTAGTGCTTCTTTTGGTGTGCTTACTTTTCTGTTTTCCATTGGAATCTGGGGGAACAAGTCAACGAGCCTGAGCTTTGATGGGTACTCAAACATACTACGGATGTAAGCTTCATAATTTTGCTCCTTGGGTATTTTAAATTATTATTTTCAGATGACTCTCGAATCTGCCGCTGATTAGGAATTAAGCAAAAATACTGTTGACCGGATATGCTTCCTCGAAAAATATCAAATACCCTAAAAATTCCCCTTCCTTCCTCTGGAAAATATTCAAAATGCATTCATTCTGGTATTTCCATGCATATCTCCAGTCAGTGGCCACTATCACTGAAAGTAAGCTCACAATCGGGGATTACTTCGCATTAGGGTGTCTTAAAGCAACAAAAGTTCTTCACTGATCTTGCTGGCATCTTTGCATTATGTGCTCTCTTCTCCAAAATCATGAATTGTGCAGGATAAAGAAAAAATAAGTGGCTGATAGCATAATGTAAGTCCCTTTTTAAGTCCGATGTCCATGGTAGGCAGAAAGATGGAGAACCAGAAAGCATCATTGCCCACGCTTGAACTCCTGCTAGATTAGCTGTACAGCTTTTAGCAATGACTATCAGAAATGTGAAAGCAAAGCCATTAGTCGCAATAAAGAGAAACTCACAGGATGATATACACCTTTGACGTGACATTGCTTATTTACTTATAGCCAAATAAGTTCAATGTGAAAAATTTTGCTATGGAGATGCTTTTTTCCGAATTGGAGCCCACATGCAGACTATATTACAAGAAGGCTTAGTAATTGAAGAGACTTCTTATTTGTGGTTGACCTTTATGCATTACGCATGGGAGGGGCCTGAGACTGAGGCTACAGCTTATAATGAGGTTTTCGTAAAATTGCACTATATGGAGGTTTGTTATTGAGGAATTTTACTGTACAACAGTAACTCAATATAAGTAAAATAATGAATGAGAGCAATGCATAACATGATGGATAAGGCATTAAAAATTAAACATATTCATGTTAAATATCAAGACAAATGACAAACAAATTCTATGCCATATTGTGTCAATGGAGTGTTTCACTGTTGATAGTATGCCATTAAGTGATAGCCTACCATTGATTATACATGGCTTGCGCATTCACGTTATATTGATTGAAGGAGAAATTATGTCTTGACAAGATCATCTGATTTCCAATACAAAAGCTTCCCAATGGTAGCTGGACAAGGATCATGTATGTCACAAAGGAAAATGCTCAGTAAGAACCAGAACCAAGAACTGGGACCAAGACCAGGAACCAAATTGGATCTGGCCACACAATGACCCATCCATAGTTATAAGTAAATGAATGCCACCATGTGTAAAATACATAGTTGGGTTCATGGTTCAAAGAGAAGAATAGTTGACAAACGCTTCCAGCCCTCATCAATGACTTGCCTCAATATTGACCACAGGAGCAATTTAGTATTTCATCACAGCTTTGCCAAATTGTAAATAGGTTCTTGCTCATCTTTTTCTGCTTCTAACTATGAATGGCATCAACTACATTCTCAAAGATACGATTTCTTTGTTTCACAAAGTCAAAGCTTTGCCATTTGTCATTGAGGAATACACACTACTAAATGCAAGCCATTAGGGACGGCCATCAATAGATATCAAGCATCTTCAGTCTTATCTTTGTCCTTAATTACACCAAAATGTGCAGAAAACCCCAAAATTATTTTCTTCTTCGATTAACAAAGACCAACTACCTATGACTCCTTTCATATTCTTTCAAACTATCTCTCCCTAAAACTTTCTACATGCTTCCTTACACCAAAGATACTGATTTACAAAATTTTAAAACCACATGAATTTCACCGCATTGTGTGCAGAAGGAAAGATTGCTAAAGAAGACGCCTTCTTCCCAAAAGCCTTATTATACATAATATGTGCCCCAGAGATAATTTTGGATCCAAATATGACTCACAGTCACACCCAGCATTACCTCTCATTGAAATCCATCATTTTCTATACTCAAGTAATTCACACTCATTCTCCAGCACAAATTAATGATAATACTGTCAGTGGGTACAAAAATAAAAAAATGCCATAGGCTGCCTCACGCACAGAGAAAGAGACATTTCCCATCCAGGTCAGTGCTCCTCCCAAAACACGAGAAGAATCACAATCACTCACTCACTCACTCACTCGTCAGATGGCGTCAGTGGTCACACGCCCGAGGCGTCGAGGAGCGCCTCAACGGGCAGGGATCCCCTTCGCTGCCCCGCCCAAGCGCCCAAGCCCCCCTCGACGAGCGGGCCCACGCTAAAGAGCTCAGGGCCCCCGGAGCTGCGTCTCTCGAGCACCTTTTGCTGGGCAGCCGCAGTTGAGAACGAGTAGTCTCGTCTGGGGGCCGACTCGTTGCCCCGACTAGTCGCCCAGTTGCCCTGCCCTAACCCACCCTCACAATCCACATTGCATCGCTGCACTTCAGCTAGGCTCCACTCCGTCCCTCCTGACAAATACAAATTGATAGCTCCAATGTCATTTGGCAACCATGCATTCAAGACAGTCGTCATCACTCACTCATTACTAAGTAACAATCATTCCATGAATATTCCCCATCACGCTATGTACAATTACATTTGGAACATCCCAATTTGCACCCAGCCACCCCACCAAGGAATGTGGACTAGGATTATTCCATGTGAATTCAACATGCCTCCGATTCCTGTGAAATCTGGCAAGACTCTTTGAGAAATGAAAAAATATCAATTTGCAGAGTTTCACAACAATTGACAAGAAAGATAGAAAACAATGGAAATTTTGTGAAATTTGAGGAAGTCTATCTACAGTTGAATAATCGTAACTTCATCCGTAATTTAAAAAAAGCACTCAAACATGCATTTTTCAAGAAGAAATTAATAGAGCTCAATATCGCTATGCAATATGGCCTAATATCATGAATTTTGGAACAAGACATTATGGGGCTTCAGTTTAACCTTGGATTTCTCAAAACACCCCCTTCAATTTTTAAGAAAAAATTATGAAAATATTTTTTGCTTAAGTGCATTTCTGTGTTCTATGAAAATATCAGATGAGGTAAATTGGAAGCACTATCCTCTCAAAAAAAAAAAGTCACCATTACTTCACTGCACCATCAAAATTTCATTATTGTCATCACCATTTGCATACGTGGGCAGGCCGTAAAACGTAATATTTTTTAATTTTCAGTAGACATACTTTCATTAGGATCTCTTATTTTTAAATTGAAATCACATAATGTTAACCCTGCAGCCAGTCTAAAAATCCAAAATTCAAGCACAGATGGGGAAAAAACTGCCTCGGAAAACTGGGATACCAACGATGCAGGTGACGATGCCAAGAATATAAGCACACTTAGATTTTTACATTTCCATCAAACTATTGAAATGTATCTAGCAATTTCACAAAAGCTATTCCATCAAAGGAAAGACCACACTTTTTTGCTAAATGACAGCTACAATGATTTTTTACATACTTTTTCTTCAAGCCAGCTCTAATGTGTACCTCTGTCAATGTTGATGCTGATCATGAAATTTAAATGGTGCAGTGACTTCACTGTAAATGTTTTTAAGAGTCACAGCACTAACTTTCCCTTCCAGAATTTTCCTGAGGACATAGTTATACAATGGAGCAATAAAATAGCATTTTTTCCAAGGTTGAAGGAGTAGGATGATTTGAGATATTCAACGCTAGATTTTCAAGTCCATGATGTCGGGTTGGAAAATGAACACAAGCAGGCCACACTCCATAGCTCCATTTATTACCTTTTCGAAAACATATATCTCAATGTCATATTTACATTTTAAATAGAGTTAGAATAATTTATCTACAGGCCAACATGCTCAAATCTCATAAAATTACCTAACTTTGGTGTCCTTTTAGCTACTCTGCAAACGGTTATTTATTCATAACTCAAAAGGGTCACTAAAAACACAAAATTATAAATAAATCAGAAGGGGATAAAGCGAAACCTTTTTGTGTGAACACGGAATGACCTGCTATTATCATGGAACTTCCCTAATTTATGCATTTGGTCGATAAAATGAGATACACTTTCCTCTTGTACAACCAACAAGAAAACTATACTAAAGGTATCATTTTTGTCAAAATGAAACAAAAGTTCAATTAAACAATCACTTACTTTATTAACAATAAAAATGTATTTGACAATAATTATATCCATTGAAATTGAAAATATTTCACAGCGACATGCATCATCACATTTGAGATCACCACTTTTTCACCAACGACAATTTCCTCCTCTACGCATATACTCTATCATACAATATGATTTGGTTCAGTTTTTCAACAAAAGATAAATATAATATTAATAATTTAAAGACATAAATAATAATTAGAGTTGCAATAATTTAAGATTTTCACAGGAAGACCACAAATGGTTCAGAGAGTGTATGCTGATCCATGAGTCCATTAAACCTCCTGTATTATGACATTACCTGATTGAAAATTTAAGCATTCTAGAAGACTGGAGGAACTGTGCCGAATTAAATCGTACGGAAGCGAGGCCCTTCTCGCCATGCACGACAGGGTATTCTCTTTTGATCCCAGCGACCTCAACACACCTACATTGGCAAAAATTAATCGGAGAATTAATCACAAAACCACGACATCTCAAGGGTGTTAATATGAATATCATTAAAAAAATTCCACACACAGTGCATGCAAATTTCAAAATTAACCCTTCCTCAGCATTATTTAACATGAATGAAGGATGATGATAAATAATAACTGATGTGAGTTTATCCTAGTGTGGTATATCTGACAATGTTTCTCAGTTATTGCACTGACAATGCCAATGATTCATTGGTGCAACCTCACACGTTGGCAACAAAGACACCATGCACGGTATAATGGGCCGTACCAAAACATACACCAAAATGCAATAAGCATGTTGAAGAAGAATGGAAATTATTAATTAGCCAATGGGACACATTTAACTATCAGGTGGTTCCTCATCTCCATTAATGATGCATAAAAACTGCCAGTTTGAATCAGAGCAATATCATACAGAGCAAAGATAACACACCATGATGACAAGTAAAGTCATCTTTAGTTAAGTAAGCGTAATTGGAAAGCATCACCTGCTGCAAGGCTTGAGAAATAGGTATTCTTAAAGGTTTACAAAAAATACAGGAATATTCATTAAGTAAATTTCACTCACTCAGTGATTCAACCCAAAGGTTGGTTTGAGTAGGTGGTAGTAGAGCTCACCCCAGGCCAAAGCCACAGGTGTGTGAGTATCACACATTCAAGGTAGGGGGGGGGGAGTATCACACATTTCTATGCATAGGCCAACTCACACTTCGAGCATTTTATTTAGGGTGTTCAAAGGCCTTTGAACCCAGGACCCTATAATCAGCAGCCAAGCACTCCACCCACTACGCTACCACACACCATGCATAAATTTATAATTATGTATTGATAACAAATTCTGTAGCAAATTTAGCATGTTGGCAATCGATTTAAAGGTGACAACAGGCTATGAGAGAATGGCTATCCTCATGGAAGCACCCCAGAAGATAAGGAATCGCTCAAGAGGCTGTTACACACCCTCTTTTTTTCCAAAAATTTTGTAGATTTCTTTGAAAGGATTAGGAATAGCAACAGGGTTGTCACACAATTCCTGAAATCAATCCTGAGTTTTCCCTAACAAAAATCTTAATTTTCCCTGACTTTTTCACACTTTCCTTTGGATAGAATATGACATTTCTGAAGGGTAAGATAAAAAAAGGCAAAATTCTAAATACAATAGTTGAAATCATTTTAAACTGTATTTCTTTACAGTGAACAAGTAGAAAAACAGTAACTTGTAATTTTAATTCCAGGCAGATAAAAGTCAAAATATGGTATCATGTTCAAATTAACATATTAAACATTTCGTTCCCTTCATGTTATTCCCAACAGCTCACATTGCCGTCAAATTTTCAACAAGAAAAACATGACAAAGTTGAACATGGAGAGGAGAAATTTGCTTTTAGAATTCGCTGTAGGAAGGAAAACACAATGAATAATAGGCGATAAATTATACTCAATAGTAAGCAATGCCATGTTACCAGAAAATCATTTCCCTAAAACAACAATTAAAATTTTATAAAGAATTCATCTACATACTCTCAAAGGAGAATATTCGACCATACCTTTTATTCAAAAATATTTTTTATTGGACTTTACCATATTTATCTTTTGGGAAATTCTGACCTCTATGTAGCACTATGTCTCCTGGAATATTATGAATAGGTGAATATTCTCAATTTCATATTTTTGTACGCAGGTCAACAGTAAATCATACATATGCATCCAAGGCCATTTCAGAATGTGATCAATTAAATTTAAAAGAGTGAAATAACAAAAAAGAAGGTAAGTCCACTACACAATATTCCACAATATTTCATAAAAGAAACATAATTACAAACTTCTTCATTACTAAACTCCTGATTTTTTGGTCCCATCAACTGTGTAATGAGGAAGGTCAACTGTAACAGCTGTGATCGACCAAGATGATGACACCAATACTGTGTTGTAAACCCGGACGGTTGAAAAATTTAAGTGAGGATTTAACCAAGTTATTTTTTAAGTATGAACTGTTACTTTTAAAGGTTGATTTGGTTTTAACTGTCTTCATGTGGATAAGGGGCAGATTTAGCGATCAAAGGGGTCATGATTCCCCTAAATTCCATCCAAAATTTTTACTTTTAATTAGTTTAATAGTTATTGCATCCTTAAATATCTAAAACTGTTAAATTTCATCTGTTGTTAAGAATAAAAAAGAAATTTTAGGCTCGAAGATGCATAAAAAATGGATATTTTATATGGGAGAACGCTCCTCTTAACCATATTATTCCATACTATTATCGTTATTGGGTATTCCATACTCCCCACACCCCAGTCATGACACCCATCCCCCAAATTCCCAAATTTAATGCTGAATCCATCCCTGTGTGGACCCTGAGGAGCTACACTACAACTAGAACCTTTTGCAACTCAACTGCCAGTCACTAAATTAAAGGTATACAAATTTAAACCGAAAGCAGCTCCACATGAGTCCCAGCAAAAATGAACAGCCCTAATGCCAATGTATAATCCAATGCACTGTGGGGAGAGGTGCTTACTTTGTCGTGGTACTTCCGCAGGCATGGATCCCCGCCGGCACGACTTCTCGGGGTGTGATACAACCATGGCAGAGAGTACGGTGCCGACCACCGCCGTCTCTACAAGGGCAGGGGGGAGTTGTGGGGGCATGGTGGCACCCTCGTCCAGCCGCAGCAGCGCAACGGGTGCCGACCCCCGCCGACACTGCAGACGCGCCAATCCCTGCAATCACAATTGATAACACATGATGACCAACACACGTATGCCCGCCCTTGATCATGAGACTGTGGTGTTGGGACTAAAACATGTGGCCACATCGTGTCTATTCTATCTAGACTGTGGCTATTTTTCTTAAGATATTTTGTTTCAACCCCAAATATATGCTCAATGAAAAATATATATTAGAAGGAACAGGCTAATTGCTTTCAATTTACAGATTGCGCTAAAGGGCAGAATGAAAAAAATTCCCAAATTGGCAATAAAAACCTAAGGGGTTAAACCTAGAGTTACAGCACTTCCAAAATCATTTGTAATGACAGCATGAAACATCTTCACCAGCCAGTCGCTTGCAGTTGTTAATTTTTTTCTAACTACAGAAAAATCTGTTATCAGTTGTTCAGCTCCTATAAAGACTCGCTGAATTTCACCGGTAGGCTTTAAATTCATATCAGGCTGGGCAGCATAGGATGTGTAGTATGCTGCTCTGCCACGTTTGGTGCTCCAATAGAAGCAACTTATGTTAATCTGAGGATATTTGACAGCATTCCTTACCTATTCGTCCCTAAAACCTTATCCTTGCCTTTTAAGTCCCTAGGCTTACAATACGCTGCTTATTAATTTTTTTCGATAAGAAAACCATAAGAAAGGATAACTCTCTCACTTTGTGCTATTTGAGCTTCAGCACTTCCAGCACAAGTAAGAGAACACATTCTACTTGGAAATGCTGATATCCTGTTACTTCTCCTGCACAACATCACTTGGCTCCTTTGGACAATCAAATGCCTACGGCAAGAGCCGTGACAAAACCAAAAGACTGTGTTGTTTAAAGTGCGGGAAATGGACATGTATACACCACATGAGACATTTGTGCAAAATACTCTCAAGAATGATAGTTTTGCAACTGCTCTCAATCTAATTAACTGAAGATAAATTTTGTTTTAACATTTGATCAAATGATTTAAATTTGACTTGCCAAATTATTCACCCTTATTTGATGGGATGTGATTGATGATGGAGCAGTAAGCAGCTTCTCTGTATTAACCTCTGTGTAAACTTCCGCATTTTATATTGTTCGAGTCTTGATCGTTAAATCATACTTTCTTACTTAGTCTAGTATTTTTAGAAACATTCCTTGTAAGCAAGTAAAGAAAATAATTACATTACTTTTTACACAGGGAATTCCCAAGGAACTAATAAGTCTTGAGAAAAATTGCATTAAAATATAAAAATCCTGGTCTTATTGCGTCTGATTTTCTTTTTTACAAAGATCACGAAAAACATCAAAAGAGGGTGAAACTCATTTACAGATAATTCGCAACACGGATTACCCACTCACGGATAATCAGTAATTTACTGAACTTAATAAGAATGCTTTTGTCAGTCAGAAAAAATACCTGTAGAAATGACTATGGAGGGATTATTCAATATTTATGATGTTTATAAACAATAAATTTACAATGAAAGACTAAAATTTCCTTGAGTATCATGAGCATACCTGAAAATGATATCATATTACCAATATTCTTTGCTATCCTGACAAGAATCCCAAAAGAACTTAACATCCTGAATACTTTTTGCTGGTTGAGACGACATTACGAGACCAGTCACACTGGCCACACACGCAAGGAATGAAAACTGTGGCACCCACCTGAGGCGTGGACTTGCGATACGTGCTCCCCCTCGCCTGATCTGCCTCGTCGGCCACCAGCGCCTGTCCTGGGTCCCGGTTCTCCTTCCCAGCCAGCAGGTGGTGGCGTGGTGAGTCCTCCGAGTCCCCGTCCAGCCGCGCCACCTTGCTACGCTCCCTCAGTCCCCGTCCCCCATCGTCCGGGGGCTCCCTTTTGCCTTCCTTGCCTAACAACCAGCTGCCGCGCCCACATCCCTCCTCACAATCAGGAGAGGACACTGCACTCGTGCGTGACGACGTGTCCGTGGACGACCGGGCCTCCTCATTGGTCCTCTCGTCGTGCGTCGACATGTCTATTGTCGTAGACATGTACCTCAGTCTTGAGAAGGGGTATCCGACGGGTTGGAGTGGGGGGAACGTCTGCTGCCGCGTCAAATACTTGGTCCCTCCGCCACCATGCAACACGCCGCTGATGCGACTCGCTTCACGACTGCTCGTCATTGACGTGATGCTGGGCTCGGGCAGCAGTGTGTCTGCACTCACGGGCCTCTGCTCTTCCCCACCCCCTCCGCCCCTGCTGCACACAGAGCAGAGCGACAGGGACGACTCACCCCCCTCCACGTGCACAATTGCGTCGGAGGGCAGGCGACGTGGTGCGCTGCCCGGCAGGCTCTCCCTCCGGATGATGGTGAGTGCCGTCGGCTCTCTGGGGGCACTGAGTGGCACCGAGTGCCGGCGCCCAGCCCTCCGGCACCACCCGCCCCCATCAACAAGAAGAGAGGGCAGCGGTGAGGGGACTGTGTCATTGTCAGGGGAGCCATCTTCCGTGGTTGAGGCCACGTCATCCACCTCAGGCAGTTCGGCATCTGAAACTTCGGTGCGAGTCTCCTCCGCTTGTTCCTGCTGTACAAGGCTATCCCAACGAGCACGGTTCGAGTTCAGGTAGTTGATCATCTCGGTGGAGAGAGATGTCTGAAGAAATCTGTGCCACTCATCAAACAATGGAGCGACCACAAACCGAAAAAACCCTGAGGATAATAAAGGTAAATAAAAATCATGATATCAGAAAGAATTTAAAAAAGTGTTTTTAGAGATGGATTGTAACAAGCTGTTTTATTTCCCACATTTTCACAAAGATCTTAAGACTATAACAAGTGGAACACCACATTGTGAGGAAATAAGTGGTTCCAATGTTGAAATTACAATAGCATTTATATTCTTAACCCATAGTTGACAAAACACAAAATTTAGTGGCAAAACATCTTATTTCCTTTTGTATTCTTGTGACATATTTAGTTTCCATGAAAGTTAGCATCAAAATGTTTGTTGAATTCAAGATGTTACTTTCCCTTCCATGTGATTTGAGTAGCCAATTATTCAAAAATTTGCCAGGAGAATTTCAAAAAAAGTACCTAAAAATAAAAGGTTTTTCCGACAAAACTTAAAAAATGTTTCTTTGATAATGGCTTCATATAGTTAGTGATTTCTTGTCTGCTCTCAACTGATAATGCTGCACTAGGTTAAACCTCAACTGTCATTTTATAGATATTTACTTTTGATTTTAATGTTTAGTGAGCTACATATGTGCATCCAAAATTACTTTTTAACAAATCACACTCACATGCCAACACATCTGCAGGACCAATATCATAAATAACATTCTCATCATTATTATTATTATTATTGTCACGTGACTTTACGTCACTAGGCAAAGACATTTCCCCTACTGACTTTAAACACAAGCAATGACTTCAATGAGAATATGACAATCAGTTTACCCAGTTCCTGATCATTTTCATTGACAGAGCTAATTTTCAGTTTTTAAGCCCTCAATTATTCATCCTTCAACAATGTTACCATTGGAGTAAGATTTGTTGAAGCATTTTGCTGAGGTAGTTATCAAAAATAGTAAGTAATAATCTGTACAAGACAGAATGGGCTCATTATAATGTAAATGTGTGGCTCAGATGAAAGATAAGTGATGGTATCTCCAGTCACTCCTACATGTTCCCCATGAATAAAATTACCAATGCCACTGGCCAACAATATTTGGAGTAACACTGAGGACCTCACACAGAGAAACGCGCTTTCTGGAGGGCTCCACAATGATTCTACCAATAATCATGAAATAGTGCTAGCACCTTACTTGTTTGAACACAATTAGAACCTATTTGTCAGTACATTAATCCTAAAATGGAGTCGGTTTACAGCCAATTTTTTTATTTATTCAAGTGGGCGGTGGGCAATACATTCTAAGAAAATGAATGACAACAAGATAGCATCTTGTTAAATTACCTGTTTGGATCTTGGGTACAGATGTTGTATGACGGTCACAGAGGGACGTGACAGGAAGGTTGAGTTTCCTCTCGTAGTCACCCTGACGGAAGAATTCTTCACACACTTTGTGGCTCCACTTTTTGCTCACTTCCCATGGGCGACAAGGATTTGAGATGTCTGCACATTTTAGGGCGATTTGTAAGATGAAGTGGCGATCAGTGGCTCGCTTCATGTCCAAGAGGTCTCCATCTAGATATCTCTGTTGAAGTTGACAAAGACAAAGAAATTAGCTTACATTAAAGCTTATTTAAACTAACTCAACTCTTGCAATTAGGGATGGGTGGGATGGGTTGGTTTGAGATTCTTTGATTCCACAAGTTCTTGAGCTCAGAGGCAGGGGGTTATTATGTACTCCCAAATTAGAACTTTGAGAAATGTATGACTCATTGGAAACTCATTTTCAGTTCCAACAGCTCTCAGAATGCAGTCATTACCATTTGGAAAGACAGAATAACTCCCCTGAAATCGGAACAGAAACCAAAAATAATCCGTACCAAAATACATAATTAGCACAAGAGTCTATTAGAAAACTAAACTATTACTTAATTTATTTTTGTATCCAACTTCCCCATAAACAGCACATAATGGGCTTTAAAACAGGGGTTCAACCATTACCAGAGCACAACACAAACATCAATACCCTGTATTGGGACCAGCCACCCACATGGGATTCGAACCCATGAACTACAGTTTGGCAGGCTAGGACTTTACCCCATCACCACCGAGGCTGGTAGAGATGGAAATGAAGGCTTTGGATTCAAGCTATGCAAAATATATTCTTCACGCACTCATCAAAAAAGAATTAAGCAAAAGGAGGAATGACAGGTATGACATATGGATTTGACTCCATCACCAAAATTATCAAGAGCCATTGCAGGTGAATCATGCTGTAGTAAAGTTGTCAATTTGTTGAAGACACTTCTGCAGCAATTTATCCTGAATTTAAAAAAATAACAGCCTAATTCTACTTGGTACCACCACCCCACTTCAGCACATGTCTTTGTTAACATGTAAAAAAATTGAATTGCATGGTCATCAAGTGCTAGCTGTAATACGATTGATTAGGCAACTGATATGCTCTTATCTCTTCGTGCTCTTTTTTTACAGTTTATTAATTTGAATAGAATTAAAAGACTATTACCCAATTTTAAGTGAAAAGAGTGTAATTTCTATCTCATCATTTAGCAAATTTAGTCTACCAAGGTTGTTGCCGTCTCCACAGTCACAGGAAAGTGGAGATACATGACAACTCTCTAATGATGATTTTCCAATAGCTAGGAGGATCACCAGGCCTCACCTCAGTCTGTGATAAATACTTACTGATATAAATAAAATGCATATGTTGACATAGCAGAAAGCTAAGTAATAGTAAAGTTGTGGAAATGCACTTTACAATTAAATCACGAATGAAAGAGTGAGATGTCCCAGTACATACTGCATTTCATGAAATTGCTTGCATTTAACGAAATTAATAACAGCTCTTTTTTTAAACATTAATGATTGAAGCTCTATTCATAGCGCATATAAGTTCGAAAAGGTACCACAATTCTGAAGAATTAAAGGGACTTGCTTCTAAGTTATCGATAACATAGTTGTTGCTTCGCTCAAACACCCTAAAACATAAGTAATTCCTTTCTTTTAGCCACAAAAAAAACTATTGAATTGTATTTCTAAAATTTACTCTAAAATAACACAGATTGAATAAGGAAAACTAAGATGTGATCAATTTTTTGATGCTCCTTTTTTTGAATCAGTTATTCGTACCCAAACTCAACAGCAAATACATACGAGGGACATCCAGAAAATAAGTTATGTTTTGGTGTGTAGATCGCTAGGGGTGCTCTTGGACAAATGTGGTAACATTGAACAAAAGAGGGGAACCTTCTGAATAGAATGAGAAGGATATGGGCTCAGTAGCCTTGAAAACATGGTCACAGCAAGTCATTGAAATGGAGCCCTCGACTTCGTGTCCCGCCACCTCACTGCCTGTTCTGTCTCGAGTTGTTGAGCACGGAGTGATTCAATTTCTTCATGCTCATGGTTTCAAATCAGTTGACATTCATCAACAGCTTGTTTCTGTGCTTGGAGAGGATGTAATGAGTGATTCAATAGTGAGGAGATGGGTTCGTGAATTTAAGTTTAAGGCGGGAAGACATTCACTTGAGGATAAAAGTGGAAGAGGCAGAACCTCAATTGTCACAGACGAACGTTGTGGAAAAAGGCGAATGCGCTGTTTGTGAAAATTGCTGTTCCACTGTGAACAAACTCCATGAAAGTTTCCCTGAGATCTCACTATCTATCATTCATGAAATTGCCTCATAAAAACTCGATTTTCGAAAAGTTTTGCACCCATAAGGTTCCAAGATAGCTGACACCTCAGACACATGTCACAACGAGTGGTTGCAGCTCGTGAATTTTTGGGCAGATACAGAATACTTTCCTCCAATCTATAGTCACTGGAGATGAAACTTGGGTGTCACACTATACCCCAGTGGAAACACACCACCTCCACAAGTGCAAAAAGTTCAAAGTTGTCAAGTCCACCAGGAAGATCATGGCCTCTGTTTCCTGGGACCAAAAGGAATCCTCCTGATTGATTTCTTGTCTCATGGAGAAACAACTAATGCTTCCCGGTAACTTTTTTTCTGGATGACCCACGCAATTTGCAATAATAGGCACAGAGGGAAATAGCTAGAGCAGGGGTTCCCAAACTGGGGGGCGCACCCCCCTGGGGGGGAGTGGAGAAAGTCCAGGGGGTGCGTGACACCCAAATGAAATAAATAAAAAAATTACAAAAATAATTTCCTCAGATCTTTGAAATAAAGTCTTTCTAAGTTTTAATAATTGTTTTTGTAAAGGTTCAATAAAGTTGTAAACTTTATTAAAGAAGGTTAGAGTTTTTAAAACTACAAAACACAAGAGTTCAAGGTTCTCAAAACCGTGCCCCTCCATAGCAGTTACTGTCAGATGCAACGGGTGTGTGTACCGATTTGGGTTGCAATATCCGTATACTTCTGTTCAGAAAGCTGTTCGGATGTACTTGCCTTTTTCAACAACATACATGTGCGAAAAAGCGTTTTCAACTCTTTTCAACTCCCGGTTCCTTGATTTCAACATCAATTTTACACAGGTTCACGGTACTGGGCCAACACAGTACAGTAGAACCTCGTTAAAGCGAGTACGGGCTATAGCGACACCCCCGCTATAACGAGAGATAGCCGATGCACCGTCAATTGACCCTATAATAAGCGTGTAAAAAATTCGTTTTTACGAGACCCTTTCGGCATCGGCTCTCGCCATAGCGAGGGTTTCACCGCCGGAAGACTTTCATCAAGACTCTTTAACCTCTGTAACTGCTAACGATCTGTTAGAAATGAAGTTAATGGAGTGCTCAGTCTCAAATTTATTTGGTAAACTGTCGTTCGATAAATATAGTGATTGACGAAACAATGCTTTGCATGATTTTTATTCAGTGCGGCGCTTTAAATTGTTTGAATAGTTAGTCGTTATTTGAGTAAGGAAATTTAGTGATGCAAAAAAACATCGCCTTTCGTCTGGATTTACGTTTATCGGATAGATGTTTATCTGTCGCCGCACCACTCCCGTTCCTGTATATCTGTTCACAACAGGTATATTGGCTATTATTTGCTCCATCTCCGGTAAAGCGACAATTCGCTATAGCGAGTGTTTAGTAGTGCACCGTGGGGTGTCGTTATATCGAGGTTGCACTGTATATTCATACAACTCAACACAATGCAAGGGAGAATGGACTCCCACGAACCAATAGTTTAATCCACAGCAACACTCAAGACCATGAACCTCAGTAAAACTGTCACGAGAATTGTGGAATCTACGTAGGGTAGAATTGTCTGTGCAGTTTTTTGGAAAGCAAAAGGTCTGAGGTTCAATTCTAGGTCCAAAGGAATTTTTTTCCATCTCAATCAATTTTCCCCACCATTATTAACCCTTTCGCGCCGAATGCCACACCTGTGCGGCGAGGATTTTCTTCCACAAACAACGAATGCCACACCTGTGCGGCGTTAATTTTCCTAACCTAAGCAACGAATGCCACGCTTGTGCGGCACAGGTCGAAAAAAGTGACCATAGCGGACACAATAGACCCACGGACGCGGTCGCCCCTCGTGATTCGCCTTAGCGCGAGCCCAGTCCCATCTTCGGCCACTCAGGTTGACCCTTTCTTATCCTCTCCATGCGGTCAACTACTGTTATTTGCAGTGTGTTTTCAAAAACTATATTTGTTGCTTACTTTTGATATTTATTACTATAAATGGATTAATCTTTTTTTGCTGACCACATGGAAATTTAAACAAAATTCTAACGTTAATATCGACGGAGTTATAGACCAACTAGTAAATCCGTCTATATAAACGTTAGAACTTCGTTTAAAATTTCTGCACGCTCAGAAAAAAAACACAAAATTCATTTTGAATGTAAAAAATCGATGCGAACAACAAATATTTGCAGATATTTTGCATTAATATTTTAGCCAGTTGACCGCGGACTCGTCCTAGGAAGGAGCTTTTAATCCCTCTAGGGTCTGGGACAAAGGCCGAGGAAAGGGATCGGCGCCCCACTGAGTTGGGTCCAAAAATGGTTAGGGAGGGAACCACTGCCTTCAGTCGACGTGAAAAATCTTCGTACAGGGGAGTAAATAAAACTTTCAAGAGACTCGTATTGAGGAAGAATTTCCCTCAACGAAGGTCCGGCGCGAAAGGGTTAATGAAAAAGAATACTATTTAACACTTAGAGAGTTGAAGACATAATACATATTACGTCCATATGGATTTTAACTGCAGCAGTGAGAGATGTAATATTACTTCTCTGACCATTTAAAATTAAAAATTTTCCCCCACGTGAGATTGGGTGTGAATCAGCTTGACTCCCTCTCCCCCGCCTCCTAAACGCCTCGAGCAATGGCAACAGCGGTGACAGAATGAGTGAGGGTGCAGTTTTGAGATGACTTACGCAGGTGTAGGGAGTAATAAAAATTTGTTAACAATTTTAAATTCACTCAGTAAAAAGAATCCAAATCTTTCAATCAGAAAAATATTTGACAGTGAGAGGACATATTAATGATTCAACCTCAGAAATTTTGCATGAACAGCAGAAAAGGCCAAAACTAAATGCGATTGAATCACTTCTTCAATGCTAGGCAAAGTAATCTTTTACATGCAGAATTGATTCCTGATATTGAGTAGATCCAATGAAATGAGGCCAGGAAGCTTTGAGTCTGCAATTTTTGTGAGTGGTGGAAAATGTCTACATACAATATATTAGCTTTGAATAATTCAAAGCAAAATAATGTCTGGTGAATATTTCTGGCAGCCATCATTATGTGAGTAATCATAAGCAAGGGGAGTGCTTTCTAAGCAACTTAGCAGCCATCAGTGATTCATTTCAAAATTTTGAAAAAGACAAAAAAAGCAAAAATTAGTAAGCCTGTCATCGCATCAGTTAACGAATTAGTAAAGGAGATATTTGGGAAACTAATTGCATTTCAAATACACAAAATGTCAATTTACCAAGTACATACATATGATATCCTTACAATTAACCAATACTGCATGCACCATTACAGCTTTTACATATACAGATTCACACCACCAACACTATATGTACACACATACACACTCCAAGCCCATCCACCCAAATATGTTTACATATGTAATTCAATTATAAGTACAAAATCAATCATTATCATCATTACTATTTTGATGATATAAGCACATGATATCAAAATCATCGTCAGCAGAAGAAAGAAATTCATTAGAATGGTTACTCCACCCTAAATAGGGTCCCCATTCATGAATAAATTAGGAAAATTTCCATGCATGACCAACATTAATTTGCAAATTAAACCTAGTAAATAAATGTTTTATTGCAATATACCAAAGCACACTAACATCTATGAGTTTTTCTTTCAGCACGAGCAATTAAATCCATTATGACTGATTGATCCTGCCTTGCACTAGAGAAATGGCTGTTTCCCCTTCTTCCCAACTACTTGCCTACCACTGGGTAAAAGCTCCGTAGACTACTGTGAAGCCGCAAATCAAAACATAATAAATATATAGATGGGATTGATGGAACCATACCCTCATATCGGGAATGTAATGCGATCTCACAGAGGTTGATGAGTCAGAGAGAAGGCCAATCTCAGCTACCTCGTGGCTCGCAACACAACTGCCACATTCTCACTTGCGCACCTGACAGCCATTTTTAAAACCACGATATCAGCAGTAGCACACAAGACACATTTCAATCAATTCTACTCTTATCACACTGAAACCAACAGATAATGATTTTTAATGACAGAGGGATAAAACAACCGATGCATGGAATTCAAGCAATAAATCAACAGATGATAATTCACACTCAACCCATAGGTTGGTTTGAATAGGCAAGGGTAGAGTCCACCGTAGACTTAGCTAGTACAGGCATGTGAAAATCACACGTCCAGGGTAGGGAAATCGTTTCCTTTCCCTGGGTTGCCTCGCACTTCAAGGATTTTATTGGAGTTTCTGAAGGCTTCACCTGGGATTTGAACCCAAGACCCTTCGTTAACTCTAGCTGCCACACCAACCCAATCCCCAGATGATAATAGAAATAAGAAATTCAGAATATTCCACAAACTTCTCCTTCACCCAACCAGGCTTTTTGGCGCTTACTGCTTCATTTTCAATGGCCCAACTTCTTATAATGCATTTGGAAGTGTGTCACATGCTATATGTTAAAATCATTCTAAAGGGACACTTAACTAATTAAAATTGAATAGTCATTAAATGAGGAATGGAGGTCACTAAATCATTCAAAGAAATAACCAATCACAAGCCTTTATCATACCTTTACCAGTCACCCTCACAAAAACGTAAATTTCACAGAGAAAAATCATTTCTATCGACTAGTATTTGAACTATAGGATTCAAACCAGGATTCCCCATTATGAGTCTTGGTACAACACAAAAGCTAAAAGAGTCACTTTAAAACCAATACATTAGGAACACCTTGTCTCTGCACAAACTAAACAAGTAGAATATATTAAGTTTCAAGTTACGCTTGATAATAGTGCAGTAAGTGTCAAAAACAGTCGGGTACATAAGGAATGAGTGTTCTTATTTCTCCCCTCATGCCTAAATTTTGCCATATAGAGCTGAAAGCAGTAGAATTAAAATGATTACATGAAAATATTTCACTGATATGGGGAATTATTTATACAGGGGATGAGCAATTCTTGAGGTAATTAAGTTCAGCCCATCACAAATTCATTATTGGTTCAATAGCACAGGCTAAAAGGCAAATATATTGAAAAGGCACAGGTAGCTCACAGACGAAACCATTCCATTATACATTACCCAGGAGTATATTATCTTTGATTCTTAAGATATAGTAACAATACTACAAACAATAAAAAAGAATACACTAAAATCATTGATTGATAAAAATCTGCGACACAAAGTGGCCCCAAGTTACGAATTACTCACCTGGATATTTATTCTGGTTCTTTTGCTGCTAAGTGTTAGCTACAGCTATCATTAATTAGCCATAAGAGGATAATGCACTATTCACAGCAAGAGAGGCAAATTTCTCCACTAACTCCAGTTAGCAGCAGTTAATAATATCCGGAGCAAATGCCCTAGTCTCGACCACATATATAGGTAAGACTGTGTAAAAGAACCTCCAATTCAAAAATACTACATATTTGATTGTGAGCTATGTCCTTCAGGTTGATTCCACCTCCATTTCAAGAAATCCATTAGTTCATCAGTTCTCCACAATAGCTGATGGACCTCCCCAATCAGCCTGAGTGGAATGGCAACGTTTCCAACCCGATTGATGACACTAGCTGTCAGCTCCCCTCCCTATTCTAAACCAACACCCAAAAACAGGTTGAATAGCCACCTTACTTCAATAACGACTTCAAGCAAGTAGTAAATTCTGGGTGGTGTTTGGCGGACAGCAAATCAATGTGAATAACTTTGCCTTCACATTAGAGGTATGTAATAGTTTTGCAGACAATTGTACTGCTTTCATAGAATAATTAGAGCACAGAGAATAATTCAACTCAAATTCAAGCAGAAAGAAGCATAAGAAGGTAGTTGCTGACGTAGGAATGACTTAGCACCATTAGATCAAAAATAATACAAATATTATCTGGTGCAGGGATCAGGAAGGAAAGAGCAAAATGTATTATGAGAAAACAAATCAGTCGCCTGAGTTGAAAGTTCCAGTGCAATCTTAGCAGAAGAATGCCAAAAAAGAAGTACTACTGGGCAGATTCATTCAACTCTTTCAGAAACAATGATGAGCATAGGCAGATCCAGGGTGGGGGCACATGCCCCCCCCCCCAGACCCCTAATTAATATGTACGATTTTTAATATGGTACCATTATTATTGCCTTCGTTTTGTATTACGAGGTATCCTTGTGCCCCCCCAGAACAAAATCCTGGATATGGCCTAGCTTGTGCCCCCCCCAGAAAGAAATCCTGGATCCGCCCCTGATGATGAGAATATTCTTGTTTTTATATCCACATAGACAATAAAGATAAAAGAGCTACAACTCGCCATGGCACATACCACCTCAGTAGTGATAAGAGTTCGCTTCTTGGATTTCCGAGACTCCTTAACCTTTATGCTTCCGGCGTGCTCTTTCAATAAAGATATCAAGACTAAAGACCAACTGAATACTGCACCTAAAAATTCTTTTCCCTCAAAAGGATCATTTCAGCTATAGCTCTGATTTCAGAACCAGCATTACAATCACTTTTCATGACAATGCTGATTCCTTTACACTGTTTTCAACAAAAGAAAAATGAAGCTTTCTCAAAAATGCAATTACTTTTATCTAGATGAGCATGTTAAGTGGACAAAAACTATTTTAAAATTAAATTGAGCTACTTGAATGCTAAATTGAGAACCGGAGGTAAGAACCAAACCCGAACAAAAATATGGAACCAACCCATCCCAACTGTCAGAACATATATACCATAGGACGCTCCTGTCTTTAGGACATTATAGGCTATACTGAAATATACTAAAATCCTAAGTAAACATTGTGTGAGAACACAAAAGTAAATATCAAGGGAATGTGTTCTTGATGCAAAATATACTTGGGGAGAATACACAATATGAAGTAAACATCTTATAGGCTAATTATAAATTAGATAAATTATTACTTAAAAGGGTTAAGAGAGAACATATTAATGATAAATCACCTTGAATCGTGTGAGGAATTCCTGCTGTCTGGTGATGTCCGTGGCAAGAATGAGAGAGCTTATGTTGTGCTCCAGTTCCTCACGGCGGAATCCAAGCTGAGCCGCAACGCCACTCTCAATCAAACAGCCAACAGCAGAGCGCCAGTGGTGGTTCTCAAGGACAGACGTGTTCTGCCGACAAAGTCCATTGATCACCATTTGCTCATTTAGAAATCTCTGAGAAACACATCATCCTTAAGATAACATCCTCAAATGACATCAGTGGTGGATACATATGGGGGGCACTCGCCCCCCCTAGCTGGGCTGGCCGCGTTGCCTAACATTGCAGAAGGACAACTGTAACATTTTATATCATAACATAGCATTGTCTTGTATACGCATATAACCAGTTTAAATGAAGCTATCTTAACCCTTAGACTGCAGAAACATTTTTAAACGGGTTGTGCGCTGACTGCAGGAAAAACGTTTTTCAACGTTTGACCATTGCTCGACTACCTAGGGTAGTTTTTCGTATGAAGATTTTCACAGCTTCTTTTATCAATGTTGGTGGTTGTTTTCGGGAATTGCTGCGTGAGTAACATTTTCTTACTCAAAGTTTCACTCCTCTTACTGGGAGCGTTATCAAGAGAATGGACGGGAAACCGTTCTCCTCCCGAGCCTATATATGTTTTGTTAACACATAGTTGACCCAATTTTGAATTTCCAGAGAAGGCGATAGCCATTGGTCATTATATCGGGCCAGGAACCCTCTTGATATACAGCAGACTCCCGATTATCCGGCTGCGGTTTATCCGGGTTGCGGATTATCCGTGCATGATTTTAACTCTCGCTCAATTTTTTCCGCAATCTTATAAAAAAACTTAAATCGGACCCAAAATCATCGGAATTACTGCATTAATGCTAGGATACACCAGGCTTATCATTTCCGTCAGAATCCCGTTCGTAAAACGGAAGCGATCGCGCGCTAGCCGCATTCAAGGGAGCACCGATTTCGTGTTTTCCAAGCCTATCAGTGCGCGAACGCACTCCGTGATCACGGATACACGTCCCGCAGCAGATGCAACCCGGGCAACTTGTGCGAGACGCGACTGCGTGGCGTGGTGCCTTACAATGTAGTTTCCGACGTCGAGCAGTCGTTTTGAAGCATTCGCGCAAATCACTTTTCTGTATCCGCGATCACACACCCACGAAAGTGTGGTTTTCGAAACCGGGCCTTACATGAAGCATTAATAATACGAGTACATTCATGTTATTGCCGCTAAAAAGATCGCGAACTGGCGAAGAAAGCTCTCATTGAGTCCGGGAAGCACGCTAATAAAGCAGAATAACGGCATAAATAATAATATATTGTTTGTTTTACGTAAATTATGATCATTACAAGACATTGGAGTTGATGTTTGGATTATCCGTGTTTTCCGATTATTCGTGCCGTCTCTCCCCATCATTAGCCCGGATAATCGGGAGTCTACTGTACTCTTGTGTTTACTTGGACAGAGACATTTTTCTCTCAGCCACATATGGAGAGGGTTCCCTCCCATTCTCTTGATAACGCTCCCAGTAGGAGGAGTGAAACGTTGAGTGAGAAAATGTTACATATGCAGCAACTCCCGAAAACATCCACCAACATTACCTACAGTAGTTTCCCAAAATTTGTATTGCTACCCAGGTAGAGACCAAGTGCACTTTCCCGGACGTAAAGGGATTGCTAATGCGGCTTAACTCTCCCTGACCATCCCTCACGACAGAAGGTGCCTCCCTGGATTTTCTATCCTACTGCCTATTTCGTATTGTTTCCTTCCCACTCCACAGTGTTAATATGACAAGTGCCCAAATGTAGGCCCATCTGTTAGTAAGAAAGAATTCCCCCGGATTAAAAAGGTTCACTGCTTGCGAGACACTCGGCCAGGCTAGAATGAAAAATATTTCTAGGTTCTCTCCTGTACAGGCTGGTAGATAAAATCAAGTACTCCCGCAGCTAAATGGTTAAACACTGCAGTTAACTTGATTATTTTTCATTACGATAAAAAAAGTAAGGGTAGCTCAAAATATCTTTTTTGCCCCCACCCCTTTGAGTTTTTTTCTGTATCCATTACTGAATGACCCCCACCTACTCCCGTAACTTGATGCCGAATCTGTCCATACCTCTGAAGCCAACAGAACTTCACATAGGAGATGAAAGATGCCTAGGTAGATTAACTCTTCAGCTATGGTAGCTCGAAAATCTTCCACTCTAATTGGGAAAATGTGCCCAGAGGCAAGAGCCTTATCTTCTGCCAGGAGAGGAAGAGTATGAAAAAGACCCTTGTTAACTCCTCACAAGCCTTTTCCTGAGGGCCCGCAGGAGGATACCAGCCATTAAGGGATGAATTATTGGAATATCAGACAATTTTCTGGCATTATCTTATTGCCCAAAATGTACAAAACAAATAGTACACAGAGTTTGTTCATAATTTTCTGTTTCATTTGATACAAAACACCAAAGAGGTTGGTGGCTATTTACCCACATTGGTTAAAGCTCCAGCATGTATCTAATTTCTTGCATACAATCTCCAGAGCACATTGACAGGATAATGGAAGGGCACGCAAGTACCTCAAGGGAATGGACTAATTTGTGTCAGAAGAGAGGGTTGCTAACTGTCCCACACAAGAAAGAAAAAGTTCATCAAGAAAAGGGTCATCGAGAAAAGAAGGGTCAGGGAGAGAAGGTAAGAAAAGAGGGTTAATGTTCTTGTATGTTCTTCCCCTAATCAACAGTTTACTTGAACGTATGTATATGTCTCCTGCAGCCGAAAGGTTAATCAGTGGAGCAACAAAAGTGAATTCAAGGGATCTGGGGTCAAATCCTGGTCACAGCATAGTATGTACTATGTATTTCCTCAGTGGAATTTTCACACTTCAAAGTCACTAAATTGCTAAGTAACTGCAAGGAAATTTATCAATAATACTGTTTACTGCATTCCAAGGGAAGAACTATTACCATGTCTAGCAACTGCATAGCCACAAAAATTCTCAGTTTACGATGCATTGATGATTTAAGGAATATGAAAAAAAATTATTACTAAAAGGGTACTAATACTCCACAGGACAAATTTATAGGTGATCACTTACCTCATACAGTGCTGCCAAATGGTTAGATGTGGCGATGAGGAATGGCTGGTTCACCCCAGGGTGGTCGAGGTCATGCGTCACAGCTCCAATGAGGGCAGCCATTATCTCCAGAGGGGTCAAATGCTCTCGGATCTGAAAATCAAATCACGATGGATTGAGTTTTTGGACACAACAGCAAGGGCTGTCACAATCATCAAGACAACAATTCAGAGATTATTTTGACACAGCTCTTCAAATCACGATGGATTGAGTTTTTGGACACAACAGCAAGGGTTGTCACAATCATCAAGACAACAATTCAGAGATTATTTTGACACAGCTCTTCACTTAATCCTCCAATCAGCTGATCATATAGCACACACATTATTCTTCTGATTTAAATCCTTCATCACATACTTCATACGTCTAATTCTAGGCCCTCCTCTGCTGTTTTTCCCTAACATCACTCCCTCAACAATAATTTTCATCAGACCATCACGTTTAATGATGTGGCCAATAAAATTACATTCCTATCTTTGACCTTCCCTGGATATCCCTTTACAAATATTGCAGTTTCATGCTCATTAGTCATTAATTTTAAGCATTACATCACTAGTTTAGTTCATGATTATCAATTATACAGTTAGTTTTAACAGCAGTTTGATATGCTTGATATCCAATTTGATTATCATCATTCATCATCATCATCATTGGTCAACAATCTTAATATTTGTTTGACGCAGCTCTACACTCAATTCTCCTATCAGCCAATCTTTTCCCTCCTACGTTTTTCTTCTCTTTTACATCCTTCTTTACCTCTTCCATTTATTTTGTTTGAGGTCTTCCTTTTCCATTTTTGCCATCAACTTGTCACTCAACGATTGTCTTCATCAGGCCATCACGTCTCAAAATGTGGCCTGTAAGGTTGTTCCATCTTCTTATTAAGGTTTTTATGAGGCATCTCTTCTCACCTACCCTTCTTAGGACTTCCTCATTACTTACTCCATCAATCCATTTGATCGTCATCATCCTTTGTTGCATCACATTTCAAAGGCCTCCATCGTTGCTTTCTCCACAGCTGTTATCGCCCATGCCTCACTTCCGTGTAGAAGCACACTCCAAATGTAGGTTCTTATAAATTGTTTCTTTACTTCCACGTTTTAATTTCCCACTGTAAGCAGAAAATCCCTCTCTTTAGAGGGAATGCTCTTTTCGCTGGGGCTATTCTGCTGATAATTTCTTTCTTGCTTCTTCCATCACTAGCTATCAGTCAGTAATTTGAAGATAGGTTTGATGCAGCTCTCCTCTCATTTTTCCAATCAGCTTATCTTTCAACACATATTTCTTCTGCTTTACATTCTTCATCACCTGCTCCCTATTCCCCATCCTAGACCTTCCTCTCCCACTTTACCCTTCAACCTGTCCGTCTACAATAATTTTCATCGAACCATTGTCTCATGATGTGGTTCAATTAGAGCTAATCCACATACAATACAGTACCGAAGTCACATAAGTGCCGATGTCAAGCACGAAATTAAAATAACGTTCCAGTCATATTCCTCACCCATACAAATATTACATTCACATAAATGAATATTGTCTAGATGATGATAATAGGACCTACTTGTTCTTCGAATCAGTTAAAAACTCGAATATCATTCAATACTATCTCAGCCATTATTTTATTGTTCTCCCACATGAAAATCAGAGGAATCAATTTAGATAGTTTAGATTTATTATAACCAATTAAATCAGGGACTCCATTGTTACATATGTAATATCACTCTGAATGTGAAGATGAAATCATACCTTCTCCTCTTGCAGGAAACAATGCATTGCTTGAGTCACATCTGCAGCGTGGATGGCATTGTGGTATGGATTTGTACTGTGATAGCCTTCCTCAACGAGTGCTGAAATGAGAAACCATAAAATTTGAATTCTCCAAACTCCATGTAGTAATTGGCTACCTGAAACCAATAGCATGAACCAGCTATCATATTTTACATGTAACCAGATATGTAAGTAGCTCAGTCATTGCAAGAGGTGTTGGTCACCCCTGCAGCCAAGAGAATTCTGTTAGCACACGACAAAACATGCAATCCACTAAAAACTATGTCAATAAGAATCATGACTTTTGGTAGAAAATACATGTGAAGAGATATAGAGTTAAAACTCACTAAAAAGTTTCCAGACACTGGCAACGTCCAGGCCAAAATAATCCAAGAGGCCATACCAATGGAACAAATGAACACAGAGGATTGGCACGGAACGACCTGAAAGAAGGATGCAGATGTTAAGTTGAGAGTGCTTTGCATTTTAGATAAAACAAACATAGCAAGACTAGGAAAATTTGTCATAAATAGATCACACTTTTTCCCTATTGCAAGTTAGAAAAGTGGCTAGAGCCTGGAGAGTAAAGATGTGGATTACATATACAATATAGCAATGTATTAGAATACGATATTTTCTTAATCTACAGATTGGTTGATTGTTTATCATTTAAACACACAATAGTGTACCCACAGTTACTTCTTTGGAGCACTTTTGAAATGGTACTTGTGGAACACATTTGATGCTGCGTGATAACTTGCAATAAATTGTAGATTAGAAGAATGGAGCTACTTTTTGACAGTAGGTTCTAGGATGGTCTCAAAAGCGGAGATCTTTCTTTGATCTGGTTGAATGATTGTGATTAAGACTATTTTTTAGGAAGTGATCAGGATTACTTTTCATGGAAGAGATATAGAGGAGTACATGTAGTGATGGGAATTGTATTATTAAAATGTAATCACAATAAGTCATGAGACAACGAGCCATGAGCACTCACCACCAGTTTCCGTGTCGAGAGTGAAAGCGTTGAAGGGCCATTCTCCAACTCGATCCAAGACAATCTGCAATGAAGATAATTTTTGCCATTAAAATTGCAGAGAAAAAATTCATTCATTTTATTATCTTTTAAATGGCACAAAACACAACAGATATAATTAAAAAGAACATAAATGATATAAATATAGCTAATGGAAGAACCATTCATTAAAGCAGGTCATATTGCCACTCAGAAGATTCAAGAATTATAAATTACTCCCAAAAGAGCCAAGCTTAATTACATAAACTTTCACCAATAAAACCGTAACTTAGTTTCCTCTCACCAGGGGTGCAGCTGGGGGGGGGGGGGGGTTTAAGTGCAACCTATATCGGGGTGTGTGGGGGTATGGAATACCCACCAGGATAAGCGGTATTTGCGAGATTAATAAATTGCGGAATTTTAGGATAACGGCGAGTTTTACGGCTTTCTGAGGGATATTTTATTAATCCTTACACTATTCTATTAGTAATATCAATCAAATTAAGTAAAATGGATTAAACTTCAAAATTTCTCTAGCATTAAATTGGTAAGGGAAAACAATATAGCATAAGTGAATTACACAAGAACTCAATTTTAAATTCTTCTGCTGCATAGAATGCACTACAGTTTAATTTCTTTTTGGAAGTTTACATTTCTGCTAGAATTGTATTCTTGGTTTAGAGATTTTATATATTTTTAACACATGCTTTTAACATCACAACGTCTAAAACTAAGGCAACAGAAGGAAAAAAACATTATATCAAATTGATATTGTGCCTGAACATGCCACTATATGAGGAGAGACATTCAAGAAAAAGTAGAGAATATTAGCATGAATTTACGCTTTATTTAAAGAATTCGGTAGATGGAAGGGAAAGGTAAGCTATAATGACAAAAAATCTTTCTCATTCTGCCATTCCCTTATAAGTTAAAAAAAGAGAAACACGAAGGTTGCTACCCACATTTCATGAGTTAATGATTTCATTAGAGTTCCAGTTCCACTTTTCATTGAGGGAAGGAAACACTTGAAAGAGTGTAAACAATAATGAACCACACAAGACAGATGCATGAGGCTGAGGAGTAGCTGAGTAGCGGTAGCCCCTCGGAATGAGCTCATGACATCATAAACTTATCTAACTTATCTGCTAATGGGTTAAGGTTGTTGATTTTTTTAGTAGAAGTAGAATTCAACGGATCCAAAAACAAAAATAGAGGTAATTTATTTTTCATACTTTATCACAATACACAATAAAATACAATTAAAATAGAATACCAATGTGAGTTACAAATTACCAATTGAGTGTTACTCACCTGGGCCTGCTTGTTGTGAATGTCATCGAGGAGAGCAGCGTCACCCACAAGGGTACGAGTTGTCAGCCTCCGCCGTCGCCGCTTGTGGTTCATGGTCAGGAAGCGCCCCGTGTGGAGGGGGCGCGACTCTCGCAGGTCGAGCGTCTCAAGGAGTAGCCGGTCGCCATCCGAGAGGGGAGAGGGTGGGGCACACCCACCACCTACTGACAAGCTGAGCGATGAACTCGTCCTCTCCGATGAGCCCCTAACCGGCTCTAAGTATCCCTCTTCAGGCCCTGCAACAGACATAATCCCATGAAATAAGACATGATGACTCAATAATTTCCATGAGAAAAAAATTCCACAGGACAAAAGCGGTTAAGGTATTCGGCTGATCTAAGGAAACTATGAGGACTTCTGAAGACGTTCATTACAGAATGTTTCAATCTTTTAAGGAAATCTATAGATACTCTGACCAAAATTTTAAGGAATTCTATGGAAAACTACTGTAGGAATTTCTGCTAAATTTTCCAGCAATGCTGAGCTAGACATTACTGTATGGAATTCACATCCCTTGCCATGGAAAAATTCCCCCTGGACCAGGCTGAATGGAGCATTCCCTCGCAACCCACACCCATTCATTCCGTTAGTTTTATGAAACTAAAATTCTCCTTCATTCATGAGAAACACTTACAGACATAACTTAATCCAGGAGTTGGAACAATATGTAGCGAACAATCTGAATGCTGTAGGTTAAGTGGCAAAGGCAGTCAGTAGTTTACTGTAAATTGATCATAATTTACCAATTGTTCCAAATCTTTTTTATTATGTACTTGTTTGCTGTATTTTTACATATTTGATCCTCATTATATTTTATGCATTTGAGTCCCATCACATTTTATGCATCTGATTCTCGTTAAATGTTATATATTTGTTTCTCGTCATATATTATATATTTGCTTTTTATTTGGCCACTGTAAATTTGCAATATTTCTGTGTGTGGGCATTTTTAAAAAAAATTCAAAAACAAAATAATAAAATGATTCACTGTATATCCACTGTTTTATGTATGTGTACATGGATCATTCTGATCCCTCTGCCTGTCCCTTCTCCCCAAATTGAACTTCATCCATCTTCAATTCCCATTCTATCTATCAATCCCATTTTCTTCCTCCTCCTTCCCAACTCACCTAGCAGTCCTCCTACTAAAATAGCTTTCAACTGTAGCAGTGGCTACCAAACACTCTAACTTGTCCATATCCCACCTAAGAGCTTCTTCTTCTCACCCACTTCCTCTTTCCTTTTCCTCCTCGTCCATGTCACCTTCTCCATTCGCATTCGGACGCACATCTTGAACCCCTCCTGTCTCTTCTTGTCCTTCTCCATGTGTGTCCCTGTTTCTGCACCATAAAGTGCTACACTGCATACCAGACTCTTCCCCAGCCTTATCTTTATGCTTTTACATAGCAATGCCCTCATTAGCTCTATCTTATTCAAATATGCCTCCTATGCTAATGCAATTTTCTTCCAGATAATTTTACTACTGTGCCCGTTTTCCTCTCACATAGTGGCCAAATTATTTAACTCCTCATCCAGCTCTACTTTGTGACCACTTCCTTCTACTTTAAGCCTGCATATATTTTACTCACATTTTTGTAAGAAAAACAATAACTTAGTCATCTTGAGATTGATCACCATATTATTTGTACTATTTATCTAACCCAACCACTAGAGCTAGAAACGCTCTCACAAATTGACTAATAAGTGCCAAATGCTAAGCAAGCCTTTCTAATTTAAAAACATAAT
The DNA here is from genome assembly GCF_921293095.1 of Ischnura elegans. Taxonomy (NCBI): domain Eukaryota; kingdom Metazoa; phylum Arthropoda; class Insecta; order Odonata; family Coenagrionidae; genus Ischnura; species Ischnura elegans. The sequence goes on along the minus strand of NC_060250.1, from coordinate 48,459,390 downwards.
TCTCCCACTTTGAATGGCTACCTGTATTTTGTTATCTTTTCCATTAAGGTCATTAGATTGGGGGGCATTTAAAAATTATTGATGAAAATATGAAAGACAACAAGTGCCTTTCATATTTTCATAAATAATTTTTAAATATTGTTTGTTAAGCTGATAAAATAAAAACTTACATTAGAGAAGAGCAGTAAAAATTACCCTCCATTCAATTTTTCTAGAAATTATGGGGGGAAGTGCCCCCTCCCCCACACTACCCTCACTGTAATCCACCACTGTCCAACTGTATCTATGTGAATTTTACACCAATGAATAAGATATTATCCCTGCATAATAACTTTTTGTTTAGTTGTCATATTTTTAATTAGTGGATTATATATAATTACAATCATACCTAATTTGGAAATTTAAATAATTAGGGTATTTTAAGTTGTAAACCCTTTTTGGTCTTTGAGATCTTTTCTCTGCTTCAATAAATTATTTTAAAATCCTAGCACCAAATTTCATGCCACAAACCCTCCCCCCCTTTTCACCCACCCATTTTCTCAATCTCCAAAAAACATTAATGTCAAGCCAAGTCCAATTCCTGCACCGTGCGACCTATGTAACACTCCGAAACAATCATCCTTTGCCCATACAAGGCAGCCACAATAAAAATATTGGCTTTCACTTGACTCTCATTTCAACAGTGATCCAATTTCCTTACATGCAATTTTCAAAACATTATCAGGCATATAGGTACTTTTCAAAAATTGATTTACTCATTCATAGTACTGGAATCCAAAGATCGGTTTCCACTAAGCCCTAAATTCTTCCCTTTCCTCAGACATTTGCAATGGTTCCCTGGCATTCTTCAACATAAGTGTCCTTTTTTATCAACTGTAATTCGACATCTTTTGGAGCATTCCTCAAGAGAATTTTCCTTCCAATTTTCCCACCATCATATTTCACACATAATTACTGTATCTTTTGACAAAGCCAATCCTTTGTAGCTCCACTCAATGAAAGGAAAATTACCATTTTTCCATAATGCGCTTGAATGGGAGATGTTGACAGGGCCCTTTATGCTAGAACTCCCACTGGACTATTTCGTTCACATACGCACAAAGCATTAGCATTATTATTGGCAAGTTGGGGAGCCAAGGATCTCACAGGCTGCCAGTGGGAGTGGGGAAGGGGTGCCCCAAAAAGGATGTCCTCCCCCAAAATTTATCAAACTTAGCGTTAAAATCGTAGCTTTAAAAGGCTTTTTAAAATATTTTTCTGCCATAATATAAATGCCAACATCCTCGACTCGCCACAGCATTATCTATGTTTAGAGGACACATCACGCTCGCTTGACCGTTTTCCTATCTTCATTTTAAAAAATTACGCTACTACCTCTATATTTTCTGGGTACAATGCAGTAAATCCTTATTAAGATTTACTTGTATCTCAAATTTGAAAATATTACTCGACTATTTCCTTGGGAATTCAATTTTTTTAATGCTAGACGAACAGGTACCTATACGTTGAAAAGGGTGTACCCTACAAATAATGAAAGTTTCTAGGCGACAGCGAACCTACGTTCTGAACGTTTAATGCATTAAGAAAACAGACAAAATACGACAGGTCGACCGGGAGCGATGCGTCCTCTTAGTCACAACATTCCCTGGCGTCAAAATAGGTACGGGATCTCCGAAAATGTTGAGGGCCACCCGTCGCATTCACACCTGCATAGAGGGCCGAGGGCCAATTGGGTTGCGTAGGAGGTGTCAATGGAAGCGTTTGCTGTCCACGGGGTTGATACCAATCCCTCGGAGGGGGAGGCATCGCGGACGGTTAATAGTAAATATACAACATGAGCGATTGTCGGTATCTGCGAATGTGATCTAGATAAAAATGGCAAGATCCCAGAACACGTGGACAGGCCCACTACGACCTTCTACGTCGATTGTTAGTGTGTTGTTTATTTCGATTGGAAATTTTATTTCTCAAAGTTTGAATGCTCGCTAAGAAGGATAGGTTCCAAGATTTAAATAAAAGTACGTTCAAAAATATTTTACTAGCAAACGTTTTTCCATTTCACATAGTAATACTTAAGTTGGGGAGTACAATGATGGCCTCGGCTTATGGTTACCGCGCAAAGCCGTCTTAAGCGCTCTTGTTTATACTCAGAGGGTTGACGCCAGACGGAAGGTCCGATTTTTTTATATTTAGGCCAACACGTAAACCTGACATACGAGGACAATATTCAAGAGGCCAAGACCATAAGTAAGCACGTGCTAATCGCTACGAAGGATGTAAGAATGAAAACTTGAATCGTAGCCAAAATTCAAATCGGAATACTTTGGCCATGGAAAGAGGTGTCAACGAAAGATGACAGGACATCCTGTGTTCCAAAACGATTTCTGTCGCATACTTAACATCCACCTCCCGCATAAGCTGCACTTCTCTTCGTTTTCTGCCAACACAAATGCCACAGAACCACAACAGAGTACGAAAGACCATTGGTAAATGTCATCAACGCAACATAAATACGTCAGGTTCATCGAATGAGAGTTTGGGAAACCTGAGTGTCCAATTATTGGGGTTTATCGCCTGCCTTCAAATTTGGCGAGGGATTCAAATGACAGCACGATCAGACCTGTCATCGGGAGCATGCACTGGCGAAGACGCGTGGTCCCGAGACGATGCAAACAAACAAACGAGTACTCACCGGTGACGCGGATGAGGATAACACTCTGCTCCCTCTCGATGGACACCCGGCCGCCGCTCCTCCGCTGAAACGGAAAAAGGTTCAACAATGAGCACACGTCAACAAGCATGGCGTCGCACGCGAGAAACACAACAAACCGAATCACTCGCGAGCGAATGAATGAATGTGTGGGCTGGCGTGGGACGGATGCTAATCGAGAGACGACGCAGAGCCGCCGTCGCCGCGCGGAATAACGGGCAGGAATTCTCGCGCCGCGTGACCTCGTCGCAGCTGTCCCAGGGACCACTCCGGTGGGCGACCACGGGCCTCTCTATCTCGGGTGCCCCGCCGGGTGAGATTCCCCATTACGGTCGAGGGCCCCCATTCACTCGCCGCGCAACAAGGGAAGATGCTTTAAAGACTCGAGGTTCCTTACGAGAACACCGGAATGGGAATCGACCTCGGTGCCGTAGTCCCGTCACGAACTAGAACGGGGTCACGACGAGAGGCCCTACGGCAGCGAGAAACGTCACCCGGACGGATACCCGAGAGGACTCTTGGGGAGGACTGGAGGGAAGACAGTGGGAGGTGTCGGGCGGGAGAGAAACTGGTTTCGAGGTGGCAAGTCGCTGCATTGGTCAGACATGGTTCTAACAGCTACCACGTTATTTATACGAGAAAAATGATTTTGACCTCTTGCCGTTTTTTATTAACGACGCTATGAAGTCCAGCTTTTAATTATTAGATTACTATTTCCTTTATTCTCCTCCGATATGCAGGGGAAGTCAACTGTTTCATTGGGATAACACTCAAAATAGGTATTGAACGTCATAATGGGCGTCAATAGGAACCTTGTCATGAGACCAATGCAATGCAGCTGTATAGGCAGTAGACTCACTCACAGGAGGCTGGAGGTGGCAGCAGTGTAAAAGTCGGTGGAGCAGCCCGGCCGCTGCCGAGCGCACGGCCTGCATCCGTGGCCCCCGCCGCGCCGCGCCGCCTTGTCCGAGCGACCGTCTGCGCCCTTCTGCCGCGCCGCCTGCTTCCCCTCGCGGCCGCCAGATGGTGCGCGATCGATATAGGAGGGGAGTGACGCCCGGGCCGCGCGCGCAAGGGTGGGGGAGGGGGAGGAGAGAAGGGCGGGTGACCCCCATCGCAATATTTCGATCAAGACATCTCTCTCGCTGCTCACGGACAGCATTCTAACAAGGCCTCCATACATACTTCCGCGCACTTATATTTTGCGACGCAAATAATTCAGCCATAAAAAAGAATCTCTAACGCATAAGTATTTATTCATCGATTCATCCGAGAGATATCGCAGCCAATTTATGAATAGGTTCTTTGTCAACAATTGTCATAGTGATGTGATGCTGCTAGTCGAAGAGACGTTGTCATGAGAGACTGGAGTGCGCACGACGGCTGCTCAGCCACAATCGCAACAGAGGGGGTGTCCCGGGCGGACGCAACTGGGTCGCGGCCTCCTGCTTCCTCCGTTGTCCACGGGGCAGCGCGCGTGCTCCTCCACCGGTCGATATTCCCCAATTGGTCGTACGGCGGCGGCCCCCGACCACGTATCTGAGCCATCGCACCCGAACCACCGACTGCTCGCCTCGAGCCTAAGCTGTGTAGTACACACGATGACCACAAAATCAGGAAAAATGACTCAAGAACGGAGAAAACTAATACTTGCCGAGAAAGATAAAATACCACCACAGAATCCACCGCGATTAAATACCTGGCCTGTGGTGGAGGGAGGTTCGGGGGCTTCCACCCTCTCCGAATTTTTTTGTGGCCGCTTGAGGCGACCGCCAGCGATACTTTTGCTAAGGAGTCCTCAAGAGGGCACCTACCCTCTGACGATTGCTTTTCCGAGTCACACACGGTTACATTTCAGAATATCTGCCACCGATCACTTTAAAAAAAATATCGATGATTCTAGCCATTCAGTTGAAATTTTTTCGATAAATAATGCGGAATTCAGGTAAAAACGCTTACAGAGTCCAAGCCATGATAACTTCGTCCACTTCGCTAAAAACGAACGAATAAAGTTGACTAAAGCATTAAGAAAACGGAATAAATAGCCTATTTAATGACAATTATGCATTTCCATAATGTGTGAATAAAAAAACTAGCATTTTAGGCAACCCGCATACCACACAAGCATCTCCCGAAGCAAATGCCAGGCTACGTGCCTGTACTTGTAAATTAGTGAGTAGTAGGTAGTTTAGCAGTACTTAAAAGATTAAGGCACGCGGCCCGTGTTTTCCAAATCGAGCTATCGGCTCTCAACCTCAACCGACCTCAATAACAGTTGTTTATGTGACAGGGGGAGGCAAGAGTACGTGGGGTTGTAAAACGCTAAGAAGGGATTTTCCGAAAGCTATTCTCACGAATATTAAAATAGAGGATTCTCCAGACGCCCTCTATATTGTAATCACCCACCGCGCATTTAAATGGTTTTATAAAGTCGCCTCTCGCGTCACTGTGGAGCAAAACGGTCCGAATTGCACGGAGAAATAAGCTATAATCAGGGCTGTTAATTGATTTGTGCGAAAATTGCGAATGATTTTTCTCTGTGGAATTTTCGCTCAATTTGTGCATTGCGGCTGACTCCGTAAAGTTATCACCGTAGCCAGTCGCGGTATACTTGACTGTTAACTAACATTTATATTAGTAATGATGAGATCATTATATTTATAACTTTTCGATGATATTCCTCGTGATTTTTAATATTAGGTACATGGCAAACATTGAAAATGAATGGATCGCTCTCCACTCATCGCCATGCTGTGGACATTTTTGAAAACTGATTATAATGCGCCCGAAGTGGCTATAGAAATTAAGCTTCCATGGGACAGACAGGCTCCTCCTCTATGTATACCCCTCGGCTATACTGCCAGAAAACGATTCAACCCTCATCAACCCAATGGCCTCTGTGGGTTGCTTGTCGGTCACCCTTCAATCATGCGGCTCTCGCCACACGAATATCGCTCACTCATCAGTGTTGCACCCGAATTCGGCGAGAGGCGATCGTGCCAGCACTGGGGAATTACTCGTGAGACATACAGCGATGAGCGTCGGGATTTCTCCCTCACGCTGGAATCCGGGCGTAGCGCTTCCAATTACAGACCTCTAAGAAGAAGGCCTCCTCGAATTTGTTGTCCGCGAATAATGGATGTGAAAGGGACGCGAATAGGATAAGGTTATGGCTCGGGGAAGTGGAGAGTGGTCAGACGGCCTAATCTTCAGATGCGGGCAAAACCAGGGGCCTCACAATCGAGATCATGTAAACAGCGGAAGCGTTGCTAGCGGAAAATACTGTTCCTAACGTCAGGGGCGGATTAGGGTAGTTTTTTTTTTTTTTGGCTCGTCACTTTCTGGAACGCTATGGTGGTATGCAATACCTCTCAACGATGATAAATCTAAAGTCTCATAAGCGAAAACATCAATTATTCTTAATCATTCGTCAATTATTTTGGAACATTATATTTTAGCTGTTGACACATAAATTTCCATGAAAAACCCAACTTATTGACAGCCGTCTTTTCAATTTCCCAATAATTACGAGGGGGCGGACGCTCCCCTTCCCTAATCCGCCACTGCTGAGCATCAAACCGTTTTTTTATGAGGAGCTTGCCCAGGACTACAAGCGTCACACGCCTCTGGAGTCTGGAATTCTTTCCTTACTTCTATTTTCGGCGATAAGAACATTCATCTTTTGGTAGGATTCGCCAGCGCCCCTCAAAACCCGATTCCTTCCTTTACCCAGTGGATCTCTGGTTACTCTGCTACGCAACAATTCAAGCTTGTGTTTTAACTTTGCTCTTGGCCTGCTATTGCATTGACTAATTCCATCCATCTAATCACCCGCCCATGCATCCGCCTGTAAGTGCCTACATCTATAATTGAACTGCACCCTCCCTCCTCCGAAACCCTTCTAAAAATAAAGACGCAGCGCAGACCGAACGATGCGTTCCACCCCGCCCCCTAACCACTCGGCGGCGATGACGGACGGCGACCGGCGTTTACCCCAAGCGGGGGAGGGAAACCCGGTACTCGTCCTTTCAGACCGCTTTAATCCCGATGAGAGTTCAAGAATCCGCATCTGGTGCTTACTATCCGATAAGTGCAACCGACTCAGGCGTGATACAGCGGAAGTTCGACAAATTGAAACAAAAGGTAGTTGCACTTTTCCAAAATTATTCAATGCGTTCGACGCGTCCCGCCTCACTGAGCAATACAAGAAATTGTAGTACATGATAGCATCACATGTATTCCTTTGAGGAAGGGGTGGGGGACGATTTGACAAGTTTGAGGAAGGGATGGGAAACGGACGTACAGTAAACACGTCGCACGCATAAAATAACTGTGGAAAAGTGCAACTAACTTTTATTTCAATAAGCTTATTCTTCTATTTACTCAGTGATCTAACTCGAAAGTTGGCTTTTATAGGTGAGGGTAGAGCTCACCCCGAATTAAGACACGGGCGAGTGAATATCACACACTCAGGGTCGGGGGGCAGCTCCTTTCCCTGAGTCAACTCGCACTTCGGAGATTTTTTTGGGGATGTACGAAGGCTTCAGCTTGAATTTGAACCCAGGACCCCTCCATCAGCAGTCAATCACGACCGTAAAACACGGCTATCCTTCCATAGCTTCTTCATCCCCGCAATGACATCCATCCAATGATATCCACGCGGCAGATTTGGAATGCTCCTGAGTAAGACAACGATGCTGGTATGTACGGGCATAGAGAAAGTATATACATGGAAAAAATGTACAATATACTTTTCCTGCAAGGTTCAAATTAATACTAAGAACAATCTGTCGGCAACTAAATTAGGAGTATAAACTCGGAAAGGCCAAGTTACTAGCCGAAATTCAAGGAAATATTTTTTATAACAATTGTTATGAACAAAATCGACAAACTATTGTCACCACTAAACAGAGCGACCCTTTCTGCTTCAGAATATATTTTCAGGCTTGTGGGACGAGCAAATTCAAAAAATTGCTAAAAAAATCTTCCTCGCCATCTAGTTAATTCTTCCAGAACAGCATCAAAAATATATACGATTTTTGTACGTGCGGTGAGCCCTCAAGGTATACTTACTCTATGGTACGGGGCACACCATCTTGGCATAAAGTGCAAAAGTTGTAGCGGCAATTGGTAATCTTTCGTTACATAAACACCATAAAACATTGAAAATCTATAAATATACAGTGGATTTTTGCGCTTCTGAGATAAAAAGACTTAAGGACTGTTAACAAGATGCATTAACATGTACGAGTCAATGTCTCATTTCATGTACGGTTTTGGTAGACAGGAACGGAAAATGTAGTAATGCATGAATCAAATTAGAACAGGATCTATTTTCTGTACATGCATCCGTACAAGTTTAAGTACATTCTCGCATTCAAACATTAACTCGTGCGAGTAAATTTACCGGGTTAACAGGCCTTTAGACACCAATTCAGCGATCACCAAGTGTGTTCGTTCTGAATTTAGGTGAGCGTGGTAGCCTATTAGGTTGAGGGGTCCCGGGTTGTGATCCCGAGTGAAGTCTTCGGACACCCCTAGACTATATCCTCGGAGTGCAAGGGGGCCCATGGAAAGGAACTGCCTTCCCTACCCTGAATGTGTGAAATTCACACGCCTTTGGATTGATTTGGGGTGACAAATCCCTCACTTACTCAAACCAACCTTCGGGTTGAGGCACTGAATGAGTTAACCGAACATAATTTACGAATTTCGAAATGGAGGAATTGTTTCATCATACATGTACTGTTGGAGCAACTGCGATTTTCCACTCATTCCAACAATTTAATAATACGACAAACTTCGAAAAAATGATTGCACATCAAAACTAGTCCTCTCATAAAATTGATTTAACTATCATAAGTGAAAATTTTCAATTCATTCAACGCTAAATGACTTTCACCCGATACTTATACTCGAGATGATCAGGAACCTAGCCAGAAATTTGTTTCGGGAGGCTGTTAGGTAGTGTTCGGGCCGCCGATAGTGATATTTTTGTCGATTCGCACGCAACGGAAAACCATAAATTTCGTTAAATCAGCTCATTAATTCGATTAAATTGAATTCTGAAAGTTAATGTCATCGTTAGTTATTGGCAGACATAATGAAATGCAACTACATCGAAAAATGGAGTGTCAGAGTGGGTGCCCCTGGCAGTGACGCAGCCAGGGGGAGGTCCGGGGGGTCCGGACTCCTCCCCCCGCCGAAATATGACTACACAATCATTTTTCTTCTTACAAGAAAACAAAATATTGAAAAATCATGAATTTACAAAATATTTTTTTAACAAATGAAGTTTTTTCGACTATGAAAAGTGTTAAAATTAGTTACTTATTACCCTGCTTTTTTTATTTTCCCCTGGTTTTGGACCCCCCTCCCCGAGCGAAATTCCTGGCTTCGCCACTAGCTCCTGGCTACTAGATCCTCAGCAGCCAGCATATGAGTCGTGGATAGTCGCCGCAAGAGAAAAAAAATTCGGGAGCGAGGGGGGGGGGCCTAAAGTCCTTGAGTGCCCCCCTCCGGCTAAGTGCCTGGAGATGATATGATCTATCGAATTCAAAATTTTTCAATGTTTTTCCTATTCATGTAAATAATTTACTGCAAATTTGAGAATAAATGGATTGCGCTGCACTCTTCACCGCGTTGCGGACATTATTGAAAACCGATAAAAAAAAGTTCGCGAAAAGGGAGCATGAAACAAGCTTCCGAGGTAGCGATTGGGGCCTCCTCTATGCAGTCCCATTGATTATCACCCAGGAGTATTTTGGGCTGTCCATATTTCGCCCGCTTCGTTCCGCTTAGCAAGCAATCTGGGCCTTCCCCTCGCATCGCGATATAACTGGTCAGTGTGATTGACGTTCTATTTCTCCACGCAGAGTAATGGCAACAAACAGTCTCTAACGTGATAGCTTTCATTGGGGGGGGTGGTTTCCTTAAATCTCTGAAAGAGCCACGTGTTTTTCGGGCGGCTCAAGATTTTCGTTTGGAATAGAAAGCATTTTGAACTTCGATTTAAAAAGGAATACAGTCAATTGAACCAAAATTATAAATTTTCGATCGAGGAAAGAAAAAAACTGGGAACTACCCTATTCATCTGAATCCAAACAAAACCCTTCGAGCCTTCCCTAGGGTGAGAGACAGAGGGTAAGTATTTTTCTCCGAGATGTACTCAGCTACAGTAGGGGCTATAGCAATAGGTTTCCTATTATTTTTTATTGCCTAAATCGAAAGATTATTACTCCTGGAGTACGCATTTCACGCTCTTAGATTTTCGAATGACCATGTCTATTTTTCGCGATTAAATGAAAAGTGAAAATTTTTAAGCGCGCGAAAACGCGACAGGTAAGTAGGAATGATGGGAAAAGTCCGTGTGACGTATTTCTGGTTCCCGCTGCCGCCCTGTGAGGTGATCTTGAGGCGAGGCTCGAGCGCTGATACGACGCAGGCTGCTAGCAGGTAGCAGAGTACCCTGCTAGCAGGTAGCGCTTGGCTTAAATATGGATTATTGCTACCTTATCAAACGAAGGAAACTTTCCGACCTTAGACAATTTTAATAAGTGATTATTAAGAGATGTTTCCCTGAGCTCTGTGACTCAGGCATGCATTGGTAATCTCAGACCATGTAAAACTCCTATCCTCTCGTGTAGAAACTTGGTCTCTGTGACGTCACGTGGAGAGGAATCGCATGGGCGATAATCTGGCCTTTTTCAAATGAGGTTAAAATTGACCACCGCCATTCTTTTAAACTGGGATTTCTAAAACCAAATAATTTGTATATTATGAAAAACCTAATGGTGGGTAACGAATAGCAATCAATGCCTTTCGTTTCCTTTGATGAAGGAAACTACCCTATTGCTTGCGTAGTTACGTGGCAGGGGTTAGCTCTCATTTCATTCATTCCACTACATACGACAGTACTTCGTTCCAGATAGATATGCACTGCTTACTTAGGGCTCCAAAGAAAAATTAATTCGAACATTTAATACGGGGCATACTATTCGGTCATCATCAGCATAAGTCAACAATCCTTCCATAATTTGACGAAGCTCTCCGTTCCTCTCTCTTATTCGCTAGCCTTTCCATAGCGACGAATTTCTTCTCTTTTACATCTTTTATAATCTGTCCCATGTAGCTCATTCGGGTCCGTTCTTTGCCCATTTTCCCTTCCACCTGTTCTTCTACAATTGTTTTCATCAGGTCATCATGACTCGTAATGTGGCCAACTAAGTTGTCCCGTCTTCTACTTAAGGTTTTTAGTACACTTCTCTTTTCTCCCACTCTTCTCAGCATTTTCTCATTAATTACTTGGCCAATTTCAATAACAAGTGAACAAATAACTAGTCAACTAAATTATTGCATAAAAATTAAAGCTAAAAAATAACTGTTTACCATTACTTAACATCAATGTCTTTTATCGTTATCGAATGAATGCATATCTGAGCCTCTCCGTTTTCGAATTTTCCTGATTTTGCGTTCATTTCCCAATCTGCTGTAGCACGAAAGGTCTCTCAAAATATCCTTCTCGACTATTCAGTCAGAGCGCCCAATGAACCACTGATGGATTACGGGGACCAATACGTAGCGCCTATTTCAGAAGCGGGATTCGCAGAACTACACGGAAGCAATTCGTACTGGGAAGGCTGAAAACGACAGCTATTGTCCGGGACAGAGAGAAAAGCCTAATTTTGATCGATACTTTTTTCTTCCTGGATTGGACGCCCGAAAAAAATAGAACTTGAAAATACTCAACTGTGTGTTATTTTGAATTGCTTACCGAGACTATTTGGAGCATCGTTAATTTTAATATTTTTCGCAAGGCGTTTGATTCAGTGCCACGAATGCGTTCGGTAACAAAATAATCAAATAATTTCCTGTGAGGAGAATAGTAAAGATTCCTGCGCCATCTTCCACGACATTCGTTCCGAACAAAATCAAATCGATAATTATTCAGAATAGTGTTTCAATTCCTAGTACGTGTGTAGGACTTCCGGTCTGGGAAAACGGTCGACTCCAAACGCAACCCTCGTCTCCATAGCGACGACACATCGGCCACCTGTTGGCGCCCGAGCACAACACGAAGAGGCGCCGCCATTGGCTGGACGCCGAAACTGCACTTCCCCCCTCTCAGCAACTCATCATCGCGATCGAAATGGCACAACAAGTGTCTCCCCTACACACATACACACAATCGATGAGGGAATAGCGAACCCATTTCACACAAACCGATTGCGGAAGGGGGTAAATTAGCTCCCCAAAAATATCTCATCCACACTAGGCTATTGCCCCATTTCCACGACGATCTTCATAAGCCGGGAAGCGATGATCGGGGAAACATTTCGCGTGGCATGGTATTTGGAGGCGATCGACGGCTAAGGTCATTTGCACTATGTGGGAAGGGCCGGGAAGGAAGGATGGAGAGCAACCTGGCGTCGACATTTACCTGCCCTTAACGAACGGCGCCAAGGGGATCACGGCTTCACGTCCCATTCGACGGACGGAGTACTGCACTTGAAATGCAGAGCACTCAAGCAGGGAGCCAGCCTTTGAAAAATCTCCGCCACCGCCGGGAAATGAACCGGGACCCACTGAGTTGGTAGCCGAACTGTAACCACCACACCGCCCCAATCGTTCCGCATGACAATTAGATCCAATCTCGATAAAGCCTGATTCAAAAGATCCTTAAACTTGCACAAATCCGAGAACACTAATTAGTATAGGACATATGCAATGCCAAGTATCGAGAGATTCAGACTACGTTGGATACCTAATAGTGCATGCTACGAGCCAACAGAGAGCGTCACACAACTTTTATATGGTCTATGATGGGAGCTGCTTGAGCCACGGAGGCTACGTACTAGGCTTAGATAGATTGAGTTATTAAGAACAGATATATTTAAGAGCGACACGGAAAAAATCTTAGAACCTCGCCATGTTTCTGGATAGAAAAAATAAAATAAGAGATAACATAATTTTCTGACTGGATAGGTACATTCATTCGTTTTTCCTCCGAAAAAAACGACATAACAAACGTCCGGTAGGACTCAGTACTGAGATATCTTCAACGCGGGTAGCATGTGGACATACATGAAATCCTGCGTCATCGCTGGCATTCTAGCTGGTATGCTTGTCCTCATCCTTGATGCGGTCTTAGTTTCAATCTTACTCGCTTTAGGAACTGGCAGCCGTCGACCAAAACAGACTGACGTATGCAGTGAGATCGCAATTTTTTTACAACAACGTTTCCATTTTCTTCTGCGAACAACAAGGTTTTCCATATGAACATCAGTGGCGCAGCGAGGGAGGGGGTTTGGGGGATCAACCCCCCCCCCCACCCCCCAGAGCTCAGATAAATTTTTAATCTTAATACATTTTACTTAATTGGATTGATATTACTAATAGAATAGTGTAAGTAATAATAAAATATCCCTCAGAGGGCCGTAAAACTCACCATTTTGAACCATTTATCTCAAAATTCCGCAATTTATTAATCTACCTACCTACCGCTTATCCTGGTGGGTATTCCATACCCTCACACACTCCGGTATCAGTTGCATCTAAACCCCCCCAGCCTTAATTACTAGCTGCGCCCCTGATGAGCATAACAATAACCTAAAACTATCCTTTGTAGGCAAGGACGACGATCGAGAGTTCTAGGATATGTCCAGGAAATCCCGAATTCGCCAGCATCCTTGTAAAAGGTCAAGTACCGTGTGGTATATTCAGAATTTGGAATAGTAACCCGAGTTAGCTGACGCGGGTAACCTAGTAACGTGTTGGCTGGGTTAGCGCAGCCGCAGCGGAGTTAATTGATGCGTACGTGACCGCCACGACACCTTACGCTTTCCCTCATTGGTCCATGAACTTTAGCTTGATATGAAATAATTCATTCTAGCCACTTTTGGAGGCGAAATCAAAGATAATTTTAGAGACACTGATTACCACAATAGATTGGGCGATGGGCACTTAAATCAGAGAAATATATTCGAGAACGTAAATTTTCAGAAATGGATTCTTCCCAAAAGCGATAAAAAACCACAACAACATTAATCGCGAGATGAAAAATTACCTTTCGTTAGACATAATATTAGCACAGTTATTTTTTACTTATTATTCCCCATAGTATTAACCAGTAGATTCGTACGTAGAAATCTTGTATACCCTAATTTGGTGATGCATTTTCAGCGGGGCCAAAGTACTCTATGGGGAAGCAGAATGACTAATGAGCTTCGTGAGAGCTCACAGCTGCAACGTAATTGCGCGTACATATGTGGTAGCACACACATGTAGACGAGAGCACGATGAAGATATAATATTCATCCCCTGCCTCCCACCCCAGAGGTGGTTTGCAAGGAAGAATGTAGATGTATTTCTGGTAAGGACGGTCACGCGTGGGGCGGTATGGTTAAATTTGAATCATTTGGAACGCTAAACGAGTTATCTATCATCTTCCAACCACTACATGGACAGAGTAGTAGAAACAAATATTAGAGGGATTTACGAGAGAGCGTTTCTCAGCTCAGAATCATTATAATCCTGTCCACTTACACACACATAAATACGCGAGCAAGGTCCGTCCGAGAAGCCTTTTCGTTCCTCAAATTTAAAAGCACCAATCTCGCAAAAGCGGATTCTCAAGTCAGCCACTAAATGGGTTGTCAGCAGCCGCGCATTAAATTGAGTTTTCGCCACTCATGCCGCTGATAGGCAAAGCGATCCAAATTTCGCGGAGAAATAACCTATAATTAGGGCTGTTAACAGATATTTTAATTTGAAAAATATATATCCAACCAAATTCCTATATGTTCAACTTATTCTGGCGTTATATAGTAGAATTTCGACATATAATCTGAGGTTTCAGGCGAGATGGAGTGGAAACGTGACATAATGAAAAATGAAAAAGCAGGAGCAATTTCCACAATTTTAAATTTATTGGTACCACCAGTTTCGCTTTACAGCATCATCAGGTCCTATCAGGTCCTGATGATGCTGTAAAGCGAAACTGGTGGTACCAATAAATTTAAAATTGTGGAAATTGCTCCTGCTTTTTAATTTTTCACGAAGTTCGACATATTGAAATAAAATGGATTTGCACTTTTCCACAAGTATTTAATGCGTACGGCTCGTTTTGGCTCACAGAGCCATCCTCTTGTACCATAAAAGTGCAAATTCATTTCATTTCAAATTCATATATTCTGAAGTGCAGTGAAACAAGTGGACTCCTTTTTTTAAATAAATATTTATGTGGGAAAGTGAAAAGTATCTTTACTTCACATACTATAACTTTTCAATGCCATTCCTCGCGCGGAAAAATACTATAGTGCAAATACTGAAAATAAATGGATCGCTTTGCACTCATAGCGAGTCTGTGGGCATTTTTGAAAACCGATTAAAATGCACTCAGAGAGGAATGGAAAATAACATTCTACGGGACGGGCCGTGGCCTCCTCTATACAGCCTCTTCACGCTAAGTCCCGGGCAGCGGCCGCTATAATCTCTGAGACTTTTAATTCCATCACCTCCACAGGTCAGAATTAGTCCTCATCAACTCACAACACAAGTGGTATTTACAACGAAATTCCCGAACAGCCGAGGGCTTAGCTTATCTCAGTTCCCCTAATGATCGCTAAACCCTTCAGCTCCAGCAGCTAGATCGCAAGCACTCCAGCGTTTTCGGAAAATACTCGAATGAGACCAGACCCTCTTTTGTGCAGAGAAGGTAGAAGAAGACCCTTATAATCTTAACCCTTAAATCCTGACCTTTTTTTCGATTTTACAAGGGGAGATTTCCGGTAATTAGGTGATGCATGACTGAAAATTGTAAGCAGCGACTCAAATGTTGTAGTATGCGTGGATTAAAAATATACGAGTATTAAGTTAGGTTTTGGAATTTTCTGTTTTATTCAACAAAAAACCTAACTATATCTATTAATGTGCAGTGCACATATTCGGTTTAAAATATCAAGGAACCAATTTTATATCCCACTAGAAAAAAATAGTGCTTTCTAAAACTTAATTAAAATTATTTACATTTTTAACGTTTTTGGCTAAAAATTTCCTTAATTTCAAGACAAAATGGCGAACAGAAGATATTAACCGATTAAAAAAAAATAATACCTGTGATACCCACCCGGGTACGCAACTTTTGCCGGGTATTACAATTCGCTCCTTAAAAAAAGTGGCAAAACGAGGCACCCTAATGTGCACCCAATTGAGGTGATACTACTAGAGATGATAGAAAATAATTGGAAGAAATTTTCTTGGTCCATGGCTCTGGAATGTGGCCCATTAAAATGCTTTGAGGGAGGGACCAGTTCGGGTAAGAAGGTATTTGGGTGCCAAATGTCCCTCTAGAGACAGAAAAGAAGAGCTAGTACCCTGAGAATACGAGAAGGGACGAGTAGAACAGGTGAGAATAGAGGATTTTAACATACACGCAGGTTTTCCCCGTTGTTAGCGATCATGAACGTCCTCCAGTAAAAAATATTAATAATAAATGCAACATTTGACATGACAACTCAAGCCGTCCTTTTTTGAGAGAAAAGGGTTAGTGGATAAAATTAGGTGTGATTCTGAGATAGATATTTTGATGGTTACTTTTTGCGAAAGGGTTAAAAATAAAATTGAATGAGTAGATTGTGAATGGCGCATACAAGGGAATACAAGGAAGAGGCGCCAATGCGTCCCGTTGAAGCCTGATTATTATGGTTAAGCGCATTTTAACCAGTTTTCAAAAATATCCACCGGGCGGCGGTAAGTGCAGATCAATACCTTTACAATCAATGTCTACAATATAATTCTTACACTGCGAAGAATGACGGTGAAATTTTATGGATTTGACAGATGACATCATCACTGATATACATTATGGTTGACAGCCCTTGACTTAGGCTTATTTCTAGAGTTCGTTAGTAATCGAGTAAAAGTATTCATGGTGAATCAAAACTCAGTACTATTCCACAAACTTATATTTTAACAGTCTACTAGTTTCGACGTTTATACCGTCATTATTGTCAGTCTTGATAATGACGGTATAAAGGTCGAAAATAAAAGTGTTAAAATAAAAGTTTGTGGAATAGTACTGAGTTTTGTTTCACCATGAATATTTCATCGTTCCACCAAGTAACGCCCGAATCAGCTGATTTTATTCGAGTAAAAGTAATCGGCTTACTAGTAACGATAATGTTTGCAATCAATAAGTACCATAATTAGCTTGTTTAGGTTCAGCCACTCTTATCTTGTAGCCTATTTATGATGGGCAGAAAATATGACACCCCTTGTGTTGTTACACCAGTTATAATTGTATGTATCGTAAGTGATATCGTAATTAGAAATTTCCACGACTACATTATTCCACACCTTTACTGCAATATTCGACAGTTGCCACGTGGTCTCTAGAGTGGTATATCTTAAAAGCAGTAATTGTAACTGTAATTTTATTGATTACTTTTCAAAATCAGTAATTCGTACACGTAACTGATTACTTTTTGTGCGAAGTAGCTGTGCTTGAGGTCAATTACTTTTCCTCAGTACTTTTACCAACACTGGTTCTATCTACATGATATCCGGATCGCTCAGCTCGTAAGCGACAGGAGCGGTGACGACTGTAAATTCATTTGAACGCGTGGTGGGTGACAACACGTTTAGCGAACGACTGAAGAATCCTCTCTCGTGATATTCGTGGGCACATATCTCGCTCGCGTGCACGCGCCGACGCAGCCGCAAACGCCGCATAGCGCAGTTGCCCTTCGCCTCCGCTTCGGGTCACTGGCGCTCGAGTCGCATCCCCTGAGCGAGGGGTGGCGCCAGGCAAGCGCCCCCTTGGGAGGAAGCTTCGTCGCGCCGCCACGGTCTCCCTGAAGGCGCTCGCTTCACCGACAGGCGGGTGGGGGGAATCGAACCCGGAGTACCTCGCGTTCTTCTCCCGCTTAAAGCAGTGGATGCACACGTGGAGATCGGTCGCCCTGCGCGCCGCGTAGTGAGATTCAAGGATAATACAGCTGGATCCTACCTTCGTAGTTCTTTCGCACGGTGTGCTCTACTTCAGCCACTGAGGAATCTTCCTTCTCCGTGCTTTTAAGGTTTTAAGTTCTAGAGATTCAATACCATCTGCCACATGGGGTCATTATCATCACTGTTCAACAATCCCCATATTGGTTTCGCACAAATCTCCACTACATTACCCTATCCACTAATGTTTGTATGCATATAAAGCCTACGTCCTGTAAAATTGTACTGATAATCGAAGCAATGATTTATGACACGGCTACGTAAACATTTCTTCAAGGATAGTAAGCAAAAGTAAGCGTGTGACGATCACTTTTTTATCTTAATGGGATGGATAACCCCATTAAAACAGTCATTTTCTTACGTATTTATAAACTTGAACTGTCACATTTTATATTTTCAGGGTGCGTCGAGTGACCAAAATGATTAGAGTAAGTATCTCGATTATAATAATGTCAACTCCAAAAAAAAATACTGAAGAGTGATTTTTAAATACCTATTCTGACAAGGGCCTACTCTGTATTCGCTGAAATTTTCAAGATGCATAGAGGGTAAATTTATACACAAGTACTAGGAGACGAAAAAAAGGCCGATATTGTAAGAGTGATGCGTCCTTCGAAGCGCTTTGATAAGTTGCGGATAATTCCGGTCGTTTAGAGCGATCAAGTTGGACGCAGGCAATCTAAAGATCTTGAAACTAGTAACTTCTCATTGCCTTAATAATGACTTGGGAGTAGATGAAGCCCTGGTCGCAAATGAAAACCTATGACACGTTACGAAGTTATTGTTTAATTTTTTCTCGTGAAACTGACACACGAATGCTATTAATAATCGATAGAAATGGGGTTAGTTCATCGAAAGTTCTAATACTCCAGTTTAATCAATCTGGACCGAGAATATATTTCTATCAAAGCAATTATTTACTTTGAGGGTGGAGTTAATGATAATCTCAATTAGCAGTAGCTCGCCGTAGCAGTTCACGTATCCCAGAGACCTGGAGAAGGTAGGCACAGAAGTCCGGTGAATTTCTAAAGAAAGGACAAAAGTGTTTTATTTACTTCCGCAAAAAAGACAAATGGTTCATTCCACCCAAATTCGACCAGGTATATGCCCCTTGGGGCCACCGATTTCGACCAAATTTGGCAAACCGTCTTCACCTCATTAGAAAAGGAAAACCCCCCAAGTATTATTGTGGTTTACAAGGAATTGCAATGTTGTAAAAAAGCAATTTTCAGGGGCATTTTCGCATTAGACGAAGTTTTTGAAGATTTTTTTCTCCGCAAAAAGATTTTATTTGCCCAAATCCAGGTTCAAAGTTTGCAACTTGAATTTTTTAACTACCCAAATAATTAAGCCCAGACGGGTTGATGTTAACGAAGACAGTTCGATTTCCTTGTGCGGCTGTCACGGATCTACAAGAATGTTTGATTCACTGAGAACGTAAGAGACAGTAATCACACATTTTTCGTCTATTTTCCCCTTAACTTTCAAACATTTGGTGATGCTCACTTAAGGAAATTTAAACGGAGATAACTTTCACTCCCTTGTCTTCGTTCTTGTCTCTCCACGACTTTTCCTTCTCGAGCTAGTATTTTCAAGACCAGTTTTTTCTTCGACAGTCGCTTTTCGTATTTCCGTCGTTTTTAATCGCTCCATTAATTCTCACGATTAGCCAAAACTCCCTATTTACAACGAAGGGCTGCAGCGTGTTTTTTTCCGTTACCGAAAATATATGTGAAAATAGCTTCTTTCAAGCACACAAATTTCAACCGCTGGTCTCATATGTTCATAATAACCCAGGCCAATAATAATAATTCAAAGTCGGAAAAAATGTATGTGGCGTTCATTTGATTATGATATCGTACATTGACAAGATACTTATTACGGCCCCATTAAATATACCATTAATATTACCACGGATATTATCTTGCACCCCCATATCTTACTGAAACACTACATATCTTAATAACCTGAAGAGAAAACTGGATGCTCAGAACGCTCTATAATTACCGTAATAACACAAAGGGGATTTCAGCACGCGAAGTTTACCAAAGCAGCGGAATTAGTTTGATTGAGTCTTACTTGCGCGGAGATCTTTTTTCTGAGCGCAAGATACAACATAAGACTTTCAACCTCTATTTCCTGATGAAGAGCGAATCACAAAGCGGTGAAAATTCTAATGCATACAAGGCTTTTATACGCCAAACATTTTTTGCAATTCTTACAAAATTTGTGCAAATATGTACTCCACCCATCATTGATAACCATTCATCAACCACACTATCTCCCTTCCTATTGTTTAAATAAAGAAAGACAAATTATTCGCAAACTTAAGTGCTATAATAATAATAATAATACCTCCCACGTAAATTATTTTATGAACTGATAATGCATTTCCCAGCCGGGAAAAGGCTTTGAATTAAGCAGCAATTACTACACGCAGACAGGCCAAAGGTTGAAAGGCAGTTGACAAGGTTATGAATGTCATTAACAGCTACTTCCGCGCTAAATACAGGGTTCTATAAAAATCCTGCCAGTATTATTGCTATCGCTTGGTGATCCACCTTGCGAGTGATCAGAGCTCTTGGTCGGTCGCCGATTATTACCAGCCCTTGCACGAATTCGCAGATATCTACGTATATGCTCGTGTTCCTCTCGGGAAATGCTGAGTGCGATTGCTTGTCGTCGAAACTAAGTCGTACTAACAGAGGAGATTAAGTGGAACGCAACCCTCCCTCTCGACCGATAGTGTTTTTTTGTGACGTACTACTCAATTTAAACTTACGCAATCAACAAACGATCGTTTTTGCCATCCCATTCGAGCGATAGCTGATCATTTGATAAGTGATCATTTTCAATGACGGCTACAGGGATGGGAATTTAAATCCTTTTCCCATCTCGCGGAACGTAGATTTCTAGAAAGCACCGTCTTTCAGCGAATCAGAACGCACGGCAGTTAACACCGATCGTAACGCGTACGTTTGGCATTTAATGGAATGAAGAGTTGTAAGCATTAAGCACGCCAGCACATATCGAGGTGTAAATAGTCAGCAGCAGCCAATATCAGTCAACGCAGATGTAAATTATCCATAGTGGCGCTCCCAAATACAGATATACTCAAATTAACCGAGTGAATAGATCTTTCATGTTGCAGGACATGCACCTACGAACAAAGGAAATCGGAAATGACGCAAAAATGACGAAAACAGAGATGGAAGAAGGGACGGCGGAATGAATGCGCGATTCAGAAAAAGATGAGGTAGAGAGATCACTCTTTTGGTTTCTGGAAAGCTATCACTGGATAGCTATCACCCAGAGGGACGGAAAAATGATCGCGTGATATTGGCTTTACGTTATAATCATGACATTCAGAGTTCATGCAGTATTGTGAACATTTTCCGTTTTTTATGTAAGAAACATTTTCATCTGAGGAAATTCAGGGGTAAAATCTTCAAATTTGAGATACGGTCAAATGTTGAATAAGGTGTACTCCGTATACCCTGAAAATATCAAGAAGATAGCGTTAGTTTTGATTGAGTTATAAGTCCAAGCCGTAAAAAGACCGATGGAACTGGAGGTATCCATCTTTCAAACTCAGACTGCTTAAGTCAAAAAAATCGAACGGAAGAATAAGAAAATGGAGTAGAAGGGTGTTTTGCATTTCGGAGAGCATTTTATTTTACTCCATACCATCACATCTTTGACCAGAGTGCTCTGAATTCTCAACAATTCCAAAAACTCCGATGCAAAGCAGAGCATTCTGGCCGAGAAAAATGAAGGGGAAAGAACTAAGGAACGCAAAATGCAAATGGGAAAAAAACTCCCTCTGTCATTCCTTCTTTCTTACGCACAGAGAGTCAACGACGCCTGCAGCCGTGTATACTTCTTCCCCCGTTCCATCGTTGGCTAGCGCTGAGAGGGGCTAACGGAAATTAATGGAGCACATGTCAAAGACGGATTGCTCAGTGAAATCAATATGACGGGACGCGTCATATATTTAAGGAAAATACTTCTCAGACAGCAATATTTGGCAATATTAATCTGTATAAAATATGGTTATGGTGACAGGAGGATAGAGAACTTCCAACTTGAAACTTGATTTAATTTGAAAACAGACTTGGCCCTTCATTTCTGGATCATGGGAGGGATTTGGTTGAAGGGAGCACTAACTTGCTGCCCTCGCCACTCACAAGAAGACTGCATAGAGGAGACGCCGATGCGTCCCGTTGTTGCTTGATTTTTCCTTCCGCTTCGCTCACTTTTTAATTATTTTTCAAAAATGTCTACAACGCGGCGATGAAGAGAGAGTCCATTTTCATAAATATTCATTACATACTATATTTAATCGTAAAGTATTGAAAAGTTTTAATTTGATAGATCACATCATCGCGAATACAAATTTCGGTTGAAAATATTAACTATAGCTTATTTCTTCATTTCACCCATTATGACCCAATGTTGCTTCTAAGCAACATCAATAATATTTTAACTATCAGCTCTATTTAGGATATATCTAAACTAAATATTATTTTGTAGCGTAAATTGTAATGACGAAATATTTAGCTTCCAGGATAATTATCATTGAGCGTAACAATTTCAAGTTTCCAAAATGAAAAATCTTGAGATTTGATTTTTCCCAGAAACAACTCTGGGTTAGAAAGGGTTAATTCGAATCGCTCTGCCCGTCAGCGACGCAAATGACGACTTTCATGAACCCATTTAAATGGTGGGTGAGAAAACATCTAGAGGTCGACAGGAGCAGTCTCGATTGAAATATTCGTGCCCCCTTCATTCGCGAACACAGTACTTGCTGACGTCACTTTATCCAGGAGTTGAAATAATGGATAAGTGCACGAAGGACTGTGGGTTAGAAAATGGCCTTCCACCACCAACTCACGAAATGCACAGTGAGGCATCCCCCATCCCTCAGAAACTGGAATCGCCCACCTGTGGATTTGCCATCCTCTTGGGTCGGTCGCCACCACAGACTACGGTCTCCACAGTCGCAAATCAGTCTGCATTTGTGGGTCACTCCTACGTCACCACGTTTCCAAACATAATCTTCTCCAATTTACCTCACTGACAATATGTTTAACATAGCTTAATATAAAGCCAATGAGGCACATTGCAACAGTAATACTATTTCCTTGCTCCGCATGTTTTCGATGGATAAGAAACAAAATTTTCAGAGCTGTGCGTTAAATTTTGGCAATTTCCGATGTATTCACAAAACAAAAATAATTATATCTCGAGCCATTCCCTCGGCACAGTCTAATTTCGTCATTACACACTCATTGGCATAGGCGACCAGCGAGAAATTTCTCCGCAGTAGCTGTTCACTTCTCCATTCCAGCGCTTACGCATAGGGAATCGCACAAGGTTGGGATGGTTTTCTAACAATTTGGTCGATTCATAGTGAATAAGTTTGTCAGGGGTGAGTATTGTGATAGGCTGTTTGATAATATGTGGAGCGTACGATGACTACCAGAAAAAATGCAACCCCCCACGTAACCAGCTAGATGGCGAGGCGACCGAGCATCAAAATAAACTGGCCTAACTTGCTTCATTGCATAGTTTCGAGTACAACTTGCACAGTGATGGTTGCCTTTATTTGTTGCCACCTCTTGTTGCCTCACTCAGCTGGGAATTCAAATTCATTATAAATTATCACAAATAATCGAGAGTCACGAAATATGGTAGACATGGAAGTTCTTTGCAGTTACTTACAGAAAACAAAACAATTGACCGTGAAAATCTGGAAAATATCAAAATTAAAATTTTTAGACACTTCTTACGTGTAAAATTCTATGTAATAGCTATCTGAAAAAATGCGAAGGCTGAATATAAGCGAAAATGTCTGAGAGTGAGAGCATGTGAAATCCTAAGAAATAATAATTCAATGAAAATATTGGAAATCATGACAATGAAAGAGAAAACCTGGAAAAAAATATTTGTTTTCCTTAAAAAATTATCTAAAAGTATCCCAATCTGTTTGCGAAGAAATCGCAGAAAAAATTCCCAATTATACCATTGTAATAGGTTCACACCCATACCATTGATAAATGCATCAAATCAGAGATATGATAGAAGCCAGCTAAGAAAGGAAGGCAGTGTAGGAGAGCCCCTTGATATATTCGAACCCATGTCTGTATGCAGCAGGTAACCCAGTAGATGGTGAGGCGATCCAAGCATCGAAATAAACTAGCCTAATTTGCTCTATTACTTAGTTTTTCGTGTACAAGTCTCACAGTGATGGTTGCCTTTATTGCTGGCCACCTCTTATTGTCTTACCATGCTGGGCATCCAAAGTCGCGTTTTGCTCAGCTCCGCATCTCTTCTTGTGTCTCCAACAACTACATCCTACTGCTGCACCTAATGCGTTCGCGGCACTTAATTTTGAGAGAGGGCCTCCACGGTTTGCGGCAGCCTCGAGGCCGTTGGTGAGGACTGAGTGTCTCCCAAAAGAATTTCCATTTAAACCATCAATAGATAGCGTCACTAACGAGCATGATCGACAATGGGTGTAGGTGAGAAAGATAAGCCTTTATCCAAAGCGAATATTTCGTCCGATGTGAGGGAGTAGGAAGATAAGTGGACCTAATGTTTAACTCTTCTTTCCCATTTTGTGAATTTATATTGATGAATGTTTACGCTAATGGCCTCGAGTGTATGAATGATGGATTATGCATATAAACACAATAAATAAAAAATATATACATAGAAGGACCATTCCACTCGTAGACACTACCAGTCTGCGAGACTTACAAAGGCAATTACCGACATCGATCGAGGTAAAAAGGCAATAATAGCATAGGTGATGTGTATAAATCAATTCTGAAGCATTTTAAGTTAACCCCATTTCGTTTATTTATTCTTTCAGGCTCCATTATCATCTCATCACGTCATCATCATGACTGGTCAACAATCCTAAGAGTGGTTTGAAAGAGCTTTCCACCCGATCCTCCTATTAGCTAATCTTTTCACATCTCCGCATTTCTTCTCTGACACACCCTTCTTTACTCGCATATATCTATTATATTCAGGGTCTTCGTTTTCCGTTTTTGCCATCCAATTTTCCCTCAACGATTGTTTTCATCAAGCCTCAAGATATGGCCGATTAGGCTGTTCCGCCTTCTTCTTAATGAGTTCACGATGTTTCTCCTCTCTCCTGCTCTTCTTAGCGATTTCTCATTACTAACACGGCAGACCCATTTGTTCCTCATCATCCATGTGTTGCACCGAATTTCGAAATCCTTCACCCTTATTATCAAGTAAGTAACGAAATCTGACTGCATACACAGCATTCATTCACTAAAGGCCTGTTTACACGGTACATTAACCCGTACAATTTAATGCCTAAATGTTTGAACGCGTGAATTAACACCAAAATGCACCGTTTAAACACCTAACTCGTGCGAATGCATGTACAGAAAATAAAACCTGCTCTAATTCGGTTTATGCATTCCTACACGTTCCGTTTCGGTCCACAAAAATCATTCATGCAAACAGACATTAACTCGTACGTGTTAATATAACGTGTAAACAGACCTTAATAAATCATAAAGTGGGCGTCAGTTTCATTTTTATCAAGTTACTTAAAATAAAACATTGCCTTAGTTTTAGACGAAACGAATAAAGGTATTCACGTGTTAATCAATATTTGATTTGACAAGAATCGTCCGAAGAGCCCCCGACTAAAAATGCTTCATTTCAAATGCAATCTCCAGAGAGATAAATCGCGGACAGAAAATTTGATGGACATAAGTCGATGAAGCATATTTGGAATGGTTGGTTTCCGAAATTTCATTTCTTCGCTGCGCAAACCTCACTAAGGAGATTCCGCCGACAATAAACAACTCGAAACGATAAGTACTTCTCGCATTTTATTGCTAGCTATTGGATGAGGATGACCCGCACGACATAGAAGCGCTATGATTGTCTACTCTCCAGGATACAGCTGGCCGCTGTTGTGGCAAGGATTCGCTACTAATAATGCATTGCACTAATTCCCCAACACCACCTGAATGAATTGAGAAATTATGAAAGCTGGTGCTCAACAAGGGCTTAAGCTCTTTCTACAAAATTCAGATAAATTATGAACACAGTTTGATATTTCTATGACGATAGTATCGCAATAAATTACCGACAAGAAACTACTACTCTTCTATATTGTGGACAAGGGAGTACTTGCCCTTGTTGCCAGAATTATGCAATTTCAACGTTAATTTAAATACAAAAAAATTACGATGTTATATAACTAATATTTTTACCATCGCTATTTCCAGCTAAACATACTTCTCTCAGTAATATTATAATGAAATGAGTAAACATTTCAACAACTTTATTTTATTCGCATTAGAATGCATGAAATTACACCTAAGAAGCCTAGTATAATGACATGAATTCCTTTTCATCATCACTAATCAGCAATCTAAGATTGGTTAGACGCAGCTATCCAATCAATTCTCGTATCAGCTAATCTATTCACACCTACTTATTTCTTCTCTTTCACATCCTTCTTTACCTGTTCCTTTTACCTTGATTAATACGTTTTTCCCTACGGTATCAAAACTGATAGTCAATATAACAATATTGCGCTGCAAAGGGACGAATAGAATTGCAGTTTGAACATAAACCCAAGGTCTTTAGTACTCGCATAATTGTTTTTTGTACCAATGAGAAAGCATCAGATTGACACAATACGCCACGATCACAAAGAATTACACGAAGAAAACCGACTATTATCTCAATCTATAGTTATAAAAAAAAGCATTGTATAAGGACAGCCAAGAAACAAGCGCTTTCAGGGAAGCATACAAATTTTTTCACTACTAGACCATTTTAAGGCGATGAGGTGTTATAATTACGCGGAATTTATGTTATGCTTGCATACCTGTATCTAAATTACGGCGAATGTGTATGGCACATGCCATCCTTTTCATTTAAAATTGTCAACTGTTTTTAGTATTTTCGCTAAGATTTAAGATCCTACCTCGAAAAACGTCACTTTCTAATTTCATTTACATATTACCTCGCAAGTCACCACAATAGGCGCGTGGCAGAGGACGTTGGGACTCCAGCCGATAACAAAAAAAGATAGAGCGCGCTGGATGTATGTCTACTGGTCCCACTTATAATATATCTATAAGCCTGTTACTGCTCGGAGGAAAAACGAATTCCTTCACCTATCCGCTCAGTAAAACATGTATCTTATTTTACCGCTTCTGTCGGACTTCGAAAAATAGAGAGCTTCTAAAATGGTATTCTCTTTGCCGCTATGACTGTTTTAAGTATCTCAAGCAATCTTATTCAGCACGTAACCTCCAAGTCTCCAGCAGCTCCCAGCCCAATTCCTGTAAAAGCTGTATAACACTCTGTTTGCTTGTGATAGTTTTAGCAATTTCACCTATTTTTTTAAGGACTCTTTCCCACTGCCGCAGCGGAGTGGAATGTCGAGGTACAATCCGGAGCGGAATTACAGTCAGAGTAAACTTATATAGCTCATATTTATTGGCTAGTATTGCCATGTGCAACTCTCTTTCGCAGTGTAAAGATCTATGGACGAGCATACATCAGTCAACTGATATATATGCTGTTGATTTTACAACTACACGTTTTAAAGGAATCGAATAGTAGGCTACAAGTTGATATCCTTACATCAATATCAAAATATTATAAATTTCTTCATATTCAGCATGGTTTCAGGAGACTTGACATTTCAGATTTTACTCCCATGTAATTAGGGGTCATTCCACCTCACACCGACGAACAAAGGAACCAATAGGAAAGGATTCAGAATTTGATAGACTAATTTCTAGGATAGGTGTATATTCACCCCAACAAAGCACCTTGCGAACTTTACGCGAAAAACATCTATTCGTCGGTGCTCTATGTAATCATGCGATTAGGGAATCCAGATCAACAAAAGCGAGGCTCCTTACATTAGCAAATTATCATTCGTCACCGCGACGAAGTGGAACCCCTCTTGAAATAAAAATACTTTTTTGAAGTCAACGATCTTTGTAAGAGAATTATGTAAACCTTTTTAAACCCAATGGCATAAGTGATCGTAAAAACAAAGCGAGAAATCAACGGAATAATAGAATTACTTTTATTGATTTTAACATTGTAGATTTTAAATAATTGTGGGTATGTTATAAACAGATTTACCACTGTTATGGGGTCTCTTACCATTACATATCGGCACGTCATGGGCTCCCACCACATAGATCCGGACTATTCCCCATCATGTGCTATGCGCCCAGAGTCGACTCTAGCAAGGACCCGGAGGGGAGAAGCGAATGAATGATATGTGCAATGCAGCTTCGAGTATTAAGGAGCTACAAAGGGTCCCACCACATCAGCCTTGAGGTACGTCACCTAAGATTCTGATAAGTGAACAACATTTTAAACTCTGGTCCAATGGCCTCGTACACCAATTTCATTGTGACTGTGACAGTCTAAAAAATAAATATGCCAGTGTTTTTCCTTTTCTCGATCAGTCACCAACTTTTTTAGCTGTTCATCTCGACGGTCCTTTCGCAGATAAGTCGATGACGCCAACAACTCAGGCCCCACAGTGCACCGCTTCTCAGCCGCTTCTCGGCCACGTGGGGTTCGTAGTCATTAATACTCGTGTGAGCGATTCTTAATTCCCTTCATGAAAGGTTCACGCTGTATAAGTAATTGAACAAGAGCTTTCATAACGTCATCAACTCAAGAAACGTCTTTCTTTCAACTTTCGATTTTATTACTTTTAACTTACGGTTTTACTATTTTAGAATGACTGAGTTGGGAATATTGGATTTTTCACAGCAATTTATCTCTCCCTTACATCTTACGAAACCTTTAAATGATTTTCCATTTCGGGACACAATGTCCGAGCTCACTGAAGACAAATGGCGAAACACAAATAAAAGTAGGACAAGGAAATCGTAAACATTAGACCATCGGTACTACCCGCGACAAGCAGCTTCAGGAAAACAGACTCCCAACTCTCACAAACGTCACAAATGCCATTAGCTTTCTCTGAGACAGGATCGGGGACCGAACCCGGACACCCGTCCTTCGGGTCCATACGTCTTCCAAGGGCGCCAGTTGCCATGGCGTCTCGTGCAAACAAAGACGGGTGCTAAAAGACGGGCAGACCCGCTAAACGCCCAAAAGAGAGGAGGAGAATGTGAGGAAAGCGGCGCTAAACAATCTACAGGATAGAGAGAGAGAGTGGCGGCGCCAAGCGAGAAAAGGTTGAACTAACGCGAGACAAGAGATAAGAACTGACTGAATGAGCGCGTATTCTCATGAATATTACAACTATATAGGAGGATTCTCTCCAATCGTCCACCAAATATTATGTCACCCACCCCACATTGAAATGGGTTTCCAAAAATCGCCACTCGCCTAGCTGACTGGAGAGTAGACCGAATTTCACGGGAAAATAAACTATGATTAAGACTGTTGACCGAAATGTACGCTCATTATAATTTGATCTATCGTATACACAAATCTGCGGAGCTATTTCTCATGAACGCGAATATTCAATTGAAAATATTAAGAATAAATAAATCGCTAACTACCCATAGGCACGCTGCGGCCATTTTTGAAAACCGGTTGAAAAATCGGCACACCACCTTAGGTTAAATGAAGATTCTAATGGCCCCTGAGGCCCCTTCGGTATGGAAGTAATAACAAAACCCAAAAATAGAATAAATACCATCAGGGAAATTGAGAAACATGGTGGTCCACGTGGCTTAATACTGGGTTCGTAGTGACAGCAGTTTCGCAAGCCATCCAGTATTCATCTTAAGGTCGAAAGAAAGATTTTTCCTTCTAAGAGAAGATGAATGAAGGTCGGTTTTTGAAATGCTGTCATTTATAAGGAGCGAACATGGAAGAAGCTATTTCATCGATAAATCAGGAGGTTCGTTCAATGATCTCACTCGGTAATTCAGCCCAAAGGTTGGTTTGGATAAGTGAGGGTAGAGCTCATCCCAGACTAAGTGGGGTTTTCGAAAGGGCGAATAATCAAGTTAACTTAACATCGAGTACACATGATGAAGTTTGAAAACGATCTCCTAAGACAATTTTCTATTTACATCTAGCGGCCATCGGCGCGATTCACGTTTTTTTCCCGGACCCATGGATTTTTTGGGGGTGCCCGACGGCTTTAGCCTGAATTTGAACCCAGGATCCTTCGATGAGCACCCAAGCATGACTGTAAAACACGACTATCCTTCGATAGCTTCTTTAGCCCCGAAACGGCACCCATCCCATGACATACACGCGGAAAAACTTAAACACATTATAATAACACAACGATGTACGGGGCACACCACCTTGGTAAAAATTTCAAACGTGGTAGTGCAAATGATCATCTTTCTTTACATGGATAATATAGAATATTGAACATTCTCCAAAGATACAAATGGATTTTTGCGCATCCAATATGAATTGACATAAGGCCTGCCGAGGATTTTGTTTGGCGGTGCCCGAAGACTTCACCGGATCGTTTGTAAAATCATCAAACGATTTCAAGCACAAAAACTGATGTGAAGGATAACAGCAAATAATCGCACATATAGACGTCCAATCCAAGATACGTGATCGTCGCTCAATCCATTTTCTCCCCATACATAGCACAATCTGTGGTATTTAGCCCCATCTCGATTGCAGCTCCGATTAACTCACTCACTATCAACAAACGCCCCAAAGAAGAAAACGCATCTTCCCCACTCCAATGGCCAGATGTCGTATATTTTAACCTATTACCTACTCTTTGGATAAATAACAAGAAGGCCAAAGTTACGCAGTTTTATAATGCATCGCGAACAAGGACTGTTAGACTTAATATAAATGTAGGCAGTCCCAAATTGAACAGGTGGAGCAGTTCAACTATTTGGAAATCTCTTTGGGCAAAGACCTCAGGAGGCAGAACAATTCATGTCTTTGAGCAGTAAAGTAGAGGAAAACAGATAAAGTAGTAAGGACAAAAGGAGGAGAATTGCATTAGCTAAGGAAGCATTCATGCATGGGAGAGAGCTAATTAGAGGGTCGTTATGTAAAAGCATAGAGAAAATATTATTGAAGAGTTGAAGGGCTTAACGGTTCGGAAACGTGGAAACTTAGGAAAGAGGAGGAGAAACGACTGAAGACCTTCGAGATGTGAATATGGAGAAGAATAGAGACTTATAAATGAAACAAATTGCACTTTTTCACAACAGTGAAAAAGTGCAATGGTTATTTTTTTCTATAATTTCGAACTTCAAATATATTTCTCCTGGATCGGTTGAATTTATTAAGACTAGACGAGAACTAGACTAGAAGAAGAAACGACTGAAGACCTTTGAGATGTGAATATGGAGAAGAATAGATACTTATAAATGAAAAAAATTGCACTTTTCCACAACTGTGAAAAAGTGCAATGGTTATTTTTTTCTATAATTTCGAACTTCCAATATATTTCGCCTGGATCGGTTGAATTTATTAAGACTAGACAAGATGAATTAAATGGATAGGAACGCTGAAGTGACAAACATGGCAGGGGAGAAGAGGAAACTCCTAGAAGTTATTCAGCGGAGACGGATGGTTTGAATGGAGCAAGTAATGAGCGGGGAGGGAAGTTAAAATCCGTGTTAGAAGGAAGAATACTAGGTATGCAAAGGTGAGGACGGAAGATAAAAGGATTAATAATGGGATAAAAGGTAATAGGCGTTAACATGAATTAAAGAGAGAGGTTCAATTAGGGCTGGTTAAACTAGCTCGCAAAACACTCCATGTAACTCGACCTTAACCGGAAGAATACTTTACTAATACTACTACTACATACTCTAAGCAATATTATTCCATTATATATCAGAGTATGTAAAGTAGGCCCTGGTCAATATTAGGTTACATCTCAAATTTGATCAATTTACCACATTATTTTATTAGTTGACTTTTTAATATTTGAGAAGGAGGTATACGTTGACTAATGTTGAATCTATTGAATATACTCTAAAATTTTCAGTGTGATAACATACGCTATGAATGACCAATATTTTACTAAAGAAGACAGAAGAGAGAGAGATGCGCCCTCTTAAGCTAGTAATTCTTTCGAAAAACGACCGGTAGATGAGAGATACGTACCCTTAATATTGAATCCTAGAAGTGATGGAGGCACTGAAAACCCGATGGACAATAAAATATCCGGTTGGGCGCGAACGTGGACTCATCCCCTGCGAGAATTTCTCCCTTCACCTCTCCTAATCCGAGCCTAGGGGGTCATGATCCCCGTAATGAGGTTAAGTTTCAACGTTAACCGTGATTTATGAAAACATGTTTATCCGTGCACGGTTAGCATCACTAAAACGGATGATAGGATAAACCTAAGAGAAATAATAAGGGAAAAAGAAAAAAACATGCGATAGGCTTGTTCATCAATTTAATTGTCGATTTTGATATGGTTTAAAAAATTTACAAACACGTATTTTTTTTCGTTTTTTTTTATCCGAAGCTTACTTACCGAGCTATTAGTTGCGAAAAATCGTCGGCCTCGACCCTTTCGTAGATAGTTTATGACGTCACGAATTCATGCCAATTGCACTACCGTTTCTCAGCTTTTTCTCGGCCTCGCTCATAGTCCTTACATGGTTCATTACTGTTTAAACTCATGCGGCAAATTCCTTCCCTCAGATGAAGGTTATTTTTGAGCGAATAAATAAACCACAACTCCAATTATTTCACAAACTCATGAAAAGTGGGCGGCAACATGCGCGTTTTCCTATATTTTACTCACGAGAGAATGGCTGAACGGGGAGGACAATTTATTTCATAGTAACTTATCTTTCCCCACCATCTACCGAAATAATTTAGTGCATTGCGATTTAGGGTCTCAGTGAACAAGCCCAAAAGTCATTCTAGCGGAACGTAGCGATTAATTTAATGAATTCCGCAACTTTTACTGACTGTAAATTTCGCCGATAATCCGAGAAAAGAACGACATTTTAAATAATACCTTTCACGGTGTATATATTTTATCTCCACACGGATCTACAGGGTTGCCAACATCAAATTTCGAAATTTCTCTCCGCCATCGGCGGACATCCTCGGCGGGGCACTCCGACCCCTCGATAATAATCAGAGCCCTCCTCCCCCGGTTCCAACATATTCCTGGCAGGGGCGAGCGAGCCCCCGGGGGTGGGTCGATACGGGGTCCTTGGGGAGTGGGTCCCTCGAATCCAGGGCGAGCAGGGTCGAGACGGAACCAAATTCAACTAAATCCGCATTCACTCCATCGTCGCCCACTTCCACCCAAGGGAACTACACAGATGAGGCGCCAGTCCGTCATGTTAAGTTTCATAAAATCGGTTTTGAAAAGTGTCCGCAATTTCGCGAGGAGTGCAAAGCTATACAATTATTAAAAATAATTGAAATGTAGCATCGGCAGTCCCGAAGAATAGCATTGAAAAGTCACGATTTGGTGCATCATCATGAATAAAAATATCGGTTAACAGCACAAAATAAAGCTAATTTATACGTGAAATACCGATCCCTCTTCCAGCGAACGACGCGAGCGGTGACTCTTGTAAAGCCCTTCAAATGCTCGTTGGGTGGCAACACAATTAATGGCCTACAAGAGAATCCTCTATAATAATCCTCTATTCGTGGCCTCACCATTCACTAAATCGTCAGATAGCAATAAACAGAAAATTCATTCGGAGCGCGATAAGGAATAGTTGACTGCGACCGGGTGCGGTACGTCCCGTTTCCTGCGAGAGAGATAAAAAGAAAGTGAAACTGTCGAAGGCAGTAAAGTCCTAGCCAGCCAACCCGTAGGTAGCAAGTTAGAGTCCCACCTAGGTTAGTTTACCATTAAGAGTATGATTGTCCATGGTTTCCATTTTTTACGCCGTTATAAACCACAATATAAAAATGGCCCAAACGTGGTTGTTTCCGGAGAAGTGAATATCATGTCATCATGCATTGGAGACAAAAACACCTACGTGCACTAGTCCTCGTCACATACGATTAAAAAATTAAGAATAAAGATATACATACACTTCAATACAAAAGTTCAATGAAAAACTAACAGGGATTAATCACAGAAATGTAAGTCGCATATGTCACAAGCTTATAAATAATCATCAATAGAATAAAATGCCTTTTTTATGAGTTAGGCATACGAACTTTAATTAACAGAGACTGCCATGACATGCCTCGGGGGGCAAACTGTTAATAGACGCAGCTTTACAATGTTAAGAGTAGCAGGCTTTGGATAGCCGGTAGTGGGGCACCTCAAGAATACCCCTATTTCTCGGGAGATGGGAATGAACGGTGGCCCGCTAGTCTCCAGGGAATTTAGATTGGCCTTCGAACAGACATTTAAAAATATTCAAGCAATAAAGTGATGAAATATCAAGCTTCGAAAACAGAGGTATACTTAGATCTAATTGTCAACAAACCTATGGAGGATGAGGAGTGTCCCCATAGCTCAATTCCATGGTTAATATGAAAGTGATATTAGGCAAAAAAATGCGGAGGTAGGTTATTCTGTCGGGATCAGTGATTTAAGCATGTTTAGATGGAGACAGCTAAAATAGTTTACCTAAAGTAACTGATACCTGAGGTACCCAACTTAATTCGTGGTCAGTTTCAAAACCAAGGAGCTTGATGGTATTATTTGAACTAACTGCAGTACTAAAGGTGAAGGCAAGGTGATTTAGTTTTGTCATTAATTAAAAGCAGCCCATAGGCTGAAAACAATTTAGATACTTTGGCCAGTATCAATTTAAAGGAGTCAATGGTACTGAAAAGATTATTTGAGTTATGGATTAAAGTAGTATCACCAGCATAGAGTAAGACGGTACAAAAAATGTTTGATGGCAGGTCATTAATCATAATGAGATGTAAAAGAGGACTAAGAACTGAGCTTTGCGGGACGACTTAGGAATTTCTCCGTGGGTAATTAGACTACTATTGATATATACATTGAGAACGTTCGGAGAAATACGTTTCCAAGAGTTGAAGCTGCTGATACCATAGAAGTGAACCTTTCGAAGAAGAATTGGACGTGATATACAATCAAAAGCTTTTGAAAGGTCGCACGCAGTTACAGCAATAGGTGATTTTTCTTGGAAAGCATCTATTATAGATGTGACAACAGACGCTACTCCTAAAGTGGTGGAATGGTCTTTACGGAAACCTAACTAGCAATTAGAAAAATAAATTAAGAGTTTCAAAATTATTGTGCAGCTGACCCTTAATTATCCTTTAAAAATTTTACCAAATACAGGACTTATTATAGAAGTTAGCCTATTAATTTCAGTGATTTCGGAAATATGCCTAACTGGAAGCGAGAGTTTTTAATTAAAACGAGAGGATCATCCATTACGCTGCCTAGTTTTTTTATGAGATAAACTAACAACCCATATATATCTGTGCAACTGGGACATTTAACAGATTTGGACAGATGGATATTAATAATCCTGCGTTTACTGCAGCCTTTGGTGATTGAAAATAATGATCTGAGGCATGGTGGTATGATTCAACAGGATCAATGACTTAGAGTGCATTCTTTTCTGAACTAAGGCCCGTGGCGATGTTGCCCAGACAAGAAACGAGTCTGGTTGGTTCAAAGTTAGCACACTGTAAATTAAGTCTGTAATAGATATTGAGAACAGGAAGAGGATTTACATACATCGACATTCAAATCACAACACAGGAAAATTTCAAAACCGAAACTGGAAAACGAGATGAGGAACTGCTCAAGTTGATCACAGAAAATCTTTAAATCTCCTGATGGGGATCGATATACACGAAGGACAATTGCATTGTATTCTCTCATGGACACAGCAACATTTCTCAGTGGAATTCCATTAAAAATTGATTCACATCAGTCTTCTTACTAAATAGATTTACAATCGTATAAATGGCCGTCCCTCCATATTTTGCAAGTGAACTACAACTAAGTTTGGAAGCTTTGATGAGCGGTGTAACAGAAGAATAGATTGTGTGCGAAATGTAGAAGTTCTAAGAAGAGTAGGAAAGACTTCTTTTGAAAACTTTGAGTAGAGGACGGGACAACTTATTCGGCCATTTCACGAGACATTCACGGACAGTCTGATGGAAATATCGTTGAAAGACGGGTGGGAAGGTAACAGCTGCAGAGGTTGGCATCAGATTAGATATATGTACCTATGCATAGCAAGTATTGAAGAATGTAAAGCAGAAGAATTATGTAGGTTTTAAAAAAAAAAAGGTTAAAATATTAAGATAGGAAAATTGAGTGGAGAGCTGTGTCAAACCAATCTTCGGATCGTTGATGATGATGATGACATAGAGAGAAATAAAATTTAAAAACCCGAATGCTCACTACTGTATTTTTCACGAATATTTCGGAAGTGACGGCCCGAAAGCCTCTCGCCGGATCTGGGTGCTGCACGGAATTACAGATGACTGGCAGGTGCCAGACAAGCGATCCACAGCGGCAGTTGAGGGTTGATACAGAGTAATAAGTGTATCCAGGCAGTAAGTAATATAGAATTCGGAAAACCCCTTCGTAAACCTTAGGCGACTCCTAAGCACCGCACACAGTCTCCCCGAAAATAGGTATAGCTAGAAAAACTTCCTTTCCCAAGAAACTAAAAGGATTTCCCGGTAAAATTATCATAAAATAATATGAAATAACCCGATTTCGACGAAATACAGTCGAACCTTGATGAGTAAGAGTTCAAGGGACATGCGTTGTTTTCTTGCTTAAAGAGATTTTTTACTGACCAAGTTTCTCATTTACTAAGGTTCCGGAATGACCTCTCACACTTATAGAGGTACAAATAAGGAAGTAGGAGAGGAGAGTGCAGGGAGGCCACTATTATATACTAATTATAAATGTAATTATATATAGTTTTAAATAATTTACATTGTTTCTCAAAAGAAATCAGTTGATGTCTTCTAAGATTCTCCAGTGGTATAATTAATATGTTTTTTGATCTCATTTCTCTTATCAAAAATAAATTTTTACCTATTTAAAAGGACTCAACAACTGAATGTCTTGATTACCTGGATTCGAAGATGCAGCAATGTAAACTTCTGAAATTTTCTTCAAAGAATATGTGTAATTTGTATTCAAAATAAGTGTGTATTAGGAATTGATAGAGTCATTAAGAATGTGTTCCATCCAAGTCAATGTTAACTGAAATGTAAACAAATCTAAAGTTTGAGTGCCACATTTGGTTTCCCGTCATCACATATTGAGTCAGACAGTGTGCACATATTTCCCCATCTGAAGTCGGCCAAAAAATCTCTTACTTATAGAAGTTCCTAGACTCTCACTCACACAGGTTTCTCACTTATACAGTTCTCACTTACAGAGGTTTGACTGTAATCGGTAGTAAAAAATCGGTACTCGTGGAGAGGAAGAACGGCATAGGTAGGCCTCGAATGAGATCTTTGGAGCAGTTGATGAAGTATGCCACGCAGAAGATTTATGTAAATGTTTAAATACGTATTGAGGGGGAGCTGGGTCAAACGAATCATCTTATTGATGTCTGCTAAAGATGGTGTTATAAAAATCCCTTATAACAAGAGCTGATATCTTAGGAAGAATTTGAGAGGAAGATTTAACCGACCATATCATGAGAAACGATGGTGTAATGAAGACGACGGCAGAGGGACAAGTGCAAGGGAAGAACGGTAGACAAATGTCTCAATTTATACATACGAATCAGGTGTGGAAGGATGTAAAAACAGAGTCTGTTATGCAAGTGTTACAAGAAAGGCTGATAGGGAAACAGAGATGAGAAACGCAACAAACCAATCTTCTCATTATAATATTGGTTGATGAACATACGAGAATATTACTCTGCGTGTTATGGGTTATTACTTTCTACTTCGCTGGAATCGCCAAAATACCATAATATATCAATATGAACCAAAATGGTAAGAGATTAAAAGCGAGACCGCCATGGCCTATTCCCGCGCAAAAATAATAATATTAATAATATTTCAAAATTCTAAGATCTTTTATTTTGAATAACTTGTAAACCTTTAGTTTAATAATTTTTGCACTCTACATTATTGTGAGACATGGCAACCTTCTTCAAAGAGTTTACATCACTACTTATTTATAATATTTTCATTTAAGCCTTGATAATGGAAAGATAAAGATCCGAAATGTTGGCCTTTCATGCTTTTTCAATAAAAAATACCTCTAATGTAATAAGTAGTCTACAAATACGATTATTGTCCAAATTTTGAAGCACATATCATGTAATAACTGATACGAATTTTTTTATATTGTTCTTCCGAACTCGCTCGTGAGAGGGTACATTTATTTTCCTATCCTGATGACGTTGCCCGAGTCAAGGAAACCGAAACGTCGGATATGGACAACTTAACAAAT
This sequence comes from Ischnura elegans, assembly GCF_921293095.1. Classification (NCBI taxonomy): domain Eukaryota; kingdom Metazoa; phylum Arthropoda; class Insecta; order Odonata; family Coenagrionidae; genus Ischnura; species Ischnura elegans. The sequence goes on along the minus strand of NC_060250.1, from coordinate 48,421,300 downwards.
AGAGGAACATCTTTGTTATTTTGCACACTTTTACTAGCGAAAAAATGTATGAAATCACGAAGTTTTCCCTTATCCGTCACAATGAATTTCCACCGAAAAAATCGTCGACTAACGATCTTATATGGGCAACTCCGAGAAGGATAGAATATTTTTAATTCAATAGGTATAAGTGCCATTTTACTTTTCATTTAGTTGTTATATTCATCTGAGTGTAATCCAGGGCTCTACCCTGGAGTAAGTCCCTAGTACCATCTATTGGGGACTCTAGGAACTAGCACGTTGTAAATCAGCACATTAACCCTTTTGACTGTTGTTGTGATTGGCTAATATGCTCTATTTTAGGTACTAAATAAAAAAAACAAAATCGCACTTACACGCGGATGGATACCTTCTTTATCATGGGTATTCCATCTCTTTCAAAAGTCTAAATATGAAGGGAAAGATTCGATCTTATTAGGCCAGTAGCGATGGTCGCGTTAGAAAGAAGGCACGATGAGGCTGTAATTGTCGGATAGGGCAAAATAATAATAATCCCTTATTTCCATTGAAGTGCGGCTGTGTTTTCCAATCTGCCACCCTAAGTGGGGTGGGGTGGCGCAGTCGTTGCCGTGGAGACGGAAGATAGGCGATACCGATAAACACGGCAATCAAAGTGCGCTCACACCACGAAGAAGACAGAGATAGGCCGTGATGAGGGCTCGTGAAATCGTGAGCCGGTTCTCGGAAACAACCGCAAGCAACGACGGTGAACCGGTTCAATAGATTAGAATGATGGTTATTTTATTCAACAGCAAGAACTTTACATATAACCTCCGAGAAATCAATTTTTCATTTCTCTCTTATTAAAAGACAGCCGCAAGAAATTTTCCAATATATAACGAACTTCCATAATAATAAAGGAGATAAAATATTTTATATGCAACGAAAACATCACCTTTACCTTTTAGAAAAAAACAGCACGTCTACTCTACAGCGCTATTCAGACATTTATTTAGTATAAAATTTTGTAATGAACACGATATTTCCATTTTTATACAATGATTTCAATGCAAATAAATAATTACTTTATTCATGATTATAGTATCGTGTATATACACGTTATATACAATGCATAAAATAATTACTAAGTGCTACGAAATCTACCAACGCTATTTGTCCGTGACAAGAGGGAATTTTTTCACTAAACCATAGTTTAACTCTGAATTGGTATATTTACTGAACCATAGATTTTCAGCAGAATTAGGTTAATATGCTTTTTTCAACTTTTTCTGACGTGGTGCTCCAAATTAATGAAGATATTAGCCCACTAACGCGGCAATACTTCCCTAAACAGAACGTAAAACATGAGTATACTCGCGAGAGAAAATGACTTTTACGTGTGACACGATCATGTACTATTGGACTGTACCTACGCAAAAAGTGTGTCATAAAATTCACATATCAGCAGTGTTTGAATTGTTAGCGAAAGCGAAGATGAAAGTCACACTAACTGAAACGATTAACGAATCATTGGACTTGGAATCGAACCACAAACTTTCAGCATACGGGGAAAGTAAGTTCAGTGGTATCCAAATTATTATCACGAATTGAGCGGCGGCACATTACTAAACGGAAATAACGTATTTTTGTCAAATTAACCCTTGAGTACGTTAATCACAGGTAAAAAAACGTTCAAGTTTCCACCGAAAACAACATTATTATGAGTTTAGATAAGTCTGTATTCTCATCCTTGAACTGCATTTACCATTTATTAGACTATGTAACAAATGAACAAAGCGCGTTGTTATTGGGGAAATTTCATTTCAATTTATAATTCCTGTAAAACCAAATAATACACAAACTCGTGTTTGGTAAGCATAACATTTTGCACGAAATTGGTTAGAAGGAAAAGGATTTTTTTCTTCTTGGAAGCATTTAAGTCCGAAGAAATGTAATTTAATACGTTCTTAATATGAACAACACCCGGCAGCCTTAAATTCTAAGTAAATTTATTTTTTAATGCGAGGAGTAACATTATCTTTTATAGAAAAAATTTCGCCAAATTCTCATAAATTTTAGATATTCAGCAAGTCGATCTCATTTTTGGAGTCAGAATAGAGGTTAAAAGTATCCTTTTTCAGCTTTTCCACAGTATCATAATAAGATTGAAGACAATGTCATAGCTTTGTAATATATCATTGTTGAAATCAAAGGTTTCAAAGACTTTTTCCAAATAATTCCCCAGAACTTCAAACAGAAATTACCAGTTGCTGCATGTATCTGTTGGCATAGAATGCCTCAAGTTACATTTTTAAGAGTCTCTGAAGTGTTCCTGAAAAAATTGAAAACTCATTTGAGGCATTAGTACAAAGGTCCATAGACGTTCGATTGAATTTCCAAGCAGTTTCTGTAGAGGTAAGCACTACAGAATTCCTGAGCAGTTACAGTAGAGTAAAACAATTCCTTAGACCGTTATCAGTAAATTCCTTACCATCGAGATATATTCAAGCCTGTTGCGTGGACGGCGGTGAAATTCACATTAATTGTCATAGAAAAAATTCCCATGGATTGGGTATCGATCCCTGGACCTTTGGATATTCTGATCACTCGGTACGTAGACTCCTGGAACCTCAGTAAAATTAACATTAGTTTCAATAAACCAGGATATCGTAGTAGTGAGCGTAGAGATCCGGAAAGCCAAAGGACCATGGTTCTATTCCCGCTAAAGAGGAATTTTTCCAAAGACAATTAATGTGAAGCCATTACGAGTTCACTCCGCTTGAAAACTACGAGATTTATCACGTACTTTCACATCATTCTATAGAAAAGCCTCAAATTTCGGACAAAAATTCATCAGATTTCCTTAAATGATTGAAAATTTTTATTAATTTATTCGGAATTCCTTAAGATTTCCGTTGAGGTTCAGCTGCATTCCTTTGCAGAATAAGTATACCTGCAGATTTCCTTATATCGCACTGCAGAAATTACTTACCATAATTTCACACCCACAAGCTCATAACAAATTGAACTCTAAAAACAGTTTTTTTTACTTAAAACACCATCCCACCTACGATTTCAGGCAATTTATACAAAAACATGAGGGGGAAAACGTAAAGCATGCTCTGACGAACGAATCAACACGTTATTCCAGAGTAGAACTACGTTGCAGATATACCACTTACGTTGGCATTGCATGTCCTCAAGTTACGAGCCCTCACTTTCGATCTCAGTTATTTTTGGTCCAGAATATAATACGCATAGTTCCCACTAGCCTTATTTTGACGGAAAATAATAATTTCCTCTCAGAATACCCATTTAGTGAGAAATGAAGTAGAGTAGCTGAGAATTGCTGGTATGTGCCCCTTCAACGCTAAGGGAGGGAAATGTATCTACTGAGTATCTATGATGCAGGCATTGAAACTTGACAAATACCAAGCATGATAGCAGCCATTACCTGAAATACTTAAAGCACTACTGGATGACAATATTCCACAGTGAAAGCCTCCTGGAGGCAACAAAGATATGGAGGTCCGTTGCTCTTTGATAGAAACCTATCATCATCAATCTATACAACGGGTACTGCATTTTTAAGAATGTAACTCAATACCTGTGGCGGATCCAGAGAGGAGCAAGGGGGCTTCAAGGTAGAAACAAAAGCAAAATTATAAATTTTTAAGCATGAATAGTATCCACCCTCCAAGTCCCTGATGACCGAGTTCTGATACTGGATGCTGGGACCAATATTTGGCTTTGGCAACTCATCTAATGATTACACAATCGAAGGACTGCAACGACAAAAGAACTGAAATTAGGACAATCGGCAGGGACAAGCCTGGAGACAACAATAACAAAAACCAGAGCCGAACTTAATTCAGGCGATCCGGGGAAAGCCGTTCGGGCGCCACATACTGCGAGATAACGTGCATACATGTTGAATCCGCAGATCAATTTCCCAAGAGCCTTTGATTACACGTAGTGCGTAAAAAGATAAACTTCCAAGACTTGATCATTCGTCGCAATGTTTATGTTTTCACCTGAGGGCCTAACATGGTTTCCATATGGGGTTGCGCGTGCGCAGAGCAACTCATGAGGAGGGTGACGCCGGTGGTCCAGGGCAAGCTCCTAAGGAAACTGTTTTGATGTTGGGGCAAAAATATGGCCCTGGCACGGGTCGCTGTTTACACGGCCGACGTTGTCCTTCCATCAAGTAAGCAAAGATGCACTGCTAAAGCAAAATTTAGTCACAGCATAAGAACTGATTCATCCATAGTCTGGCCCTGGACCACTAGCGTCAAGCATATCATTCAGGCAAAGTATCTACTGTTTACATCAGTTTGCTAGGTCCCAGGTCCCACAGACCGACACCAGACCCCGAGGGTACCCGAGAGTTAAGAATGCCAAACAATAGAAGGCAACAATACGCATTCTCTCACGCCAGCACTCCACCGGGCGATCGGGGTCAAACCTACTGGGACGGGAAAGGGCGCTGGGAGGGAAGGGCAGAGAAGGGCCGTGACATCGACTCACTCACCTTGTCGTCGCCGTGTTCTGGCCTCCAAGAGGCGCCGCGGCGGCCGAAGCACAGGCAGGTGGCGTACGGAATCATAGTGCGGCGGGCGGACGTCACTCTCAGGGCCGGCCAACACCCATGGCGGCCCTTATCGAGCGACGCTCGGTCGGTTGCCACGAGACCCAAACAAACACTCTCACTTGTTGTTATTTATATTGCTTGCTCACCATATTGAGGATGATGTGTAAGCGCAGCACAGCGCGTGATACACGCATGGCTCGCTCACTCGCACACCACAAGCACGGCTGATCACGTCACTCACTCACTTTCACTCACGGCAAGACACAATCCTTGGCACATACACGCTCTCGCGTCACCAGCAGCTCTTTCTCGCTCGATGTCCCGCTCCACTGATGAAGCGACGGCAGAGCCATCTGTCGCGTTGGAGGGGAGGGAGGGTGCACTGCGCGGAGGGGGTCATGGCCCGCGCATGCGTCGTTGCCATGGAGACGGCACGCCGTTTGGTTTGAGTGTGGCGGTGGCGCGGCGCTGCGGCTCGAAGGACGCATATACAGAGCCAACGTATAGAAGAGTGCACATGCCAGCTTCGCAGCAGCATTTGCTAGAGGTCTGCATGTATCACGTGATGTGGACGCGTTTAAAGGGAGATTTGAAATTTCGTTTCCGAAATTACGAGAGATTCACTTCCAGCATAACTGATGCTTGCAGCGAAATTTATGTGTGGGTGTGTGTGTTAATTTCAGCGTAAAGCTCATAAGTTTCATTCGTGGTACCTCCATTTCGGAGATTCAATGAGGAAGAGCCAATCATTATCATAATAATAAATTAGGCTCGCAAATAAGCATATAATAACATTCTCGTTTACTTCGATAAAAATCTCTGTATACAACTCGCCGAAATGTTTTCCAACGAAAAAGAAGAAATTCATCATGTTAGAAAACTTGATATTTCGATAGGGTGTAAATCTTGAAGGCCATCAATTTTAAATGATATTTTAATTCCGTTAATAACGTCTGGAAGAGACCATTCCTTATGAACTCACAGTGCTGATAACTTCTATATTATTTATCACGCAAGGATGAATTAACCTCAAACAACGATCATCATAAACACATTTCATCAATCCAATGATTTATTTGATGTAGCTCTCCACTGAGTTCTTTAACTGATATTTTAACTCCAACATAATTCCTCTGCTTCACATCTTTCATCACCTGCTCATGTATCTCATTCGTGGCCTACCTATACCTTCCATCCAGTAGCGGATGCAGAAAAAACTCAGGGGGGGTCGCAAAAGATATCATGAATTCCTTTCGAATGAAATATCACCTTTACTTTAGTCGTAATAAAAAATAATCACATTCAATAAAAGCAACATGAAAAGTTTAAGAAAGTGATAATACACATTTATAAGACAATGCCATCTTATGATATAAAAAAGTCACAATTGTGGTTCTGCAATGTTTGGCAAAGGGGCGGACCCGCAAGGGGGGGGGGCGCCCCCATATGTATCCGCTACTGCTTCCATCCCTTCCACCTTTGTTTTCCACGATAATTTTCATTAGATCCTTGTGTCACATTATGTGCTCGATCAAATTGTCTCGTCTCATACCAAAGATTTTTAAAAGACCTCTCTCCTCTTCTACTTTTCTTAGAACTTCCGCAGTTCTCACCCGAACTACCCATTTCATCTTCATCATTCTCCCACAGCACCAAATTTCGAAATTTCAAACCTAGATTTCTTCGAACCTGTCGGCGTCCATGCTTCACTATCATAAATGAAGCATTCTTCGAAGGTAAGTCCTTCCTCCTAAGTAAAATTGCTTCCTAACTTCAATACTTACATTCTCAACTGTGAAAAGACTCCTGTTTTTTTTAGAAAGGCCTCTTTGCCGGGGTTTTTCCACTGAATATTTCTTTCTCGATTCGTCCATAGTTGGTCACTCGACTTCCCAATTACCAGAACACCGTCACCTCCGCAGGTTTATGGTTTCCTAGTGCCAGGTTGGTCTTCAACTCATAATTTCTATCTCGCACCAACACTTCAGATTTTCTTGGCATTGATTTTAAGCCTATATCCTGTCATTATGTCACACGTTTCCTTATTATTCCGTCTTCACAACTGGATTCAGATTTAATCACAGCTTTTTAGTTTTTTATGCAAATTGTGCATAATAGGGTGGTTTCCTATTATTTTTTTATTGCCTAAATCGAAATATTATTACTCCTGGAGTATGTATTTCACGCTTTTAGATTTTTAAATGACGATATCTATTTTTCGCGATTAAATGAAAAGTGAAAATTTTCAAACGCGCGAAAACGCGACGGGTAAGTATGAATGCCGGGAAAACTCCGTGTGACGTCGTTCTGGTTCCCGCTTCCGCAAGTGAGGTGACCTTGGGGCGAGGTTCTGAGCGCTGATACGACGCAGGATGCTAGCAGGTAGCAGAGTACCCTGCTAGCTGGTAGCGATAGGCTTAAATAAGGATTATTAATACCTTATCAAACGAAGAAAACTTTCCGGCCTTAGCCAGTTTTATTAGGTGATTATTAAGACATGTTTCCCTGAGCTCTGTGCCTCATGCATGCATTGGTAACCTCAGACGATGTAAAACTCCAATCTACTCGTATAGAAACTAGGCTCCTGTGACGTCACGTGGAGTGGCATCGCATGGGCGCCAATCTTGCCTTTTTCAAATGAGGATAAAATTTAATTTATAAATAATATAAATAATAATAAAATTTGTATATTATGAATACATTAATGGTGGATAACGAATCGCAATCAATGCCTTTCGTTTTCTTCGATGAAGGAAACTACCCTCTTTCTGCGGTCATTTTAAAACACTCCGATTTCTTTCAGGATCGCGAGCATTGAATTCCCATTTACGTTATCGAAACTCTTTTCTAAATCCACAAACGCGACTAATTTAGGTTCGCTCTTCTCCATTCCCTTTCCTGCGGGCAGCCGAAGGGCCAGCAGTGGCCCAAGTTTGTCACATGGGTTGGCCCAGTGGCAAATCTAAGGGGGCTATAGCCCCACCCTAGGGTATCCAATTTACACTAGATAGATTGTAATTTTTTTCGGACCCCCACTACTGCTGAGAGGTTAACTCACACTTAGCCCCCCTAACCTATTCTGGATCCGCCACTGGGTGGGCCTAACCTCGTGTTAACTTGGATACATATGTAGGATAAAATATAGTTTAAAACATTTTTTTGACCTTACACGAATGGCACCCCTTTCCTGACATGCCACGCAACCTAATTAATATATAAACTGCATAACCGCAAATTATGCCTCGGCCTTTAACTAGTTTTCTTCAGAAAATAAATTTTAACTCTGGGATCCGATTCTGACATTTGTCCGTCTTATTTTGGTGGTCCAGAAGGTGGGTCGAAAACAATTTGGGTGGGCCCGGGCGCACCCTGTCCCATCCCAGGCCCCGCCACTACGAAGGGCCAATATGGCTTCCCTTGTACCCCTATTTTTTTCCAAAATCTGGATTGGTCTTCATCCAGGAAGTCCTCTGCTATCAGTTTTATTTTCCTGTACACGACTCTTGTAAATATCTTGGACGCATCAGTCATTAGGCTTAATAATCCAAAAATCGTCACGTTTCTCCGCTCTCCTCCTTCTGGGAATAGAAATGATCATACTCTTCTTCCCTTGGTATGTTTCTTGTTGTGCACATTTCGCAGATGTTTTTTAGTGCTGAGTTAATATCTTATACCCTCCGTTTCTAATAAGCTCTGCAGAAATATCGTCGCTTCCAGAGGCTTCACTCATCCGCGAGTCCTTCATTGCGCCATCAAAATTTGATTTTAATATTGAAGCTCCCACATCATCCTTTTCGACTTCACTTAATTCGTTCAATTATTTGCGGTGTAAGATTATTTCCGCTGGATAACTCTTCCTGGTACTTCTTTCATTTCTTCAATTTGTCTTCATTTTCAATCAGGATATTTCCGTTCTTGCTCCTAGTGACACTTCATCTTGCATTATGTTCCTTGAATTGATCCCTCACCATCCTTGAGGCAGCTTCTACTTCTTACTCGTGAGTGATTCTGCACATCTTCGCAGATATTCTTAATTCAAGCGTCTATAGCTTTTTTCGCTTTGCAACTTATTCCGTTCCTTGTTCTCTTGTAGTTTGGGTTCCTCTTCTTCGGTTTTAGCATTCCTGTAGTTACCTCTTTCTTCAATGAGTTCTTAGAGTTCATCTGTTTTCCGTGGCTTTTACTTGACAACTTTTCTTCTACCCAGAAATTCTACTGCCGTCCCCGGTTCTTTTCTTTTTGACGCAACCTGTCCGCATGCAATGTTTTTCTAGCTTTCTTCCACTGATTTCTCAGTGACATCCTTTGTCATTTTAACCCGAATTTTGAAATGCTATCTGATTTTGAGCCTCCTTCAACTTTTCCACGTGCCATACTTTCTTCACAGTTCTCCCCAGTCCTTGAATTTTTTGTGACATTATATCTCACAAAAGAATAAAGCTACCTCTATAGATTTCTGGTTATCAAGATTAAGTGATTAAAATATTAAAACGTTTAGATTGATTTCGAAGGAATCGATGAGGAAAGCTTTCCCTGAGTTAAAAATAGCGAATCACGGCAGGTCAGCTGAAGATATTGGGTCAAAATGCCTCATGGAAGAGACGGTTGCATGCATAGGCGGATCCAGGGGGGGGGGGCACGGGGGCACGTGCCCCCCCCAGACCCTTAAAAATATGATAGATTTTTAATACGGTCCCATTGTCATTTCGTTCGTTTTGTATAACAAGGTATCCTTGTGCCCCCCCCCTGAACAAAATCCTGGATGCGGCCTTGCTTGTGCCCCTCCCAGAAAGAAATCCTGGATCCGCCCCTGGTTGCATGTATTGTTGATAGTCACGTGATAAAGTATTGAGCAGTGCTCGGTCCTCGAAGCACGTCAAAAGGGGCAAGTCACCTCGATTTTAAAATCCTATTCGTTCCTTGTTTGTCACAAATAATAATCAAGTCTTGAATTTACGGAGAACGCATACCTCCATATCGACCGGCCGTACTTTGGTGACTGAAATTCTCAGGATAACTGTAGGGGAGCTTTTTCAACATTTACCTTTACCTCAAATATTTTTTGAAATAATCTTAGGAAATACTGAGGATTAATCTAGAAATTCAATGCACATCGTACAGACAACTATTGAACTGGATCAGTATAATTTCACCTGAAAATATGAAGGGAGTTATTCGTCTCCAAATAAGACCGATCGAGCGGGTGTGATACGTCCTCTTAGTCAATTATTTCATCCAGTATTTCTCCATCCATGCTCTTATCGCTCATTAAACTCTTCTTTAATAGCAATCAAGCACAGAAATTTGCTGTGGGGGGAGCTTGGGTGGTGTACGGGTTGCCTAAACTGGTATTATGTTCTCAATTCGTACGAATCGAAAAAGCATATATTCCATCAAATCAGCTATATATTTCGCTGCGTAGTGCTGATAGTTAAATTCATCGTCGGCTAGCCAGAAATTAGGCAATGTAACTATATCGATAAGTGGAGTGACCGGGAGTGACAGAGGTTTGGTGCCCCTTGGCTAATGGTCTCCTCAGGAGATGTATCGCAGATAATCGACACTAGGGAAAAAAATTCGGAGAGGCTAAATCCCCCAGTAAAAATAATGAACTGCAGTATCACTTCTTTTCAATCGGCGCTGCGCTAATACGTTTGCTGCAATGGCTCATTATCACCAGGAATGATTATTGATTTATTTAAATTTTGGTTGCTAGCCAAAAATTTAAAAAAATACCAAAAGTTAAATAAATCAAAATTCACCCCTGATGATGATCAGCGCCGAGACGGACGGTTGAAACTTTGGCCGTTATGACAGAATTAACCCGGTGGGAATCCCGAAAACAGTTTACCCACACAATTCGCCGGGAAAGCATCAAATCATATTTTTTTAATTATTTTTATTTACGATTAGTTAAGACTTTATAATTAATATTATGCTTTACTCAATTCAACCCAGTTTTATCTCAATTGTACACTGTTTCTTGCGGAAAACTTTACGTTGTACTTGCCAGGACCTCACCTCTCCCCCACGTGAGATTGGGTGATAATCGGCTTGACCCCCCTAACCCTTCTAAACGCCTTACGTAATTAATGGATGCCCCCTAATCAAAGCTGTGGGGACAATGGTGGAATGGCAGTATTCAAACGCCAAGCTGACGCAGAATATTCTGCCGCTATAACCTGTTCTGAGGTCGGTGCGACGCAAGCGCACGGGTGAGCGAGAAAGGTCGTCTCGACGCTTGATAACGAAGGTCTTGAGCTTACTTCCTTTCAACTCCCGCTGGGCGGCTTGCTTAGATTACCTGAGATGGAAGAAGCACAGCAGACATAAAGCTTCGTGTATAAGACCAAAATAAGACGGCATTGGTGACAAAAAGGCTCGCAACTCTGCTCCAAAAGCATCAGAATGGAGACACGGAAACAGAATGTGAAAGCATAAGTGAGGACAGTGGCAGCCTAAGGATAAGAAACATGGCAAATGAGGAAAGCTGAATACATTTGAAATTTCGATCCTCGGCGCTTTGATTAATTAACTACATTTCCATTTTGAAAAACAGTTTTCAATTTTATCAATAAAAGGAGTTAGTTATAATTCTTTTGGCCGAAATTTCTTTTACAGCTCTGGCTTAATTAATAACATGCTTCACCACTAAAAATTATAAAATGAAATAGATTTAAAAACACATATTCCAAAAAACAGTGTAAAAATGCACTAAAAAATAAAGAAAAGCTTTCCGTCACTAGGAGAATGATTCTCACTTAATCACCTATCAGGCTCCTGTGCAGTCATTTCTAATAAATCTAATTAGCACCCACGCTCTATTCTCAGAATGATGAAAAACTTATTTTTTACCTAATATTGTATATTGCCGTTTATACCGTTTCTGGAAAAGCGTGTTTTTATTTTCTGAATTTTATTTTCCATTCTCCTCTTTTTTGTTAATGGATGGTGTCCTGAGACGCGACAATTCGTCACACCCCTAACTAAAGGCCGTTTTACACGGTACACGGAATTGCGCAAATTGCGTCGTGTAAAGCGGTGAATTGCTATAACCATAGAATAAGTATATACTATAACACATGCGAGAATGCGTGGATGCGAAACGGCAAAATAGCCCCTGTTTTAATTTCGTTCATGCAATTCCACGCCATGTTAGAAATTAATGCAGCTCTAACCTGCGCAATACCGTGCCCCGTGTAAAACGGCCTTAACAATTAGTGCAGGATGCCTTCCTTCCTCTCTCCTCTGTGCGCCTTTGGAACTTAGTGCCGTAGGAGGTTCATCTCCTGTAGAAAGTTTTTTCTCCATATGAAATTATCACCGAGAAACGAAATAAATTTTCCAGTGACAAAGTATCTCAATTTTTATCGCAATTAATTATTTGTAAAAGAGATTTGATGAATGCTATTAAATTGAAACCCAGAAAAGGAGAAAAGGAAAACCCATGTAAAAAGTTTGCTCTTAGCTCTTGCCTCTTTCTTGCATTACCGCTCCCTTGTCTCTTCAATTCAAAAGGTATCACGTCGTAAACGGCTATTTTGTAACTGACATCTCGTAAACGAACAGTTTTAGCCACGACATCTCGTAACCACGACAATTGGTGACAAGAAAATTCGTAACTGACCATTACGTAAACGCGGAAGTTCCTATGAAGTGTGCAACAGTAGCTTTATGTAGCGAATTTCGGAATGTTTTCCATTCTCTGAACACGTTTTCGAAAGTGTTTTAACTCTATCCTTGTCCGTAACATTTGTTAATGATATTTTAGAACCGCTGAAGCCGAATTTGCAATTCATCTTGCTTAATCCCGGACAGTTAATTTTATGATATCAAATTGTTTAAAAAATTTCATCCCAGTGCAACCGTCCATAACCCTTCCCTTCCGCCCTCGCCATACTCGCTTCTTTAAAAGTAGGCACGGAGTATACTCACTTCAAGGACCGAGGTCCATAAAGGACCTTGCAAGTACTACCCAACCCAAACTGGGATAGACTCAGCGTGACGTCTGTAGATTTCAGTACAGCCTGTTCAAGCCAAACCACCATTTAGCCAATCAATCCCATTAGCCAAACCAACAATTAACATGTATTTTTAAGTAAAAAACTTAATTTTACATAACGCAACTATGGAAAAAAATATTATTTAGATTTAACTACTTTTTCCCGAGTTCTTCTCCGTAATTTCTTTTCCAAACTCGAGACCACAAAAAATTACTCCGCCGATAGTGTCGCCGTTTCATGAACGATTCATCGTCGAATGGCACAGAGCGAGAGGGTGGTGAGATGGGGGAAGGAGATCATGCTAACTTGTTGAATAGAGTCGCTAGCACTATTTAAGATTTAAAATAGCCTTTACTACAATAAAACTGGTATTATTTTACCTAAATCTAGTATTCGGATTGTGTAAGGTGACAAGGGAATTTTTCGATTACTTTGCTTCGCCACCGCCAGAGAGGACTGCGAACTGCGTAGCACCTAAATGTTTTGGGACATAATAATTAAACAATGGAAGAATTGTATGGTTTTCAAAACGGCCAATAAATCATCACAAGACATTCAAATGCCAGTGATATACTAACGTTCAAGATCACCATTAGTTTTCCACCAGAAATACGACTTTTGCAGAATGAGGTCGTTCACTCAGATTCGAAATCCCAATGCATTATAAGAATACAGTAGAATGTAGGGAAATATATATTAGGAGGGAAAAATATTTTTAAGTAATGAGCGCGTTCATCAATATTATTTTACTTTCGATTGTAACGGAGATTGAGGACAGAAACACGATTTTTTTCGTTTTTCGATATGTCACCTGCTTCTCGAGCTATTCGAAACGAAAAATTGACGGCCTTACCCCTTTCGAAGATAAGTTGAAGACTTGACGCGAATTTGGCGTTGACAAGGGTGTACATTATACAGTGCTGTAGTTAGGCCGGTACGGCGTACCCCCTAAAATCCGATCTCGTCATAAGCGTACCGGTTAAAATACCTTTTTATATCTGTAAAAAATAGCCCTATTGTCAATTGTCCGATATATTTCAGAGAGAAAAATCGGGCCCATGAAGTATAGTTGGTCATCGGCGACTGAAATTTGCATTCAAATTGCTATGAAGAACAAATAAGGGCTAAATAATGACGCAACCTTGACTGGGTTAATTTTGAGATATTCACGAGATAACTTTGAGTAGACACGGCACCGTGGCTTGGGCCAGTTTTGGTTTCCATAGAGCACAATTCTACATTTGTATTCATCTCAGGTGAATCCAACTAACCGTGTTCAAAACTTTAACATTTCTTAATAATGATTCTTCAATATGCTTTTATATGTAAATTTAGTGGAGAACAGAGAATAATGCTCGTTAGTGAGGAATTTTGTGATGTCAGCTTACGATAAATCACAACTCCACTGTAATTTTTTTACATCACATACAAAACTTATTTGATTCTGTAGGGGTCACTCACCCGAAATTGCAATCATTTAAAGAATTCAGTAGATCGATGGAAACATAGGTTAAAGAAAACGGCAAATCTTTCCCATTCATCCATTCTCTGGAAGTACAAATACGAAATAGGAAAGTTGCCCCACACTTCTTATGAGCTGGTGATGCCATTACAGTTCTTATTCATGCAAATGATTCAGGGAGAACCGCTCCTTGAGGGAAGCAATCACTCAATAGAGTATGATGTCACCAACTCATCTGTGAAAGGATTAAGGCCATCAACTTTGTTGCAATTTGCTTGAGAAGCATACGAAAAATAAAAAACAGAAAAATGGAGGTCTCCTTAATTTTTAAACTAGCACAATCAGCAATAACTAAAAAAAATGGTGAATATTTATATTCCCCAGCAGGCAATATCAGGATAATATCAAGAGCAGGATACAATTTTATAAACCTTTATTGAAACAGGTACCATTCACCCAAAAGGGGTTATCCTTGTACAGTCATCAAAATAAGTTGTGATGAACATACGGACACGGTTTGATGGCAGGACAATATTGCTTATCGCACATCATTCAAAAGAGTTGGTCCATGCACTTCAGATAATACAGAGGCTGCATAATTGATTGATAACAATATGAAAACAAATACACAAGTTACAAAAACAAAAATAATGGATAAAAACAAATAAAATTCTCTTTTTGGTTTTAGGAAGTAAAATGTACATAGGAATTAGATATTTAAATGGTTAACGTAAGTGGCCTCTCTTTATCACCCAAAAAATTCACCATGAATGCCTTAAATCAACTTAATATCCAAGAGGCTTACAATATATGCATACATCAGGCAGGGATAAAAGTACCAATTGGCAATCTTCATACATTAAAACATGAAAATTCTATTGCATTGCTGGATAAAAATTGAAATAAGGAACATAACAGGACAAACTCACAATGGAGAATCTCATGAGAATTTCCCGATTTTGCATTGACGTTG
Organism: Ischnura elegans; assembly: GCF_921293095.1. Classification (NCBI taxonomy): domain Eukaryota; kingdom Metazoa; phylum Arthropoda; class Insecta; order Odonata; family Coenagrionidae; genus Ischnura; species Ischnura elegans. Next base: position 48,406,292 of record NC_060250.1, on the reverse strand, counting down.
CTATTCACATATTTTACAGACTTTTTTAAAAAAAAGATGGAATATGTTGTTTAAAATAGGAGACCAAATTCCATTGCATCCATAATATTATATAAATCAATTTCCCTTAGTGTATTAATTCAGTCTTTTACTGCATGCTCTTTGCACGCTCGATGATCTCCCGAGATATGATCAGTCGTTGGATCTGTGCAGTGCCCTCGTAAATCTGGTAGATCTTTGCATCACGCATCAGCTTCTCCACAGGATACTCACTGTTGAACCCGTTTCCTCCAAAGATCTGTGGGAACACAAACATACATGAATCATAACTGTGCACGGGGATCAGGGAGAGTTAAAAATGCTCCAAGTTTCAAATGAAAATGGTATATGAAAACATGTGGGTGGGCAATGGCATAGATCAGAAATAAGAATCATTGGAACATATGACCAAAATAGAGTCCCTTTGAGACCTGGTGCTGGATACTGGTGCAGAAGATAAAAATTAGCGATTAAGTGAGAAATGAGGTGGTACACCAAAGAAAAGTACAAGAAAAAATATTATAGCACCACATGCCTAAATGGTGATTAGTGTATATCACAAGTCACACATTGAGTGAGGTAACAGGAATTTTACTTCTTGAAAAAAAATTCATTTATTCATCAACAATAATGTTATCACCTTCAAAAAGATCCCCATTAGATATTATGCACTAGTGCCAGCACTTCTTCCAATCCTCATAACACTTCTCCAACTCAACTTTTGGAATAGCCTTAACCTCTATCAGCAATTTCTTTTAATTCCATCTATGCTAGTAAAACAAAGGAACTTTATGGTTCTCTTTATTTTTGGAAACAGAAAAAAGTCACATGGAGCCACGAATGACAAATATGGAGACTGCGGCATCGCAACAGCATTGCTTTTGGTCAAAAATTCTTGTACAAGCAATGAAGTTTGAGCCGAAAATCACTAAGCTCATGAAAATACATCTAACATTTTTGGCTGCCATAGACAAAGTGACAAATGAATACAGCTGAAAATTTTATCATACATCAGGGAGCATGTGCACCTACATTTAAAAAATTGACAATCAGACTCTCCAAACTCGTGAGGAATTTAAAAATTTAGTTCCCGTTATTTTCTGAAAATGCCTGGTGTATATTGAAATTAAGGAAGCCTCAAACAGCAAGAGTGAGAAAAGGAGAACAATGAATAGAGAAGAGGCATATATAAGAGTTAGTTTGTCACCCACACTCTTCAACACATACGTGGAAGAAATGATGAACAAATGCTTAAAAGTGGATTGCACTTGGATCCCAAGAATGGGGTGGTTTTTAAGCGTAAAAGAGACTGTACACATGTTAGAAGAGCTCAACATCGAAGTAGAAGATTAGAGGAGAGGAAAAAAGGCCAAAAGTATTATTAAAGGAGAAAAAGACATAATTTTTGAGCTCAGACAGAAGATGAAAAAATAGATGACGTAAATAACTTTAGGTAGTTGGAAGCATAACCTGAGAAATAGTACAACAAAAATTAAGGAAAGAATGGCAAAAGTGGGATTTATGAAGACATGGATATGGTGGTAACAAGGATTCTTCGGACAACATGAAACAATGGACCGCTACTAAAACGATGATCATTGGGGGAAACAGCTGTTTGTAGAGATTCAGATAGTGCCACCCACCTGGACAGCATCAGTGGCAGCTTTGTTGGCGACGTCAGCAGCCAGAGCCTTGGCTATGGACGCATAGTATGTGTTGCGCCTCCCCTGGTCCACTTCCCATGCAGCCTTCATCCACGCAAGGCGCGATACCTCGATACCAATCGCCATTTCAGCCAGCATGAATGACACCGCCTGCAAACGATATTCCAATGGTCACTCAACTCAACTGGAATAGGGCGTCAGCAGTCAACAGCACATGACTTGTATAGCATACTTCTCCATATCCACAAGAATTAGGCATATGTGGAATGCTGACAATACCTTTCCATTACTTCTACAGTATTGACATACGAATTAACCAAATAATAATGTTCCCATAAGAAGCAGAAACAAAAAACAATGAGCTTCTGTTGCAGGGTGCATATTACTTTCCATGATGACCTTTTTGGGGGCTTAGCCAACGAATTCTTTGAAAATGGCCAAAAAGCTGACATATTGAAGTCTGAATACTAATGTATCTGATTACTCTTTATCCAAAAAATGGTAATACTGCATGAAAAAGAAATTACAAAAATGGAAAAAAAGTCATATGAACAATATCAATGCAATTGGGCGAAGTTAACTGGTATCACAAATAGTTCCTAGACATAACGAATGTCAAAACAAGGACGCACCTTAGTGGGTACACCTTGAACTAGAAAATATGTGTGCCCATAGCAACCAATATTTGTTAAAATTCCAGACTTCGAATATGAAATTTAAGAATAATTTGTGGGAATTTCAAGACTTTTAAAAGTACATGAATAATTCATTCAGAATTCATTGTTTACAAGTACAATGTGGTTCCACAAATGAGTAACACAGCTTACTTGGTGATGTGCAATGGGAAGGCCAAATGTCTTCCGCTCCAGTGAATACTTGGTGGCCTCGTCCAGGGCTCGCTGCGCCAATCCTACCGCACCAGAAGCCACCTACCAGGAAGAAAAAACCACATTAAACCTCAAGGAAAAATGTCCATCCTCTTAACCTTGGTCCTTTAGACCATAAATTAGTGATTCCCTTAGTTCTAACATCTTTCCCCGAAGCACCTTGGAGAAAGAATACATCCTACATCACGGTATTTCCAGTCTGGTCAATATTTCTCTCAAGAGATTAGTATTGGGTCATGCTCCAACCCATGTAACAAAACATTCAGATTTATTCCATGTTGGAATAAACCTCAAGGATTTTAAACAAAACTTGGAAGGGCTGGAAAAGAAATCATGGAACTCAGCTTGATAGTTGTGATAAAAAATATCAACCAAAAATACATTAACAAATGTGAAATGAAGTATAAAATTCCAAAAGATCTCCTAATTAGATAGTGAAGACCTAGGAACAAAAGAATTCACCAAATACCTTAAGAACTACACAAATGACTAATTTACAAACACACTTTGGTAAGTAATTCTTGGTGCACAAAAATCCCATAGATAACCCTTTTGTAGTGATATATTTCTTCTCTTTTATACCAATATCATAGAATAATAATTTGAACAGAAAATTCCAAAATATATGCAAAAATATTTCACAATTTTATTTTGAAATTAAACTTCATCACCCATTCGTCCATCTGCATTAGCTAATGTGACAATCGAACTCATCAAAGGATCAGCAGCCATTTTAAGTCCCAATTATCACAGGGGGAATAATGGCTTTAATAACCAAGGCAAACTCACTCACCGGTGGACGAGTTTTGTCAAATGCTCCCATAGCGATCTTGAAGCCAGCACCCTCTCCAATGAGCACATTCTCCTTGGGGACACGAACATCCTCAAATGTGATGCCTCTCGTATCTGAGCAACGCTGCCCCATGTTGATCTCCTGCAACATTCATGATCAAAAGGAAGACATAGTAAAAAATCACTTTAGAAGAGTAAGGTTCTTGAGATTGTCTATCAGCCAGATTGGTATATTAACTTGTGTTCTAAAGAATATCACATAAGAATAATATCGATATTTAGTAATATTGAAACAAACATTTCTTTTATATAGTTGAAGCATTGAAAAACAACATTGTACAAAAGAAGATATTTAATGGAAAGTATGATAAATTAACAGCCACCTGAATTTTGCCTGTGGTTTGTTCATGGGAGGGAATATTTAAACTTGGGAAGCAGATTATTGTAGGCCATATGTTGATAACTCAAAAAAACAGAGGGGGGGTTATCAACATCGTAGCACATGGAAAATAACCATCATAACTTTTAAAAAGCTAAATCTTAAAAATTAATAATTTTGAATATCCATAACTTGAGGGCTGTCAGCACTCTTGCTATAAGGAACCAATTATCCCAGCATGACAAATCAAATATCAACTAAATGATGGAAGCTTTCACGAACCATTGACTACAAATAGTATTATTCCATGTTATAATAGGAATTTGGAAACATTTAGATAACTGATTCTAACCAAATTGAGTGGTAGGCACACCTACGGCACCACAAAGGTGAGATGTCTACCACCAATGATGCTCAGCAGTGGCGATTCTGTCAAAAGTGGACATAAGACAGTAGGCAGTGGTGGATCTATGGGGGGGCAGGGGAGGGGCCAATAGCCCCCCCTTGGGTATCCAATTTACACTAGATAGAATTGTAATTTTTTTCGGACCCCCACTACATCTGGTAGGTTAACCCCCACTTAGCACCCCCTCTTATCCCTATTCTGGACCTGCCACTGACAGTCGGCACATTGGCAGCAGCCATTTCTGGTATGCAATCAGGCCTAATTACTACCTAGGCCACAAATGATCAATATTACAATATCATCCTGCTTACCTTGCGACCGGGTGTAAGTCCAGGAGTCTCTCGCTCAACAATGAAGCCAGTGAATGCCTTGCTGGCGGGGGTCTTGGGGTTGGGGTCAGTGCGGGCCAGGACAAAGTACCTGCAAATCAGCAAAAATAAATCATTATCAAACTCAAGATTATGGAAGTAGCAGAACAATACATATCAAGGAGACAAACTGATAAATCTTTAATCAACCTGGGAAATTCAGATCCATTAGGAACCAACTCAATGAAGGGTTCATCCATTGCTGTGATCAGATTAAATTCCCAATGATACAACATATATTGAATTTAAAAAAAGGGATTCTCATAATCTAGTTCATTCAACATCAACTTTACTAAGGTTGCACTAAAATCTACTAAGGGGAGTGCTAGGCATTATAACATTTCCCCAGTTTACAGACGAGAAATCATGCTTTCTCCTTTTGGGCCAACTTCACAGCCAAAGCAAGACTAAAATGGCTAGGAAATATAAAGGCTTACTCTGCACCAGCCTAAATAAAGAAACATGGCAGATATAGGCCAAATGCATGGCCATTTTATTTGGCTTAAAATGCTCTATCATTAGCATGAGGTACACTTCCACGTTAAAATTAGTTTGAAATACAATGCACTCATATTTAAAGGCTCTAAAAAAACTTATCATATTAATAACAACTCTACCACCAATGGACTATCAGCTACCACTGAGAGCCAATAGACAATTGGCTCTCAGTGGCACACTAGGATAAGGCAAAAGGCAGTGGTGCCAGTTGAAGTAATTGGAAAATAATAAAAAACTTAGGGCCATTTCTTAAATATTTGAAGAAAAACAGGAGTGAGCATTCTGATTTCTCCCTCTTTCTAAGCCTACCTCACACACTTGCAGGAATATGCTGTAGGGCAATTTTCCAGTTGTAGGATCTATGAGGACTAGCTCACTCTAAAGGCTAGTAACACTCACCAGTTGGCAACTCCTCCATTGGTGATCCACATCTTCTGTCCATTGATTATCCACTCGTCCCCTTTCTTCTCTGCCCTTGTCTTAGCACCAGCCACGTCAGAGCCAGCACCTGGCTCAGTAACGCAATATGCCTGTTTGAGGGGCATCAAAAGAAAATTCATGTGAAATGTGCCATCTAAAGCATGCTACGCATAATAATGGAAATGATGAAAGGAAACAAAGTATGTGTAAACACTGGCACAACTTCCAAGTGGTCTAAATCATTAACTCACCAAAGACGTAAGCTCAATCATTTTAACTTCATTAAAGAATGTTCACCAAAATCTGACTGCCAATAGAACAAAGTAACAGTTGTTGAACCAAAACAATATTTTCTGGCATCCATGATGACCGTGTGATGAAAAAAACTGCACTACCCCTAATTACTTGAGAGATGTCGATAAGCCACTGGTTTCAGAATGACTGCATATGCAGCAAAACCTCAACCTATTGAACCTCTTCACTCAATAAACCTCATAATAAAAAAATTCATGCTAAAATGTTGAAATTACCCACTCACTACTGTCCATTCACAAAAAAAGCAAATACAACAGTAATAAAAGTGAGGCAAAAAATAAAAAAGATTATGAATCTATGGAGACCAGTAGAATGCAAATCTATCACTCAGTCATTAGTAATTGCAATATAAATGGAGGTGCAAGTGAAGTTTATACTTACAGCCACCAGAGGCTCTTCAATCAATCTGCCCAAATACTTCTTCTGCTGCTCTTTGTTCCCAGCAATTATCACCGGCATTTGCTAAAGGACAAGAAAAACACTTGCTAACCAAATTTCAGCTATTACTATATGTTGGTACATATTTAAATAATATAGCATAATTTGGTAAAAAGTTTTAGCATAATTTGGTAAAAAGTTTTAGCATAATTGGGTGAAAATTTCAAAAATTACAGTACGACTTTTTTTGAAGTTAAAATACAGCAAACAAATCTCATAAAAGTTTAGAAGAAAATTTATTTTTTTATTAATTTTTATTGAATTGAATTTTCAATGAAAGACAAAATTCCATGAATTTACTCACTCCATCATTGAATTTGTATTACTATGAGTGACTCCTTTTTGCAATTCTAGCATTAATGGCTCACATTACTAGGTGTAGTTAAAATGCTTCAGAGTAAGAAAATGGAGGTTGCGAACTCTTCCAACTGATTGTGAGGTCATGAGTTGTCAGGCCAATGATTTTCTAGACTACTTTTGTTTACTGTAATTTTCAAGAATGGTGCAGCTTATTATTGCAGTAGAGTTAGTGAAGTAATTATTCTGTCAATGCAAACCACACATTACTAAGATTGTCATTTAAGTTATACATTACAAATACCAAGAAGATTCTACACTCAAAACAATTAATCTGACTTCAACTAAAAGAAAAATTACTCTACAATTAATTTGGATTGATGATGACTAATTTTGCTGAAGACATTTTTATAGATGATTGCAAAAACATTATTCCATGAGATGCACTGTGCAACATGCAAAAGTAAGCGATCAATTTGTTAAGACTTGACTCATTCTCAAGTGAAACCAGTACCTGTAGCTTGCATGCTTCCATGAAAATAAAATTCTGCACATGTAAAAGTCACTTCATTCTAAAGAATGGTCGTTGAAATAAGTTACAACACAGAATGGTGGACAATTTTGTGTTATACTCTTGATAAAAGCCAGTCACTAGGGGAGGAAGGGCATCCTGATGTTTATGATTTTTATTTCCTACTATAATATTTTTCAATGCTTTTGGAGAATATGAATGCCTACAACTATTCATGGCAGCTAACTATTTTTCAATTTGACTCAAAATTCCATTTCACGCTGAGATGCTATCTTGGCCATTCAGCTATATTCCACGTACTTCCTTCACATGCACCCCTACCCACCCTCCATCCCCATTCTGCCCTGAGGATTAACCCATCACTGGCAGAGCAAAGAAATACTAGAAAAGTATACTACTTTTTCATTTCATTTTACCAAATAACATGATAAATAAGGCAAATTGAAAATATTGGCCTTCAAAACAATTTGCTTATGGTAAACAATAAATGTTGCGTTTTCCCAACTTTGGCCAAATTCGGTGTTCTATAGATAGTTATGCAATCCGCATTACCTTATATTGCCGTCTCGTAGTAATGTGCCGTTTTTACTGTCAGATATAATCATACACCATTTTATACCACATATATGACAGATATCGTCATATTTGATAATTAAAATTTTTAGATAGCATGTATTTCATAAATAGTCATTATTTGTTGTATTCAACCTGAAATGATGAAAATTTCAATTAAAAACTGTGAAAAAGATGCTCTTCTGGGAAAATATTCACTTCGCTTTGACCCATTTCTTTCAAACTAGGATGCCTGCCTATTTTAAAGTGGTGATTTATTGGTGATTACTACATCTCACTGAACATATCTATCCAATATGTGGCATAAAATGGCGTAGGATTACCTATATCTGACAGTTAAAATGGCACATGTACTGCGGGTTGCATAACTACAAATAGAATACCGAATTCGGCCAAAGATGCAAAACGCAACATTATGTTTCCAATCCGATTTTTGCTTAATGTTGACTTCCAGACAAAATATTAGTTTAACATCTATTAAATGAAATGTTGATGTATATACGGACGAATAAAACAATAAAGGGAATACATAATTACTCTTATGAAAACATATTTATCCAGCATTTCAGGTGACTTGATAACTTACACATTTAGAGTATTTTTGAAAATATCAAAATACTAAGAAAAAATCATTACTATCTCACTAAAAATTAGTTTAATCCTATATTTATCAAAAAAGAATTCTATACAAATAAAATTCATTAAAACAATTTTTTTTTATTTCTTTATACTGTTGCATTTTTGAAAATTTGGCCGAAATGGGTTAAGAGGTGGTAAGCTTTTGGGGGGACTGTAGGGGTCTAGGTGTTGGGCAGGCAAACTTTTCAACTGGACATGTCAAGGAACATGTGCAAATTAATAATGATAGAGCCACTACACACACAAACTGGATGATAGCAGTTGAGCACTCCAAATCCCGCACTGTTAGGACATGAGTGATGCTAAATTTGGCATTTTGCCCAATTTTGGGGGCTGTAGTAATAATAACCAGTATAATTAGGAGTCTTGGATGTTTTTTACGAGGGAATTGGATATGCTATTACCAAAGAAGATGCAAACTAAGTAAAATTTGTGTCATTTACTATTGGTCATAGTCAACCATCATGTAGTATTGCAAAACCTCAGAGTGTAAAGAATGTATACATAAAATACAATGAATAGATCAATGAGCTGTACATGTTCTGGACGTTGACGCATCAACATTGTGGACCCCATGAATGCTCGCTGCCACATGTGTTTCCATCTGTGCTAATATCCATTGATACTTCGGGAGCGACTAATGGAGGAAGATTCTTGCTAACTGAAAAAGGGCCTACTGCTCCATCTTCTACTTCCCATCTCAGCAATGTGACACTTGAATCTGGGCATTTACGTATAACTGACACATGCTATGCATAGAAGCATCTTCATTTTATTTTAGTAAAGACCTTTGTGGAACAGTTCTTTCTAACAATCCTCAATTTGATAAAGAGAACATATTTTAAAAGTTTTCCGATATCCACTCAGTCTTCCACCTGCTCCATGGCACACCATGCCTGCAGCTCATGCGGTGGGGCCAAGTCCCACCCAGACAAGTCGAGTCATCACTACATCACATTCGCCATTGCATGTAGCTGTTTTTGATTTGGAAATGAAGAGTTATAAGAGTGAATTTTTGCCCCATTGTTAACAGATACAACTGAAATAATTTTTGCTAAGCATGGGAAACAGTTTCAGCCAGTGAAGATGAATGCGATTATTTGGCAGAACATCATTTCCCACAGAGCGAGTCATGGAAATATTGCCGGAATGTGAATGTTCCAGGATTACGGAATTCCAGATTTGGGATGCTCACCTGCATTTAGCCACAAGGCAAACTAGTTAGAGCAATGTGAAATAGCAAATCGAGATATGAGCATACGAGTTAACTCGGCTTGGAAATATTAGTGCTAGGCTTTGAACCATCATGGCCGTTGTTCACAAGTCAAATTTGTTCGGCATGAAAAACTTGGAGGCCCTATTCAACTACGGTTCGATCCCTTACTCATGGTCTCCATGGCCAACAAATGAATTACCAAATTACTATGGCAAGGAGTAAGCATGCTGAGGAGTGTTAAGACATGCAACGATGCAGAGGAGGAGTGAGGCATACTCACGCCCAGGCCACTGGCCTCCATGGCCGTCATGATGCCTGTGCAACCATAGGCCAACTCCTCAGCAATCATGCAGCCGTCGAACACACCAGACCCCATGCCACCTGTAACAGAGCCAACGCACTTTAAAAGGGGCCACTACTTACACCAAGTTCCGTGCCAGCAATGCCAGTTGCTATGCCACTGCAGCCATACGACAGTTCCTCTCCGATCATACAGCTATGGAACACACTCATACCCATCCCACCTGAAACAATTCATTCTCATGAGGCGGTGGGCACACGTCAAGCGGCTACTTTGTAAACAACACCCTGCAACTGACATATGGCAAACAGACACACCTTCCTATCACATTCACTCAACTTCACTCTACTCTCTCAGAAAGAAGAGACTTGGCGAGATAAAAGAAATGAGCTATACCCTAACCTGAAACTATTAGGAGGGCAAATTAACATCTAATTCACAACACCACCAAAATTTAATCAGTAGCACCAAACCACCTCTAACAATTACAGCATCAAACCTATCTTAAAGCACACTATCTTCAACTCACCTAACTGCATCTCATGAATCTAGAAACATTTGTATTTTGTTCAAGTGTTTGGCCAATGATTGAGACAAGTGCACATTATTTGCTAGTCGAAAAAATTTCCCTGGAGTGGGATTCAAAGCAATGACCTTTGGCTTTCCAGGATGCTACACGAACCACTACCCTACCCAGATTCCTTCGTCTAAATGGCAATTAGCTAACTGAAATTCTTGGCTCTAAATGTTAGGCCCTTTTGTTCCATCAAAGATAACAATAAAGGGAACATAGGCTTCCAAGAAGCCACTACCAGTGGTTAACCCCATACCAGCCCTAAGCCACATTAGGTGGTGATTGATGAGGATGTCACAGCCCTTTAACAGAAGAGTTAGAATATTCCAAAATCATGACAAGTGTTCACAATTATTCACAAAAAAACTCATAATACAAAGCTATATGACACTTTTTGTTATCTTAATCAGAGCAGCAATTCATTATAGCCAATTATTTTAAAGCCACCATCAGATCTCTTTAAACAACATTACACTGAAGTACATAATTAATGTTAACTGTAAAAAAGTCCTCCCCGTTTAACCTTTGATAGTCTCCCATTTCTTCATTACTAAAACTATTGGCTACCTAACTATGCCAACTATGAAGCAATGCTATTGTATTTCACATAGAGGCAAAGATCCTGCAATTCATACATGCACAATCTAGCCATAAATTCCACTATTTATCTCCTCATCTACTACTCACACATATACCAACTGTGCCTTTTCCAAATAAACATTGAATGACAAAATGAAAACGAACTGCATTCACCTGAAAACATGTTCCTTTAGCTGCAGCTTGAAGGGCCTTAGGCCACCCATCTCCAATACAAACACAACAAGTAACCTGATAACGTTAAGGGCAAGACATCAATGAATAATTTCAAAGCAAAAATTAATGACATATTACTACATAAAGCAATCTAGGTATTCGTAGTAAATGATAATGAAGAATTTTTAATGATAACTTGAAAATGTGAGCACACTTCACTCCATTGCAGTTTCTCCTTATCAATTTTAAACTAATGCATTATTCTTATATGCCTTAAGCTGCAATATAATCAGTTTTTCATGTACTACCATCAGCTAAATTCATACCATTTAGTTTTTCTCAATGAGTTCTTTGGTGGGTTTGCACATTTCAACAATGGTTAAAGGAAAGAATGAGTTAAGCACAAAAATAGAAACATTGGGAAGATGAAAAAAAGTACAGTACATACAGTAACAGTAAGTTTGCTTCATCAAACGAACTGAATGATTAATTGCTGTTTTTAGGCTCACCATGAATGCATTCATTATGTACAATTGATATGAGTTACAAAACATAATATGCAAATACATATGTCAAATTGAAGTTCAGTTGAAAAAGCTCAGAGTAGTGGCAGGCTCCTATGTGTAGGAAGTTTTGGAACTCATTTAAAAAGGATAGGGTAGTCTTACATATTTTCTTTAATTTACTGTGGAATTTTGCAGACCCTTAGGGCTCATGCTTAACTTTTTATGCAGAAAATTAAAAATAAGCTGTTACAAAAAATTGAGGGGAGATTGTGGAAAGAAGAGAGAAAACTATTTTCCCCATTTTAACACTTCTAACCTAGTCCAGCATAGACTTACCTTCAAGATTTGTTGGAGATAAAAAACATAAAACGTATACGCCAAAACATAATAAGCATATTTAAAAAGAATGTTACCAGAACTTAAATTTTCCTTACTCAGAGAATCAACCTGAAGGTTGGTTGGGATAGGTTAGAGTAGAACCCACCCTAAACCAAGAGATTTTCTCACGCTAAAGTTAGGGCTGACAATTCCTTTCCCTAGGCCACCTCCCTCCCTTAGGAGGATTTTAATTTGGGGATGGGGGGCACCGAGGGATTCACCAGGGATTTGAGCCGAGGATCTCTTCGGATCAGCCAAGCACTCTACCAACAAGGCTACTTTGCTGACTTCTCGCCGATTTCCTTGGTCAATTTCAAATCCCCTTATTTTTTACATTTACCAGAATTTTCTCACTTCTGTTTCTAATCTGATCATGCAGACAACTGAGAAACCTTTCACGACAAATAACACGTCCAACTTTGAATATTAATACGAAAGCATAAACCCCATTCTGTTGCACCAGTGAATCAAAATTATGCATAAAAAAAAAAGAATATTTAAGCTTAGAAATGATGGTTCTGTAACACCACCAAGATCTACACCTCAGTCCGGCTCTTCTCTAAAAAAGACTGTTTGTCAGACTTGAATCCCATTCTCACAGTAAATCATTAATTAACTTCATTGGACTAGGTTTACTTTCTGACTTTCACATCCTGTACACATCATATACAAAGAGATATCGTTTCCAAGTAGGCTTCCGCAGAGATTATGATGATATCTAGAGATTTTTCCGGGTATTCTTCCTCGTTTATCCATTTTGTAGGACAATATTTTGCCAACGCTCCAGTTGGCTTCCTCAGGTCCACTGAAGGTCACCCGGAAAAATCACTAGATGTTACAAAGAGATATGTTCATATGTATACCAGTTCAGAAAAAATTAGTTTCTCAAGGAAAGGTTTTGGGTAGCTTTGATTCTTCCTCTTTGTCACAATTTTTTGGGTGTTGAATCCCATTAAAAAACTTGGTGTACAATATATACGTAAACAAACCCAAAAAGAAGCATAAAGAAGTCATTTTTTCTCACAACAATCGAAAATGGTGAAAGGCATAGCTGATGAGCAAGGACTTACCGCAGTGCGTTGGGATGTGTCCATTCATGAGTCCGAGTGACCATGCCTTCTTCACAATGTCCCAAGGGTACGCCATCGTCTTGTCATATTCAGCCGCCTTTGGGATTATCTCCTCCCGAGTGAACTTCCTCGCCAGCTCCTGAAACTCCCGCTGCGTTTCATTGAGCTCTGTAAAATAACGATTTCACACTGGTTAAAGGCTTCTGTGGAAACATTTCGGAAAAATGAGAATGATTTTATTTTCATAAGACATAAAACAAGCTAAATGTCTTTCAATGCACAATTGCTCCAGGCCTTGGAAATATCTAGTAGGTATAGCAACTTGAAACTTAAATGGGCTAAACACAAGTGAAAGAGGAGTCTCTTTGTCTCCAAATGGTCATTGATCTCCTAAAGGGCATTCCACGGAGATATAAAATTTATTTTCCCTGTTAATCATTACCATCCTCCCAATTTTTTTGTGTAATATCATTAATAAAGTACAATTGGTGGAAAAATAAAAATATGACAATCATTAACGAATAAAAATTTTTATACTTTAACCCCTCAACGCCATCATGCATACCCAGTACACTTCCTGACCTACTGTATATACGTAATATTTTTTCCCCGCCAGATATTTTATTTTAAAATGAAACTAATTACTCTATCTTTTGAAGAAATGTTTTTCGTCTTCAATAAAATATTCATAGCGACTTTATGCTTTCAGGATTTAAAAAAAATGTTTTGATGAAATTCCGTTTTAAACCAGCCAAACGGAAACGGAAAACGTTCAAGGACCTGTAATTGGATTCGTACCTAATGGATAGAAAACGCCATTACAAGTGGTGTATGAAGTTATTCAGGAGACTATTAAATGCCGCAGTCCTTAATTCATGTTGTCCACAGGAAAAAACCGTATAAAAAATTGACTTATCATTTCGCGTGCCATTGGTCGAGGTAATATTTTTGAAATATCCAACTTCATACGGACTGTTAGGACATGGCCGTGATTCCTTACTCATATTAGTACCAAGACTCACAGAAATACATTTCCTAAGGACAATTCCTGCAGCTGAGAAGAAATCTAAGTCTCAAAGGAGGTGTGGAGTTTGTGCCTAATACGGGAAATGAAGAGACTGCGTGTACTGGTGTGAAAAATGTGCAGTGGGATTATGTTTGGATTTCTTCAAATCATGTCACACAAAGCAGATTTTCTAAGGTAAAATAATTTGAATATTCACATATTGACGTTTGAAAAATTAGCAAGTGATTACCTCTTTGAAATGATACGGTATTAATAGAACAAAGTGAGAGAAATGGGCAAAGTGATAAATTTTTAAGTAGGCAAAACGGGAAATCCTATTGAAAGTATCCAATCTTTTTATGAAATTTTCAACCCCAAATAACTAAAATACCTTATATAATTGTATTTTTTAAATGTGTGGAATGTTAGAGATCTCGCAGCTTATTCAAAACCAAATTTAAATCTTTCAAAACTGAAAATTTATTCATTAGTTTATAGGAGGAGATACATAAACCAATACATATTTACTCCAATTGCTCAAAAATTATTATATAGTAGCACATTATATTACGCAAGTTTACAAACATTTTCAACGATACTGATCGTATATTATGAAAGATATAAATTACTGAATGATAGTATGCCAAAGAGGTGAAGTCATTTTAATCTCATCCGGCCGCTGGGATGGGATTTAATTAAATGCCCCCCGCGCTTGAGGGGTTAACAATACATTCTTTAAACAAACTGTTATACATGCTTACTTTCATTACATTTTGGGGTTTTTCTCAGAATTTTGCATACAAATAACTCCTCAAATATCTTTTCACATTGGCTCCTCTTTGAATAGCATAATGCTGCAAATTATATGCGCAGGTAGAACCATTATGAAATTACCTATTACCCTGCTATTCTTCATTTTCACAAAATACTATAAAATGGAATTTTTCATTTTCATTCAACACATGAAAATTGACATTCATCAAAATCTGAGAGGTCACGAGTCAACTCCAGCTTGAATTAGCAAGGATTGACATATACATATATGAAGCAGTGAATTTCCTTCCAAAGTCATGCTGGAAACCCCTATGAAAAAGTCAAGGTTACCATTATTTCTCAAAAATAACGGACACAAAAGAGCGTTTCTCTAATTTTCCGCAGTCAATTTCCAGACAAAATCCATGAATTTAAAGCCATTTGGAATGAAAAAAATATATGGCCGTTTAGGCAAGCATAGGGAAAAGTCACCTTTCAAATCTATGCATCTCTGTCTATAATTTGCACAACATTAGGCTACAGAATTAAAATGATCATCTTTCCATTTTCTTTAGAAATACAGAGTGGCTGTGTAGCATTAATCCACCCCTGGTTATTCTACCGATTTCTAAAGACATGCACGCCATTATCAAACAATTATTTCGAGCAGCAATCGAGAAAAATAAGAATGTGTTGCGCGGGTTGTCTACCCCCCGGATGTGATGCCAGTGGGGGTTCAAGAACAGGTGTAGGGGAGCCAATTTGACAATTATAACTGGACATAAAACCTGCATACTAAAGATCAAAAGCCAAAGTCAATATTATTCACAACTCATGCCAATTAACCCGAAAATATGGCCACTAATGCAAAAAATATAAATTTGCTCCTTTTCACCAAAATCACAAAATTTTTGGGCGAAAATTCTGACAGAAGATACAAATCGAGTTGGAAAAATAACCGAATCCATTACATCGACGCGTGTTGAAAAATCGCCGACATCGAGAAAAAGTATGCCAAACTAAAGGTCTCGGGTTCGAATACCATCTGGGTGGGTTTTCCCTTTCCAAGGCGCGGGGGTACGTGGTTCTCCATCGCTATTTGTTGCAAAGCCGCTCATTCAATCCACTTCTATCTAATGTTAGATATTTACTTAGTTCAACTCTAACCTTACAGATGTATTTCTTACGCGATCTTTTTTATTTTACTCGTTTTAGGCGCTTGCAAAAGTCCTGATAGATGCAGAAAAAAGGCCCCCTTGCGTTGTGGAGGTTTGAATACATGAAGTTTTGGCAGGTAACAAAAAAGTGGCGGAACCCAGAGGACACGGAAGAAGATGTCGAAGCGAAAAATCCCATTCAGCCAACGTTTGGCTGACATTTAAACACTTGGAACAGTCGCCAGGGCGGACACATGCATCTTGAGCGCACGAGACATTACATAAATACACATATCCGGATCCAATGCCGTGTCCTCTCTCACCATGCTAACTTCTCAATGGAATTTTTCTATTCTTAGCTTCCTACAAGCCACTGTGCCATCCTAACTTTCTCCTGTTGGACACTAGCTTCACATCTTTTTTTCTAAAGGCCGTTATGGCCGTTATACACGAGACATATCATTGCGCACGTTAGCACAGGAAACCTTTTTGAAATTGGGAGAATGCGAGCTTGAAATTAGAGGAGGGGCTATTGAGCCATTTCGCATCCATGCATTATCGCTTGCGTTCTAGCAATTCGCCGCTTAATGCGACGCAATTATGACTGCGCCTTCGTACATAAGTCAGACTGCGCAATGACGTACCCCGTGTAAAACGGCCTTAACGTCTTCCTCCAATAGGGTGGTTTCCTATTATTTTTTAATTGCCTCAATGGAAAGATTATTACTCCTGGAGTACGTATTTCACGCTATTAAATTTTTAAACGACGATATCTATTTTTCGCGATTAAATGAAAAGTGAAAAATTTCAAGCGCGCGAAAACGCGATGGCTTAGTATGAATTCCGGGAAAACTTCGTGTGACGTATTTCTGGTTCCTGCAGCCGCCCTTGAGACGAGGCTTGAGCGCTGATACGACGCAGGCTGCTAGCAGGTTGCGCTTGGCTTAAATATGGATTATTACTACCTTATCAAACGAAGGAAACTTTCCGACCTTAGAAAATTTTAATAAGTGATTATTAAGAGGTTTCCCTGAGCTCTGTGACTCATGCATGCATTGGTAATCTCAGACGATGTAAAACTCCTATCCTCTCGTGTAGAAACTAGGTCCCTGTGACGTCACGTGGAGTGGCAACGCATGGGCGCCAATCTGGCATTTTTCAAATGAGGATAAAAATTGACCATTGCCATTCGTTTAAACCGGTATTTCTAAAACCAAATAATTTGTATATTATGTATACACTAATGGTGGGTAACAAATCGTAATCAATGCATTTCGTTTTCTTTGATGAAGGAAACCACCCTATTCTTACTCCCCGTTTGCACGAAGCTCTTTCATCTTCCATTCTTGCCAATGGGATAGTTCAATCAGCCTCGAAATTGCAATTACTTGAAAAAGTTCAGTAGATACGTTAGGAGGAAAAAACAGAACTTCCTTGTCCAGCCACCTTCTCGAAATTTAAGCGAAACAACGCGGAATTTGCCGCCCACTTGTCATAAGTTGGTGGCGTCATTAGGATTCCGGTTCATTTACTCATTAAGGGTGAACCTTTTATCGTGGGAACGAATCGGTCACATAAATGTGAAAAATAACGAGCTACTCGGGTCCAGAGGACGAGGCCAAGGAGTAGCTAGCAATAGGAAGAGGTGATCCGCGCGGTAATTTCTCATGACGTCATCATCTTATCTGTTAAAAGATTACAGCAGTGATTTTGTCACAGCGAATAGTTCGAAAATTTAGCAATGACCGAAAAATGGAAATATACGGATATTTCTTATTTTTCAAACTCGAAAGAGCTTTCCTCAATGAGCGAGTATCTCTGAACGAGCACATGAACCGGGTTACTAATGACGTCACCAAGTCATGAAAAGCGGGCGTCTAATTTCGCGTTTTGTAATGCTAAACTTACGACAGAGTGGCAGTATGAGGAAGGTTTTTTTACATCCGAACTTATCTACGCCCTTCCAACTAACGAATTCTTTCGATGAATTGCAAATTCTGGTCAGGCATGATGAAACGAACCCATTTTCAGCACATGTTCATCTTTATAAATAAGTTTCTTTGCTTCTGTTGGCCTTTTCAAGTTCATGATTTGATGTCTTATCTTTTAATAAAAACATCTTCCTTCTCATCACTTTAAAATTCCCGTACGTATTTCCTCCACTTCCTATATACATAATTTACCACATTTTTTGCGAATTCTAACATCATGGGCACATTACCGTGGATTCTTGTATAGAAATATCCGTATATTATTTCTATAGCCTCCGGATAACGGGGCCAGCCGCTCATTCGGCCCAGAATCCCAAGAATTGGGCCCAATTGCAGAATCACCTTCAGTTTTATTCGGTTATGCGGAGGGGGATGAATCAAATTTTTATTTTCTATTTCCTGAATCTCCCCCGATCTTCAATCCGAATCTTTTTTAACTACTTACCTGGAATTAATTTCAGTACCAAAGCCGTCGTGTAAAAGTATTTTGCTGAAAAATACAGCCGAGTATATTGCGAAATAAATTCACACATTAGTAAACAGTGAAAGCACATTCAAGTGGCGCAATGTCAGTTAGGCTAGCTCGCAATATTAACTACTTCCCGCATGAGAATATGAATCCAATAAGATGGTATGAATGTCCTTTCCAGAAAATGATTAAACTGTTGGAAGCTCGATTTAATATTAAAAATAAAGAAAATGTTGTCACCCTTGACGATTGAATGGCAATCTACAATAGGGTGGTTTCCTATTATTTTTTTATTGCTTAAATCGAAAGATTATTACTCCTGGAGTACGTATTTCACGCTTTTAGATTTTTAAATGACGATATCTATTTTTCGCGATTAAATGAAAAGTGAAAAATTTCAAGCGCGCGAAAACGCGACGTGTAAGTATGAATGTCGGGAAAACTCCCGTGTGACGTCGTTCTGGTTCCCGCTGCCGCAAGTGAGGTGACCTTGGGGCGAGGCTTTGAGCGCTGATACGACGCTGGATGCTAGCAGGTAGCAGAGTACCATGCTAGCTGGTAGCGCTTGGCTTAAATAAGGATTATTAATACCTTATCAAACGAGGAAAACTTTCCGACCTTAGCCAGTTTTAATAGGTGATTATTAAGACATGTTTCCCTGAGATCTGTGACTCATGCATGCATTGGTAACCTCAGGCGATGTAAAACTCCTATCTACTCGTATAGAAACTAGGTCCCTGTGACGTCACGTGGAGTGGCATCGCATGGGCGCCAATCTGGCCTTTTTCAAATGAGGATAAAATTGACCCTTGCCATTCGTCTAAACCGGCATTTCTAAAACCAAATAATTTGTATATTATGAATACACTAATGGTGGGTAACGAATCGCAATCAATGCCTTTCGTTTTCTTTAATGAAGGAAACTACCCTATTGGCTAAAAATGCGTTAACCTTTCGTCAGGTTCAATATTGGAATTGCTGAGTTCAGGCTGACGGGCATATATGTAAAAATTGGGATTGCTGACAGGCACATATGTAAAAAAAACATTATTAGCTCTCGGCACGGCCCAGTGGTACACCTTTAAAGTTCAAAGAACCATTGTTAATGTAATCTAACGCTTAAATGATGTCTTGCGTGCTATGCATATATCCCTTTACACGCCGTTATTTGGCCCTGGACGGATCCAGCAAGGTGTGATTTACTGTGCTCTTTAGGCTATTAAGTATTACTATATATAAAGTATATTAGCACGTGAATTCTATAAGATCCGTATTTTTATTTTGCCAATTTATTCAGCTAATAACGCTTTTATTTTACTTTATTATTCCATTACTTTGCTTAATCATGCCAAATAATCCGCCACTGATCTGTCGGCATGAATGCGAAAAACGAATGGCTGCATAGTGCGTGCCAAAACAAACAAATACTATGAGCATTGAAGGGCCTATGCCGCCTATTTGCGCGAAGAAATGAAAGAACTCGAGCGCTGAGCCAGTCAGATCCATTGCGACCGACGGCAGGTTAAGGAGTCATCCTAATGCACGGTGGCTGACAGAGACACGCAATTTCTGTTTTTTTTCCCCAGCGAACAATGAAAATGAAGATTCCCCGTGTTTCACGCGAGGTACGATTTTCTTTACCAACGTTTCGATGAGCGACTAGCACATCGTCCTCAGGGATTCGGGAATCCAAAGCGTTCCAATCCAATCCGTTCGTACACCGGGTTTATACACTATTTACCACAGTGATGGAACAATACATATTTGTAATTTTCGCTCTTTGTCATAGCTCTAGTGAAACTAATATACAACAGAAAAAGTAGGCATTTTTCTCTCAGTCACTTTGTCAACATCCGTGTATGCACATTCATAGAAAGCTTCGGATAAATGGGCCAGAAGCTCCATTGGGGCAAAGTGTACCAGTCCTGATGTGTTCCCCTAATAAGTAACTATGTAAGTAGTCCATTAAATTTAATTCTTTCTCTTGCTAATGTGAAGATCGAAGTAATTAATGTCTTAGCTACACTGTTTCTGAAAGCCATTTCCCTTTCTCTCCAGAATACCATGATGTAATTGGGAAGAATCACTTCATTTTCTATTGGTCTATGCTAAACGCACCGTTCATTCTTTCTCAGTGTCAAATTATTCTGAAGGTTATATGCTACATATCGAATGGAATTCACCCTTGCGAAATATGACGATCCAACACCTCCAAGGTGACGGATTTAAATTCGAAACACGAGGACCGATAGGAGGGGAAGAATGAGTTTCGATTCTCTGTAGCGAGCGGGAGGGTTTCAAGGGGTTCGAATCCCTCTCACCTTCCCCCCCTCCCTCGAAATGATTGGGAGATACGGTCTTAAGTGTACCCTCCCCGAAGCCAAATGAACTCCCCCCCCCCTCCCCTCCCCTGCTCTCTCAATTATATTTTTTTGTCCGCCGGCCACGGCCTTGATGCTAAGAGAGTCTTAAGAAGAAAGGCAAACAGATGAGTGCCTACTTGGCAGGCAGCGCCATTTGAGAGCATTCGGGGGAGGCGGGAAGTTAAAGAGGACCCTCTGCACAATGAAATCGAAAAATAAATTCGGTCCAAAGCCCCAAAAATCGCTTTTTTGTTCGCAAGCTCCAACTTGGCTCAGTGGTGGTCAATAAAATAGTGCACGCGACGATCGCAGGCATTTCATTTGCTCAATTTCACCGTTTTCAAGCCATTTCCAAACCCTATCCTATTGGTGGGACGAGGTAAGAGGTGGAGTTGAAGTTTAATGTTTGATTCAATCCAAGTCCACCGGCATTGATTAGCCTATCTACGAAGGGGCTCCAGGCACTAGTTGATGTGTTACGTAAACTAAGCGAGGCGTACAGATGGCATGAAGACTAATCACAGGAAACCCGAAATTAAACAATTTTGTAAAGCATCGCGAGCAAGGAATGTTAGGCTCGAGATAAAAGTAGGTAGTCACAGGCTTCAGCAGGTGAAGCAGTATATGGCAGTGGCGGATACAGATGGGGGGCGCAGGGGGCGCGCGCCCCCCCCTTGCGGGTCCGCCTGTATTTCCGAACATTGCAAAACCACAATTGTAACTTTTTTATATCATAAGATGGCATTGTCTTTTACATGTTTATAATCATTTTAAATAAAATTTTCACATACTTTGCCTGTGACTTGATCATCTTTTGTTACGATAAAAGTAAAGATAACTCAAGATATGTTGCGCCCCCCCCTTGAGTTTTTTCTGTATCCGCCACTGGTATATGGGCAGGACACTTAGCCCATTGAAGGATCGTCAAAAATGGTGTAATAGAGGAAATAATCGTGCACCCTAACTTCACAAATAAAACGTGAAATGATGCATAACACGCAGGTCAACCTTTGCCTGTTATCCGCAAGTCTCCCAAATTTCAAATAATTTCACACAACGAGCACTCATATACCTACTATATATTATGGGCAGGGCACCCCCCAGAAACATCACCATGGTATATAAGGACCATGACCATGACTATAGGAAATCATACTCTCGGAACCATTTAAATTCGAAAGCAATATCATAATTTCACTGATTAAACACTTGAATGCCACAAGATATTTTTTAAGTAATTCATCCCAGTAAGTCTTCTGTATAACACTCACTCGTTCAACTTTTGTACAGTGCGCATAAGATGACTTAGAAAATTTATCAAAATATGTATAACGCACGCGTTATACTTGAAAATTTAGGGCAGTCGCAAATTATTTCACAGTGGTAGAGATCTTAGTCTCATGAAAAAGCCTAGAGAGAGTAAGCAAGGGTCAAGCACCACCCATAAATGTTCCTTTATTAAGTTTTTAGACGATAACTCGAAAGCCGTGCCCTCTGGGAAAACTATAGAAGAATTCAAAATTGTACTATCAAATTTGCTACAAAATTAATTCTTATTTTTTAGAAGTAGTACTCTAAAAGTTGAACAGTATGTAAAATTAGCAATTTTTAAAACACCTAATTCAATGGTATTAAATAGCCGTTTAATGTAATATACATTCATAACAAAAAATGCATTTTTGTGAAACGAAACATTTACCGAGAATGTTTAGAGTACGCGGAACGAATATGCAGGATCCCGTTTCGATTCCAGGAGAAGGCTAATGATTTTTTTCCCTGTTGAAATTTCCGACCATGTGTACACTTGCGGATGACTCCTTACGAGTTCACATCAGTTTGGACTGAGATGTTTTATTACAGTTAGTCTTCGTCTAACATCACAGTGCTTTAAGTTTGGCTTTAGCCTTTAAACGTGTATGACTATACGCGGCCGTGTAGTGTTGTACGCCGGGTTGTATAGGTCATCTTCATATCTAGATCACATAAATGCACGGAAAAAGAAGATACGGGCTACTTTGGCCCACTTCTAAATTTTTTTAAGATTCTTTTCTTATTTTCTCTTTTTTTACTTTTTCAAGCCTTTAGAACTTCATAACCCATATAGACTGTCTATTGCACAGTATAGCGTTAGCGATTCGATCGATGGATTTTTCTTCCTCATAGGGAAATCCACTAGGATCGCTAGAACATTAATTGCTTATGCTTGGTTTCGCTAAGAGTAGGGCCCCCTTCGCTTCTATAGCGTTGGGGTGTTTTTCCCTCGTCCCGTCCCTTCCGAACCTATCCCTTCCCAGGGGCGTCGGAGGGCTCCCATCGCGGCGGCACCTCTATCCTTTTTCCTTCCCCTCCCCGGGTGTCTGGGCGTATAAGCCACTGGCTTGGTTCCCGGCCCCAGTGCGTTGTACCCTTCGAAGGGTTCACCTAGAACCCTCAAACTCTCTGTCTATTGCACAGTTTCTTAATGGTTTTAAATTCCTTTTTCTAATTTTGTTTATCAAAAAAATAGTTTTACTAAGGCCAATGTTACCCTCGAGTTTGGGTTAATTTGGCCCAAGGTGATTTTACCCGCTTTAAAGCATTTTAAGAATAGCTAGGGCCAAAGAAAGACTTATCCAAGTGAAAAGCAATATATTACTTAGAAAAAACATTCTAGAGGCGGCTTAAGTTAAAACTATTCGTTTTAAAGAAAGTAATAATGTATAAAAATAAGAGCGTTGTTTTAATTTTTTACTCATTTATTTTTAAAATAATCGAATCAAAATAGCTTCATTTTTTTATATCCTTATCAATGAAAATATAATGGAAGTACGTAACTTATCGTGAAAGGTTAAAAAGGAATGCCACCGGGTCAGGTTCTCCAACTCCATCTGACGATGACGATGCCCTGATGAAGATGGACAACTCGTACATCGAAACGTCGGCCGTGATGGAGAACCTGACCCGGTGGAATTCCCGAGTAACCTTCCACGATTCTATACGCCGGGAAAGCCTGCGATCATTCTTCACGTAACTTAACCTGTGACCCCAACAGACGCAGCATGTTGATTACAGGTAGTTCTGTTAACTTAATAAATAAATATATGCCGACATATAATGATATACATTGATACATATTTATATAATGACATTTTAAAATATTCAAAATAAGTTTCTATACTTTTATTCGGTTGTTTATAGAACTCGAGCCGAAAACAGGTCATGTATGATAAAGGAAAACTAAAATGTAGGCCTACTACCCACTTTGACTCAGAAAAAACACAACATGCATTTAAAGGATTTATAATGAGAAAAAACAAGTTTGCAAAAGTACAACCTACTTTGTCCCAGGTAAAAGCTGGGCCAAAGTAAGTCTTAATTTTGAGATTAGGAGACTCTCTCAGTATTCAGAGTAAACAGAGAGAGAGAGTGTCTCTGTTTCAAAATAGTATATCGATGGCAAAGTTCTAATAACACGTATCTCAAGAATAGTAATTTTCAGGAGAGCAAAAGAAAATATTTATATTTTTAATTGTA
Source organism: Ischnura elegans (assembly GCF_921293095.1). Lineage (NCBI taxonomy): Eukaryota > Metazoa > Arthropoda > Insecta > Odonata > Coenagrionidae > Ischnura > Ischnura elegans. The sequence goes on along the minus strand of NC_060250.1, from coordinate 48,382,016 downwards.
CACTAAAATTAAAAACAAAAAATTCATAAAACTGAAAAAAAGCTTACATTTGCAAAAAACGAGTTGTTTTTCGCTTGAATTTTATTTTTTAAATGCCATTACACTTTGTTTATGATACATGTCTCAAACCAGCCAAATTTCGAGATACGTGTTATTAGAACTTAGCCATCGATATGGATACATAAGAGCCATTTGTCAACGAGCATCAGACCTAAGACACATCACTGCTAAGAGGTGTTGCATACCGCCACGGCGCACAGTGGTCCCAAATCGAAAAAAGCTGGCCAAAATTAATACGTAAACGTCGTAATTTTAGCTAAAACAGCAACAAAAGTGGATGTCTCTTACTGATTTTGATCGTCTGCATCTGATTTTGGCATCATTTTTACGATGTCTCTCCATTTTAGCATTTTTTGAGCTGTTATTATTTAAAAAATTTTTAGAAAATCTCGATATAGATGTCATTGCGATTGGTGGTAACTTGGTGTTCATGGAGAGCTTAAAATAGTACAATTTTAAGGTAAAAGATGTATAAATTGTTGTTAAAACCCATTAAAGAATTTACGACATGAAATTGGTGAGATTCGAACCTGCGACCATCAGCATAGTCGGTGAGATACCAAAATGGGAAAAAAATACGCACACTCACTCATTTTTGGCTTCCATGTATTTGATAAGTCACATTAGATGAAATAAAATGACTGATATTAAGAACATTGAGGAAAATAATGTTCGAATTGCAATAAAATCGCTTTCATGTATCACAAAGAACAAATTTTAAAAGAATCGTCGTCCCAATCCATGTCACCCCGTCACCCCATCGGACTCATTGTCGCTCTGCGAATCACTTAAAATTAGCAAATTTTCACCTCACCTGATGGGCTGACCTCGTTTTTTGTAACTCCTGATGTAATTAAAATATATGATTCAGATATTTAAAGGAGTCTTCGAAAGATGTCTTCATAATTTAACATTCTTGGGTATTTTCTTGTACAATGCTCTCGGAATTTCCTCATGTCTATGTTCCTGGCCTCCAATGCTTCCTCCGTTAAAACTTCAATTGTAAGAAAGGATTCTTTGGAAATTGCTGTTCCATGTATCAGCACTTTATGTACCATGAGCAGAATATATTACCAACCATAATTGATGCACAGCTCCGCTTTTTCAATGCAATACTGGCTGAAGGCTTCATTATTTATCTCATAGCCGCGGGACAGAGATTTTAATATCACTGAAAGTCTATGAATAAGTCTTTCATCGATACCTGTTGTGAAAATTACAAATCACATTAATAATTACATTTCATACACATAAAGCATTTATTCGTAGATTTTTCAAAATTATGGACACGGGTCCAATATTTCTTACTTATTGATTATAATTTTATATTTACACGTAATTTCATCTTGTCTGAAATAAAATCCTGAATTAAAACTTCACTTTTAAAAATATGATGATTGAGATTAATGAGTGATTATTTTTATACACTGCATATATTCGCCGACTGTGCATACACGGTAATCATTTGCACTCACTAGATGCGAGAGGGAGATATTGATATGCTTCTGGAGGGAATTTCATTTCCTTCTGCAACCAGCTTATGAACATCTCTTTGAAATGCTCATCTGTCCTCGAGCTTTGATTCCACTTTCTCAGGTATTTCGAGAAAACATTCTTATCACAAAACGCGTCAGAATATTTTTTTGCATGCTTGATTTCATTCAGTCGAAATCTTGTTTTCAAATATTCCACGACATATTCCTTCTTCTTCGCTTACTAATATTCTTTTCTCTCTGTATTTTTATTGTACACCGCAAGGTACGAAAAAATTTGCGGCACCCATAATTCAAATTTAACACGAGTATTTACGGATGAAACGATGAATGTGATTTCTAAAAGTTGTCTATTTTTAACCAATAATAAACCGGAAATTATGAGTTGACATGGAATAAAAGATATACAAGCTTATATAGACTTGCCTCTGATTTTCCAGCGTATCCTGAAATTTGAATGCCAAACATTGGCAAACCAAGTGCTTTAATTATCTAGACAGGAGAAGTTTCTCGAGTTAGCCGTGTTAACACAGTTCGGAGCACATCACTTTTTCACTAAGAAAATCAATAAGTAAAACTGAGTGGGAAATATTCACCACATCCATGCAATGGCTCTGGTGAGGGAGGCCGTCATCCTCATTCCTTCATTATTAAAAAATGCACTTGCCAGAATCACGCTCCATTGGTGGGTTTAGACGAATTTTTCCCTCCGAATTCAATCCTATCTCCGTCTATGGGTTGTTGAAATGATTCTGTGAACAATTCTTGGCATTATGGAGCATTTATTTCTCTTAGCGCCAATACCTTATTTCGGAATAACGTGCTGACAACGCTGTACAGCACGTAAGGGATCTCTTCTCTATAAAAATATGAGGAATGTTTTGTAGAGAAAAGCATCTCGTGGTTACTGTAAGGTTTTCGCATAAGGACTTAAGTAGTCGCTTTTGATCACTCATAATGTTTCTCATGAAGAACATGAAAACCGGCCCTCATTGGTTTCATGAATATTTGAAGGTGAGTGCACAAACGAGAAGTGTGCATACGATAGGCGTGAAGCACTTGATTAATGTAATCGTACAGGATGTAGAATTATGCTTAGTATACACCATGCAAGTTTGACCACCGGTACAGGAATATTTGAGCGATAATGCCACTGTCTCCCGCCGGCCGCCGGCCAGCCGCCCTCAGCGGAGCGGTGCACCGCTCAACTTAAAACCCTCTAGATGTCGGATAGGCAAGTTAGGCAAGATTTTTTTTCTCCATCTTGTTGTACATACTCTTCCTAAGGATTCAGCATAGGAATCTTCGAGGGGCACAACACTATATTGACACATTTGACCAAAAATAGGCCCAAAAATAGCTAACATTATAATTAATTAAATATTGTTATAATAAATTCTGAAACGAACAAAAAATACTATAATATTGTGAAAAAATATGCAAACTTACCGTATTAAAATTGACAGATGAATCCCATGAAATTAAAATAGTCACTTATTAAGTCGAATTACCCTAAAATCGACTATTTCTACGCGTCGGGCGTTTTAGGCTGAACATGCCCATGTTTGACGGGTTACACAGGTCAACATAATAATCACACAGACCTATCAGGCACGAAATATTATAGGCCATATCCTGTAGAATCCGAATACATAATTCAAAACTTCCTCGTAAAAAGTCGAAAAAATGACTTTTGGCCAGCTTTTTTCGATTTGGGACCACTGTGCGGCGCCGCACCAAGGCATCCCCCAAAAACAACCCCCCTCAACCGAAAAAATACTTCATTGTGCAAAATAGGATTTTTGCATTGAAATTCGATATGCATTTTATAAACTCAAGCGAAATCACATCGGTAATAGAGCGAATATCATTTCTCCTATTCTTACTTACACTGGATTCCACTACTCATCCCCTTCAGGCACTTTTCACACCAGTGGCGCAGCGAGGGGGGTTTTGGGGGATAACCCCCCCCCCCCCCAGATCTCAGAGACATTTTTAAGTTTAATCCATTTTACTTATTTGAATTAGTATTACTTATAGAATAGTGTTAGGAGTTATCAAATATCCCTCAGAAAGCCGTAAAACTCGCCATTTTGAACCATTATTATTCAAATTTTTCTGGAGGAGGACCTCCGCAACTCCTCCTTACCCTGGTAGTTATGCAATACCCCCACACTCGTAAGTATTAGTTGCGCCTAAAACCCCCCCTAGCCTTAATTCCTAGCTGCGCCCCTGTTCCACACCATCTAGCGGCAGCGGGGGTGAACAGTCATCGACGTCACGCATAAGACTTTCCACCATTTCCACCGTTCGGACTAGTCTCGTTTCATACGCTTGAAATTCTTTACATTTGAATAAATGACGAAAAATATAAATATGTACCGGTGAGAAATACATAACACAAATGTGATAATCTCACCATCTAGACAATAAAAATGGGAAAATACATATTGTATTCATAGATACAGGTTATGAGGTTAACTGCCCGCATCATGCATGAACATTTCATATTGAGCAGTGAATGGGTGTGTATGCGTGAGTGCAGGCTGCCGCTGATCCCTTCGGGTGTGACAGCTATATAGTAAGTCCATCACCCTGAGGAAAGCGACCAGAGCAGGAGGAAAGCCCTTGTAATCCTATCCCGACCATTTCATCGAAGTTCGTTCACGAGGGTGGAACCTGTCAATTAGGTTTAAGACGGATTACAGGATCTTCAAATCATTGGGTCAAATTTTTATAAAGGAAATATATGTACAATAAGGATTATTTTAAGTATTATAACCATTTATTATCATTCTATTCTTATAATTTTTAGTAAGCAATTTTTAGTTCCATTCGATACGAAACATTAACGAGATCTATAAATATTCATCCACTACAATTTAGAGATTGTATATAAGATAATTGAAAAAAGGTTCGTCGTTCGTGGCGATGTAATGCGGTCTCTATATATTTTGAGAGAGAGAGGGAGGAATCATTTAGGGTACAAACGTATTGGGTTGCCAATTGTTCCTCTCTAAATAGACCAGAGATCGGTTCATAAAGATATGAAGGGCTTCGGAGAACAGATAATGAAAGAGGTTCGACCTTAAGTTTGTCCAGAAAGTACCAACACACGCACGCGCCCTTTCCCCACAGTTTATCTTCTGCTCTAGCTTAATGCGCTGATTCAATGTGGCTGCCGAGCGCACCGCGGCGAAATTTCGGGGGTGCTGTGAGATGCAGCAAAGGTCGAGGCGCCCGTTATAGGAATTGGCACACGGCAGTATGATGTAACGGCCGAGGGAGCCAAAGCGGATTTTGCTAATTGATGCGATAACGCAGATTTGACTCGACACATGGCGAGATGTAATGGCTTTCACAACGATTAATATTGAAGACAAGGATTTCAGGATTCACTTCCGAGTTAACTTCTGGGCGTACTTAAATTTCCCCAAGTGTAATCACGTTTTTCCCCTTAAACGCCGCGACCAAAACAAGACTTGCGCAGTTGAAACGCTAACTTCGGAGTCACACTAGCCTTACCAAAGAAACTTCAGGAAATAATACGTAAAAGGCGCCTGGGTAACGTGGTGGACCTGATGGTTGAATAGACATTATCAGATCAATTGACTACAGCGATAGCGTTTGTTTTCGTGTTGTTCATTTCACTTATTTTTACATTTCCATTAAATTTAACGCTACACGGGGAAGAAGAGCCTTCGGGAGGTAAATTAACTGGCAGGGAGAAATGGAGTGACCGAGTTTATCAATCATAGGATTGGAATACATTGAGTGAAATGAAGTTCCTGTACTTAGCATAACGCATTCCTTCCTCACTCATGGCCCCATCTTACGGGGCAAAACGTCCCACTGTAAGAAACTCCTCTCCTTGCTGAAACAGGCTATCAAAGCAATCCTTGACTTTCTATGAGAGAACATGGTAAACCCCATTTCAGATCATTGAAAATATTACCACTCCCTTTCATTTATATTTTGCAGTGTTCATCCTTTGCCAAAGAAAATCCAGGGGAATTCCAACTGAATAATTCCCCTCACTCACATGCTACACCTGAAAATAATTACGTCCACCTAAAAATGTTCAATTCAAGTCTCACCAAAAAAGACCCACACTTAACTTGCACAAAAATTTTTAATCACCTACCCCACAAATTAAAAGAGGTTACAATGATACATGTGTTTAAGAGACTAGTCAAGTGTAGTTAAGAGACTAGAGCTTTCGTAATTGAACAGGCATTTTATAATACAGCTGAGTACATCATTAGAATACAGTGGGAACTAATTTCTCAATCATTTATTAAAAATATAATATTTTATTCTTTTACGATTTGTATTTTTTTGTAATACGTATTTTGTTTTAGTATTGACACATTCCAATGTTTACACAACCTCTATGGAATAAAGGATATTATTATTATTATTATTAAATTTAACACTCAAGAAGAAGAAAAAATATCTGGATTTTCATAACATCCATTTATAAGAATATAATTAGCTTACTGTCTCAAATCCCCATAATAGTGCAGTTTATGGGCCCTCCACGATGGCCTCAGCAGATGGACAGCTATCACATGCTCTCTCAGAGAAAGGAATTCCAAGAGTGCATATCCAGTAAAATGTGCTTAACCACACTAAGGAAGGCCTTTTGTAGAATATTTTTGGGACCATTTGAGTTAACTCCTCTGAAAATCTATCGATTTTCAAAATTACATCCACTCTATGCTCGTGATAAGATTTTATATTGCCGCAAAAATTAGAGCTAACATACTTCGCTATTGTTTAAAAATTTTGTTAGCACTTTCTTCCAATTTTTTCTAAAAAAAAGTACAATGATATCCCCAGAAACTTTATTTTCACTTTTCCTCTGGTAACGTAAATAAATTAGTTCACTCCAGGAGCAACATGATTCTCATCTGATTTAGAAATTTAAATTAGCATTATTTTTAATTTATACAAAGACTAAACTTTGATACTGAACAAGAAAAGAATTCCTAACATACCATAATCACTAACTACAAAATTTTAGCAATTCAAAAATTTACTTCCTCCTCAACGCCTATCATCAGCCTCCATTATTTAGCCACATAATATAATTAATGGATTGATAAGGAAAGTCAATTTTCTCCTACATTACTAAAATAATTTAACATGGTATTAACCATAGCATTTGTTCATACCAATGCTCGTCCAAGTCTGTAGGTCACCTACTAGCTTCTCAAAGCCTCTTAAAAGGCTGCCCTAATTTGCTAACTTCCTGAGACTGATATGGAATTATTCACATAAGGTCACAGTCAGCACCAGACCTTCTAGGAATAACATTAACTCAAGGACATATCCAATTCATTCTGAAGGTTTTTACAATCCCATCTCAACAAACACTATTTTTTTTGGGTTTACTGTTAACATTAGGAGAGAACTAAATAAACTGCTAAGACAAAGAATACTGTTCTGAAAGCTAGGACTGTATAGTGCTTCCATGTAAACAAATACCAGTAAATATAGCAACATACTCTTCCCACCTCCGCTATGCTGCACTTAAACATCTTAATTGTGGACCTCATTCATGCCTTACTCCTGCAGGCCTATTCTGCTAAATGGGGCCATGCTCATGGCCGGCCATAAGTTTCGTATGGCCTGACCCGAAAGTACGGCCTATACCGATTCCACTCTCGAGGGGCCATATTGTATGGCCCAGCCAAACATCTTAACGCCCTTTCTGTAGGCAAGTATGAGAATTATAATTGGCACTATAAGTTGGGTTCACTTTTTTTAAACACTAGTCATTTTTTGAGAAGGAAGTTTGTTCCAATGTGGATAAAAAATTAATTCTATGTTCCTTAACCGAAATGGACTGTTATTAAAGGATAAATTTGGATTTTCTTTGAACATTGATCTGATGGCAGATGCTGGAGAGCTTCGGAAAAAGTGAAAAACGCAAATCACGGACGAGAAGAAGAAGAAATTTGTACACAATTTGTACCGTACAGAATTATAATATTCATGAATTTTACATGTAAGGGATTGAGTTAGAACATGACATCCTATTGTAGTTCTAACCCCTTCTTCTCCTTCCAATGGTTTACTATTGTCTCATGGCTTCAATGATTTGCCCCCAAAAGCCTAGAAATCCAGCCAATGCACGAAATCTAAAGATGAAATTGAAACTTTAAGTGTCATTAATTTTATTATCAGAGGCTTATGTTAAGGTAGCTGTATAAAATCATAACATCAATATGAGACTATCATTCTTTCCTTGATGTGTGGATGGCATTTGTCCTTTACACATCGACTTACTGATGATTGCCTTACTGCCAAAAAAATGTCTTGCTCTATGTTTCTTTGATATCCTCCCTCATGAAGCGTAACGCAACGACAATCTTAAAATATAAAACATTTCATAGAGGATATTTAAAGTTACCTACAGCTTTTCAAAACAAATAAGTAAGAAATCTGCTAAAAAATGTACCACAGAAAGCAAATAAAACCCCATTCCTCCGTTCACTTCAACAGAGCATCCATTTGAAAAGTATTTCTAAATTTTTACTAACAAGCGAACTTTTAGTTCATCCACTATATTTACTTACAAAGTAAGTGACAACTTCTTTTGACACGCGGAAATATTTAATGAAAATATCATCATTGTATGCAAACATATTACACATATCCCGTATCCTCCTCCAGATGAAATCGATGTCTTTCTTTTATATATCTAGCCAATGCCCGTTGAATTCGTATGTGTTCCCCCGCAATATTCATATATTTCTTGAAACAGTGGCTACATAATGGATGACACTCGAGGCCGTAGTTATGGTCGATTTCGTCTTATGGCCTGGCCATTTTTTTGCTTTGGTCTTCTTATATTATTGTGTAAAAATGAATTCTGAGGGCTATGTAACTGTAGACATGCATTGTTTTTTGCTGATATATACATGGCGACATGTATCGTGTAAAAAATACTTTTTTGAGGGCTTTTTAAAAAAATATTTTGTACTTAGTATTTTGTTTTGTATTTTGGTTTTTGTATATTTTTGTGTGAGATGAAACCTATCAACCAAGCTGGTACTTTGCATTTTATATTTTTGTCTTTATATATTTCCTGATGTTATGTTACCAACCACCTTTATGTCCGTCTTGTAACAATTTATGTAATAATAATAATAATAAAGCGCTGTTATAATTTTCTTCAAATGTTGGTTTGATTCACTTTTTCCATGCTAAAATGTCACAACTTGGCTTGCCCCCCCCCTCTAGACCATGGCTTGCCCTCCCTCCCCCCTGAGTTATGATCCTGGGTACGCCCCTGATTCTCAACAACCCATTACGTATGGCATTTGAAAAACAATATGATAGTAATTTCATCAACCTAATACTCTGCCCAAGGTAAGAGAGAAACACAGTAATAGTGGACGTAAATGCAGCTGCTCAAACTAATTAAAAAAAAAATTTCAACTAGACATTGCTATCATTTGTCACAAAGGGCTCAATCGTGAGGAGTGGCACAGCAAGGGGGGTTTTGGGGGATAAACCCCCCCCCCCTGAGCTTAGAGAAATGTTTAAGTTTCATCCATTTTACTTACTTGGATTGATATTAATAATAGAATACTGTAAGGATTAATAAAATTATCCCTCAGATAGCCGTAAAACTTATCATTTATCTTAAAATTCCGCAATTTATTAATCTCGCACCTACCGCTTATCCTGGTGGATATTCCATACCCCACACACCCCGGTATTAGTTGCACCTCAACCTTCCCCCTCCCCCAGCCTTAATTCCTAGCTGCGCCCCTGGTCGTGAGCACTGGCGAACGAGAAAATTGAAAAGTAAACAACTCCACATTCACTACCATGTGACTTTCTTAGAAGGGTGCGATATAACTAGCAATCAACGTGGATGTGAAATAATTCTTTACATGGCATAGTCATTGACGAGTGTTGGCACTAGTAACACACAGAAAATACGCTTTTGCCCCGCCTGGCTCCGGTTGATACCTCAAATAGGTTACGTGTTTAAACAATGGCCTAAGAGGAACACGAGGGAGAAAGAGAATTCCACCATACTCGATAGAAAAGTTTCCTGAAAATTGAAAATCAGCAATAGGGTCGTCAAATTAACCTTTCCTTTCTTATTCCTGTGAAATTGAACCATCGTAATCCCGCGCTGTACCTGAACATATTAATTACGTAATATCATATAGATAATTACGCTTAACTACCCTTCAATTACTCGTGTATCATGCCTAGTCAAGCTGCCGAGCCACGACAGCAGCAATATTGAACTCGGTCAGCGGCGGCAAAAAGGAGTCAAGGCGAACAGCTGTGAGAGAACCCACATTCAGTACACGTGTACCCAAAAAATACTACCCCACCGGCCGCTGGGGACACAAACCGGAATGCCAACGGTGGACACTTCCGCGTACACATGCACTCTACAGACTACCCATGGAAAGAGATACATTGGCAAAACTAGACTACTATTCCTTACATCGATTGCTAACCCGAGTAAGCATCGTATTAATAACAATTTCATCACCCATGAAAAGTATTATATTGACGCGGTAAATAAGAGCAATGTATACCTCGAGGACCAATTCACATATACACCCCTCAACAACTCTATTAACTTAATACTGTAACATTAAACTTACCAAAGGCGTATCCATTGGCATGCTTAGCTTCAGATGAACTGGCCGATGTAGTAGAAAAAGCTCTCAGGCAAGGCCGTAAACTACTTCGGGCAACCTAAGAAGTCGAAATAATCCTATCGTCATTTATTGCTATTTCAGCTTAACAATATTACGTAAGAATACCATGAATTCCTCTAACATATCTTCAGTTACGCTCTAAAATATAAGTTTGCATTCGCCAGCACGGCTGTTTCAAATAAAGAGCCATACTATGCAGCGACAGAAAAAGCTAATGAAAATCCAATATGTGCAAGCATCCCAAATATTTACAATTAATATTCATTTCTCCCAGATAATCATGCAATAACATCATATTATTACTTACCTGAGATAAAGACATGTTCCACGGGTACACGACCTACTCTGGTACCACCAAAATCAAGTATTCCTGTTAATCTCACTAGTGCTCGGAGAACAGCTGCACAATCTTGGCGTTATCTTGGAAATAAGCACAGATAACAAACATGAAAGTCATCAAGGATGGAATTAAAGTCCACGACCTCAAACTATATTCTTAAGTGGTGTTAACGAATATCATGTATTAACAACTAGCGTCCACAAACTTGAAAAGAAATTTTAGAAAAATCCCGTACATCACTTACCAGCCGTTCACTCCGAACCTAACCTAGATGAGTAAGAGGATAACGCGGGTTATGAAATGCGGAAATGCTTGTGTTTACCGATGCTGATATCGGAGCGTAGCCTACGTTATATACAAGGCCGTCCAACGTCGGGAAAAAGCTGGGACAGCGCACGTAGTTGAGTCTTCGGCCGGTAGAGGCGCTCTTTTGAGAACATGAATTACATGAGATCTTACGGGAAATAGCAACGGAACTGATGAAATTACGTTATTTTTATCTTAAGAGAGGCTCTAAATTCTTTCTAATACTTGTAAATCTACATAATACCCAGCAAGCCACCTTTAGGGTGTTTGGCAGGGGAAAATAATGAAGAATGAGAAAAAGCGAGGATATTTATTTTAAGGAGGTCTCGAGAAAATTAGTCCTAAGGCGATTGATTTTGGACCCTATTGCAAAACATTTTTCGATGGAAATGATTACTCACTAACCAAAACTTACCAAATATACAAGAATTGCCATGAGAAAAAAATCTCCTGAACCGGGAATCGAACTGCGGTCATACCGCCATGCGCGTCTTTAGGGCAGGGTTGAGACTCTTAACCGGTCGTGAAGGGGCCATAACTAGGACTTTTGTCAGGGGGTGCAACGATCAGTTTGCCACTATCCCTCCCGTGATCCCCTTCTCTCTTCCACCCCTAAAATATAATACCTCTGTAATCCATTTTTTTATTGTGCGTTAGTTGAAATTACTCGCCGTATGTATGCTGTGAAGAACTTTTATTAATATTAGTTTAAAATGATTTTTAATTATTTTGGCTAGCTAATTTAATTATGAAAGTTAAATAACTTTTCTAATAAATGTTTCAAAATTTTCTGCTCCCCTCTCTGAAATCTTCGCCAGAGGCACACGCCCCCCTGCAACGCCCTAGCTCCAGTCTTGGGTTGCGGCTTCATTGAAGTCCTTTTTTCCCGGGTTGACATCCTTGACGAACCACAAGGGTTTAAAATCTAGCAGTGACGGATATAGATCTGCACCAACTAGGTGGGGGGCCTATCTTCGTGAATTACTACACAACCAGGGGAATTTCCCCCTAGCCGAAGGGGGGTTCGGGGATTTTGAAAGTTAGGATTTTCCAGACTCAAAAACGGCTGTTTTAGACTAATTCATTGATAAAAAAGACACTATATTATGCAGGCGCAGTAGATCGTTTTACCAATGCCAAAGCGTTAAAATAGGCCCTATAAGGTTAAAAATAATTTGTATTTTGACTCGTTATAGTTGGTAAATTTGCCGGAAAATTTTGCTATCTGCTTTACGTCAAAGTACATATGAAAATTTCAATTTTTATCTATAGCGTACGACTCCTAAGCATCTCCCCTCCCCATGGATCCGCCACTCTCATCTTGTACCATGAGCCTCGGAACAATTGCCATGGGAATCAAAGAAAATCTGCTCAGTGGCCTGGAAATCCAAGATCACAGCCTCGATTCCCGGTTCAGGGGAATATTTTCTCATGGGAAATTCATGGATATATCACCGCCGTTCACGCAATCTCACGTGGAGGGGAGGGGGGTCCTGGCAAGTATCACGTCATTTTTTCCGCAAGAAACAGCGTACCTAGACCTAGGGGGTCGAACCGATTCTCACCCAATCTCACGTGGAGGGGAGGGGGGTCCTGGCAAGTATCACGTCATTTTTTCCGCAAGAAACAGCGTAAAATTGTAAGAAAACTGGGTGGAATTGAGCAAAACGTGTTCCTCTATTAAACTAGTTAAATTATATTTTTTGTGGGAATTTTCACAGATGGCCAACGTTCATTCAGAAGACTATACCATTGCACGCCTTGTGACCCCATTTCGGCCTCTATTCCTTAGCTACGATTCTAGTCACACCCTTGAGAACATGAGAAATCAGTTTCCTGACCGTAGACTGACATCTGACGGAGTAAACGTTTCCAGTGACTTCGTCAAGTTACTCTACCGACAGCACGAAAACAGTGAAAACATGTCAAGAACTTGAATTTCAAAACTTTCTACCTCTCTGCGATAGAGTAAATGACTCTGAAGATTGCAAATCACTGTTGCTTATCAGGAAACTCAATGACATTTCTAAGGGCCATGAAACTCCTGCAACGCAACCGGAAGATCTTCTCGAGATATTAAGTAGACCTATTCCAGGTAAGGTTACTGAAAAAGTGTTCGTCGAGTGATTAATTATTTGATAGTTAATTAATTATTATTAACAAATTTCCCCAAGTGACCATCGCTTATATATTTGAAATATACATGAGAGAAGCTGCAGTAGCTTTCGTGGCGGGTTACCTAGTCCGAATCGCAGAGGAGAGAACTGAATGTATAGGGTGTCTGGAACCTCTCGCCGCATGTCAAAAAAGTGCTCCCTCACTGTTATTAGTGAATCATTTGAATAGATCATAGATAGATTGCTATCCTAGCAAAAACTTTACATATTTCTCAGTGTAAGCAGTGCGCAAACTTGACAGCAAAATTTTATATTCGGGCAGTACTCTTTCTGCAACGCCAGCTACTTGAAGAGCAATTACTGACATTCATTTTACCAAGATTTCTGAAGGAATTTGCTTGTAAGCAATGCACAAACCCGGTATTGCTTCGTGTAATATTACAAAAAAATTTTAGGCCACTTCTGGACAATTAGGCTAAAATGAAACGGACGCTGTAACATGGAAGAAGTAACAGCACCTGCGTTTAGGAAAATATCACTTTGTCGGAAATTCCTATAATTTTGAAAACATTATTCCGTGAAAAATACCAAAAAATAAAGGCCAAAATTAAATAAATATGGTAAATGTTAGCATAATCACGAAAAGAGAACTAATTTTGACAAAAATCGCGTCTGTTTCAAATGTTCGCCATTCATTCCCATACGAATTTTGTTCTCAAAACAGCGCCAGCGGCGACAACTGGAACTAACTCCAGACATGCTCATTCTGCCCGTTTACAGCTCACGTTGGACGGCCTTATGAATAACGTAGGCTACGATCGGAGCCTCAGGTACGCGTAGCGACTCACACTTGTCTCACCAAAAATCCGCCATGTTGGAGCAACACTACAGCGGCAATTCAAACTAATTAAGTCTAAGTATCAGCAAACAGATACATATATGTATGTAATAGGCGCAGTAAACCAAATGGAGCCGAATTATTCCATATAATTGGCCAACTGGAATGGTATTAACAACCTCTCAAGTGTATCCTCTGTACAGGATGGGCTCAAGGAACAGGCAATCACATGGCACCTTATACCGACTTCAATCAATGCTTCATTGAGAGAGAGAAATAAGTTCGTGAAATGACTGAATGCACACATTCCCACTAGATAAAGCCGACTGAAATGTTACCCCAGTGTATTAAAACAGTAAAGGCACTCAGGAAAATAGCAATCGACAGTCGGGGTATCCCAGTCCACCTGTATCACTCCAGCATGAAGATTTTACTATCCACTTCAATACCTGAATATCATTTCAACGAATTGATGATAAACATAACTCCGTGGTCCAATGAGCATCAATTTGGTTACCACTTTCATATTTTCATTAAAATATAGCAGCCAATAGCTCATCATAAACGAAAATATTTAGTAAACTTTTGCTAACAATACGCGGGAAGCAATGCATTGGAAGCTCAGCCCTAATTCCAGTGGCAGTGCTTAAGAGGGCCAAGATGACTGAGGTTTATAATCATGGAGCCATCCCTCTCGCATTACCTGATGATACCTTTTAACAACTGGTACAACCTTAACCGGTGTTTTCGTGCGTGGGTTGCAAGAAACCTGGGGATTTTGTTTTTTTAAATCATTTTCTAATCCAAAAAAGTGCATTTAGGAGCCACTAAACAACAGCACCTTCCATACAAGAAGACCTTACAGCTAAAGGAAGAGGCTAAATAGTTTGGGCCTGATTAGGATAAATAACAACAAAAATAGTAACCCAGCAAATGTAACACAGAGGGGAAATGAATGACACAGTGTCCTCAGATACTATGTGAGGAATTAAAGGTGCAGCAGCTTCTGGCTAGATGTACCACCTCTCTTTGCAGGAAAAGTGAGAGAAACCTTCTGCCACTGCCTCAGGTGTGTTTAATTGGTATTGTGGAGAAATTTTTTTTCTTCCTGCCATTTAAGTTTCTCTAGTGCACTTTTCCAAAATTTCTTTAATAGAAGAAGGGACATTTTTTTCAGTTAAAATTTTCGTAACTCACCCCCACGAACTTGTTGAGAATCACATTCGTCAGATTAATTTCATACCAAATAATCAGTATAAATATTTCTTTTTTCAAATTATAGTTATTAACAATTTAGCAGTGATAGGGATAAACAGCTCTGAAATAAAGAGTAAGAGTAGATGCTACATGGAGATCGATTCATATTAAAATAAGGGTTTTAAAAATATGCATACTCAAATCATGATAACATAAAAGATGGCTGGAATATCCACAAAATTCAAAGAGAAAATTTTAAAGGTAGCTAGTTCTAGAAGATTAAGAGCATATAATGCCTTTGCCCTCAGTACTCCCTGATGGTGAGGGCAGAGAGAAAGTGCAATTAACTACAGAAGACACAATTTTTTTATTAATTCACAGTAAAATCTCTTTAAAAAAACCAATAAATGAGAATAAAATCAAAAATTGATAAGTGGCCTTCAAGCAGTAGCTGTATAACCATAGGTGGATTTAGTGGGGGTGGGCGTGTCCCCTCCAGATTCTTTAAAATAGACAAGATTTTTAATACAGTTATCATTACGTTTGTTTTATTTTTTGTATTACAGATCTTCAATCATTTAATTAAATATTAATAACTTTCATATCAAAATACAGAAAGTATTTTCTACAGTAATTTCTGTACATATTTTGTTTTTAATCTCAAATATGAAAAGACCTGTCAGTCACTTGTGCCCCCAGAAAAATTCCTGGATCCACCCCTAGGTACAACAGTGTAGAAGCTAAAGGCTATAGTAAGTTGGGAGGTGTTTCTGCGGGTAGAATACTAAATGACTGGAAGGCACATGGACTGATACCCATTTTGCCATGCAGCACACTTATGTCCAACATGATTTTGGGGTGCTGAGAGGACTACATCATCTCTTGTATGATCCCTCAGTATCTGAAGCAATGAGAGGGCAGTATGGGGTAGAAGGGAGCAGTGGCACAGCAACGGGGGGTTTTGGGGGATAAAACCCCCCCCAGAGCTCAGAGCAATTTTCAAGTTTGATCCATTTTACTTAATTGGATTAATATTACTTATAGAATAATGTAAAAAATTAATAAAATATCCCTCAGAAGGGCGTATAACTCACCATTTTGAATCATTTACCTTAAACTTTTTCTGAGGGAGGGCCCCCGCCCCTCCCACTTCCCCTGGCGGGTATTCCACACCGTCAGACAACCCAGTGTTTTGCACCTGAAACCCCCCCTAGACTTAATTCCTAGCTACGCCCCTGGGAGGGAGAGCATCAAAGAGGCTGAATCCACTCTTAAAATTAACACCGACAGTAACAGATTGCAGGGTAAAAATTATGCATCATTGTAAGTTGAATGATAATTTCCAAAACATCCTCCCCAGGTATGTATGCAGATTATTTTTAAAGAGACATGCTCTTCATCGCACTGCCCTTGCACGGTGAAATTCTGCACAATTTCCCACTCTTGTTAGCATTGCCTGTGTTTCGGCAGCCGGATCTGCGGCTATAAATTTGTGCACAGTTGTGCCAGCATATTTCACCTTTTTCAACACTTATCACCTCATATTGTCATTTTTTTTAAACATAAGGTTGACTGCTTGGATCTCTAATGGCTGAAAGGTCCCCACTGAATGTTAAAAACAGCTTGATTGGACGGGGCCTGGGAATGAAGGAATTAAGCTACATATTGGAATCGCTAGATCCCATGTAACAGTATTCCTTGCAACTGAATCTAGTTGGGAACATTATTTTATGGACAAGACCTCGTACCAAGAAGAGAGTAAGTCCAGCATTCACCCCATTCGAAGGCCACATGCCCCAGCTAGTGACTGCTGTCCTTGACATAATTCATAGGAAGCGATTCACTTCCAGAACAGAGCCTTTGGGGAAAAGAAATAATGATGGTATTGCATGCCTATATTTGAGGTATCAAATTGACATGTTGAAAAAAATGCTTCAAAAACAAAAGGCAATCAACAAAAAGTCTCATGGATATCTCATACCTATATTGTGAAAACTAATTTGTAAGAAAAGGAAACAAGCACACCAAAATCAATGAACTCCAGAATTTATACATGTTTTGAGAACTATGTACCTGAAAGCGTCAGTAGTGTAGCCAGGAGTTTCATTTGGGAGGGGTGGGGGGAGGTGTCCAGAGATAAATGTTTGAAAAATAAGGTGTAGGATGTTTTAAAATAATTTAAACACTTTTCATAATTGAAAAAAACTTCATTTTCCAATAAAATCTTTTTTAAATCCATGATTTTTCAATATTTTGTTTTCTAAAATGATGAAGCAAAGTAATTGCAATTTTATACTTGAGGGGGAGGTCCTTGGACCCTTGCTACACCACTGCACCACAGAAATGCATTTTATTTTCATAATAGGGTGGTTTCCTATTATTTTTTTATTGCCTAAATCGAAAGATTATTACTCCTGGAATACGCATTTCACGATTTCAGATTTTTAAATCACAATATCTATTTTTTCGCGATTAATTGAGAAGTGAAAATTTTCAAGCGCGCAAAAACGCAACGGCTAAGTACAAATGCTGGGAAAATCCCATGTGCCGTCATTCTGGATCCCGCTTTCGCTGTGTGAGGTGACCTTAGTGCGAGGATATTGAGCGCCGCTGCAATGCTGGCTGCTAGCAGGTAGCAGAGTACCCTGCTAGCAGGTAGCGCTTGGCTTAAATAAGGATTATTAATACCCTGTCAAACGAAGAAAACTTTGCGACCATAGGCAGTTTTAATAGGTTATTATTAAGAAATGTTTCCCTGAGCTCTGTGCCTCATGCATGCATTGGTAATCTCAGACGATGTAAAACTCCTATCTTCTCGTATAGAAACTAGGTCCCTGTGACGTCACATGGAGTTGCATCGCATGGGTGCCAATCTGGCCTTTTTCAAATGCAGTTAAAATTGACCATTGCCATTCGTCTAAACTGGGATTTCTAAAACCAAATAATTTGTATATTATGAATACACTAATGGTGGGTAACGAATCACAATCAATGCCTTTCATTTTCTTTGATGAAGGAAACTACCCTATTCCCAATTTATAATAATTATGTATACAGGACTGATAATTGGGGGAAATGACTTTCTTTTGGTTGCCTATAATTCCCTTCTTAGAATAATTGAGCAGATGAGCCAATATAACAATATGAAGGCATTTTCTTGTAAATTAAAAACACTTCCCATTTAAAGACACATTTCCTTGCACCCTACTAAAGCTGTCTGTTATAGTGACAGGTTTTACACTATCCAATTGATAAATATTGCAATGACTAAATTTTTGGTATATGCATAGTCCAGCCAGCACAAGATGTCAGTGAAAAAAAAGATGGTATCCTGTGATACAAGGATACACACCAGAATATAGTCATTGTTTCAGATGGAAGGATCTAGTAGGGATCTAAGTTGAGGATTCCAGGGATAGCAGCACAATGAATGTCATATTATACAAGGATAAAAAAATACTTGGGGATAAAGAAAGGTAGCCAGCACCCAAATTTTGAATCAGACAGGAAGCTTACGTAGTACACAGGAAACCAAGTTATTCTGTAGTAAATGTAGCCAATGGATACGAAGGCTTCAATAAGTAAGATGTCATTTACAATATAGTAATTGATGTTGTAACCGCTCCAATTTTATACCCCATGCATTTACTCAGATATGTATATCATACATAACACATATACTGAATGCTCATATACTCAAGTCTCTATTGCTGGATATTTTTTTTTCAGCTTGATCATAATAAAAGCAAATAAACGTCAGCCATGATGATGAAAAATGATATTGATTGATGGAAAATGCAAGCCAAATTTAGATTGTTAGTCTCACTCAGAAAGTAATCCCAGATAATTATTCAGACATTTTTCTGTAACACCCAAAGTATTTATGACATTTACAAACACATTACTATAGAAAAAATGAAAATTACTTCAGCTCTGATGTAAAATTTTTAGTATGGTATACGTATTACTAATATCCTTTCACATCCCCGGCATCCCTATGATATTCAAAATCCAATATTCCCTTAGGGTGGTTTTTTGAGAGGAAAATATTTTTAAATCCTCTGCAATTTTATTATTAATCTAGGTACATGCATCTTGTGCTAAAAAAGGCACACCCATAAACTATGTTTCGGATGTCAAAAATATTTGGGAGATATTTGCATGTCTGTGCCTATATCATATTGAAGAAAATGTACACATAAATAGGACATATATGTATTATAAAATTATGATTAAAAATAACTGTATTTTATAAATAAATTTATAATCATATTTACATAATTTCTAATTCAACATAGTAATATTTTACTGAAACTCAAGAGTGCTGGTAAAAAAAAGAATCGATAATTATTTAGTTCACCAAATAACATTCAAATTGCATGAAACAAATGGTTCATCATAGGAGTTAACAATTTAATTAACCTATGACACCAATAAAAAATTTTCTCATGCTCATATGCAAATGATTATCCTAGTACTTCCTGAGTTTCGATAACAAAGATATTCTGTACAGAAAGTTTTCATTTTTACAAAAAGAAATATGCATATATAAAGAATGCATTAAAATAGACTGTTATTTGATCCACATAATTTTTTTCCATAAAAAATTTCCCTTTTAATCTCCAATTTATTGAATTTTATACTCAATAATATTAGGAATTATATATATTTTATCTTTGAATGTATGAAAAGTATGTCACTTGGAGATGGTGTTGCATAGCAAAAGATATGTACATAACTGAGATCACATGAGAATTTTGGTAAGTACAATTATTTTGTTCTGAGTGAAGCCTTAAAAATTAAAGAGTAACTTTAACATGTAGCACAAAATTCAAGGCAACATTAGTGGTTAAAGAGCCAAAAGGCTCATGGGATAAAATCAGATATATATGAAACTGATTGTGCCCAGGTGCTCTTTCAGTGATAACGAGGATGGGTACTTACATTATAACAATGGGTACAATACATGACTATATTTTGCAAAATATATATATGATGTAAATGATAGTAAAATGGTCATTGCACGATAACATGGCACCGTAAAGATGGCAATACAATCCTAACACCATCATGATATGCGAACAACAATATTACCACCGGTCATTTAGAATTGTTTGCTCAACAAATAGCCAATGAACTCCAACATCAGGCTAAGACAATTGACTCGTATTATTATTGTAAATAAACATTGTTCCATCACATGAAACAATTATGCACCCAGAACTTTCTTAACAGTATACCCTGGTATTGAATAAAAGAAGAGCAATAGCAAAACTGCAAGTCCTAAGACAAGTAAAACTTTGAGAATGGCCCACTTGTAGTTGTGCCAAATGATGTATCTGATTGACTTCAGAGGGTTGAGGAACCACATGAACGAAGCATCTGGACGACTGTAACAACATGGAGAGAAAGAAACCAAATATTAATGAAGGATGAGAGGTACATCCCATTATAATAAAGGCAATAATAATTTACTAATACAGTGGAACCCTGATCTATCGTTCCCGCATTCATCGTTTTCCCGCATTCATCGTTCCCCGTTCCTGGTCCCAAATAAAGTTCCATAAAGACAATGTAATTTTTTCCCGCATCTATCGTTCCCCGAAGTATCGTTTTCCCGCATTCATCGTTTGAAGATCGCGGTTCCGATGCATAATTTTCCCGCATCCATCCTTTGACGAAAATGAGACAAAGTGTTTACAATGTGCTTCACCCTCTGCGGTATGCTCCGCTTATGCCGCACGCGATAGCATTAGAACTGAACTTCACCTCGTACGAGTGGTTCCGTACTTTCCAGGGTGGCTTGACTTCTAACCAGCAAGTGTTTTCTTTGTGGGTTCAATTAAGTTTGGTTTCGTTTTTATTAGTTTTAATTTTATTCGTCTTCGGACCATGGCCCTTCCGAAGAAACAAGTGAGAAATTTAAACGATGGACTGAAAATAATTGAAGATGAAAAGAATTCGGGCTAGAGGCGCGTGAGTATTGCAGAACACCTCGGGTTGTCCGCTAGCACATGATGGTAGGGGTGGGGGTAGGGTGAGCTACCTTGTGAAAACAAAAAGTGGGATGAAGCCGAGGATCAGGTGGGCGTGCCGCTGACGATTAACGTAACATTGTTTACGCTTCACGCATTGCCACAGTTGTATAATAAATATATTTATTATAAATGAGTATTTCTAATAACAGACTATTTTTGGCCTTTGAGATCCATCTCACAACCAATCGCAGCATTGGCGAAAGCAGTTGTTTTATGCATGACATGCACATTGCTCTCGTAAATACGTGTACTTGAAATGGCATTTGATGGATAAGAATTTTTACATCAGACAGAAATCCATAATAGCAGTGCAAATTCCGAATGAAGTGCAAACATTTTTTTTAGTAAGGTGGCGTGTTCCTTTAGGATATTTGAAAGATACCGTATAAGTCTGAATATAGTCCCCCCTTTTTTCCAAAAATGCCCAAGGTAAAACTAAAGGGGGGACTGTATTCAAACGCATTTTTTTAACTTTTACTGAAACTGAAGCCTCAAAATTAGGGGGAGGGGACTATATTCAGAGGGGGACTATATTCGGAGAAATATGGTATGTAAGTCGAATCAACAATATGACCTAAGTGTTTCGATAAAGTACTAATATTCCTGTAATCAGCTAAAATCTTGTTTGAATCCCTTAATGAATATCATAATTACTCGCCAAAATCCAGCATTTCCTTGGACATAGGCAACCTAGCCAAATATTCCTGCATAGATTGTTTACCCGCATTCATCGTTTTTTTCATCCATCTCCCTGAAAAACGATAGATCGAGGTTCCACTGTATTACTATCATGAGGGATACAGCCACGTGGCACAATTGGTTTACATGTGCCACAGTTTCTGTCAGTTGAGGGGAACCTCTATGCCTCCTTTGCACAAGATTTCGTCAATAAACTTGACAAGCAATCCATGAGCAACACATGTGGAAAGAGGTTTAATCACACTTGCCGACAAAAAGCTCTAAATCATCATATGCATATTGAAGTAATGACAATATATGAATTTTCTGTTTCAATAAGGGCCCAAAATTAGGTGATTTCAACGGGGAATTACATCAAAGGATGGCTTACTCAAAGAAATATTTCATTAGTTTCACACACTTACAGTTGTCAAGTTTATTTCTGGTGGCTACTTTGAGCATCATATATGTAGTATGACTAAAAATGATTGATTTCATCACGTTCAATTTATTACAAATATTTTCATTACTTACTTGGGCTTTTCCAGAGGATCTGGTTCATTTCGACCCAATCCTGCCGGATTTTTCTCAGCTTCATCCTTGGTGAGCAAATGAACCTCAGCCTCAACTTTTCCCTGGAAATTCAATTTTTACATGTTGACTGATTGGCAAAAATATACAAACAAAAAAACATGGAAAAAGAATACTTGTCCATTGGGTGCAATTAATACACTAAAACCTTGATTTTATGCAGTTGAAGGTACCAAAATAATGAATAGTTGGTGATGATGAGGTGTATAAATTTTAGGTAATTGCTTGCACTTCATTTGTTGTAAACTTTGACATGCATGGTTGAGCATGGCAAATCCACCTTTGTCGGGACTTAGGCAATGCCATACTCAGGATTTTGCTGGATTTCCGTGTTGTGGTATTAACCACCATTATTAGGGGACCTACAAGTTTTTTGCAAGGGAATTTGATAAGTTAAGATAAATATGTGATGAAATTAAAATGAAATATTTTTAACTTGAAAATAATTTACTGTAAATAAGAAAGTGATTGTTTCTAAATTTACAAACATAGTCATATTCAACCATTAAATAATATCGAAAATCAGCAGGATAAAAAATGTTGCATATAACATGAATACATACATAAATATAGCATAGAATATTAAATATTATTATTTGAAAAAATAATGTAAACAAAAAATTTTGATTGAGTTCAGAGTCCCCAGCCATCTATACATATACTCTGTTTAATATGTTCCCAGTGAGAAATGGGTGGTGGAATCCACGTTGAGTGGTGGATATTTGGTGGTGGTGGATATTGAGTGGTTGGACCCACGTGGAATCCACGTTGATTTCAAGTGGAATTGTGGTGATTATCATAAAATGTTAAACAGAATTTCTAATTTGTGGAACTTAACTCTCTGGTGAAATTGCGTCATTTATCATCCTGAAACCACGCTAGTTATGTGAAAATGTATCGCACATTCTATTTTTATATAATTCGTGGGAAGGCAGCCATGAGAGCACATGAAAAATCGTAGACACATATATAGAAGGTTTAGATATAGAGTGGTTGAGGTTTTAATGGTTTTAGGACAGCACCTACTGCTGTTTTAATTTTTCCACCAAATTTCCACGTGGATTCCACGTTGATTCCACGACCAAAAACACGTGGTTTCCACGTTAATTCTCCACGTGGGTTCCACGTGGATTCCACCACCCATTTCTCACTGGGTTTGAAAGAGTTGTCTCATATCAATGCCATCACTGCTAGGTGCCTCAGTTTCCATCTGTGAGACTCCCAGTCAGCACAAAAGATAATTTAGATGGAAATCATTTAGGTAATTTGTGGCAAATTTACCCTAGTAATCTTTCCCCTTTCCTTACCATGTTATTACTCGCATGCAGAATTGCCAACAGTGAAGAGTAAAAAATATAAAGTGAGGAATTCATTTAATTGTATGAGGCTGAGAAAAGTTTAAAGTAGAAAAGTAAAGTTCAATTTACCCACAGCGACACTGTCGTGATATTTTTCAAATTATTTTCGATTTATTTTTGCAAATATTTTCACATTATATACACGCTATCGATGAAAGGCGATGGTGATTAACAAAAATTCAAGTACTTAAAAATTACCTGATTATTTTCGTAAATAAATAGAGAAGAGTACTAATTTTCATCGGATAATTATTTTCATTAAAATAATTTTATGAAAGGTCGAATTGACATCTTGACAGTAGGCTATTTTGGATCCTCAACTGCGATTTGTGACTAGTGGACCGTAACGTTGGCTACGACTGGACAAATAAACAGTGAATGTATTTTTAACATTTTCTGACACCTATTTCACTCTTCTGTCAGTTCAGTGGCAGGACCAAGACCAACCCAGGCAAGATGAACCATATCTGCATTGCATTGGTGGTGAATGTAGCAGTTTCTGACTTGGCAATAAATTATTACAAGAGTAAATGTGTGTCCTATGGTAGATAGATACAGAGGGGAGAATTTTTGTTAAGAGAGGGAAGCAATGCTTTTACAGCAAATTATGCAACGATAACTTATTATTGAGTCGAAAAAAATTGCAGTTCCAGCTTTTAGAACTACATATCCACCGATAGATTTTCTATAATGCTTGTCATTTGCCCAATCTGAGTTACAATAAATATACATGGAATCATAGCACCTATCAGAAAATCAGAAGGTAAAGATAAATGCAAGTATTCAGCAAAAAATATGTTATATAAATAAATAAACACAATAAATATATATGGAATCATAGCAGCTAGAAAATCAGAAGGTAAAGATGAATGCAAGTATTCAGCAAAAAATATGTTTTCCATGTAGCATGCCTCGGAAATCTTGCTGGATTATGGGTTTTCCCGAAAACGGGAATTCCAGATTCAGGGTACCCAACAGAACTGAATTTAAGCTATGAGTCACAAGGAATAATAAAGAATTGTTATCAGTAATTTATCTCTCCCCTTCACTGGCGACTTTGATCTAGAAGAATAGACACATATCAGAGGATTTCTGCTCCGAACAGAGTAAAACAAATAAATATTAATAGGTGCTATGATTCCATATACATTTATTGTGACTCATATAGGGCAAATGACAAACATTATAGAAAATCTATCAGTGGATATAATAATAATAATATATTTATTTGCCCAGCGATTGAGTTACAAGGTTTGTACACAATATAAGGCACGTCAAGAATTATAATATGTAGTAGAAACTATTTACAAAGCGGACAGCATTCCAACACCAAACAAACAATAATTAACATTAAATCAAAGTAAACATTACAAGGGATCAGCTAAAAACTCATTTACATTGTAATACAGCTTATTAAGCAGAAGATCTTTCACTTGTCTTTTAAAAGATTTGTCATTCAGCGATTTAAAAGATAATGGTAGATGATTGTGTAGTAGAATTCCCATCCTTCTCAATCCATGTAAACATTTTGTGGTCCGGGCATAATCTACATGCAAGTCATTATGGCTTCTTGTGAAATGATGGTGAAAGTCTCGATTTTTAGAAAAAGATGACAGGTTTCTATGGATGTAGATAACAGCAGATAGAATATAGATACAAGGAATAGGGAGAATATTTAGTTTTCTAAAAATAGGTCGGCATGGGGCATTGTAGGGCTCTTTAGCCATTAGACGAACAGCTCTTTTTTGTATTTTAAAAATAGATATGTAGTACTAAAAGCTGGAACTGCAATTTTTTCGACTCAATAATAAGGTATCGTTGCATAATTTGCTGTAAAAGCAGAGAAAATTGAAATGTATGAGGCAGCAAGGGAGAAAATATGATTGATGTCAAACACTGATGAGTTGGGACTGCGTAGATTTTCTGGGATACTTTGAAAAATACATGCTGATAATCATAACTCCTAATTATCCAGGCTCATAATGGGGAGAGGCAGCATGAATAATCGGAAAACACACATAATCCAAATGAAGACACATGTAAAACCAATGAGCATAAAATGGAATTTTTACTTTACCGTGAGCTCCATCTCTTCATTTTCCTTCTTTATGTAAAATGGCCACCATCCTTTCACCCTCTTCTGCTTGAAGATGTTTACCATGGGCACAGATCCGTCCGTCTTCAGCATGTCCAGAGTGCAAAGCTTGGACGATTTGGCCCCTCTCGGAAACCTGTTCAAATCCAACGTTATGGCACCTGCGATAAAAAATAGGGTTCTTTAGCATTGCTTGCACATGATTGCAGGAGGAACAAAAAATAATCGCAACAGTAAGAAACACAGCACAAAATGGAAAAAAAACATGCATACCTTTAAATAACAATTATATTAGTAGTAAGAGAGGCTGGTAACCAAGGCTTCAAATTCACCCTGAAATTTTTAGGAGATGTGATCTTGCCCATCCAAATTTACCCAGTCTCTAAATCAATGCCCCTCCCTCCAACAGCTTGGAGGATCGGAAATCTTTGACCAAGAGTTCTGAAAGTGATGATACCCTCAGGGATCTATTCCATCACAAACACTTCAGATTGATAGTGTTTCTATCCTTCCTCTGATGAATAACACATTCACAATTGAAACAATCACGAATTTGATATGATTAAGTCTGAATTTAGCCAGAATAGATAGATATAAAGGGGGAGTATGACTCCCACCAACTGATGATACAATAGACTCTCGTTAATACGAACAACCTTATTAAGAAGTTGTCATTTTTACTAAGCAAATCGTTGGTCCTGACAAAAAGGCCAATCCAATCTATTGTAAAAGAAATGTTATTATGAAATTTTCGATATGATGAAATTACAAACCTCAGTCCTGGTCCTGGTGGTTACAGAAAGAACTTTATTACGAAGTTCAACAGATCAGAAATGATATTCAGGAGACCTACTCTTACCGCTCGAAAATTGGTCTAGTAAGTCCACTTTATATGATTATTTGATTTTGAACTTTTAGGGATACGAACATTCGAAGAATTCAAGCATGACAAAATTTAGAATTTGGCGCCTTTGGAGTTGGATGATGTGACATGATGTAGCGCAGAGGAACTCGCACTTTGGTCACAGTCTGAACTAAGTATGTATCAATTAATCCGTTGTGAAAACAGAAACTGTTCAGCGTTTTGCCTGCTCATCCTGCCAGCGGACAGCAAATTTTTTTTGGCTCCAGCCACATCGTCTATGACTAGATCAGTTCATCGCAATTGTGAGTTAACGCAAATGTGTATTGCAGTGTGGCATTCCGTAGGATAACCACACTTTCCTATGCCTTGTATAGATTTATCAACATACGAACAAGGTCTCAGAACACATCTTGTTCGTATGTTGAGGCCTTACTGTATTCGAGAAGATAGCAACCCTCGATCGCATTATGCAACAGCCAATGAGTTTGTGTTTCACACATGGATATTGTTGACGCCCGATGGTCATTAAAATGTGAAAACGACAAGAAATTGAAATGAATTCGGAGGGCAAGAGCTAGGCAGTCTGAAAATTGATTCCCTAGGGTCACTTTTCAGGCAGATAACTTCAATGTGAAACGAGAACATTATAAGATATTATTTTGTAAGAAATATACCTCCTTAGTTGCAAAAAAATCTAGAGGGCGCAATTAACTCTATTTCCCAGCAGGGAAAAGTTAGTTCAAAAGATATGCAAAGAATATTCTTCTGATCACCATCTTTAGTGCAAAGAATTTTCTACATGAATGTCCAAAGAGGTGTTTTCCATACTCCACCAGCATCTTGTACTAAATCAACCATCTCTGTTATAGTTCTCTAACTTAGTTCAGTGCATATTCTCAGAATGTTCACCTCGCATATGTTCAAAGTTAGTGCAGTAAGGAACCACCTCTGCATGTTCTAAGCACATTCAATCTGAATTAATGTAACTTTGCAAATAATTTGCAGTACCTATCTCAAACTTAATTCTGCACAAACTATCCCCACTGAGTTAGGTATAAATGATAAGAAGCTATTGTCATATTAGATCCATCTTTCGTCAATTTCATTTCTAAAAGAAACATTCTAACGAACTTTGCTACAACAAACCTCTGGTTTTTCGGTCCCATGAACTTTGTAATAATGAGAGTCTAGAGTACTTAGTACACTCTCATGATGTATTATGTCCTTGCTTACAACTAATGATATCATCTTTAAAATTTTAAGGATATTTGGGAAGATTTTAGTAAACTTTTATCTGCACTTCCAATAATTACTTAATAAAAGACTGCAGAAATCTGATTGCCCATTCATACTTCAAAAGGTTAGTTAATCTGATGAAGGGTTGAGACTAGTGGGCAGAATAAAAGGGCTGGCAACTGGCTGATTTGGGCTTTAAGATGAGGAATTAGCATACTTTGGCAATTTAATGCCACCAAAGAGCTCTATACCAAGAAGCAAACAAGTTTGCATGGTACCCATAACTGGGAAAGCATCTCCTTCCATAAGACCCTGGCATCCCAGGTTTAAATTTAGTTTCCAGAGCTGAAGCTAACCTAAGAAGTCATCTGCAGAGAAATGGTCAGCATCCCACACTTGAAGCTCCAACCTTGCAGGTATTTTACATTCTGTTTCATCCCAAGAGAAGAGTGATTCCTTCCTGGAGATGACGATCTTCTCCTCAGCCACCAAGTATTCAAAAGGGTAAACAAATCGCCAATTGAAGTTGCCCTCACCAGTCAGGGATCGGTAGTGGATGTCTGTACACTGGCAATCTTCAGGACCTTTGAGCCACCTGAAGTAAAAAAACAGAGGATGAAATGCTGTTGAATTGATTGGCATGAAATTGAGATTTTGCTGAATGTAGGATTAAACTCTTGCAAATACAGAAATCAATCCAATAACCAAAAAAACAAATTGTTTAAAAAAAATACAATAGTTAAAAAAAAATTCACTGACAGCAACAGAAGCACTGAATGTGACTTGGTTTCTGCCCCTAAATCTAATTATGCCAGATGACATTTACTCTTAAATTAATATTATAGTTATATGTAGTAACGTGAGACACATCCATGTTCGGGAAAAAAAGAAAAAGAACAGTCAAAAAAAGTTGCCCATTGCCCAATCCTGTTGCCCAATCCAGTTGCCCAATCCTGAATCTATCCTAAAAAATAGCAAAAACACAAAGTGCAAAAATGATGATAAAGCAATTGCTTTGAACAGGATTTGATACAATGAAGTTTTATATTTACTCAAGAGCCAGCAGTGAGGCAGGAAGTGTTACGAGTTAAGGACAAGAAAAACACATGCAAAGAGAGTACAATCCTTGGATGTGCAATAAAATTGCCATGTCACAGTCACTTGTGGGAATGAATTAAGAGCATTCTTCTGTACGTAAGAGGGTTACGGAATATGTAAGCGTTTGAGGATAATAGAATATGATATAAAGGTCAAAGATCTAACTCTAATGCAGACACATCCACATCATTGGAATCTTTCCTTGACTAGAAGCAAGTCAGTGATTTGATTTGGTAGAATACAATTATGACTTTGGTCTTCACCTACCTTAAAAGTTCCCAAGGCAGATAGAAATTATTACATAGTGGTATGTTATTCATGGCTCAGCAACAAGATTGAAATGGAATCAGTGCCTCTTCCAGATATTGACAGATATCTCTTTTAACTGATCAAGAAGCGCAAATTTCTCACCACTCTGTCAGATCCCAACTATGCTTGTCACCAAAATATCAGAGTGACATGAACCGTTGCAACACTGGTTGGAGTTTACAGCAATTTAATTGTATTTTACTTGAGGCTTTGGGTTAGCAAAGGGAGTTCAAGTGTTGACTGATTCTTTGAACAAGATGAAAGAATGATTACAATTCCATATTATTTTATAAATAATAAGAGTCAGAATACACAGATAATCCAGAAAGTGTGCACTTAGCCATTAAGGAGATATATCTTGTCTGAGATTTTAAGAGCCTGAAAAGGGTTGGTCCAACAAGAAAAATGAAGATATAAAAGTTTCAGAAACCTAAAGATGTAAAAGTAATAGCCAGTTAAATTGGAATAGTAAATTATATCGGGAAATTTATTCTGAACCTTTTGCTGAAAAAGTAGCAACAATGCAGGCCAGGGGACTGGATATATTCATTTTTGGGGTCAGCTTCAGTCTAATGCAGAACAAAATTTCCCAGGCAGATTGACTCCACTTTAGTGAGGGATTTACCAAAAATAATATGTAAATATGAATTTAAAAACAAAAGGAACTTTAAGACAAAAAATCTAACCATAATTTATGTTCTGTTCAGTTAGTCATACACAAAGTTTCTGGTAAAGTTGAATAAAATTTAGGGGGTGCTTTAGCTCCTCCCCGGCCAAATGCTTGCAAGGGAGGGGCCAGTTACATGGTTTTTCAGTCACAGTGAGCGGATTTGATTTGGTGGGTGATTGTTGAGCGTTTGTGCTGTGGAGGTATTGATATAAGCATGAAGAGTGGAAATAGAAAGGAATACACAAGGACTGAATATTTAATCACATGTGGTGTATTTTAAAGGAAGGCACATGAGTAGTTGCCATGTGAAAGACTGATAAGATAAAATTTATAACTTATGCTGCTTCCTTTAAAACCCACCATCTACTGATACCACTCAGCCCCATTCTGCCCTTTCCGCTTCTAACCTCACACATACCAAGCAATGTGAGAATAACACAATGATGTCACATGGAATATGACTCAACTATGCTGTGTCATTTTGGACAAGTGTACATTTAAAAGAAGTTATTTCATTATAAGTGTGCATGCAACTAATTCAAGCCTAAATTTAAAGTAGGGATTATGAAGAGAATAGAGTCAGCATGATTAAATTACCCTTTCACATAGATATCAGACATTTTTTCACCCGTGAAGAAGGCATCATCTTCCAACACGACATCATCTGTGTTCCAAATAATTATCCTGAGCTCGTATGATTTAGGCTTTCGGGGTGATATATCAATGGGTGGTCCCGGCAGAGGCATATCCATTGGGAACATGTCAACCCACATTTCCAGTTTCCCCTGAAAGATAATAATACATGCATTATGTAACGCACATGGACTATATAGATGAGTGGAATGTTAGCATGATGACACAATTGGCTCGTTCATCAATTTTACTTCACTGTCATGTGTGATTGAGTTAGAAAAATAAAAAGACACATATTTTTCAGGGGACTCCATAGCCTGCTTCTTAAGCTTTCACGATTAAAAATCAATATCTGCAACCCTTTGTAGATAAGTTGATGACATCATGGTTTTATGCAGAGTGGATCACACTGTTTCTCAGCTACACTAAGTCTCGTGCATAGGCCTCAATTGGTTAATTGTTGTTTACACTCATTTGTGCAATATTTTCCTTAATGAAAGGCTCTCCCTAAACGATTTAATGAGCTAGAACTCTAATGGAGTAATCACCTCATGAAAAGTTAGTAGAAACTGGCATTTTCTTATTTTGAACAAATGAAAAATGGAAAAGATTTCATCATTTCATTCATCATAATCTTTCCCTGCCATCTGAAAAATTCTTTTAGTATATTGAGATTTGGAGGGAATGACTCAATTAGTGTCTTCCAGCAATAAGGAATGAAGTACACTAGTGAGTACATGTACAAATACAGTACTTAGTGAAAGGAGCAGGGTTGTAAAGCTTACATATATTTAAAAATGTTAAACAAAACACTGAGAGTAGTTCACAAATAGAATTTGCCGTATTGAGCAATTGAATATCTTGGGAGCAGTATGAAGCCATCTGCCTCCCTCCTCATCAACAGTCAACTTTCAATATGTTCAGAAAATTATTTTGTAATCTAGAAATTCAACAAACATGTATGTTAAAACTTTAAATTAATTAATATATAGGTACATACATAATCTCTTTGATAGAGAGATTGTGATTCTACTCACATTAGACAGCTTAAATAGAGTTATTACATATTACTGTAAAAATAAATGAAACACTGCCTGGAAAATTTGAGCATAAATGTGAAATTAATTTCTTTTTATAATTCTTTCCGAGTTTTCAGGCTCTTTATACAAAATGAAGATCCATTTCAAGATTTTTCAAAATTATTTGTTCAATAATAAGCATGGAAATACAGAAATTTTGAGTGGTATTAGAATTCAATAATCAATAAATCGATTAAATACCGACTTTAAGAAAATGCATCACTTATCGCCAACAATTTCAAAATACATAATTAATAAATCAACTGTTTTGACCCACCCTACTTTGCTGCTATCATTTATATGATTCCTAAGGCACACTTTTAACATCATTTCTCTGCACAGTTTTTACTTTTAACTTCAGAATGATTAACATGGAGGATTTAAATGATATTTTAAAAAAATAGTTGATTTGGATCTGGTTCACCTGTTCAATTCCTGGTTTTTCTGGGTTGTACAAAGGCCTTGTTTCAATGTGCTCAGGCACCAGCATACAGCCAATCCGAGGGATCTCTTTCCAGTTGAACAATGCTTTCAAAGCCAAGTGTTCTTCCAACCCTGAAACAAAAAAATAATGATTGGACTATATGTATGCAGTTCATCATTGGGTGATTTTCTTCTCCATTCAATTAGTTCAAAAAAGATAAGTTAATTAGGTTTGGCATTTGTGCAAATAATACATAGATTAGGAGCACTGTCATTAAAAGAAAGCACTGGATTAGAAATGATTTAGAGATGGAAGAGGAGGCCGAAGTGCTGCTCCACTTCCTGTGAGCACAGATCCAAACCCTAGCAGGTATTTTCAAAGAAAGCAGAAAGCTCAATGCCAGCATACCGTAAGGAGAGCACTTGTCCTTCAAAACTCTCATTGAAGCCTGCATACATGACGTAATCCTAGACAATATGTGTGAGGATGTTTCTTTGTATTTTAGCAGTATTTTACATTCCACTGTACACAGCAGATGGCTGGTTATTTTGCAGTTACATTTGCTAGAGCATTCAATCATCTGCTAAAAGATACCCACAGCAAATAAAAAATACTTCACCAAGGAATTGAACCCAGGATCCATCCAGGATCATCAGTCAAGCGTGCTCTACCCTCTGAGTTACACATATACAGCAGACTCCCAATTATCCGGCAGCGGTTTATCCATGTTACGGCTTATCTACACTTTTTCAATATTTTCCACGATCTTTAAAAAAATTAAAATGACGCAAAAGTACCAGGATATTTGCATTTTAATGCTTGGCTTCATCGGACTAATTACATATTTCTATTGGAATTCCCTTTGTAAAATGGAATTATTTTATTTACTTGCTGACAAGGAATGTTTCGAGTCTGCTTGGATGCCTGCTCTAGCAGTGCAATAACCATGGTGACGATGATCAGCGGCGGGATAAACTCTTCATTAATTTTTAAAGATTCTTCATTGTTTAACCAATCGTAAATTAGGAAAAATGTCATTAACGATCTTTAATTGCATATTTCATATCACAAATTTGCAATTATTGCCGTGGCCTCATATGCGATTGAATACGGCCCAAGGGAACTGGAGATTTTGCCGCACTTGGGCATGTTTACGCCGCGACAAGTAAAGGTCAAACTGGAGAGAACAAGAATAGTAGAAGTGAAGAAAGCTAGGGAAGTGGAAGTAGAGATTGCAAGAGTTATAGTTGGGCACTCGCCTGCATACATGAGTTTCCATAAGTCCTATAACCGATTTCCTATATCTAATTCTGCGCAATGGTGTGATTGCACACCCGTTGCCTTCATGGGAATTCCATGTCCCTGTTTTCCAAGGACCGCAGTGCCCGATCATGCTCAGTGATCACAGATCCGCATCCCAAAGCAGTTACATCCTGGATAACTTGTGCGAGACGTGACTACACATCGTGGTGCCTGAAAGTGTAGTTTCCAACATCGAACAGTGGTTTTGAAGCATTCTTGCAAACCACTTTTCTGAATCCGTGATCTTGCATTCATTGATCCAGGTATGACATGGAGCAATAAGAATGCGAGTACAATCACGTTTTCGCTGCTAAAAAGATCGTGGCCGGGAAAAGAAAGCCCTTAACGATTCCGTTAACACAAGAACCGCTGAACTTTCCAACCCCACCGAAACCGCGGCATGGGACTTTTTTGTCCCATTGACAAAATACGTTGATCCTGTCATGTTTAAGTATAATTGACGTTTTTTTGTGGTTTGTGTGAACAAAACACATGTTTAGGTAATGTTTAAAACGTTATTAAGTATAACTAGGAATACAGTAAGCTTATTTTGAAAGCAAAAGTGTTGTTTGTCAAGAGGGGCGCAGCACCAGGCAGAGGTGATGCAGCCGGCGCAGTGCACAGATTATTCCCTATCTACAGATTACAGATTATTCGGTATCAGTGCATCGATCCCCTTTGTAATAAACTGTTATTATGCTAAATACAAAATAAGTGAGCAAAAAAAACTGAAATTCTGTTTTCCCCATATGGGACAAAAAAGTCCCATCCCGCGGTTCTAGGTAAATTGTCATTTTTCTCGCAAACTAAACATCGTACAAGATTTTCGATATAACCATTCAAAAGAGCATAAAAAATGAGTAAAAGTCAGTTAATTTCAGAGGGATCAAACCACTAGTATATGAATGGCAAACATTTGCAAAGGGCGATGGGACAAAAAAAATCCCATCTGCGATTCAAGTGTTAAGCAATCTTAAATAACAGACAATGAGCATTAATGATATTTAATCGTTTGATTTATATAAATAATGAAAATTAAATGATATTTAAGTGAAGGTTTGGATTATTCATGTTTTCCGATTATTCGTGCTACCCCTCCCCATCAATAGCCCGGATAATCAGGAGATGTAAAAAAAATTTTTAAGACACCTGAATTACCTTTTCCATTGATGTTGCACATTTCTTCATTCGTTAAGCTAAATGTTTTATTTCCAATTTTAACCTTTCCATTGGAGTAGGAAGGCCAGTCAATTTTCCCATCCTTGCAGAGTTTTGCCAATATCTGAGTTGGCTTCATTGGGTCTCGCCACCGATTGTATCCATTGCTGCAGATAAAAAGAAATCAATTCAACAATATATTTCTCCCACTCAATATACATATATACTTCACTCTCAATCATTTGAACAAAGGTTTAAATAATGAATTTTCTAAGAATGGGTCAGATCCACATTTTAATCAGTTACTAGTCCAGTTTGGTTTCTCTCATATGCTCTTGGTCTCAGTCCTGATTCTTAATCCAAGTGTTTAAATGTCAAATATTAATTTACAAAATCTATTGGTGATTTTTGTTTGTGTAATAAAAAAACAACCTAGAATAATGCACAAAGATGAATCTCAAAAGTGATTGGTTTGACAGAATCACTCTGTTTACAGTAGGTACTTTAATTTATACACAAAAAGAGTTACCTACATACCAAAATGCATCTTCCATAAATTTTTCTGGTACCCATTTTTTTTGCTTGGGTTCCACTAATGGCTCAAAGATAAGGAATTCATTGAGCCAATAACTAAGGAATCAAACCCAAAAAACAATCTACCATATATATTCATAATGAAAGCTTACTCTTCATATTTTTTGGCTATTCCACAAGTTGCTCTGTGCCTGCTATAAAAGCGATTTTCCAAGTCAATCTTGGTCTCTCCGATCATGTCATCAGAGCCCACTAGGTCCCAGTCCAATATCTGCACCGTGAGGAGAGAATCCTGAGGAAATGTAGCTTCAAATTCAAAACATCTAGAAATGCAAATCATTTTCTGTTATGGCTATAACTATAATCATTTAAAAAGCATTAGGTCTAAAACAATAAAACATTTGTAAGATGGAGAAGGAATGAGAACGATACAAACTTTCCAAATACTGGATTGAGCTGCTTGGAGATGTAATTTTCTTTGTCACTGATCCTCTTTGAACCTAACTGCAACACAATGTAAGGATCTGCTTTTCCATTCAAATCCATTGGGTGCAAGTCGTTTGCCTTTACTATGTACACTCGGACAAGAACATGAATTGGGTCGTTGGACGGCAAACCTTGAAAAAACCCGTACTGAGGATCAAAACCCATTATAGTGTGGTCCTCTATATCTTTGGGCAAAGGCCATTTGTACACTTTGATGGCACCCTGTGAAACAAATAAAGGCATTGATATTATTATGATTGATTCAAACAAATTTTCACTAGATGTGATGCAAAGAAACACAACACTGAGCAAAAGTGGACACACATTTTTTGGCAAAATTTTTGATACTTAGGTGCACTGTTATAATATATAGTCATCATCATCACATGTCAACAATACTAATACTTTACACATTTCTCCACTCAACTCTCCAATAACCCATCTATTCACACCCAGTATTTCTTATCTTCATCACCCTTCATTTTCTAATCCATATTTTATACTAGAACATCCTTTTCTGCTCTGTCAATCCAATTGTACTTCGACGCATGTTTTCATCAGACCATCATGCCTCAAGATATGGCCAAACGAGTAATTCCATCATCTTCTTAAGGCCGTTTTACACGGGGCACGGAATCGCACAGATTAGAGCTGCATTAATTTCTAAAATGGTGTGGAATTGCGCGATTGCATGAACGAAATTAGAACGGGCTATTTTGCCGTCTCACATCCACGCATTCTCGCATGTGTTCTAGCAATTCACTGCTTTACACGACGCAATTTTGATTGCGCCTTCGCACGTACGTCAGATTGTGCAATTCCGTGCACTGTGTTAAACGATCATTAAGGTTTGCAAAGGCTCATTCTTCCCTACTCTGCTTAGGAATTACTCATTGCTCTTTCAGTGGATACATTTTATCTTCATCATTCTTTAGTAGCACCACATTTTGAATGCCTCCACCCTTGATTTATTCCACTACCACTTAATTTCTAATGCATATAAGAAAGCATGTATAAATTTAAGAATGAAAAAGTTCACCAAAAACTACTTGAGTGTCCATTATGTGTTCTGTTTAAGTGTGTCACCTGTAGAGAAAATTTATATCATATATGTAATACAGCAAACTCCCGATTATCCATGCTAATGATGGGGAGAGGCCACACGAATAATCAAAAAACAAGGATAACCCAAACTTTCAATTTAATTTCTTTTTGCGTTCATAATTTATGCAGATTCGTGATCCCCGAGCACAATCACTCACCTCGATGCATGTATATCAGGGACACGGAGTTCCAGTGAAAGCAACTTGCACGCGATCACGCTATCACGCAACAGTGGCTCTAAGAAACCAGTGCTTATAGCAAACTGTCCTCGTAGGCTAGTGCCCGGCTGTGACTCATGCAATCTCTACTTCCTTCATCTCTGCTTCCACGACCCCTGCTGCCATCACTTCTACTCTTCCTTTCCTCTCTCCAGTTTGACCTTGACTAGTCACCAGCATGAACATGCCTGAGAGTAACGAAATCTCTCCATCCCTTGGGCTGTATTCAACCGCATGTGAGGCCATGGCAATAATTGCACATTTGTGATTTTTAACATAATTTAAAGATCATTAACAACATTTTTCTTAATATGTGATTGGTAAACCATTAAAGAATCTTCTAAAATTAATCAAGAGTTTTTTTCCTGCTGCTCATCGTCTCGTGCAATGCTAGCCCAGACGTTCAAGTAAACTTGAAACATTCCTTGTCAGGAAATAAGTAAAATAATTCCGTATTACATGGCGAATTCTAATGGAAATAAAAACTCAGTGCAGCTTTTCACTAAAATGCCGTAATAACATTTTTCTGCGTCCCATTTTACTTTTTAAAAGATCCCAAAAATGCGTTCAATGGGGTAAGAAACTCATGCACGGATAATCTGCAAC
This sequence comes from Ischnura elegans, assembly GCF_921293095.1. Lineage (NCBI taxonomy): Eukaryota > Metazoa > Arthropoda > Insecta > Odonata > Coenagrionidae > Ischnura > Ischnura elegans. Next base: position 48,344,481 of record NC_060250.1, on the reverse strand, counting down.
ATGGATAAACTGCAGCCGGATAATTGGGAGTCTGCTGTACTTGTTTTATTTCACTGAAAGTCTCTTGAGTTACCTTGAATTTTCCCACCACTCTGCTTTCATCTTCAAGTTCATCGCCAGTCTTCTTGCCTCGGTATAAGTCAAAAGTTAACAGCCACTCTTTAAAGCCATTGTATTCATTTTGAGATTCAAGCTCATTTGGATATATCTGAAAAAAAAGAAACAAATTATACAAGGCAAAAAAAGAAAAAGATGAATTACATAAGAAATTGTTAAGGGCATCAAAAATGTAAACTCTACTTTGGCAACTACACATAAGGCAAGCTTAAAATCATCTCTGCGAGCCAAGATTTTCTTTCTCTCTTTTATGTTCTGTAGTACTTATGGAAAAAAGGAAATCCTGATTGACGAACTTTTATTACAGTTCATTAAAACATTTCAAGAGTTTGCTTTCACTTAAAATTTCATACATACATTGATTACAGCATCCCTGGTACACGAAGAAACAAATATCAAGAAACCATTGCCACTAATGAACAAAAAGCTTGATAGAATAATGCAAAATACCAAAAGAACTACAACTGGTTGTCCACTGCTTAAAAATTCCCTGATATTCCCAGGATTATCAAGGGAAATGATTAGTTTTTTTTAGGATGCAATTCAGTACTAAACATAAGCATTTTTTAGGCAAATAACATTCTTGAAGAAGAGTAACTGACAACAGGAATGCACGGTTGCTTTGTCATTTTAAAGCTAAACTGTAATATCTTGATACAATAGAAACTTATCTACTCATCACCCAATTTAGATAAGGTTCAATACAGTGTTCGCATGTTCCATAATATTTCAGCTCACATAACAATAAACAAGAAAAATAAAAGCACCTGTATCATCAGATTAAGTGCACACACCATTCTGCTGATTAGTTTGCAAATATGAGCTCTAAGCGTAAGAGTAACTGGTAAATAACAAGTAAGCATCTAAAACCACAAAGAGAAAATTTTTGTAATGGAAAGTTATTGAAAGAGTTTTTTTGCTTTGCCATGAGTGGGTTGCGAGCATTCCACATTGTTACATTTGATCTTAGGTTTGTTCCAAATCCTCTTTATTTTCTTTAAGATACAGTTCCTTTTTGCCTCACCACTTCGAGCAACTTTCCCTTTTTTCTCTCCCCAAAATAATCCCCCCTCTCCTACTATGACAACTCCCCATCAACATCAATAATGAAACATCAAATGTTAAAACTTATTGGGCTAGTTTTTGCCAGATGCTGTATACAACAAAAGTTGACTTTTTGTGACACTAGCTGAATCGTTTGTCTTTTCTGAGTTTTCCTGACTTGTCTCTGATTTTTTTCAAGTTGTTTTATAGAAGACCAAAATTCCCTGTGTATACATAGTTTTACAGGTTAGCAAACATCCTGCTCTGACCATGCCTCTCTAACAAGAAAAGGAAGAGGAGGAAAAGAAGAGAGTGTTCACACCTTCATGAGTGCAGTCTTCAGGATCTGCTTTCTCCTCATACTCTTGGGACTGAGGCGAGCGGCCAGCTTGGACGACGCCCCCTTGGCTCCGCCCCCACCTCCTCCCCCCCTCTTTCTCCCATCCGATGATGATGATGCCCTCATGTCCTGGAACTTGCTCTCCTCCAGGTAGATGGGCAACGCTCCATTATTCTGCTCACTCTCCATTTGCTGCGTCTCCTTCCTTGCCACTTTGCTCTCCTGCAATTTCCAATTAACCTTCCACTTCATACGAACCACCAATGATTAAGTGATACACTAGATCACGTAATACATTAATCAGGAGCACATGCTTTTGTAATAAAAATTTATGAGTATTACAGTATTTGTCCGAATATAGTCCCCTCTTTTTTTACAATACACTACTTATATATTAAGTGATACACTATATCACGTAATACATTAATCAGGAGCACATGCTTTTGTAATCAAAATTTATGAGTATTACCGTATTTGTCTGAATATAGTCCCCTCTTTTTTTACAATACACTACTTATATATTAAGTGATACACTATATCACGTAATACATTAATCAGGAGCACATGCTTTTGCAATCAAAATTTATGAGTATTACCGTATTTGTCTGAATATAGTCCCCTCTTTTTTTACAATACACTACCTACTTATATATTAAGTGATACACTATATCACGTAATACATTAATCAGGAGCACATGCTTTTGCAATCAAAATTTATTAGTATTACCGTATTTGTCTGAATATAGTCCCCTCTTTTTTTACAATAATGCCCGTGGTAAAAGTAAAGGGGGAACTATATTCAAACCCAGTTTTTGTATTTTCTCCCAAAACTCAAGCCTTAAAATTAGGGGTGGGGGGGGGGGGGGGGGGAGGGGGACTATATTCAGAGGGGGACTATATCCGGAGAAATACGGTATTTCATGTTTACATAAAATCTAGAGAAGCACTTCATGAGTATTCAATACACTCCTGTTTGATTCATGCTGATGTAAACCAATGTACACACATCATCAATGAATCTTTCATCCCAATGAGATCTTCAACTCAGACCCAAAATTGAAATTCAATGAACGATTTAGGTAGATTTGCAGGAAGAATAAGTTATGATGAAAAAGTAATAAGTTCTTCATTCAGTGATTCTGTCATGAGTTGAAAATAAATCTAGGCCCCCTCCCAACAATTTGGATCTCAAAGTATTGTAAACAAAATAAAATATAGTTTCCTCCCTTCACAAAAGTTTCTCAAAATTGTTAGAAGCTTCTATACAGTACATGATTATTACAATGATTCCAAATATTTCTTCCATCATTGCTATTTCCTAAAATTTGCTTAGCTGAAGTGTAATAGTAACTGACGGGCATTTTTTTTTTATTTTCAACCCTCCTCAGTATAAAAAGTCACTGCGTGAGAGCCAAGAGTTGACCCAGAGTTCCAAAATTTGTTGTGCATTATTTTGACTAAGTTCCATAACCTTTTTTTAAAAAAGGGAAAAAAGAGCAAGGTTTCCAAGAAAACCAGTGATATTTTTCCCATCTGCCCCAAAAGAAATTTCCCATTACTAAAAGGATAATGACTTCCGAAAAATAGCTTTACAGGTCACGTAGCCATCGTTTTCACTGCAGATCACTGACCTCGATCATTGCCTCAATGGATGCAAAGTACTTGGTCCACCAATCTCGACTCTCCTCATCGTCATCTCCATCGTCCATGCTCATTTTCCTCTTCTTGTTGGCTTCCGTCTTCTCTTTCTTGGTCGGGTGGCTCGTTCCCTAAAATGTATGTAGCCACTGTGAACAATCTCAATGGTTGGCAACAGCTACTACGCACTACTTCTAGACTTTACCTTGTTAGCAATGGTATTTAAACAATGGAAAGGAGTGATTAACTGAAAGATTTGACAAGATTTTTGCTGGCACAAATCCAGTCAAATCTTTCAGTTAATCACACCTTCAAAGTCAAAAGATTAAAAATAGTATTAGGGATAGGTAGTCTCGGTTCTTTCGTGCATGCTTTCACCAATTATTGAGGGTAGAACTGTAACTGATGCCAAAAACAACCAGTATCAAAATACAGAGGTGGCGGAAAAACTCTTATCAACCATGTTTACTCATTAAAGGTAAGGTTTTGCAAAAAAAATATCTATATTCCATGCCGTTGAAGATATTTTACATAGAATTTAAAACTATATGTAAGTATTTATTTAGCTTACTGTTTTCTAGAGTCAGTAAACATGATTGTCTGAAGTCGCCCAAACAATACAACAGCCGTATTAGCCATTAAAAAGTCACCTTGACTCACAGTCTGGCTTCCAAGGTCATCCAAAAGAGATTTTATATACTATCTAATATGCAAAAAATCCACTACTCTGTCTAATATGGCTTAAAATCAATTCAAATTTAGTAGATATTCTATCTTTGACTAGTACATTAAAAAGAGGAAAGTAATGCAATAAGTAAAAATATTCCTCATCGTTAATTAGGTTAAAGAAATGTGCCATTAGGTAGGCAACTGATTTTCTAATAGACCAATAGAGTAGCCACAAACTCTGTTAGGAAACACGAGAAGCAAATCGAACAGACTATAATCCACTCCCTGAAAAATACATCGTAGACTCTCTTTATTACGAAGTTCATGGGACCGAAAAACGAAGTTCATATGAACGTTTCTTTTAGGAATCGTTGAAAAGAAACAGTTTCTCAGTTTCCTGTTTATATATATAAATACTTTTCAGTTTCTCAACAGAAGAATACAGCATGACGCAATCGAGGGTTGATATCTTCCTGAATACAGTAAGTCCGAATACGAGCTAAATACATCCCAAGACCTTGTTCCTAAGTTGATAAACCTACAGTCCGGCTGCCGAAGGTTGTCTGATGATCTGGGTCGGGTTAAGGGGTAAGGTTGCCAGGTAAGAAAGGGAAACGCCTACAAAGGGTTCTGTGAAGAAAGTAGCCGAAAGGGACGACGAGTGTGAAGGACCCAGAGGAAGAATTACCTGGCTTAGTGATTCGAAGAAAGAGCTTGTTTTGGTGGATCAGGCTTATTTCAGTACTCCTTATGCATTTGACAATGGTGTGTGAATAGGCGAAGGTGCGGTACGTTTGGGGGACAGCGATTGGCTGTAAACTGTACTGGCCCAGGGTTATCCGCCCCTCCTATTGTGCCATCATCGGACAACTCTCGCCGGCCGGACTGAATGCGAGGAATCGAGGAGTATGAATGAATGAATGAATACTTTATTTGATGCTCTGGGAAACCCATAAGAGCAAAAAACCTAAATACAATTAAACATTCTGCTCAAAGATACAATAATTATGAAATAGCACAACATAAACAAAATTAATCAACTCAAAACAATACATTTACGGTTTTAAATATTCACAGTTTACTCTTGAAAGATTCCGGGGTGGAGGAGCATTTTATTAAGGGGGGTAATGAATTCCAAAACTTAGAAGCAGTGATCTGGAAGGAATTTAGGTATAGGTTGGTACGGGCTTGGGGTATATGGAGAAGGTTAAGGTCAGACCGGGTTCTTTCGAGGGAAACACTAGTCCTGTAAGTGAATAAGTTATACAGGTATTCGGGCGTTTGAGTACGAAATAGGGAGAACAGAAGAGACCCCAGTAAGTACTTCCTTCGGGAGCCAATAGGCAGCCATTTCAAGGCAACAAACTGCTCGACTAAAGTATGGTAATCCTGCAGAATGCAACACTGAATTACACATATGTGCTAACTCACGATTGTGACGAACTGATCTACCTGGCGTGCAACGCATCCGGAGCCGAAAAAATAGCTCCCCACTGTGACGGGAAATGGGCGAAACGCTGAAAAGTTCCTGAATTCACGCCGGATTCAATCATACTTTGCTAAGATTGTCCCCACAGTGAGAGTTCCTCTAAGCCACACCGCGTAGCATTGGCCAAATCGAAAGGCGCCAAATTTGAAATCTGAAAATTTTGAATGCTCTTATCTCTGAAAATTCGTAAATCGAATTTGCATAGGAAGAGGATTAACTGTATGTCCAATTTACGAGCGGTTATGAGTAGTCACCATGACTCCACAGGAATGAAGCTTATTATATGATGTAGCGTGTAAAATGAATAAAGAACCATAATTGACGCTCTAGGGCACAGTACACAAGAAAAAATTAAACGTGGCGCCATTATTAAAACTTAGCGTAGTGAATCGCCACCTAAATACCGTCGCTTATGCGTGTTACTTCGTAATAAAGTTCATTTTTTAACCGCCGGGGACGGGACTGATGTTCGTATTTTCGTAAAAACTAAAATTTCGTAAAAACGAAAATTTCGTGACAACGTTTCTTTTACTACAGCTTGGATAGGCCTTTTCGTGGGGACCAACGATTTGCTTCATAATAACGAAGACTTCGTTATAACGTTGTTCGTATTAACAAGGCTCTACTGTAGTTGGAACACAATGGAAGAGTGAATAAAAATATGGATATGACTTACATAGTCCAAGGATGCTTGAGGATGTTTCAGAAGTAATGGACTTTGCTCTTCATCATTGTCAAAGGCAGGACAGGCACCATTTTGCTGATTAGGAATGGTTGGATCAATACCTAAACAGGTGAAACAAAATGTTATAATTGTCAGGAGATAAAGTCAAACATGTGTATTCATAAAATTGAATTAAGGGTACTATTGACTAGAATCAGGGGTGCTTTTAGATGTTTGTGATGGAGGGGATATGACGAACAAGGGAAATTAAAACTTGTAATAGGAAAAAAACTTATTTCATTGTCTTTAAAAAATGTTTCAGCGCAGTTCGACTGTTCTTGAGTGCCAAAAGTCTTATTATCATATTTTTGAAACTATCTTTCTTCAGTCTAGTTTGTCACAATCATTCTCCGCTCATCGACTTAATTTATTCTTTGTGCATTTACTACTATTGTTCAATCTTGCATAATAACCAATCAAATAAGATAAGAATACATAAAAATATGACTGATTACGCATTGTATACAAGGCTAATTCAATAACAAGCAATGATTAGCTTTTGTGTTTATTGACCAAGAAATAAAACATGATATTCCAGAGTCCCTCTATAGTTGGCCATTACACTCTACAGTCATATATGTGGGTAGCTGTCATCACTAAAGCTATCTTGGGATAATTCTAGTACTGCAGTTATTACTAGATTTTGGGGATCTTCAACACCAGGTCTGGAAGGATTTGATTATTTTCTGATCTGTTCATAGGAAGGAATTTACAGGATGCCAGATTGGTGTGGTGGCCAGAGTGTTGGCTTCACATCCAACGGGTCCAGGTTTAAACCCTGGCGATGGCATTGAATATTCACAGCCCAATCCCTGCTAGAGTGTTTTATGGAGGGCATTTAAAGTACAGCATTTTATCCCACGGATGGGACGCTACTCTGTGCCTTGGTGCCTTTCATTAAGAGCCAACTAATGGCTGTCACTAGATTTATTTCCACCCTTACTTCCCTACCCTTCCCTCAGGACACAAATGACCTCAGCTGTTGGTTGCAAACTCAAAATACCAAACTATATCACATTTTTGGATTTCCTGAGATCCCTCAGAGCTGGATGAAGCAAATATTCAAAATAAACTGAAAATCTCAAGTTTTCGGGGGAAACCCTCTTTGGCTTGTAGATTTTAACCCCTTCTCCCCCCCCCAATCTATCTATGAGAGGAGGATAGGTATAATGCTCACCCTGGAGCTGAAGTAGTGACTTCTTGCGTTCCCCTGCCTCCCTCTCCCTCTTGGTCACTGGTGTGTACATGTAGCGGTGGATTGAGTTAATCATATGAGTGCCCACCAGAGTGTAGCGACCAAAGCTACGGCAGTCCACAGCTCGGATGGTCAATGGGGGGCAATATAGTTCTTGCTCAGGAAGTTCCTGCAGATTAAAGAAACTGAATCAATATTGGTCAAAGGCATTTAGGTATCTCTGAGTTTCCACCAATGATGTTTCTTTTTCTCATCAATTAGTCAATCATTAGTTTTTTTACACCATTAATTGAATGAATTTCCCCTATGCTGGTTTTTCTACTTTGCATTGCAATAACCAGTAATGCAAACACTTCAATTAGAGTTGACTACATTATAATAAAGTGCTACAATGAAATTGAAATAAATCAGCAGCTTATTAAAATGTATTCTTTATAGTGATGGGTCGGTTCGATTCCTCAATTCTCGGCCAAGAACCGGAATCGAAAACGAGTACTTGCCAAGGCGAAAAATCGATTCCGATTCCAGCAGTACTTCAAACAACAAAATATACAACCGCGTTTGCAATAGTCATTTGAATTTTCGCGCCACGTAATCGTAATAACAAAACACATATATTCTTGGGATGTGCGAGTACTCGAAAATTCAAGTCGATCGAGTAGTTTGTACTCGACTCGAGCGTTTCGAGTAGTATTACGGATGTCGAGTCGAGTAGTTAAGGTTACAGAGCTTTCGAGGCTAGTAGGTCCAGCAATCTGCCGACAGGAAGCGCTATCATGAAACTCATGTAATAATGCAGTTTTTAAAGCCGATAAGTCATTCTAATGCCTTGGCCTGGTAGTTTCAGCTTGCCGAATACACTGTTGTCGACGTGGGCGCTGAATACCTTTACGCCAGCCGCGGCGGCCGATCGTCTTCCTACCCCGCGCACACTAGTCCGAAATCGGAAAAAGCTGGTATAAAGTCCAAAATGACCTTTTTGGGGATAGAGACTTGAAACTCAGCGTAAATACTCATAAATCATTACCAAATATTGATTTATATGCCATTTTACATAAATTCGAACCTTTAGTGAGATACACAGGCCCAAACATTACCAATTTTTCAATGCCACGCGAGATATCGTTTTTCCTCAAAAAATCTTTGAATTCATCCAAGTGGTTTTGCATTGGTGTGAGTTTTATGGAATATACAACGCAATATTCCTTGGATCTGGTGCTTTGCCTGTACTTTCAATGACTTTTGAAGATTTTGGCTCTCATCTGTCTGGTTTTACAACGCAAAATGGCCGACCCGTTTTTCACGTGAAATTTGATATAAAGTAGACATTATCTTTCGTTTACGAAAAATATAACTCGGAAAATTTGAACCAAAATATAAAGTAGAGATTTCTAAAGAGTACTAAGTAGAAATCTTGACAAAAAAGTTTGCGACGAAGGAAATAAGAGCGATTTTTCAATCGCGCGTCAAGGCTGACCTACACGCCGTGGACCTCTGAGGCTCGGTAACTGAGGCCGATTTTTCAAGTTTTTTAAAACATTAGTCTTGAAAATCGTCTTTTAAAGCATGGATAATCGTCTTCATTGACTTAAAACACTAAACTGAGGGTGTTAAAAAGGATTATGTATAGATCGACTAGACCATTTAGCGCATCACTCGAGTGAAAATACTACGGATTGGATATTTTTCGGAACCATCCCACGCGTAAGAAATATGCCTCGGGTATTGAAGATAAGTGAAGAGATTAAGTCAGCATGCTTAAGAGAGAGAAAAATGAACTGTTTCCGTGAAAGGCAACAAGCGATACCCTTTTTCCCTTTCCACCCTCGCCGAGGTGAGTCGCGCGGTAGGGAGAGTTTTCACAACTCAAGGCTCTTTTAGCCTTTTTTATAACTGCGTCCGTCCGATGTAATATTCATTTGTAGCATTTAGTTTCTTTCTTGAACTTAAAAAAGCAAGTGATTTTAAGGTTGATTGAATGACGTGAGAAGTATAGCATTTTTTTGACTCTACAAAACTAAAGTTTAGTTCTATAGTTGTTCGCTTTGTCCACTTGAATTCCAAGAAGATTAAAGATCCAAAAAAATCGTTGATATAATTTTTAATAAAAATTACAAAGTCTCCGAAATCTTGCAATTTTGGTGGGAAAGTACTTTCCCAATAGCACACATGTTTAGCAAGAGGCAATTTTCTCCAGGCAGTAATACTGTAACATGGAGACGTCAAAACCTGCTGGCTGAGCATGTAGAATAATTGGTTTTTCTGCTTGAGAATTTGAAAGGGCCAAATATTACATGATTCATATGCGTAGTATGTAATCTTTATTACAGCTATGAAAATCTCTGTACTCAGGGCTCTCCCTTGTAGTTTGGATATATATATAGTGTCGACATATTATGAGTGCGAATATTCTAAAGTAATACCTATCATGTAACACCACTTTTTAGGTATGTTCTGTTTTGAAATTTAGCTATTATATTTTAATTACATAGTAATTATATGAAAGATGCTTTTGTCAATTGACTCTTTCACAGAGTAATATTTTTAAAAGTGGTTTTCTTGTTGCCTGGAATTAAGTGATATTTTTCTTGGAGCCTATGGCATCAGAATCGATGGAATCGGTATCGGTAGAATCGGAATCGAAATGCCGGAATCGGAATCGGGATCGGAATCGATAAAATTTTGGAATCGACCCATCACTAATTCTTTAACTATCAAAGAAACTCAGGTGAATGCAGACTCCTAGGTTGACTTTAAGGTGGGAACCGCTGACACTGAAAATATGAATGAATCCTATGACATGTATCCTTATTCAAATAAAATAGCATAGGAGTTCCAAAATCCAAAATGATTAAGCTAGTAAACATAATAAATAATTTACTAACATCATTTTGGACATTCTCCATCTCTTAGATAATCTTTAAGCTTTGCCACAAACAGCCACCAGAGTAATGATGTGATTGCTAATTTACCCACTTCTAATTCAGCAACATAAACCGAGACTATAACTTGAGCAAGCATGATATTAGAGCATGGTTGGATAAAAGCTTCAGCTTCGTTTCAAAAAACAAGTTGAATGCCCTTTGATCCTACCCCTACAAAATCAAACTGTCAAATTGCAACCTCTCCAGCCACTCACCAAGTCTAAAAACTTGACTGGCATGCTGAAATTCGGATTCTTCTTTGCATTTGGTATGACAGATGAGTAAAGAATGTGTCCAGCACATTCAATGTCAACTCGTGGCTTGTCGACACTCATAAGGTGCACCCTCTTCAAATCCCGCAGACCCCAGAATAGCACTTCAATCCTGAAAATTCAGAGACTCCTGTTAAATCAAATATGGCATTGTAAGTGAAAATCAGTACCTTGGCAATTCTCATGAATTTATTTAAACAACCTAGGCTTCCTTGTTGCAAGGCAAATTCAGGTGCAAACACTCAGGCACCTAGTTTTAACTTGATGATGATGTGCAAAATTGAAACACAGAGTCATTAAATTCATGTGGAATTACCAAATTATGAACTGATTTTCATCACAATGAAGCAAACTACAGAGGCTTGCTTGAAACAACAAAATTTTGCAAATGTGTAAAACACCCTCAGTCAACACAACATCTGTACCTGTATTTGGCGAGCGTTGGCCTTATTCCACTTGGCACCGGCAAAATGGCACCACTCTCCTCATCATCCGTAATTACTATTTCTTTCGGCTCAGGGAGAGTTGGGAAGTTTGCTGATTCCGAGCCATCTGTAACCTGAAATAAATGAAAATAAAAGAAAAATATATTTTCATACTCCTCAAAGAAAAAAGCCATACCTAAATTGCATTCTGTGCTATATTAGCATGTTTCAGCCCTAGGCACATGACACCATTTAGGTACCTACTTGTTTCTGAGTGCATCCTATGCCTGTCCCAATATTGATACCAGAAATTATGATATCAAAAAATGGATATTTTTATCACTGTACACCAGGTACAAGATTAGGAGAAGCCAGATTGAAACCTGCTTCAGCAAACATGTCAAATTCTACCATAAAGACAAAGCTTATATAACTAATGCACATGATTGATATGATGGATGTAGAGGCTGTGAAGGAATTTCACAGTATGTGACATTAAAACAAGGCAACACAAAGATACAAGACACAACTAATATGAACTTGATTAGCAAAAAATATGAAGTAAAAGAGACAAATATAAATGAATGGATTCAGCTATTGGACACCTCTCAACGACAGACATTGTTGACGACAGACAGACAACTGTTGGGGACATTTTTAAAATCCCCAGCAGAGTTAAAAAAAAGTTTTTGCATTAGGACTGAATCTTGCATACTGCACGAATCCTCCCTCCAACAGACCTCTCTATGACCTTATTTTTTCCTCCTTCATGAACATTATTTTCAAGGGTATTTTACCGGACTTGGTGGCAGCATAGTAAAGTCCTCGCCTGCCAAACAAGAGGCCGCAAGTTTGAGTCCCAACTGGGTAGGTTGCCCCTATCAAGGACACAGTTTTTCATGCACGTGTATTTGATAAATTTGTCAAAAACTTCGATGTACAAGGCCAATATGTGATGTTTTCGGTGGTGTGGGAATTTATAAATAAAAGGATTTTCATTAATTTCTCAGAATTGGAACGGTTTTTTTTCATTAAAGTTGAGTTCATGAATTACCACATGAAATATTTGAAATAGTTAAATTGGCTAAGATAAATGACACTCAGGGGGTAAATTATGTCTTGGGAAGTATGAACCCTTATGATTCTGCTGCAGCCACGGACATTTGGTAACACTTAGGGTGGGAAAAAGTATCTTTTGCTGCCAGACCCAGATATGGGTCTTGTAATAATTTTAATACATGACTATACATATTTTTCTGCTGCCTTTAATTCCAGCTTATGAATTCTAGCAAGATAAAACTAACATGAAAAGTTTTGTAAGAGCAAACTCTAACTTAAGGACACCATATGGTTGAGGAGATATTTCCCAGTACCTTTACTGTGTGTAAGAAAGAAGTTTCACTATACTTGCAAAATAACTAAAAGCAAATATTTCACATTAATCTAACAGCTTGACACAAATATATAAGACTGCTGGTATCCTACGGTTTTTCAAAGTATTAGGCCAATCCAATTGAATGGCTGACAAACCTGCAAATGACTCACGTAAGGCAAACAAAAAATTACTTTACAGGAAGGTGTTGGGAATAAAAAAAAGATGCCTAAATATTCAAGTCATCCTAGGATTCTTCAGTAATGCTCACCGCTACCTCATCAAATCACATGCAAGGGTGCTATACATGATAGAAATTTCAACTCAGTAATCATTGATAACATATGTCACACTTCTGGCTTACCTCTAGCAGTTCAAAGGTTGCTAAAAGTTCACCAGCATTGTCTGGTCCTCTGTGGATGTCAAACCATTCAAGTGAAGGAGGGAAGTCTGGCTTGGCATATGGCTCATTTGCCAGCTTCACATGTGGTCGGGCAATTGCTCGACCAATGAATTCTGACTTTCCCTGAAAAATAAAATAATAATTATGATTTATTGCCACAGCACATTTACAAAACACATATTGCAACACTTAATACATAAAGGCCTCAACATAAATAATTAAAGCAGAATTAATAACCTAGATTAATTGTTACTGGATCCAGTCGATATTATCAAGAAGTCCAGATTTTAGGATAGAACTAAAAACACTTTGATTTTATACGCCTGTACCATAAATAAACTTTTCTATAAGCAGTAAAAAAAAGTAATTTACCTAGGATTCGCAGCTATATAATTAGAAAAAAGGAAAATTCAGCATTCAAGTTCAACATTCAAATTAGGGAGTTAAAAAGGTACTAAACATATCTCTACAACTGAATGAACCTTTCATCAAATGGAATTAGGTTAATAAACTCACCACTTGATCTTGATCAAAGAGTTCAACGATTATCGTCGGTGGGTCTTTCTTGATATCATCCCTTGTGCCATATACTAATATCTGATCAAACAGCAACAGTTCGTCCCACGTCGGACTCAAAGTTTCATCGATCACCTGAAATTTTAAGGGATCACCTTACTGCAAAGTGTTTTATAATAAATTAATTGTTTTTTCCAAATTCAATGCACCAAATATATTATCACCTGAGTGCTTTTGCAATATTCTCCAATGATAACACGTGCAAATGGATCTGATAGGCCGGAAGCATCTGACCCAATGAGAGATCTCGCTTGATACATGTGAGCCCAAAGCTGAAAAGTCTATGTAGGAGAAAAACAAAAGTTAAATGAACAAGTCATTCAATCCAAATGCATTAGAATTTGACTCTCACTTATAGTGGCACACATGAACATGGTAATTAGAGATGTGCATGGCAGCTAAGGTGAGATCTCTTGTTTTAATAAAATATTAGGAGGACTAAAGACCTGAAAATATATGAATATTACTATAATTTTCCAAAAATTAAATAGTCCCAGAAAATGCAACACATACAAGAGAATCTTTCTTCATTTAAGACATCACCTTAACATAAATCATACTTCACAAAAATTAAATCCCTCATTTTGCTCCACTTATTTCTTGAAGTCATATTTTATAAAGACAATTAAGATACCAACTGCCTTCCCTGGTCAATATAATAATTATAGCTCTCATTAACTGGAAATGGTAAATAATGCACATTTCACATTCAACTGGCTTATTTATGACCTAGTTTCAAGAATTTGACCATTCTTCAAGTCATAGGTAAATTTTCAAAACCCAGGTCATAAATAAAAACAGTTAAATGATACGAGAGTGGTACCAAAAGTAAGTTTCCGATATTTTTTACAAATAGAAAAAAATTTTAATCGTTATAAATTTTTATATCGTTGAAAAGCTTACACTTTTGCCTATTTTTCAATGTAGTCTCCATTTTTTTCGAGACACTTTTGAAGACGGTGCTCCAGCTTTTGCATCCCTAAGTTAAAGTCACTTGGCTTAGAAACCATCAACACTTCCATTGTTGATGGTTCCTAAGCCAACACCGAGCGAAGTAGTGAATCGCGGATAGGCGGGCTCGAGAGTAGGGGAACCACTGCACACGGCACTGTAATTGGATTTAGCCTAGGACCTTCCCTCTACATTGTAGCTAATTGGGAACCTTACTTTTGGTACAACCCTCATAATTTAACATAATTATTCAATTCCCGCATGGAGATCCTATTAGCCCAGAAACTATATCTAAGTCTCTGTTGCGGCTCTCTTACATGCTTCTCCAAGTAGTGTATGACGTGGGGAGGCATCGCCCGAGGCCGGTCTGCATTCTTCATCTCGTTGGACATGCCATACCCTTTGGGCAGACCACTCACAAAGTTACCCTTGTGCTTGGCAAGACCCAGCCATGCATACACTTGTAGCTTTGCCTGGATGGCCCATCCCGTGGGCCCTGACCCCTTGCGGCCCGGAAGCTGTGGGAAAATCAGCAAAAAAACTTTCAGCCACCATCACCCACCAAATATCAATCGATCAAGATGAGACTACATTCTATATTACCTTGAGAAATAAGGTTTGTACTTTGCCACAGTCTTTGCCACTTTCCTCGTCCACTATTGAGTAAATTAAATCCCTCGATGAGATCCGTTCATAGGCCATTCTCTTCCCTGAGCAAACAACCCATATGAAAACATCTGGCAATGAATGCTGAGGCTGAAAGAGAGGCATATTTGCAATTCAATAGAAAGGAAAAAGTACAGAAAGTAGAGGCATTACCACTAGTAACATCTTGTTTTTTCACAGGTTGGTCAAGCTTGTTTTGTGGAATAAATATCATTTCTTTTTGCCAGCAATTCAGTTTTTGTAATAATCATCATTAGGGCTAAGATGATATCACATAAAGACTTCAATACTTATAATTATTCACCTTCAATAATTTTAAGATTACAATAAGATAAAAATTACGCAAGAAACAAAAATGAGCACCTACATAATATTCTCATTAGGTATTGTTATATGTATATTTATAGGGCTATAATCTTTAAATTGCTTGTTTGTAGGAATAATTATGTCAATTGAAGTCTGATTATGATTACATTAAAGCCCTGACAATGTCATGAATATAAACCAAAACAATGGCAAAATAGAAATGATATCTAGCTAAAAAAAACCAACCCATCACAGAAAATAAGAAGTTATTAACAGTGTTGTTATCACTAGAAATACCATCTATGCATACAGAGGCAGATAAGGTTTGTTTTTTTTGAGGACCGGTTCATTACTTAACGTGGCACCTTAGTGGCATGCTAAACTTCACAGCGATTAAGCATCTGATGTCTAATATGCATAGATAACCAGCTTTTAGATGCTCATGAATTATTTTTAAACATTGTTAAGATAACACATTAAAACTTACATTATAGAGTCACCTTATAAATCACCATCTTTTCAATTTTTCCAGAAATTACAAGTTTTATAAATTTTACATTCCCTGCATCTATAACAACCAGTCTTGAGTGATGATCAGCTGTATTGAGGATGGGGAAAATACCACAGCTACTGTCTACAAAAAAAAAGCAAGACACCTGAGTTTGAGGAACTCTATTGTCTAAACGAAGCAATCAACTTCAATGCAACAAAAATAAAATGATAGAGAATCAGATTGAATTATTTGCTACAAAAAAATTTTGGCCCCATAATATTTCCTAAATTTAATTTTTTCTAAAAAAATTACCTGTTTTTTGCGCATAAAATCAAATTGCCCAACTTGGAGCGCTTGGTATTCCCATAGTTTTCGTTCCAATAACTTGGAATTTTTATTCATTAAAGCCATATCTATTATCAACAGTTTGCCGAAAAGCATTTGTTTATAACACTAAAATTGATTGTTTTGTTGTAAACAACACAAATCTCTGCTAGCTTAAAAACCAATGGGTCAATTGGAAATTGATCGGTACCATGATGTATGCTCGAGGATAAATTGAAGACTGGTTTTTATAAAATATAAAGATTGTCAAAGATATAGATAGAGCTCCTCAAACTCAGGTGTCTTGCTTTTTTTATAGACAGTAGAGACACACATTCTATGCATAACTTACATCTTCAATTAAAAACTTAAGTTTCTGGAGGTAAGTGTGAGCAGTTTTGTATCTATCTTTGAAGGAGCTCTTTGTGACCAAGGCCTTCAGGTTCCTGGACATTTGCCCAATGTGTTCCTGCAATGAGAGAAAAATGCCAATGGTGCATTTTACGTAACTAAAGTTTTCCTGATACCATTGATTAAATAGACTACTCACAATTTCCCTCTGGCAAAGTTTCAACCTCTCCTTGTCCAATTTGGTTTTCCCCATTGTCGCTCCTGTCGATCCCGTGCCTTTCATGATTGAAACATAGCGCCCACACCCCTCAGACAGATCTTCTAAGACAACTTTTAGCCTCCGCTCCATACTGGGATCTTCTATCAGCAAAAGGTGCTGCACTTCAGTCAGACCCTCTTCCTAAAACAGCAAATGCACTCACAACAACAGATAATTTTCAAATGGTTGCGTGTACTAGCAATTATTACCTCCATACAAAAACATTAAGCTATGAATGGTGTTTCTCTCCAAAGTCCAGGCAAACCCATTTTCAAAGATCTAAAAATTCTTGTATACATACATAGTGTATATGTTCTATGCTGAGCTATGTTTACAAAATTAAACCTGAGCTTCTTCCTGGTAAATAGTGAATGGCAGAGCCATAAAGCAAACTGAAGATAACATATTCACTTAAAAACATTTCCCTTTAGCTGCAGCTTAGGGGTCCTAAGCAATTCAACTCCTTCATAAGTAACATGGTATGTACTCATTGACATAAAGGGAATAATGTCAACAAATATATTCAGGGCAGATATTAATGAATATTACTCTTTTCAGCATTTTTTGTATTAAGGATGAAGATTTGAGGTTCCAAAACATCAGAAGGCCATTGATCAAAACTTTTAAGACAATCTATAAATTCTATAAATCTTCCATGCTCAAAAGCCCATTGACAAGAACAATCGGTGAAAGGTATTGGGAAAGAGAAAAATGTGTAAGCCTTTGCTTATGGATCTAGAAAAAGCATTTGACATCATAAAATGGGATAAGATAATGGATATTCTCAAAATAAAGAAAGTGGACTGAAAGGATAGGAGGCTGATTAGGGAATTGTACAAAATCCAGATGGTGGCTATGAAAGTTAATGGAAAATTGGCATAATGGATGGATCTGGGCAGGGGGGTAAGGCAGGGCTGCTGCCTTTCACTCACCCTATTTCATACATATGTATTTACATTGAGGAGGTGGTCAGTAAAACCATGAAACATGAAAAAGAATAGGGATTGGAGGACAAGAGATAAAATGCATCAGGTTAGCCGATGACATGGTGATTCTTGCCAATGACAACCAGGCACTTCAAGGAATGATAAAAAGTTTAGAGGAAGGAATGAAAGACTATGGAATGAAAGTAAATGTTGTGAAAATGAAAGTTATGAGAGTAAGTGATGGTTGGAATGTGAACGTTATGATCAATGGGAAAAAGATAGAGTAAGTTACAGGGTATAATAGATATTTAGGAAGTGCGCTGACTGAAAACTGGAGGAGTGAGAGAGAGATCGACAATATAACCATCATTTATATCTTTCTTAACATTTTTGATTATGATTTTGTACCATTTCATTGACTATAAAGTAAATAAAAATTGCAATCGTCCAGCAATATTACTTGCCCTGCACAAGACTCACCAGTTTGTCCACAATCTTAGCAATAATGTTGGAGTTATACATTCTCCTTCTATAGTCAGGCCACACTGATCGGACGTACATACATGGCTTATCATCCCAGTATGGCAGGAAGTAATATACCCGGTCGTGAGTCATTGGTTTGCAAGGGGAGGTGGTGCTTTGCCAACTAACCGCATGAGTTGACACAGAGTCTGGAATGCAGAAGATTTTGAGCACATTATGACATATTAACAAACGCTAGCTAATTTCATTGATGTGAGCATTACATTACCTAAATTATCATTTTCACCACCAGATTCACTTTCATGAAGTGACTCATTATGACCATCAATTGTGTTGCCAGCATTACCGATGCTTATCTCAAAATAAATAGGCTTGTCTCCAAGCTTCTTATCTATCATTGATGCTTCCAGTATTGATGTGAACAAGAAGAATTCTTCATTTTTGGCATAAGTGGACTGGAATTGAAGGATGTCAAATATTAATTAAAAATTATCACACACCAAAATGATTTCCCACAGTGATATTAAGTCCCTCAACCAAAAAGATATTTTAATAGATAGAATATTAAATAAGATATTTAAATGACAATGTATTAGTACAATTTTGAATTATGAGAAGAACCATTGACATACCTCTGAAATAGGGAAGGTGGGCTCCATTTCCACCTCAGAGGGAGCCACGTCGATGCTGTCACTGATTTCAGTCCTGATGGCGAGAAGAACCCTTGCCCGGTACGAAACACCCTCACCCAACCCCCGGTTCAAGTTCGCTAGGTCATCAATCAAGTGATAGTCTCTCGTTGACCCATACAAATGAACAAACGCAGGCCCAAATGTAGGCAGAAAGCCTTTAAATGAATGAAATAGCCACATTTTTTATCATACACTATATTTATGAACAATTGAAGGAATAACTGTTGATGCACAACACATGCTTACATACCTTTCTCGCCATCATTTGAGATTGTTTTTAAATCAATGAAATGCGTTCCAATGACAGAGTCGTTCACAGGAGCATTGTCTCTGAGCTGAATTTTTATCCTTTGGCACAGTGGGGGAAACATTTCAGAAAATATAATTTGTTCATTCCAAACGGGAGCATAACAATTTTTCTTCACACTTGTTTTTCCCTGAAAGCAAAGAAATTGTCTGTTAAGCCCTCAGTTAACTAAGTAATCATATTAAAGGATCAAAATCGAGCTCTATTGTGAATTACTTTTACAGCATTTCATCAATAACTTGAAAGTTGAAATATTGACAAATAGGTTAGATAGGAGAAATTAATGAAAAGGAAAATAAATGAACATTTACTTAATGTTGCATCCATTGCTCACTATCTGGGAGGAAATTTTTGAACATACGAGGTGAGTTAAGGGCCTATTTAGTGTTTGTGGACAACACACACACACCAGAAAGGGATTGACATCAACACAAGGGGTGAAAAAATGCCATCATAATTATTAGGAATCGACATCTTGAAATGTCAAATATCTAAATTATGATTTGAAGGAAGCCCTGGAGCCTATCCCTAAGTACGCAATTCCACCATCCATATTTCAATACCATGCGATTATGAATAAAACATTGAGGAGGTGGTCAGTAAAACCATGAAACATGAAAAAGAATAGGGATTGGAGGACAAGAGATAAAATGCATAAGGTTAGTCGATTATGAATAAAACATGGATTCCAAATGTATTTGCTTCCCCATAAAACACTTCTCTGACAAGAATGATAATATGCAATGGTAGCTGTTGGAGAAGATCAGCCATGGCTGCCCCCCTTCATCACCTCCTCCTTCTCACCTCTCATCACCCCATATTCCATGATGAATTCAGTGGAAATGCAAAATTTACAAACACATGGGCACAAAAATGAAATCGACAAGCTGCTGCTTCCTGCTACAGAATTTACCGATTATCCTGGCATACGACCCTACCATTGTAGGGTAGTGCAAACTGTTCGTACAATGAGAAACATCTGTAGCATGAGGGATAGCACTTCCTAATGCACATCACACAATTAAGGAAGCACGTGCACGGGCAGAGTCATTCTTGACAGGATGATGAGAATCCCCACAAATTCTTCCTGGCTGTGAAATTGTCAGTATACGCCATGGCATGCAGTGTAAAACTCCTCATCCAGGGGGAATCCTAAACACTTGATACTTGAACAGTGATTTAGCACACAAAAATCACTCTGCTTGTATTCAGAAAGATAATAAGTATCTTCTTTTTAAATATTTACTGTGCTGCAGCTCTCCAGCGCACAAGTACAAGCTGCCACTGAAACTACGTCAGGATAAGACAGTGAATTCCTTCCCCACCAACTGTGATCACACTCACCGTGAGTCCAGCAAACGAGACCTGCACATACGGGTCGACCAAGTCTTTCACCTCGCCAGTGAACGCTTTCCGAACATTTGCAACAATGGAAGAGTTCATCTTGGGCAGTCCATCGGCCCGGTATATCCTCACTATGAAGCGAGCTCTCTGCCGCTCGGCAGGCACTCCATCCGGCAGGAGCATGTTCCTGCAAATAAATATTAGCAGTATTATTTCCTGGGAAAGATTTAACAACCTTGACATTTATATTCATTCATTAACAGAAAACAGAATGGGACTGAGGATAAAAGGCTCAATTCTATGCTCGAAGGCAGGAATCAGAAGTTTTACAATAAACAAACGATAAGCATTATGTACAAGATGACAAAACAAGTATGGCAATTACAAAAATAAATAAACCAGCCTCAGTTTTAAGTTAATGCCTGCATTTTACTTTGATTGAACCTAGATGTGATGCTGAAAAAGGAATTTTTTTTTAACAGAAGCAGATTGGAACCTATCCCTCCAATAATCAACTATTTTTTAAATTTTGCAATCTCTCTCCAAGTGATACTGAGAAAAAATTCTTATCCTAAAAATTTCAGGTAACCAGCATGGATAAAAACCAAATATTGACAAATACCACTGCTATATGACTTTCAGCACTTCGGATTTTTCATCGTATCTTAATGGCATATCACAGTTCAGTATCATTTAATTTCTTCATTGAATTGCCCAACGTGCAAGATAATATGGCTTTATGGTGCAGGGGCGCAGCCAGGAATTAAGGCTAGGGGGGGTTTTAGGCGCAACTAATACTTACGGGTGTGGGGGTATTGCATACCCAACAGGGTAAGCAGGAGTTGCCTTCTCCAAAAAAATTTTAAGAATAATGGTTCAAATTGGAGAGTTTTACGGCTTCCTGAGGGAAATTTGATTAATCCCAACACTATTCTATAAGTAATACTGATCCAAATAAGTAAAATTGATTAAACTTAAAAATTTCTCTGAGCTCTGGGGGGGATTTTATCCCCCAAAATCCCCCCCTCGCTGCGCCACTGTTATGGTGCATTTGAAATGAAATATGTTCATAAATCAAAGAGAATAGAATACTTACGCTTCGATATCGTCTTCATCCTTTTCACTTTTTGGGGGAATTTTAATGGAGTCCCCTTTTCCTATGACACTGACATCACATTTGAGATAACCTTTTGGTCCCCCAGCAATATCATCAGGGTCTGTTAACAACGCCCACTTGTGGTAAAATTGATGATCTAGGGCAAACAACCAAAAGTATGAGTAACAAAACAAAAAAATTAAATAATACAGGTTCATTATTTACAACGTACTGTCTCAAAGAAAGTAGAAGCATGCATTGCTCTCTGATTCAGCAGTTGTCCATATGCCATTCATGACTTTCGAAGAAGTAATTTAACCATCGCTAACTTGTGGGAGGATATTTCACATCCCTTCAACAAATTAAAAGTAAGGCACATGACAAGCCAAATACACAAATAAAACTAACCATAAAAACAAACAATGTCTCCTCCTGAGTTACAAATAAATCTCCATTATCATAAAAAGGGAGACAATTTCAAATTCCAATATTAAATAAGCCTTTAATGCCACTGAAGTACAGTAAAAAACAATGGTACACTTAATAGCCCATGCTCGGAATGATAAGCTCCAAAACTTTTAAAACATCCTTCAACAAAATGGAGTTTGAAGGCACCAATAGAAATAAGTGTCTGCCTTATCAAAACACACGCACACACACATTCCACGGTGAAACAGAATGTCAAATATCTCAGCCTGTTAATTGTGGGCTTATATAGTTATTTGGCATTGCTCTAACCTCCAGTTTATTCCTAGCAGTAGGTATAACTCTGGAGCAAAAGTGCAAAAAGGAATAGGAACACTTAGCAAATGGAACCCATTAAATGCGACAGATATATAATCACCTTTGAGGATGGAAGTAGAAAGAAATAGTAGTTGGCATAAATTCCTTGCGATGGATCATGAAAGGCGTGCAAAGGTGAACAATCACCAATCAAGACTCAATCCTTGCCTAATGTACCTGTTAAGGCAAGCAGCAAAAGAGCAATGAACAGAGAAGAGGACGTGACAAAAGTTTAAAAGGAAAGTTTGTGCAATAGACAGAAAATGGCAGCAATGCATGCATATCATCAGCAAGTAATGCTCAGAAAATATTAAGTGCAGGCAGAGATAAAGTTTTAACTTCATAAAAGTTTCACTCTTACTCAATGTGTTTTCCTTTTTAGGATTTAGAATACACCAATCAATTGGTCAGAGTATATTGTCGCAAAAAGGTATAAGTAATTAACCTTGAGTATAACTGCGGTCAAATCTGGCGTTTATTCCTGACATGATTATGGCACAGATTTCCTTTGCTGAAATGAAATTGTATATACAGTGGCGAATATATTTTTCCAAGCTTCATCATAAAGGAAAACTACAAGACAGTTGAATATTAATTCTTAATTATTACTTTCTGCATAAATTTCTTTAATTTCTCATAAGTCATAATCGCATCTATCTTCTGGCAGCTGCAAGTTTTAGTCCAACAACGAGAGCATTTTGTAATAATGAGAATGATCAATTCATTCTATGCATTCATACTAAATGGTCCTTTCCAGCCATTTCTTAATTTTCTTGCGCTTTTTCATTTGAGGCAATAATTAATGAGTACACACAATGGGAGGCAAGAGGGGAGGAGAGAAGAGGATATGGGTAACAGAGCAGCAGAGAAGGCTACACCTTCATGGCAGCTAAATAAAAAAATGATACGCATAACATTGCAAATATCTCGATATTTAATGTCTGGGAGAGGACGAATTGACCATTTTACCATTTCTAAATATAACAGAGGAATAATGAAGATGAAATGGTTCAATCAAATGAGCAAAGCAGAAGTACTACGAAGAGTAGGAGAGAAGAGGAATATTACAAAAGCATAAAGAGGAATATGGAACAACTTATTATAACTATCCCAGTCAAGGCATCTGATTTTTTCCACTCAGGAATGTTTGCACTTATAGGAACAACTTAATCAACCATTTCTAAAGGAATTGATGAAGACAATCCTTAAGGGACAAGAGGATGGCAAAAAAGGAAAAGGAAGAAGAAGATGAACACATGGAACAGACGATGAAAAATGGGAAATTGAAGAAATACATTGATGAGAAAAGATTAGCTGATAGGAGAATTGAGTGGAGACTTGCATAAATGCAACAGAGGATTGTTGACCAGTGATGATGATAAATTTTTCCTTAGAGAGGATGTTAAAATAATAACTGATGAGAAATAATGGGATTGTGGTGCTTTGGTTACAAAGGACGAGGAGAAAAGGCACCACACAAAGGAGGATACCCCAATGGGAATCTATGCAGTTGAGTTTACCTTGCACCAACACAGAACCTAACAGAACAATGGCTGTTAACTGATATTTCAGCAAATACCTCTCAGGCTTTTCCACTGCCAATTGGAGGCAAATACTTACAAGGACCATTAATGAAGTAACACGCCCCGATTTCAATGAAACTGGGCAAGCTTGTAGAGTTTAGTGGGGCAATAACTCACCCTGTTGACCCACAAGTCAAGATATTATTGATCAAAATGTGTAATAATGTGACCCACGTACTGCCTTGAAGCAATATTCACCGACTTTACAAGGGAGCTTTACCAGGGGAGAGCCGCTCCTGGCCTGGGCCATCAGGTGGATGAAACAATGCATTAATTTTGTTGATTCGAAAGGAGTAAAAAGCTGAATTTATCATTGTTTCCCATTAGCCTCCTTGAGCTCCGAATTTTATGGTATCTTTTTGGGCAATCCTAGAGAGAGCTTTAATAATCAGATAGATTGTAAGCTCCCCAACAAGTGACCTTTGCGGACAGATTCTTTTCTACAGCCTTGACCACAAATCTACGTCAAGAATGATTTTCAAAGGAAGCATGCTGCAGTGGACAGTCAAAGTCTCAGGGAAGAGTGGGCAAGTGAACGGATGATAGAAAGCTCGTGACATAGCACCACCAAAATATCCACAACTGTGGGAGTGAATTGGTCACATGCTCTTTGATTCATTTGTTCGTGAGTTCTGTATGGAGCTCCAACACTTCAATAATATTTACACAGATCAGAGCCTACCTCCCCTAGGCTTCAGTGCTTCCCTCATACCAAGGATGGCAATTGAAACACAACAAAAGCCAAAAGCAGTGCATTTTCAAAAGCTTTGATCGGGGAGTAAAAATTCGAGACAAAACAAGATGGGACTAAATCTGAGTAACTATTAACAAAGTAAAGAAGCTACATACATCTAAGCTATTGTCGGTCAAAACTTAACTATAGGGCTGGGGAGAATAAAAAAAAATGATTCATGTTTTGAACTATAAGAACAATATGCTTTCGCTCAGAATGGTTAATTTTATCCCACAACTTAAGCATGAAGCTATGCTAAAAATCGCAATGAAGGGTGATATATAATTCTGTGCCACAATCTTGTTTCAGAGTCAAAACTATTGTATTTTTTTCTCATACACTCTTTTTGTTATACCATTAACAACTATATGGAGAGGAGTTTTGATTGGTTTAATTTTGTTTCTGGGAGTACCGTTTCGCATGAGTCAAAACTAATCTCTAGGTGAATATAGATTTTGTACCGGGATGCAGTTCCACTAATGTCTCATTTTATTGTTTCTTAATATTTGTCGAAACATAAAATTTTCATTATGTTTTGATAGCCATCAATGGTACTAACTTCAAATATGCTTTGCACAACAATGACTAATTTTCTTCTTAAACACACAGCAGCATTTCTCTCCTCAAAGTCATGCCAAAATTTCTACTCGAGTCTCAAATGGTGTTACATATTTACATATTCTAAAGCGATAAATGCAAATAATCTCAATGGTCTACTCAAAACTGGCCTTTCTAAGAAGCTATTTATGTACAGAGATATTTGAATTAGTCTAATTATGGTTGCAGTAAAAGACAGGGAGGAGTCCAATCTGGTTAAACTTCTAATTCATCTAAGATCCACTAGGAAAAAGAACAGAAAAAATGTATTATGGCTGCAATGAGATGGTTTAAGATGACAGGTACGAGTAACATTATCTACATTTTGTGTGGATGAATGTGGTTGTAATAATTTATATGGGTTTTAGTCTTTTTAGCAAACTTCCTTATGCAATCAAATCAACGAAACATTGTAATGTAATCAAAGAATTTTTTCCCTAAAAAAGGAGTTCCACTCAGTGAATGGGTTCTTTGGTCACTCTTTTCTAAATGATATTCATTTTTCCTAGGATTTATTCATCTGTTTTGATGAATGTCTGCAATTAGTTATATTTGTGTATATCTAAATGAATGATTCCTATATTTAAATTTTTTTAAGTGCCAGATATCATTGCAAACAATTACAGCCAAGTTGTATATTTTTTTATCCATTAGTCAATCAAGGCATACTTGTTATTATTAAGAGGATGAATCACTCCTCCTCACCTTTTTCATGACATGCAACTCTTCCAAAACTTAGATTATGATTTTGAAATTTTCAGAGTGTCTACAGCATGTCTTTTGAGCATTATTTTGCCTCCCCCTTTTATAGCACACAAAATTTTGCTCTTTGAGATGAAAACAAATGCTAGTCTTTGTACCTTGATAATTTCAAGACCATAACAGAAGTTTTAAAAGATATATTCATCACAAAAAGAGACTAAATATGACTGCTCAAAAGGGGATGATGCATCCTCTTAATAGGTGTGTGTGTTTGTGTGTGTGTGTATATGCAGGAGTGAGTGCGCTCGCTTGTGCGTAAGATTATGAAACCAACAACAAAACACACCATTGCATCCGATAGCATCACAAGTTTGAACATACTATTTTTCCACTCCAGCTAATTCACTAGCTTTTTCTGGGGTTTCACTCATTAATTAGCTATAATTAACGACAAAAGTGGGGACAACTGCATTCTAAGAGAGAAAGAGAGAGATCGCTGCAGGAGGAGCTGTCGTCAGCCACTGTACCTGGTTGCGCCCATACCGTGGCGACATCTAGTTTAAAGCTGCCCAACATTTTGTTGGACCTGAGAATGTTTCTGGACTGCAGAACCTAATTGAAATAGGAAACAAAGTGTACAGAACCAGAAGGAATGAGGAAACTAGCAGAATGCAGAAAATTGAAAGTGCATATGCATCTCAGAGCCTGCATGGAAAACATTAAAATGTCATGATCTGCTGAGGAAGAATGTACATATCAGTGCAAGATTTAAATATCAAAGAGAAGGAGAGAGACATTAACTTTAAGAGGATGCATTACTCCCACTGAAATGGTCTTTTTTCCCAGACGAATTACTCCTTGTTTGAAACTTAATTACCAACTTGAGATTTTCATTGCATCTTAATTTTGTCATTGTCAATAATTGCCTCAAACTCAAATTTAAAAATTACAGCTCAGTATCGTCTCAGATGTAAAATTTCTAATACTGAGATTCAGGTAAATGTTGCCAAAAATTCTACTCTATGAAGCCTGAAAATATCAAGATGATACCTTAAGTTTTAATCAAGTGGTAATTACATCACCAAAGAAAAGACAAATATAACCAGTCGAGGAGAAGTCATGCATCCTTTTGAGGAGTGTGATTGAAATGTAAAACAACGTAACCAATAATAATTACGGTGGAATAATTAGAAAAGTAAGTAAATGGACATTGATAGAATAACTTCATCTGGCAGACCAAGACACTGAATTGAAATTGTCTTGATTAATAATATACCGGGGGCGTCATACACCGTCTTCAGATCAATCTTGAAAGAGCCCACTATGGTTCCAGAGCGTAATAATTTTCTAGAATGCAACACCTATAAGAAATAAAGTCATTAAATCCCACTCCAATAACGTGACAGCATACACTACAATCAGATAGGCTCAAGAGATATTTCGAGAACGCTAGAGAATTTTATTCCCTTCGTAAAATCATCCCAACAAATTCAGTACACACTAATCAATTATATTTTAGAAAGCCTAAAAAAATTCAATTAAAGCAGATTAAAAATTCATAATTTCCATTGCAATGATGCATATGAGAAAAACAACTGATTCACAGAATTATATTCATGAGGCACACAGCAATTTTAAATAATTAAATTAATAACTATGTTACCTATTCAATTTACCATAATAGAGCCTTGTTGAGGAAGTGCATTTAAATGTCAAGTGGTTAAAAAGATCATTAAAACTGAGAGAAAATAATCAAAAATGCCATTCAGACAATGATCTCAAAAACAAGCATGAAATCAGAAATTTGCAGGCCATTTCCATGAGATACAATATTTGAAGTCACAAGTTAAGCCCCCCACATAGTGCATTAGATGTTTCACTTCAAAGATTTTTAAAACTACTTAGCATAAATAAAATAGTTAATCTAAATCAACACTGCCGGATCATCTTTTCTTGTGTGTGCTTTTTCCCAAAAACAATCAGTTTTATACTTGAAAGATCTGCCTCTTTGCGGTGTGAAGGAAGTGCAGTGAAGTGACTCTTGAGGAGTTCATTTCATATCAATTATTTGTGAAGTGTACATGGTAATGGTGAATAGGTGTGCCGCAAGTTGTGCTTCTGCCACCATTAACCCTTAAGCATTAAATCTTTAGATTTGAGCACGGCAGTATGAAGTCACTGGCCCAAAAACCCGTCAAAATGACTTCTATGACATATACATGTTGCTACTCAAAGCAGACACACGGTAAAAAAGTTTTTACAGGTCTTCAGGATTGATTACTTCATACTATGACAACTGTTGGAAATTCTGTCCTTTGTCAACTAATCGATACAAAAACGGGCATAAAATTTGCTCATCAATATTTAAAAGCCATTATAAATCATAACTAATGTTCTACCTGATAATACGGTTGTTAAGCCTGAAAAATTATAAATGACAATTTTGCTGCTTATGTTAGAATTTCAAAAGTTTGATACAAAAAAAGTGAGAGAATTTATTATTTGATTTAGGACAAAAATCACATCGGTAATGTTAATACAAGATGGAAATGTTTTCCAAATTTTAAAATATTCTCTGAGAAAGACATGGAAAAACAAGGCACTCTGGTGAAAAACTGTGATTTATCATTCATTACTAACACTGCCACTAATTGCTGATAACACCCTGAACCAATTTTCCTGATAATGCCCCACTTAAAAAACATGCTCCACACTTCAATTCAAAAAAGTACACTTTCCTTTAGTCATGTGCCCAACCCAAAGTCTCCAACAAAATTCTGATTAGGTATACCCACCCCTAACGATATCTCAACGGAATGTATGAGGTCCAACGGGTAGGAAAGCAGGTCATACCGGATTTCTCCAAATATAGTCCCCCCCCTAATTTCGAGGCTTCAGTTTCGGGAAAAATTATAAAAATGCATCTGAATATAGTCCCCTCTACTTTTATCATTCGCATTTTTGGAAAAAAAGGGGTGACTATATTCAGACAAATATGATATATCTCAGGATGATTATGCATGTTTCCTACATTTAAACCAATCAGAAAAATAGATATGAGGCCTGATGATATTATACCATTCATTCACATGAAAATTTCACAAAGCTTGCGCAGCCAATACTCCTAAAACCGTGATTTAACCTTAGGGATACCAATGTCATTACAATAAATAGAGACTATTACATAGTAATAACTAGATGTAGCAAAACTTTAGTCATTTGAATTAAAGTAATATGCATTCTAAATAACTGATAAAATGAAAAGGAATTTATACTTACTGATAGAGTAATAATTTTATCAAACAGCATCACAGGAGGCATATGAAAATCGAAAACAAAATACTGAAAAAGAAAATAAAGTATAAATGGCAGAAAATGACCATTAGATAATTTGACATCAATTTACAATGCATAGATAAGTTCTAAATTGATGTATGGTTTTATAGAAAGCTAATTTTTACTGCATTATGCCAGCAATTACCTTGCTAGATAGATTTATCAGGGTAGTGCTCAAAATGAAATATCATTAGCCCTCCTCTCCACCAATTTAACATTTGAAGTTTCTCACACTTGGGCATTTCTACACATAGAAGGGCCTGTTACAAACTTCTCACCACATATGATAGAACTCTATCCACATTGCCTAGCCATCCAAAATGCTCTTACTGCCCATAAGCTTTATTACAACAGGGTGCTAAAGTTTCCATTATGACAGAAGATTGTTTACCTCATTTGAATTGAGCTGGTGTTTTTAAAACAAAATATCCAACAGGCTCAAAAGCACTCATGTTTTGAGTTATATACAATACAAGTATTTGAGTAAAAACAAGGAATATGATATTGAAGTAGTATGGATGTCAAAAATTTTACCTTAAATAACATCGATGTAACTTTCCAAGTCAGAACCATTGGAAATACATCACAATTTTAAGTCTATTTTCATTGCCTCAATGCTATGCATTCATTCAATTGTTTGCTTTCCGTTTTCATACCATCGCTTCATCAACCCTTTTTTAGCAGCATAATAGCCAAGTATTGAGTCTTCAGTGGAGACTGTCCCAGTGCTTGTATTTGAATGCCACTGGAAATACTTATTTGCTTGAAAATTTCCATGAATTTGTGCCACATATTGGTTATTTTCATTATGAACTCTCTCTGGGTTATTTGTGAATCTATTGCTGATTATCACAGTGTCATAGGCAGTAAAGTATAGGATTTGTTGTTAAAATTCTGCAGCAATAAACTTAAAAAGACTACTATAATTAGCCTAGGATTGATAAGTTATTGTATATACCAGTGTCAATTGTTCTTGCACTTATTTTGCCACCCACATCAAATTTAACAATCACAACAATGTGGATGTGAATTTTGTTAATTTGAGAAGATCAACCTGTATAACTTTCATATGTACAGGCAGTTTAATTTTTGGAATTACAAGACACTAAATCTTCCACATTATGTAAGTTGTAGGCATACAATTTAACTCTTATTGTGTACTGTGGCACAGTTTTTCTCTGTGGATTTTTTGCACAATTTGTGCATTGCGAGTGACTCCCTATTGTTATCACCCAGTCTACTCCGGGTACACTTAAATTAAAGAATAATGAATTCTGAAATGCCAGAATGCATATTCTTTTTATTTCTCAATGTAACAACATAGAGTCAGTGACTCAAACAGGGTTCCCACTCTACCTGAACAATGAAATTCACGGCTTTTTCCAGGTTTTCATGGTTATTTTTCACGTTTTCATGGTTTTTTTAAGGATTTCACGGTCTCAATTTTGCTAAATTCACGGTCCGTTAATAAGCCAACAATAAGAAAATCACTGGCCGTATATCAACAGAAAATTAACGTACGCGAAAAACGCCGTGAATGCTAATGCCGCGGGAGGAGGAAGAATCTGTTAAATACCTGCGTCGTCATAAAACGCGCGACCCACCACGGCGAGGTTGGAAATGGAAAAGGGTAACGGTAGTTGCATTTCGGGAAAACATTTTGTTTTTCTCTCTCTTTAGCATGCCAACTCAATCTTTTAACCCAAATTCAATACCCGAAGCATGTTTCTTATACGTGGAATGGTTCCGACAAATATCCAATCCCAAGCATTTCCACCCGAGTAACGCGTTAAATGGTCAATTCGGTCGATCCAAAATCCTTGCTAATGTCATCAATATAGTGTTTTAGGTCATTAATGACTAGGTTCTGTGCTTAAAATGACGATTTTCAAGAATAAAGTTTCAAAAAACTTGAAACATCGACCTCGGTTACCGAGCCTCAGGGTACCGCGGCGTGTAGCTCAGCCTTGACTCGCAATCGAAAAATCGCTCTCATTACCTTCGTCGCAGATTTTTTTCCAAGATTTCTGCTTACTATTCTTAAGAAATCTCTACTTTACACCGTGATGTGAATTTCCTGAGTTATATATTTCGTAAACGAAAGATAATGTCTACTTTATGTCAAATTTCACGTGAAAAACGGGTCCGCCATTTTGCGTTGTAAAACCAGTCACATGAGAACCAAAATCTTCAAAATTCATGGAAAGTATTGGCAAAACATGAATTCATAGGAATATTGCGTTTTTTATTCCATAAAAATCACGCCAATGCAACACCACCTGCTTAAATTCAAAGGTTTCTGAAGAAAAACGAGACCGCGCGTGTTTTTAAAAAGTTGGTCATGTTTGGGCCACTGTATCTCAGTAACGGATCGTATTGATGTAAAATGGCACATACATCTATAGTTGGTAATCATTTATACGTATTTAAGCCAAGTTTGAAGTCTCTATCTCAAAAAACGTCATTTTGGACTTTTGTCCAGCTTTTTTCGATTTCAGCCCACTGTGCGCCGCAATGAAAAGTGATATCTGTTATGACGTGATCTATCGTTTGCAAAATTCAGGGCCGACTAAAGGACCAGCCCAACCGCGCTCTTGCCCGGACGCCGAATACCCTTCTTCTTCTTCCGTCCGGACACTCGAGGTCCTTTTTTAATTCCTCGCTGAGAGATTGTTTTTTGCACACGTTGTTATTACTGCACAGTAACCGAATTTCCCCCACCCCAATATTTCTTATTTAACGGAAAATATTTTATTTAAATTGTTTATAGAATATAATAAATTGAATCTTTCTTATTCAGCGGAAAATATTTTCTGAAAATTGTTAATAGAACCTAATAAATCGAAAAACAATTTCATACACCGTATTAGCACGAATCTAAGACGAACACGATTCTAAGACTACCCTCCTTTTTTGGAACTCCACTAGGGGACAATTTTTCTTTATTAATAACGATACGATTATAAAATGAATGCGGAAAAACGATCAATGCTTAATTTTTTTTGCTAGATTGCCTATGTCCCAGGAAACGCGGGATTTTGGCGAGTGATTAAGAAATTCATTAAAGGTTTCAAAACAATATTTTAGATAATAACAGGAATAGTAGCACTTTATCAAGACACATACGTCATATTGTTGATTCGACCCATATATCTTTCAAAATTCTGAATGTTTCCTCTCCACTCGGCATTTACACTGCTATTATGGATTTCAGTCAGATGTAAAAATTCTTATCCATCAAACACCATTTCCAGTACACGTATTCACGAGATCAATGTGCATGTTGTGCCTAAAACAACCGCATTCGCCGGTGCAGTGACTGGTTGTGAGATGGATCACGAAGGCCAAAAATAGTCAATTACTTGAATTGTTCCTGTCTAATGAATATATTTTTAATACAATTGAGGTAGTGTGTAAAGCGTGAGCAATGTTGCGTTAATCGTCAGCGGCACGCCCACCTGGATCTTCGCCTTCATATCTCTACTTGTTTTCTCCAGGTAGCTCACTCTACCCCCACCCCTACCGTCATGTGCTAGCGGACAACCCAAGGCGCTCTGCAATATTCACGCGCATCTAGCCCGGATTCTTTTCTTCATGTTCAATTATTTTCAGTCCATCTCTTAAAGTTCTCAATAGTTTCTTCGGAGGGGCCATGGTTGGAAGACGACTAAAATTAAACTAGTGAAAATGACTTTATTAAACCCACATGGAAAACACTCGGTGGTTCGAAGTCCAGCCACCCCGGAAAGTAGGGAACCACTCGTACGAGGTGAAGTTCGGAACTGATGCTATCGCGTACGGGGGTACGCAGAGCACACTGCAGAGGGCGAAGCGTGACCATATGACTGCGCCATGAAATTTTTTACCCTAAAGATGCCCATTCTTTTCTAATTAGCATAGCGCCACATGATCAGATGAATTCGGATTGTTAGTAGGGAGAAACAAAAATCCTGAGAAGATATCCCTTCGTCAGTAACTCTGACAAGTGAGACTACTAGTAGTAGTATAGCTCGTAAATTGATAACTGATAACAACCTGGTATGATGTTTTCGGAACAAAATGCCGAATTAACTGCCGTAAGCTCAGCTACGAGGATATCGCGTTTCGCCAAAAATCACCATCGTATTTTTCCATCTATTTCCTTGCTTAAAATACGTCATGTGTGGTCTCGTTTTTTTTAACGTGCAAATTACTAACATTTCAATCTAATAAAAGCATAATAGCAATTACCGAATATCATTGTTAGACACCTTTTGGGCTAATAGGTGATTCATGCAGCAGTTGACCTCCATAAACTGGGAACTTCGAAGCAGTTAGGCTGAAAAAGGTCAGTTGGTGAGAGGAGGGGGGAGCGCGAAACACGTTTCTATTGTTCTCGTGTAACTCGATATTTTTTTCGAAGCTAAGGTCTTCGTAATAAGATCCCTGCGCGAGTTGGGACCTGTTTTTATTTTGAAGAAGAGGAAAGCGTCAGAAGGGGGGAGGCGAATGGTGAATGGAGGGGGATAAAGGTTCTTGGGAAATGCGCTAATGTTACTTTCCCACGGCACTGAGCTTCTCCCAATGGTAGTTCCATCTCTTGGGGAGGATTCCAACTACGTGCTTGTCGTTATTAGCCATAAATTACACATTGTATTTATTTCGTCTCATTTTCGTCAAACGATGGATGCGGGAAAATTCTGCGTCGGAACCGCGATTTTCAAACGATCAATGCGAGAAACGATACTTCGGGGAACGATAGATGCGGGAAAAAATTAAATTGTCTATAAGGAACTTTATTTGGGACCAGAAATGGCGAACGATCAATGCGGGAACGATAGATCGAGGTTCCACCGTATAACTTTCTTTTGAAAGCGGCAGTGTAATGACTTCTTTTCTCTGCTATCATATATATATATACTCTGAAACCAAAACTGAATCAATCTCTCTAATCAGAGGCAAATTATGTTCCCTTCTTACCGTTGCTCTGGGAAAAATGGAACGACTATGTAGCATAATTAATCGTAGAGGGCGTAACTTGGTGGAAATCCATAATATCACGAATACAAGGATCAAGGAAATAGCAAAGTTCTTGATCCTTGTATTCGTGAGACTATGTAGCAGTTTATATCGCGACGGCATTGAGGCTTTAACGTCACAAACAAACAGTATTACCTTAGATATCACAAAGCGGAGGAACTGGATCACCACCGACAGTAAATAACTCCACACAAACTTTCCGGTTGCGACGTAAAACTGGCAAGTTCCAGGTCGACGCATGCGACAATCGTGTAATGCTGTGTTGCCATAAGCGGAAATCTTCTCTCGTTTTCAGGGCCGCAATGCGCGAGAATTAGTAACGTCACGCCGAAAGCTCGCTGTCACCCGGTTCAAACGCAGGGAGCGTAGTGTCCACAGCGCATGGCAGGTTGTCAAGGCTAGCGGTCTTCCAGTCATAGGATTGAGGGTGTTGAATAAACGTTCAAATTTTTCGACACAATGGCCATCTAGATTTAGTTTCGAAAGTGGTCGCTGCAGCCAGTGGGAAGGCTAATTGGGTGGAAGGGGGACTAAGCAGTGACCAAGGGAGGGGAAACCAAGCCATTTGAGGAAAGTAAACAAGCTGATGAGAAGTGGTGTCATATTTCAGGAGGGGGAGAGAAAAGGCCTGCGCTGGGGAAAGATGTTTTTTTCTTCAGGCAACATTCGTTCCCACGCTTTTCTGACCCATGCGGCCGCATGCGACGATGCTCGCCACAATGAATAGAAGTGCGCTAGCTACGAACGAAGATGAAAATTTCTGGGAAGGTATTATTATCAAGATTTAGAGATTTTTAAGGTTTTAAGATGAAATTCACGGCTATTTCCCGGTTTTTTCACGGTAGAGGAAATTCACGGCTAATTCACGGTTTTAAGGTTTTCACGGTTGAGTGGGAACCCTGTCAAATTCATCATAATCTGGACAAAGATAAATTACCTAAAGCTCTTCTAATTATTATTTTTTGTAATTTTTTTGACATATTCTTTCTTGGAGCAATTGGCATTATTATAACTGTTACTCACCTCATTGTAATAGGGGCAGTTGGTGCTCTCCTTAACACTGGTGTACTTCCTTTGGTCCCCTATTTGAACACACACCACTGGGTCCATATTGAGGCCGGCCAGTTGCCGCGCCTCGATCACAGTCACGCACACTTGGAAGTCTTGCGCCTTGAGCGCCGGTGGAGTTAGCCCTGCCATGGGCTGGTTCCTATTTTGCCTATTTAGCATACAAAAGGGTGCATTGATCAGTGCCTGGAAATAACAGTGCACACACCAAATTCTATTCACTAACTATCTATGCTGCTAATACATACACACAAAAACGTGATCCTTTTGCCAGCAGCATCTAAGGATTCAAGACAATCCATTGTAATTATACATATATACAACAAGTTACCAGAAAGACATTATGAGCACATCGTTTTTAAACATTGTTTGTTTAGCTTGAGAAATTCAAATTTTCAATGGAGATTCACCTTAAAGATGACCATCTTTTCAATTTACCAGAAGTTAGTGGAAGGGGGGGCTGACCCTATTTAATCCACCACTGCATTTACCTCAAGTTCCACTGCACTTACCACTGCATTTACCTCAAGTTCATAGAGATTCTAAAAAACAAATCTGCACCACAAGATTACAAGTCTGATTATGCATGAATCTCTTTCAAATGCAAAGGAGAGAAGATAAATCCATTCTACAAATGAGGTACAGTGGAACCTCATTAAAGCGAGTACGGGCTATAGCGA
Organism: Ischnura elegans; assembly: GCF_921293095.1. Taxonomy (NCBI): domain Eukaryota; kingdom Metazoa; phylum Arthropoda; class Insecta; order Odonata; family Coenagrionidae; genus Ischnura; species Ischnura elegans. The sequence continues at coordinate 48,308,594 of NC_060250.1, read as the reverse complement.
AACCCCCGCTATTACGAGAGATAGCCGATGCACCGTCAATTGATCCTATAATAAGCATGTTAAATATTTCGTTTTTACGAGGCCCTTTTGGTGTTGGCTCTCGCCATAGCGAGGGTTTCACCGCCGGAAAAACTTACACCAAGACTCCTTAATCTCTGTAATTGCTAGCGATCTGTTAGAAAGGAAGTTAATGGAGTGCTCAGTCTCAAATTTATGTGATAAACTGTCGTTCGATAAAGACGTAGTTAATTTTGGTGAAAATATTGTGGCATTAGCATTTGCGAATGCTTGATCTTCTTTTGTTCCTCGGGCGGCAGAAAGCAGTCGTCAGCATACCCGCACGTCCATGAGTTGCATGAATAGAAAGCATTTGATGGAACACACCATGGCCAAAAAAACACCAAACACATCTAAGCGAGAAAATAAAAATAAAGGAGTAATATGAGGTATATTGGCTATTATTTGCACCACCTCCGGTAAAGCGACAATTCGCTATAGCGAGTCTTTATTGGTGCACCGTGGGGTGTCGTTTTATCGAGGTTCCACTGTAATTTTTTATCATTGAATGCAATTGATATCATAATCATAATTCCAAATATTGACAATAGAGTTTTAATCCAATCGTTTTCAAAGTCAGCTGATACTAAACTCCCACAACAGTTGAATTAATGCAGTGGTTAGTTTCCAAGAGATAATGTCAACAAATGGCAAAGAGAACACACCATAATAATAACCTCCGGGCCTACTTGAAAGGAATTTGTGAACCTAGAAGACAGATTATAGTAGTGCACCACCGTAATCTTTAAAAAGCGAAATATTAAAAAAATTCTTAAGGAGGGAAGCACTTTGCGTGAAACACATCAAAAGAAGTTGGGTTCTCTTCATGACTTGCCTGTGGGCGCATGGCAGGGCTGGTGACGTGGGTCGCGACCGCAGGCTCTCGTTGTCAGACGAAAGGGAAGACTGGCTGCCCCTGGCAGGGATACTGGCTGGGGGTGGGGGAGCAGCAGGGGGTGGCTCCAAAGCCCCACCTTCCGATGCACAGCGTACGAGGCGCCTCCGACGCCGCTGTTCCTGATCCGAATCCCCACCGCCACTTGAGGATGATGGTGGCTGTGTAGATGGAGGGCGCTGCTTGCCGAGGCGCATAAGGCTGCGTACACTTCGCAGTGTGGAGCTCCTGCACATGAATGAGAGATAGAGGCCTTAAACAATGGACTTGGCAGCATTGGCACATGGGTCTTACAGGGACACTCATCATTTCTGTCACAATATTTTTAAAGAGGCTACAATGAAACTGAACAAAACAAATATAACAATGCAATAAAACAAAGGTATAGTAGATTCCGGTTAATTGGGACGTATCAGGACTTGTGCACTTTGCCCCAATTAAGCGGCTGTCCCAATTAGGCGAACTATCCTGTATATGGGCATAAACAAACATTGAAATGATAGAAATAAGACTAAAGAATGTTTATAATGCAACATAGGTTTATTAAACTATTAATTTGATTAATAAATCAGCGATTTTAGTTAATTTATTATGATTTTTAAGAATTATAACAATTTAGATTAAAATATTTTTCACAGCCTCGGGCGACACTGAATGAATGTCTTTTACTAAGTCCTATTAAAGAAAAGTCCTATCCTCTTGCGGATAGTATAACAACAAGAACTTTCAAAATAGGGTAAGAATAGGAACATTTGTGAAAAATAAGAGTAAATCAAAGGAGGAAAAATTAAAAAAAAAATAGTATGTATTCTGAAAACAAAAAATTTTAATTTCGTCACGAGTATAGAGTCTATGTCGCCGACTCATGGCCCAATGAAGCGGCATGCTGTCCCAATTAAGTGGAGAATACTCTGGGGTGTTCCTCTATTGGGTTCTGTTCTCCAAGATCTGCCCCAAGTAACCGGTGGACCCATTAAACGGAATCTACTGTATTTATTTTCGATACTTGGAAAAGTTCTTCTTTCTTCCATGATATTCCTTGATGTTGAACAGAAAATTTAAATGCATATTTTTAAAAATTGACAATATTTATTTCCGCAAACTGAGCCACCTGTGAATTCATTTTCATTCAACTTACATATTTTGACTTGATTATCTGTATTAACGTTGAAAATGACAAAATTTTAAAATGATACGGTGATATGACTACATGACATCTCAAACAGGGATTCTGATGCATTAACTCACCTTACATCAGTTTTTGCTTTATGGAATTTATCTCACAACAAAAATCTACATTTTTTCACCACAAAGCAATACTTCATAACACAACAGAAAACTTCTCTTCTTAAAAAGCAATAGGGTAGTCTCCTCCATCAAAGAAAACGAAAGGTATTGATTGCAATTTGTTACCCACCATTAGTGTATTCATAATACACAAATTATTTGGTTTTAGAAATCCCATTTTAGACGAATGTTAATGGTCAATTTTAACCTTGTTTCATGAAGATATCAATTACTTCACTTAATGGTGGAATATCTGGTCAAATTTCCAAAATGGCTCACTTGAAAACTGCAAATGGAGATACTAAAGTTTGATTTGAGTTCCAGAAAGCACTTCAGTTGGTCATAAGCAATTGTAGAGACAATATTCCTCTCAAAAAACAGGTGTATTTTAAGCTCATAAGCAATAAGAATGGTATTTAAATTATTCAACAAATTTTGCAACTTTTTGCAATTTTGCTATTATCTCTTGGATATAAAGTAAGGTAGTAGGTGCAAGCAGGAATAAAACTAGTGCCCTACGAATAATTCAAACAAACATTCATGCTATAATACCAGTAGTAGAATAGCATTAGTTGACAGTGTTGACTGGAACAAAACACTGAAAGTTCAGTTCTAGCCACAACCCTAATACACAATGAGATGGATTCCAAAATGAGATATCCCATGTTCATATTACTATCATTCACAAGGCTGCACAAATTATGCATATATTCATGCTATGATGATTGAGAACTTTGCTGCCCTCAAGAACAAAATGACTGAACTCTTTGGTGCACTAATAGATAATGGAAAGCAACACATTTGGTAATGGGGAACTTGAATGCGTCGTCGACTGCTCTAAAAACTATTTTGAATAAGTAAAATGGATACATTAGCTTGCAAAAATACCTAAAGTTTCTCCATTCATCATCAAAAGAAAAATAAAAATTGACTTTAAAATCGAGAAATATTTCTCTGAGCCGACCACTGCGCGAAGACACCCGAGTGTTGCCGAGGCCCTGCGTGACGTCATAGGTGCTTAAACAACCGTGGGGTGTTGGGAAATAAGCTAAGCGCATGGCGTAAAATTTGTTTTGAGGGAGTGTTTAGCCACTCATCATCACTTTATTTTGTTCTGTTATTCTTGGGCAAGTTTTCCTGTTGCTATTGTGCCACGATTATTACTTGGGATATTAAAAATGTGACATCGGGATGATGAAGTACAAGCATTTCACTTTGTATTTTTTAGTTATCAGAAAAATGGATGATACCAATGCCGCTTGTTCGAATAGTACACCTGAAATTCATCTACATCTACATAATACCCCGCAAGCTGCCTAAAAGGCATGTGGCAGGGGGTGTTAGGACACCAGCCTTTTTTAGGACACCAAAAATTGATGCCACAACCCTCATGGAATTTGTTAGGACAAATTATTGCTACACGTCGGCGGAAAATCGAGATGTAAGAGAAACTTGTAATACTAGAGGATAACGATCATAAGCTTGCGAGCTGTGCTGTTGAATTTGGCAACGCCGCATTAGTGGAGAAGGTAGTCCTATCCGCCCCACGGTACGAATTCACAGCAAAACAGTCTGCACACAATCCACATGTGAAATCGCGAATTGGTTCCACACACACACACAAGCTACAACCTTTTTCAATAATATAGGTAAACCCATAAACAATATATTAGCATATACCATAAAAATTTAGTGGGAAAATAGGCAAATACAATTATCAAAAACTGGAAGTCACTACCATTCTTATATTCATCACATACACCTTACAATAACAGAGCTCGTTATGATAAAAACAACTACTTATTCACTGATTTAAAGCCTTAAATTAGCCCAAGCAAGTGACACACGTGACTTTTCTCACTACTATTCGTTGAAATAATAGAATAACAAACTTCACACACAGTTTTGATCTTGCTAGCTTGATCGTGAAATGTCATATCTACGGTGAAAAATGGAGGTGAACACGCCACTGATTATTTTTACACTACTGTTAGACATTTATCGATAGCGTAATAGCACTTTTTACAATTCAATCATGATGGTACACTGATAACTCTTGGCCGATATTTTTCAACCTTGTCAAACTTTATGCATTACAACCACTGGCACTGTGATTATTAGCAGTACCAAGCTTAACGGGAGATGTCACATTGAAAATAACACTATTTTGGCATGAAAAATGTTCCTAGATGTCTCCAATCAGCGAGCAAAAGTTGCATTGACTGGAATTCACCTCATAATACATGCACAGCCAGTCCTAAAAGACGAATCCTCCGGTACCTACTAATAAATGGATTAATTTATTGTATATAATAGCATAGCAGACATTAGTAAACATCAAAATTGTTCTAATTACATACTTAAACGAACAATATGCCATCGATAACATCAGCTTACAATTAATGTATCCCCCTTCCAATGGCCGTTGCTCAGACTCCTATACAATGGTGTTATTAAGGCATTATAAAATTTTTGGTTTAACTGCTCCAATTTTATATCTTATACGCACTTACTCAGATGTTAATTTATAAATAATACAAAATATGAGGGCTTCCAAGCCTCTATTTTTGGATCTTTTGCTTTAAATTGAAAATAATCAACACGTCTCACAAACAAAGCTCTCACAACTGCTAGCAACTATTACAAATAATCACAACAATTGCTTCGTGTGATGTCATAACCTATAATATTATCGAGACTTCGTCGGCAGTGGCTTGGGGGGCGAGGGAGTTTTGGCGTGCTTTAAAATTTGTTATATTTATCATTGAATATCTCACGAAGGAAAACTCAGATTTACATGCGGTTTACTTTGTTGAATTCAGAAAATAATTTTCTATCCGACTGTGAAATAAAAAAAATTCATGCATGTTCTCCATTAGAGTTTTGATGGTGAAAGATTATTTTCCTGTAACTGGATTCAAACCCAGATCTGCAGAATTTGTGCCAGGTTCTGAAACACTTAAGCTACCAACACATCTTTCCTTCCCTTCACAGAGTTTTCTTGGCTTTTAAAAAGGCCAAGATGGCAGATTTTCCCTCTGAGGAATTTTTACTCTAAATGTGCACTTGCAGGCAACCCTGAATTACATTGCTGGCTTATTTCCATGAATAACATGCAATAATGGCTTCAGTAAACATTTAATAGTTTAAATACATCTTTATTCACAGACTTCGCCGCAACACTAATGATTCAACAGTCCCTAATTCTCTCAAGCAGAGAGCTTTGTCTATGAGCTTTGCATTTCTGTTGTCACTGATGTCACAGAGCGGTATCATCCTAAATGGCAGAAATCCAAACTGCATCTTATGACTGACCATGCACATGACTACTTCCACTTGCTAATGCAATAGTAATTGTAGGATCATAATGTGAGTAAGAAAAAAAACAGTTCAATTCCAACAATTTATTTAAAGATATGACTAGTTTCGACACAGCAGTGTCATCATCAGATACACCTCGCATCAAAACTAGTCATGCCCTCAATCTAATTGGTGGAATGAAAGAAAGTTTTTATCATTTCAGGACACCGCTGCATCAAAACTAGTCATACATTTAAATGTGAGTATGAGTTTGCCTTACGCACCTTTTCCTTGGGGCTGGTGGGGGCGGGCTGTTTTCGGGGGCACTGAGGCTACCCCCAGGGGGAGGCCGAGGACGCAGGGGCAGCCAGCCTCCCTGTCCCCCACCACCCCCCTCCTGCCCCTTTGACAACGACCTCTCCAGGTTGGCGATGTTGCGCTCTATGTCCGATAGCATTCGTCTCTCATCCTCGTCATCACCTGGCCATGAGGACTCTGTGGGTGCTTCTGTTGAGGCAGAGGGAGGCGGTGCCAAGGTGCCACCCTCGGGTGAAGGGGCCTCCAGGGGTGGGGGTGGCTGCACCAGGGGAGGTGGAGGTCTGGGGGCTGAGTAGCACACCTCAAAGGTGATGGTCGTCTACAAGAGAAAGAGAGATGCACAAGAACAAAATGCCACTCTGGGACAGGCATGTGCTGTACTCACCAATGCTTTAAGCAATAGAGACATTCACTCAAAATAGCAATTCATTATAAGGATTCCACATTTGGAAGGAAGGGACAAATTTTAAAAAAATTCTAAGAAAAAATAAGGAAATGCCAAAGTTGCCACCCAGTATCCATGAGTTGGTAATATCATAAGAAATCTGACTTATTTAATCACTGAGGGAGAACTTTTCATTGAAGAAAAGAAACAACAACAAACACAAGAGGTCCATGCACAAGGCTGAGGAGTGAGGAAGAAGTGGTGATATTTGCAGCATAAGTCATCCATTCCAAATGGTTTGCTTGGGAGCTGCTTCATGACTTCATCCTAGCCCCACACCTGAATCTGTGTCCTTACACCATTCAATACACCCATACCTGGAGGGGCCGGTTGTTGAGGTCAAGCATCGTGTCGGTGAGCGCTAGCCGTGGCTTGTGTGTGGCCCCAAGTGGTGTCACTAGGCCCTGCAGCACAAGCGTGTAGGCACCAACGAGGCGCCGGGCACCCAGCAGACCTCGGCCACGGCACATCAGCTCAATGCGCAGAGTCTCTTGAGGCTCCAGGGGTTGAAGTACGGTCCAGTCAAAGCGCTGGAAAAAGCCAAAAGCAGATAACAAGGGAATTGTTAGACAGAAAACTAAGTACAAACGTTTCATTTTCATGAGTATTACAAAATGCCATTTTCAAATTGTGCTCCATAGACTTTCAGCAATATGTTGGCCATACGACCACAAAAAATTGTTTTAATATGCAATATTTTCTTGAAATTGCCATAGAAAAACTGCATTTGCATACTGATATTTGTATAATCATATTGTTACATCCCAACTTCATTTTTCAATCGATTAAGTTCTCACACTCTTTTTTTATGCGTGTCTATTCTTTTGGTTGATTCCATTTCCGGTATATAATTATTCATATGTTTAAGAGAGAGCACCCAGTCAGCACACGATGTATTATATACATATTTTTTAAGTCAATCTTGGTAAACTATGTAAAGTATATTGAAATATGTAAAATTTACATATCATATACTCGAAAATATTTACATGGAAAATGTTGTTAACTTTTATTTTAGGTCAACATAAAATGCTGTCTTATTTAATACGTGATTGATTTAAACCTATTTTCTGACCCATTTATCGATGCATTTAATGTAAACTGAATGTAAATTATTTACATTCCATATACTTTTAGAATTGACGTAAAATATACACCCTAGTAGCACAAAAAGGATTATATCTGTATATTTTTAAGATTTCGAAATACATCGGTATACATATTTGCAAATCTGTATATAATACATATTTTATACATGTCTGATGATCCATGGTTACACCATAAGGATATTAATTGTATATTTTAAAGATTCTGGTATACATCATATACAGATACACATATCTGTATTATATATATATATTTATCATATATTTTAAAATCTCTGCTTCTCTTTCAAACATCCGCACACAGCACAAGAACTCGCGTACATAATGTATTTACGAAGGAAATTGATGTATACTATACATAATGTATTTTGTAACGTATTATTGCTGTATTACAGCGTTATTATATGTAGGGATTTACATTATGTATATTGGTGTATCCATACCGGTATAATGCATAAACCTTTGAGTTCATATTAGCGACCAAAAATATTAATGTAACATATAGGAGAGTACACTGCCGAGGAAAATTATATTTGTGGATTAATATTCACTCTGAAAACTAATAATTGCCTAGTTGCACATTATCGGTTTTAATGAGTCCACTCATAAGAGCATCTTTGAGCGAAGTAGTGATATCCTTGAAACTCCTACGTTGTTTACGAGTGAATATACGTTACGTTTCACCACTTTTTAGGGTTTTTTGTGGTGTAAGTTGTTGAAAATTGAAGTTTCTAAGGATAGTTAATTTTCCTTTATTCTTGAATTTCATTCGCTGGGCTTAAGAAACGTGTGTTTGTGGGACATTTTTGTTAAAAACGCCTTTCATGTGTTCAGTACCGGGGTGCGAAGAAAACTCCAGGAGTGGACTCAAAGTTTGTTTTTAGCTTTCCAAAATATCTTGAGTTGGAGATCAAGTGGATTCGGGCGATCAGAAGAGACAATTTCACCTCCACGAAAAACAGTAAGGTATGTACCCTTTCACGCTGTAATTATTTGGATGTAATTTCTAGCTAGATGTGGCTTGGGGATGTTGATGAATGTCTCCAATACTAAAAGTGGTGATTTAAAATATTGTAGCGGCAATTCGACTGAAATTTCTTTTATTTTAGTTGTTTTTTGTATTATTTCGTTCAGTAGACGTGTGGTTGAAGGAGTTAGTGGTAATTATAATTTAGCAGCCAAGTTTATGGTATCGAATATTACTTCTTAGCTTGCCCTTTGGTGTGTTATGCGTCTGAAACTCAGTACTCAGTTAAAAATACTTATTTAACTTAGATTTGAAAAGCTGTGTGAATTATTTACGCCCTAAGTTATATACTAGGGTATTTTCGATGGGGCTTCCTGAGTCATTGTATTTTTGGCATTGCGGTATAGTACCGTATATTACGGGGGAAAGCACATACCTTTTAAGGTATTCATGCTTTCGAATTAATTTGAGCTTATGTATCATTTCGCAAGACCAGCGATACTCACTTAATAATTTGCATGGAAAGCAATGCTGAGAAATTCATTGAGTCTCGTCAGAAACTTATATACTAAGTGTGTATGAACCGCCGTGAATGGAAATATGCGTTTTTATCTTACAATCGTGAGTGATGCAATGAACCGGAATTTAACTGTGTCCGGCTTTTATCATCTCAAATTATCTTATGCTTATATCTAGTTTTTTATAAAAAAATCATTGAGGTATATATATAGTTATCTCCTGTATTTACCAGCCAAGTCATTAGATATATTTCTCATTCAGAAATGCCTTAAATTGAAAATGAAATGACTAAGTAATTTACTTGGTATTTTCTTATTTATTAATTTTAGGTGTGTGAGCTGCACTTCACATCGATTGATATCAGAAAAGAATCTGTGGCCTTGCACGAGAAGATGAGGAGGTAATTCGTGTTGAATTAAAGGTGCCGAGACTGGAGGAAGGTGCCATTTCTTCAGTTACCAAACTATCATTCAGAAGACAGAAAGACAGTGGTATAAGTGACGTATAGAACTATGGTAGATGTGGATTTTTTTAAGTGGATGATGTGACAATAGACATTCGTTGGAGAAACTATTGAAGATAGTATGGCTTCTGTCAATGCACTTAAAAATAATTTTTGTTCAAAAGAGAATGACAGTATTTGTTTCAGCAAAGTATTTCATGGTAACAAGAGAGGATTGCAGCTATTATTGTGATTGAATAATGAAAATAAAAAATATCTGTATTTTAATTGTTTTTTTTCTTTCCTGCCACTAAAATTCATTATGGTGATGTCCTCATGCATGGTAAGAGCTGAGATGTGATTTAAGAGATATCATATTCTTTATACATATTTTTATGCTGGTTGTTTGGCAGGACATTCAAATTTTTATTAGATTGATACATCTACTGAAGTGACATTGAAACTTTTGCTCATCCCAAACAATATTTCAAATACATATCCGCCTGGGACTGGTACGTTTTAGTAGCTGAGGTTGGACTAGTAGTTGAGGTTTAGATTGATCTTTGCTTTTGCTGGCATAGTGGAAGTACAATCCTTTCAGACATATTTAGTTGAAAATATTATTTTTCTCGCGAATTCACATTGTTAATAGTTCTTTGTGGCAAGTATAGTCTCTCTCTATTATCTCGTAGGTATATGGAGGGTTAATATATATTATTTTATTATATTATGGATTATATTTTGAATATATATTATGGAGGGTTATATTATGTCGCATATTTAATCTGTATATAATCCATATTATTGCAGCAGATATAATACGTATAATATCTAGATATTATATGCGTGGTAGAGGACATTTGCATAGATTTTATACAGATATAATCTGTATACAGTGTATACAATGATACGTATTATATCTAGATATAATCCTTTTTGTGCTACTAGGGCATATATTTACGTCCAATATACATAAACCATTTTCATGGATTCATGCCAGATAGTTCATTTACTGGACTACCCACACAGCAGAGAATATTCCAGGAATATCCCATTTTGATCCCCAATATTCCTATTTCGTCCAAGGGTTATTGCGAACCATTACGGGATATTCCTGGAATATCCTATTTTGATCCCCTATATTCCTATTTCGCCCACGGACATTGGAAACCATTGTGGGATATTCGCGGACTATTTTTTGACAATAGGCTTTTGTGTATGTAATAACTGAGTCACAGGTGTTACTAAATGATATTACAACAAAATAAGAATAACTTTTTGACCCTTTCGAGACGGGGGAGTTTTCGTCTTACAATTAGTATGACTGCTGTACTGAGCCCCAAGAGAGACTTCTTTCTAGTGGTACGGAGCAGGGGGTTCCTCTTTTTTTGCACGTTCGCAAACGCTGTTCCAGAAATGCACTATAGGAACACAGTAGAACACCTACCTATAACGGTGTTTGCGCCTTTCTGTTCTGGAACACTCATGAGCGCTATCCAACTGGGCTGTGTTGGAACGCAGGTGAACGCCCGAGAAAATGCCTACCACGTTTGTTTTATCATTTCTGTTCGGAACATCCAAGAACGCTGTCCGCCTGGGTTGCTATGAAATGCAGATTTATTCAAAGATCAATCAATTCCCTTAAGATGTAATAAATCCTGCCATGAAAAGTTTCCCTCGTTTCATAAAGAAGAATGCTTTTCAAAATGTGATTTCACTCGTGATTTTTAATCTACTGAGGCGATGACACAAAAAAGATATATTTCTCAGTGGGATTTATTCCTCAAGTCGTAAGGCGAAACTTAATTTTTTGAATGCCAAGATTGACTCCCGCCCGCGATTTCGACCTATCGATTTGGGATACCATCGATGGTCGATTCCACCAATAGTCGATTTCCATCGATACACACATGCGTCCCTTAACTACTTCGACGACCACCTGCTGCAACGATTGATGTTACGTTAACTGTGTTGTGTTCATCGTTAGCGAAATTGATCCTGCCGAAGTTTATCAACCTCTAAAGCTCTTCTTTTACCTGTTTCACCAGCACCTGCGTAATCATCTACCGTTACAACGAAATTTGTAGTGTTGTTTTTTTCGAAACTTCTCCAACAAAAGTTTATCAACCGCTGAAGTTCTCTTTTTTCTTCCTTCACCAGAATCTGGGTAAGTAGAAGTGTTGCGCATTGCAACAATTTTTATTTTAAGTGAAGCGTATTCTTAATATTTTCAACCTTCTTACACTTCCTGAGACAGCTCAGTCAATCATCTTTTCAATCCATCTTCTGTGGATTGAAAAACGTTGCATATGCTTAAACTTAATTTTATTTTTATGCTTGACGCATTTTATCACTGTATGGTGGGAGGATTATGAAGAAAAACTTCCCGGCTTAACTATTTATTGAGTCATTTAAAGTTATTTCCATTTTTTAAATTCGCTGTCGAGTCATAAGTTTAGCTTCCTTCAAAATGTAATCATATTTGTTGAAGGGGTATTTTAGTCTTTAGGTTTGTACACATTGGTTTTAAGTTATTGCGAATTAAATTCTCACATCAAATTAGTACTTCGAATTTTCAATGTGAATAACTTGTCAATTTTTACACTTAGAACTGATTTTTTCGAAATTTCCTTTGTTGACTGTTGGGGGATTTCATTTCAAATCGGCAGAGGGGTGTCTGGTGACCATCACCGATTTCTCTGAAATTTATATATGTGAAAGCAGTATCCTTATGATGAATAATGATGCCTTTATCTCAGCTCAGAACCGAACCGTCATAAAGTTACCTTCCTTTGAACATTGCAGTGTCAGGCCTCACAGTAAAAAATGAAAAATCACATAAATGCTGATTACTAAGGAACCATGGCCTGTAATGCAGTGGTTATTGTTTCATTTTGAAGAGAATTCATTCATGCACATTATGGCATAACTTGAAAGTCATTTAAAGCAATAATAAACAAATAGGACTTGTTTAAACAATAAAAATTAGTCATTATTTAACAATTTATTACGAAAAAAAGGCCACCTTTTATTTTCTTTAAAATTTCTCAGGGGGTAGTTTAAATGTTCTGCTTTCAATTAAAAAAATAAAAAAAAGGTAGTATTTTTATACTTTTTGTTTTAAGGCATGTCAAATTTAGGCATGTTTTCGACTCTTTTACACCAAGATTGCATACCTTCATGGGGATAAAAAATGAAGTTCCATTCTACTTAGCATTCATAACAGTGAAAAGTTCATATCTGAATGATTGGTTACATCTATTGAGTGAAAGCAAGTTCAATCTTGTTTACTTCCACGGCATCCAATGTGTGCAAACACCCACTGCTACCGGCTGGAAACTGTGAATGAGTCGCAATTTGCACAGAGTATTTTTCAATGGCACTTCACATAAGTCTTCTACTTTGGGCCATGTGAAACAATTCGATGGATCTTGTGGATGTATAAGCAAGACACTAATGTCATTCTCTTCTAAAGACACTGCAGTGATTTTTGAAATTGACCAGGTTTTTCGGAAACACACAAGTCGTTCATGGTGAGATTTTGAGTACTGTACATATGTCATTATATCTGAATTTGTTAGAGTCACAGCCTGTTTGATTGTGTGCATTACAGAGCGAGCTTTAGTTGTCCCGTGTCTGTTAACTACCAAGACATAAAACTGTCGATGCCATGTACTTTCACCTAATTATTTTTTTGTCTAAATTGAGCTAATTAGCATGTTTAAATGCAAGTTTCATAGTAGGCAAGAATTTACTTACTTAAAGAAAGTGATAAATATCAAACATGTACTTCATGGGAAAATAATGTCTCAGCAGCTTTTGAAGAAGTGAGAGTGAAATGTCTATGAGTGGCCATGTTCAAATTTTATCATTCTTTACACAAGTTAATCTAAACAACATAATATGGCTGATTTTCCAGTTTCAACCAAACATACAATTGACATGTAATGCAGAGCTAAAAAAAACTACCAAGACATGAAAGTGTTGATGCCATGTACGGGTGCTCCTTTCACCCAATCATTTTTTGTCTACATAGGGTGGTTTCCTATTATTGTTTATTGTCTAAATCGAAAGATTACTATTACTCCTGGAGTGCATATTTCATGCTTTTAGATTTTTAAATGGTGATATCTGTTTTTGCAATTAAATGAAAAGTTAAAATTTTCAAGCCTACGAAAACGCGACGCCTGAGTATGAATGCTGCAAAAAGCCCGTGTTACCTCTGGCTGCTTGCTGCCGAGCATGGCGGTAGCGTAGAGTTCCCTTCTCGCAGGTAGTGCTTGGTTTAAATAAGGATTATTAATACCCTATCAAACAAAGGAAACTCTCTGACTAAAGACATTTTTAATAGGTGATTGTTATGGGATGTTTCCCGGAGCTCTGTGCCTCATGCGTGCATTGGTAATCTCAGATGATATAAAACTCCTATATACTCGTATAGCATCTAGGTCCCTGTGACGTCACATGGAGTGGCATCGCATCGCCGCCAATCTGACCTTTTTCAAATGAGGTTAAAATTGACCATTGACATTTGTCTAAACAGGGATTTCAAAAAATCAAATAAATTGTAAACATATTATGAATGCACTAAAGGTGGGTAACGAATCGCAATCAATGTCTTTCGTTTTCTTTGATGCAGTAAATTACCCTATTTGGCTAGGTTAACATGCGTTAAATGCAAAAGTTTGATATTAGTCAAGGAAATACTCACATGTTATACAAAGGACTTTTTTAAATTTACTTGCCACAGTTGAAATATCTCAGGTTTTAGTTTGTGACATAATATTTGACCAATTCCTACAACTCCATCAGATGGCCCCTACTCATGACCAGTTGCACTGAACAACCATCTATGACTTGCTTCCCGTTTAAGACCTTTCCCCAAGTCAAATATCTGAAATGTTTTTTTAATTAGCAGCTGACTTTTATGAAATATATATGATTTATTTCTCCATATGATGTCTTTTTACACTATTGTTCTTCTATATGATTCATCTTAAGAAAAGCATGTGCAGTGTCATGTGAGAAATCATCTGAAGTGCCTGCATACCTTAGTTATTATATTCCATACAGGTAAATATTGATATCTGTACTTTTTGCCAGCGATAGGGTTGTACTTAATCTGGAAGAATCACACTCTAATTCTCGTAAAAGTCAAAATGAAGCATCAATGCCACACCAATTAGTGTTACCAAATTATCTTTTTGAATAGCTTCCCTTTCTATTTTACGGATATAGTGGTGATACACACCTTTCTTGGTTCAATCCTAAACTTCAGCCATGAATTCGTCTGAATGATTCTCAATAACAGTGAACACATCTTGCTGATAAGGAGTTTCACAAGAACAATCTTTATCATCATCCAAGTAAAATGAGAGCACAATGTTGATTGAGCACTATGAGGAAGAGGATGCCAACAGTATGCATCAGCATTGGCCCTTAGTCCTAGTTTTTTTTTAGCTCTGCATTATATGTCAATTGTATGTTTGGTTGAAACGGGAAAATCAGCCATATTATGTTGTTTAGATTAACTTGTGTAAAGAATGATAAAATTTGAATTTGAGGCCTGACACTGCAATGTTCAAAGGACGGTAACTTTATGAAGGTTCGGTTCTGAGCTGAGATAAAGGCATCATTATTCATCATAAGAGTACTGCTTTCACATATATAAATTTCAGAGAAATCGGTGATGGTCACCTGACATGATTTTGCGCAATCTGCCTGATTTGAGATGAAATTGCCCTGTTGGCATTTATATAGCTTTAGGGAAAATCCCATTAATAGAGATTACTTTTTAACAAAATGACTAACTTTAATTAGACAAATTAGATGTATCACTAATAGATTTTAATAAAGTGTTTATCTAATATTGTTCACAGGTGTAATAAGAAAGAATTTTCCAAATGCCAATTATGAAGAAATACGAGGAAAAGTGAGCTGGTTCTTCATGGATTCTGTTGACCTTAAGGAAGGATGATCAGACAAAAACATTGATATTGATCCTATTGGCCTTTATTTCTCGTATATATTGAACAAGGGCATTTCTTACGGTATCTGTTATTTATTAACACTTATCAAAATATTCAGAAAATGTTTGGCTGGTTTTATTTGTAATCGAAATTCTGACTACTTCTTGAACTGACTTTTAACTTACTATGCTTATTGAATTTACTCATGCAATACGATCGTTTTTTTACATTTGATGATAGACTGATTAAATAATTCCGTGAGAGGATCCGCTAAAACCTCTTGACAATAATTAAGCACCAGAGGTGGAATACCATCTGGGCCTGGCCCCTTTGTTGTGTCTAATGAATTCAATTTCTTATATATTTCTGAGATTGTGTGGTATATTTGTAAAAATATGTGTAATATTTAGTTAAATAAAATTGTTTTGTCAAAGCAGCACTCTATGTGTTTTCTATTTTCTCCGTAGACCATGTTAAACCAGAATCTCACTGATTTTATTCTTTATTCAATTATTTGTCAGGTAGAAGTCTAAAACAAACTGGTAAGTGTCCCCACAGTGTTCCAGAACAATGCAAAACACATTAGCATGTTACATTATGTTGATGAAGGCTCTCTACTTCCTAGACATGATGTTCTCAAATGCATGTAAACGCCTCAAAATGCTGAAGCTGTCCCTCACACTAAATGGCACAATGGATGCACTAGTACTTCCATGATTGCACTAAATACATACTGCCACCAGAACAGAGTTTTTAGTTTTTGTTTTGCTAATTTCGATACTTTTTGGATATTCATGCAATATTATTGGATGAAAATTGGATATTAGGTAATATACAAAAGGATATTACATAGATGGCATTTGGCGGCAACTTTGGATATTATGTGGAGATCTAGGCAATGTTGTTGGATGAAAATTTACATTCCAGATACATATATCATTGACGTATTATTTATGTATATCATTTACGTAAATTGACGTATTAGTAATACGTATTATTTACAAAATAAAGTGGGACATATAGACGTATTATTGATGTATTCAATATCAAAGCAATACGTATCATTTACTTAAGATTTACTTTGGCTCAAAGTAAATAATACATATTATATACTTCTGTGTGCTGACTGGGCATGGAAAGTGGAAACCAACTATATTCCACATAATTGTGCTACATAGCTGGTGTGAAAGGCGAGTCACTTCACTAATTAGTAAGTATGTAAAGTGCGTAAGTACTTGCCTGATCCACAGATAGTACGCCCCCATTCTCCTCCAGGACGCCAGTGTGGTGGCAGACTCCTGCCAATGAAAGAAAAGACAGCGTGAGATGCAGAGGGTAGGGCACTCACACTTAAGGGCAAAGTCTATGCATTGCCTTAAGGTTGCATCACATAGAGCTGTAGGTATAACATGCTATGGAATAATAAAGTATGCGCACCAACTGATTAAGTAGGTACATACTGCATTTGGCCTTGAACTACCTGGACCTACATTATCAATCAAATGCATACTCGAGGCATTCAATGTAATCAGTAGGTATTCAAAGTAGTCAGTACAATTATTTCTCAAAAATTTTCAAAAGCTAGGGGTGTGCAAGTGCACCCCTGTCCCAGCACCCATGATGCATATACATAAATTAAAAATTACAATATTGAAGCAGTCACTTTTAAAGTATCGGTAGACGATTGCCTGAACATTTTAATTTATAAATTTGTAAGAATTCAGCGAGATTCAGTGTGAATAGGCTACCTATTTGATTAAACTTGTGGCAAGACCACTTGTTAACCAAGGCTGACAGAGTAAAGAAGATTACACCGATGATAAATCAGCTGCAGGACTGCAAAAATGTAGGCACCCCACCGATGAGTTTAAGTTAATATTAAGTTTAATGTGCACAATAAATAAATACCAAGCAAGTTTACGGACATGTCATTGAATCATATAAGTTGAGTCACTCATGCTATTGCATACGATACACCGTTGTGAATTTACGGTCGAAACTGCATTAGCATCGCGATGCTTACACTTATACGTACGACATATTGAACGCGATACTGGGCTTTCACAAGCAATAATGCAATGCTCATTATCATGACCATAGAGTTTATATTAGTATTTATGATCATAACAATGAAAATAAATTAGGCAAAATCTTATAAGACATGCCTACAGTAGTTAATCAATCTTCGAGGGCTAAAATTTGCGACTGCCGAAAAACAACGGATATCTCCCATCGAAGTATAACCGTATATATTTTCAGAATATTCAAAAGGATTATTATTACTTGAAAATTCAGGGGATTCAAGTCCTCAGACCCTGCTCGCACTTTCCTCCGTTCACATTCGAAGCAAACTTTCGAATGCCAAAACGAATACTGATTGGCTGACAGTGCGGAAATATGATTGGCCACTAGGTAGGATAATTACGAAATTGGAAAGAAAAAATCCCAAGTTATTTCAGTAATCAATAATGAATAATATTTTTCGAATTAAATTACAAAACTCTTCAAAATATCTCGTTATTGTTAATAACTTGATAGATAAGCAGTTTTATTGCCCCGCGCCACTCATTATGCCGCGCCACATGACGTCGTCTGCTTCGCAGCAAATTGCTCGTCATGCTCGTTTACGGCCAGTGGAATGGCAGCGATCGCGGCGGTGTTTTGAATGACCGAACGACGGGGGCTCGGGTACTTTCACGCTAATCTAGCAAAGAAAAATTGCTGGACCGCCAAGATACACCGCCGGACATCAAGTTAAACGAATTCAAGAGCGCTTTTCTCCGTTAGTTCGAGTGACCACTATTGAAACATCCGAACCCGAGATCAAATGATAGGGTTAAGTGGCTGATTCCGACTTTAGCGTTGGGTTTGATGTTGTTTATTGCGACTGGAAGTTTTATTTCCATTAAATTTCACCTTCAGAAATATGGAAAGGTAACAGAATTTTTCTATTATTTAAATTATAATTTCATTTTCTAGATAAACGAAATTTATAATCGTTCACTTCACAGAAGATCCCTCTTGACTCCGCATTTCAAAGATCCAACTTCAAATTCCTCCTTCGATTGCTTTTACTCCCACTGAGTACATTCCTTCGCTTAAGTTGATAAAAAGGAGTATTTGAGCCAACGATAGTGGCGGAATAGTGTAAATTCAATATCCAAAGGGGGGATTTATTCGCCCTTATCCTCTCTCTGGATCTGCCACTGGATTGTAACATACCAAAAGCGAGTAAAATAGGCCCTTAGTTTATAGCTAATTTGTATTTCAATTCGTTAATTTGGTAAATGTATCGGAAAATATAACTAAAGACTTTTTAACAAAGTTGCAGCCTCCAAAAATTTCGATTTTATCTAGTGCGTGTTTCGACCCAACGTGAAGGGCTACATCCCCCTTATCCCTTCTGACCCCTACCCCTACCCAAGATCCGCCACTGGCTAACAATGGAATTTATTTGATTGCTGTATTTTTAATTCCAACAGCTCTGCGTGAAATTTCCTTAAATAAGAATATTTCACGAGATACATCTTCACTGATAAATATTACATAGCACCAAGGCGCCACGGAAAGTAATGAACCGCCCCCTCAACCCCTTTCCCAAAATAATGAACTCAATCCGCCCCTGACCGCTGGTGTCTTTGTTGCTACTTGGATTTATCTATGCGCGAATATGTGCAAGATAAGGGCTGATGAATTGTTGATCATAGATTGCACCTCATTTATTAACCAACTAGCAGGCCACCCGGCGTTGCTCGGGAAGGATACTACGCAAAGAAGTGGGAAAGTGGAACTTGAAATTTATAATTTCATAACAGGTTTAGATTTTCGTTTTGAGCACGTCAAGAGGTGTGCCAACCCGGCAGGATATCCAACCGCAGAGGTTGAATGACTTGTCGTAATAAACGGTAATGAGAACACGACGCAAAGGACGCGTCGGACACAACCGAAAGCACTTAGGGGTTTGGGTGCATGAGATGAACATGGGTACTAATTTTGGTTGCAGTCCGTGGAGCCGTATGGAAAAGCATAGCGGACAGACAAACAATCATCCTCTTTGATAGAAGGCAGTATACTCGTTGAACCAACTCGGAAAAAGATTTTTTAAACTTCCACGGGATGATTTATAACATGACCATGGCTTCCAGTAAAAGGAGGGGTCTACAAGCTGACTGGTTGGTACCTGTATACCCCTCCTTATCCAATTCCCAACTCCCCCCCTTTTTGCTATTTAAGAATTATCTCTATATGGTCTTGTAATAGATCATCCCGCGGAAGTTTTAAAAAGCTTTTTTCGAGTTGGTTCAACATATATACCGCCTTTGATTAATAAATGAGGTGAAATCTATGATCAAAAATTCGTTAACCCTTTTCGTGAACTTATTCGGACAAAGAGAAATCCAAAGAGCGGTAAATCCACCAGCAATCAGGGACGGATTAAGTATCAAGTACATTGTTTTGGGGAAGGGATTGGGGGGCGGTTTAGTTAGTCTAACAAAGTTTATTTTTCTTATGGGTTTATATTGAATAATAGATTCCGAAAATTTACGTCACATATCATCTTATTTGTAACGACGCACAGTGGGCTAGAATCGAAAAAAGCTGGCCAAAACCTCAAAATCGATTTTTTTGAGCTAGGAAATTGAAACTTCGCATACACATTCTCAAATAAATTGTGCATAACTGCCCAGATTATTTTGGTCCTGTGTTTTCACTTTAACAATATATGTGAGGTCAAAGTTGAGCAAATTTAGCGAAAAACGACCACCCTCGATTTTTTCTGAAAATTGCCGACTTCATCCTCGTGCAGTGGTTTTATAAATAGTTTTATCGACAAAACTGTCATACAATCTTAATTGACACTTCTTATTCTTTCATTTGAAGGGTTTTAAAGATTTTTTTTCATCAATAACCATAGATACATAACAAAATTATTTTGATTTAAAGCAATTAATAACTATTCCTTATGCAGCACAATTTACATGTTGCTCTAGTTTAGCCAGTGCAGATGGACGTCAATTCATTTTTTCAGGGTTGTATCGAGAGAACGACTAGGAGGAAAACGAATGCAAAAGGAAGATACAGTGACCATCCTCGGAGGCAAGAACTCTTGCCAAGTGGATAAAATGCAACCCCGAGTATTATGTTATGTCCGATTAAGAGGCCCTCTCACTAAGTAATTGTGTCCATGCAGCTCACAAAATTTCGGTGCAAGGGTCTTCGAAACTCTGAAATGCCAGGGATATAATATTAACCCCAGCGATGAGAGAGTGACGCGAGTATATGACTTCATTTACCCGAGTGAAATTATTGTAGCAGAGGTTATATAAGAAGTTTCCAAAAATGGTTCTGCATCTTACTGCGACTCGAATCTTAACGTACATTTCCACAGATCCAAGTTTCGCGTCGCATATAAAGTGCACTTAAATTTGCAAACACGGCTTTGACAGCAGTTAGGACATGCGCAATATAATCACACGTGGGAACGAGGGCCTATGTCTCATGAATTATTGCTCGTGAGCACCTCTGTGCCTTCTTGTTTAGGTAAAAAATGCTGTTCCTTAGGCCAAGCATGAAACAGGCACGAGTATTCAAAAGTCATCACAATTATTCTAGATTTCCTCTCCAAATAATTTAATTTTCTCTCTCTCACACTGACGCTTTAAATACAATTATGGTATGCCACCAACCGTACATAAGGTCTTCATTCAAGGAGCTGACATTGCAAAAGAGTCCATTCTTAATTGCGACAACTGACAGGGGAAGCGATATAGGCACGGTATAAGGACGTGAGAAAGTTCCGTGAACGGTTGACTAGAAAAATGACACGAGTGGCCACAAATAGGGATTTATTCCGAAGACAACTCCTAATGTCATAACTGATAATAACAAAAATTACGCCAATTAAACTGGAAGAAACACACAGCTTGCCGAAAAATGTAATGGATCTGTTTTTGAAAAAGGAAAACAATGCTTTAGCTCAGACAGTGAAAGTGATAAAAACTCGACAGATAGTGAATAAAAAACAGTAACCTTTTATTGCTGACAGTGATAATTGCAGTATGTTAGTTGGGAAAAGTGTAAATTGTGTTGCTTTTGTTTATGTTATGTTTGTATGGTAAAATATTTCTGAAAGATAACCATTTTGTCAGCAGCGCAGTTTAATAAGAATAATGACGTTGATATATAGGTAAGAGATTTAAATCAATACTTTAAATTGAGCATAAGGCATACATTAAAATGAACTTTATTTCTTAGAAAGAATACATTATTTGATGTGAGTAATATGCCTTCCGAAACTTTTAAAGCTAGCAGGAGTTCAGACCAAAAACAAGTTCGAAGGGCTCGGCACTACAACAATACTATAAAACGACCGTTGTCAGAGGGCCTTTAAATATGTATGACAGGTTAGGAAGTGGAGGCTATGGGTCGAGGGCTCTTGCCTAGAAATAGAGCTTGTTTGTTAATAAAAGAGTCCGTTTCCCCACTTTAAGCACGCGATTTAAGTCCATTTTCCATGGAATGCACTCAAAGAAGGATACCTTTCAGTGCACCTCTTGCAGTGCCCAGCGATTGCATAATGAGACTCATTCGTAGCAATATTTATAAATTTTATTTTCTGGTGATTATTTTCTGTCACTAATATATCTGTTATCCACACATAAAAGTGAATGAGACCATATTGCATCACCCCGCTTGCCGCGTCGCCGTACTCTCCGCCGCCACCGGCCAGAACCGGAGTCGTCCGTGCGTTCGAAAAAACTATTTAAAATTCGGGGTTGCAAATTGGTGCAAGGTTCGACTTTAGATTCACAATATAGAAGCTTTAAAGAACGACATGATATAAGTTACTTAGTGTAAGCCGGTGACAATGTCTACTTTTTTTCTACGCTTATGTAAAAAAATGGGTTGAAAACAGGTTCCGCCATTTTGTTATGTATCTATGGTTATTGATGAAAAAAAATCTTTAAAACCCTTCAAATGAAAGAATAAGAAGTGTCAATTAAGATGGTATGACAGTTTTGTCGATAAAACTATTTATAAAACCACTGCACGAGGATAAAGTCGGCAATTTTCAGAAAAAATCGAGGGTGGTCGTTTTTCGCTAAATTTGCTCAACTTTGACCTCACATATATTGTTAAAGTGAAAACACAGGACCAAAATAATCTGGGCAGTTATGCACAATTTATTTGAGAATGTGTATGCGAAGTTTCAATTTCCTAGCTCAAAAAAATCGATTTTGAGGTTTTGGCCCGCTTTTTTCGATTCTAGCCCACTGTGCGACGGTAGATTTTTTTATGATCGATTACAATTTGTAATCGGAACATTTTTCTCCAACGTACTTACTTTGTAACATCATAATGAACAGATAAGAAACAAACATTTTTACTGGGAATTCCAACGGAAGTATGCGCACAAGTTAATGAACCTACAAATTCGTGATCACAGTAGGCATGACTTCATGGAAATTTTTTATTGAAGAAAAATTTCAAATAGTTTCAACTTTACTTTTTCTGCAAGTTTTATCCAACACACTTTCGTCAAAGGGTGAAATCCACTAGGCGAAGCACTTTGAAATGAGAAACCCTTAAATAACGTCACCCTATGACGAAACCTTGCCCGTTGATCGATAATATTTGAATGAAAACACGGAAAAGGTAAGTTTCACACTATCTCAAGCGCTCCCGTAACATTTTATTATTAATTACCTTAATTCAGTTTTTAGATCAGCATTACAGCTCGGATGTAGCCCGGAATAGGGTTTTTTATTCATCCCCGAAATTATAACTCATAAAAAAGTCGTTAGATGGAAAGAAGAGACAAGGTACGACGAAAAAGGCGAAGTCCCCATTTCCCCATTCCCTCGCGTAATAAGAAAAAAAGCAAAAGTTGCTGCCCTTTTTAATGAGTCGCTAACGTCATTAGAGTTTTTTCAATTAATTTTTCAGGGAGAACCCTTCGTGTAAGGAAAGAATAGCTCACAAGTGTTTAAACAACAAGGATCCATATGAGATTCTTACACAAGACTGAGAAGAAGCGAGAACCCTCTCGTATTGAGTCCGTGATGTCATCAAAGTGTTTGCGAAAGGTTTTTTTTTCGTCGAAAATATCTTTAAATGAAGACGACGGACCAACAATTGATAAAAGTAAGTTCTCTTTATTTTTTATGCTCTACCAAAAAAGGAAAAAGATTAAAATTGATAGACGGACCCATTTTATGTAATAGGCCGTAGCACGATGGACTGGGTCCAATAAACCCGTGTACCGAAAGTTTTAGATGTCCTTATTTTCGCTTTAGAGATCGATACCTGTGAATTCTATTCGCTAATTTTTAATTTTTCCGTATTTTTGCCTTCTACAGATAATCAAAGCATCAAGAGCGCATTAGATAACTATTTTTATTGCTATAGCATATGCACTGGACGGACTGCGTCCACTGGACATAATGGCATACTTTTCAGTCCTATACCAACGTACACGATATTAGTAGGTATTTTCGTGCACAAAATGCCTAAATGAGAAATGAAACCTCATAAATATTTTTGTGATTTCTTTTAAATTCCAAAGGATTTTTCAAAGGCATCAAAAGGATCGTCAAAGGTATTGAATCCTATAATACATAAGGAGGATAAGTGCAACAATAGGAATTATTTGTATTACGAAAATCACGTTTCATTGAGTTACTGAGTTATTTAGCAATGAATATCTTATATAAATTACAACTATAGTAATTTTTTTGTCCATCATAAGCTGTCATCTGCTACACACGAGATGATTTCATTGCACATTATAATGGATATTAAAGCTGTAAGGAGATGTGAGTGTATTCCGACACAAAATTTAACAAAAGGTATTCCATGAAGTGTTATCAGTCACGATCATAATGAATATGCATATGATATTTCAAGGCTTTGGTTGAGTAATTAGAACAATAATTAATTAACGTGTTTTTGACTTCATTTATTATGCCAACCACTTAGCCCGGTTGTTATAGCCTGTTACAACCGCGCGGGGGGCCACTGTTATATATATTTTTTTCTCCGATTTTTTTATTTCTTTTGTGGAAACTTACATTTAACTCTTACTTTTATAATTTTCAATAAGGACAATGTTTTCTTCTGAATGGAAAATCTTTCATACGCGCACGCTACGTCGGTTTTATAGTGCATTTGAACTCAGTAGTTTTATTCGCGTGCCCTGTTAATAGTATTCATCAAACTTGTTTGTTAAAAGTTACCGAAAAATTCAATTCAATGTTCCATATGATCCCAAAAGTGCGATGAATTTCTTAAGAAACTGGTATTTCTAACAATAATTTTTCAACGTTTACTCGCTTTATGTAATGCTTTAAATATTAAAATTTAATTAACTGTAGTTCATTTTTATTCGTAAATTCATTTTGCTATGATATTAAGTGTAAATTAACAATAAGTGTTACAGTGGAGCGTTCGCTCAAGTTTTTTGTTACATATGGAGCGAATAATTTAGAGACTGTCAGTCACATAGAAAATTGATTTTATTTTTTAGTCCTTTAGAAAGACGTTGCTCTTTTATAAATATTGTTTTTATATATGTAACCTATGTACTGTACGCTCGTTTTACCAGTGAAAGGGGAAATATTGCTTTTATCTAATCTACCCAATTGAAAAAACGATCCTTAAGTAACAAACGGCAGACAAAAAGTGTAATACCTAGCGAAGTGATCATAACAGGCCGCAGGCCTTTCGCGGGGGGTAAGGGGGAGCAGAGCCCAATGAGTAAAAGCGAGTTTTGTATTCATAAGCTTCATCAAGTCATTAGGAAACACTTGTAAAGTCGTACTCCAGATGGCTTTCTATTGTTTTTTAATGCCGTCATGTCCGTGTCAAGGGTGCATCGCTCTACTGCACGGCTACCCGCAATCGTCGCAAGAACTATTTACGGGGAGCATTTAATTCGTTACCCTCATTAGTTTTTATGGTGGTGGGCATAACTTTTTAAAACTTCATGTTAGAAAACACTCGCTGGAAATCATAAAAAGTTTACCCTGTATCTATTGGAAATGCACGTAAACACATTACGTATTAGAACACATTTGATTACTTGCAAAAACTTTGCTTAATTCAAAATCGCTGTTAAATGAATCACGAGGTAAAGATCTCCTGGCGCGTCTCGCTACCTTGTGGAAATTCATGATCCATCAGCATAGTTCGGAAAAACTATAAGAGATGTCGGTCTTTATTATTTATTCATTACACGTGTTTCTTCCTAGATACATCGCCCGAAGTGCAAAGAAATACGTGGAGATCTCTTACGCTAGCCAGGTTGGATGGTGTATTGCACGAGATCCATTGGCCAATAAAAGGTTAAAGGACAAGATACTTAACGCTGCCAGGCATACAATGCCACAAGACATTTAGTAAACCCCTGGCGAGTCTACAGTTATTTACTGGAATAATATCTATTGTGAAAGCCAGTGGCGTAACCATGGGGAGATGAGGGGGATAGATCCCCCCAAAGCCTCAATGAAATGAAAATAATATTCAAAACTATTGTCTAGTTTTGACGTATAGTAAATTTTAACGTGACCTTTTAATGAAACCCAAATTTTAAGTGCCATAATTATGTAAAATGTATTTGCAGGCTTGTCATTTTTCCAAAATTTTCCCAAAAGGGGCGGTGGGGGTTGGGATATCGCCCTTCCCCATCCCCTCTCATCCCCACAAAGCATATTCCTAGTTACGCCACTGGTGACAGCCGTAGTGTTCGAAGTTCTGGCTTTGTCCTCGTGTCGTTGGCGCTAGTCGCACAAGCATGATGATGCGTGGTATTGTAAGCGACGCAAAATAAACCAGTCTCGTCCTCCACCAACAAAAATCCAAGGAGGGAGATGTGCCATGGTAGTTCAAACGGTACAACACCTGGGGTATATTAGGGAGACCCGAGTTTGATTTCCGGTAAGAGCGTTTTGGAATCAAGGTAAGTGGTTTCTTATCGGGGAATATATTCATGAATTTCAACTAAGATTGAAATTATGCACTAATATAATTCGTTACAAGAGCATGAGCAAATCTTATTTAAGAAGCGCATCGATTACTTAAGATGTCATTTGCTTTCCAATACCTAGTGGAACACATGAAAGCGTCGCTAATTGTGTAATAACACAACTGCTCTCCGGAAATTGTTTGAGGATTTATAATTAATATCTGATCTCCTATAGGGTAGTTGTGTTGTCACTGGTGGGCCGCAATTTATTGTATGTGTATTATTTACTAATATTCTGTGATAATTATAGAGTTCGAAGTAATCTGATGATTATGGGCGCCTAAATTTCTAGCCACGCTCGAAAATCGTTCATCCACCTTTAACTAATATTCTCATTTAATTGCAGAGATCCTAGACACTAAAAAAATTCTTTGATAGCACGAGGACCCTTTTACTTAAATATATTCAGCACACGTGCGCATACCGTAAAAATATATAGCATTAAAATATGAAATCCCCTACACTTACTTATCTAAACGGCTCACGCAGGCAAGAGCCCCATAAACGTACGCGTAGGGTAATCTTTTTACGAGATGTTTACGTACGCACGAAGTACGCACGTCGATCATAAAGCTCTCACCCAGAATTAACGTAAAAGTGAAATAATTATGAGATGTTACGTTGATAAGACACCTAAGGTTTGTCATTGTACTACGCAAACATGATAAGTCACTGAGGAAGATTACCAGCTTAGCGAAGTTACACAGACAAAGCGAATTTTTTGGGTAGGGGAAGAAATAAGGAGAGGGACACAAAGATCCCTGCGAAAGAAGTCGTTGCGCCGTGAACGATTTTGAGTTGGAAATGTATATCATCGTAAAAGCAGGAGATCGCGGGCTAAATGATGGGACCAGAGGGATCTAGTTTACGATTTTCGTGGACAGCTATGGGACTGGTTATAAGATTTCCATGAATTTTAATGCCCCCAGCTATATGACGTGGTTGTATGCTTTGAAAAGGGAGCTCTCCCGTGATAGGCATATCAGTCGTAAGCATTATACATGCTTTCTTTTACATTTAGAGTACAGTTGTACAAAAACGTCCACTCCATAATCGCAATTCTCTAAAAGAATCAGGAAGATATAAGGGAAAGATGAATTACGACGAAAAATCAAACTTCTCATTCAGTCACTATATCAAAAGTTCATAACTGGAGTACGCTAAAGTTACCGAACACTTTTTATGAGTTGCTGATGTCATCAGGGATATGGTTCTCCCACTCGTTCAGAGGAAAACTTTCGCTGAGGTAAAGAACCGCTAACAACAACGCAACGTGCGAGGCCTGTGTACAAGATCGCGGAGTAGCAGAGAAGTAATAACACGCTAAACATGAGTTTGTGACGTCATCAACTTATTTTCCCGCGAGTTTAAGGCCGTATATTTTTCGTAAAAGCAAATTGCTCGAGAGGTGTAGGTAAGTTTAAAAGAAACAGGAAAAAGTACGGGTCTTCCAATGTTATTTAATTCAATCACAATCGACATAAAAATAAAATCGGCTATAATTGAAATAAGCTATCTCCATTCAACCTTCACCTTCTTCCTTTTCGAATGTTTCTTTTTTGTTCTCGCACCGGATATTAGCCCACCTGAGACATTGTCGGGAAGAAGGAATGTATCGGCGATGTCTCCTCTTCCTCTAAGGAACATCAATCACGGGACGGAAAAGGTTGCCTCGACACAACATCAATGGCGTGAACCTTTCATCCGAGTTGATAGATTTGTGCTCGAGGGAAACGATAAAAAGCCAAGAATGGAAAAACATACGTGTAAGTCAGTGGAATACGTCAGCTGGGTGCGAAAGAAAGCCAACGATAACAAGAAAGGAGCTGCAGACCATTCCATCTAATTCCGTAGTAAATTTAGCCAATTCACGTTCTAATAGGGTGGTTTCCTATTTTTTTATTGCCTAAATCGAAAGATTATTACTCCTGGAGTGCGCATTTCCCGCTCTTAGATTTTCGAATGACGATATCTATTTTTCGCGATTAAACGAAAAGTGAAAAATTTCAAGCGCGCGAAAACGCGACGGCTAAGTAGGAATGATGGGAAAAGTCCGTGTGACATATTTCTGGTTCCAGCTGCGGGCGTGTGAGGTGACCTTGAGGCTTGAGCGCTGATACGACGCAGGCAGCTAGCAGGTAGCTGAGTACCCTGTTAGCAGGTAGCGCTTTGCTTAAATAAGGGTTATTATTCCCCTATCAAACGAAGGAAACTGTCCGAACTTAGGAAATTTTAATGTGTGATTATTAAGAGATGTTTCCCTGAGCTCTGTGCCTCATGCATGCATTGGTAATCTCAGACAATGTAAAACTCCTATCTACTCGTATAGAAACTAGGTCCCTGTGGCGTCACGTGGAGTGGAATCGCATGGGCGCCAATCTGGCCTTTTTCAAATGAGGTTAAAATTGACCGTTGCCATTCGTCTAAACTGTGATTTATAAAACCAAATAATTTGTATATTATGAATACACTGATGGAGGGTAACGAATCGCAATCAATGCATTTCGTTTTCTTTGATGAAGGAAACTACCCTATTTAGCAAACGCATTAGATGTGGCGGTCGAGGAGAGGAAAAGTGTAGAGGAGATGGGCAATGGGTTTGATTGGATGAAGAGGCGAGTACTGAGTGGGGATATTGAAACAAGTGTTAAAGGGATGAATGTCTTTAAATGGAATGAAAGACGCCATTATGTGAAATGAAAAGGGAAGCTCAACTTGGGGATTGAGACAGTCATAGCGATTCACAAAATCCCCTCTGTAAACCAACGATGATTGGTAAAATACCTTTGATAAATATAATATTACAAATAATTAGTCTGCAATAGGCTTAAGCTATAAGACGGCTGCCGAAAGGCGTACGAAATAGCCTGTATCTCCAATGGGAGACATAAACCGTTAGACAAAAATACACAAGTCATTAAGCAGGCAAGATTATATTATTTTTTTGGTTAGGTTTACCAAAAAATCATATTTTGAGGATGCTACAACTGATTTAGAACGTTATGTCAGCGTCCCCGTGGAACAAATATATTTGAGGTCTGACACTCTACATGTATGACTGTACTATCCACATTTCACCGCAACCTGAATAACAAAGGAAAACCAAAGGATAACAAAGGAAAATTAATTATCACTGCCCATTAAAAATTGACAGAATATTTAATCATAAAGCATTGATATGTTCAGTAGTTATTCATCAATTAATTTATCATCAGTAGTATCATGACTGACCACCCACGGCCATGGTCGTAAATTAAAAACGCATGAGCTTGATGGCGGTCTTCTTCGATTTCTTCTAAAATCCTAAAATTCTAGTTACTATTTTGAATCTTTGATTAAGAAAAACATTAAAACTGAGAGAAAATCATTATTCTCAAATGAAAGGTGACTAAATTTTCAATTTTTTTATTTAAAAGTCGTAATTACTATGTGATTTTAAAATTTTTATCATAATGAGAAGGAAAATGTGACCAACTTTTAAGTATGACCCTTTTTCCACATTATGTTTAACATTATTTTGACATATAGAATTAGAGGATTTCATCCATGAAAAAAGAAACATTTATTAAAAAAATATTCGAAAATAATTAGTCCCGAAATAGTCATTTACATAGATCTTATAAAAAAAATATTCCTAGGCCTGGAATCCATTAAAATAAAGGTGATTGAGGTTCAATTCCACAATGATCGTGAGAAGGTTCTAGATGCACCTCATAGTTTTGCACTGCACGTTACCGGCTACGGTTGTCTGTGGGATTCTCGACTAATCAGCGTGACAACTGCTTCCCGCTTGCGGACATCACTGTAAGCGTTAGTGATTAGGGTTACAAGTTGACCTCAGGGAATAATGGTTAGAGTGTAACGGCGAGAGATATGCCGTGAATGCCATGCTTATGCGGACTTAACGGACAAAGTTGATCTTTGCATTACAAACAAAACTCAATCATTCTTAAATACATAGCAACACCGTAGCTAAGCATGTACCATCTTTGATACAGTTCGTAAATGTTATGATTCGAGATATACTGAAGATAAATTTTTTGAATTTACCGTCACATTTTTTCTTATTAAATTTTAGGCGTGCCTCGTACATTCGAATGGTAGACATTTGTGAGATAATTACGCCGTTTAAGTGTTGCGTGACTTGCTTAAAATATATTTCCAGGGCATTTCGCTACTTTGTTAAGATCAGCATAGAAGGTAGAAACTCCAACGAGATATACTGGGTGTATACAAAGGCGCTTAAATTGCGCAAGTTGTACTATTCAGAAATGAATTGGAACATATGCCAAGCTGAAAACGTAATGGCATCACTGTTGATGTTACTGATTAGGGTAACAAGATGACCATAAGGAATAATGCATAGAGAGAAATCGTGAGACTAAGCCGCCTTGAGAGGCACGCGCGGAATTAACGGAAAAATCTCCAAGTTGCTTAATAAACAAAACTCAATCATTTTTTCAGCTCCACGTTACTCAATTGACAAAACTCAATCACGGAATCGGTTGCCGTCATCATCGTCAACCGATGCATCGCGATGGTGTGATTAGAGCGGTTGACGTAATCGAGAGCCTGTAGTAGAGGTAAAATTGGCTTGTGGGCGTCGACAACTGGGGTCATTAAACTATCCTGTGACTGTAAACGTCTTAAACGGGCTGACGACGCGAGGTTCAACCGAGAAACGAATGAAAATTGACTTCGAGTGAAAAAAAAAATACATATTCTGTCCCAGAAGTACTACATCAATTGAGTGATGTAAAAATTGTGCTTTCCATGTTCTAATTTTTATAAATTGCGGCCTCAAAATTAAGGCTTAGTGCTCTTACGGCGACAAAGATTTATGAGCACAGGAAAAAATTCTGATTACAACTGGAAAATAAAAAGTGGTGGTGACATAAAACTATTACATAAATCTTCATATTATTGGAATCGTGATAAGAACAAAAGACAATATACTCATTGAGCATCGCTATATCCAAAAACTTATTGAGTAATAAAATTATTACTACAATTGAAGTCAAATCACGTTATTTCTATGATAACAGCGCTACGGATGGCTCATAAATATTGAGAGAGCATTAGTTGACAAACATAAGCTTGAAAATTTTCGATGTACTGGTGAACATAACTTTTATTATTTAACACCAGAGGATGTCATGTATTAAAGCAAAACAATTTTCGCAAAATTTGGGAAAAGTATTTATGCTAGGCAGTTTCAATTCAGTCATACTTGCGTCTTCCAAATCGAGTCCAAATCAATCTTCTCAGTCGTGATATAATATTTGATACATTAAGTGGCATTTCCACCATTCTAAATGAAGCCCAAGTCAATGATACACCAAGATATCGCTTTTAGTCCTCAGGGGCAGTAAAAAATTAACGATAAATCAACCGTAGACATCACATATCGAGAGATCTCAGACAACTGCTAAGTTCATAGTTAAAATTAGTACAAAATAATGTAAACAGGCACGCATGGACTCCGCAGAAAAAACTGTTCGTTGTTTAATAAACAATACTTAATCACAGTATCGGTTGTCGTCAATAGCGGCAACCAACAAATTATCGTAAGATTTGAAGGACTATAAATTATCGTGATATGTTTTGAGTGCCCCGTGTCGCCGTAGTCATTTGTTTCAGCGCTTTTCTTCCGTCTTTTTTTCAACTCAAACTGTGAATCATAGGACATCTTGGTATGAAAAATAAAATGAATGGATGATGATATTCATTCCCCTAGCTACTTCCACTTCACAGAGCTCCCTCAACAAATAGCAGAGAGAAAAAACACGCCAAGTACCTATGACGGCCATCCCACTCCTGCTGCCACTCGACTCCGGCCCTGCGCGCGATTCCCACAATTCCGCGCGCGCCCCACATCGACCAGCTGACGCACGGGTGCTGACGTCACGCAACGAGAGCACCCAGCCCTTCCTCCATTCACTAGGGGAGGGTGGGGGCGGTGAAAGGGCTTAGGGCGAGGGCAGGCGACTGGGCACGCGTGCCATGAATACGATGGCGGGGGCTAACCAATAACAAGCGGAATTTTCATTAAAAACCAACAGTCTTCGTAGAATGTGTCTCCGAAAACGGGAAATTAGAATGATAATCGAAAGTTTAATGAAGTTTAAAAGAGAAAAACATCTCTGAAACAGGATTTTCGATTGACTTAGGCAGTCATCTACGGGGATGAGAGAAGTTAAAATCCACCGAGAGATAGAGTTATTGTGACATGAGGTACTCTACGCCCAACCCACGGTGAGTCAGCATGGTTTATCCTATCTCGTTGAAGATTACCTATCCAGCGGAATTTTTATTTCAAACCAGCAGTCCTAAGAAAATGTCTGCAAATACAGAAAATCCTAATGACAATTTCAGTTAAAAAAGGCAAAAATATCCTCACCACTTACTCAAAACGATGCTTTCTAATGGGCTTCGGCAAGACCCAAAAATAATTCATCCACTTAATTACCACAGCATAGGAAAAATACAAGGTAAAAGATGATAATGAATGATAATTATATTTTTGATCAGATATCAAGATGCATCAGCATAAGATATGCCTGAGTACTAAAACAATAAAAAATTCAGAATTCAATCACAAAAATGCATATCATTCAAGATCCATACTGCACATCTGGAATCAATGAAAAATCCAAAAATGAACAAAAACATTTTCGATTTCAAGAACCTAATCGAATTACCTTTTTATGCAGATTTATTACGCGAAAATCTTAATTAAATCAAATTATCCTGAAGGATACAGTATTTAAAGTTGGAAGGAGATCCTGGCGTAAAGGTGGCGGCGAACCTCTTTAAGATTGAGTGCCAAAGTTTATGAAATGAGAATATATTTGCTCTTCTCATATGCTAACCCATAACCCATCGGGCATATAGCCAGCCCACCCAGCTCTACGGGCCGAAATAATATTACCGCGTGCCGTGTGTTCGCTACTCATGGCCTAGTCCTAGTCACGTTAACACCTCTTCTCCTCCCAATTGATGATTTCCTTAGTCAGCCGAAAAACTGCTTTCAGAGATATTTATCTCTTTCCAACGTTGATAGTCATTCGTATTTCCTGTGTGTGTATTGAGTGTGTTGTGCCGTGTATTCACAATGTACATATTCTTCAATGTATTCACTAAATTAAATTAGTGGCTCAACTAAATTCTTAAAATCCCGAGTGGTCATAACTCGGGTTGACAAGTACCTTCCGCTTAAAAAGGAAACCACCGAATACCGAATAAGGGGGGGAGAAGCAAATTGTTATGCAATAATAAACATACAAAATGAGCCGATAATTAATTTTTTACCTAAAACTGGCGTGAAGATTATGCAATTGTTATCAATTTCAAATTCATGTACACATGCCAATGCCGCGTGTATGAATGAAGAAACACTCGTAGCAGACGACGGAGAGGTGGCTACGCATTTGTAAAATTGAGGCTTATCCATCAAAACATCCTCCCTGGAACTTAGATTTCTGGATTGGTGAAGATAATTTCTCACAAGACTATAAAGAGTTGGTTCAAGCTTAATTTCGTAGAACTCCAAACACTCTAATAATAATTTGGATGTTATAGGAAAATTTCTTGGAATAATTCAATTTCAAATAAGTTCCTGCGATTCAGGCGTTCGACATACAGACATTAAAGGTAGTTCCATTTTTCCAAAATTATAATTTAATTTCACCTCACGACCGATGTGGCTACATTTTGTACCATCTCTGATGATGATGTATTCAAACCGGTTGTGAGGTGAATTTGAAAGTATTTTTGTCGCAATACCCGCGTGCTTTTTCCCATAGCAG
Organism: Ischnura elegans; assembly: GCF_921293095.1. NCBI lineage: Eukaryota > Metazoa > Arthropoda > Insecta > Odonata > Coenagrionidae > Ischnura > Ischnura elegans. Next base: position 48,274,458 of record NC_060250.1, on the reverse strand, counting down.
GAATAGATGCCGGCTGGCAGTCTATCTAATGGATTTGGGCGCTAATGACTCTCTTTTCTCCGGAGAGTGGAAACCGGGGATGGCCCTGGCGAAGAATGATTCTCCCTCCGAGGAGCAATGGAGTTCGGGGGGAAATGAACGCAACTCTTCCGGGAATTGCAGCCGACGAAGCAGCAGGTAGGAAGAGGCGCTCGGCCGGGCATCGCGGGCGCTGCTGGGCCAGTCTTCCCTTGGTTCCGAATCGTAGAGAAAGCGAGTGATCTGTACTAAAGTGGTTTATAAATACATAACAAATAAAAAAATAACCACCAATTTGGCAATAAATACTCAAGTAGATTCAAATTAAGTTACGTCCGGGTCAACGGCAAAACAGTATTTGCGGAAAATTGGCAGATTGAGCTTATTTTTCTTCAATTCTACCATTTTGTTTTCAGAACGTAGATACGATTCATACTTTTCAAAAGACCGTTAATGATAGATGCGGATTATTCAAATAAAATCTCTAATATAAGCTAGTACAGTGGTATTTATCATCATCAGTGCAGCTACTCAATCCCATCAAACATGGAGCTGACTTCTGCGCAGGAAGTGTAGGTAGGTTTTGCTAGCGATGCTATATTTTTCTTATCAATTTGAGAGACTCTGATATAGAAAGTGACGCTAAAACAATACTTTACTTTTTATTTTATAATCCGGATAAAAAAGATAAAATTTCAAACCTTTAGCCAAAATAGTATTTCAATTACATTACGAACGATATCCAGTAATTATGTTGGATAGTTATTATTACTGGTGATACAAACGCTTATCAGCTTAATATATATTTTCTGACGTTTGTAGTCTATAAAGGTGAACTTCTCCGAAATCAACGGATTCCGCGCGACTTTCATTTTTACCCCGAGTTTGATCGATTTGTGTAGCTGCCCTGATGATGATTAATACCATTGAAATAGCGTATAGCGTACATCATAACCTAAGTAATCCGAATACATTGCTCAAAAATTTCTCGCATAAAATTGATAAATGAGTTATGGTCAGATTTTTTAAAATTAACGACCATTTTGCGCCGTCAGAATAATAAGAAACAACAACAGTTGTAAAATTTTAGGTTTTCCCGGCGTATAGATTGATGAACAATTTCTCAAATCCCGAGAAATTTTTCATCAACAACAATAGTTCTTTCTCACACATTTTCATGCAAATATTATTATTAATTTTTATCTTTTTTTTAAAAACATACGATGCCGTAAGGCAGAGATTATTTACCATGCATAATTGCCACATATCTGAAAAGTTAAACCTCTCTTGCAGCTTAGGATAAAATATTAGTTATAGTTTTAAGAAAAATGATATTAAAAATAAAGTGCTAATTGGATGGTGGCAGCTCTTCTAACAATAAATTAGTAATTTTCATACAATTTCCATAAGAATACACAATTTTATGGAAACGTTCATGATTTCATTATCAGTTAGAACGAGCCTAGAATCGCATTGCACACAAGTAAGGCTAATTTCGACGATTCCAATAATTATTATAAGTCTTAAATAATTATTATTAATCATGGATTCCAGAAATATTTTCGGGTGAATTTCAGGACTATAACAAGTGGAAGAGGTGGACGGAGAGATATTTTCTCCGCACGTGACTTTTCCTTAAGCAATCAGATGACCAGGGGCGTGGCATGTGGTTTTGTAAATGTAGCCGTTCTCATCAAACTACTTTGCGTTAACTTCGAGAGTCTGCTAGCTATGTTCTCAAGCCCAATATTTCCCATCGATACTTCGTCGTTATTCCATCTAAACCCATATGCTTACCCCCTATAACCACCATATCAAGTATACATGCGAATATACACAATTGGCAAGGCCAAGTTTGCTCCGTGTCTATCTCTTTCTTTCAACTCTCCCTTGAATTACTTGCTTAAGCCCGGTACCTGCAAATATACTTAGAACCTATTATAGACGCCTCACCGTTGGCCTAGCGGCACAACGGCGAAACCCACTCAGAAAACACTGGCAACTTTCATCCTATCGGTTAGGCAACACACAAAACTCACACATCTGCCTATCTATTAGGATATAACAGCCTAGCATTGAAGTACGCCGACACAGTGGGTACTGGCGCCCGTTACCAAATTAAAGCAACTAGAGTTTCAAAGACTGTATTTGAGTAAGAAAATTATTCTCTGAAGATAAAACACTTATAAACGGAAAAAGTTTTTGATTAACGCTCTGCAGTTAACGCATAAACTTTTCACGCCATTATACGTATTTTATTTTATTGGCCTGAACGTTTGAAAAAAAAGATACCTCCCTGTTTATTGACCCCACGAAGGAAAGTGTAACTTCGGTGATGAGAGACTTTATGTCATTTTGTATAGTACAATGTTCATGACAAACATTTTGAAGCATTGTCGACAGAGTGGAAATGTTTCAAAAGAGAAGAATCAATATCCTCTTTTTTACCAAAGGAGGAGAGAAAATAAGTTCTCTTCGAAATAATATCCGAAAACTGTAAGTCTCATTACCCCCATTAAATCTTCCTGAAAGATTCTAACATTTTTGTAACGCTACACTGAAATATTTACTTAAAATGTCAAAGAATGATCGATACAAGGCTCTTCAAATTGTAGCACTGCGAGCATCGGAGATTGGAGATCACTCTCTGATTGGATGAAGGCGAAATTGGAGCCATGAGTAATTATCTTCCGAGTGGAACAATCATTCACCCAACCGCCACACCCCAGTAAAGCAGGAAAATTCCAGAATTCCGCGGGTCACTATTAAGCCTTCCTCTCATGCACAGCCTCATTGGGAAAATACGTAATTGGTGTCATTTCGCAGGTGTATTACTTGGGAACTTCCATTCAGACAACCACAATACCACTTTAAAGTGGCTAAAAACGTTTTTTCCAGCAAAATCGCTATTTTTCTCAAATTGAAGTCGATGCGGGACCTCTAAACGTTGTCCCATCGAGCTCGTATTTTTTTTAAACCCACGATCCCGTACTTTCTCACCTACTTCTTGAGCTATCATAGGTGAAAAAAAATGGCCTTAATGCTTTCTCCGATAAGATATTGACGTCACACTGTCCTATCAAGCGGGAAATATCATCTCTCTTCCACGCATCGGCCTCGAGTATTTTGCTGTTGTTCACACTCCCGTTCACTTCAGCGATTTTGATCTCGTGAGCGATCGAGCGAGAGATTCCATCAGCTATTTCTTCCCTAACTGAAAATTTCTTTCTGATTGAGTTAATGAAACAGATCTCTCATTACGGAACCAGCCCATAAAAATTATATGGCAACCTTCGCTTTATTTTTTAATTTTATTTATTTATTACTACACCACCAAAAATCAATATTTGGCCCTTACATAGGATTTTTCATAATATTTAACAAGTAACCGCACCCGACCATCCATGCCCTGGATGCGGAAAACCTACAAAGGCGGGACTTTGCCTTTCAACGGTCAACCTTTGGTTTGGCAGAAGAAGACTTCAACCCTACGCCACCGAGGCGGTTTTTGTACTTAACATTAGAGAGAATGGCTGAATGAGGAAGATTATTTTTGTCGTAACTTATCTTTCCCTGTCACGAACCGAATACTTCTAATTAATTGCGATTTCGCGTCTCAAGGCCAGTTTCTAGAAATAAAGCGAATAATTAAATTAATCACTTAACGAAAAATTACCACTGAGGCTCTGGGGCGTTTATGAAAAAAATAACGCATACTTGACGCCAACTATGCTTCTTTTGAAGAATTCAAAGTAAACTTCTGCACACACGGTATTGAAATTGAGTTTACGTAATTGTTAGCTGCAGCAATGTCATGTCCAGAGTTCATTTATCTCATTTCTAAATTATACCTATCTTATTTTTTATCCCGGAATTTCTTCTTTCATAATTCACGGTTTAAAAAAATCGCAAAAATAGATGAGAAGTGCATGAAAAAAAAATGACTACGGGACTGCACTTTCCAAAATTTTCCCGTAAATTCAGAGTCGACCAAAAGGCCACGCTGATCATCTCTTCAATATATCCAGACTCTACGATATTATTTTCTTTGAAAACCTCCATTAACGTATGGGTACTGTAATTTCAAGCAATTGCTCCTTTTGGCTATTTTTTCAACAATGTAGCCCTAAAGAAAATTTCCAGGATTCGCAACTAGGAGCCGCATTACAACGTTTTCAAGGGGTGGTGGACACACAACCAGTGTCACTATTTTCTCATCAGAAAAACTTATGTCTGAGTAAGAGCGATGCTGGCTGCTTGAAGCAATTTCTTCCTTTGCTCGGCTCGCGTTCTTTACATTTTCTGTCCTTAATTGAAATTTTATCCTCTAACAATACAAGTCTACACAGAGAAATGAGATTTCACATTCGTTTCACGTAAATCTTGCAATCAACTGTGGGTCGAGATTCAATCAGTAGCGGATTAAGGTCTTTGTTTAGGGGTTTGGTTCATTTATGCCTATTGCGTCTTGGTAGTATGCAACACCTCTCACAATAAATTCTTAAACATGTAGAAAAGCGACTTTTAGATATTCATATATTTTATACTAACATTTTGTCGTAAGGCGTGGAAAAATTACAATGGAGAGCCACCATAAGGATGATGAACTTTTCAATTTTTCCAGAAATTAGGGGGGGTGGCCATCCCCTTTCTCAGCCCTTAGATTCAATTAGCTATGGGATACGAATGAGCAACCTTATCTCCAGCATCTAAAGGGGAGATTATCTAGTGTAATAGATTCTAAAGCTAGATATACGAGGAATGCGATGATCCGTAGACGCAAAATTTGGATCCCGTTTAAAAGAAAAAAAATCAATTACAGCACCTTTTCTATTGCTTACGAAACTGAAATGTTTTCAGAGAGCCAAATTAACAGCTTTCTATACTAATAATATGAAAGTAAGTTCAAATTAATCGAGGAATCAAACTTCTTGGTTTCGGAAACCCTACGGGAAATTAATTATGTTTGAAGTTAAATGGTTGCATTGCAAGTTTACAAGTGTTCTGTAAGTATGATTACTTTAATACTACCATGCCAGAAATAAGACTCTTTTTGATGCAGATTGGGATTCAAGTATTTTAATAAGAAATATATGAAATCAGAATAATAAAAATCATGACTGTTTCTTTTCGTAGAAAAAATAATCCCCGCGACGCGTGCTTTCACATGAATAGATTAAAATGATACAACCGCACGATGGGTGATTGCCGCACGTGAAATGACAACTTGTTGGGTGCAGGCGGCAGCATAATCGACCATGATATACCCTCTACTCAGCGATTTTTTTCCAAAATCATTCATTTTCTTGCGATATGAGTTAAAATACACGCACTCAACCACGGTCACAACACCCACTCTTCTTCCATCATTTTAGTAATGTCGTAGAAACGTTGAATTCCTGTGTATGCCAATAAAAATGAAAGTTTTGGCGATAAAAAATTTTTACTTTTCCATTTTTACTACGGAAGAAACCTTGGTCTTAATGCTAAAGATATCTTCCATCATTATATCAATGTTGTAGAAAGTTTGTGTCATGCAAATTCTCATACAAATGAACTTTTTGGCGGGTGGATTTATTTTTACTTTGCCGATTTCCGGAAAATAACCCGATAGCTGATAAATATCCGCCGACTTGAGACGGATTCTTGAGAGTCTGTCTGAGTCGACAGTTCGACAGGTCGACAGTCGATCATAAGTCGCTCGATTAACCGTCCATCAGCAGTCACGTCAATCCCCGAAAACTCTCCTCCTTTCCTACCCCTTCCTATATTTTCTCCCTTGTGCTTGTACTATGTACTTTTCTCTATGTACTTGTGTTCCATTTCTGCGCTGAAGAGAGCGATGCGTAACTTGGTGGGAGCTCACATTATGTGCACAAATTTTAACAATTTTTATTTTTACCATTATATTCATATGTATTCTTATCCAAGTGGTTAGCATGTGAATTACCGAATGCATTCTGCGTGCTGGTTATAAGCCACCCCCTGCTTCACACCTTAAAGGTAGCTCGAAGGGTGTTCTTAGGGCTGGGCCGAAAAAAAATAGAACTCATTAATCGTTACTTAACGAAGTTAACATTTTGCTTAAAGATTTGATTTTTAAGATATACCCAAAAACTATTATAAGTTTTATTAACTTTCGTTAATTAAAATATGTTACTTTCGTACCAATTCATCAAAAATGCCGTATTTATAATACGAGGGTCGTTCAGTAAGTCTTTAGAATCTCCGAGAATTTGCTCTCTTGGTATCAAAACTTAATGTTGACCAGAAAGCAGCACTCGAGACTAGCCAGTTCTTAAAGTTTTAGCTGTATCCATCCCATATCATATTATCCCACTTTCATTGTTTTTACCAATTGTAGTGAACAGCTTTCAGTTGTTTAAAAGAATGGACCAAAGGGAGTTTCGTGCAGTGATCAAACACTTGTTCTTGAAAGGGTTAATGCTGAAGGAAATCAAAGCGGAGTGCATAAAGTTCATACCACATCTCCTTTTGTGTTTGCAACTATTCACAATTGGGTCACTGAATTTTGACCAGGCCGCACATCCAAATAAAGAACATCGTACCGGACGTCCTGTGGTAGTGTCATTCCCCGAAATGATTGGCAAAATCCACGATACGGTGTTAATGGTAGACGAATCAAAGTGCGCAATAAAAGTCAAGCCACAGGCATATCGTAACGAGAAATTGCTTTAATTTTGTAAGAAGGTTCGGAATTAAAAAAATCTTGGCAAGATCGCTGCCGCTTTTGCTCACAATGAAGAATTAACGCAATCGTGTGGTCAACTCAGAGACTATTTTGGTGGTTTTCCTTCGCAATCCTGAGGATTTTCCACGTCGATACATACCTTTTGATGAATTATGGATTCATCACTACACTCTGGAGACAAAATAACAGGTAAAGCGATGGAATTTTGAGGATGAACGGACTCCAAAGCAGTCGATGACGGTGAAATAGGCCGGTCTGGTCATGGCAACGGTATATTGGGATGCATGCGGAATAATCCACATCAATTACTTGGAAAAGGAAAAAATGATAACAGGAGAGTTTCATGCACTGTTATTGGACCGGTTGTTGCTATAAATCAAAAAAAGCGTCCTAATTTGAAACAGAAAATGTTTTTCCTTCAACTAGGCAATGCACGGTTACACACCAGTTCAATTGCAATAGCCAAAATTACGGAATTAAAGTTTCAAGTATTTAAAAGTTCACCATTTTCACCAGATTTGGCCTCCAGTGACTCTTACTTATTTCAAAACTTGAATAAATGTCTCGACGGACAAAGGTTTTCGTCTAAGGAGGAGGTTATCACCTAACTAATGCCGATTTTGAGGATATATCGAAATTATTCATTTTGGACAGATTAAAATGTTTGGAAAAATGTTAACAAAATTTTTACAGCCGAAAGAAGACATGTATAATTAAAAACATAAAAAATTGACACGATATAATTGCTTTTATACATTTTTCTAAAGACTTATTGAACGACCCTCGTAACTTGGTGAGAGAGAATTGTTGAGAATGGTTCTTTCCATTCATTGACACAAGTTAACACATCACTAATGTCGCACTTTTCGTGTTCCATTTAATGCGTTTCTTTAGTGGGCCAGGCACTATTCGCACACTGATCAACAATAACCGAATTTCAGTGAGTTGTAATTAAGTTATTGACAAAATTTGACGTAAAGTTGTTACGAAAGTTAACACAGTCAACAAAATCTCGGCTCATAAGTATACTCTGTCCATGAAAACACCCTGAAAGAAGCATTAAGCATATACATAATACCGTAATATTAATAATTGTAATGAAAACATTTCGCTTAAATGGAAATGAGTCGGATGTAGCCGAATGCGCGCACATACGTATTGCGAAATTCGGGGCGTGTTTAGGAGTCGCAACAAGCTCATTGCGCAACAGCACCATCTTCCTTCCCTAAGGCACATTTCAGGCGACGACGCGAAGTGCTATTGGCGAAATGTCTTCTTGAAAGAGGCCCCGAGGGGGAGTCTGCCCCCGTGGATGAGTGGTGAAGGTTTATGGTGGTTTGAGGATCCGGTCACGTGACGAGAAGAGGATAGCCGGAGAGATGATTACATTGGCCAAACAATAGCTCGCGCCAAGGAACAAACAAAACGATAACCGAAAGACATTGAAAATCGTAAGGCTCGTATCCATGCACAAAATGTTATACAATTCAGGATAGGTAGGCATTTTGAAAGAGGCAACCGACAGCTCAGGTCATTTGCTCCATAGGGAGAATTTAAGCATAAATTTGGCAGTATCTAAAAAATGGCACCGGCGGGAATTGAACCCGGGCCCACCTGGTGTGAAAATAGGGCTATAGCCACCACATCACCCCGATCCCCCTTTCAAACAATGCCGTCGGCATGTATTCAATTCATACATTGTAACATGAACGTTTCAAAACACTTAAAATACATCTAAAAGCTCATTTCATACTCGAATCATATTGATTACTAAAACTGATACTTTTTAGAGTAAAGATTTTCTGAAAGATTTTCCTTTGCACAAATTCGGTTTACGGTTTTATCCGAGCAAAAATTAAAAATTGACATAAAAAAAATCAAAATTCAAGAAATAAAATGCAATTCTACGGATAAGAAATACGTGTGCTCGTTTGAGAGGTGCAAAATTGCTTAGAAAATCCTTGATTATTTGTGGCTACAAAATGTCTTATGTCTTACATAAATTACTTACAATGCAAGTGGCCAGAATCGAACATGTGATCCCTTATGTGCATGTCCTTCCACTTCAACGATAAAAACTGAAGTGTCCTCAAAATCCTTCCAAGAGGTGCTATCCTTGCACAAAAATCAGGACGTTGCTATTTATTAACAATTGTAAAAGAAGGGGAAAAACAAGTTACTCGAAGTATACCCAATCAACTTTAATCCCATTAATTATCATTTCTCGCTTCAAATATAATCATGATTTAAATGGAAATGGCTACTATTTTCAATCTAGGAGATGCAGCAGTGACTAACTTCTTTCTACGTTGTACTTAATTCGAGATTCCTACCGGGAGGTTCTCTTAAAACTGCCGAAGTTTCGGTTCCGGAGTCGAAATCCTACTCTCATGAGCTAATCGCCCACATTTAGGGACGCAACATTAAAAGTGATCGTACAGATGAACGATATAGCAATAATTCTTTTATTGGCAGACGATGAGAATCAAAATCGAGAAGAGACAATGAATGGCAGATATCACGACTTCAGATCCGAAACTTTACGATGTCCCTAATATGTTTATTTCGACACACATATTTTTAAAATGATATTTATGTTCCATTTTATGTAAAAAAAAGCGTAAATTTAGCGTCCGCCATCTTATATTGTAAGGGAATATTAACTTCGCCCCAATTCTATCAAACTTATTAAAAATGAAGAAAAAGTATACTACTAAAGGATGATCCAATTTTAATTCCATCGAATTATTCCAATAGCGTCAGCAGTTGATGAATCGTTCGGATTTTATGAGAAAACCGAAAATCACCGTTCCTTAGACAGTTTTGTCATATTTTCATGTCTGTGTCTAGACAACATTGGGTTTACATGCCAATTTACATACTCATCTTTGATAGAAACCTTTTTTTTTCAATATTTGCCCCTTGTATCAGATTCCTTTCCCGAAAAATTTCATTTTATAATTTTTCCACGTTTTTTCGATTCCAGCCTATTGTGCGTCGTGCAGCAGTAAAAGAGAACTTACCCGGTGGGAAACCCGAACAGCCTTTTATATCGCATCAGAACATGCTTCGCACAAATTCTTCCTAACTCCCCTCTGCTCAGATCAAAGTTCTGCTCTCATTACACAAGTACTTGCGAAAATCTGTCAGGCGAACATGTCCATGATTCTTTTGGGATCGAATCCCCTGGATATGGGGATCCATCATTACAATTCAGGAGGAGAGAGACCTCAGAGCGCTACCACAACACCAGTGTAACTCCCCCCTGAATACGACCGCTACGTAGTCACTTCTCGGAGAGGTCTTTTCGGCCACTACTTGCCAGAGCACTCGTGGCTGATTGGTGGGAGCTCGAATATTAGTTATAGGCGGCCAATTGTGTGTTGCTTAAATGAGTCAAAAACCCCTACTTAGCACTCACTCAACTTTTCCATTCGGGGAGCCGGAGAATCAGTTGCGTTAGTTAGCAGTCCGTTCTCGTGATGAGCGACGGTTCTGAGAGCTCAATCCCCCTGAATGCTCCCGATAGATACCGTAATCAGATAGCATTGAAAAAAAAAGAGAAACCGTGGGATAGAGAGAGTGGAGGAGGAGGTGGTCAGAGGAGAGAACGTAAGAAAGCAACATGAGGATAAAGGATTTGTGGAGAAGTCGTGAGGATGGCGAGGATGCCAGGCAGCCACGCTTCCAAGGACATGTTCCAATTAGCTGATGAGACGCACTTGACATTTGCGGACCCACCAAGGGCCACTCCTCCTCGCCACCACTACCATGACGGATGACGTCACCAGGAGGGGGAAGGGGAGGATAGGTGCGCGCGCATGACCACCTCCTCGAGGCTTGGGAGGTAGGGGAGGCGGGGAGAAAGATTCGCAACGGACTGGTAAATTCATGACGTCACGGATCGCTACAGTCGTCTGTTTATTTTCCCGAACAATCCCTTTTCCGCCCATCTGAGTGAGTGCAATTTCAGTTGCTTTCGCTGCCTAGTAATCGAAAGCCTTGACATTTTGAAAGCTAACTGAAACACCATTATCAGGCATCTAATTAATCCCTTCTGTACTATTTTTTTTTCAATATCGGGCTTTGAGCGAAGAACCTGAAATTCAGCATTCAAATTATTAAAACATGCGCAGGGCGGGCATGTTTTCTATGTATGATACACTTGTAGATGTATTGCTCACCGATTTGGTCTTTTTGCCGCAAAAATATTACATAGAGCGTCGGTTTTTAGTTGATTAATTGAGTAACAAGGAGTTTAATTTGGCAATTAATTAATTTAACATGAGAGACAAAATCTCTATGTACACTGGAGGGATATACTCTAAGATACTGTGGTTTTTGATTGGGCGCAAAAGATGCTTCGCTGCCGTTCTGTGTTGCTTGCCCTAAAGGGGATTCGTAATTTCTTCTCAAATGATTTCACTGTGTTCAATATACATGCGTGCGTGGACTTGTGAGATGATGACCTAGCAGAGAAAAATTGCGCGTCACTGGAATTTTGCGAGTTGAGTGCCTCGTGGCTACCACGATAACTGAGTCACTTTTATTATAAAGAGAAAAAAAACCGCCCAGAAGAAAGAAAAACTGTTTGGGAATCGCAAACAATTCCCAGGTCACCTCAAAATGCAGGAATTTAGGTCGAGCGGCTATCTATGAAAAAATCCGAAGTGGAGGAGTAAAGTGTCCAATGCTAAAGTAAGCTGAGAAATTCCAAATTGTTATTTTAGTATTTACTTCGAGGAAGTTGAAACTAGAGTGTCTACCGACTTTTGGATAGTATCACAAATACTAAGGACTGAATTTGACACTTTATTTTTCATTTGTTGGGAAAAATGGAACAATTTTTGCATATTTATTAAACTATGTATCATTTAAAAAGTTTGGCACTGGTCGAAAAAACTGCTGAATAACGGGTAAGTGCAAAAGTTCTGGTCTGTTAACGCGTGCATGACATTTTTGTCGTCACTTTTTACGTGAAAGAAAATAATATTTCATGGATTGCTTTTCTACTGCCGTCATTTTAAAGCTTTTAATTAATTTAACCAAGGTACGATTTATCGTTTTAGAATACAGGCGTATATATTTCAATAATTTACATTAATTATTTTATTATTATATGGGCTATCGTGCCTTGCACTTTTAACTAAAAATCAAATGAAACATTTGAGACAGTGTTCTATCAATTGAGAGTAAATTATTGAATACTTTGGGCGATCCCCGTTCACAATTCATTTATAGAACTATTCCGAACTTTTATTTTAACATCCTCGAGACATGAGAAGCCATGACAAGTTATTTTTTAGCTGTTCAGACATTCTGGAATGGACGGATCTTTATTGAAATGAAAGTCTAGTTTTTACCAGGATATTTTCTGGCAAATTCCCAATTAATTTTAATTATTTTTTTCATCTAATCCAGTATAAAAAAGTTGACAATGCGGTACAACACGAGGAAATTAAGTGAGCACGCATTGAAATTCTTCAAAAAGTCAAAAGGGTTAATATTTTTTGCGTTAAACGCTAACCTGAAAATATTTGAGGTAAGAACCATATTTTCATTCCGCCCTCGCCTCGTTTCCAGTACTTCAAAGCCTAAACCAAGTATTTCCGAATTATATCCTCTCAATTAATGAGGGAAAATTATAATTTTCTACAGCCTCCGATAATCCACAACTTCTAACATTAATTTGAGCACTTGAAATATAAAAATCTAATATGTACGTATATGCAATATATTTGACCGCGGATTATTTCTCTAGAACAGGTAGTCCAATAAAAGACATGCGCTTACTAACTTAAAAAAATTACCCACAGAAGCTTCTCAAATATTTAACGGTGATGGAGGATGTAAAAATATAAAAATCGGCTTTATTTTCAATGTCGGTACACCATTTTAACGGCACTCCATTTTAATGATTTCAGTGGAAAAAAACACATTTGCATCCCATCAGTTATGTTCGTTTTCCCGGGGGAAATTTTATGTAATTGTGACGGTAAGAAGCTGAACTCCCGAAAAAATAAGAAATTTCAAAGAAGGTGCTTGACGTCGAGGAGAGACTGATAAATTAATACGTCACCTTGATAGATTAATACTCTGACGGTGGCTTCCCTTCCTCTTCCCTGCAAAATAAACCCCCCGACAGCTCCAGCCATTGAACTCCTGGTCGTGTTCATTCATTAATCATAAATTGTGAACCTTACGAAAAGTAGTTATTTTATTGTACTGCATACAATTTTGAAACTTAGTCCTTGACTGCTGCCGCTAGATATTTGTAAAAAACATCACGCCTGAAAAACTTTTAATAATGATGTTACCTCTGTCAAAAGTTGGATTTAAAAAACTGCCATTGGATGTCACCGCATGCCACCTAGCATGGTATCACGGACTTTTCGAGTAGTCAGGGCCCTGCGTGATTTTTTCTCACGCTCCAGTAGGAAATTATTCAGAATTACAAATTTACATAAAATTTATTTCCTACCAATTTACCGGATAAATCGATGGAAATTACGTAAACGAGTTAAATAACAAATTTCAATGCGCCACGAAGGCTAACTCATGATGACTGATCGTCTCACGGGTGCCCTTCGACATTTCACAATCTCGTCGTTCTAAAATTATACGAGGATATGTTGTCTATAAAAAGAAAGAGTTTCTGCTTTGGTGAATGCATCACTTAACCATACCTCCCAAGTAAAAATCAAAACTGTGGGAAATGTTGCGCCAAACCGCCTAACTCCATACAATGGAATTACAATGTCCACTTCAAAATTGATCCGAAGAAATTCGCATTTGTCCTCTTAAAAAAGGCCTCCAGAATTGAGCTCTATCTACCTAAATGCATGGGAACTGACTTAACTTTGAACATTTTTAAGCTTGTATATTCTCGGGTTCAACTACAACATGGCTTAAATGTATGGGGCGATGTACGGAAGCTATAGCGCTCTAAAAAGCAATGTCTCCAAATTCGAATTATTCCCATTTCATTATGCAAAATACAAGAAATTCTGGGATGCTCTTCAATACAATGGCTAAAGCCAATGAACCCGATAACAATGGGGATCGGGTTCGTGCGGTGGCTAATATGTCGTCTTCCCACCCCGTGGACTCGGGTTCACATTCCGGCGGTGGCCGAGAATTTTCAGAGACCCTGCTTTAGTGTTGCGTGGAGGACATTTCAAATACAACGACCTGCCTTCGAAAAGTATAAAAATCCGTTAATCCGTGGTCCTCTGGGCCCTTTTCGTTAAGAGTAGGCTAATGCCGAGTTTCTCTCCAATCTTTCTTCCCTACTCTCCCTCCTTCATGACGCAAATGACTCAGCTGTCGGTCGCCTCCTTCAAATACCATGACCCAATCCGATAACAATGGATTTATATGCATGGGAAAACACGCAGCATTGAAATTTTTCTTCCGCTCTTATAATACAGATGAGATTTCGACTTCAATGAGATTTCGAGGCGTCGCGCAACCGATCGACTCCCGGCACGGGCAGCACGCCAGAATCCGTTTCTATGACTACGATTTCATTCATAGTGCCGGAAGCCCGTTCTACGCGAGGGTAGTAATAGAGCATTTTCCCACTTTTAGTACTATGCGTAAAAAAACTTGTACCGGCCAAAAATGATGAATTTCAAATTTTATGTCCACTACTATGAGGATTAACTACATGAATCCCATAGGACAGTTTGCGCATAAATCTTTACCACCGAATTTCACGCATTTTATATTTCATATCAATTTAAAATGTCTGGGAATCGGCCATGCTCGGACGACCCAGATGTGCTACAGCCTCGCTTAAACTGCTCCTGCGTGCGTCGTACAGCGACCAACATTCTGCTGTTTTGAGCCAAGTCTTTTTAGAGGATAATTGTTAATGACAGACAATCGATAGTAATCGATTATGAGGCATTTGCGCTCGCGATTTTGTCGCGTAATCGTGACTCTGTTTACCCGTGCCTTTTGCGCGCGTTATTTCGTGCCATTGTGCACTTAAGGCGACACGCGCGCGGCCTCCAGAGTCACGCCTGACAGAGCGCACCCCTCCCCACTACTCGCCGCCCTGGGGACGCAGGGACAAGAGGGCGCGTGACGTCAGTGAACGGTGTCGCCGCCTGGCGTCGCGCAACCGATCGACTCCCGGCACGGGCAGCACGCCAGAATCCGTTTCTATGACTACGTTTTCATTCATAGTGCCGGGAGCCCGTTCTACACGAGGGGAGTAATAGAGTATATGCCCACTTTTAGTACTATGGGTAAAAAAACTTGTACCGGCCAAAAATGCTAAATTTCAAATTTTATGTCCATAGGAGGAATCGTTTATTTATTATTAAAATGGAAGAAATTTCAATTTCATTATAACACAGCGCCTCCATTTTTTTCGTCGAGTGAAGTCAGCTTGCACCAATGGCTAGGTGTTCAGGTATCGATGTTAACGATACGAAAACAATAAAAATAAAAAGTTGAAATTAAAGTTAAGTAGGCAAAAGATTACCTGGATATTTTCATGGAGTCCATTTGAAAATGTACACTACCCACTGCAATAAAATTTATGGGTATTCCTCCCGCACGCAAATGCTCTATAGCACAACCTAGTGCACGTGATTTTCAAAATGTATGGTGTAAAACCATGAATCGCATGAAAATATGCGAAAATGCATTAATGCATGGAGATAAAATAGTCCCTGCTCTAATTTTTATACGATTGCACGCCCGATTGAGATAAACGGCGTAACATGAATATTTTCAATTTCACATCAAAAATCGGAAATTTTGAGCCCCTTGTACAACGGCTACGAGTTAGCGTACCGCAGCCCTCCATTTCAAGAATCAGTTCTTATAGTTCTCTCGTATTTTTCCCCTGATTTCCATCGTAATGCCCAAAGTTCTTGTATCTTGCCCTTCCTCTAAGAACATTTCTTCAGTTTTTCGGTCGATTTATTTTTTCGATTAATTTTATGTGCCCGCGAATATTTATAAAATTTTACATGTAACACTGACTTTCCATCGTGTCCTTCCATAGAACATTATCTTCCAACTGGCACAAATATATATATGTGAGACTTGTTCGGAACGGGAAAAAAATTAAGGAAACTTAATCGAAGTCTCATGCACCTTTCCGTGTTTATTCCTTAATGCTATAAAAATGCCAAAGTTTACGCAACGTTGAGAGCTTTAATGAAATTTGAAAAATATTATACGTTTCTTTTCTACTCGTAAAGCTTTTATTACTACTTAGTTCAAACAATAAGATATCGGATCAAAATAAAATACATTTCAACAATGCAGTCTTGTTATTATTCTAATTGCGGGCATTTGAAAATCAAACGCATTTTGCACACTCGCAAGAGGAAGTATATTTGTGCACAATATATGCACTGCACATCTATCATACCAACGCATCTTCATCTAAAACCTGCATGTTGCTAGGCGTGTCAGGTCACCAACCGTTAACATCACGAAGAAAGATAAGGAGAAATCTATCACAATATAAACTGACAACTACTTTGAGTCCCACCTAGCATCTATTAAATTTCTACATCATTCGAGAGAAAAACGAATTCCTTGACCCAACCGTTGGGCAAAATATCTCTCTTATTCTATCGTTTTTGTCAGATCTTGAGAAAAAGTAAGGTATAAGAGGATGTCGCTCTGAATAACATCTGTTCTGACGAAATTTTGTTTTTCAAGTGTTAACATTTTTATATCTCACAATCAGTTATTAGTTGAAATTATGCTAAATAAGATTTTTTTGAGATTAAATATTTTCAGATTCAAAGCAAAAGTAAAGGAGTTACAACAATCGAATTCACCATTAATCACTGAACAGTGTGAAATAAAGAAAAACTCGCTTCTTTCAAAAACAGTTTCAACTGCACTAAAAAGTAAAAATTAAGTTTTCGTCACTCGGAGAATAAAGTGTGGGTGCCAATCCTTACCTATCAGGCTCTTCTCCAACGTATTCAGTACTCACGCTTTATTCTCTAGCGATGAAATTTTTTTTGTTATTCTTTAGTGAAGAAAATTCTTCTATACTTTGGCGGTGAAAAGATTTTTTTTTTACTTTTTAGTACACAACAATCATTTAAAAAGAGCTTTTTAAATCTTTTTTTATTTCATTTTTTTACTTGCAAGGAAAGTAGAGTTGTTCAGCATAGTGAAAACGTTGGACGTGCTGCCCCTAAGTTTACAAGAGAAAAATCTGAATGCTCACTACTGGAATATTTTTTACGGAGCGTTTCAACTACCGCTGGATGTGGCGGTGAAAGCCGTGAGAGATCCCACCAAGGGAAGGATAAAGCGTTGCTCCCCGTTGATGGAGGGGCATGTCATTTCGGAGGCAGTATAGCCCGAGGAGGCGAGAGGCCCCAGGCGAGGGACCGCTCCCCCTTTCGCCGCGCACTTCTTCATCCAAGACGACATCTGTTCTCGGATGCCCTTTTTTCTATTTTTGACTTTTTTGAAGTGCAAAACCCCTATGGGCATCCGCGCACAAATTCTACACGACATAAAACGGATCCTGGGCGTTACGCTCGACGATATAGTTATTGTAACTTCCAAAGTATTTGTTACGTACATATATTTATTTATATTTTTACATAAGTACATGTATAAAATACTCAAAGCGCATATATTATAAAGCAAAGCGCAAATATTATAAGGCATTTCTTACTCAGAAAGTTGAAACAAAATTCTTTTCATACTTTATTTTTCACAGCTCTTCCGCTCTCTACATATACATAAAGAATGGAGCACGTGAGTTCTATTACTTAGAGGGTAGAAGAGCAGAGCACGGAAGAGCCAGTAAAAATTAAGAATGAAAATTATTAAATTTCTTCTTTCTGAGTGAGAAACGCTTTATAATATTTGATTATAAATTTTATGCGCTTCGGAATGTTTTAATAAAGAAATTTTCAACAAAGATGTATACTTTCCATGATATACTTTATATTTATTAGAATATCTCCATAATAATTTACACGTCTACTGAGTGGTCTCAAGCACCCCGGTTGTTTTTCTTTCTCTTGTCATTATTAGCATTCCTCCTTATATTGAAAAACCGTGAAATATTTTTCTCAAACGTATCGCATACCTTGTTACATTTCTTGCACGGTCCGCCTTTGTCATTTCTTCCTTTAATTTCCTTAAGCCACCTACAACGCTTATCCATAGTGTGAATTTGAATTTTTTTATAAAAGTATAACAATATATAAACTACAAAATCCTAAAAATTGACGCAAAACGATGAAAAAATCCGTTTACAACATTTTCGACTTCATCACCGTGCAACATTGCCGTGGATAGTTAATATTCCCCTTTATTGAATTATATACTCAAATTTCGAATACATCCACTAGAGACGATCAAATACGTATTGCATAACCGTTCCTTATATTGCACGTAAAAGCTCTAATACTTTTGTGACGTTATTGAAAAATAAATTATCTGAGCTGCCATTCGCTACTTCTTACAATTAGTCAATGCTGAAGTCACCCGAAACTTTATATTTACAATTACTTCTGGTAATCTCGTAGATTGGAAACCAGGGAAAATTAAAAATACAAGCTAACCTTTTTTTAACTTTTATATTTATAATACGATCTCTTATGAAGGAAAAATCTATCTTTAATCGTAGACCTTACCTATCAACAACATCAATTGAATTTGTTCATCTTTTGCACCCGATGTGACGTCCTGCAAGAGCGAGATCATTTTGACCGCGAAAACGACCTCGTTGTACGAATAAAGCCAGGCATGCTGTCATGGAGGCTCTGGAGTAATTACTACTAACAATGTGTTATATATTACTTGTAACGTCACATACCTTTCGCCCGATCAACGACAGTAAATTTTTGTGCAAGAAGAAATAACATAATCAGAGCGTGGTAGGTTCAAAGTCAATACGATAATTTGATTGCGTTTCGCGGTGAAAAAGATTTCGAATCATCTCTTATACTTTGAATTTAATGTAGTAATTTAATTATTTTTTCACGCGATGTATAATGTTTTCATCTCTCCACTGATTATCAAATACAGAAAATAAATATTAAGAAAATGAATTAATTTTACGATATAAATTTTAATTCATAGCTAACATTAATGACAACATTTTATATTTAGAATAAGGACTCCTATTAGGGGAGAGCCATCTTTAACCTTAGACCTTACGATTCATCGTGATACCACTTTTCAGGATTCTTTGACAAAAGGGTTGGTTGATGCCCGCAATATCGAGAAATAATCCAGAATGAACGAAAGAGGCGGCAAAGCGGTGGACATTAGACAATCAAGTACAATGGGAAACATGGCTCAGAAAAAATATAAATAAAACGGTGATGAAGATGGCCGTACAGTAGACTAAACCGGAGACTAATATCGAAATACCCAACTTCAACGTAACTACGGGCAATGGTGAATACGGTATTTTTCGCCATTTCGTTAATTTTCCCAGAATAATCCATGTATAGCGGTATATTTTCTTAACTAATGTACCGGTCCATACGGTTTAATTTTGTAAGAACCACTACCGAATAAAATACCTATCAAATTAAAATTTTATTCACCGATGTTCTGTAGTAAGGGAAATAATTTTATGCGTGGGAACTGTTGAAGATTAAACATAACAAACGAAAGGCATTTGTTTTGTTAGGGGAAATGAGGCAGTTAGAACGAGGTATATTCAAAGTCAATGCGATATTTCAATTAGCGTTACACAACTACGTCAACAATTTCGACGGTAGCGAATACCTGAGCGTCATGGAGTGGAGAACTTGGACCCAAAACCCGACCAAAAATATTTGCCGCACAGGGGTGCTAATCTGAGGAGCGAAATTAGTTAAGTTGCCCTCAAACTTTGATTTTAATAGAAACCAAAACTAAAAACAGCAAAATCGAAGCAAGAAATGCTGGTAACCATGTTTTAAGTAATTCGGTATTTTATTCAATATTCATACCGCTATTTATTTATGCTTTTGCTAAACTAATATCCGTAAGTTACTTTTGGTGAAAAATTAATAAAAGTTCACGGTAAATAGTTTATTTTAATCCGTTAACTACTGCCGACTCGTCTCCATAAATGCTCAAATATTAAAGTAGCATAAGAATGAAAAGAGTTAAAACGCGTCGATAGTGATAGTGATAGATATTGATATTTACAAAAAGTTGTAAGGTACAATATTTGCAGAGGATATTCTGTGAAACCCTACGTACAATGGTGAACTGAACGATGAACTGAACATCAGGGAATATGATCGAGAACATAGAGGTTTCAAAATTCATTCTCCCGAAAAAGATAAAAGAAAACAACAGCGTTCATCGTTGAAGGCTGATGTTTCGTTAGAAATTTGTCTTGGTGACTTAGTTCATTTCGCTTCAATATTGCCAAATAAAACGGCCGGTAGCAACGGCAAGTGAATGTACACGTGTCCTGAGATTGTTATACATGTACATCTGACCATTTACTCAGTCGTTGGTTGCGGAATAAATGGTCCGTGCTTGCCGAAAGCTAACCCCTGCAAATTGCGTGAACGTGTCATTGAGGTAGTAGTTTAACAGTTAGGCCACTGGGCTAAGAAGCTCACTTAGTATAACGTGTCATTGACGTAACACGTAGTTTAGTCCATGTTGGAGAGAAAAACTCACTTGCCACATACCCTAGGTGTAGCTCGCACCGGAAAGGGTATGACGTAGATGTATAGAGCAGAAAAAGCCGTTCATATCCAACTACCTCACGTAACCCCGACCCTGTATTTCACCGAAACATCCAATCTTTTTGAAAAAGAAAGCGCCATAGGAGGGCCTGCCTTCCCAGTAGTGACATTTGATTATAGGGAGGTTTCCTTCATAAAAAAAAACAAAAGGCTTCGATTGCGATTCGTTACCCACCATTAGTGCATTCATAATATACAAATTATTTGGTTTTAGGAATCCCAGTTTAGACGAATGATAACGGTCAATTTAACCTCATTTGAAAAAGACCAGATTGGTGGCCATGCGATGCGTCACAGGGACCTAGATGCTGTACAGTTATTCAGGAGTTTTACATCGTCTGAGATTACCAATGCATGCATGAGGCACAGAGCTCAGGGAAACACTTCTTAATAATGACCTATTAAAATGGCCTAAGGTCGGAAAGTTTCCTTCGTTTGATAGGGCATTAATAATCCTTATTTAAGCCAAGCGCTACCTGCTAGGAGGGTACTCTGCTGCCTGCATCGTAGTGGCGCTCATAGCCTCGCACCAAGGTGGCCTCACACAGCAGCAGCCAGACATCACACGGGCTTTTCCCAGCTTCATACTTAGCCGTCGCTTTTCGCGCGCATGAAAATTTTCACTTTTCATTTAATCGCGCAAAATATATATCGTCATTTAAAAATCTAAAAGCGTGAAATACGTAGCCTAGGAATAATAATCTTTCGATTTAGGCAATAAAAAAATAGGAAACCACCTTATTACATCCACCTCATCCACGAAATCCCCCACACGTGGTTACGCCACTGGCCTTACCTATGCAAATTCATTCCTTGGCCTTCACGAAGGATCTTTCCTATCTTTCTAAACACTTTAACCCTTACTCTTGATTCGCTTCATTAACGACATTTTCCTTCTCTGGCCTAACGAAGCATACTTATTGAACTGGTTCATTTCGGCACTCAATAACTTCTTCGAATTATCCTTCACCTCCCATCGGCCCTCTTCCCGAACAACATTTTTAGATGTTTCAATCTCCCTAGAAAATAAAAAATTCAAAACTTCAGCCAATATCAAACCCACCAATATAAAGCGAGACTTGTACTACACTTTTTGTCATCCTTCACACACTAAACAAGCCTCCCGTTACACAATCTTTACTGGACCATATAATTTGAAATAATTCTGTCTCCCTGAACACGTTTCTCAAAAACCTAAACTAGTCTCTCCTTTATCGAGGATATCCTGACAACGATCTGCATTAGAAAATCCTTCACAAAACCTAAACACAAAGATCACCCTGAAACAAAAACAAAAAACCTCTCGCTCTCCACCACCTATTGCCTTGGCGTGCAATCTTTAAATAGAATTATTAAAAGCCTCTTTCTTCTTCTTTCCAATAACCTCACTACTGGATACATTTGTACTAATTTCCCATCCTTAGCCTTCCGAAAGCCACCAAATCTGCCTTCCATCCTTAAAACCACCAAAACATTCTCCAGGTTCACTTCTCGAACCAACACTTTCCCTAAACCATGCCAACAACCCCGTTACAAAACCTGTGCGATCCTAATAACCTCACTTCTTAAAAAAACTTCTCGCTTTTCCGCTTTATTTCACTCCATCCCCCACCTGCACTACTACTAATGTAATCTACATTCTTTTATGCAATACTTGGCCCGCCTTCTAAATCGGTCTAACCACCACTTCCCTCAACCTCCGAGTTAACAACCATTGCGCCAACTGCAATCCTTCATCGTCATCTGCCTCGTTTCCTGTCCCCACCATAGCATTTTCCCACGATTTAAATTTGGATGAATGTTTCTGCCAAGGAATACTTGCCTACCTCTCACCCTCCGCCTCACCGCTAGAATTGAAAATCTTGGAGCAATCGCGTATACGGCCGCACCAAGCGTTCAATTCCTCTACCCCACTAATTTCTATGATCCTCTCCTTCCCCTTCCCACTTCTCCCCACCCTCTCCTCCCACTTTCTTATCCTAGCCTCCTCAGACTCCAGTCATCATTTCAGTCGCCACTTGTCTCCTTCCTTGAAACTACACGTGCGAATGTTTATTTTATTTGAGCCTTCGCTATAGTGACCTCTCTTGGCATTTTAATGACTTTATCATTTAAGTTTTCATTACTGTCCGCGAGTCCATTACGAGCACAGCAAGCACATATAAACATTTAACATAAATTCATTGAGAGAAAAAGGAAGGGATAGGATAGAGAAGAAAAAGGACGAGGACAGCGGTGCTGTGGTAGATGGAAAATGCAAGAAATCAGAGGGTGAAAATGCGACTTGACAAGGACTCTAATCCAGAATCTCCCAAATGCCAATTAAAGTAGGTAAGAAAAATACCTCCGAGACCGGTTTTTCGATTGTCTAGGTCAATCATCAACACGGTTAAGAAAAGACGTCCGCCCGCCGCGGGCTCTGCTAAGATGCTGATGAAGTCATGTTAGCATCAGTTTAATGAGTTATCGTAATATGGAGATAAAGACTTAATTTTAGAAAGAAGAAACACGAGAGGTCACGGCTGCGCACGGGAGGAGGGCAACAAGTCACGCGTCGGTCGGCGGAGAGGAGGGGAGTGTGTGGAGGGGAGTGGTGTAGGAGAGGAGGGATCAATGCGAGGAGGTGGAG
This sequence comes from Ischnura elegans, assembly GCF_921293095.1. Classification (NCBI taxonomy): domain Eukaryota; kingdom Metazoa; phylum Arthropoda; class Insecta; order Odonata; family Coenagrionidae; genus Ischnura; species Ischnura elegans. The sequence continues at coordinate 48,251,390 of NC_060250.1, read as the reverse complement.
GGAGGAAAGACAGCGGCTAAATTGCAAAACGCTTGTTATATATCGCACCCGTCATGTTATGTGGTTGCCATGAACATGGCGGACACTTGTATCTTCCAGAGTCATTAAATATTTTAGATTTTCCCGGTGAATTGAATGTAAAACTGTTTTTCGTTCTTCGCACAGGGTGATGCTTTGTAATAGCGACGATAAATGTTTTGTCCCGTTGCATAGATATACATTTTTCCTTCTCCTTTTCATAGAAGGTGATTTAATAAATGTTTTCCTGTGGAATTTTGAGATCACCCAACAAAAATATGACCTTTCCGCTCCCTCCTTCGCTCGCAAGCTGCACGAATGAACAATTTCCCCGTGATTCATGACCGCCTGCGTTTTATTTATTTAATTTTAATTTCGACGTAAGTCCAAGGTCCTATCTCCGCTGCGATCTCGTCGCTGAATCCAACGGAGTTATATTGTTTCCCCACAACGGGATATAAATGGAGCCTACCTATACATCTTCCCTCATTAAGAATGTTAAGGCAAATTTTCGAAAAATGACTTATTTTTCATTATCAGAACGTGATCTTCCAACTCTGTCAGGAATCACGCCAATTATAATTAACCGTTTTTCGAAAATTCGACGCTAATACTAAGCATCACCCGGTCTGAGACCCGAAAATCTATTTACTTTTCAAGAGTCGTTTATCGCAGGGTGATAAAATATCTCATTGGTTCGACGATTACTAAAAAAATATTCCATGATTAAATATATTACTATGGACGACATCCCACTGTAACCATGGATTTTTTTGACGCAAAAACTCTTCAAGTAATAAAAAAGTTTACGTAAACATGGAAATATTTCAACAAAGCCGATGATAAAAAATGAGTCCTTGAAAACCTAGTGTTGAGGATGTGCACTTCAAATCAAATTTAAGGATGGGGTGAGAAATGAAGATGTTTCGTGAATAATAGGAGGAGGAGGAGGAGGGGAATTGCGGAGCACCATACGCTAGTGAAGGACCTCACGGATACGACATTCCACATGACATTGGAATTACGCGAAGAATATAATGGTGGGAAAAATTGAAGTAAAATTCCCCCCTGGGAAAACCCAGAGATGAGTAAACAGGAATGCCTTAAGGTAATTTATTGGTGCAGATAAAGAAGGACACAAAGACCACGAACATAAGGAAAATAAAATAACTGACAGCAGTAAGGGAGAAATGGAGGGCTACAGCAAGGCCGGATTTTTTCTGGGGGGAAAGGGCAAAAGAGCCTGGTGGACGAACGATTTTCTAACATTTGAGATTAAAAATAACATACAACGAGTACAATGCGAAATACTCTCTTTATTTTAATATAAAAGTTATCAGTATAAAATTATTGATTAAGTTCCGCAATATACAAAACAAAACGAACGTAATGAAAACCGTATTAAAAATCTTGTCTTTTTTTTAAGCGTCTGGGGGAGTGCACATGTCCCCGTGTTCCTCTCCCCTAAATCCGCCTTTAGGCTCCAGAATACTCATATTAGATTGTGAAGTAATAATAATTTATTTTAACTGCAAGTTGGTAAGCACTATATTCTTTCATAAACAGCAAATGAAGAGGGTATACAAGGCTGGTAAACAGGAAGAGTAAACTTGAATAGCGAGCAATTACTTTCACCAAAATATTATTTGAAAAGTACCTCTATTAAAATAAGACTTTTATCGAGTTTGAAGACTAAAATTAGGCAACAAAGTACAACGGTGTATAATTTAGTCCAAAAATCTTTGAATTTCACAATTTTTTCACTTTTTCAATCCGAACGTAACGCAGTATTTCATGCGTTATCAACGTTATTTGAATTCAATAAGAGCATCTTTTGCTAATGGCTCAAACGAGTCCTAGTCCTATAATGAGCCTAAGTTTTCTCTTTATTCCGAATCTTAAAGTATCATGTAACTACATCAGTTTGTAAAAAAGATATTTAATTCAATTGCTTAACATTTGGCTTATACTTTCATAATTATTTCCTAAAAACATGTATAAAAATAACAATTAAATAAAGAAAAGATATAAACATTCAGAGTTGACTTCCAGTGAGTAAAGCAAGGAAATTCTATGTTTATGTTGCCGCCAGCCGATGAAGTACAAATGTAAAGTCTTAATTTGGAATTTTCATGATACAATCTCTCTTTCGTTGTTAGGAACAATCTAAATAATAAATGCATGTCGTTGTTACATCAACTGAATAAAATATTGAGGGAAATAAAATTTGATTGAAAAGATAAAAGTTTATACCACTAAAAGTCAAATTTAATCCGGTTAGGTGATTGTCGTTCTTTTCCCTCTTATCAGTTCATTTCCGTAATTTGTCCTGCATATTAAATTATTTCGGTACCCATGCCAACGAAGCACTTTTACACGATTGCATGTGAAAAATGGAACCATAACTAATTTGTAGGCGATAAAACGCATTCATGCTGCTACATTTCACATGGAATTGTGTATAAATGTGCCTCATTGGAATGGGGACAAAATGCATTGATTATACGGGACGAAATTATGGAAACGAAATGATTGGAGAAAAAAGAGCGAAAATCACGAGAAAGATAAAAATAACAGAAAATCATTCGGGTCTCAAAAGTGTAAATTTTATCCATTGACATTAAAGGAAATATTTTTTAATCAATATTCAACGACATCGATTTTTTCTTACAACAGTATAATTTGGATTTGATGGGGTCAAACCAACCCAAAAAATTGTTTCCCTAAAAAATTCTCTTTTAAATGCTGCACCATGATTGTATATTTTCAACATTTCAAGGACAATCTATACTCATTTGTTTGTGCTGATGCATGGAACGCATAAGCATCTAAGTATGTGTGTACTTGTTACTACAGATTGTTTGTAAGGATCGCGTTTCGGTTTCCCTGGATGCGATTCATTTCGCCATCCTCCTTACTCTTCCTTCCTGACCTCACCACAAGTTGTTTTCACTAAAAAAAACAAATGCTCAGCGGATAAACGAGGAGCGCACGACTGTGACCACTCCCCCGATGACCACCTGTTCTCTCTCCACCTCGCGTGCGCTATTCAACATTCCTTTAGCTGTAAGTTCCTGGTATTGTGTGGTGTTTGCAGGAGGCGACCGACAGCTGAGGTCATAAGCGCCAGTACGGAAGGATAGGGAAGGCATGGTGGAGACAATCCCAGCGTCGGAATAAGCCTGCTTTTAACGAAAGGCGACAAGGACCACAGCTCAATATCCCATTTGACGGACAAAGTACTTGAAGTACCCTCCACAAATTAATCAAGCAGGGATCGAAGAGTCTCTGAAAATTCTCCACCACAGCTAGTATTTGAACCGAGAACCATAGGGTAGGAAGTCAAAAATCCAACCACCACACCGACCCGATCCCTGTAGATTCCTTCTCTTGAACATATCAGATAAGAATAGAATCCTTCTAGACCCAGTGCTGAAGATCAAACGGACGCATAGGACGAGAGACGAGGTTTACCGAAGGCCAGGGGCGCAGCTAGGAATGAAGGCTGGGGTGGGTTAAGGTAATATTAATACCGAGGTTTGTGGGGGTATGGAATACCCACCAGGATAAGCGGTAGGTGCGAAATTAATTAATTGCGGAAATTTAAGATAAACAGTTCAAAATGGTGAGTTTTACGGCTCTCTGAGGGATATTTTATTAATCCTTACACTATTCTATTAGTAATATCAATACAATTGGGTAAAATGGATTAAACTTAAAAATTTGTCTGAGCTCTGGGGGGAGGTTTATCCCCCAAAACTCCCCTCGCTGCGCCACTGCCGAAGGCTATGGGAAGAAGAAAGGGAATTTTAAAGCACTATACGCCACAGAAGGACCCTGGGGATAGGTCATATCATAATGCAAAAATTACGTGAGAAATATAATGGAGAGGAAGACACAGAGATAAAGCAAAGATAAAGAAGGATACAAGAAAAATCATTCGGGAACCGAAAGAACTTGCATAGGAAATGGAGAAATGAGAAGGCTACAGAACACCAATCTTAAGATTACATGTGACTATGGATGAAAGGATACGTACTTGGGTAATATGAAGAAGTAGAATGAAAGAAGAATACTTATAGATAATGAATGAAGAAGAAATAAAAGAAGAATACTTATACAGCATGTATATCAGTCTTAGGATTGCAGTGCTATGATACCGATGTTCTATCTAACTAATATATGAGTTCACGAAAAAAATAGATGCATAATATAATCAGCGAATGGCTAGAAATTTTCCTCTGGAATAAGGCAAGGCTGCGAAACCCTTAAAATCGACTACTTAATTTCGAATCGCCTTATATAAAAACGCACTTTTCGTTAAAAACTTTCGAAATTACCTTGACATTTTCAGGGAACATAGAGTTGACCCAATGTTAGCATTTGCCAGTATCCAAAGTGCGAACTATTTACCGAAGTGGATCTCGGAAACAATATTTTTATGCTTGAAATACAGTTAAAGCTTGGCAAGATCTCGCTTTACGTTCCCTGAAAATAGCGAGATAACAACCAAAGTTTATAACAAGTAATGCAACAAAAATAAAATTCGAAATGCAGCCAGTGGAATCGGAGTCCTCTTAACGCTACGAATTAGGAACATTTCTCGTATCCAATGTATGAGTTCGGGAAAATAATGGATAAATAATACGCTCTGTTCATTGCTCAAATATATGCTCTTCTGGAATAAATTAAACCTTTGAAAACTTCATATACGAAGCAAGGTAGAGAAATATTGAAAAATGCTTATTTCTTGAGTTTTTTTAAATATATCTTAAAGTTTTAATTTGCGGAACTCTTTGGTATCCTGGTGTGGCACTTGTCCTTCATCAGGGCTATACATTCATTAATCAGATAAAATGGAAAATATAGAAAAATAGCGATTTTGGCAGCAGTTTAAGAGTATGAAAAACATTTAAAGTATTTCGAAACGATGGCTAATGAAAAGAGCTACACAAAGAGACCTTACAACTCTAAGAATTTATAATTATTATTTAAAGTATGTACTCTAGATCGCAGTATATCGATCGTAAAACTGCCTGCTTAAATCCAACCCACCGCGCACGTGGCTATGTTATGAAGAAGACTGCGAGCGCCCGCCATCCATCACGAACCTACGTGAGGCCCGATGATCCTCCGTGCGTCGCCGATCTCCTCTTGCCTTGCGTCGGCCGACTCGCTGCGTGCGCTTCGCGACAGTCATCCGTCCGATGTCAACTGGCCGTGCGCACAATAACGACGCTACCACAGTAAATGCATTCTAGTACTCGGATTTTTATCCCCGCGAGACACTTCCCCAAGCATACATGTCAAATTGGGCTTGTTTTGCCGCGTCAAATGCCTCCGAATGAACGCAACGGGCACACTCCGAGGCCGCTAATGGGAGTTCCACCTCGCCCCGGCACGCGGCGGAGAACCTGAGAGGCCCGCGCGCAGGTTCACTCACCTCTGAAATGTACCCTGGCGACGAACCGCTCCCCCGCGGCACCCGCCGCACCCACGGCATCGAAGCGCCGAAGCCGCAAACACAGCGACATGCCACAATCAAGAGCGGCTCCAGCTGCACCCGCTTGCACCCTCTGCTCCTGCCCGGGACGACTGGAGAACGCTTCCTTCCTTTCTCTCAATGCCCCTCCTCACCCTCCCCCTCTCCCGCACCTCCGCGCCTGCGCACCAACCCCTCGAGGTCATCCACGTTCGACCAAGCCACCCCTCTTGCGGACCCCGGGATCCACGGCTTGTTTACTACGCAACTGATGTAAGGGAGCGAAGATGATTTGGAGTTCCCCGAATTCGACTTACGGGTATTTGGAGGAGGGCGACCGAGGTCATATGAGGCTATGTAATAATAATATTTATGTGATAATAATAATAAATCTTTCATTCCGCCATTTGCGACTCTAATGAAACAAAATTAAAGTTTCCAAGTACAAGGTGGCATTATGTACCCCAGGGAATTTATCTGTTTTAGGAGTCACCATACATAATATATTAACATTGACTTACTTCTCATATTTAAAATTTACTAACGTCCCAGCAAATCACCACAATACAATTTTCAGGAGTCCAGACGATTAACAAAGAATAATATTTTTTACTGTTGTATAAAAAAAGAAAACAATAATTCGCCAGAAAATGTTATGCAATGTAAACAGCATTACATATTCATACACAAAAATCAAATATAAGGAAGTAACGGTGGAGAGAAACCCGGCGTCGAAAAGGGATCACGACTTGGCGACTAATCCGACGGACGGGCGAATTAATGCCTTCCACAAAGTAGGTATACTAGCAGGAATAAACTCTGAGAAATGTCTGCCACCGCCAGGTTTTGAACCCGGGCCACGCGAGGCCATGACTAGGTAGCACTCTTGTATTCGCATTAACCTGAGCCCGACGGATGACACTGGGTGGTTACGCTCTAGCCTCACCTATCCACTACGATCATCACGCGCTACTCAGGCACTCAGAGTGAGCATAAACTAAGGGTTAGCTGTAAGGTAAAAAATCATCTTAAAAAAATGAAATTCGACATTATTGCGGGAAATGGAAAAAAGATATTCAGGAAATAGAATTCTACTAAATAAGTTTTATTTATATGCTAATTCTCCTCTTTCATCGCGGGTATTCACTGACATTGAAATAAAATATCCAAACGAAATAAACAGAATGTGAAAAACGCCATCAGCCTAGCTGACGGTCACGGCTGTGGGATTCTGTCATTTCAATCTTGGAGGCCTTGGAGGCATACACAGTAGCCCGAAATCGCTCTTGCTGACTCCAACTTAAGAGGCTAGCCCATTGACAATTACATTACGCGGTGAACATAGTGTCAGCACCGTCCTCAGTTAAAATAGTAACCCGAGTTTGCTGACGCGGTTTAGACAGAAAATTGAGTTGAAAATGATGGTGGAAACGCCAGCTGCAGCTACTCGCATGATAGCTAGAAGAAAATTGGAGGCGAGAGTAAAGAGAGACGGATATTCTTTGGAGCCCTAACCATAAATAAAATAAACTCTACGGCCCTGACCTTCCTCTGCCTCCTGCTTCACTGCTACCACCTGTAGGTGTCAGAGCGGTGGCCACATTGTATAATTTTAATTTAGGAGCAGTTTTAATGAGATCGTTCGCTTTGACCCGAAATCTCAATTCATTAAAATAGTTTGGCAGATGGAAGGGAAACATAAGATACGACTAAATAAAAAAATTGTCCACACTATTTCGTTCTTTCATTCGTTCAAAACAAAAAAACGAGGAATCCGCCGCCTACTACCCGTGAGTCGGTGACGTAAATTGAATTTAGGTTCATCAACTCGTTAAGAAAGAACTTCACATTGAGAAGAAATCGGACACAATAATTTGAACCATAGCGAAGCTCGTGATACCCATATGCCAGGTGTATGAGAAGCTGTGACCCCCTAGGCATGAGTATGTGACGTCATCAACTTATCTGCGAAAGAGCTCAAGCCATCGATTTTTCACCGAGAATGGCTCGGGAAGTCGGAGACAGATCGATAGACGGAGAAATATGGGTCTCTTTATTTTTTATGTCTATCATAATCGAAGATGAAAAAAAACTTGGTGAAAAATTGCCTTTCACTGTATACTGTTAGAGTAAGAATAAATTTATCTACCAAAATTGAAAACTTACTCGAGTACAGAAACTTATGGTGTCAACGAGTTTCAGGTCAATTTTATCCAACGATGCTGAGCGTAATATTTTTACAAACTGATTATAATACTTAAAGTGCATGCAAAAACTATGGAAAAGGAAATATTTTTTTGCTTCAGGCAATTTCAGTTAATTGGTAAAACTTCCAAAACTTAATATTTGCATTAGTGTTCGCCCAATTGTTTTTCATCATTGTTATTTCTAAAATAGTCAATTGCAATCTGAGAGATAACAATGGCGTCCACCTCGAAGAAAATTTGTGAATCAAGATCTTTTTTGTTATAAATACCACCACCAAGCAGACTAAAGACTGAAAACGCGATCGGAGCAATGAGGGACAATAAATCCGCTGGTTATGACCTAATAACAACTAAGATGATTAAGCATTGAGGGGATAGATCCCAGCAGGAGATACAGGATATTATTTTAAGAGTGTGGCTAGAAGGAAAGATTCCCAAAGAATGGTCGTGCACGCTCATGCGCTTAATCTACAAAAAAGTACGAAGTGATAATGTGCGAATTACCGGGGCAATACGGCGGATAAAGATGGGGTGAGCGGGGGTTGCTCGCCCCCCCCCCCTTGGGGGTCCGCCCGTATTGCTAAACATTGCAAAACCACAGTTGCAACTTTTTTACATCATAAGATGGCATTGTCTTTTACATGTGAATAATCACTTTAATTAAAATTTTCTTATACTCTGCCTGCGACTTGATAATTCTTTATTGCGATAAAACTAAAGACAACTCCAGATGTATTTTATAAGAGTAACAGTAAAATAGGTACTTCGAATACAGCCAAATGATGCGTGCTAAGGAAATAATAATATTGGAATTTTATGAACATGTTGATATCGCGTTTGTCTCGACTCGATACGGGATAATAATAATGTGGAAAATAAATTTCCCTGGACAGCCTGTTTCTCATACCATAAATCTTGAAATTTCGGCGTAAATTTCAATAAATTAAAGCTATACGCTTAATGAGAATATCAGAATCGTCGTGATGTATATTTTTTAACCTTTCCACGGTGATGCTTGAAGTCACACATATTATTAGTGGCTTCTTTAGTGTAAAATTTACATTCTTGTAAAACTTATTATGTAAATTGAATTTTACTACATTAATCAAACGAGAATATTTCATTCTAGCTTCATTGATAGGAGGAACTTATTCTTTAATCCCTACGCCGAAGTCTGCACGGTAGTGAGAGAAAACAGATTTAATTCCATCGGCTCCTCGATATTTGATCGCCATTTTTATTCAGTCATACTTTGATTACGGAATGAAAGCGACGATTTTATAATTCAAATTACATGCGGGCATGCCTAAGGATAAGCAAAAGTTACAAAAGTTAAAGTGGAAAATAAATTTTTACCTCTGAATACACCTATTAGGGCGGGAAATTGTGTTAAGCAACATCTGTATTTTCAAGTAGCACATCTTGAACGTTAGCGTCTTTTCATGCACTAAATTATCAGCAATTTAAATAAAAATAATTGCAGATGGTGAAGGCTAATTCTACATGGATGATTCACGGAAGTTAGTGGTAATTATGTGGGTCTTAAAAGGAATGTATTCCTTCATTGATTTTAACAGAAGTTTTAGATATGTTTTCATCGACACAAGGATAAAAAGAATAGAGTAAAAAACACTCACCCGAAAGTTTGATCTCGGTTACTTCCAGTAATGAATTACAATGAATTGTTTAAAAATTAGGCATTTTTGTAACGACTAAATATAGCATATTCTGAACGGCAAATTAGATGCAGGTTATCAAATAAGTTTCCTTTGTTAAAATAGTTCTTACTAATATTTTGTTAATTTTCACTTATATATTCGTGACAGTGATATGTGAAAAACAACGTAATACACTCAACTTTTATTTATATTTTTTAAATAAATGGATATTTGAAAACATAATTATTGAAAATACGGAAAAAAGAACTAAAACTTCGAAACTGCACGCGCAAACTGGACAGCAATGTGTACCACCCATACCAGTTTTACGAGTTTACGAGCAATAATACCTTTTACAAAATAATTCAACCCCTGAATAATTGTTTATAATATTTACGGCCATTTCAGTCTGTCTTCCATATTGTTTCATTGCGTAGAGCTCAATTTCCCCTCTTTATTTGAATCCAACCCCGTGATTAGTTCGTGGAGGTAATGGTAAAGCTCTCCCTGGGCTTAGCTGCCGGCGTCTGAATGTCACTCTTTCAAAGCTTGGGACCACTTCCTAGGCCCTGGGTTCATCATCAACTGATTTGTGCCCACTGGTAGGCCCCAAACACCAAAGTGGTCTTCACCTCCTCCTGTCCTGTGTCTTTTTCTTGGTTTCTTTATACCTTCTTTCTAACCTCACTTCGTCTGTTATCTTCAGCCTTCTCCCTCGTCTCTTTTCTCCTTCCTCTGTTCCCTCGACTGCTGTATTTAAAATTCCCTTCCCTCTTAAAATATGCCCGATCCAATTCCCCTTTCTCTTTTGTATGGTTCTCAATAATGTTCTTTCCTCCAGCGCCTCCTCATTCATTGCTTTAGCCACCCACTTCACTTTCTCCAGGCCGTGGATTAGCCTCGAGAATTTTAGAGACAAAATCGAAGTTCGAAGGCTCCACGCTATGGAAGTCTGTCGTAATATCTACATGTGAAAACTTATTCGCTTCCACAAGATTTTATTTATTTATAAACGACCGGTTTCGGTAGTTACGGAACTCTCAAGAAACAATGAATCAGGTAGTGTATTGTATATGCATACTAAATGAGGAGGCAGTACTGTGGGGATGGAGAGAGATCCATGGGGAAGTAAGGTGCCAAGAAACAATGGATATGAGTTTGGGAAGGTGATGTCGTAAAGGAGCCAGTTGGATTTCCTCGTAATGCCGATTGCCCGTTGCTCGCTGGAGTCCATTTTTCTTCCTTAGGCCGCGTAGTGTATATGACCTCCGGAAGAAAGTCGCTACGATGGAACGATTTCAGAAGGTGCCGGGCGCAAGCCTTGAGAAATCATCTCAGTTTTTGAAGCAAATGTTGCGTTCACTTGACATCATTTTAAAGTTACGCCTAGCTCAGCCGATATAAAATGCATGATAGTTTTTACACAATAGTTTATATATCCCACTTCTTAAACTTTAATCGAGGGAATCTTTCGAATTATTAATAATACGGCGCAACGCTTTATTATTATGAAAAGTTAGTTGAAACTTTCTTTAGGGATACCCTTTAATATCGCGTATGACAACGAATCTGTGAATGGTACTTTAAACTTTTAGTGATGGTTTCAGATGATGAGATCGAATGTGAAAAGCCAAGTTGTTTTAAACTTGAATCGAGATAATCTTTAGAATAATGAAAAATACGTCCAACGTATCATTATAATAAAACGTTTATTAAAAAATTATTTTTTCAATATTCTAATGATTAAAATGTATTATATCAATTATTGTAGGCAGTTTGACTGATGATATTACGTTCTAGGTTAAAGTTGAAATAGATAAGGGAACGTTGAAAAGGCGATGGGTCATGGAATGAAATGCGGCATGTTTATGGGAGTAGGAGTGGTATGAACCACTAGTTATGACCGCATCTATGTGAGTAAAACTATTCCATTTATTTTGGACGGAAACATGGGGGAATTTAGTTAAAATTATGCGAGTGCTAGTACTACCTCCAAGATTACAACCCAGGACTCCGTGGTTAGCAGCCTAGCCCTCGACTCATTACGTTACTACTGTGGCGTTACGTCGCTAAATCTGGTCGATTGTTCACGTAAGCCCAGATATAGGGAAAACTCCAACCGTCGGTAACAAGCTGGATCAGGGAAAGACTCCACAAACAAGAAATCAGCTCACAAGAAAAAAATTGCCAAAACATTTACGAGTATTTTCGTTCAAAATCTATTCCAAGTAAAGTATTCAAAATCAGAAGTATTACAGAAAACAATGATAGTAATTAATGATCCCATAGGAAACATTACCAGCTAAATACCAGCAGTATAATTTTTCTAAATTGGCCATGTCCCACTAGCCATGCGTCCACGACCATGGCCCGAGCAGAAGAGAGACTTGGGTATTGCACGACGAGACAGGATTGAGGGGAGGGGTTTTTCCAAGGAGCGGAGGGGTAGTCAGCCCAAGTTTCTATCAGCTGCGTCACTGCCCCTGTTGACAGGCTGCTCCGCAAAACATCATCCCTGGGTTGGAGTGAACAGCATACCAGCCAGAATTTTCCCCTCAAACCTCTGGGTTGGAGACATCAGTCGAATCAGAGGGATATTCATTGGAACACAAGGAGGGGAGAGACATAGTGGGATGAGGTGTTGGAGGGAGAGAGAGTTGTGATAGGACTATGGTAATACTTCTCACTCCAAACTGCATACAGAGACTCATCACCCATTTCCCCTTGCTTGCCAAGGAGTAAGTATTCCTCCGCAGTAGTCCTGTATAAGTCTTGGATTGCAGGTAGGCTGGGTTCGGGGCTGGTTTCGGGTGCTTGTTTCGGATGCTGGTTTCCGGATGCAGGTTTTCCGGAGGCAGGATTTTGCGAGACAGGGCCTTTGAGGAAGGGCCTTTGCGCGAAAATCCTTTGCGCGAAAATCCTTTGCGCGAAAAACCTTAGCGCGAAAAGTCCTTAGCGGGAGCCTTAGCGGGAGAAGTTCTGCGGATAAGTTCGGAGGAAGTTCGGTGGAATTTCGGGGGGGGGGGGGATTACCAGAAATTTTGGGGGGGAGGGGGGGAACACTAAAAAATGCCACACTACACTTACAAAGCATACTGTCAGAGATACTGAAAATTAATGACAGATGGGAAGGAAACGCTGGGGATGGAGTATCAGCCATACTTTTTAACACTTTAGCAGGATGATGCTATAGACCAACGAGCGTGCTTTAGCCTTAGAGTGACGTGTTTAAAGCATTCTCATTTCATAGCGCTTCATCTTGTAAATTTCATCCAGTAACGACACTATGTTGGGTAATAATAAAAATACATGTCGAAAAAGTAAATTTGAAATTATTCCTAACATTTTTTTGATGAAGCAATAACACGAATTATCACCCACAATTCCCAATATGCAGGTTAACTAACTTGGGCGCACGCTTCCACTCTGTCCTGGTAAAAAAGGTACGGTTCTATCAATTAATTTTGATGTGACAATAATATGTCCAATCGATTCAGGCGCGATATAGTGGAAGTTTGACATTCTCAACCTCGAAGAATTCGCCCTTGCCGTCACAAAGATTTGATCTATTGGCATTTATGTTCAAAGATCCACCCACCCACCACGCCATCGGAAATAAAGCGCGTTCAAACAACGAATGCGTCGTCTGCGTTAATGGATACCCCGACGAAGTGAATCAAATCCAAGTAAGACGTAGGCAAAGGCATGAATCGAAAAACCTTGGAGGACGAACTCGTAGTTAGGTCCACCACTTGTTCTCGATATGGACCAATGAATTTGATTGAATTAAGAAAAGTAGGTTTGAAAATTCCCAGTTGAATGAGAACCTTTAGAGTGCAAATTTCCTGAGGATAAACTTTAACAATAGCGTGCTCACCGAATTTAATCGCCAATAAGCTTTGCGTTAATGTTTTTCGACACTGTACTATATGTCCGCAGGCCAGGCTGTCTGTAAGTATGCACCAAAATATTTTCTTCACCGCAAATTTGATTATGATATTACTCTCGGTGATTTTAATTCCTCAATTTCGTACACCGAATCTTTTCGTGTAGGAACTTATCACTAAAATTTTCCTGTTGCAAAGGAGATTGAATGAGCGAAATGCTTTTGCAAAGTGACACGGTGTCAGAAATAATGAAATGTAACTGTGTCGGAAAACGGAGCGATAGAAGATATGTACCCCTGGGCTAGTGACCTCCTCAGTGGATATATCGCGGGCAGTCACCACAAGGGAGAAATAATTTCGTGGGGGCGGGGCTTAAGCCCTCAAAGCACCCACCCGCCTGGCTACGTGCCTGCCCCTTAAGCTGTGAGTTCCCTACTGGAAGATGTCTACTGGTGGTTTTACGACTACTTGGATTTCTCTTCGCCAGAAAAAGTCCACTGCAAGGTTGATGAATTATTTATCATAGACTTCACCTCATTTCTAAATAACTGACGTTACGTTTTATGACCGAATACAGTGCGTGTAGTTGGGGCATTTTTCCAACATGATATCATTGTTATATTTATACAGAAAGCAGTTGCACTTTTCCACAAGTATTTAATACGTATGATGCGTTTCTTCTCACAGAACCATCATCTGGTACATTACCAATGTCAGTACAAAACCGTCATCTGTCTTGTACAAGATGATAGCTGTATGAGTCGAAACGTGTCGTACGCATTAAATACTAGTGGAAAAGTGCAACTACTTATTATTTCAATACGTCATTGTACTTCCACTATATCACGCATGAATCGATCGAACATATTATTGTCACATCAAAATGAATTGATAGAACCGTACCTTTCTTTACCAGGACAAGAGTGGAAGCGTGCGCCCGTGAGAGTTTGGAGTGAGAAGAGGGAAGAAATAGGAGAGCCCAAGTGATTCGTCGTCGTCGGAGTGAAGCATGCGTATATATAAATGGGAGAGACGAGAGTGAGAAGATGATTTAGAGCCGCTGAAGGATCGAGTGCTAACGATCGCACTTCAAGAAGGAAACTCAACCCTCCCCCCACATGTGATGGTACATTTCTTGAGATATCTTATCTCCGAGGAAGTTTTTTGCACTCTGACCCCATGAGACCTAAATAGGTGCAGGGACATGCCAGCGGGCGTCTTTCATCACCCGTGCCCACCCGGATTTTATGAAGGGCCATCTTCCAAGACGTGTGATCAGTCCACTGCCGCAAACCTACCTCTGAATTCCAGACAGAAGGCTGCGCATCGGTGTACGTTCGGCCGCAAAGGTTTTTACACCAACTATAATGTCGTTGATTAGCGTCTTGTAGTGTTGGTCTTAAAGAATTAAACGCAAAATTTTCGCCCGACTTTTCGGTATGTTTTTATAATTTCTTAAGGGCTGAGGGTGAATATGATTGCATTAATTTGATACATAAAGCCATGAAAAGTTGTGTTTTACGGTAATAAAATAAAAATAATTAAATTGTACATGAACTAAAAAGGAGAAAAAACAATTTTTGCATACCTTTTTTGAAATGAATATGATATTTATATTGATTGTAACTAATGAAATACATGCATTAGTTACCTATCAATTTTGATTTGTCTAATACAAATCAATTTTCCTTAAATTGTCGATGTCTGCTTCTTTCGATTATTTTTATTTATGTTTTTATTTTAGGAAATGTTCCATTTTTAGTATTGTATAAAACATTTTAATAACTGTAGGCAATTATTCCAACCCTATTCTCAGTAGTATTATTTTTCCGAATTGCAGGGAAATTTTTTAGTCCATGTATTTTGATAGTAAGGGGTTCATGACTTGTTTATTGTGCCCTTATTTTAAATTTCCTAGGACGAAGTATCTGTCCACGCGTTATTCTATACTGTAACTGAAATCACACTAGAAGCTTCAGTTCTGAGATTTATTGTGAGCATTAGGGCCTTTTTTATGTGAATTATAATTTTTGACACCGTTTTCCTTAAGAAATTGAAATATCAGTGGTTCATTTGGTCAGCAACACCCGTTAACTTACATGTAAACTTTGTTTCCGCCGGTTTCCTGCACCAGTATAGAGGATTAGATTTGAAAAGTGCGTGACTCGACCTCGGTTTCGTGACGCTTGGGAGAGTCAAAGGCTTACGACGGGGTTTTCCCTCGAGCGAATGCCGCGCGCTTGAGCGAATATTACAATGGAGTCTCGGGTGGATATTACAATTCTCCAGTAGGCCCAGACTAGATTTGTTGTCAACCACCGCGCGTTTGAATGGGTTTACAAAAACCGCTACTCGCGTCACTGAAGGAAGAGCAATGCGAATTTCACGGACAAATATGCTATGACTTCGGTAGGTTCCCGAAATTAATATTCCTGATGACATAATCTATAAAATGAAAATTTCTAAAACGCCATACATTTTCAATGCCGTTTAAAATTATCAGTACGATTGCAAACACCATTGCAAATATTGAGAATAATTTGATCGCTCTACACTTATTGCTGCGCTGCGGACATTTTTTAAAACAGATTTTAATCCGCCCGGAATGGCAACAAAAATCAAGCTTCTGCGGTATGGGCTCGTTCCCTTGCTTGGTCGTCACTGATCAACTAAGATTGGTTTGGCGCAGCAGCTTTCCACTCATTTCTTCCTCATCGATCCATTTTATCCTCATCATTCTTCTGTAGCACCAATTTTCGAAATCCTCTACCCTTGATTTCTCCGAGGGCTGTCATTGGCCATGACTCACTTCCGTTGAGAAGAAAATGCAAGTTCTGATAAACAGTTTCCATATTTCTACGTTTAAAATTTCCACTGTGAGTAGATCTTTCTTCTGATGGAATTTTCTCTTCGCCTGAGCTATTCTGCCGATAATTTCTTTCTTGCTTCTCCAATCACTAGTTATCCTACTTCCCAAATAATAGAATTTATCCACCTCTACCAGCTTTTGTTTTCATATTTTGATGTTAGTCTTGACTTCTTCTCTTCTGCTGCATACTAATGTCTTGGATTTCTTTGTGCTTATTTTCAGCTGATATCTTCCCATTACCCTGCCCATATTATCCAGAATCTTTTTCAAATTCTTCTCTATCTCTGTTATGCCATTGTCAAATCATAGCATGCTAACCTTTTATCCATGGTTGTTCACTACTGAGGCCTTTTCTTTGATTCCATTGATGACTTTCTTTATGTAGACGTTGAAAAGGACGGAGGACAAAGCACAGCCTTGTCTTGCTCCTTTCCTAATTCACTCTTCTTCGCAGTTGGACCCTGATCGTATCTTACCAAGATACACTCTGAAAACAGTCACACACACACATTCACTCACCCACGGATGGCTTCAAAATTTCAGGAGAAAATAGCTCAAACAAGAGCGTGTTCAAAGGTCAGCAGGGGAAGAGGAACAGGTCGAATATGTATTTCGGCACACAATGCGGCCCTCCTCAGCGAGCTGAAAGAGAAAAGCACTTCTAACGCAAGGTCAAAATGAAGAGGACAGGAAGACAACCTAAATTAAATAGGAAAGCCAATGGGAAAAGGGGGAACCAACGGAAAAATGTAAGGGTGGGGTGAGTATAGACGTGGAAGTCTGAAAAAGATAAGGAGGAAAGGATATGTTGAAGTTATTTCGGGTTTCCCACCGGATGAGGTTCTCCATCTCTGCCGACGTTTCGATGGTCGTGTCGTCCATCGTCATCAAGCCCTGATGACGATGGACGACACGACCATCGAAACGTCGGCAGAGATGGAGAACCTCATCCGGTGGGAAACCCGAAATAACTTAAACATCATCATACGCCGGGAAAACCTCAGATCTTTCTTGAGGAAAGGATATTTAACAGCACAGCTAAAGAGGTAACCAATGACCATAGGAGAGGGGGAAAAGAAAATCATAGGTGCAGATTCGCCCACCAGGCCCAAGAAAAGGTTTTTGCAAAGGTGCTCCTTATATCAAAGCTCTAATAGCTACAGACGACGATAGGATTAATTTCGCTGTCAATGGTGGCTATGAGATCGAATGGCTATTGAATATTTTCCGAACGTTTATTCTGTGCGGGGGTAATCGATGGTCATCCTGATTCGTATGACCCTAATCACTAAGGTTTCACAATATTATGCCTATTACTCGTGACTAAACATATTCATCCAAGTGGAAGTGAGGAAACACTGAAAGAATAGACATAGGCTGCTATTCTGAATAAGGGGTGTAATAAATAGCTGATGCTATTCCGCGGGTCATTATTACACCGACCCTGTATTCTGAATGAAGGGGTGTAATAATTTTGTTCGGAATAGCACCGTGCTATTTCTTGCGCGAGCCATTTCGAAGCTCCGCCTCTTCCCGTATGAAAAACTTTCTGAACAGTTTTCGCAACCAAGGAGGGAGAGAACATTTTATATATTTTTCTGTTTTCTTCGGAATATTGGCTTGCAAGTATAAGTGATGGCAGTATTTACATTTAAAATTTTTATTAAAACCTCGAATACATAAAATACGCTTTGAAAATCTCATTCAGGAAATCAGCTTTTTTTGTTGTTGTTGGTTTGGCTATATTTCACTATGGTTGCGTACACGTGGGTTAGGTCATTGTTTCATAGTAATAATAATGATTTATTGTGAATGAATAATGAACAATTTACCTATATCAGTTCTTTTGTCCTTCGGAAGGTGTGTGCTATGCGAAGTAATCATTGAAAGCTAAATATATTTGAAGTTTTTCGTAGTTGCGTTAGGCTTCGAAGTCCGTTTATTTATCGCAAGTCAAAATAAATATCTATCAACTTTTCTCGTGTTGCTCGTTACGATATAGCTTTACTGGATGAACTAGAAGCTTTCGTTTCTAATAATAGCTTTATATTATATGACCCTAAATTTCAGTGTTTATTCTTTGTTAAGGAAATGAAGTAGGTTACGACATTACAAATTGTGCTTTCATGTACTATGATGGAATAATCTCGATGTTTGAGCCGCAGATGTACAAAAAGCAGAAGGAGGTGGTGGTGAATTTAAGGATGGATGGTAAAGCTGTGAACAGGTGAATCTGACACTATTGAATCGTGTGGAAAGTTTTGTTGTGCTGCCTCTTATTATTTTTTTCGTATCGGCTGATTTTAATATACTCAGTGAAAATTTTGATAGACCCTCAACTGTGCCGATAAACTGAATCTTAATTGTGTGAAAAACTATCTTGCTTATAGAGGCAACAATTTGTATTGAAGTCCACATTATAAATACTGCATTATGTTGTTCATGGATTCCTTAATCCTTATACGTGATGGAAAATGACTCAAGACAGTACTTGATTTTGCCGAAAAATAAAGCACTGTCTTGGTGCTTGAAGAGTACATTATTCTTATCCAGTAAGTTTATTTAGTTTATATCCTTGATTTAAAGTAATATATAACTATTCCTTATGCAGCATAATGTAAATCTTGCTTTAGTTTAGCCAGTGCAGGTGGACGTCAAGTCGTATATTTTCAGGGTTGTAGCGAGAGAAAGAAAAGGAGGAAAATGAAGGCAAAAGGAAGATACAGTAACCATCCTCGGAGGCAAGAAGGACTCTTGCCAAGTGGATAAAATGCAACCCCGACTATTATGTGATGTCAGATTAAGAGTCCCTCTCACTAAGTAATTGTGTCCATGCAGCTCACAAAACAGTGCAAGGGTCTTCGAAAATCTGAAATGCCATGGATATAATCTTAACCCCAGTTATGAGAGAATAAGGCGAGCATAAGATTCCATTTACGCGAGTGAATTTATTGTAGCAGCTGCTGCTCTAGAGGCTATATATGAAGTTTCCAAAAATGGTTCTGGATCATCCCGCGTCTCGAATCACAACATGCATTTCAACAGATCCAAGTCTCGCGTCGCATATAAAGTGCACTTTAATTTGCAAACACGGCTTTGACAGCAGTTAGGACATGCGCAATATAATCACATGTGGGAACGAGAGCCTATGTCTCATGAATTCTTGCTCGTGAGCACCCTTTTGCCTTCTTGTTTTGGTAAAAGAGGCTCTTCGTTAGGTAAAGGATGAAACAGGTACGAGTATTCAAAAGTCATCACAATTATTCTAGATTTCCTCTCTAAATAGCCATCACTGACGCTTTAAAAACAATTATTGCATGCCGTCGACCGTACCTAAGGTCTTCATTCACGGAGCTGACAATGCAAAAGAGTCCGTTCTTAATTGTGACAACTGTCAGGGGAAGCAATAGATGCGCGCAATAAGGGCGTGAGAAAGTTCCGTGGACGGTTGACTAGAAAAATATCACGAGTGGCCACAAATCAGGATTTATTCCGAAGACACCTAACGTCATATCTAATAATTACAAAAAATACGCCAATTAAACTGGAAGAAACATACAGCTTGCCGAAAAATGTAATGGGTCTGTTTTCGGAAAAATAAAAAAATGTTTGAGCTCAGATAGTGAAAGTGATAAGGACTCATCAGATAGTGAATGAAAAACAGTAACTTTTTATTGCTGAAAGTGCTAATTGCAGTATGTTAGTCGAGAAAAGTGTAAATTGTGTTATTTTTGTTTATACGTTCTATTATACTGTCTACGTTTTTCTATTGTTTGCACGGTAAAATATTTCTAAGAAATAACGATTTTGTCAGCAGCGCAGTTTATTAAGAATAATGACCGTGATATATACGTAAGAGATTTAAATCAATACTTTAAAGTGAGCATAAGGCATAAATTAAAATCAACTGTATTTCTTTGAAAGCATACATTATCCGATGTAAGTAATATGCCTTTCGAACCTTCTACAGCTAGCAGGAGACCATACTAAAATCAAGGTCGAAGGGCTCCGCACTTAACAACAATACTATAAAACGACCGTTGCCAGCAGGCCTTTAAATATGTATGGGAGGTTAGGAAGTGGAGGCCATGGATCATCGACGGCTCTTGCCTAAAAATAGAGTTTGTTTGTTAATAAAAGAATCCGTTTCCCTAATTAAGCACACGATTTAAGTCCATTCTCCGTAGTAATATATCGAATGCACTCAAATAAAGAAACCTTTCTGTGCACCTCTTGCAGTGCCCAGCGATTGCATAATAAGAGTCATTCGTAGCAATATTTATTAATTTTACTTTCTGGTGATTATTTTCTATCACTATTATATCTATTATCTATATATATAAAAGAAAGTCGAAAATCGTGTTAGTTAGAACACTTATAACTCGAGAACGGCTGCACCGATTTCAATGAGATTTGGTTCTTTGGATTCGTCTCAGGCGGGGTTAACATATAGGCTATTAAAAAAAGGATAATTTCACACAAAAAATTCATCTCTTTCCTATGGACATGCTTTTAGGAGTTATAGTAACACAACAATTGATAAGTCGGTCAAAACTACAAATTAAATAATTTGTTTTGCTTTTACCACTTTAATAACTGAATTTAGTAACAATATAACATTTTAATTACTAAATATATTCAAAATATTAATTAAATTGAAATTACATTTAAGGAGGAACCATCATTTCAAACATGCCCGAAAACCTCCCCTTATTTTGACATATGTTGTTGCTCATTATTTTTTCTATCGAATAGTGAAAAAATATTACTATGTCACCGGCCATTTAAGAAAGATTTATGGATTTGAAAATGACGGATTTCCACCTTGAAATACATTGTCTTTATGGGAGAATGATGACCTTCCCTTGTAAAACATTTTTTATCTCAAATTTGGCCCGAAATTTATCGTTGAAAAATTAGCACAGCATAGAATAGACATCGATGCTTAATATATGTATTTTTTTAGAAGGGGTTACCGGTATGTTAGCGCCAGTATTTAAGTTTAAAGAACATACTTCCGGTTTTCTGCAGAGCGAGCAGCCATTATGCGGCGGAGGTAGTGGCAACGTTGCAAATATACGGAGGTTAACTATGAAGAGCGATATTGCACCTGTCGACCGCTGCATAAATTCAGTGAATTGGATTTTTCGGAGTCATTTTTATACGTATTCATTAAACGAATATTCAGTTCATCTCGAAACGTGCTATACACCGAAGTATGAAATTTATCAGTGCTGGTTGTTAAAGTAATTCCTATATGCGACTACATTTTATTAAACATGCGAATAATCATGACCGAAATTCAATACATCCCTTGAAATTGTCGGCGTATCGCTTCAAAAGCGAAAATGATAGAATATAATGAGACTTGCGATAGTTTATCTGTTCTTCTGAATACTACTTCAAATTTTTTCACGTTTATTTCGAAAAATATGCATCGTTTTCAACTTGTAGAAAATACTTATTTTAATAGAAGTTCTAAGCGTAAAGTAGAAAATCTAGCGCATTATGTATTTAATCATCAGTTTAATTGATATTAAATGTCTAGAATAAGGTGTACAGGTAAAGGAATATACCACGAGACAAGCATATTGCCGTTGGGTACCGACTATGTAGTATTTGGAAATACAACTTCGCGAACGTACTAATTAATCAAATACTCACCCATGTAATTCTTCGAAAGTATAAAATAAAATAGACAAGAGTACTTCCTTTTTCACTGACCAAACCATTTACTTTGATACGTTTTCCAAAGGTCCAATTAGCATAATTTGAAAAAACAACAGTAAATACATTTACCTATTCATGAAGTCATTGCAGGAGGATAAAAATTAGGATGCATTCCTGAACAATCGATGGCAGCTGACATAAGTGAGTCCGTAGAAGTTGCAATGCCAGTCTTCCAAATTTACTGAAACTTCGGCACTAGGAACAAGTATTATTTAATTATCCTGATACTAATGATTCGAATTACATTTGGGTTATAACTGACACATTAGCTTCTAATTTTCACTAATCAACTCCTTATTAATAGTATGGATGAGGCTATTGAATGGAAAATCTACAAAGAAATAAACATTAAAGAGCTTTGTGTCAGTCATTCGACAAGGACTTTAATCTTCATAAATCAAGACATAAACATTGATTATTTAAACAATGATGGACACTTTATGTTGGGAAATATTGCAAAAATTTCTTAAGAAATTGAAAATGCACGTAAACGATTCGGTATCCTTCAACAGATGCACTCGTTGAAATCGCTTTGATGGAATTGATGGATTCACTTTCGGCCACATTTCGTTTCCTCAAATAATCCAAGCTCTTACCTTTACCTTCAGACACAAATTTGCCTTTAAATCGGCATAAAGACGCCATCACTTCAGCCCAAAGGTATATTTAATAACTTAAGGCTAAGTAAAAGGGATAATAAAACGAGTAATATTGTCACAATGCAACGTAACTCTACGAGGTAACGTAAACAAACAAAGGTGCTCAACTGCTGTGAAACTACGATATGTTGGCAGCGTTGTCAAGTTGGTGGTCAGCAATTATAAATAAACCATTTTTCCAAATTAGGTTGAAATTAACAGAGCAAAAGGTCTCATTAGTTAAGTTCATTTTATTCATCACAAATGATGTAGTTATAAAGCTTTACTGTATTTCCAGAGAAAGTATTTAAATTCTTCCGATACCTAAGAGTCAATATAACAGCCATTCTTCATATCACTAGATTATTCCATTTTAAGTAAAATTCATGCATTGTACAGCTATTTTGATTGATTTAGCATTACTTTTAATTTTTATGAATGACTAATTTAGCGATTTTAACTCGTTGTTATCGAGTTTATCTAACTAATGAAAGCAGTATTTCGAAGCGCAGGTTCCTCCTTAAAAAATTTAATTCGAGCTAATTGTAAGCCCAGCCGTGGCCAAGCTCGAGTTGAAACTTCACTACCGTGTTTGTAAACAAATCTCCAAGCAATTGTTGACAAACGGTAATGTCCGTGTTCCTGTCGAGGAATCGAGTAGTTTTAACTCATTTCCTTGGAATTATTGCAAATTAGTTTCAGTGAGCTCATCAACAAAGAGTTCCAGAATATGATTGATCACCAAAAGAATCAAATATGGTTGATTTAGCGAGCAAGAACGAAGATGCGGATGACTAAAACGAGGTAAATTCAAATAGTTCGTACTCTGCATGAATTCGAATCTTTTAAATGTGTAACAAACGAAGACGAAATCACCAACTACCTATCTGAATATTTTAAGTCCTTGGACATACCTAGCTTACCAAGGCACGATTTACAGAAAAATGTAGTTTCTGTGTTCATGATCTTTCAAAGCCTAAACCAACCATAACTATCCAATGGAACGTGTTTGGTGATTAAAATAATTGGTAATGAATGTGATTCACGCAACTTCACTCAAAGGAAAATTCAAAGGTGAGGAAGTCCTTATTCCGTAGATTCCATTATCTCAACTCATATGCCCTTTTGAGATTAAACGTATTCAATTTCCAATTCGTGTTGCATTCGTGATAACGATTAAAAAATCGCATGGTCAGTCTTTCAGTTTTTGTGTTGTTTGTGCTCATGTGCTAATGAAAACCCATGATTTTCTCATGGTCAATTTAACGTGCTATTTTCACGAGTCGATAAACCATCCTCTGTATTTCTTCCTTCGCTTCAAGTGCGTAGCTAGGATAGGGGGTTTTGGGCGCAGCTAATACCACGGGTGTGTAGGGTATAGAAAACTCGCTAAGGTAAGCGGGAAGTGTGGGGGCACTTCCCCCAGATATTTTTTAAGATAAATGGTTCAAAATAGTGGGTTTTGCGTCTGTGTGAATAGTTAAATATGTTTTGTTTGTTAGTCATCCGTCCCCCTAATATTAATAACAAAATCTTTCATAAAAAAATTCTCTAAGCTCTTGGGGGGGGGGGGGGGTTATCCCCCAAAACCTCCCCTCGCTGCGTCACTGCTTTGCTTCGCTATATTTATTTAGCTTCATCCGCTTCATCTTGCGCCTGATAACAAAACAAAAACTGTTGTTTATCAGAAGGTGCTTGACGCAAGAAATTAAACCCGAATGTGTAGAGCTCACCGTGGTGCGTTTACGGATGCAGTACGTTTACGCAGTGCATTTTTTCCAAACAGAGATACTAAAACTGGCGCGCCTTAAGTCATTAAATGCGAATGCTGCTTCATAGGGGCTTTTCTTGCACGATTTTGAGCATCAGTCAAGCGTCGGTCTGGGTCGTGTCAATCTGCCCCCTGAATGGGCCAAGTGTATGCAACAGACTTGGACCTAAAAACATTTTTTTACAGCTAATAACGCAAATAGCCAACAACTGAATGCGTATAATTTTTATTTCATGAACTGCTTTATTAAACCACTATGCCCAAAATTTCTTAAGCTAAAACGTAAGAAAATTTGCTGAAAAATATCCGCGTAGACGTGCTCCGATCCACCCTATATAGATTCAATAAAGAAAATTTCCTTCTGACAAGCAATTTTGGTACTGATTTACGTAGTTTTATTGAATTTGGATCCTTATTTCATTATAATAAATTAAACATGATTAAAAACGATACAGCCGCTCTTGATTTACAAATGGTGTAAGTAAACTTTAAGTTCATTGATTGTTAGGCGATACGAAGTTCGCCGGGTCAGCTAGTCTATATATAAAAGTGAATGAGACCATATTGCATCCAGACGCTTGCCGCGTCGCCGTACTCTCCTCCGCCGTCGGCCAGAACCGGAGTCGACCGCACGCTCGAAAAAACGATTTAAAATTCGGGGTTGCAAGTTGGTGCAAGGTTTTACTCTAGATCCACAATGCAGAAGCTTCATAAAACGACGTGGTATCAGTCACTTTGCGGAAGTCCGTGGCAATATCTATTTTTTCTCTACGTTTATGTAAAAAAATGGGCTGAAAACAGGCTCCGCCATTTTGTCATATATCTATGGTTTTTGATGAAACAAAATCTTTAAAAGTCCTTCAAATGGAAGAAAAAGAAGTGTCAATTAAGATGGTACAACAGTTTTGTCCATAAACTATTCATGAAACCACTGCACGAGGATAAAGTTGGCAATTTTCAGAAAAACTCGAGGGTGGTCGTTTTTCGCTAAATTTGTTCAACTTTGACCTTTACGTGAAAACACAGGAAGGAAATAATCTGGAAAGTTATGCACCATTTATTTGAGAATATGAATGCGAAGTTTCAACTTCCTACCTCAAAAAAATAGTTTTTTTTTTAAGGTTTTGGCCAGCTTTTTTCGATTCTAGCCCACTGTGCGGCGCCACAGAAATTTTGAGTGTTCCGGTGTTTGCCGGCCTCGGTGGCGGTGGGGTACAGTTCTAGCCTGCCACACTGAAGATCGCGGGTTCGAATCCCGCCTAGATGGTTAACCCCTAACCAGGGCATGGTTGTTTGTGATTGTCTTACATTAATTGTTGAAAAACCTCCGATATAAAGACCAAATACTGCTGTTTTCGGGGTGATGGAAATAAATAAATAAATAGAAACACGGATTACACCCATTCAGAATACCATAATTCACCAGGGGTGCAATACGCAATATTATTACACCATCTGGTGTATTATCGGCGAATAGCGCGGTGTAAATCCATCCAGAATAGAAGCCATATTACTTTTCCATAGAAATTTCACATACCAAATGGTTAAAAAAATAACTGCAGAAAAGTTTAAGTTTTATTCTTTCAGGACCATAGACTTCCACAAAGTGACCGCAGAAGTTATCTTTCACGTAAGTGAAAAAGTAACCTTCCTTGTGAACTATACCTGCAGTACGAATGAAAGCTCTTAGTTTGTGTGAATTTCGTTTATTATTGATCAATCAGTTATGATTTTAATATACACTGGAGTAATTTTGCTGCTCTAATCGAGATTTGGGTGCTGGGTATCACCAGGGAAGATGACGGTGATAACGTTGTCTGCAGCGCGATGGCGGCGCCACGACTCGTGGTAGTCGGGAAGGCGAAGCAGGAAAGACGCCAAAATGGCGAAGTCTAGCGCGGCTGCGAGGAGGGCAGGGCAGCAAACGGCGACCGCCACGGCTGGCCCTTCGTTCGACGCGGAAATGGCCGAAGTGAGAAGGGCGGCGGCCCCCAGTGCTGCTAGTGGCGCCATGGCGACCATAAGGGCGGCTTCCGAGCCCAGAGAAGACGACGGTGTCCCGTCACCGGGAGGCAGCATGAGCCAGCGCAGGAAAGATCCGAAGACGCCCTGCCTATGAAGAGATGGGTGTATCAGCCAACGGATCACTCAATCATATCAAAGAGTGATGGAAGATCTTAAAAGAGTGACCATAGAACTGTATGAAACAAGTGATATTGTACGCAGTCACGCGCAGGTGCAAATGTATAAATGCCAAGGATGAAGTTCGCCATGAAAAAATATTTGGCTCAGCCGGGATTCAAACACAGAAACCGAGGTGTGATAAGAGTGATAATTATAATTATCCGCCTCTGCGTAAGCGACCAAGTGTGAAATGGCAAAATCCGAAACTAAGTTATGGCTGATTAATGGGCTGATTCCCAGCATACTGTTTGCTACCATATGGATTATTTCAATAGGGTAGTTTCCTTCATCAAAGAAAACGAAAGACATTGATTGCGATTCGTTTCCCACCAATAGTGTACTCATAATATACAAATTATTTGGTTTTAGAAATCCCAATTTAGACGAATGTTAATGTTCAATTTTAACCTCATTTGAAAAAGGACAGATTGGCGCCCATGCGATGCCACTCCACGTGACGTCACAGGGACCTAGTTTCTATACGAGTAGATAGGAGTTTTAGATCGCCTGAGATTACCAATGCATGCATGAGACACAGAGCTCAGGGAAACATCTCTTAATAATCACCTATTAAAACTGCCTATGGTCGGAAAGTTTCCTTCGTTTGACAGGGTAATAATAATCCTTATTTAAGCCAAGCGCTACCTGCTAGCTGGGTACTTTGCTACCTGGTAGCAGCCTGCATCGTAGCGGCTCTCAAAGACACGCCCCAAGGTCACCTCACACGGCGGTAGCGGGAACCAGAATGACGTCACACGGGCTTTTCCCAGCATTCATATTTAGCCGTCGCGTTTTCGCGCGCTTGAAAATTTTCACTTTTCATTTAATCGCGAAAAATAGATATTGTCATTTAAAAATCGGAAAGCGTGAAATGCGTATTCCAGGAGTAATAATCTTTCGATTTAGGCAATAAAAAAATAATAGGAAACCACCCTATTGGAAGATCTTTCCATTACATTCAATCCTCTCAAAGAAGAATAAGGATCAGGATGTCAATAAAGGCCATCCACAAGTGTTTCATCTGATGAATTTTTCCTTTTCCCATAAAAATATCGAAATGGGGGGTTCAATTGTTTTCCTTATTTTTTGGTTGTTGTGCAGCCACACTTTTATTTACAATTAATCGAAGGAATGAGAGCATCAAATGAGAAAGTGGGTCGAAACGGAATGCTTTTAGCCATACATATCAAGCCCTTCTGAACGGAATACAACGATAACCTAGACTGAGAAAAATAGCCAAGCGCTTTCACTGAGCGCACGGATTCAGCCGGATCTGCTTCATCAAATGCATGCTCCCATCACGTGTGTCACCAAAGGAGCGTAAAAACCATCGAACACGCCCATAATCACTGATACCAGAGACGGATAAAATTATAGTCTACAACTTACTGCGCATGTGGTTGAAAGTGAAATAATTGATAATAATAGAAAGTAATAAAACATATTTATCTTTATTACTATGATTCTGGGCAATGTGAATGACGGAAATAATGGCAGGCCGATCCGTTTAAAAAAATAATAGCGTCGGAATAATCAGGAAATATGTACCTTTAAATGGGGAGCCTAAGGGATAGCTAAGTTTAGAAGGATAAATTCGTCGTATTTGATGCTGGGACTAATAGTTTGCCCTACAGCCGCATGATACTGAAGTGTCGTTTGCTGATGTACACATACCTAGGCGTGCGGATCACGCGGTATCTTTGTCCACACAGTTCGCAGCGGCTAGCATCGGCGCGTGATAGCCAAGTCTCGAGGCACGATCGGTGGATGGCACGCACGGAGCCACGACACGCGCACGGTGATCCGCAAAGCGTCTCGCGGGACGCGCCATCCCGGCAGATGCGGCAACTCTCGTCTTCCGCGCAATCGGATTGCTGCTGGCGCTGCGTCTCGATGAAGGCGGCAAACAGGCGCGTGGCGAGGGGTCCTAGGCGTTCGGACCCATGGAGCATAACGCCGTCTGGAATGGCGTCCGGGCGGGCGGCTGGCGGGAGGTTTCTAGGGAAACAGGGGGAGACATTGTTGCGCGCGGTGATTGACGATTGGGCTCGCGGAGACCCCTTATAAAAGGGAAACGCAACCCATCTAACATAAGCGTTACGTAAGTAGCATACTCTTTAAGGATATCACACACCGCGTATAATTACGTCTTAACCTGAATGACGCGATATTGGTAAGTACGAGAATACTCCTTGGAGTTCTGCAAGAATGCCCTGAATTATTAGTCCTAGAACCTAATCTCACATGTTTTTCCTAGTCTAAGGTGCCGCTCTAATAATTAATTTCTCATTCACTCCCATTATGAGTGACTCTTGGATTTGGACAACTTCTTGCTTCAAGTCCTGTTTGCTAACAGTTGCATCAATTGAAATCTCTTCTAGGCTCTAACTTGGGTGGTTCGGATTGAATATCTTAGTTTTTGCCTTAAATATTGGTTTTTGCTCTGATTTAGATATTTTTTAACATCAGAAGAGTAAATATCAAAGCAAGACTGATTGATAACCCTGATAATCTTTGCTTCTTCAACATTACGCCACACCCGTTCGACCTCCATACTCCACCCAGGCCATCAGTAATTTCGCGCTCTCTATTTTACTGACTTTCCGTCCTGATAAATTCTTTCCCGACTGACATTGATCCGTTTTCGTTATAAATTGAAAAATTTATTCACTTGGTATCATCTCATTTAACGCATAATGATTATATAACTAGCTAAATACCGAGGTTATGGGCACTGTAATCAGTTTGATGCTTTTGTTTTGTTACTATTTGATAATTAATTTGAATTAGATTATTTGTTTAATTTTAATTTGTTATGAGTGCACTTTAAATTGACGTTCTTGCTGCATGTGTATCATTTTATTTCAGATAAAAAAATAAAAAATACCACCGATAGTTGAATTTACTGACACCTAATATCTGAATGAAGTTCAAGAGGTAGACATAACAAAAGAAGCATTGAACATAATTGACACGAGCAAAAGAAACCGGATACCTTATATGGAAAAAGTTTCCTGAGATATTTTTAGCACGGAAGAAAACTAAGAGCAAGGTTAAAAACAACTAAATATCCAAAATTATAGATTTTAGCAGGAAATTGAAGGACATCAAGGATCATGATTCTAGATGTAAAACTTAGACAGGGATTTGTGAAACATATTTACCTGTCGAGAATGTTGCAATGGTGAGAACGTTGAATAAATCAAATATGATCATGCAGTAAATCAAGAAACATATCAAGCAAAACGATCTGAGACAAGCTTAAGCAAAAAGAAGAAGTGAAATCGAGATAGAAGAAGAGACAAATTGAATAGGGCTTCTTGTATGAGACATAAATAAAACTAGTTTCATCCTTATTTAATGAAACCAGTAGACGCTGGCCAATCCGATTCCGAATCCAGAGTTCCGATCGCGGGGTCGCATATACTGCATGGAAGTTTCTGAATAATTAATGTTAGTCACGAGGAAATGATTTATTGAAGATCGTTTATTGAAAAAATGACACTGAAAACTTCAAGTTAATAGGTAAGTTTTGAAGGAGTAATTCGTCTTGAAAAAGTAAAGATTAATAGTAAGGCATTGTTTCCTTTTGAATCATTATACTAGCTCCCTTCGTAATATATTCTATCTATGGTCAATTCTATGATTTGCTAATCGCTATTCCATGAACGATCGTCATGAGGAGGGCAACAACATAAGGTTGATTGGAACAGATCAATTCCGTTTGGTTGAAGGGGTGATACAAGGTCGTTCATCCGCTGCTCCTATTTAGTAAGCTTTTCTTGGGACCTATGATTTTTTTCCCAGACGAATAAGTAGGAGACAAAATATTTTTATCCAAAACTATTTCAAACTCATGTGTCGTCGCAGTTGGTTTTTATAACGTCACTTCATCTCCGGTTACTAGCTTCTTGTTTACTATGTATATTGATGTTCTGTATCATTGTATTGTTGCCATCCGTTTCTTCTAATAACTAAAAGAAAGCGTATCTTCGTTCTTTAAAAATAGATAAACGTTCTTCGTTCTTTAAAGGTTGTCTTTATTACCCGGAAAATTACCACTTAGTCCATCGCTAAGAGTCAATGCCAAAACCAATAGACATATTGTTTGATAGTTGGTGAATTACTTTTTAAAGTGGCATGTTCTCGTCTACCTTCATACGATTGTGAATCCGACAGAGTGAATTCACAAATAACCTCATGCAGCTTTCTTCCGGCTGGCCGCGTAAGAGAATACCCCAGGTCTTTTGATATCCTAATAGGGTCATTCACTCAGACCCGATATCGTTAATTCATTAAAATAATTCGGTAGATGGAAGGCAAAGATAACCTACGAAGGAAAAAAAATATTCCGTCCTAACGATACTAACGTCCGTTTCTGCACGCGTCCTACCGCTACGGGGGCGAGCTACAGACCCGGAATATAGAGTATCAAATCGTCCAAAACTGAACTTCGACGTGCCACACCAATATC
This sequence comes from Ischnura elegans, assembly GCF_921293095.1. Classification (NCBI taxonomy): domain Eukaryota; kingdom Metazoa; phylum Arthropoda; class Insecta; order Odonata; family Coenagrionidae; genus Ischnura; species Ischnura elegans. The sequence goes on along the minus strand of NC_060250.1, from coordinate 48,220,472 downwards.
CGGCGGTGTATTCTACATAAATATTATGGAAACATTTTTACGACTCAAAATTCCAGCGTAGATCACGAATTTCGTTCATATACAGCCACTCAACGTTCTTCCTCCGACGATATTTATCCCGATTTTTTACCTCAAAAATATTCCTAAGTTAGACTGGTTCCGGTTTTCGCATACCTCCAGTCGACGGCCTCTAACGCCGACATTACGTTTGCGATCGGGACGTCTATTGATTCTTCGGATAGGGGACGAACTGAGGTTATGTTTTAAAGCATTTTTCACCGCTTTAATTTTGCAAAAAAATATTTTAACTCAAAATTTCCAAGGAGACTTAAACGAACGTCCGGTAACATTCTATGCTTATGGATATTAAAGTATCCCAATGCACAACTTGCATATTCGTTAACGTTTTATCCCAGAGCATGTCTAAAAACACGATTAGAGATTACGGAGACAATTTACGAGGGTAAAACTTAGTGATGTCTTAATTTTGAGAAAGCATCTTCCATTATGACTTCGTTAACTAATGACTGACTTTGTGCAATAACACTGACGTGTGAATTTTAACTATATAGTTTAAAAAAATAATGTCTCCTAAAGGCCGTATCACACTAGCGACTGCGGCCGGCGCTGCGGCTGCGACTGCGACTGGCCCGTCGACCAATCAGAGCGAGGCAGTCGCAGTCAATCAGAGAGCTCCATTTCAATCTCGCGCGCTGGCGGCAGACGTGTTTGTTTGTTTTGGTTACCGTAGCGAGGGAAGTTCAAGAAGGTTATAAGATAACGCTGAGATAATTTCGGATTTTTAAAGTGAAGATGGAAGCCCAGTATATTGGATATTGCACCCGAGTACACAGGTGAATGAAAATGAAGTACGTTTTAACATATTTTAGGAACATTTTCAACAATTGCTGCTCTCTATCTATTCTTTGGGCTTTCGTAAACAAACAAGCCACAAGCAGAAAAGTTCATACGTGCGCATGCGCGATCGTGGCGTCGGCCGCAATGTGTGATGGGGTGTAGTCGCAGCCGCAGTCGCAGCGGCGGTCGCAGTCGCTAGTGTGATACGGCCTTAAGTCATTGCGTCGCCGCATGAAGCTCTAAACCAACACCACCGTGTTCCTTCTCCTCTACCATTCTCAACCGCCGTGAAGCATTGTCGACCGCTCATTGTTGGCATACCAGCCGTTTCTATGGAGGATCTCTCACGTCTCCGTCCAGTAGTGAAATCCGGTCTTTCACGCGGATTTCTACCGCGAAAAAGGTGGTACCTATCGAAATTCATCGCCAATTTGTTGAAGTTTACGGTGAAAAATGTACGGATGCTAAAAACGTTCGTTAGTGGTGTCACGAAAACCTTTTCAGCCGCGTTAATTCCACTGCCAGGTGGGTACCCAAACAGCTCACCGAAGACCACCAGAGGCAGCGCGCGGAAGAAGTTGTGCGCCGTTTTGAAGAGGAAAGAGATGATTTCTTTTTGACTCCATCATAACGGGTGATGAAACCTAGGTTCATCACCGTACCATCAAGAAGAAACAACAGTCTAAACAATGGTGCCACCCGACCTCTACAACACCGGAAAAGGTCAAACTAACTGTCAGCCAAGAAGGTTATGGGCCTTCTTGGCTGTTTTAGGACCGAAAGGGAGTATTATTGGTGGATTCCATGCCTCGGGGAACCACTGTCAATACGGAAAGATACTGCTAAACACTACAAAAGCCTCGACGCGCCATCAAGAATAAACGTCCAGGGGACAAAAGGGGTCTCATTTCATTACAACGCGCGCCCGCATACTGCTAATCAGACGCTAAAACTGATCTCGAAGTTCGGATGGAAAGTGATCGGGCACCCTTCGTACACCACCGACTTCTAACCCAGTGATTTCCACATGTTGGTCGCTCTGAAGTATCACCAAGGAGGGATGAAGTTCGCGACTGACGACGAGGTGCAAGAGGAGCCCAACGCCTACCTTCGCAACACGGACGGAAGCTAGTACAACGACGGGATTCAAAAGTTCATCATGCGGATCAGGAAAGTCATCGAGCGCCAGGGTGACAACATCGAAAAATAGCTGAAGCCATTGCCTTTCCAACGATTTATCCAAAAATGTAAATAAATGCCATATTTAATGACAAAAAAATTGGAGACCTTACTTTAAATTGTACCCTCAGATAAGCAATGCTGCCCTCTTAACACTACATTTTTCAATGCAGATAACTTCTTACTGAATACCATCGGATCGCTCTGATGTTACCCATCATGTGATCTCCCATTCAATACGAAAACTTCAGCGATAGACACACGGAAATATTCAGAGAATGAAACCGAGGAATTAAAAATAACCTTGAGAATCATTACGTTTTTTTTCCGAGGAATAAAGCCGAATGAATAATAAAACAGGAAACCACAAACAATGTCGCACGAGGTGACTTTCATTCCCCAGTTTCATATCCCGAACCTTTCCGAATATTTATCACAAAAAAATACCCAACTGCAAGGGAGATTTGTTGATCTATTTCCTCAAATGTTCGCTACATTACGGCGTATGTTGTCTTGGAATGATATATATTTCGCTAGCATCCTGCTCGGCTTGTTTTGAGGAAAAGGCTTTCCAAAATGATTCCGTGGCCGACACTATGAAATGAATTGTACCGAAAAACAAGGGTCAGACGATAGGTGTCCCAGGGCTAGTGACTTCATCAACGGAAGTATCGCGGCCAGTCACTAAAAGGGAAAAAACTTCGGTGGGGAGGGGGATTTATGACTACAATGGCTGCGTGCCCGGTTTGAGCCTGACTTATAGTGAGACCTTTCACGGATAATGTTTTCCTGTTTCTTTTCATTGGCACAGAGCTGTAAGAATAAGTTGTCGTTGATTACTAATGAAATACCCGCACTCAAAATGACTTTGTATCTATAAGCGACTGCTTCTGTTAGCCGATCAAAATAACGAAAACTTTTGCGCTTAAGGCCTCGGCGGCAGAGGTTAGTCAACTTCGAAAAAAATCGTTTTTGAGACCCAGACATCAGCCAACAACTTCTCCGCTAAGGCCAACCTTGATCGCAAAAGAAATAATATAAACGAGCGACTTAAGAACCAAAAACTTGAATTATACCTTCGGAATATATTTTCTGGATTTTCAAGTGCTCACAGAACCGACCTTTTCTCCATCTGATTCCGCATTTTGCGTGTCCTAAAACATTTGATTCAATCTTGTAGTGTTCAACATAGAATCTTTAATTACTTAACCCTGATTTTTTCATTCTAAACCCCAAATAATACAGAATTTAATTAATTACAAGATGCAAATAAGAGCAATCCACAATGGCCAAAACAGAGGTGGCCATATTTGATGCCGTACTGAATATATTCATAATGGTCTATGGTTCTGCTTTCTCAGTACTTATTCTTCGAACTTACTTCCATTCTTTGAACTCACGTACCTATTTGAAGTCATTAATTTTGTTGTGATCGAGCAAAAATAAGGAATTTCAACTTACTGATAGCCAAACTAATTTTCACTCCTAAAAAAATGCCTTCTTCTCACCATCATTATTTGTATTCTACTCATCAAAATGAAGAGTGTCACCATTCCCATGCTACTGACATAAAAGAGCCCACAGTAAGACTCATGCCCCAGGACTATATTCATAATTCTCAATAAGTAAATTTTTATGATTGTTAACGATACATGATAGGATACATAAATCTTACACATTAACCCTCCATTTGCTTAGAAGTTTCACATTACCATTGCGGTTTTGCTACACAACCTAATTAAATAAAGATAAACTGACTTTAGATCTGAATTTTGATTGCTTGATTTATACAAAATAAGCTCTAGAACTCTTTACAACAACTATATATGTAGTTAAAATTCCCACGTCAGTGTAATTGCACAAAGTCAGTCATTAGCTAATGAAGTCATAATGGAAGATGCTTCCTCAAAATTAAGACATCACTCAAAATTGTGACTGAGGATATTCCATTGCAACTCCATCTGCCATTTTGTAGAAGCTACAGTTGTATTTAAAAAAGGTGGATGTAAGCGAATGATGGAATAGCATTACCGTCCCACCATCAAATTTCTCCTCCAGAAGTTTGAACGTACCAGCAAGAGGAACCCGTGTGAGCAAGGAAGCAACATCCAAGCAGACCATAATATCCATCCTCTCCAAAGCAAGCCTTTCCACGATCCCCACAAAATGCAATGAGTTCTTTACGAGGTGTTTTGTGCACCAAGATGTATGTGGGAGATCCAATGGCACTCACAATAGATCGTATAGGAACACCTTCCTTGTGTATTTTGGGCAGTCCATACAGTCTGGGAGATTCCGGAGCATGTGGATAAATAATTTTGGCTACTTCTCCCGAAACGCCTGACTTTTTAATTAATGATATGGTCTTCTTCATAACTGAGTCAGTATAGGATCACCATTCAACTTTTGGTATGCCCTATCTTTAAGGATTTCTCCAATTTTTTGCTAGTATTCCAAAGTTTTCATTAGAAACAGTGGAGCTCCCCTTATCCGCAGGTTAAACCGCAACCAATTTGTTTTCACGTAAAGTTCAAAGTGCGAAAAGCTTTTCTCTCGAGATGTTTGGCTTAGGAACGACGGCCTTCTTCAAAACAGCAGAAACTTCGTCTCTCACCTCCTCCGCAAAATCCCTGGGAAGTTTCTGAATAGCTTGTTCCACTCCACCAATAAATTCTACAAAAGGAATGGATCTTGGAGTTGGTGTAAAATTAAGACCTCTGGATAAAACCGAAAAAGCTGGTTCATCAAATCACTCACTGGTTAAATTGATAACCACATATTTGCGATCCAATGGAGCGACGAAGGATTTTGAATAGGATTTGAATGCTGCACAATTCATGAAAAACTGCTACGAGGGAACAGAGAGGGTTAAACAGAGGGAATGACGTGGATAATATCATCTTATAATATCACAATATTTACAGGTTCAACAAAAGTGATTAAGAGAGATACTTAGCAAAAAGAATAGGTATGCATATTTGTTCATCCCTTGAACAATTTAGAAATTTTGTAAATGCTGGGTAGCAATCTGGAAGTAAAATTTATCACAACCTGCATCTAAGTTTTTACTCTGAAATGATCCCTTACACTCGAACCACCAGTATAACAACAACTCTCGCCACATTGCTATTGAGGCAGCTTGCAGCATATAATGCAAGTATAGATTCATTTAACCTTCTGAATTCCATCTACTAGCACAGTAAATTGAGGGAACACTTTGCACATGGCCTGCACTTAAAAAAGATGTGCACTCACACCAATGCACACAGGACTCAATGAGCATAACAAACACACAAACCATGCGTGGATCCCAAGAGATGGCATGCTTCAGTCAAACAATAATCTACTCTTTCTCCATGTCCTTTTATTCTGTTTTTCATGGGATTAAAATTCTTCACTAGGAAAAGTACTTGACCCAAAATGATTTTTGACCACAGTATGTACATCTAAAAGTTTTCCATTGAAATATATAACATGGCCGAAGCTAAAGTACATGAACAGTATTGGCAGCTGCAATCCTGTAACACTATGCTTTCTTCAAGTCAATTATGAAACATGAGTGATTCACATTTCACCAATCAGGTACACCAAAAATAAAAAAATACCACCTTTACAAAAAGTGACAAATTCTATTTATGCCTTAGTCCAAAGGAATTTCATTTGGCCTTCTCCTCAGAAACACTGGAACTAATCAGCTCCGGAAGAGTAACACTTTGTAGAAGGGTAGAGGAAAAGTGGAGAAATGATAAAATACATGTTAACCAATGAATGTCATTGGTTTCACACGAGAATCGACTCCAGACGATGCACATCTGAAGAGGTCTAAAACACACGCACACAGTCACACACAAACAGTTCTTCATCCTGGTTGAATACTTAAGTCATCTAGGGACCTCACAGAAAATACTGTTTAGGAAGTTAAAGCTCTTTTATGCTCTGAACAATCTTGCTGCTACCTTCACTAAACAAAGTATGCAGTAAAAGACCACACGTCGTGTGCAGTTAATAATATGCAGCACCATTAATATTTTGTTAATTCCTCAACACCACTGGTCAAATGATTTCAAGAATGTATAGATTCTCTCGTGAAACCAACAAACAACATCATCAAGGACAGAAACCATCATTACAACATCAAATTCTCCTCCCACTTTTAGCTCACTTATTTTTCCAGAGCATAGTTTGTACAAATCTCTCGCATTTAATGCTTGCGAAGCAGTTTCACCCAGAACAGTCTTCCTTCCAAAAGGAAATGAGCAGCCACAGCGCAAAAAGAGCCCTCCTCACACAAAGTGTCCGCTCAGTCCCACCACGCCACTTAGCCACTGTGACACCGGTCCACTGTGCTGAGCAAACCACTCACTGACCACATAACAGTGGTCTAACAGTCACACTGGCCACGGTTCCAAAGCTCATGCCCTAGTATGCATTGCACACTTGGAGGAACTCGTTAGCCACAGTGATTGCAAGTCTGGGCAACCTGTCAAAATAACAAAAGTGCATGAGAAACAAGAGTAGAACTTTTTGAAGGAGGCTCAACTAAAGTCTTCATCTTTATGGCATTTAGCTATTGCTTCTTTTTACGTGCCTACCAATCGAGTTGACTCTGATAAATCATATAATGCTTACCACACTAATTAAATAGCACCAAATAATTTATCATCATAGTAAGATTGGTAGACATTTGAAGCCATTGTATTTAAAGTAGAAAATTGTTAACCTGCAAAATATAATTTGCTTCACTGTGTACTTCATGAAAACTTCTTAATTGTCTTCTTCTGATCTTGTCAACATTGAAATAAGGAGCTCAGGCTCCATTAGTGCCAGACTGATTTCTTTTTAATTATACATGCATCAACTATGGAGAAAAAATCTCTCAGGAATTAGACAATACAATCTCCAATACCTCACCAAATTCTCCAAATTGACCACAATGCTTCCCCCTCATGGGGCATTCGACGGTTGCTGCTGACTGGCAGCAGACTGAGGCGACGACGACGATGGCTGCTGAGGTTGCTGCTGGGCTGCCGCCACCATAGCAGCAGCCACTGCCTGCGAGTTGGCTCCTGCTGCTTGGATGCGCAGTGCCGAGCCAGACGGGTGCACGGCCACTGACACTGACTGCTGCTGCAAAGCAGCTGTCACCTGCACAACAACAACATTGTATCTCAGCATATCCCCTCTCAATTTCTAAAACAATTGACACTACAGGTTTTGATTCACTTTTCTACTCGTAGAATTGAAAAGGTGGGCCATTTGCGTACAATTTCAAAACGTAAAGGCAGAATGCAGACAACGAAGTTTAATTTTAAGATTTTTATCCATGCTTAACCATAGCCCCATTTAAACAATATTTTCAGCTGGAACACGTTTTTTAAAGCAGTAAGTAACAATGACAATACATGATAATGATTGGAAAAACAAAGCATATGTGTATTTCCAATACTGTAATCGGCAGTATTTTTAAAAAATTTAAAAATACATAATAAAATGAAGTCCACGATTGGTCCATAGCCATTTCTCTCTTGCCTGCTGACCATTTGATATCAGTGCACAAATGCAAAGGACTAGAGAATTGGATGACTATGTCTACGACTTTTGGGTCACTCTTCTAACCCACCCCAAAGCGAAAAAGTGACTTATAGCCACAGAGAAATGCCAGTGTGTTGCGGGTATTTACCAGAAAAGAGAGCATTTTCTTAAAATAGTAAGAAAAGTCACGTGTCCTAGTAATAAGTGGGTAAAACTAGGTCAGTTGAAGCACGGATTTTGCTGTAGAATAAGTTCACAATTGCTAGTAGATGAAGCATTCTTATTTAATACGAAAAATAATCTAGCAGCTGCCAAATAAGTTAATAAAAGTGAGGAGCGGCAAGAAAGAACTACTCACCTGAGAGAGAATGGCTTGCTGCTGTGCTGCCGAGACCGTGGTGGGCGCAGACACCTTGATCGTCCCTCCAAGTGCACTCGCCAGAGAAGTGGTGGTGCATGCCACACTCACCTGTGCCCTGCCAGATGCGTCGAGGGAGAGGCCAGGCCCTGACGAACCCGCCACCACCTGCAGAAAACGAGACACATCAAGCATCTGCTTATAGCACTAATATCCTCAGACTGGTGAACACACTGCAGCCCTCTTTCATTTCTCCCTAAGCCAGTTCCTCATTCAGTTCCCTCCCTTCCAATTGTCCTTCCACAATTGTATCCATCACACTGCCGTGTCGCATGATGTGGCCAACTAAGTTGTCCTGTCCTCTTCCCAAGGCATTCAAGAGACTTTTTCTCTCTTCTTTGTAGAACTTTCACATTACTCACATAATTTATCCATTTCATCTTCATCATTCTTCTGAAACATCACCATTTGAACACTTCCAAACTTGACTTCTCGGTTCCTATCATATTCCAGGCTTCACTACCTTAATGAAGCATGCTCCAACTATAACTTCCAATGAATAGCTACCTCGTTGTAATGCTTACATTCTTAACTTCAAGAAGATCCCTCTTTTTGAAGAATGCCACCTCAAATAGCCTATTCTACCAACAATTTTATTTTTTACTAGTGATGGGTCGATTCCAAAATTTTATCGATTCCGATTCTGAAATTTTGATTCCGATTCTACCGATACCGATTCCATCGATTCTGATGCCATAGGCTCCAAGAAAATATCACTTAATTCCAGGCAATAAGAAAACCACTTTAAAAAATATTACTCTGTGAAAGAGTAAGTTGACAAAAGCATCTTTCATATCATCACTATGTAATTAAAATATAATAGCTAAATTTCAAAACAGAACATACCTGAAAAGTGGTGTTACATGAAGGGTATTACTTTAGAATATTGGCACTCATAATTTGTCGACCATATATATGTATCCAAACTACAAGGGAGAGTCCTGAGTACAGAAATTTTCATATCTGTAATAAAGATTACATACTACGTATATGAATCATGTAATACTTGGCCCTTTCAAATTCTCAAGCAGAAAAACCAAATATTCTACATGCTCAGCCAGCAGGTTTTGACGTCTCCATGTTACATTATTACTGCCTGCAGAAAATTGCCTTTTGCTACACACTTGTGTGACTGGGCAAGTACTTTCCTACCAAAATTGCAAGATTTCAGAGACTTAGGAATTTTTATTAAAAATTATATCAACAATTTTTTTGGATCTTGAATCTTCATGGAATTCAAGTAGACGAAGCGAACGAACTATAGAACTAAACTTTATTTTGTAGAGCCAAAAAAATTCTATACTTCTCACGTCATCTAACCAACCTTAAAATTTCTTCCTTTTTTTTTTCAGTTCAAGAAAGAAACTGAACGCAACAAATGATTATCACATCGGTCGGACGCAGTAATAAAAAAGGCTAAAAGAGCCTTGTGATGTGAAAACTCCCCCTTCCGCGCGACTCACCTCGGCGAATGTGGAAGGGAAAAAGGGTATCGGTGGTTGCCTTTCACGGAAACAGTTCATTTTTCTCTCTCTTAAGCATGCTGACTTAATCTCTTCACTTTACTTCAATACCCGAGGCATATTTCTTATGCGTGGGATGGATCCGAAAAATATCCAATCCTTAGTGTTTTCACTCGAGTAATGCGCTAAATTTTCTAGAATATCTATACATAATCCTTTTTAACATCCTCAGTTTAGTGTTTGAAGTCAATGAAGACGATTATCCATGCTTTAAATGATGATTTTCAAGACTAATGTTTTTAAAAACTTGAAAAATCGGCCTCAGTTACCGAGCCTTAGAATTCCGTGGCGTGTAGCTCAGCCTTGACGCGCGATTGAAAAATCGCTCTTATTTCCTTCGTCACAAACTTTTTTTTCCAAGATTTCTAATAAGTAATCTTTAGAAATCTCTACTTTATATTGTGGATCAAATTTTACGAGTTATATTTTACGTTAACGAAAGATAATGTCTACTTTATGTCAAATTTCACGTGAAAAACGGGTCGGCCATTTTGCGTTGTAAAACCAGACAGATGAGAGTCAAAATCTTCAAAAGTCATTGAAAGTATAGGCAAAGCACCAGATCAAAGGAATATTGCGTTTTTTATTCCATAAAACTCATACCAATGCAAAACCACTTGGATAAATTAAAATTTTTTTTGAGGCAAAACGATATCTCGCGTGGCATTGAAAAATTGGTCATGTTTGGGCCTCTGTATCTCACTAAAGGTTCGTATATATGTAAAATGGCATATAAATCTATATCTTGTAATGATTTATGATTATTTACACTAAGTTTCCAGTCTCTATCCCCAAAAAGGTCATTTTGGACTTTATTCCAGCTTTTTCCGATTTCGGACCAGTGTGCGCCAGGTAGGAAGAAGATCGGCCGCCGCGGCTGGCGTAAAGGTATTCGGCGCCCACGTCGACAACTATAGTGTATTCGGCAAGCTGAAACTACCAGGCCAAGGCATTAGAATGACTTATCGGCTTTAAAAACTGCATTATTACATGAGTTTCATGATAGCGCTTCCTGTCGGCAGATTGCTGGACCTACTAGCCTCGAAAGCTCTGTAACCTTAACTACTCGAATCGACATTTGTAATGCTACTCGAAACGCTCGAGTCGAGTACCAACTACTCGATTGACTTGAATTTTCGAGTACTCGCACATCCCTGGAAGATGTGTGTTTTGTTATTACGATTACGTGGCGCAAAAATTCAAATGACTGTTGGAAACGCGGTCGTATATTTTGTTGTTTGAAGTACAACTGGAATCGGAATCGATTTTTCACCTTGGCAAGTACTCGTTTTCGATTCCGGTTCTTGGCCGAGAATCGAGGAATCGAACCGACCCATCACTATTTTTTACCCATCACTGCCATTCCTGCCAAGTTTTTAGTTCTCTTGATTATAGTTAGTCTCAGCCTCTTCTCGCATGCTGCAAATTAATATTTTACTTTCATTTGCTAAGTTTTTCTACCAATACCTAATCATTATCTTTTCCATAATGGTTACAGGTCACTGATGAGCTACAGATTATTTATAAGAATTTTCTTCCCTGTCTTTGGTATGACTAATTTGTCATCAGCCAATCACAGCACCCTGATTTTATTTTATGAGCATATTCAATCCTAGAGGTCTTTGATTTCATTGATAACTTTCTCAATAAACAATTGAAAACTATAAGATATAGAAACACAAACTTGTCCATCTCCATTACTCATCCTTTCTTCTTCACATCCTGATCCTGGTTTAATCACAGCTCATTGGTTCTCATTTAATCTGTCGATAATTAGCATGTTATAGTGAAGCATTCCAAATTCTTCCCTAATTCCCATCACTTCCAACAACCTCCTCTAAATCAACAAAGTAATGAACAACTATTTTTGTGCATCTTACTGCAGACCTATACACAGGCAGAGAGCAGCACACTGTCATTTCACAGCACCATGATACTACAAGAATTTATCGCAACAACTCATTCAGGAAGAACACCTTAACATCACATATCAATCAAATTGATACTCCAGGAAATGGACTGTGGACAGTGACAGACACACCCAAAAGTGCAAACATTTCACTGAGGGCAAATCATTCATCTTGCTACCTCTCAAAATTTGAGATACCTAGACATCCTCTTCATCAGACAAGTTTTGTGGGCTTCAGAGGACCAGATGGTTTATGTTGCCTGACATACAACGTCATAGAGCAGCATGTTTGTGCACAAGGTAGCACAGTTTTGAGGCTAAAGACAGAACTTAGAATGCTAGGGTGCCCAACCATAGCCAATATTCAAGGAAATAACCATGTACTAGACAGTGGCCTACCTTTACTGAGTTACCTGCAGGTCCACAATAAAGGTAAAATTTTACAGAGGAACCATTTATATTAACCATAAATGTAATACTGAAACCCGTACATTCCATAGAGAGAGAAGATGCTTTGGTACCTTGAGTGGTAAATACTAGACATTTCATTTCCATTCTCATTAGCAGCTGCAAAGTCAAAATAGCAAAGAAATTACTGACTCTTGCTACAATAGTTATTCCACCTTTGTAGTGTAAGCTATCGCTAGCCATTGCTAATCGAGAGTAGCTACTGATATCCAATATTTAAAATTCCTTAACTTTTCCTTGATAACTCTCCAATATTTCTGAACGATTTTCTATGGGTAACCTATTACTAAAAGGTTTTATTTCTTCTTGATAAAATACACGTTAAAGCTGAGAAGATGTTAAAAACTGAAGCCAATAACTTAAAAGTTATGAGTGCATCCTAATGAAAAGATACATTAAACCTTGATTAGATAAACTCTCATCCAAATATTACAGAATTTTCATTTACAGGCATTGGAGCTGGCAAACTAATATAGTTTCTGTGGTTATTTATCACATTTCAATGCACAACAATGACAAATATTAGTTTCAGTGGGTGAAATGGAGTTGGGAGGGAAAGAGAGACATTAAAAACTCTAGTAGAACAAAAACAAGAATTTACTGAAATATTTTCTCCCTGACTTTAATGAGAATTCCCAGACTATTCCAAAATAACAAAATTCCCTGACAATTCCAAGTTTTCTTAAGATTATAGCCACCCTGTAACCCTCAATGATGAAAAACCTGGAATAAATACTCTGTTGCTATTTCTGGGAATCAAGACTCAAATCCGGGTCAAAGTGAAGGATTTTTCCAGTGAAATTTTTGTGCCTACGTTAGTTCCCAAACTGTTCACAATTTAAGAAAGATATAATTATCCACACTTAGATTCAAGAAGACCAATTTCTCCAGGGGAAGGTGAAGAAAACCATTTGTTGGAGCATGAAAAACATAAGACCAATGCCGAAGGGAGAGGTATGACCATCTCACCTGGATAGTCTGCTTGATAGAGCCCTGTCCGCTGCTCATGGGGATGACCCTTGTTTGAATCGACTGCTGGCCAGCGGCAGCGTGGAGCGTCGCCGCAACTGTTGGATTCAGCTGACCACCAGCACTTTTAGCAAGCACAGTGTGAGAGTGAATGGGCGAAGACGAACCTATTGCCTGCCCACTCGTCACCTACCATCAAACAGACCAAAAATCACACACTCATCTTTGCCACACATGAGCCCATTAGCACACATTAACATGAGAAAATATCATCAGAAGCACACATAGAAAATGGTAGCAATTAGCCCTTAATCAAAGAACGCTTGGATTTTTTTCAATATAACTATAGTCCATCAACTTACTCACTGGTTCAACCAGAAGGCAAGTTTTGAAGGGTGAGTGTAAAGCTCACCCAGGACTAAGCCAAAAATGTGTGAATATGACTTTAGGGTACTGTGGGGTCTTTCCCTGAGCCACCTCACAAAATTCTCATTCACGAGATTTGATCAGCAAAAGACAAGTGCCTACTAGGACACAAACCCCAGACTCCTCAATTCATGCCACGCACCTCGACGCTAGTCAATGTGAGTGGAGTAGTGCACTAGAGTTGATGGATGCTGTAGAGGATGATACGAGCAACTGTGAACACACAAGCAGACATGCCGCCAACAACCAGTCTATGCTGCAACCAAGTCCTCTCAAAATAAGATCACGAATATCCAAGTATATACTCATTCACATAAAGAATTTCAGTATTTGATTGACACATCACTAATCCCAAGGTCAGCCTCCTTCCACAAGGTTCAAAAACTCCAGGACACAAATTGATGCATCAACTACTCCCCTTGAAGTAAATCAATTCTGGTAATATTGTATTTAAAATGCATTATCTTCATCACTTCAAGAAATACCTGGAACACAATCTAAAAGTTTCCATCACACATTGAATCACTTGGTTACAACAATCCATAGATGATGGCACTCATTGCGCAGCAAACTCGTAGTTGTCTGAATAGAGGCGAGTGAAATCTCTCGGGGCAAAACAAATTACTTTGCAAGAACTACACCCAACTGCCTACACACTTCAGCCCCAGACTCACTCTTGCAGTCCTTCACCACCAGATCATTTCTAATTCATTCTGCTCAAATGGTAATATCAAATAATTTATCTAATAGTGAGTAAATTGCAATTCAGCTACCGTAATGACTTTCAGCAGCTGCAAACAGTCACTCAGTGATGTAATTCCTCGGATAGGTTTAGTGAGGAGCACATCCCAGACTAAGTCGCAGACAGGTCATATACATTGGAGACCAGTTCCTTTCCCATTGCCACCTCGTGCTTGAAGGATTTTGTTTAGGGTGCCCGAAGTCTACACCTGGGATTGTAACCCTTGACTATTCAGTCACCAGTCAAGCTGTCCTCCCATTAGGCTACCATACTCCTCACTGCAAATACAAGATGTCTGTATTCTGAAAGGTGCCAAGATTGCCCCTTCACAGGGAGCTCTTTGGGCCTCAGCAGACAATATAGGATGGGCACTGAAGAGTGAAGACAATTTGCTCTCCTTCCAAGAACCAAAGATGCTTTCACACTGTGGTGAACCTTGGTCCCACACATGCCCAAACTGCAACCATCTTTGTATAAGATTTCATTTAAGAGGTGTGCACAATTATTCGTCACTTTCAGAATCAATGTTACCTCCAACTTCCAAACACTCAAGAACACAACCACACGGAACCAGAAAATCCTCCATTAGCATCACCTTTGGAGAATTATCAAACTATGTGAGTGCTTTCCACAAATTCATTATCTCAATGCCAGCACAAGAGTAGGGGTGCTTTCTCATTGGTGTAGTTGTGCCATTATTTTCCCTTCAATCACAAGTTCTTTCCATTGCAACTTGAAACTTGAGCACTTTGGAAAACTGACTTTGTCCTTCACTTGGATGACAAAGGGCACAAAAACAACATTATTTCACTCCCTTCCCTTTATACCCATTGGACCAACAACAATTTCACCTCTATCTTGCAGAAGTTGGCAACTGAAAACTGCACAAACAGCATATGACTGAGGATTGAACTAAGCTTACGACAAAAATCCACATCCACCCACATGAAAAGAGTGTGGCCTCGAGTACACTCAAATCCTTGTCACTTCAATGAGAGCAGGCTACATTGGGAGGACTTTCTTTCATACGATATTTGGAAACTTTTAGTTAGTAGTTAACACATTCTCTGTGGAGCTGAATCTCCCTTCTCGGGTAAAGACTGCAGTGGAACTCACTATAGGGTCATGGGTGTACTTCATCATGCGTGACACACCGTAGGGTCACTCATAGATTCATCTTTGAGTCCCTGCTCAGAGTTAGCACCACACTCGGGGAACTTCCACCAATGGGAGCAGATAAATGGGAAGTGGACGAACAACGGGCATCCACCATTTGGGCCCACTGTTGCAAGGGACTACACTAGACCTGTACAGAGCTTCAAGTACAGACCTCACTGTACAGAGCTTCAAGAATGTGGCACGGGTCCACTGCCATGACTAGGTGCTGCTAATTTCTCGGCTTCCACAACATGGTAGTTATATTGAGGCCAGAGTCAGATTGAGGCACCTGGGAGAACAAAACAGGTGGCAACAATCCCATTTTTTCCTCTGCAGTGGTCAAAATCCATTTTGAAGAGATGTCAGAGGGTGGGTTCGTGTAATACACAGAATATCTGCGCTTCATACAAAATTTCATGCAGATGGGTTTTCCAGACCATAAGTGGTGGGCAAAGTTGCAGATGGACAGCCTTTTTAAATGGTAGCACCCAGTCTCACAATACTGTAATTCACTGGTGGGTTTTTTGCCAATTCATTGCCCTTGTGCTAAGCAACTTGTGCCCAGGGCTGTGTGACATTCAGGCAGGTCACACATAAATTCCAGCAGCACCATGTAGGTTGCAATGCATAGTAAGGCACACCAAGTTTTATGTCTCTCTCACGTCTCCTTTCACAAAAAAGCAACATCCACAAAATGAAATAAGCTGTCACCGCAGTTGTACTGACAGGGAGGAAGTTGGGTGTAGCCCACTGATGGGTTACGCTCCAGCAAATGTGTATATCTGTTCATAAAACATAGTAACGTCACCAATTAAAATTCATTAACATTTCCATTTCTTTCATGAATTTTTTGGGACAAATTTCACTTCCTAAACTCACTCGGTGCTTCAGCCCAAAGGCTGGTTTGGATAGGTGGTGATAGAGCTCACCCCAGATTACCCCACACTCAGGAGTATGAACACAAGAGTGAATCCTGCAAATTCAGGGTAACAATTGGATCAAGATCTTTAGGGATGCTACAAGGTAACATCCTCAAGGCTAGGTCCCTAAGACCGTGACTTTCCGCACAGCACTTCAGGAGGGGGGAAGGATTATGAGCCCAAGAAAACCCCTTATGGAATAGATAGGAAATGGCTGAGGAAGAGGGATGGAGGAAACCAGATTTACTGTTCCAAGAGAAATTGAAGATCACCCAATGCATTGATCCAGAGATTATTCGCTACATAATTTTGGGTTACAGTATACAGTAGTAGGAATTGAACGATTGAAACGTGCATAATCCTTGATATGTAATTACATAGTTTATCAAAGCCATATCTGAAACAATGAAGTTTGAAAGGCACCAGGCCAATTTTCTAAACAGGTATTTAAGATTCTAGAGGCCACCAATGATTTAAAAAAATAATGACCTGAGGAGAACAGTATAAAATAAAAAGAATTACATAAATAAATTACTGTACATGAGATGATTTGATATAAAGAGAAAGAATTGAAAAAAAAACATTTATTTTAGATTGGACAGGTTCCACCTGCACCTCAAGCTTATACACACTATCTAGGAAACAACTGGCATTACCAGTTAATTGATGAGCAAAACCAAAAATTTGATCTGATATACCTGCCAGTGAACCATAGCCATTAGTAAGTCCCTTATTTTCCCACTTTTGTATGCTAAAGCTCACACTCCCCAATTTTGTTACAATACCTCTAAAATATGCTAACACAAAATTTTAATGAGATTGGAGTATTTCCGAATCCTAACCGTACCAAATTGAACACAAAGTCACGCGAAAACATGCCCAGATTTGCGGCACAGAATCACACTTGGGCCTGCCAGCGTAGGCAGTCTGCATGGCTGTAAGTCAATTTGAAGCTCATAATCTATTCACTTTATGTTTGTGGATGAGTTTTCGTGAGTGCCTGGACACACTCACAAGGTTTTACTGATGGGGTAGGGGTAGTGCCAAGAGAGAGGAGGAGCGAACTTCATGTTGCTAAGTGTACATAGCCGCCCTAGTTTGTCACTGAAAACGTCGGAGCCGAGACAATCTACCTAATCATTAGGAAGGTATTGAGGATAATCCTTTCAAAGAAGCCCATAACATTGTCAGCAACTACGCTGAATGAGGCACTGTTGGTGAAAGGCACACATGAAGACAAACAAGGAGAACTCATAAGGTTTGGCAACACTGCTCCACGAGCAGATTCACGATGTTAAGTCCACAGAGGTCTGAGAGCAACTGACTGAGGCCACGCCTACTGTCTGCTGATTGGCCAAGGGAAACTCACGAGTCGCAAAACTTTCCCTCCCCTCACCCCCACTCGCTTTAGCCACACCAGCTCACCCGCAAAGGTGAAAAAAACAGAGAGTATTTCTTTCATGAGCATATTAGGGTAGCTACTCCAGCATCTAATTAAAAATTATCACAAAGAAATAAGTATGTGCATTCAATTGAGAAGTTAGTAATATAAAAAGTCAGAAAACTACAGAAAAAATGCCGTGAAACAATCAAGTGATAGAATACTTTTAATAATGGTAAGGAGAAAAAAATTATACCCAGTACACACTTGTACTATGGTGATAATGCATTATATTTTATGATAAAATTGTGTTGAATGTACCCAAAGAACATTATCTGTGGAAAGTAACTGACCTGTAGTTTGGTTGGAAAAAACTCCACTAGGCCTCAAATATTAGAAGATCATAAACAGAATACAAAAAAGGCTTTTCAACTAAGTTTGGAAAACAAATACTACCCGAGGCCATTATAATTTAATGGGCGAGGATATTCAAGCATGAATAACTAACTCTCATGGCACTAACTCTCAGATAAAAAAAGACATACGAAAGAAAAAAATTACAAAAATAGAAAAAATTTCATAGAAATTTCACGTAAACAGGAGATAAAAAAAACTTTCCACTGCATCAACCATGGGCGATGATCTTTTGTTTCAGGGTTTCAACACAGGTCTAAAGGTAGAATCAAAAATAACCTTTTTTATATTCCACACAGTATTTATTAAAAACTGTATTCTACCTTTTCAGGTCACTATGAAGAGGTAACAGAGATTTCATAATGACCTGAAAATGTCGAAACCAGAAGAATTTTTAATATATAAATACAGTGTGCAATATTAAAACGTTTAATTTTGATTCTATCATGCCACCATTCCACGAACTGAACTCGCGAACCATTGATTTGATACAGATCTAAAGGCCATTTTACACAGATCACATAACTGTGCAGGTTAGAACTGCATTAATTTCTCATTATGGCATGCAATTACATGAATGCACGAACGAAATTAGAACAGGGCCTATTTTGCCATCTCAAATTCATGCATTATCACATGCATTCTAGCTATTCACAGCTTTACATGTTGCAATTTTGAATGAACCTTCATACACACATCAGATAATGCAATTACGTGCCCCATGTTCAACGGCATTAAAAGTAGGTAGTTCTAATATAGCTACTTTGATAATCATATTCACCATGTTTACATAAAGCCACTTTGTACCCCAGCCAGTGAGCACCTTATTTTTTTTTGGCAGGAGGTTTGCCAGTCCCATAAGAAGATTTGTAGAGAGATGTGGGTGAATTAAACGACCCCGCTGCCACAGTTCAGACATGGAAGGCATACTTGATTTTTCCTGTGTCCTATTTTACCATGCCACATTCGAAGACTATTTAGTTTCTCTTAATGATATGGGTGCCTGGATGCTACCCTGGAGGGTGACTTTTGTTTTGAGTGCTTGCATACCAATGCTTATAAAAGCAAAAATTAAATGTTTCTATCAATTAATGGAATGAAATTAAGAGCTGAAATAATCTTCCTTCAAATATTTAGCGGCAGCTAACTCTATACGTGGCATCCTCAAAATTCAAACTATAGATTCATATCCATCCCACTTCAGTTTATTACAGCTAGCATTTAAAGTCCCTTGAATACCGTATATCTCCGAATATAGTCCCCCCCTTTTTTTCCAAAAATGGCCGCGGAAAAGTAAGGGGGGGGGGACTATAATCGAGTGTAATCCAATTTAGCATACTAAAGGTGACCATAAAGTAATAAATAATGGCTAATGTTCTCGTAGTCTTTCTATTTGAGTATATTTATGAGGATTATAATCGGAGATATTAGTAAATACTGCCACGTTTTACCGGAAATTAAGACAATTTTTACCACAAATGTTGTACAGATACAATTATTCCGATTCAAATAGCATATCGAATATGCGTTTTCACGGAATCCATCGGGTAGCCGCTAATTTTTCTAGGAAAAGTATTGTTAGAATAATTCAATCGACACTGATCACTTAATGACGCAAAAAGTAAATAATTAAAATGAAAACTAAACACACACTATCATTACATTAATCGAACACTAGAATTGAATCAATAGTATATGTACCCGTCGCTCATTTAATAACTACACGATTTAAACACGAAATAAACAGATAAAGTGAACCTTTCGTGACGATTTAGCATTTCATTGCGTCCGTAGCTACTATACGTCCGTGCGGTTCGTGTTTACAACCACTGCCTTTACCGCCTTCACAGAACAAGAATGCGCAATAGGTGATGCATTTGTTTCTGAAAAGGCGCAATAATCGACGACTTTAAACCAGAAGCGCCGGCATTACTGCATTTGATCGAAATACAGCGACTCAGCATCGAAAGTGTAATCAATTTATTGAGGAATATCTTCAATTCGTCAGGGTAAATAGGATCGATAAATTACGTCGCATAACGTTTCGCAATTATTTCCGCGATATTTTCTTTATTAAAAATAATTTTACGTTCAACAGTGAGGTGATGGATCAAGTAGAAAGATGAGGATCAATCCTGCCGCAGATTAGAGGCCTTCAAAGACGGAGTTTCGATGCCAATTTAAAAATAGCCGTTGCAGAATACGCCGTAAATCATAGTATTTACAGCGCTAGCAAAGCGCTAATACATCGCGGAAGTCATTTCGGGGGTCTCGATGCGGCAGATTCAAAGAATTAGAGGAAAATATCGTCGAATTTGTGCGCAAATGCAGAGCAGAAGCTCTTTGTGTAACTTATGCAATGATTCGTGACGAGGCATTGAAAATTGATATAATTTTTTTTCAGTTTTAATGTTTGTTGGAAAAAGTTTATTTCTTAATTTTATTACTTTGATATTTGTAAGTCCTGTAGTTTAATTGTTTTGCTTAGCAGGCATTTGATAGCAATATTTTTATAATATTTATAATTTATTTAACACAATTTTATTTAGATTTCCTAAATTCTTCAGGTCACTTGGATTTGTGATGACTTGATGGGTGTGTTACGTACACTGGATCTAAGGAAGTTTCAGGGCCAAATGCAATACTGTTTATGGGCTTTAAGTTAAAGCTTATATATTGACATTGTCTGTAGTCATTTGGAAATCAAAAATATTAATAATTTGTGAAGGTTTAAAAAATACCATAGCCTTGGATACTTAAAAAAATTTCTCATTTCTTCATTACATCTGGTTAAGGAACTATAAATTACTGATACATGCAATGGATCACAACATGTTTTAGGTATAGTTATTTTGTTGTGATGGAAAATATGTGAACAGATTTGTTCTTAATCTTCACAGAAAATAATAGTTTTTATCGAATCTAGAATCTTAACTTGCTAACCACAGAAAAATTGCCTTCCTTTACATTTTAAAATTTTTCCCAAAACTGAGGTCTCAAAATTGGGGGGGGGGGACTATATTCGGGGGGGGACTATATTCGGAGATATACGGTATTTAGACATGCATTACATGTCACCCTAAGTCTGGTGTGATAGTGATATGGGTCACCTGGTTTTCAAATACGTGAGTGAAAGCAGAAGCAGATAGCGTTGATGGGAGATTACTCACGTGCGATATGTGCTGAATGCCTTGTGCATTCTGCTGCTGCTGTTGTTGCACTTGCTTCATTACTTGCTGGATCTGCTGCACAGTGACAGTGGCTGACAGCTGCTTCTGGCCTTGCACTATCAACTGTGTCGGAAGCACGCCTTTTGCTCCAGCAACCTGCAAAACACAAAATGCGAAATGAGGCAGATGCTAAGAATATCAGCACTCCCAGGAGAACACACTACACTTATCAAACAAAAACTTCATGGTTCAATCAAATGCAAACCCATTTTTAATCCTATTTATTCCATTACGTAAAACAACAAGGTAAGTAAAAAAAACACACAGGTTGTATGCCAAACATCTCAATAACAATTTAACTCATTGGGATCAAAAATACAACATGATAATGATGTACAATGGTAGAAAAATCACGAGTCTGCCTCTCGTAAATTCTTTTGCTAAGCCACAGGAGCGATTTCATTGTCGTAGCTAGCAAAATTCGCTCTTGGTGAAAGTTAACGTTTGCTCTATGCTCGCTAGACAGAACGAGAATAACATTTTCATTGCCAGAGGGACGAAGCAAAGCATTCCTGGCAAAATAGCTAGCAAATGAAAATGAGTACATGAATGCATACACTGTTTACCAATCTTTTCGACAAAGCGCATTGGCAATAGCCAGAAAGACCCAGAATGAGGCCTAACTCTCTATTGGCAAGCTTTTCACCTCACTGGCAAATGATACTCATCCATAGCATACAAAGTGCTGCTGCACACATATTCTCTCTAATTATAAATCTAACCTGGGTGCAAATGCATCCTATTTTCCCCTATCTGTTTTCACTATCTCAATGTTCCTTCACAATCACAGGAAATACGCCAAAATGAAAAAATATCGATGACTCGACACAAAATAATTCTTATTTCCAATATGTAGAGGTCTGTGAAATTCGCGAGATGCGATATTACGAAATAATGCGAAATAACACAAAATAACGCAAAATCGAAATCAAAAAAACGAAATTTCGTGTTTTTGTTGTGATTTTAGGTGAATTACAGAAAAAATCACAGCTAATGAGTCATAATCTATTAAAGCCTAAGCCTTCATTGTTTAATGCCGCCGACATTCATTTGCTCTATCTCGTTACGATTCCAAGGTCAATTGGCTTGTTTAGTCTTGTGCATAATGCACCCGCGTAATATCGCACACTGTAGTGAATTATTCGCCAGAATTTGCCATTGAATTTATCACAGCAATCTTTTCGATTCCCATGCATGAATCCTGAAATATTTAGAATGAGGCACTTTCTCACCTGAAGAATTAGATATTATGAATTAAAAAGTGCTGAAAAAAATATAACGTACCTAAACGCCATTATGATGATAAAAAAATTATCTCATGCCTATGCCTGCTGCAATTAAAATTAATTAAAAACTTGACGCCATATGATCACAATGAAGACAGCAAAATATGCTTCCATGACGAAGCCCTGAACCCTGGCCCCCTGGGTGGGAGTTGCATACGCTACCACTACACCACCAGACCAGTCTTGTGATGGGTGCGATATTTAGGAATTACAGTAAAACCCCTTATTTACACTTTTCTAGGGACCCAAGAAAAAAAGTGTAAATTGCGGGAAAATGCAAATCGTGGGAAATAGAGAATTTTCACTTTTATTCATACACTGGCTTTGGAAATGTTAATTTTTTAATTGTTCACTAAGCATTATTCCATAACACTGTTTCCCTCTGAAGCACAGTGTTTTTGCTGGCAGCAAAAATTAAAAAATAATCCTGGTTTGTCTGTTGTCTGCTGTCTCTATGTTAACATCTTTGCTTTCACCACTCACCATCTTATATACAAGACTGTACCTATTTTTGAATCTGTCCAACCAACCATTATAGATGCCGTGGAATCTTTGATTCCCAATCTTGTGGGGAAATACTTTCTCTCAAGGGCCTTTTGGCCTGTTTACACGATACATTAACACGTACGAGTTAATTTCTGCTTGCATGAATGATTTTTGTGGACCAGAACGGGACATGTATGAATGTAGACAGGGGCAGATCCAGGATTTTTTTCTGGGAGGGGCACTAGAGGGCCTGACAGGCAAAAGATCTCATCTTAATTGAGATTAAAAACAAGATATAACAATGACTTTACAAAATTCTCTTTATTTTTATATCTAAGTTATTCTAATTGAATTAAATGATTGAGCCTCCTTGAGTAATTCACAAAACAAAGCGAACATAATGATGACCATCAGGGGCGGATCCAGGATTTCTTTCTGGGGAGCACAAGCAATGCCGTATCCAGGATTTTGATCTGGAGTGGGGGGGGGGGGGGGGGGCACAATGATACCACGTTATACAAAACGAACGCAATGATAACCGGACCGTATTAAAAATCTAGCATATTTTTAAGTGTCTGGGAGGGCACGTGCCCCCCCTCCCCCATAGATCCTCCTATGATAACCATATTCAAATTTTGTCTCTTTTTTTAAGCATCTGGGGGGGCACGTCCCCTTCCCCTAAATCCGACTATGAATGCATGAACCAAATTTGAACAGGTTCTATTTTCTGTTCGTGCATATACACA
Organism: Ischnura elegans; assembly: GCF_921293095.1. Classification (NCBI taxonomy): domain Eukaryota; kingdom Metazoa; phylum Arthropoda; class Insecta; order Odonata; family Coenagrionidae; genus Ischnura; species Ischnura elegans. Next base: position 48,196,827 of record NC_060250.1, on the reverse strand, counting down.
CAAGTTGGGTGAATACACGGTGCATTTTCGTGTTCATAATTTAGACATTAACTTGTACGGGTTAATGTACTATGTAAACAGGCCTTTAGATGACACCATTTGCTGGGACATTTGATGATCTTGCACCTAAAAACTACTCTTTTAGAATTCTTTCTATTTATTCTTACCTGGAATTCTTCACATGTATTCTCTTTTTTGATAAATGTCCGCACTGGTTTGCATATTTTACAATGGCATCGCGATTTTTCACCACGGTATTGAATGTTGAGACTGGGAATCCGAACGGATTGCCAGTCCCAACATTCGAGTCGCCAGCGTTTGAATCGATGCGGGTTCCGGTGTGGGAATCAACTTTCTCTATAATTTTCATTTTCTCGTCATTTAAAAATGTCCGTTTTTCACCTCGAATTTCCATTTTCAAGCCGGATCAATTCTATCAATTCCCGTATGAGTTGAGGGTAACTCGAGTTGCCGATCGGCAACACACGAGTATCTGACCTACTCCTCGGCGATCAAGTGCGAAGTACAAACTGTCATGGGACTTCATAATTTTTGAAATTTACAATAGTTTGCGATACACTGCTATTTGAATGGGATAATTCAAGTTTAAATAAGTTTTTTAAGTATTTAATTAACCCATAATTGCTGCGCAACTGTTGAATGAAGTCAGCGCAAATGATACCAGTTGTCGGTCAAGTTATATAGTTCCGGCATTTATCACGTCTGGTTCCCTTGCAAACTCTCGAATCAAATTATCGACTACATGATTATTGTCAACATTCCTTCAGAAGTTCTTGCATTATAATTAATACATAGCTCGATTGCTCAATACACCTACTTTCATATCGTGAATCTTTTCGCCGCTGACAGAAAACGAGATGACGTAGTTCAACTTTCCGACGTTAGTGGCGTTCTGTCCCGCCACATTCAAATTCTTCCCGAAAATAGTTCTCATTACGTATTTCTCTCTTAAGATTTTTAAATACAAATGCGCGAAAGGAAGCCAAAAGACAGTTTTAAGGGCTGATGTGCGCAATTAATTGTTTTACTACGCAAAAAATTTTTTTTAGTCGGCATGTCGTGATGCACATGGCGGGAAAACGAAAAAAACACGGCGTAAATACAGGGTTCTATTTACATTGGAGAGATAGGAAATATGACGGGACCCAGAAAAAAACTTGCAATTTGCGGGAAAACGTAAATTCCGATAACGCAAATACGGGGTTTTACTGTATATACGGCTTGTGAAAAGTACTGCATGAAAATTAATTAATTACAGCCAAACTAAGGCCCATTCAACGGAACCACTACTAGTTCAGAGATGCGTTCAACATTCCGAAGGCCATAAAAAATACGGCATTTAAAAAGGCGGAGCAAGATACGTGGTCTCCCCTTGTAAGCCATAAGCATGCGACTAACACATATTCAATGTAGTGCTCCTTTCCCTCGTCCAATTTGAATATTTAGCTTTGGCAGGGTCCCAAGCAATTCAAACTATTCCAACAATGACCACGCACTCTAATGACTGTTCTCCTCCCCTTCGCACACAAAAAAATTAAAAATGAACTTATGGTGAAGCAAGATTGTTCCTCTCACCTGAGCTGTTGTCGTCGTTGTCAGTTGTGCCACCTTCTGCGCAGGGAGTTTACGGTGGTGTAGCATCTGCTGGTGCAGTGCCAATTGACGCATCTGTTGTTGCTGCTGTGGCGATGCGACAACGCCACCCTTGACACCACTGCCACCGCCAACAGCACCTTTCACCTGAAATGCATCCAGTTTCCAATTTCAACACTTCTTCCACTCATAAAAACAAATTGATCAAGCAGTCAAGCTCATTCCAGGCAATCTCTAAGAGACATTGAAAATTTTAATGAATATATATATTGTAAATTTATTTGACTAAATTAAAAATGTTTTGATGAATACTAAAAAAAACAATCCAGGTAAATAAGATGTTCTAGATAGCTTCTAATTACATTAAAAAATTAATAAATTTTAGGGGTTAAGATTTTAGTGGAAATCTCTAATTTGGATAAAAAAGTAAATGGAAAGTCAACGATTTGTAAGCTTGCTCCAACCACCTCAGTGTAGATGGTAAAATTTGTTTACTTTTCATAAATCCACCACCACTTATCTCATAGAGTGATATTTTGAGGCAATCCAAATGATTTCTTAATAGGCCACTGCACCCACAGTGGAATTGGAAGCCTGGTGACCTCATTGAGTTCCACACCATAGGTGAGGTGTACCAGTTCTGGAATTTTATTGGTTTTATCATAGTCACCACAGCTGGAGTATTGGTAGGAAAGTAGGTCTTGCCCTGGTGAGCAGGAAGAGTTATAAGGGGTAGGACCACAAAAGATTATAGATAGGTGTGGAATGAAGTGAGAATATTGCACCCCTCACTGAAGTGGCGACATGAGCTATCACTAACCAAACATGAAAGTCACAATTTCCAGAGAAAAAAAACATTATGTACATGAAAAAACTGGGTGAGCAAACTGACTTAATATCACCCAAACAAAAGAGTGAGGGGAGGCAATCTCTGGAGTAAGGGCAATCACCTGCAGTCCAGCTTGCGCAAGGATTTGTGTGGGTGTCAGAGTGGCCACCTGAGCACCACTGCTTCCGGCTGCCGCTGCCTTCTGTTGCTGTTGGTGCTGTGCCTGGAGCTGCTGCTGACGCTTGATCAGCGCTGCCACCTCTGTTTCAGAGACCACTGCTCGTGCCATGGTTCCCGTGGCCAGTCCCTTCCCAACAGCCACCGCCGCCTGCTGCTTCATGAACTGCAATCATTCCAACAAAGTCAAGCGGCCACTCACATACACTACATAGCAGCACATCACATACATACACAGGAGCAATTTTGAGCTTTTACATATGAAACCAAGACCGATAAGGAAAAATCCTGCTGCTTCATGTTTTTTTTTGCCTAAGGGTGCCTTCATAGCTCGGCGTTGCGTACTTGGGGGCGGAGCTAACTCATCGCAGCAAGTTGGAGCCCTTCACAGCTCTGCGTTGCGAAAACAAATTAAAGGCAAAAAGCGTCGGCTCCTAAAAATCAGCCTGTGAGCATATCATCTTATGATTTCGAACTAAACGCACAATAAATACGTTGTTTTCTGCATGTTATCACAATTTCATTTCTTAAAATATTCTTCTTAACTATAAATAGCATTTGAAGTTAATATGGCGACCATAAAGTCGATAATAATGCATGTAGTGATGGCCCTTGCCTATGCACTATTATGACCTTTAAATTTTATTTCCTAACTCGGAATATTCGAAAAATAGCTAATTACATGCACTCAATGAACATGAGTAACGTGGAATGTTATCAGGAATATTTATTAATGATATCTATTGTTCAAACAGATTGTCATAGTCATGTTATCTAAATAGCTCTAACTGAGTAGATCATGAGGGCACAATTATTGGATATAAAATGGAATTTTAACTACCTTAGCTACCAAAAAGCACCTCTCACGCTGTATTTAGCTTTTGATACCATTTACGGGTATGAGTTACGCTAATCTATGCTCCTCAGTGATTGCAATCTAATTTAGGGTTAACATTTGTCTTATGTTTAGGAAAGATACGAAATATCTAAGCTGAACACTTCAAAATAATAGTAAATAATGAAATGAATAGCATTTGCCACTCCCATTAGAGTTAATCTTGCATATTTGTATACCCAGAAACAAACACCAATTCGAAATCGTCGGCGTACTGCCGCCTTGACGTAGAGAAAATCCGACAGGTTCAGTTTTTCTGCGACGACGCAGCGAGCTGGAGAAGTGACGTCATCAACTCTCAAAGACGGGCTCTGATTGCCTCGCTAGCCGCGGCGTCAACGCAACGCCTAACTGTGAAGGCCCCCTAACTAGTTTGGCTTCAGAACTCTGACAGCATTATTATTGGTTCATTAAAAAATGGCTATCTCCATGCACCACACAATAATATTGGAAAAAGTACCTGCCCAAGGTTGTATCCCTTAATTTACATCAATGACTATGCTTTGATTAAACACTGTCCCATGGAGTGAAATATGTACTTATAATAATGTGATAGAAAATGAAGAACTTATAGGGCAAAATTCCAGATTATCAATCCTAAACATTAATATATAATACTGTGATTATCCATTAAATTAACATGCATAAAATTACAAAAATAACATATAAAACAAATTTTAATAAATAGAAATTTAGATTCAGTTCATTAGTTCTCGGATTCTCTGGTTCTTGAGGTTAGAAGCGAACAACAATAAAATAGAATCAATACTGAAAACAAATGGGGAACTTAAATGAATTTTTTGTTTCACAGGCGAACCGAAAATTATTTTCTAAATTCAAAAAAGAAAACCACACGTAAATCTGAGTTTTCCTTCGCGAGATATTCAATGATAAATATAACGAATTTTAAAGTGCACCAAAAACTCCCTCACCCTCAAGCCACTGCTGACGAAGCCTCGATGACGTCAAAGGTGCCTAAACATCACACGAAGCATTTGTTGTGATTGTTTGTAATAGTTGCCAGCAGTTGTGAGAGCTTCGTTTGTAAGATGTGTCGGTTGTTTTAAATTTAAAGCAAAATATCAGACGATATAGGATCAAAGCCCTCATATTTTTGTGGTATTTACAAAATATTAATATCTGAGTAAGCGCATAAAATATAAAACTGGAGCAGTGAAACCAAACATTTTATAATACCTGAATAACATCATTGTAGTAGTCTGAGCCAAGGCCATTGAAGGTGGATACGTTGATTTTAAGTTGGTGTTATCGATGGAACCTCATTCATTTATGTAATTAAAACAATTGATGTTTTCTTATGTCCACTATGCTTTTATATACAATAACTTCATCTATTTCTTCGTAGGTACCGGAAAATTCGTCATATAGGACTGCCTGTGCTTGCATTAAAAGGTGAATACAACTTTTGCTTGCTGCTTGGAGAATTCTACGAAAACCTTTTGAGCCAAAATAATGCCATTCAACGTGAGAACTCCCATTAATATACTGCTGATAATCACAGTGCCAGTGATTGTGATGCACAAAGTTCGACAAGGTTGTAAAATATCAGTCAAGCGCTGAAATTATCAGTGTTCCATTGTGACTAAATCGTAAACAGAGATATTACGCTATCGATAAATGTCTGACAGTAATGTAAAAATAGACAGTGGCGTGTTCACCTCCGTAGATATGACATATCACGATCAAGCTATCAATATCAAAGCTCTGTGTTAAGTTAGTTTTTCTAGTTAACCAACATATCAACGAATAACAGTGAGAAAAGTCACCTGTGCCGTTTATGTGGGATAATTCATTGAATAAATAATAGTTATCTTCATAACATTGCCTATTTCCCATTATTTTTAATGATGTGAACTTCTATATCGTTCGCAGATTTTTCCTGAATTATTGAAATACGTTGTAGCTTGTGTGTGTGTGTTGGCAGCGGAAACGATTCGCGATCTCACATGTGAATTGTGTGCGTACTGTTTTTCTGTGAATTCGTACCGTAGGACGGATAGGACTACCTTCTCCGCTAACACGGCGTTGCCAAATTCAACAGCACAGCTTACTCTGATGTCAACAGCACAGCTTACAATCGTTGTCCTCCAGTATTACAAGTTTATTTTACATTTTGATTTGCAGCTGACATATAGCAATAAATTATCTTAACAAATTCCATGAGGGTCGTGGCATCAATTTTAGGTGTCCTAAAAAGACGCTGGTGTCCTAACACCCCATGCCACATGCCTTTTAGGCACATTGCGGGGTATTATGTAGATGTAGATTAATTTCAGGTGTACTATTCGAATGAGCAGCAACTTTATCATCCATTTTTCTGATAAATATAACATAAGAAGTGAAACGCTAGTACAGTGAGTCCTCGTTCTACGTCACCCCGTTTAACGTCATTTCGCGATAACGTCACGAAAATTTTACGACCGTGATTCGTTTATCGTCCCTTCGCTTCGCGATAACGTCAGGTCTGGTCAGGTCTTTTAAATTTCGCGCGAGAAAAAAGGCGAAGCGGCGGGCATTGTGGGCGTATTGTTTTGTGGGCGGTAATACAGTCAGTCTAAACGAAGTGTAAAACGGTGTGTTTATTGTCAATTTCGATTACGTTTATAGCTAATTTTCTGCAAAATGAATTCTTAGGTAGGCGCGCAAATGTTAAGTGCGTAAATGTCAAGTAAAGTTTTAGCAAATTTTACTTGACATAACGGTTTTCTGGAACCTGAAAAGTGATTTCTAGGAATTTTTCCGTGTAGAACTCGGAGTATTTGTCGTCACTTTTTCGCCGTGTTCTCAATAACCTTGGTTCCTGTAACTACGACGATGTTTCAGCGATGATGATGCCCAGGCGACGCTCGAACGGGTGACCACCATAGTGAAGCCGAAAAAACAAATGCGGGAAGATACAAAAATGGAGAAGGATGTACGTCGCTGCTGGTATTGCCGTCGATGAAGACAGGGACTCGTATTTATGCCATAGTTTGGCATTCCCATCGTAAAAAATGGCCCAAATATGATACGCTAAAATTTTTTCACGTAGGAATTGTGAGGTCCAGGACCCGATATTCACTTTTTACATTGTTTCTTATGGGATAATGTGCTTCGATTAACGTCATTTCGTTTATCGTCACATTTTTCAGGAACGGTAAGTGACGTTAAACGAGGACTCACTGTACTTCATCATCCCGATGTCGCATTATTAATATTCCAAGTAATAATCGTGGCACAACAGCAATAGGAAAACTTGCCCAAGAATAACAGAACAAAATAAAGCGACGATGAGCGGCTAAATACTCCCTCAAAACAAATTTTACAGCATGCACTCGGCGTATTTCCCAACTCCCTACATTTGTTTAGGCACCTGCCAGAAAATGGCTTCGGGAGGTTTTTGAGCGTAACTAATGCGGGTTGCCTCTACTGATATTTTGTTGTCGATTCAAACGCATGGGAAAACAACTGTTTTTTTTAAATCAGCCATATATTTCGTTTGTCTAAATGTTTGCTGTGCGTTCTAGTAAAGAAAAAAATCAACAATGACGTCACTCCTGGCCTCGGCAATGCTCGGGTGTCTTCGCGCAGTTGTCGGCTCAGAGAAATTTTTCTCAATTTTACATGCAATTTTTTTATTTCTTTTGATGTTGAATGGAATAATTTACAGTATTTTTGCGAGCTAATATATCCATTTTACTTATTCAAAATAGTTTTTAGAGCAATCGACAACTCATGCAACTTCCCTATTGGTCAAAATCCAATTTGAAGATATTTCACTCACACGCATAAAGAGATAGTATTCATCACTCCAAACCTTTCTGAGTCATCACATGCATCAATTAAATGAGGTCATTATAAGTGACTTGCTCCTTATGAAGCATTTACTAATATCCAATTGCCAAAGAAATTAAAAAGTCGTACTCAAAAGTACTTACAAATTCTTTAGTTACTCCTTTGGTTTGAAGTAGGTAGAAAGTCACAAGTACAGACTTACGAGGTACAAAACTAACATCCCAAACATTCATATCCATAGATACTAATCCTTGCCGTTTTTTTCCAATCCTTATTGTAATTCCCAGGAGCAAACACACAGGTGCAGAATGCAGAGCACACTGTATTTTTACCTGCACTTGAGCCCGTTGTGCCTGTGCCATATGAACAGCAGTCACGGCACTGCCACTGCCCACCAGCCCAGCAGAGGCAGCAGCGCTCGCCACCTTCTGCACTCCAGCACCAGTCAGCACACCACTCACGGCTTGCTGTTGCTGCGACGTGGTGGCACCACCACTTGCCACCCTGCCCCCTTGTGGCTGCTGCTGACGCTGGCTGCGAACCAACGTCTGCGATTGCTGCCTCAGGTACTGCAGCTGGCTGGGCGTCAGCCCCTTGCCCACAGTAGCTGCCCCTGCCACCCCTGACAAACGACAACAACAATAACTCAGTTGGAGGGGTGAGGAAATAATTACGTTCCAAGAATTAAATGTGTGTTGGGGGAGCTTGATGACCCAGTCATTTTGGCCAGTGGGCATTTTGGGCCACTGATCGAAGGATCCTGCATTGAAATCTCAGGGGAGGCCTTCAGTTTCCGAAACAAAATTTTTGGAGCACGAGGTTTCCCAGGGAAGGGGGCACTACCCAGAAAGTGTGACATTTACACACCTTTGGCTTAGTCTAGTGTGAGCTCTACCCCCCTAATCCTAACTAACATTTGAGTCTAATCACTATGTGAAAGAGTGGATATAATTTAAGCCATACAATTAGTGTCCCACAAAATCAGAGAAATGCATAATAATAATAACAACTAAACCAGCCAATTATTCGATCAGTATTCCTTGGGTCAATGTTTTGATGAGTGATAATCAAGTACACCAAGATTTATGACTATACAACTTACAACTATTGGGTGTTACAACAAAAATTCTTTTCAAAACAAGCTTAGAAAAATCCATGAAATATATTCTCAAAAATGCCACAAAAATCGCACTCATGAATACATTGTTCCTAAATTGCACGACGAAATTGTTCCTAGATGCAGTGATCGCAGAGTATTTAGTATTAAACCGTTATGGCCTAAAGGTATGCTTAGCGTAAGATATATATTTCTATTGAAGGAGCTGGAACACCTTTGAAAGAAAAATTTTAACATTCAAATATTTTCCTTAAAGCCATTAATGAGTTGCCACTAATTTCTATTTCTGCAAAAATAAGGTAGTCTAGGTGTAATATTTCAAACCCTGCCGCGTGAACGGCGGTGAAATATACAAGAATTGCCACGAGAAAAAATTCCCCTGGAACGGAAATCGAAACAACGACCTTTGGCTTTCCGGGCCACTGCGCAGACCACTACGCTATCCAGGTTCTTTAATTCACATGGCAATTATACCGAGGCTCATGGTACTGGGTGTTAGGCCCTCGAGGCCTGGCATCAAGGATGGCAACGCGAGGGAGAAATCCGGTCCAGGGGAATTTTTTCTCGTGGCAATTCTTGTATAAGGTAGCTAGATTACAACATCAAAGCCTGAAATAATTCTGAGATGGAGTATTTAACCGTGGATTCTTTTAACCGTCTCCAAAAGTCACACTCTTACTAGATTTTTCAATTTCTCCTTAATTTTTTAAAATTTGCCTGAGTGAATTCTCATGCTTTTTTAAGACATCAATCTTTTTCATCTTATCATCTATGTCCTTGAAATTTTTAAATTTTGTAATCAAACAAAACACTTTCTTCTTCCCCCCTCCACAGTGATCAATATCACATGACTATATCCACAAACTAAGGTAACACAGTGAAAGATGCAGAAGAAAAGCGCCAAAGACTAACAAACATGGATGGGTAGATGGTGGAGTTAGGGATAGTTATTTTTTAACTGGGGAAAAAAAGCTTTCTTTATGGGGAATACCTTTCACTCAGTTAAAAGTGGGTTCATTATGAGTGGGTTCAACAGCATATATACCAAGACATAGTACCCGCAGCATAACACTAGTGAACTTTTAAAATATTTTTATTATTACTATTTCCTCGCATCTTAAAAATAATTCTCTTAAAGATAATGCTCTTCCACATGTTAATTTATCTGGTAAGCATGCATACTAACTAGCCTTTTCATATACAGTAAAACTTCGATTTTACGCACTTCGATTTTACATCAAGTCTCGTTTTTACGCAGCGGCACTCAAGTCCGGCCGGAAAGCATAGGGAATTGCAATGGTGAAACTTCGATTTTACATCTTTTCTTGATTTTACGCAGTTTTTCGATTTTGCGCAGCATAACCCCAGCCCCTAAGAGGTCGCTAATCTTGATTTTACGCAGTTGTCTTTCGGCTTGTTTTGAAAATCCGACTAGAGCAATATGCAGTTAGGTTATTATTTCGTCTCAATGAGTTGCAAAAATGAATACAGGAACGGTTGAAATGACATCGCGCTGTTGAGCGTGAAACTAAATACATCGCGAATCTAATTATTGCTTCCCCGTGAGCCCTCTCAGTAATATTTCAGGCTCCATTACGAACGCGAATGTCGCTCTTAGTTCAAATTCGCCGTGGAAGGATATCGAAACCTAAAACACACGGCAATCGCCGTGTATGCGTAACTACTTTTGATTAAGACATGATCGCTGGAGATATTAACATTATCACCTTTCGTTTATTATTCGACTTATTGATCGATGCTGTTTATATCCAGAATTATGAGCTACAAAATATCTATCTCCAACGCAAGGCTTTCTAGAATTTTGCCAACGCTATGTTTTCCGTCGCCCCAGCGAAATATAACGGCGAAACGAGTCGTTAAAAATACTCCCGTGCCAAAATTTTGGCTTCCAAGGTGATCCAAAAAAGATAGTCGTACTTCTAGTATGGACGTAAGTCGATGGTGATTCAACACGATGGTAAAAGCAGTATGCATTGTCTCATTCCCAGGCTAATCCCACATCTGCGGGACAAATGGAGGCGAGGAAAAATTGCTTGCGCTGCGCGCTTATCAGAACCGACTCAACTTGTATCTCATTGTCAGACGGTTTAAGTTAAACATGGTTGGAACTTGAATAGCTATTAGCTTAACTCCGCTAGGTGGCAAGCGTTTTAACGGAACGGGAGTTAATGCCCTCGGAGAATAACTCGCGTCGTCAATCGTCATGTAATCGTTGAAGTCAAATTCAAGACGTGAGTGATGAGGCAGTCCCTTTAAACTCAGGAATGGCTTAGAACCATTAAATCGAAATACAAAAAGTGTCCGGTGTTGTTATCAGATATGGGGAAGCAAAATATTACGTGAAGCTGAGTCACACGGCTTGTGAGTCGAAGGTCCCGGCGCTGAATTCGCGGAAGAATGCCGACAGAGAAGCTATTCCCGGAAGAGTCAATCTACTTATGCTAAAATTTCATGGGGAAATGCTTTTTTAATGCGTATAAATTATAAAGAAGGAAAATTTTTCAGGACTATTAGTCATTTTTTATTCATCACGGGCGGCATGACGGCAGTTGCGCGGTCATTTTAATAGCTCACTTAAAAAAAGTGATCTAAGCACCGGAAAAATCTGAATTTCCGAATATCCCGGGTCCTGTGTGCTCCGTATTATCTATGGTATGCTATTTGGAGGTAACCAACAACTGGGGTCATTAGCGCCATGAAGTAAGGGCTGGGGGGCTAGGAACCCTACGTTGGCATTAGCCAGGTTGTAATGATAAGCTCAAAAGGGACCAGGACTTAACTTCCCATCTGATGGACAGAGTGGTGCACTGGAAGTGCCCTCCATATTAGACTCAAGTAGGGATAGGGCCATCTCTGATAAGTCTCTGCTACTGCCAGGACTTGAACCCAGGCCCACAGGGTGTAAAGCCTTAGTGATGTATTAGCAAAATTTTGCTCCCTGTTAATGGGGTTAATTTGGATGACTATCCTCAGGTATCTCATTTCTTCAATCTCCAATCTTTGTTTGTCTGCTGGTGGTTACACGGATATCCTGAAAACTGCTTTTAATGAGAATATTTTGGAAAATTAGCTTCTCTGCGACCATTTAGTATCACCATTCCGAAATTTCTCCTGGGTAACAGAAGTAATCTTAGTGCCAGAAATGCTGGCATTTCAACCATTTTGTTCAACCATGGGAAACACTGTTCAGGAATGCAAAGTTGTTTCTCTTAAGGTAACACGTCATCTTTGGTGTTGCTTTTGAGTAAATAAGATTATTAGGCTTAATTTTCCGAGCAATAATGAGCTAGTGTTATCCTGAAAACTATACTCCTCCTCAATACCAACTCTTGATTTTACACACTTTGATTTTACACAGTGCCCATATTTCGGTCCCTCCAACTGCGTAAAATCAAAGTTTTACTGTACACTCATTAGCAGAGGTCGTCAAAACATATTTTCATTGCATTTAACATATTAAAATACGAATTACTACTATAAATAACATTTAACTGCTTAATCAAAACTAATGTAATCTTTTAAAGGTACTTTTTGTATTTTGATTTTGAATGTGTATAAAAATAATTACACTCTTCTCTTTACTTTTGCACCTTAGTTATAAAATATTAAATACTAGAGAAAATTGTTTTTTCAATACGAATCAAAAAAGAATCAAAATTACATTATTATATTACATGTAGTTTCAATGAACCACCTCTGCTCTTTAGTACACCACATAGCATGAGCCACAGATGAAAAGAATACAATGATATTCCGATCGGTGTTATCCACCATACCAAGACTTTCACTTCATTGGACCACCTAATTGATAATCCTAAACATACTTCAACTAAATGAAACTGAGTATTGAGGAAATATCTTAAAAAGGTATATGCACAAAATTATCCACCGAAAATCACAAAAACACTTTCCACAGAAAGTTTTGTATACTTAAGAAATGCATAATCATGAAAGGGAGCATCATTATCCATTTAGCCAACAGGCAAAAGATACCTAATACTGTAATGTTCATACCAATATGGCAAGATGATGAAGTTGAGAAAAACCTTCAAACATCTTAACTTAAGCCTGAATCACACGATCATTTTTTTTCGTCGCGAAAGTGATCACTATCGCGAGCACTGCGCAAAATGATCGTCGGCGGCAATTGTTTTTCGCGATCGCGATGTGGATTCCCATCGCTATTTTTCATCACTCGTCCGGTCGCTTTTTCCGTCGCTAAAACCGTCACTAAAACCCCATATCAGCCAATCGGAACGCATTCCCCTATGGAGCGATTGCAGCGCAATGTTTGACAATTGTGGGAACGACATAAATAAACAAACACGCTATATAATTTTGTTATGTGGGTCCTATGACAACGAGCTGTGATATTGGAAATGATGCGAAAAGCGACGGCGGGAGTGACCGTGTGATTCAGAAAAATGATCACAAGAGCGATTGCTTTTCGCGACGGGAAAAGTGATTTCGATAGTGATCACTTTCGCGACGAAAAAAAATGATCGTGTGATTCAGGCTTTAGGGGCACCCCTAAAGGGATGAAATTTCCGAATGGACAGCAATGAGTGAAGCCAGCGATATCAACAAGTCATATCAGCCACAGCAATACATAAACATACACAAAGCTCTCAATAATTTAGTTCTAAAGCAGGTTACCTGAAGTATTGTACATCGTCTTCATGATAACAGCTGTGCACGAAAACGGTTGTTTTCCCAAGCAAGCAGATCCGATTAGAAAAGATGAAGAAGGCATTGGGAGGGAACAAGATATTAGTTACAAAGACACAACAATTCACAACCAACCAAACAACACAACATGAAAACAACTTCACTTCACTCTCAAATAAAAAATGGCACACTATAAATTCAGGAGAGGAGCCATATATGCAATTAGCTAGTCGCTGAAATATTTTCACAGACATACCAACACAAAATGGATAATAACAAGGAAGTTAGTATTCCTGCAAAATTCCTTTCATCATTCACCAGACTTCAGAAGTGACTGCTAATTTTCGGGTTCTCCAGCCGCGTCTGTCGTTTATGGTTGACAACAGTTTCGGGAGCCATCCTGCTTCCGTCTTCAGGTCAACCATAAACGACAGACCATAAACGACAGACGCGGCTGGAGAACCCGAAAATTAGCAGTCATCGTGAACAACGCCGCGGAAACCTACGCACGAATTTCAGACTTCAGAAGTGTTGTATGAAGAATACTCAAGAACATTCTCAATTTGAAAAGTCAAGGATAACTTGCTCAGTCCCATTCATCTGTCCATTTTGATCCTGGTTCAGTTCCTAGCATCAGATCTCGATTCCCTGTTCCCATTCTCACTCAAGCGTTTCCTTCTTAATGCATAATTAATACCACATTTAAGTATCTACCAAATGAAATTTGTAAATAAGTTATTAATGATTTTAGTTAGGTTACCAAGTAAACCACCTAATATAATGCATCAAGTTATATCACCATATAGTCCACATCTTAATTACCTCAGCACATATCATCAGAGCAAGTGAAAATTTAATTTGTTTCCAACTAATATGTGTACTATAATAACATCAAGAAAGATGGAGTGCTTTCCCAATGAATTATTTGAAATTAACTTTTCTCCGACCTTGCACTGGGTAGGTCTCATCTTCAAGTGCACCCTCCTCTCCACTCATTACCATTCTCTGCATTCTGTGGCCTCAATCTTATATCGGAGACATTCATGAGGGAAAAATACAAGGTGTCACTTAGCTGTCTCCCTGATGTCATGTGATGTGTGAGTCATTATTTCTTGACAGAAATTTTCCTAAAATTAAATTTAAGCGACCAAGATGCAATCTGCTGCCTAATCACCTCAATGCTGAAGGTGCCTCAAAGCTAAGGTAACTTTACTTCACCTACCACATGGGTGAAATAATAAATGATAATTAGAGGTGGGTGCCTCAAACATCGAAAACTAGTCCACTCCATGGCATCTAGTCTGCTGGTGGCATGGTTATGTATCTCCCAAAATATACTCAGTACAAGAAAGTATACGAGATATATATAACCTTTGAACTTTCTTGGAATCCAATTTCTAATCATAATTAACAAATTAAAACTGTGGACATCATTAGTATGGAATAATAAAAAAGTGTGCCAAACACTGCAAGAAATATGCCCAGATGGCATAGTCATAAAATTTTTTGAAGCAAGCACACAAGTCTAATGATATCCAACAGTGCACATCTTCTGCACTTTCTAGCTCATTAAATTGCAAAACTCAACTGAATTCACGAAGAACATAAGGGTAAACATGATGTATGTAATATTTGATGACTATTATGAAAACTGACTTAAGCTTGGCCTCATTTGAATTGGTAAAATTTTGTAGTGATGTGGCAACCCCATTATTTTACATTTAAAAAGTTTGCAGAGAGCAGTTTGCCTTGGCAAAATTATGTATTATCCATGCTTTTTGTATTGCGGTCTAAAATAATTGAATATGAAATCATCATAAGATAAAATAAATTTTAATGCCCTAATTTCATAATTTTTTTATTTATCATAAAAGCCCCTATAATGCCACCACCCCTCCAAGCAACCACTTCTTACAGAATCAGACATCTTGGAGAGGTTTAACAGCATCAAACGAAATGAAGTCTTAAGAGCTCCATTGGTATGAAGCAGTGAAGTGATGAAAAGACAATTTCACAACTTTGTATGAAAGGAATTTTACAATATTTCTTTGGTAGAGCCATGCAGTTAGCAACTTAAAAATGAGCCTGGGATGCTAACATGATGCAAGCAAGCTGAGATTGTTCACCAAATAACGAAGCCATAAAAATGCCTTCTATGCCATAAAAATAACTTCTGCATGCAAGGGCTAAATCATGTTCAATATAAACAATTTTCTTAATTAAAAATTATCACCATCCATGGTGGCTGAAATAACAATGCAGAATGAGATATTTACAAATTGTTTATCACTTAAGGTTTATTACACTAAATTAACAAGGGTAATGTTTTATACTAGGTTTATAATTTAATGGCAGACAACTTTAATAATGATCATGATGGGCTAATTTGAAAAACTAAAAAAAAACTTTGGAAAGCACACAATAAAACCTCCAATTAACAAACCTCTGTTTTACCCATTTACAGACATTTAAATTAAAGGTTCTGACTACAAAATTATGACGTTTTCGTCGCTAGGTTAAATTGCATGGTTGGTGTGCTTTCATCTGGTACCCTGACACTTCGGCCTCCATTTATCTATTGCCATTCCAATCACATCTTTGTCCTACCTCCACCATTTCCGACAAGAGCGTCAAGGTTAAGGTATCAATGGTCGCGCATTGAAACTTAGTCCAGTCCGAGCAGAGCTTAACTTCAGTGATTTTCAGGAAACAGATTATCAATCCGGCTAAGCCCTAAACAATTTGTGTGACTAAATAATGCTTCACAGCTTAAGAGCATTCCAGCAAGTGTATATTGGTCACGGCTCCCCACCGTAACTATAACGAATCCCCTTCAAGGAGCCATCCATCACTTTGCAATTAGTAACTCCCTAAGGTTGGACTGGAATAAGGTGGGGTGGATGAGCATTCATACTGTAAATTTGGTGCTCTTGTCTGCAGTAGCAGGCAGGATAAAAGTGTGATTAGAATGACAATGGTTGAGGAGATGGCGAAGTGCCAGGACACCTGACCTCCTACCCGCCCCTCCAACTATGCAATCTATATTAGCCACAAAATGGCATGATATTGAGGTCCTAACCTTAAATATTCTAAAGTCAAATTCCTCAAAGAAGAGACAACATGCTCATAAAAAATTCCTAAACATGAAGTAACAAGCAGGGGTCACAAAACATTTCTTAATACACAAGCCATAAGACCCAAGAAGTTTATTTATTTTTGGGTAAAATAAATAAAGGAGTGAGTGAGAAGAATGTAAAATGGAATTGTGGACTAGATAAAAAAAGAGGAAATTAATTTAATATAATAATATAAGGAATAATTAACCTTTAGGGAAGCCCACATTCCCTACATTAAAAAGTTCACATGCTAATAAAGAAGAAAATCATCCAAGGAAATTCAAGGCAGGAATCCCTTCAATCTCTGGAAGCATTTCTGACACCACCCGAGTAGAGTCCAAATTGCACACTTGGCGCAGCTAGCATGCTTCAGTCTTACACATGAAAGCTTATTCCCAATTATACCTTAAGCCTGTTCAAACATCAAATACATTTATAAAAGATAATTTATCCCAGGATTGGAAATAAAATCAATGAATTTTACAGATATCTCAACTGGTAGGGGTATTGGACTGTTTTCAAAATAAACTGCCATCTGGTTAATTCTCCAATAAGCCCAGCCAATAGCCTAAGACTTACGAACGAACAAACAGACCATTGCTTCACTAGGATGCTAGCCACTTTTGTGAAGGCACCCAATCACCCAATAATTCAAGTAGCAAGGATTCTTTCCTCACCATGGAATCACACCCAAGCACCAAGCATGCTCCACAATTTGGAGACACCTCATAACACACATGCTTTCCATCGTTCTGGGATTGCCAGCAACCTCTTTGACCAAAGCCAACCAACCTCTTTGAATAATGGTAGATCAAACCAGATGGTCCATTTCAAGATCTTTCAATGAAAATCCACACACAACACAGCAAAATAAACCAACACGTCTATTGTTTGATAAATTTATCCCAAAACTTATGACTGGGCATCAGCAGCCACCAAGAGCCTCCAATTGGATGGGAACTTTCTCATTTTTTTATTTAAAATTTGTGAAGGGTTGACTGCAAGGGGAAAATTCTATTTACGACATTCATTATCATTCTCTAGTATCTTCAGGATTTATTTTAATGAATGGTGATTTCATGAACTGAAAGACCCAGTTACTGTTATTTCCATATTTTTTTCTTATAATTGTGATCTTGTCAACTGTAATTCCAATTGTAAATTTTTTACTTTGTAATTTTTATAGTATGCTTTCACTTTTTATCTTTTGATCTAACTTTTCATTTAATATAAAGTAAGGATGGTGTAAAACTTTAATTTCACAATCTACCACCAAGAAGTCAATTGGCTCAAGCATACTCAGTGTCACTGTATTTAAATATACATGCAATTAGTCAGTATTAACTAATTTGTTTTTTCTAATTACTTTTGTAACCACTGCAGGAGTATAAAAAATTTAACTCTAAAAGATAAGTATAATTAGTAAAATTACCATTTTATCATCGTGTGGAATGTTTTTTTTATAAATCAGGTAGTCATAGTTTTGTTGAAAGCAATATGTACACCCTATTTAATTGAAAATTGAAAAATAAAAAATATACAACAGTACATATACCCCAGAGGTAATGCACTTTCTGTTGCTATGGATTTATGTAGATTTTGAGCCATTCATTCAAAAGTTCTTAAAAGCACATTAGATGTCTTACCACAGAGGCTGATTTGAGGGCCTGCCTTCACTTAGCCAGAATTCCACCACCATGAATGCACCTACCCCATCATTTCATCTATATTTCATACTTGACCCTTGCAACAGTCAAAGCATTCTCACCCTTTCCAGGTCCAGAAGATACCGCAGTCACCGCTCCGGGGCTGCCAGCAACCAAACGCTGAGCCGCAGCCTGCACTTGAGCAGGGCTGAAGTTGGCAACAGAAATGACAGGAGTGCCACTGGCACCTGGAGGGACCACGACGCTCCCACCGCCACCTGTGACAGCCTGTGATGCCCTCAGCTGATTTGCCATCATCTCCTGAAAGGTCAACAATAACAATGGTCACAAGGGAAAATATTCTTTTCATATCATCTAGCAGGAACCCCCCCCCCCCAAGAGTATAAGTTTAAATTTTGCAAAACAATGCTACTTGCTAAGTTTCAGCACAATTCCATAATGCTTACTTGTGTCTTATTGAGGCTTAATAGGAAAAAATATGATTTTGTGACAATAATTTGTGGATATTCCTCCATACAATGAAATCCATTTGTTACAGATGTTATTTCTTGTGTACATTCCTAATACATTTTATTTTCATTAACTTTGGTCAAAGCATTATTTTGATGACATAAATAAATTTGAGATTATTAACCATGTTTAATGTCAGGCTTCTATGATGCCTTAGAAAGTCATCACTCAAAAATTCTCCAAATTAGCTTTCCACTGCTTTCCAGGGCTTGATTTTATTTTTATCATACTCTGACAATTTCATTGCATACACGAGATTACATGAAGCTGCTGGGCAAAAGTGTGTGAAGTTTTCAAACAGTGATCAAAACTGAATAAAATATTAGTAATTCTTAGAAATGTGGCTAAAAATTGTGCAAAATAATAGAAAACAGAAAATTGAATGGATTAAAACTAGGGTTTTATAGTACAGATAATAATAGGAAAAATGATGGAACCCCAAAAAAGGCACAAAAAGCTGGCAAAGGGAAACTAGCAAAGATAATCAAAATCTAGCAACGCAACAACAAGACCTCCTAATGTCCAAATGATAGCTGAGGACTTTGGTCAACGATTGAGCCCAGATAATTTCCAATCAATTAGCATTGGGGTTATATGGCACAACACGAGAGGGCAGCTATCAACATGAGGAAGGCATTAACCCTTCAAATGACCAATGGAACACCCTTTCCATCCCTTAGCATTTGGGCAAGCAAATGTGTAGGAATTTAGGCCTGTGCACATAATTATTTACTTACAATAGACAAGTATGTAAATGCGGAATAAGGTTTCACTAGGTATATTTGGCTCCTTGGGAATCTAATCCCTAAATTAACCCTTAAATTAATTTTTCAACTTTTGAACAATTAGACTCTTGCATATTTTCAGGAACACATTAAGTCAAAGACTGGCTGTTCTCTCACAGCAAATCATCCCTCCATCATCCAAAGCAAACCCATACAACATTCTCTCCATCCTCTACCTGGACTGTTAATGTAGTCACGGGCCGTGAACTTCTGAGAGCAGCAGTGGTGGCTGGTGACAAGGCAGCAACTGCCGTTCCTGTCTGCATTGAGCTGCCAGCAGACACCACGAGTGCCTGCTGCTGATTGGCCGGAAGTGAGGGTGCAGCAGCCAGCGCAAGCCCTGGGGCAGGGGACACTTGGAGCGCAACAGATGTTGCAGTGGAGAGTGCAGGGGTGCCAGGGGATGCCTTGGCTTGTTGCTGTGCCCTCTGAGCTGCACTCAGCTGCTCTGCACCTGATGCCTGAGGTGCCTGTACCACCTGAGGACAACACCATCACCGTGAGACTCTCTGGTGCTCAATGCATTGCTCAAGGTTGACACGAAAACATTAGGCCACAATACACATATGAGAAAATGGAAGAACCAATCAAGAAAGGGTTCTGTTTCCTCTTCATGCATTCATCCCTGTTTGGAGGTAAAACAGTATATTTTTGCATCTAATCTCCATTAACTTGTACATGTTAATGTAGCGTGTAACTATACCTTTTGAAAAAATTAATTGTTTGAGGCGTAACTTGATGAAAGCGATTCATAATTAAATTAAAAAAGAAGAACTTTGTGCTTTCACATTAATATTTATTCACGACCATGGTTTCAACGTTAGACGTCATCATCAGGTTGAAACCATGGTCGTGCATAAAAATTAATGTGAAAGCACAAAGTTCTTCTTTTTTAATTTAATTACACCTTTTGAGTTATCCTGGCAAAGACTCTGAAAGACTCTTTAGCAGTCATAACCAATGTCCCTCCACCAATTACATCATATCAGTGCTCAACATGGATCTCGGCATAGCCATTTCGTAATAAAAGCCTTCGTTTAAGAGTTCATAATTCCAACTTGCAAAACATCTATCATCATATTAAGAACACTGTTGCCACGTATTTTTGATTTTTGAGCATATTCCTGCTGCCTAATACAGTGAAACCTCGATTTTACATTCCCCCATTATACATTTTCCCTGATTTTGCACAGTTTTTATCAGGTCCCAAACAATACTGCCTTTAGAAAATGATACTCTATTTTACAATATTCTCAATTTTGCACTTCTTGTAAGTGGTCCATTCAAAAGTGTAAAATAGAGGTTTCACTGTACTGCCAAATGAATATTGCATGCAACCCCCAACTTACATAAAGGCTCTTTACGAATCCTTTGTTTTATAAAGTTAAGGTCCCTACAACTTGATAAATTAAAGATTTTATGATACGGAAAAGTTACTTTCACTATGCATTGTGTATTGCATCACTTGCTCACACAAAAAATAAAGATCGTCAGAACATTTGACAGAAAATGCAAGGAGGAATGCCAGCAGGGTATCCATATAGAAATACAAACCTGAGCAGACTTGAGCTTTTCCCTGGATATCCTCTCAGCACGTCTCGTCGCCACCTCCACAGGACTTAAAGGGCTGTCATACGACACACCAGCTTCAGCCAGGACAGCTGCATGCTTTGGGTTTCGGATTGTTGGATTCACTAGAACTGGCTTGACATTGGGTGCACGGCGGCCAGATATACTGCGTATGGCATCAAAACGCTTGCCATACATCCGCGCGAGAGAGTCATTTCCATCTTGAGCAAAGAGTTGGGCCGTGCGCAGAGGACGTGCTCCACCACTGCCGGATTTCAAGCTCGGAGAACCAGGGCTTGTGGGAGCATATTGCTGCAAGGAAGACAAATTCACACAACAGTATAACATAAAAGTTAGAGAGTTTCATCCATTTCTTTTGCAAGAATGAATCAATGAATTGCATACATACCAACTTAAAAACACCTTTTGTCTTCTTCTGCCTTTTCGGATTGGCTTCGTAGAGTATTTTGCCCTCCTCTCTCGGAACAATTACCCATTCAAATCTGAAAGCAGAGGTCATTTGGGGAACTTCAGAGACCAACAACCCAACCACAGGATTGAGACATTTCAAAGAAACCACTTCTGCCAAAAAAGTAAAAAATTTGAAGTTTCACGAATAGCACATCTACCGGTATACTGTTTAATTTCACTTCACAAATAAGGAGAAATGGGCCATTCACATCTTCAAATTATCAAGAAGATCAAATGCTCACACTTGCTGCGTGAAACTGATGAATAAAGGGATTAAGGAAAATGTAAATCATTACCTATGCCTGCATTGTTTTGGGGATTTGTAAATGCAGGAAACAGTGTTGACCATATCAGACACCAAGTCCCAGTTGGGTGTGTGGCCTGGAGAGAGCACCATCAGGTTCAGCGGCAGTTCGAGCAGCGTCTGCACCACCTGCAACCAATCACAAAGAGAGACCTCTTAATTACCATTATAACAGCCAATGTGAGACCAGAGAAGGTTTGTGCAGCAACTAGTTCATAAATGACTAGTGTCTCATAATGTATTACCAAATTATGCAGCCTCGATACTGAAAAAGGCAACAGCCAGCTAATTACTGATTGTGCCCACAAGGATTTACTCTTAACAGGGGCAACCCTCATACTTCAGCCTAAATGTAACTAACTCAATTCAAATATTTGAAAACTATTTATTTCCTATGATTGTTACTAACTTTCTTTTGCTCAAGTTGTCAACAAGATAAAAAATTTAGATTTCAACTATTATTCTGGGTTTTCAAGGATAAGAGAGAAATAATTTTCAGGCTATATTATTGTGGGTGTTACAAGAGCTGATGTGATTTTTTTCTACAAAATTATTTACCTCTTTATCTTAGTTTAATCATTAAAATCACATCCATTAAGTAGTTTAATACGAGTAAATAATTAAGAAAGAAATGAGTGGTGAAACGAAGTAATAGAAGAATTAGTTTAATGAAGAATATATTACATGGGAGTTTTAAGACTAACAAGCAGAAGGCTGAGCACACTCCCAATTATCTGGGCTAATGATGGTGAGAGGCAGCATGAATTATTGGAAAACACGGATAATCCAAACACTTAGATTAATTTCTTGTAATGTTAATAATTTACATAAATCAAACAATGTATTATTATTTATAACTTATTTTGTAATTTCAGAGTGCCTGGACTCATTGAGAGCTTTCTTCGCCTAACCACAAGCTTTTTAGCGGTGATAATGTAATTGTACTCGTATTCCATATATGACCTGGTTTCCAAAACCACACATCCTTGGCTGTGTGGTCACGGATATAGAAAAGTGGTTTGCATGAATGCTTCAAAACCACTGTATGACGTCTGAAACTAAACTGTCAGGCACCACACCACGTAGTCGCGTCTTGCACAAGTTGTACGGGTAGCAACAATGGGACACAGATCCGTGATCACAGAGCGCGGTTGCGCACTGGGAGGCATTGGAAAACAGGAACATTGTGCTCCCGTGAATGCAGCTAGCGAGCAATCGCACCATCGTGCAGCAGCTGTTCTAGAGTATCCACACCGGCGAATGCCTGGTTACGACTTATGCAATCTCTACTTCCTTTGTCTCTGCTTCCATATTCCCTGCTGCCTTCACTTTTACAAATTCCTTCCTCTACAGTTAGAACTTGATTAGTCACAGCGTAAACATGCCTGAGTGCACCGAAATTTCCAGTTCTCTTGGGCTGCATTCAACAGCATGCGAGACCACGGCAATTATTGCACATTTGCAATTGAAGCATGCATTTAAAGATGGTGGATAACATTTTTCTTGACTTACAATTGGTTATCTGTTGAAGAATCTTTTAAATTAATCAAGAGTTTTTTTCCGCTTTGGTTATTGTAATTTTCAACATTTGAGCAGACATCCAAGTAAACTTAAAACATTCCTTGTCAGCAAGTAAATAAAATAATTCCGTTTTACAAAGGGGATTCTAATGGAAATGATAAGCCCAGTGTAGCCTAACATCCAATTGCAGTAATTCTGGTGATTTTGCGCCCAATTTTTTTTTATAAAGACCGGGGCAAACATTGTAAGAGAGTAAAATTCATGCACGGATAATCTGCAACACGGATAAGCCGCACCCGGATAATCGGGAGTCTGCTGTATACAGTAAAACTTTGATTTTACGCAGTTGGAGGGACCAAAATATGGGCACTGTGTAAAATCAAGAGTTGGTTTTGAGGAGGAGTATAGTTTTCAGGATAACACTTGCTCATTATTTTTAGAACGCTTAGTCATACACTCTTGTATAGTTCTGATTTAAGCCAGAACCGGAACCAGAAAAAGTCTCCTATGTGAAGTTTTACAGTATAAGAGCATGAAATCTTTTTCTAACGCGTCAGATATATGTTTCCCGGAATCAATTACTCGTTTGGAGGCAAGATAATGAAGCCGAACAATCTTATTTACTCACACGCAACACCACAGATGACGTGTTACCTTAAGAGAAACAATTTAGCATTCCTGAACAAGTTTCCCATGGTTAAACAACATGGTTGAATTGCTAGCATTTCTGGCACTAAGATTACTTCTGTTACCCAGGAGAAATTTCGGAATGGTGATACTAAATGCTCGCAAAGAAGTTAATTTTCGAAAATATTCTCATAAAAAGCAGTTTTCTGGAAAACCACCTGCAGACAAAAAAAGATTGTAGATTGAAGAAAAGAGATATATAAGGATAGTCACCTAAATTAACCCCATTAACAGGGAGCAAAATTTCAGTAATACATCACATCGCTTTACACCATGTGGGCCTGGGCTCAAGTCCTGGCAGTAGCAGAAACTTACCAGAGATGGCCCTATCCCCATTTGAGTGTAATGTTGAGGGCACTTCCAGTGCACCACTCTGTCCATCAGATGGGACGTTAAGTCCTGGTCTCTTTTGAGCCTAACATTACAAGCTGGCTAATGCAAACATAGTGTTCCTATCCCCCCATCCCTTACTTCATGGCGCTAATGACCCCAGCTGTCCGTTACCTCCTTCCAAATAGCATACCATAGGTAATATGGAGCACACAGGACCCGGGATATTCGGAAATTCAGATTTTTCCGGTGTTTGGATCATTTTTTTAAAGTGAGCTATTTAAATAACGGCGCAACTACCGTCATACCGCCAGTGATGAATAAAAAAATGATTAATAATAAGGAAAAATTTTCCCTCTTTATAATTTTTACGCATTAAATAATCATTTTCCCACGAAATTTTAGCATTAGTTGATTGAATCTACCGGGTATAGCTTCTCTGTCGGCATTCTTCTGCGAATTCAACGCCAGGACCTTCGACTCACAAGCCGTGTGACTCATCTTCACATAATATTTTGCTCCCCATATCTGATAACAACAACGGACACTTTTTGAATTTCGATTTAACGGTGCTAAGCCATTCCTGAGTTTAAAGGGATTGCCTTATCACTCACATCTTGAATTTGACTTCAATGATTACATGACGATTGACGACGAGTTATTCTACGAGGGCATTAACTCCCGTTCCGTTAAAAATAAACGTTTGCCATCTAGCGGAGTTACGCTAATAGCTATTCAAGTTCCAACCATGTTTCATTTAAACCCACTGACAATGAGATACAAGTTGAGTCAGTTCTGATAAGCGCGCCGCGCAATCAACTTTCCCTCGCCTCCATTGGTCCTGCAGATGTGGGGTTAGCCCACGGAATTAGACAACGTATGCTGCTTTTACCATCGTGTTGAATCACCATCGACTTACGTCCTAGATGTACGAATACGTTTTTTGGATCACCTTGGAGGCCAAAATTTTGGCACGGGAGGATTTTTAATGGCTCATTTCACCGTTATATTTCGCTGGGGCGACGGAAAACATAGCGTTGGCAAAATACTAGAAAACCTTAGGGATAGATATTCCGTAGTTCATAATTCCAGACTAACGACCATCTACTGTAATTACAATAAATATGTTATAAACAGCGTCGACCAATAAGTCGAATAATAAACGAAAGGTGATAATGCAAATATCTCCGGCGATCTTCGCTGTCTTAATCAATAATAATTACGCATACACGCCGGATTGCCGTATGTTTTAGGTTTCGATGTCTTTCTACGGCAAATTTGAACTAAGAGCGATATCCGCATTTGTAAAGGAGCCATAAATATTACTGAGAGGGCGCAGGGGGAAGCAATAATTAGATTCGCGATGTTTTTAGTTTCATGCTCAACAGCGCGACGTCATTTCAACCTTCCTGTATTCATTTTTGCAACTCATTGAGACGAATAAATAACCTAATTTCATATTGCTCCAATTGGGATTTTCAAAACAAGTCGAAAGACAACTGCGTAAAATCAAGATTAGCGGTCTCTTTGGGGCTGGGATTATGCTGCACAAAATCGAAAAACTGCGTAAAATCAAGAAAAGATGTAAATTTGAAGTTTCACCATTGCAATTCCCTATGCTTTCCGGCCGGACCTGAGTATCGCTGCGTAAAAGCGAGACTTGATGTAAAATCAAAGTTTTACTGTACTCTCATTTTCAACTAAGAGCATAATATGATGAACTAATTCTATCAAAGACATAATGAATCTTTTTTGTACCATGTGTTTGACTTCATTTATGAAATAAGGATATTAATATGGATTGAAATTAAAGGTTTAAAAATCCAAAACTTCAGAGCAGGAAGAAAAATATGAGCAGAACTGATTACTGGCTAGAGGAGTGTTTGGATTACCTGCAGCAGAGCCCAGTCCTCAGCAATGGACCAATCAGCCACCAAATCGTGAGCACCAGGGGGCAGGCCAGAGCCAGGGACAGGCTTCCCAACCACTGAGGGCTGTTTCACACCCACTGGCACCCCCACTGGCACAGATGAGCGGTGCATGCCTCGGAATTTCTGGAGCCGCAAGTCCCGCCTCATCTTCATAATTGCTGGTGTGGGCCGGTCAAACAGGGAGCGGGGCGAGAATATGGAGTCTTCCTTGCGAACTTTCATTGGTCGGCGACCTGTGAAAAAGAAAAAAAAAGGGAGCCTGTTATTACTACTGGAAATCACCATGAAGCATTCTCAAAGAGAAAGGGACAGCCAATGTGAATGGAGGAGGCAAAGTCTCCCATTGGTAGAGAACCATGAAATTTTCAAGATGCGATACTGCAAAATTGGCAAATAAAACGAAATTTTGCCTTTCTTATGAAGTTTGCATGAATTTGCAATAAAATTGCATGTAATAAGTCATAATTGATTAAAGCCTAAGCATTCATTGTTTGATGCTGCTGACGTGCATTCGCTCTGATTCATTACGATTCAAAGGTCAATTGGCACGTTTTGTCTCGCGCATATCGCATTCACATAACATCATGGACCATAGTGCACCATACTGCACTAAAGTCAGAAAGAGTCTGCGACCTCCTACACTCTTTCACCTGCCACTGTGATTTCTTTGTGATTGTCTGTGATTGGCCAGAAGAGTGGGTGGGCCTAGAGAATGTTAAAGGTCACCTGCCATCAGTTGAGAAAAAGGGTATAACACAACTTCAACCATTTCCTTCATTTAGTATTATCAGATATTTTGTACTATTGAAATTATTAAATGATAAGCAAAATGCTTAATAAAATTAGCATTCACAAAACGTGAGCCAAAAAATAATAAAATGCCTAGAAATGTGCCAAAATTGTGACATTAAAATTACACCGCCAAGATTTTCTTCGACACCTAAATCACATGTTTTGAAATGAATTTTAGCTAAAAATAAAACCACTTTCACGGACCTCTAGCCATTGGGCTCCTGTAAGAAAAAAGGTGTTGCCCAGGAAACAGACCAGTGAAGTCCCTAAGAATGCTTCTATGATATATGTACTTGTATGTAACTCAAAGAGTAGCACCAGCACAAAATGTATTATTAGTAAAATTTTTTAAATCTCTTTTTTGTATATTTAATGACCAAAATAAAAGCAAAAACATTGAAGAGGTAGGATACGATAATATTATGACAAGGATAGTACATGAAAGGTTACCAAAGTGCTTTGATGGCAATTGTGCACTTATACCAACATTAACTCCTGAAGGAAGTCTCCCACTTTATACAATCATTATAGATGCAATAAATTAATCGAGTCTTGATAAATAATTTCAAAAAATAGAAAATCATGATTTTGATTAAGCAGCGGATGTGCTCACATGTGTTCTGCATGGAAAATGACAATAGTCGGCCTCGGTGGCGGCGGCGTAACGTTCTCGCCTGCAAAACAAGAGGTCGTGGGTTCGAGTCCCGCCTGGGTAGGTTTCCCCGGTCCAGGGCATGGTCGTTTGTGTACATTTACTTGTTACATTTGTTGAACACCCCAGTGTAAAATGGCCAATAAGAGCTGTGTACGGTGGTTTGAGAATAAAATATAAAATAAAATAAAAATAAAATAAAATGTGCTTACCCTCCCTCTCTGAGCCATGAGAAGCCTCAGCTCTCGCTCGCTTGTGTTCCCGCTTGACATACACCGTTGGCAGCTGTGACTCAGACATAATAGTGTGCTCATAGAGGAAGCCCATTGCAGAGTCAATGTAGACATCACCATCATCTTGAGGGGGAGTCGGAGGACACCACATCTGGAGAGAGAGAGCCAGGGTATAGATCACAAAACCAGCAAATTGGGTTGAATGCCACACAGCTATGTTACTTTTATGAAGTTTACTAGTTTAGGAAGTGTGGTAGCCTAGTTGGTAAAGCCCTTTGCTGCTGAAAAACAGGTTCTGGGTTCAAATTTCATGTGAAGCACCTGGTCCAATCCAAACAAAAGTCCTCAAAGAAAAATGTTGCCCATGAAAAAAACTGCTATCCCTACCATGAAGTAGTAAATACACCTCTGACATAGCTCTTATGCTCACCATCCAAACAAATGTACTGATTTAATCACCGAAAAAGAGTGATTTACATTTTGCTTTGGAGAGAAGTATGGTACACAGTTGGGAGGGAAATTTGGCTGAGGATTTAATGTCTAATTACTGTTTCTTTTTACACTAAACTGAATCAATTTAATTCAGCTGTTGCACCTTCACTGATGTTAACATGGTACTACGTTCATGAGAGTTATGAGGAAGGAGTTGAATTCATGAGTGAAGGTGCCACGTCTGTGTTGACAATAAATTGATTGTACTTCTGCAATTTTTTAATACCAAAAGCTCCTTGTATAAAATGCACTCTTAGAGGTATTTTGTGAGAATTTTTATACTCATTTTTTCATACTCATTCATATTTTCATACATGTATTATACACATCTTGTTTTCTAAGGGCAGCATTTGCCAATGTATTAGTCACATACTATTCAGCCCTTAAAAAAACGACCAATTGAGGGAAGAGCAGGCAAGCACACACTATTGCCTTCATGATGAATTTCAGTAAAAGGATCCATTTGTCTTAAGAATAACATTATAGCCATTGATACTCGCCGACAGCAACATAAAGTGTGAGGAGCTGTACTGTGTTTTTTGTTCAACCATGAATATCTCCTCTTTCCACCAAGTCATGCCAAAATCAGTTGATTTCATTCATTAAAATGTTCCTTCCTTCCTCTTTCTCCTCCCAGTCCTAGTGTGTGGTGGGGTGTGTTAGGACACCAGTCGTTAACAAACAAAAAACATGATTTTCATCATTTTGCTGCAACTTTAAAGTTTTCCACTGATCATAATCTAATTTCCCTGACTTCCAGTCCCAATTTTTATTTCCCTGACTAGTATGAATGCTGAGCACGAAGGCTACACTGCCGAGTTTTAAGAGGAAGGACTTACTTGTGGCCTTATGAGACATTGGATTTTTATGAGGTCAAAAAAGATTCTCTTAAGGTTATTCACAAGACAAACAATATCTTTGAATAATGAGGTGGTGATTTACATAGTGGACTCAAATGAAAGGTCCTACCATAATTCTTAGATTCTACTACACCGAAAAATATCGGGGCAGATGTAAGTTTGCTGAAAATCTTTGGTGACAAGGACTTAGAACCAGAGAAAATTCAAAATTAGAGAATTCTGCCTGCATAGGATTATCTGACTCAGTGATGTCTTTCACCACCCACACACTTTTCACAATGTGGTTTATAAGGTCACTGCATTCTGAAGCATTAAATCTAATAGGCAACTTTGTACACAATCACCTGAATGGCCTCAAAGTTGTTTACACCATCAATGGAATGTACTGTGAAAAATTCATTTGACTTGGTCAGGATTTGGATCCAAATCGAGAGATCCAAATTGACAGCATCAGCATAAATCAGGGGGCTGTATTGTATGGTATGTTCATAGAGCATATTTCCATTTATTAACAGATAATAGTAACTTGTCTGAAATACTGTCGATTTTTTAAAAATAAATTGCATATAAGCGTAACATTTAACTAAGTGGGGCATCCTTAGGATAAATTCTTTACAGGCTGACAACATGAAATGATTTCATAAAGACGTCAATATGCAAACCATGATTTTTCAGAATAGCATAACTCCATGGAGCAGATATTTAAGATGGACAGTATTTATATCCATTTTTTTGAGGCTACTGGATGCTTCTGCTTTGACTTTTTTTACTGCAAATGAATATTACAAATGGTAAAGTAGTACGCTTTCAAGGGAAAAAGTATGGGAGGGCTTTCTTAGTCTGAATGCATAAAAAAAATAGCTGTTGGTAAAGAAAAATATTGAAGAAGGAATTTTATATTTCTTTAACTTAGGATTCCAAAATGACAGGGGAAAGCTACAAGATTCAAATTCCTTTTCTAATATTCAAATTCAAGGTAAACCAAACAGGTGATAGTGCTCTAACAATTTTAAAAGTGAGGACACATCATTCAAATGACTAGAAAATGTTAATCCTTAAAAGAACAAATACATTTGAAAAATCATTACTTCTAAGTCTAAAACCAAAAAAAATACTTACAGGCATTTGCTCTCTGCCATCTTGTGAAACCCAAACCTGCAAGCATATGAAACATGAACGAAATGAGGTTATAATAAATATTTGCTATTAAAATAAAACAAACATGTCTTCCCAGAAAATAAAATTATTTTAAGGTCGGAGCTGAAATTTTGAATTCTTTTGACCCATTACAGTCCTATGTCCCACTTTGGGATAATAATTAAAATTGCAACAAATTATTAGGTTCGACTGTTAAAATTTCCATAAATAACTTGGCAATGCTTTTGGGGTTAGCCAAGTCTTGATGCTAAAATGGCCAATTTTTCTCCTCCCCTGCCTGAGATTTTTCATGTCTCATTGATTTAGGAACCTTGCATATCAATTTATGTCTTCAAGACAAGGAAGAGGTGGAAGGGGAAAGTGGTTGGTGTTAAATATTTCGTATTTTTCTCCTATTTCTCAAAAATGCTGATGGCCACGAATTGCCCATCCACTTTTATAAGTCTCTATTGAAATTAAAGGAGTGTTTAATCATTTCCAGAGCTTCCTAAAAGTGTCTCCTCCTTGTCCTAGGCCAGGAACAATAGTTTTCCATCATCAATTTTGTGCCCTTGAGTGGCATGCACACAAATTCTTGTTTTCATCATTTGACCTTTTTGACCCACACAGACTTCTTCACAAGTTTTAAGTAAATTCTTCCAGAAGAATACCTATTTATTTTTTGACTCATCATCTTGGTAATCTTTACCACCCTGAGCAATAAGAAGTGAAATACAGAAGTCCATCATACAGAAATTATGACCTCAGATTCCGCCACTGGACAAGAAAAGAAAGAAGATCGGAGAAAAATATTCCTTCCATACATAAAATGAAAAGACAGAATATCACAAATGCTACCTAAGTTTAACATTAAAATCATTTTAAAACCCAAAAAGCAAATACATGATATCACCGGGAATTGCAAAAGAAAATTCAGACTAGAAATAAAAACTATGCACTTACTTGAATGCCTAACATGTGTAACAGACTATATGAGTGAAACAGGCCAAATGATAAATCGAGAGTATAAGAGCATAGCATCCCAATATATTTGGGTTACCATGACAAATCAGCAGTTGACAGCAGTCAGGGTCACCATTACAAGAATTATTTTAAATTATTTAATCAGAAGAGAAAGTGTGACACAGATTTTAACATAGGAGCCGCTAAAGACTCAAATAGGTTAATCACTAGGATTAGATTTCCTGAGCAATTGAGAATGGGTATCTTTTAGAGTGCCACAGAGAGCATCAATTTAGAACCCCACTATATTTCCAGGTCCAACAGAAACGATTAAGTAAGAGAGATATTTTGCCGAATGTATAGGTATGGGAATTCATTTTTCCCCGAACAATAAAGGACTTCAACAAATGCCAGGGGGAACTTTGTAGGGGCATTCCCTTATTTATTACCTGTTGGTGTACTAAAATACCTGCCACACTCCTATTGAAGCGGCTTGTAAAGTAGTATGTAGACGTTCTGTCCCTAGCCCATTTTACCCCGGAAATCCTAGAAGGTGTTGCGCATGTTTAGTTTTTCCATGAACTTGACCAACAGAATTTTAAAACCACCCATACCCTGAGAAGAGAAAAACCCACTTCGGCTGGACTAAAATCCGTGACCGCAAGATAAAAAGAGGACTTCACACTTCCGTAACCGGGGCCAAAAAAAATAACTTATTATTGAAAACAATTATGAAACAAGAATTTTAAATAAAACCCTAAAATACAATGGAGTTTATAAATCACTCCAATAATTCCAATAGAGACTTAGGAACAATGAGTAATTCCTGGCCACCACTATCATGGAGAAATGAAGGAATTTTCCTCTCCATCTACCCATCTATTCATAGACATGAAGATATAAGTTGATGGGCTATGTTCCAGAATCCAGCTGACCTGAGGAAATCTCATGCAAGGGAGATGAAACTTAGGATATTTAAAAATCATGATTCTCCTAATCCCGAAAGCATTACCAAGTCCAAACATTGGTTTTCCGTCCAATTCTCTTCCATTTCTCTGGAAGTTTTCTCCCTACCCAAAAAATGGATTTCGTCGGCATTCTTTCCCAACAATACGCACTGAATTTCAAGATTCAGGACACAATTCTTTCTTAGGTTTCATGCACCTATGTGAGTTCTCCCTGAGAGGGAAATTTTATTGGCAAGGAAGTGATCAAAATGAGTTCTAGAATTAATGGAATCCTGAACACAGTCGTTAATGTAAAACATAAAAAAATTATTATTAGCAGAAAGTTGTATCCCATTTTTGAGACACTGCCCAACTAAAAAAGCTTTTTTCAGCAATGCGACAATCATAGCCTAGCCTAAGTGGAAAAATTTATTTCCTTCTGATATTATTCATACAAAAAATTATAAGCATTAACGAATGAAGTTGACTCACTCAGCTGTTTTTTTCATTGCCATATATTCCAATTTCAAATGTATAAATTTCTGAATTCAGCATTTACAGCCTAAATTATAGTTAAAATTATCAAGTTCATTTCAGCAAATAATTTACTATGCTACCCTACTTCATTCATTTAAGGAGTTAACGAAGTTATGATTATATCCATGATATTAATATTTTCTGAAATTGAAGATGCATTCCAAAGTTACATTATTCCCATACGTTCAAAACATTTATGTTGATGAAATGTTGGAAAACAGTATTCTTACCAATATGAACTACATTATCACAAAATTTTTGCAAATACAAAGTGAGGTCATGCACCAGACCTAAAGGGCATACTAACGCATGACGAATGGAGGATTATTTGAGGATAGCTAATGGAGGATTTTCATTGGTTAAGCAAACTTCGAAGGTTGATCGGTGTAAGAGGTGATGAAGTGTAAATTTAAAGAAGAAATTGATACAGTCATTACTATTTCTGAAGTATTGGAGAGGAAATGAAGCTACCATATACCATTAATGCTCTTTACTGCTATGATTATTGATTATCCTTAATAACATGAGCATTGCATACAAGAACAAGAGAGAGAGAGCACTAGCTGGAAGTGCGCGGGCGGAGGTGACGGAATTGGGAGTATCAAGCAATATGATGACAAAAGGAAAGAAGAGCTGAGAGTGAGGGAAATGGCCCTTGGTACTAGAATTAATGCCTAGTTCACCATGAGCAAAAAAAAAATGCGACGTTCATGTAGGGTTAAGGTATAATCTCTAGAGATATTCTCATATTGCTATTACTGAATTTTTTCCCCAGTAAGTCTACTTAGCCATTTTGTCAGTGATCAGCTGTATAAGCCACGGCTGTCATTCCCTCCGTAGGGTAAATACCCTTGCTAGGACCAATTTTCATGAGACAGTTTTCAGAAAATCCTCATTCAACAGAGGTGATTGTTACACTGAGAAAATTAGTTGTATTATGCAGCCAAAACCAGAAGATGATGTGCTTTCTAAGAGGGGAGAAATCTCAGTAGCATAACTCCCTTGTCCCTTAGGTTTACCAAGGAATGGACAAGAGAAGCATCTCCATGAGTGCAGCACCATAGATATTGAGCTTTCTTTTGTTAAAGGGAGACATTAGTATGGGAAAAATACTGTTAAAAAGGGTCCGACAGGGGTACGAGAATTACCCCTCAATGCAATCCAAGTCTAAGAATGTGATAAATAGCAACCCTTGAAAAACAGGTTGGGATGCCATGCCATCATCCAGATTGAAAACAAGTGGATGTAGAGAGAATGAGAGTTTCTCTACTCATTTTGGAATTGCTGAGGATCATGAGAGCAATTTATATGAAAGCACCCAATTAGATGGAGGGAGGTAGGTGATGAAGATGAAGTAGCCTGCTGAATTGAATGTCCTGGCACTTTAACAGTAGCAGAGCCCAGGAAGAAGCACCATGTGAAGCAATTTTGGGAATATATTCGTACAGCATGAATTGTAATGAACAGGGTATAAGATTACTCCATGTTATAGGCTACTACTGCCCATCTACTTCAGCTTGATGATAAACCCAAAGCTAATCAGTGCCCATAAGGTTCTCCATCTGAATGCACCAATCTTAGTTGAAGAGTGGCCGTCTAAGCCTGCAGAATATTTTCCATGATGAATTGCCAAATTAACCAAATGTGATTACTGCCTTAGCAACAGAACAAATATCCCACAGAATTAAATTTCAGGATTTAGGACCTTTAACTATTCCATAATTATAATTCCATGATATTAAGACAGTTCAATTCATGTGAAAACTGCTAATTGTACAATCAGAAACTAAATTAGACAAGAAAAATGATTTCTTTGATGTTTCTAACTTGTACTAAATTTGTTAACCTCTGAAATTTTGGTTCTGTGAACTTGAAAATAACCAGAGTACACTCAATATATACATGAAGAAACGA
Source organism: Ischnura elegans (assembly GCF_921293095.1). Classification (NCBI taxonomy): domain Eukaryota; kingdom Metazoa; phylum Arthropoda; class Insecta; order Odonata; family Coenagrionidae; genus Ischnura; species Ischnura elegans. The sequence continues at coordinate 48,162,293 of NC_060250.1, read as the reverse complement.
AGAAACCACAATAAATGTACACATTGATGCAAATGATGAGTACTTAATAGTGAAAATATGAAAGGAAAATGATTATTGCTTTTACTAAGGCTTCGGTTATCGCATTGCTGAAATATAGCAGTTACATGAGGCAAATATCCTAAAATTGAAATTTCAATCTTTTTGCTGTAAACACTTGTATATTTTCTTTAAACTTATTCCTCAACTTAAATAAGAATTACTAACTTAATTTCTATTTCTTAGATTAATCTTCATAAATATATAAAATTATGGCCCATAGTGGGTTAAAAGACAGGTCATGGTGACCCCTTGCTCGCTGTGCATGTTTATATCTTGGTCGTCTCCAAGTTTGGAATGGCAAGGCAACGGCAGGGTTTTGGTGCCACAGATGTGATCGTCCTGAGTGCGGCAGATGGCCGTCTCAACCAAATTCTATCCCGAGCAAACATTTGGAAGATGACTAGCCTGTGCCATACCAAACTAGTTTGGACAGCCAAATTAAATACAAGCAAGCACAATGAGCTAAGTTTGACACCAAAACGCAGCTCAACCTTTTCACACACTTGGAAACGTACCAAGAAATAAAAATGCATTAATAAGCAAGGAAAAAGGTTTATTTCCTTATTGAAACCATTCCGCCTACCTCACCTCTATCACAAGACAAAAATAGAGGTGGATATCATTTTAACAATGGTTTTGTCTCTAATTAGGTCACACACAATGTGGCCATTTCAATCATTCAAATCCACAATCATACAAACACACATTCCATATATATATATATAATATATTACACTCTTTGAAAATATGGAAAAACCGAATTCCAAATTTAACGCTCACAGCTAGGTTTCACCAATTTGCAACAGCCCAGCTCATTCGCCATTTGGGCAGCACAGTTCATCGAGCACACATCACGCATAAAAAAACACAACTCAATCACGCAACAGGACCATTACCCTCCACAGCCCCCTCAGATCTACGTTTCATCCTTAAAATGCCTGGTTTTGAACCACTAGAAGATATCTTCTCCACCCCAAAACTTGAGATGACAGACTCCAAATAACTCTCCTTGACTTCGGACACCTCCAATGTGTCCTCTACGCTACTAGAAGCTCTCCTCCGACCATACAATTTTAAGTGCTTTGACTTTATCACTATTTTAGGAATTCGAGGCATGCTTTGAGAGTCTTCACGGGAAGGATATGCCGCAAGGGGAGAAGGCGAAGAGTTGGATTCTGCTTTTGCCTCGTCTGACCTGCGAGGTCGGCCCCTCCGAACGCTGCCCCTACCCCCCCTCCATCCCCTCCTCCCTCGCCGAGGGGTTGCCCCATCTGGTGTGCTGTTGGCAGATGCTAAAGAGGCATCTGGGGAGGCAATCTCACCCTCTGGCAATGATGACTGAGACACTTCCAGGGATTTGTTGCCTCCCCTCGCGGGGGACACTGGTTTCACACCTGGCAGTATTGGGCTCACATCCAGCGTCCACAGATTGATCCTGACTGTCCCACGAGATCGCGTCCTTGGAGTATCCCGACTCACATGGTTTTGCTGCCAAGACGATGAGTTGGGCCAATCACAACCATTTTTCAAGTCCCCCTCCTCACCTCCCTCTCCCCCACCACTCGAGGGACCACTCGACGATCCACTCTCCCCTTCCTCCTCCCCCTCCTCCTCGCTGCCCTCACTTGAATCATTGTCATTCGTACCACCCTCCCCCTCTACCTTCCCCCTGCTGCCTCCCCGACCCCGCCGGCCCCCTCTCCCACGACCCCTTGCCCCCCTAGCTCTCTTAATGACCTGATTGTCAGCATCTTCACGTGAGAAGGTGATCATCTCGTCGTCCGTTGAGCACGCTCTCCTCTCCTCTTCCTCCTGCAGCGCACGCAGCCTTCCCAGCTCCCATTCCCTCTTCTGCTGCTCTATCTCAGCCTCCGCTGCTGCCAACTGCTCGGCTGACCATGCATCTGACTCCTCCAAGTACTTCATTGCGTACCTTTCCAGGGGTGTGAGCTGAAAAGCAAATAGGAACCATTATAACCAACAACTATCATCACTATACCTTGCAAGGACATGTGAAAATTAATAATTCACCATGAAAGTTAAACTTAGGTACTCTGGATTTCAATAAAATATGAATTAAATGCATTCTCTGCAATATGCTACAGGAGTTGCAATATGCTACACAATCAAAGAAGGGTGCAAAATGAAATTGTCCACCATTAATTATGGCACAATTTGTACAAGAAATATGGATACTATTTCTTCTCCCCTAACAACTGACTGGTTTCTTCTGATAAGCATATATCACAATGCTTCACAGATGTTTAAAAAGATCACAATTAAAACATTTCCCAAACTCAAGTCATCACTCGACTGAAATAGTAAGTATAATAATAGTAAGTAGATAATATATAGTAGGTAGAATAAATATAGACTCAGGCCAGCACAAGCACAGCAAAATCTGCACTAAATGGGGCACCACCAATTGCCAGTTAAACTAGCTCACTAAAAATCCTACTGTACTGTGGGGCCCATGAATAAATATTGCTTGGTATGGCCCGAGCTTACCTCAACCATGAACAAAGTCAGAATCCCCAAGAATGAATTTCAACTTGCAGCTAATTAATCATAAAAACACAATTTGTGGTACAGTTGTGATCATCAATTGCAACCTTACTGCTCAGATGTAAATAGTCATCAGTTTGAGAGGAGCCCCCAAGAATTTCCTGAAGGCTCACCCAAATTAAAAAAAAAAACAATTCAAGCAAATGCATCCAAACTACTAATAGTCACTTTCTATCATCAGAATGCACACTCTTTTACTGACTGTAACACCAGATAAGATGAGTTAAGGTTTAACTTCAAACTGGTTCAAAAGAAAAGGATTACTTGAAAGCCAATGAAATGAAAGAAAATATTTATTTCACTTATCCTCAAACTTTTAGAACTGGATATGGATAGAAATATCCACAACACTCACCTGTGATATTATATTTTGAATTTCCATTTCCGCCTTGCTCATTTCCTCCCTCTGCTCTGGCTGTACTGCCACTCCCTCTTCCAATGGAATGCTCTCGTCAAATTCGGCAAGATCAGCTGCAGCCTCAGCCTTAGCTGTGCGGGCAGCCTGCACATCTGTTTCATCTTCGGCTGCTGCCAATGCTGACTCCAATGCACCCAGGGCAATCTTTTCATCCTTCCCACCATGCTGAAATGATAGGAATGGAATTACAGAAAAGCCACATCACTCAACTCCCCAACAACAATGCTCTCTTGTTGATTCATCATACACAAAAAAAACAGAAAGAGGTAAAACTTAAACTCTTGAAATAAGCAGTGGTAAAATTTTCAAAAATTTACAGAATAAAAGAACTACACAATTATTCATTACACATGTTTGGGATTTGATAAAAATGCGAGAATTTTTATGACGACAGCAATGAATCAGAATGAATTTTAAAACATCAATTAATTAGTTATGCACAATTAGCACAAGACATTATGGGCACCTAAGCTTCCAGGCTCAATTTGCAGGAGAGAATTTTTGCCACTAGACTTAAAAATTAGGGGGGGGGGGGGGGGGGCTATACTCATTGAGAAAATTGCCAAGTTAACCAAACTAGTAACACATACATATAGCATAGATAAATTTACACACATATTTAGATGAATTTAAAAGAGATGTATTGATCTTTAAAAGAATTTCATTACAGTCACCTTCAGAAAATTCATCGAAACTTTAAAGTGTAGGGAGGAGAAAATCAACTGATTATTTATAACCAAATGATTAGGATCCCTATCATTCAAAGTTGTATGAAGGTCTAGTAACAAAGGTAATATACTCAAAATAACAAACGCCAATGCATAGCAACCAAAACTTGATCCTTATTTAATTTAATAACCAAAAAGGAAAATGACAAAAGAAAGAGGAGATCAAGAAAAACTGATCATCACCAAGTGATAAGGGAAATTACACAATTGACTGCAAGGACAATGGAGTCTTTTTGGAGAGGCTGATATTCTGAAATACACAGCACTTCCTGCTGCCTTTCAATAATTTCACATCACACTGCATGGAAATGATTAATCAAGAGAAAAGTTTTCACACATTACTTACGCTTAAGTCTTCCTTGGCATCTAGTTGAAGCTTCTTCTCTTTGAGACCATCTCTTTCAAGAACCTCTGCCATTCTCTTGTTAGCATCATTTTCAGCAACATCAACATTAAATAGATCTTGGATTGTAGTCTGAAAATAATTATGATGCCATTATCACATTTCCAGACTTGCTACATATCTCGAAACTGAAAAACAGGCAAAAAGGTAGCACAGAGGTAAAACTTACACTCTTGAAATAAGCTGTGGTAAAATTGCCCCCTTCAATGGCCAAATCACCCAACATTCTCTTCTGATTGGCTTTCTTCAGAATGTTCTCCTCCACAGTCATCTCGCTCACTAGCCTGTAAAGTACAAAGAGATAATGCAGCATTTTTATTTAATGCCTTCCAAGTATATTTTCATATCCTGCTAACTAGGGATCCTGATGAGCTGCTAATTGCTAAAACTCGAAAATAAAACAAAATACAGTAAACCCCGTATTTGCATTATTGAAATTTAAGTTTTTCCACAAATTTAAAGTTTTTTTCTGGGTCTCATCAAATTTCCTATCTCTTCAACATAAGAAGAACCCTGTATATACGCCACGTTTTTTTCGTCTTCCTGCCATGTGCATCACGATGTGCCAACTAAAAAAATAATTTGCCTACCAAAACAATTCATCTTGCATATCAGCCCTTAAAAGCTGTCTCTTGGATTCCTTTCGCACATTTGTATTTAAAAATACAAGAGAGAGAGAGAGACGTAATGAGAACTATTTTTGGGAAGAATTTGAATATGGTGGGACACAACGCCACTTGCATGAAAAAAGTGAACTACTCGTTCTCTGCCTGCGGCGAAAAGATTCACGATATGAAAGTAGGTGTTTTGAACTATCCAGCTATGTAATGATTATAATGTAAGAACTCCTGATGGATTGTTGACAATAATGATGTAGTCTATAATTTGATATGATGCAGTTTGAAAGGAAACCAGAGGTGATGAAACGTCATAAATGCCGGAACTATAAAACTTGACCGACAACTGGGATCTTTTGTGCTGACTTCATTCAACAGTTGCGTAGCAACTATGGGTTAATTAAATACTTAAAAAACTTGAACTATCCCCATTCAAATCACTTTCAAAAATTATGAAGTTGCACAGCAGTTTGTACTGGTTGTTCGGCGAGGAGTAGTTCAGATGCTCGTGTTTTGCCAAGTTACCCTCAATTAGTACGGGAAATAGAATTTATCCAACTTGAAAATGGAAATTCAAGGTGAAAAACGAACATTTTTAATTGAGGACAAAATGAAAATTTTAGAGCTACCTAGTTGATTTTCAAACCGGAACCCGCATCAATGCAATCTGGCGAAGTAACTCGAATGTTGAGACTGACAATCCGATCTGATTGCCAGCCTCAACATTCAATACCATGGTGAAAAATCGCGATGCCATTGTAAAACATGCAAACTAGTGCACACATTTATCAAAAGAGAGAAAATATGTGAAGAATTCCAGGTAAGAAGAATTAGAACGAATTCTAAAAGAGTGGTTTATAGGAGCAAGATCATCAAATGTCCCTGTGAATGGTGTCATCTAAAGGCCTGTTTACATAGTCCATTAACATGTACGAGTTAATGTATAAATTTATGAACACGAAAATGCTCCGTGTATTCACCCAACTTGTGCGAATGCATGAACAGAAAATAGAACCTGTTCTAATTTGGTTCATGCATTCATAGTCAGATTTAGTGGGGGGGCAGGTGCCCCTCCCCCCCAGATGCTTAAAAAATAGACTAAATTTGAATACAGTTATCATAGGCGGATCTAGGCGGGGGCACAGGGGCACGTGCCCCCCAGTCCTTTTAAAAAATATGCAAGATTTTTAATACACCACCACGTGCCCCCCAGTCCTTTTAAAAAATATGCAAGATTTTTAATACGGTCCCGTTATCATTGAGTTCGTTTAGTATTAGGTGGTATCCTTGTGCCCCCCCAGAACAAAATCCTGGATCCACCCGACAGCCATCATTATGTTCGCTTTGTTTTGTGTTTACGGAGGCTCAATCACTTAACTCAATAATAATAACTTTGATTAAAAAAATTAAGAGAATTTCATGAAGTCACGGTTATATCTTGTTTTTCATCTCAATTAAGACAAGATTGTTTGCCTCTCAGCCCCTCTGTGATCCCAGAAAAAAATCATGGATCTGCCCCTGCATGCATTCGTACATGTCCTGTTCCAGTCCACAAAAATCATTCAGGCAAACTGCATTAACTCGTATGCAGGGGCGGATCCAGGATTTTTTTCTGGGAGGGGCACAAGCAAGGCCGTATCCAGGATTTTGTTCTGGGTGGGGCACAACGATACCTCGTAATACAAAACGAACGCAATCATAATGGGACCTTATTAAAAATCTTGCATATTTTTGAGGGTCTGGGGGGGGCACGTGCCCCCGTGCCCCCCCCCTGGATCCGCCTATGCTCGTATGTGTAAATGTACCGTGTAAACAGGCCCAAAGGCCCTTGAGAAAAAGTATTTCCCAACAAGATTGGGAATAAAGATTTCATGGCATCTATAATGGTTGGTTGGATAGATTCAAAAATAGGTAGTCTTGTATACAAGACGGCGAGTGGTGGCAGGAAAGATGTTAACATAGAGACGGCAACTCAGTGGAAAGAATCTGAATTGATTAGACTTCTGGAAGGTTACAGCCCAAAAGATATGTTCGATGCAGACGAAACAGGATTATTTTTGATTTTTGCTGCCAGCAAAAACACTGTGCTTCAGAGGAGAGCAATGTTATGGAATAATGCTTAGTGAACAATTACAAAATTAACATTTCCAAAGCCAGTACGTGAGTAAAATGAAAATTCTCTATTTCCCACCAATTGAATTTTCCCACAATTTACACTTTTTTTCATGGGTCCCTAGAAAAGTGTAAATAAGGGGTTTTACTGTGTATGAATTCATTACCACCACAAAATAGCAACTAAATATTTAGTGAATTAATCCAGGGAAATATTTATAGTCTTATAGCATAACATACTATCAATAGTTGCTAACAAATCCAGATTGAAAAAAAACTTTAGCTTCAACAGTTAGCAACTTGGCACAATATACGAATAAGACTACTGGTTAGATTGTAAAAACAAAATAAAAAATGTTAAGGTGCACACTACCTTTGACCTATACATGAAAGAGAAAGAATGAATTCAGCTTCATGAAGGCAATGAATAAGTGCCCATCAGACAAACTTACCTATAAATATGGACATCTCTCGTCTGACCAATTCGATGGCACCGATCTTGAGCTTGCGCATCCATTGTAGGATTCCAGTCACTATCATAAAAAATGACTGTATCAGCTCCAGTAAGATTTACTCCAATACCACCAGAACGAGTGGATAAAATGAAGACAAAAATCCTCTTGTCAGCATTGAAACGCTCCATTAACAGCTGAAAAATAACAATCATTGAACTTAGTAATTCTATTCTCTCTTTCTTCATAAAATTATGCCACATTCATCACTGACAGAATCCAGAGTAGTGTACTTTTCAAGAGACATTGCGCGACACACTCTTGCAGCAGACTGAGCGCACACATTCTCTGAATGCACAACCACCAATTCAGTAGAGCACTCCTGGAAAAGGTGGCTCTAAGTAACAACAAGCAAATTCTGTGACAAAATACACATGATACATCATATTACAGGCACTATGTGCTATGGTGACTCATGAAAGGTAAAACAATCGCATCTATGTACAAAATAGTAGATATGTATGGCACGTGCAAAATGCCATCGTATCCTGATGACACCATATTGAATCATGCCAATTTCTTCTAGCACCACTGCAAAAGTGAAACCACTAGGAAAGTGATCCACCGATTTTATGATGCATTTCATTTACGTAGCTTAAATATTGGATCTGCAATCCCACGACAATACAGACATTGAAAAAATGCAATAATTTATTTCCAATACAAAAATTTCCACAAGCCAAAATTAAGGAAATAATATTTATAAGCATTTTAAAATATAAATTCAAGCTTTAATTCAACACACAAAATACAAACAGTTCAACAATTTAAAATCAGAGAATTTAGACGAATGAAATGCTGCAATAAAGAATACACCCCCACTTGGCACCTGAGATGTGAACCTACTGAGTTTGATAATGGAAATTGTGTCACACAGTCAAGAGTTGGGCTGGGCTTACATTAAAACATTGATTATTTGTTTTAACTTATTGAGATGGCTAATGGGATAGTAAGTAGACATAAATCACACACAAATCAGTCTCTTAATGGTAATTTTTCCCAGAACTACTATTTTCTGTAAAATGGTGCATGCCAATTCACTTACACCATGATCATATGGCAGCTATATGAACCTATGAAGAAATTTTTCTCTCCACTTGATGAGAATGTAAATATCTCAACATCCAAGGTGATCCCATTCCTGGATCCAATCTGATGCTGGAATAGGAATTTGTTTTTCCTTTGGAAAATAAAGGACTTTTATAAAGGCTGGGTGGGACTTGGTAAGCTCAACTCCGTTCTCATGTTTTGTTAACAATTGATGTTCTTGAGGCAGCTTGCTGGGTAGAATGCACATGTTGATGAATACGTTAAAACAAGATATCAATGTTTTAATGTAAGCCCAGCCCAATTCACAATTGCATGACACAATTTCCATAATTGAAAACCTGATCCTGCTCAAATGTGTCTCATTGTCTAGAAGCCAACTCACATATTCTTACACATATTATTCTTACACGTATTTTCAGTAGACAAGCTAGGAATGCCCTTCTATTGGTTCTAGGAGTAAAATGAGTTTCTACAAAATATTTCTCATACCCCACATTCAGTCTGAGAGAGCTACCTGAAATTCTCAGCCTGAGAAAGCTAACCCCAGTAGCAGAATATCGCTCAATACCCAATTCTGGTAGCTAGTTTGAAGCTAGCCAAACGGGAGGCTCAAATTGGAGAATAACCCCACATTAGACATGCTCAGAACTCATTTATAAAGTGTATTGAAAGGAAAATCATTCAAGATTCTACCAGTGCATTTATCTTGCTCAAATTTTAAAAAGTCGAGACTCGCGAAGCCAAAGGAAATATCAACAAAAATTAAAACTAGACAAAAGTTACACATAGCTTTAAGAAATGATTTTTAAAAATTACCTGTCTTTGATCCACACGTGTTGTGCCATCCAGCCTCAAATACACAATGCCATGGTAATTAAGAAATGCTTCCAAGACATCTAACATTCGTGTCATCTGCGTAAAAATTAATACTCTGTGGTGGCCTGCCTTTAATTGCCGAAGAAGACGGTCTAGCACCTGCAGTTTACCTGGAAAAAATATTTTTTAAATTAATCGTAACTCTTAGGAGATATGAATTGTTATTGCGTATATTTAATGCCAACGAAGTTTACTTCAGGTTCTGAGTTGATGGAAAGCTGGGGGCCAAAATTTAGTTTCTCTACTGCTACAGAAAGCTTTTTCAGGATAAAGACACTTTTTCCTCTTTTACAATACCCATGTATGAGTGAAGGAGGAAGAGTAGCAAGGGCTTTTCATTGAATTTTCTTAGCCAGAAAAGTGGAAACCAAGCCCTACTAGATCACCTGCCTTCATTACCCATTGAGGATGCTGTGGTTTCAAATTACACTCCTCCATAAAGATTTCTTGGTGCCTCTTAATAACATCTATCATCTCACATGAACAAGGGATATTTACTGTTAGCCCATCAATATCTTATTATATGATTGCAGGACAATCCAGATCCAAATGGCCAATAAATGCTGCCAGCAAGTGGATTTGATAGTTGAATCAAAGAAAAATTCAGAGCAAGTTTTGCATTTGACTTTGCAGGCTCCTACAATGGCAATAACCCAATCAGAGGAATAGAAAAACATAAAAATATTGATGACTGCAACCTGGATTGGGTAGGGCAGTAACCCAGCTATACTATGCGGCCCATTTAGAGATGAAAAAGCCTCATAGCGGATTTAAATATCAGCATGAAGATGCCATTTAAATATCAGTATGAAGATGGAGCATACACCAGCCCCAAAAACCTTCATATTACCCATGGAAGCACACCAAGTATAATCCATAAATACTCACCACAATCATATTGGATTAGTCTGGGGTCAGGAAATTGAGTAACCATAGCACTAGCTACAGAATGAAGAAGATCACAGCGAGAAGACAGTTGTTTGTGTAGCAAAACTTCGTTCCTCTGCTCCTCCCAGAGGTGTGAGGGATGAGGATGAGAAACGTGCAGTTTTGGCATTGGTGCAGCAGCTGCAGGCACACACATAACATACCTGCAAATGATTGTACAAGACATGAGCACCACTTAAGGCCGCTTTACACGGTGAGTTTTCATTCGAAAGATCTTTCGAATGATCATGTGAATTAAATTCATTCGTCGGTACCGCTATACACGGTGAATGATTTCGGTGAATTTTCTGCGCAGAATTGATGCGCACTGTTGCGACTATCGATAGTTTATTTCGATTCTAATGATATTTCTGACTGTTTCTGACCACATGATTTGCTTTGGAAGTTGCAGATGACGGAATGCTTTGTTTACATGTGCACTTGAATATATTTTTGTATTGCTTTGACTTTCGGTGGGGTATGACATACTAAGTAATTAGAGAGATTAGAACGGTACAAATTAATAGCGGAAAACCACTTTCGTAAATCTTGCGTTTTGTGATCCCATAAAAGAGTACATAATAAGTTGTTTTCGCTGCAGAGCAACGATAGTTATGCTTCAAGATAGTGAGCTCTAGAACATGATTATAAGATAAACTTACTCTTCAAATGGCTACCCGAAGTCTTTTCCCTTCCGATTCAGTAAATTATTAAGAAAGTGAAAAAATAATTTGGGGAAACTGCACATTGTTGCTCACTCAGAAAAATCCTACCTTATGGAGACTAGTCCTGTATTGACGCTGCAGCGCCCAGCTCCAATAAAAAAAACACAATAAGCTTAAAGCAAAGGCTCCACAAAGGTGAAGGCCGGTCCACAATGAGTTTTATGTTTGGGGTCCCTTTGGGTGCACAGCCTTCACCATGCAGTCGAACAAAGGTCATTCCTATACTAGAGAGGAAAGGTACCGGGAAGAGAAAAAAGGAAGGACCTGCTCGATTTTCGAAGGATTGCACTTCAGCATCCTCATACTTTCTACAATGAAGTTGGCTCAGTGTTATCTCATTGCTTGCTACTTCCCCATTACTGTAAGGCTACTAATGCTCGCAAGATATCTTGTGGGACATTGCGCACAATTATAGTTAAAGGCTTTATGAGTACCTAAATTATTCACCACAGAGAATTCATTGTTCTTTAAATATCGATGCAGGGGAAGAAAGTGGACTGTGACATTCACGGACTAGTTTATGGGGTTTGCCCCTTGACGTATAGGCAACCCTGTGATATTGTTGTCTTCTAGGTGGGCCAATATGATGTCACAGCTCGTTTTTGTTGGAATGTGTTCACTGAATAAACAGAGATCATGTCATTAATTGGGAGTCTCACCCCAAAATTTAGCGTTCAAATCATTAAATACAGTTTGATAATTGTAAATTAAACAAAATATAGATGCAATCAAGGAAAAAACGAAGTTTATTAAACAAATTATTAAAGAAGAGTTACAAAGTTTTTGAACATTAAAAATCCGAAATGTTATACCTGAATTACCCTATTTAGAGAATTGATGTTTGTGAATTTACTTTCTTTCAAAGTAAAAATTAATTATTTGAGCTATCGCATGTGTTACTATGCTTCCAAAGTTTTTATGTATGATCTTAAAATTCAGAGGTGGTGCCAATGGCAAGATGGACGCCGTGCGCTCATATCATGCACGGAATCATTCAAGCAAATTAGAACATGCCTGAAATTTCATTCGAATGCAGGAAATTTCCGTTATACACAGTGAATGATGGTCATTCGAATGATCTTCCGAAAGATCTTTCGAATGATCATTCACCGTGTTAAGCGACCTTTACACAATTAAGCATGTTTTCAAGGTATAAAAATATTTATGCTGACTACTGAATCAAAAGCAACTAGTGATACATCCCAAATTACATTTTTTCAAACAGGCTTTCCAAGGCCTACAATGTGAATACCCTATCACATATACAGTGGAACTTGGTTAGTACGTTTCTGAAGGGACCACGAAAAATGAACGTACTAACCAGGAAAACGTACTAACGAGGAAAGTAAATAATAGCAGTCGGGATTATTGCAATCAGTGAAAAAGTCGTCATAATTACAATTACTATCAGTAGTTCTCATAGGATCGCCTTCCTGAACTCTTTTCACATTTAAAATCAAGAAAATGAGCGCTACCATGAAAAACAATACCATGTGAATAAAAATCGCAATTTTTCATGGACATCCCGGAGAGGATTTCATGATTACGGCGTCTATCTCCCGTGATTTATCCTATATCTATTTACAGAACGAGGACGAGTGAAGCTCAGACAAGCGAAGACAAGTCATTTTTCTTTCTCACAGCGTACTCTGAGAATATAACAACAACCCGGAGTAAGTCAACTGGTTTTTTAAACATCATAAAAATTGGGCAAAATTATATTCTTTCAAATTACGGCAACAGCCGTAGACATTCGCTTCTGGAATGATACCATTTCGATTGTAAAATCGATCGACATATCAACTGATGACACGCAAGATTATTAGATTACGATGTAATTACAAGAAAATTTTATATTAAACAGTTGAAATTTACTTTCAAAATTTGTCTAATGTCGTCTGCTTTCGTTCCGAGATCAAGTATTTATAAGCTAAGCTTCGCGTGGAGATCCAGAGGATCGTCTGCTCCCGCAACAGTAGTCAAGTAAATACGCACGACGTCGAGTTTATGGAGCAGTACTGTTTTAGATAATGTGGGAATTGTCTAATACCGTTAAGACTCATTTCTTCATCATGATAACTCGTGCAATAGCAACAATTGCCCACTCATGAACTTTGTGCGCAGCAGTGGGCACTCCCAAGCTCCAAAGGCAACAGAAGGTGAGGAGCTCGGGGTGGGGAAAATTGGGGCTTCTTATTGGCTGTAGTTTTTAATAGTCAGACATTCCCATAGAGGTATCTTAAGCACTAGCACGAGGTAACCTCTATGGACATTCCCAAAAAATGGTCGCATTTTGTTTTTCATCACGTCACAAGAATTTAGAAATGCATTTGGATAAATTACGGTAGAAGAAAGAGATGTGGAATGAATGGAATAATGTTAATGGCTAATAATAATAAATTAAATCATGAATTCAGACGTTTGCGACCCTTAAGAAGACACTAGAGAACGAATTGCGGGTTGCGTCACGGCAAGCAATTGAGCGTACTAAACAGGAAAGCGCAATTTTTTCAAACGTACTAACCAAATTCTTTTACCTGTATTCTGTTCGGATGGTACCGGGACCGAGGGAAATTGCCGTACTAAGGAGGAAAACGTACTAAGGAGGAACGTACTAACCAAGTTCCACTGTATTTAACCAGCTTCATTAATGTTCCTTCAACTCTACTAGGGTGACGGGAAGGAATTCCTATGTGATTCTGCACAGCTGAACATTGTTTGAATGAAACCTTTTTTCCCAGAAGGGCACACACCCTGATGTGACACACTAATCAACTGCATGCCTCAGCTACAACATCTGGTCTGCCCTGGTAAACCCCAAAACACTGAACTTAGATGATTTCCATATTCCTTTACTCATTCCCTCCAAAACTTATAAGGCTTCAATTTTGGGATAATTTCTCAAATTCTAAGTACTTAAGCTTTAGATGCTCAAATGGTAAGTACAAAGCATGGATTTAGGATTTTAAACATGACTATGACATAATTTGGTGGCAAAGGTTGCATTCCCTTTCATTGACCTTGAATATTTCACTTCAATTTATCTACAGATGCTCATAATACAATCGAAAACGAAATTGCTGAGTATAAGATGAGTAAAGAGGTTTACAAGAATAACTGTCATATTCTAAAAATAGAATGTAATAACTCAAATCATCCTTCAAGTTTTTTTTCTTGCTAATCCCAGGCAAGTCACACATCTAAGGAAGGATCTATATACAGTAAAACCTCACCTTAACGAACTCCCGCTAAACAAAACACTCTGTTTAATGAACAAATGCTATTGGTCTGGCCAATTGCCTATGTAAACACAGTAGTGAGAAACCCTGATGAACTGATGAACTCTTTTACGAAAACTCCCGATCAATGAAATGAAATTTTGGGGCGATCAAGTGAAATTCACCTCTCAATAACCAATTTTTCTGGTTAAATTTTTATTTTCATATGAATAATTTAATATTCGTAGCGTTGAAGGGCCAATCACAGACTTCCACTGAATAAGCCAATTGGAATCGTCATTATTAACCCTAACCATAACCTTCATTGCGGTGTGTTTCCACCGACCCTAACTTGCGGCGATTTGCAAAAATTGTTTATGCTGACTTTCGTAAAATAACTCGATGTCCCAATATTTACACGCTAAAGATATGTAATCTAGAGCAATGTACTTCGATTGCATTCTTTTGATGATTGTTAAAGATTCTTTACAGAATTGCAACGCCTAAGTTCCAAGAAGCATTTTTTTTCACTCTCCGCCTTCTTGGATAACTTCTTTAACCCTTTCACTGCTGTGGACGTACCTAGTACGTCCGCACGGCAGACTGCTGTGGACGTACTATTTTCTTCCTCCCTGCCATGCAGTCAGCACTTTCGCCGAAGCACTTCGAAGGGTCGCTAATCCGCGACCCTATCCTCGACCAGCTAACCCACGCAGGACCGTCTCCTCGACCCCACGAGCAGGCAGCCTACCTCCCGAAAAGTGACCGCTCTGACTGCAATTTGAAAATCAATCACTCAATACGATCATCAAAAACTTATTGTTTTCATCGCACTCCTGCCAATCATGCAATCAAGTACGTCTTTGAACCGTGTTTCTGCAATGAAAAATAACGGTTTTGTTAACTTTGCTAAAATGGCCATTTTTCCGGTTGTCCGCAGCCACATTTCTAGAAAAGTTAACAGAATCGTTATTTTTCACCGTAGAAACACGGTTAAAAGACATGCTTGATTGCTTGATTGGCAGGATTGCGATGAAAACAATCATTTTTTGATGATTGGATTGAGTGATTGATTTTCAAATTGCAGTCAGAGTGGTCCCTTTTCGGGAGGTAGGCCCCCCGCTGGTAGGGTCGAAGAGACGGTCCTGCGTGGGTGAGCTCGTCAAGGATAGGGCCGCGGTTTAGCGACCCTTCGGAGAGTGTACCACACCCATCCTGGAAGTACCTGCTCCTTGGGCCCAGGAAACGCATTTTAACATTTTCACCGCATGTGAGGAGTAGGTTTTCGGAGATTGAACAGCAGCGAAAGGGTTAAATTATGGAAGAAACAATGTGCTAGAAGATGAAAGCCAAAATTTGCCTCTCTTAACTATCTTGAATATGACTCAGTAGTAACTCTTGTTTCATTCTCATACTTTATTTCAATATCATCTCAAAACTAGGACAAATTTTTACCTTTGCTGTAATGTTGGATAAATTCCCGAAAATAAAATATATTCGGACTATATGTAATGAAAGTCAACATTTTCCCATTGATCTAGACGTTATTTGAATTGAGTGCTTTACTCTCAAGGTCGGTCTCTGTCATACCATTGTAGCAATGTCCTAACGTGATGTGAAGCGGTGTTGATTTTCTTTATAGGAAAAGGTTTTCAACGGCCATGGATCGTTGCATGAAGAAGACAGAGACCGCAATGAATATGCACAAGCTCTATTTGCAAAGGAATCACCAGAAAACAAGAACTTCAATAAGCACCAAACTATAAACAAAAAATATACAAGACTTACTGAAATGATTGCTAATTCCCAAAAATCCACCTGTCAACTCACAAATAGCACAATTGATTCTTACCTACTGAATATTGGCTTAAGCTTTTCCACCAACTCCCTCGGAGTGTGCAATATGTCCCTGAGTGTCTGCGACTCTTCCCAAAGATGATGATGGGTTGAAATGTCCCCTTCCACTCCTCTCAATGCATTCAGACAGTGCGTATATCCTTCCCCTCTCCATCGAGAAACAGCCTTCCCTCTCGATTCCAAATGCAACAATTTCACAGCATCCACCAGATCTTCACCATATATAGGGTAAGCTTCACAACGTCTAGCATTCAGATGAGCAATGCGAGATAACTTCTCTCTCCTTTCTCTCTGAATCTTTTCCTCCAAGTCAGGCTAAAAGGGAAATCAAAAACAGAAAAACATAAATATCAATCCATCTTCAATAGATGTCGCTCAACAAAAAATGAAGACCCAACTCAAACACTTCACATCATTGAATTTTATTAAATATTCCTCTCATTCCCCATTTCAAAAGGTATCAATTTTTATGGATACCTTTACTATTCATGGCCATGCTATCTACAGCCAATTGATTAGATCATTTGGGCATTAAAACGTATGACCAATGGGAGGCACAGGTTCATGAGCCCTGCCAGTTGAGAGACAGAGGGAGGCATAGCTCCAAAGAGATTTATAACTTTGAGGATATGTTGTTTTTCACATTTTTTTATAACATCCTGTGTTCTAATGAAACAATAATACATGCAAATGTTTTTAATTTCAGCCGTATAATGAACAAAATATATTCATTTCTGCGCTGTATTAAAAACAAATGATGAACTCTATATGTTAAAGGACACTGGCAATGTTCACCCGCAAGTAAATAATAATTTGAAAAACCTTATGATATAGCTTTTGATATGATGATGTAAGATGAGCGGCCTCTATCAACCTGCCCTGATATTACAACCATAAATTCTTAAGTACCAACAGCACAATAAATTATGCACATACTAACTTTGTTAACATTAATAAACCATATTGTTTCAAAAACATTAAGACCTTGCCTACGAACTAGTGGCCAACTCAAAGGCATGGATGACGTTCACTACTTTAGATCAACAGATGCATGCCCTTGATGCAGAATGTGGGCAAAAACAGAAAAATAGTTCTGTCCATGGATCAGTGCCCTACACACCCAGTTGATTGGAATTTTATAAACATAAAATTAATATTTATTTCCAGCAGAACATTTAAAGTTAGTGTTCCTGATGCTCTGCATTTAATAGCAAGATCTTGAAAATTGTTAATTGGATTAAAAAAGCTGGATTTACACTCAAACAGACTAAATACAATTATTTTTCTAGACAGGCCAACCAACACAAAAACATCACTTCCTATAGCAATACCCATTATAACAAACTTCGACTGTATCTTATTAATTGTAAATAATTGATAATATAAGCAATGCAAATATAAGAAATGACCTACCAAATAGAAAAGTGATTGGCTGCGAACAGCTTGCTCCTGCTTCTTCCTTCGCTCCACCAATTTTGTTTCAGTCTGAGAGAAGAAATCCATGATACCTGGTGAGATGGTGGCGGGAGACGCAGCTGCTGTGAGGGCAGCTGCCAGAGTAGAGGATGTGGCAAGCAGTTTGTTGGAGGGAGGAGAGGGCGTGTGGTTTGAACTCACAGCTACGTGATCATTCAAATCCTGAAATACAACAATGAGCAACACTTTTATCCAGAAAATATAAAACATGAAAGAAAAAATACCAATCATATGAAAGAATGCTGAGGATTGTTATTTGAGTCATTATTACCAAACATTGAAATTTAAAGGCCTCACATTTTCTATAAAGAAATAATATACCCTGATGTCACAGTGAAATGGAAGCTACTCTTGCAATTGTGATTTCATAGGCCCAAATTCATAGTTGTTTTTGAGGGGGATCAAACTAGACCCCCTGGCAAGAGAATAGTTGGGGGTCCCCTTCAATATAAATTTCACAAACCACACCAGAGAGAGCCCTGACGAGGAGAGATCTGGGGGAGTGATTACACGAAATAACTGGGTTAGCACCAGAGTAAACAGCTCAGTAAAGATAGGTTTACATTGAGCAGAAAGCCTTCAGATAGAGAATGGTGGAAAGACACCAAGTAATTCACAGGCAGTTGAGCCAAGCCAGCTAAAATACCTGTCTGGAGGGGCAAAGCTCACCGAGCAGATAGAATTTTTTAAATATCTTCCTAGTTCCAAAGGCTGAACGTAACGCCATAGCAGTAGAAAAATACCAACCGTCACATTTAGCAAGTGTTTTTGCATGAAGTTCTATAAACAGGTACCAGGTAAAAATCCTGTGCCGTGAGGCAAAATTCTGGGTGAAATTAACAAAGCAATCCATTGATATCTGCCTTGAATATCATCGCGACATAGGATATGCACTTGGCAGCACCTGGAAGCCAATCCTATAGAGGATCCAATTGGCCCACAATCAAAACACAGCAGCCAATCAGAAGAGACTCTGGGATGAAGACCGAGACTGACAATTATAATATTTATTGATTTGATCATTCAGTACAAAAAACAAGGAAAATTAACAGACCTAAGATAACAGGTAGTAGAAGAACAAGGAAAATGAAAATTCAACAGAGGCAAGTAATAGGGGTTTGATTATGTTCCTAAGGAATTAGTTTTCTTACAGAAATACCTCATTTCAGAGGATGCAATTTTCATCAAAAAATTTAGCACAAAAAATGCACATTCAAGTGTCTCCATCCACGTATTTTTCAAATAATTACATATTTCTACTCAAAACTACTTTTATCCCTGTCACTCATTTCTTTATGTACTTTTTGTCAACTACGACTTCCAAAGCCTTTATCCATTCAATAAAAAAAATGCACCGGAATAGGTAAGGAACCCTTAGCAGTTCTTTTTGGCATCCGTTCTGGCTTCAACCTTAACAACCAATGGAACCAAGAACAAAATATCCAAACTGACACATACATACTCCGACCGACAAAAAAAGTTTACCGACAAAAAAACAGGAAGTCTTATTTTTTTGGTGTTTCGCTTGCATACCTCACATATGTAAGCACACGGCTGAATAACTGAGCTTAGAGTTCCCCAAGCAAAATTGCATGGTAAATTCCAGGCAAAGCCAACAACAGTATTTTCGGTATCGGTGGCAACAAAACATACCTGCTGGGAGCTGTTGTGAACAAGAGGAGGTACCCTCATCACAGGCCGCACATTTGTGATTGTTTTCCCAAGATTCACCGATGTTGAGCTCAAGGCCTGAGGTCCACTGCTGGCCTTAGACAACACCGTCAACCTTTGCCCACTAGCTGTAACAACTAAAATTAGAAATGAAGATTAGATTGATCTTAATAAAAATGAGTATCACAAAATATTGGGGTAACGCCAGCAATCAACTACATGAATCAATCAATGATGTGTAGAGGCAAAGATTTAAGGAGAATAAATTTTTCAAATTTCATCAAATAAATCTGATAATTTTGGATTGCAATTTTGTCATATATATAAACTAATTCATCATTTAAAAACCTAAATTTTCTCACACAAATAATGACTAAATATGTGGCAAACTATTTCTTGGCAAAAAGGCTTGGTTACAAGTTTTAAAGCATAAATGCATGGAAATGCATAATCTTTTTAAGGTATGCCGAGACAAGACTGAATATCTCTTTTTGACACACGGCTTATACTGAGGCAAAATGTGTTGAAGCAGAGCTGGCAAAAAAAGTAAGAAATCAACTCTGGACACAAAAAGTTATCAAAGTGTTTTTCCCTATATTCTCTGGCAACATGTTCATTAGTCTTAGAGGTCGAAGTTATTATATCTTCTCTCCAGTTTTAATGTTGAAATTTAAATAGGGTAGACAAAGAAAACATTTGGGCAAGTTGTCTCCCTCTTTTTCCCTTGATTGTAATTCCAACCGTTTCCGTGCTTGCTGATCTGCCACTATGTGAACCTAAAAGGAATACGGTAAAAACACCTACTGTGCAGCCTCGATAAAACGAGACCCCACGGGGCGCAAATAAACACTCGCTATAGCGAATAGTCGCTTTACCGGAGGTGGAGCAAATAATAGCAATATACCTGTTGCGAACAGATATACAGGAACAGGAGTGGTGCGGCGACAGATAAACATCTATCCGATAAACATAAGCATAAATCCAGACGAAAGGCGATGTTTTTTGCATCACTAAATTTCCTTACTTAAACAACAACTAACTATTCAATTTATAAGCGCTGCACCGAATAAAAATCATGCAAGAATTGCTTTGTCAATCATTATGCCTTTATTAAAAAAAGGTCTCTTTTTGAGTGTTACGCTCGCGACGTATTTGAAATAATACACTAGAGTTTATCACAGCTCTGCAATAAAAACGATTTGAATTAAAATTGGTAATATAAGAAAAGATATTTACGTGGTATTATATCACGAAAAATTATCACGCAGATATTATGCTGATGTCACTTAAATAAAACAAAAGCAAGATGCAAGAAACTGCGACAAATACAACTCACATGGGTAATATTTGCGGCAAAGAAACGGAAAGGCATACGCATCTGATGGACCCTAAGGCCAAAAAAACTTACTAGTTTGAATTTATTGATTTAAAATTCTCAATAATGACTGAGAAACATGAAAAAGGAATGCAGGATTTGTTAAATTAAATAAACTGAAAATGCAGCATCAACTCTTCACATATGTCATCTGTGGCGGCACCGAATGCATACGACATGGCGCCAAATAAGTCAGTTGTTCTGAGAGTTCTTCCAGCGGCCACCAGTCTCGGCCACCCGGGTGTCGGAAGAGAGTGCCAATATGACTCCGACCACTGATGCGAATAATTCACCATTATGAATAGTACACTGTGATCGTGAATATTACTTGTAACCGCAATAAAGAATAAATACGTCCATCCGGACAATTCACGCTCAACACGCTGAGTATTATTGTAGCGTACATCCTACACCATCGCTAAGGCGCACTACCTACCTCTAGAAGCATTATTGCAAGAAATACTTCGTACTGCAAGGGTTTGGTTGGGGAGTAGGTTGTAAAAGAGTTCCGTTTCGTCTATGTTATGTCACGTGGGGAATACTTCTTAAGATACTTAGGATCGGAGTCCTTTCTTCCACGACTTCGGGTTATCACCGAAGGCATCACCAGCAATTATGATGGGATATTACGCTATGGTGCTTTGAATCAGTATAACCAACCTTCCGAACTCTTGAAGTTCTCGATTCGCAATCTATCCCTAAAATACTCTGCTTTAGGCTTAGGCATTGCCCCTTTCTCTGAAGTTCTCGCAGATTGAAGTGGGCAAAACCACCTGAACAAAGCTCCTTCTAACTCTTTATGGTCTGCATTCCTTGGGTGCTTTTGTACTTTTGTATTGTGAAGAGCGAATAGGAAAATAAATAAATTACGCCACTGTCATATTAGTCTATTATTTTTATTTCTTGCTTAGACGTGTTTGGTGTTTTTTGGCCATGGCGTCTGCCATCAAATGCTTTCCATTCACGCAACTCACGGATGTGTGGGTATGCTGCCGACTGCATTCTGCAGCCCGAAGAACAAAAGAAGTTCAAGCATTCGCGAATGTTAATTCCACAATATTTTCACCATAATGAACTACTTATTTATTGAACGACAGTTTACTACATGAATTTGAGACTGAAGCGCTCCATGTTAACTTCATTTCTAACAAATCACAAGAAATTACAGAGATTAGGGACTCATGGTGAAGGTTTTCTGGCGATGGAAACTCTTGCTATGGCTAGTGCCAGCGCCAAAAGGGCCTCGTAAAAACGAATTTTTTTACATGCTTATTATAGGGTCAATTGACCGTGCCTCGGCTATCTCTCGTAATGGTGGGGATCTCGCAATAGCCCACACTTGCTTTAACGAGGATCCACTGTATTTGCATTTTTTTAAGGAAATAGTGTATACAGATGAAAGCTGATAAGACATAAAGAGATGAGTGAGATACCGAAACTGTGAAGTATATTTTGCCTTTGATTTCAAACTCTTTGAAGTTCAAGATGGCTGAGGTCTTCCCTGAAAATATTAAGTTTGTTTTTCCAACTGTAATTCATAGCAGCTGGATAATCGGGAGTCTGCCATATATTACAGCAGACTCCCGATTATCCGGCTGCGGTTTATCCGTGTTGTGGATTATCCGTGCATGAGTTCATGCTACTTTGAAATTTTCCGCGATCTTTATAAAAAAAATAAAATCGTACACAAAAGTACCAAGATATTTGCATTAAAATATAAGGTTACATTTGTATTATTATTTCCATTAGAATTCCCATCGTAAAATGAAATTATTTTATTTACTTGCTGACAAGGAATTTTTCAAGTTTACCTGAACGTCTGCTCTAGCATTGTAGATGACGATCAGTGGCCTGAAAAAAACTTTTGATTAATTTTAGAAGATTCTTCAATAATGGTAAAGTGAGAGAAATTTTATCTACGATCTCTAATTGCATATTTTATACCGAAAATTTGAAAGTAATGCTGTGGCCTCGCATGCGGTTGAATACAGCCCAAGGGAACCGAAGAATTCATCCCATTCGGGCATGTTTACGCCGCGACTAGTCAAGATCTCACAGGAAGGGAATAGTAGAAGTGAAGGCAGCGAGGGAAGTGGAAGTAGATATAGCATGAGTCATAGCCAGGCACTCGCCAGCATAGGCAATTTGCCCTTAAGTCCTGGTTTCCTATAACTGCTGCTGCACGATGGAGTGACCCAACGCCCGTTACCTTCACAGGAGTTACATGCTCTTTTTTTTCCATTGACGTGCACGATCGCGCTCGGTGATCACAGATCAGCAGTTGCATCCCAGACAACTTGTGCGAGACGTGACTACACGATGTGGTACCTGTCATCTATAGTTTCCGATGTCGCAAAGTGGTTTCGAATCATTTGTGCAAACTGCTTTTCTGAATCCACGATTTTGCAGCCACGGATGTGTGGTCTTTGGAAACTAGTTATTACTCGGAGCAGTAAAAATACGACGACAATCGTATTATTGCCGCTAAAAAGATCGCAGTCGGAAAGGAAAGCTCGTTATGATTCTGGAAAGCAATCTAAAATAACAGACAATGCGCATAGATAATAATAGATTGTTTGATTTGCGTTAATTTTAAAAATTACAAGAATGAAAGTAAAAGTTTGGATTATTCGTGTTTTCCGATTATTCGTACTGCCTCTCCCCATCATTAGCCCAGATAATCGGGAGTATGCTGTATATAAAAAAGGCTGACAAGTATGTAAACATCCAAGATGTACATTGTCTGTAGTGGCTATGTCACCCAAGGCAATTACTTAAATTGCTTGGTTGGTAAATGCCACACATTTCTCTCCTTTCTGTTGTTACCAAGTGAGTGATGTCACTCACTTGTACATCTATAAACAGAAAGGACTACTTTCCAACCCTCTTTTGTCCTTCCCACAAAATGATCAATGTGAGCAAGAGATGTATTAAATTGGAGATAGATCTTCCAATTTCTTAATCCAACATGCAGGCCACTCTATTGAATGATAGGCATGCAACTCTTTCATTTTTCAGAAATTCTATGAGATATACAGCAAAGGCCTTATTTTTTCTTACTCAGAGAGATAAAACATACAAAATGATGTACCCAAGAGGCAACTCATCATTTGCAGCCCAGATGACAGCGATAAGGAATATCAACTGCAACCATCCAACACACTAACCAGTAGTGGTTCCAACACGGGCCAGAGATGCTGGTGTCTCTTTGCTGACTAGGCCAGGAGACTGAACAACAGAGGCAGTGGTGCCTTGCATTAATGGCTGGACCATTTGGGGAGAGGAAGTGAGCAGAATGTGACGGCCAGCTGTAGTTTGCACCAGCTGTGCGAAACCAGCAGGGATCCTCTGCTGCTGCTGCTGCAGCGTGGCTACTGCTGATTCCAGCTTCATCTTGATCAGCTGGGGTGACGCCTGCACTCCTGCAGCCGATGCATGAGCAGCCTGGCTAGTGGGTATGGCAGCATTCACAGGAAAGGCTGAAAACATAGAAAACAAGCTTCAATTAAAGAAATACTATAATTTAAAAAAACAACCACAATAAGAGTGGTAACTCATGTCACAGAAATAAAATTTCAAACTCTTTGCAGTAATTGCAGGCTCATTTTGTTCTTGTTACATCTCAAGACTTTCATGTGTTTTCCAAGTACCATATATGTCTGAATATAGTCCCCCCCTTTTTTTCCAAAAATGCCCGTGGTAAAAGTAAAGAGATGGAAAATATTCAAACGCATTTTTTTAACTTTTCCCGAAACTGAAGCCTCAAAATTAGGGGGGGGGACTATAATCGGAGAAATACGGTATTATATGATGAGAAATTATTATTAGTAATGACCAAGTACAAATGCAGAGCATTAGCAGTAGAATGGTATATGAGCTGTGTCTGAAAAGCATCACACACACATCAAAATTGCCAAGACAATGACTACGAATAGATTATCTGTGAATCTTGTCTCTTTGAGATTCGAGCAACAAAAATTTCACTGCACATAAAAAACAAGGTGTACATTGTCTGTAGTGGCTATGTCACCCAAGGCAATTATTCAAATTGCTTGGTTGGTAAATGCCACACATTTCTCTCCTTTCTGTTGTTACCAATTGAGTAATATCAAGCACTCACTGGGACACTTATTAACAGAAAGGACAACTTTCCAACCCTCATATATCCTTCCTCCACAACATGATTTACGTGAGCAGGAGATGTATTAAATTGGAGGTAGGACCATCCCATTTCTTACCCCAACATGCAAGCCATTCAATTGAATGAGAGATAGGCAACCCTTTGATTTGTCAGAAAATCTATGAGATACTTTGCAAGAAATAAGTAGCAAGAATATTTTTCTGGGCTGAAAAATGGGATCATCTAATGATGTGATAATTTGATTTTATTTTTACTAAGTTTCAGGGACTTACCCTGGTTTTAGTTGGCTTAACATAACAAAAGGCATCAATAATAAGTCACTTTTCACGTGCAATGTGATAAAAAACCACTTTAAAAAGTGCAGCAGTCAATTAATTCAGATACAGGATGTTTTTTCAAGACATATGAAAAATAATCATAAATTAGCATTTGACTCTCTCTTGGAAAATGTTTTCTCAATTCTCCATACTTCTGAGCTGTTAGTGTAATCACCGATATTTACAAACTGATATTAAATGCAGAAAATGGTGCTGGAAAAAATGGAATATTGTAGATTTTATAATTTTGCTTTGCACATTCTCCTGAAACGCTTACACGATCGAACCCTTTAACTCCATGTTAATACATATGTTGTTTATCCAGGAACACTTCATAAAATATATAATAAAGCCTAAAAAGGATTACTTTGCATGTCAGGTACTTAAAAGCCTGTTTATCAAGCACTTTCAGGTAAAAAGGTTGAGCTAAATAGGACATTTATGGCATCACATAGCCTTTGAGAGTATTGATCAGTAATATCCGTTCAAACCACTTCATATTCCAACTTCACATTTGCACGTCCAATTATCATAATACATACAAAAATATGTTTAGTTGTATCCACCTTATGTAGTTTGCATTTTATGCACTCCCTAAATATATATATTTCTTTATAATAGCCTATATTTATTAATCTTTAAAACATGATATATGCAGTTTGTAATATTAATGGCGGATGATACACTATAATATTTCATAGGCTGTACAGTTGTTGTCATCAAATTCAAAATACTGAAACTGTCTACACCCTGAAGATATCATCAATAGATGGCAAAATGTAGAAATGGAAAGAATATCTTTTATTGAGAAATAAAACTGACCAGAACTCCAGAGGAAAAAGATAATGATAAAATCAGCCAGTGAGGGTACACTTAACTAGATTTCAAGTTTTACACACTTGAAATCCTTGCTTTATCTCGCTCGAATAAAAATTCCTAGTTCACATGGACTAATCCGTTTATTTCATCTCATGAAAATTCCATGAAAGCAAATGATAAGCTCTACCACAAATATAATAGAATACTTACGCCAACATATTCACTTTAAGCAATGTTGCCAAATAATTTTTATTTTTTTAAATGGTGTGATACCTGGAAAATAATGATCATTTCCCTTTAATTCACCTAACAAGCAATTAGTGCCACCAAGTGGTTGTTGCTTGATTAAAGGGTACGCCACCCATATAAGGGAAAACCTGACGCATTAACCCCCGACTAAATAATAAAGAACTTGCCGCAAAAGTTATAAGCTATACCAGACTTACATAGTCATCAATTACCTTTGATACCACCATTGTGCTGTAAAAGTTGCACTGAGTATCCTTGAATTTGAGATCCACCCTGGACTCGCAATGTGACACCTAAACAAAATAAAATTACTGGAGTTACTGAATGACTACGTCAAATAATAGAATTCATGCATCATTTAAAATCAACTTAAATAGGCACTCACATTCCACTATGAATTATAGTTTTCTCCTAATGTAATAAGAGACAACGTCATCGTTATTGCAATTGACACACACTATATGCAACGTGAAGGTACACTACTAAGCATTGCCATGCACTGTAGAAGAAAATTTTTTGAATGTCAATGGCGGTATCCTCTTGTTCAAAAAAAAATTAACACCCCAGATGTAAAGAAAGACACCCAAGACGCAAGAACACAGCCAAGCCCCACCCTCATGTAGGGCTATAAATGCTCTCAGGTCTGATGTAGGGCAAAGGTCATTGAAGTGTACTGACTGTGCAAGATTAATTAGGATGTTTTTAAAAGTGCTAATAAAAAAGTTAACTTGATTTCAAGTTCACCAGATAAAGTACGGCAACGATTTCATTTAATAATTTACCAATTACTACCAACAAAGCGTTCATTACAGAGTTAAAAAAGATGAGTATCACATTTCCAATGGCACCAAAGTCATTAACTTGTTTCAACAATAAACACTACCTCCCAGAGTTTAGAATTTTGCTTAGAAACAATATTCATTTCCAAATGTGAGAAAAAATATTTTGGATTACTGCATCATACAGTCAAGCATTTGTCATTTTGTTTCCAGCATATGCGTTCTATCATAAGTGGAGTTAGTCAATAGATTGTGTGTATAGCTATTGTGAAAAAACTAAACCTTAGCTCAGTTCATACCTGTACTTCTAACGCCATCAAGAATTTTCATGATGTAAAATTCATACTAGTACTTAAATGTTGTTATGATTTCAACAACTGTAGGTGATGGATCACTGATACAATGTAGTTACATAAAAACATCATTTAATAATTAAATTAAAACCATTGGAAATACAACAAACAACTCATGAAGTAGAAGAGGTTTTCAATACACTAATTTTTTTCAGCTTTCAAATTTTTTGAATTTCAAGTATTACGAATTGTCTTTAACTGCAGCCAAAACAACAATGAAAGAGAATGCAAAGCAGTAGCTGAACCAAGCCACTTAAGGAGGATCACCCTTCACAAATATCTCCAAAAATAAGACAAAAGTGTTCAATGTATCCCTACCCATTTTCCCCAACAGTAGCCACCTTCATAAGAGAATGAAATAACAAAATGCAAATTATTCCACCCCAACGATTCTCTGTAATGAAAAATACATATCTACACTTAGGTATCACATATAAGTTCCATAAAACAATCTCTC
Organism: Ischnura elegans; assembly: GCF_921293095.1. Taxonomy (NCBI): domain Eukaryota; kingdom Metazoa; phylum Arthropoda; class Insecta; order Odonata; family Coenagrionidae; genus Ischnura; species Ischnura elegans. The sequence continues at coordinate 48,134,588 of NC_060250.1, read as the reverse complement.
ACCTTTTGCAACTTCAGCAATAGGTTTAACTTTTGGTGATGTTCCCACCTTCGCTTCAACGGGCACACCGGGCTCTTCCTTGACAATGGTCAGATCCACAGGACGAGGAGGGGGCGCACGCACATTTATTCGAATTTTTCCTGACGGACATCTAGGTGGGGGATCTGGCAAGCTGTCTACTTCCTCTATTAACCTGCGTGGGGGCTGGAATTTCTTCATTCGATGTGCAACAAAAGCAGTGAGACAAAGTTCTAGCTGAACCAGGAGGAGATTCATGCTGAAGAGGTCAACATGCTGTAACAATAAAAAAAAATTTAATGCCATACAGATACACTCTACAGCATCATAAAATCAACATTACATAATCCTCATAAGCTCCAGATAAAATATTTATGATGCACATCTAATTTTGAAACAATTTGGGATCTGAGATATCAGTCGAGATATCAGTTTTCTGCATAAGGCAGATTTGATGAGGAAAAAATGTCTCATTTCAGCCACTCTAGTGTATACCCACACCCCCAATATAATGCTCTTCATTCATTCCATGAAATGTGACCACTAATGGTTAAGATATATAAATAATAATGTTGAGGAGCTAAGTTCAATCCAGAGATTATGCTTTCACTGCAGTTAACGGTACTTTGAAAATAATTGCGTAGGTTGACAACACTATTATCAAAAATGCACAACAAAACTTGTGAGATGATGTCCAACAGTGTCTTTAAGAGTCTTTGAAAATTAAAAAAAAAATGAAGAAGAAAACTCTAAATCAAAGATGCCATCACACTTGCACAACAAGACTTGCATAATAGGTGCTTTGACTTGATAAGAACCATTTTTACTGCTAGATAAATCCCTAATACTTGTCTCCATGCCAGTGAATAATTTTGAAATTTAGATTGAGTAACATAAAAAACAGGAGTAAACAGCCACAGAACTTGGTTCAAAGGTTTATTGATCAATTATTTCCCTTATATGGTAATAATAATGAAAGCCTTGATGAAACAGTAATGAATCTTTTCTAATACTATGAACTGTATCATTGGCAATATTTAGTCAATTGCTTTAAATCATCAATCGTCTTCCAGTTAAAAAATAACTTGCCATAAAATAAAGCTTTGATTGTTGCAAACCACTGACTATGCAGAGCTGTTTACTGGAGAATAGGATAGTTTCCTTCATCAAAGATAACGAAAGGCATTGATTGCGATTCATTACCCACCATTAGTGTATTCATAATACAAAAATTGTTTGGTTTTAGAAATCCCAGTTAAGATGAATGTTAATGGTCAATTTTAACCTCGTTTGAAAAAGGCCAGATTGGCACCCATGCGATGCCACTCCACGTGACGTCACAGGGACCTAGTTTCTGTACGAGTAGATAGCAGTTTTAAATCGTTTGAGATTACCAATGCATGCATGAGGCACAGAGCTCAGGGAAACATTTCTTAATAATCACCTATTAAAATTGCGTATGATCAGAATGTTTCCTTCGTTTGATAGGGTATTAACCCTTTCGAGACGGCGGATTTTTCGTCTTAGCATGACTGTTGTACTGAGCCCCAAGAGACTCTCCTTTCTTGTGGTACGAAGCATTTTTGGAGGACATTCATTAAGAAGGGTCTCCGCATTATCTCAGACTCCTAAGAGTAGTTGCGCTCTCTGCTATCCGGGTTTACGACCCTACCTGCGGCATTGGTTTGCGGTCAACTTATGACTTGCATGTATGTATTTGGCACATGGATAATTCTTGCTTACACATAAATTGCACACTTTGAATTGAATTCCTCATTTCTGAGAATTGTCAAATTTTAAACGGAACTCTAAGGTCAATATTAATGCATTTAATGCAGCAATAATTTCCATGTTGATGTTTATATAGAACTCGACATAGAAGTTAATATTTATCGTAGAATTTTGTTTAAAAAGTGTAAACGCTGCTCAAAAGAAAAAGAAATCAATTCTAAGTTTATATTTATTGAGAAAAGAACAAATATTTATTTCGATAAATGACGGGATAAACCATTGCATGACCCTTACCGCTAAGAGAGGGGTAATAAAAGACGAGAGGTCAGGGTACTTGCTCCCGGATTCTGAGGGTAAAGCCTAAACCCCACAGTGTTGGGTCCCAAAACAAAGAGGTCGCACACCCGCAACTGTCATAAAATGGGGTGAGCTAGGAAACGTATGTATTCAGCATTGGTTCACTTGTGTGAGAAAATTTCCTACGAAAATACATATATGGCTTTCGTCTCCCGGGTCAAGAAATGTCCACACGTATATTCCCGTCTTTAGTAGGGAAAAGGTTAATAATTCTTATTTAAGTCAAGTGCTACCTGCTAGCAGGGTACTCGACGCTACTGCCATGCTCGGCAGTAAGCAGCCTGCATCACAGCGGCATTCATAGCCTAGCACCCAGGTGGCCTCACACCGCAGCAGCCAGACGTCACACGGGCTTTTCCCAGCATTCATACTTGACCGTCGTGTTTTCACGGTCTTGAAAATTTTCACTTTTCATTTAATCGCGAAATATAGATATTGCCATTTAAAAATCTAAAAGCATGAAAAACGTACTCCAGGAGTAATAATCTTTTGATTTAGGCAAATAAAAAAATAGGAAACCACCCTATTTTGAGCATTTATATAGAATTATACAGAACATGAGAGCATTTAACTGGAACAAGGTCTCAAGATACAACAGCACCTGTGCATAACGGCACTAATCAGAACAGCATTCACAAGGTAGCTGATGTACCACAAAAAATAATCCTTATTTAATTTTGAGAGAAGAAAGTACATACCTTGAATGGGTCATATGATAAGGCTCTATAAACCAAAGATGGCACATGGATGGTGAGACCTTCCATTTGAAATGGTGAAAATGTTGGACGGGATTCAAACAGATTTGGGTGGTTACACACTTTCCTCAGTTGCATTAAAACATTGATAACACTAAGCAAGTTACCAGTTGCCAATGTTTCTCGGGTCCTGTAAAGTTTAAACAGAACAGTTACCAAATCCAGTCATATGAACTGATAACACGTCAACCTCAATTTCTAAAACTCACTTTGCTCTCGACATGAAGTCATCGTATAGGTAACGCTGCCTTTTGGAAAGCCTGCACATTATAATGTGCTCATATTTCTTTGGTAACTGTTTCTCTACTTCAGTTTTCAGCCTTCTGAGAAGAAAGGGACGAAGAACCTAAAACAAATGGGTTGTTAATGTTGCTGATTCATTAAAATTAGCAAGTACCAGCAGTAATATAATCAATATCTTACCTTATGCAAGCGTTTAATAATACTTTCATTGTATTCATTATTTCCTTCGATCATTCCTGTGACAGGGTTTGAGAACCACTCCTTGAATTCTCTATGCGATTGGAAAACATGGGGCATTAGGAAATGCATCAAGGACCAGAGTTCCATTAAATTGTTTTGCAATGGAGTCCCAGTAAGAAGTAAGCGCCTGCATAAAACATTCATAAAATTAATATTGCAATATTTAGGGGGGGGGGGAAATTATCCATCCAGAACACCAATCTTCTTTCTTACCTCTGAGTTTGGAAATTCAGAAGTAACTGCCACCTCTGGGATTTGAAATTTTTAATATTTTGTGCTTCATCTAATATTAGATACTTCCATTTTTTCCTCCGAAAACTTTGGTGATCCTGGATAACAAGCTTGTAGGATGTTATGCAGACATGGAAAGCATTAGGTTTTGTCCATCCTGAAGGAATATTTTCATTAATTGATAAATCATACTCCACACAGGCACAAAATAATCACAGAGCTAAGGCAATGAAAATGCATTAGATTACCAGTTCTCTTCAACCTCCTCTCTTTCTGTGTGCCATAGTAGGTCAAAATTTTGAACGCAGGACACCATTTCTTGAACTCCATCTCCCAGTTGAGCATAACTGATGTTGGTACAATGATAAGATGAGGACCCCAGTTCACTGCAATTATTCAACATTCCATGTAATAACAAGAACAACAACATATACCATCAAGCTTAATAAAATATCTTGTCTTTCAAAATTTTAGTAATGAAGTAACTCGTGTACAAATTTGAGTGCACACAATTCCAAAGCTGACATGAAAGGGCTGCACTTCAGGCATCCATGATTAACCCATTATTCCCCAGACTGCACGTAGGGCTTTCACCTTCGGTTATTTCGTATTTTACGGTTTATTTTGGCCTAATTAAGATTAATTTTCAGAAAAAATTATTATATTCATAATAATATATGATTTGCATAATGTTGCGTTTACGCAACGCTGGGAAAACTCCGGTAAATAAAAACAAAAAAGTACTTTTCAAAACTTAGGTTGCATATTTTATTTTTCATCGTATTTTCTGATGTAGTGTTCAATAATATTCTGCTTGGAATTAAGCGTAACACTTTTAACAGTATAACGTATCTTTGATTGGCACACTCGAATTCTTCGCCGGAAATTATAAGTACAGTGTGTCCTCGTTTAACGTCGTCCCGTTTAACGTTGTTTCACGATAACGTTGTCCAAAAATTGAAACCCTTTATCATTTAACGTCGTTATTGCTTCGCGATAACGTTGTTCAAATTATGCGCGGCGAAAAAAAAATGAATGGCGAATAGAACGCAAGCGCATCTGATGTATAGTAAATATTACTATATTAATGCGATTGGTAATTTTCGTTCGACAGAAAAGGTTGGCGTGGGTAGCGTATGTTAAATATGCATCTGAGCGAATAATTATCGCCTCATTTACCCATTATTCGTATATTTTTGTGATGCCAACAGAAAAAAATGTCCACGAAGAAGAGGCTATCCTGGTGGTTCTTCAGACGTGAAGAAAAAACGGCGATATTAGAACAAAAACTTGGTATTATTAAAAGAATTGATGAAGGTGCAACTGCTGGAGAGATCGGTCGAGTTTTAGGTTTGCAGGTCGAGTTTTTACAATTAAAATTTCTTCTGTTACTGAAAATATCGATGTTTCGCCATTAAAATACTTTCTTTTTAGTTTTTATATTTCATTTAAAAATGCCTTCTTCCCAACCTTTTCGTTATGAAAATTCGTTTCGTTTCGAATGAATCGTTATCATGCTGAAGTGAATAATCGGTAATGAATGTTTCACGAGATTTCCGCCGGGTTAAAGAATTCATATCATCACGAAAATTGACTCGCCCTTCGTCCTCGTGCTTCCGAGTGTCAGATTCAGATTTTTTCATTTTGGCCTGATTCATGTGTCTCCCGATTGGTCACGAAGTCTGCTTAAAGTTACGGCTCCGGTAATTGGCCTCCTTGGATTCTCGCCCGGGAAATTCTGGATTCTTCACGAAGAAATGGATTGTTAGGATCATGGCTAGGAACCTATTTAATTTTTTTACATTGTTTCTTATGGGAAACACTGCATCGTTTAACGTTGTTTCGCTTAACGTCGACTTTTTCAGGAACGAATCAACAACGTTAAACGAGGACTCACTGTATGCCTAACGATTTCTTGCCTTAGTAAAATTTTATGATCTCGGATCGAAATTCTAACAATGGAATTGCTTTGCCCGTGACTTTGGCGTAAAATCTACACGGATTCACCACTGCACTATCAATCCCTTTTCGGAAAGAGGTTTTTGCCGTTAATTTGGTTACGGTAATATGTAACATAATTATCGAGTAAATCTACCCCTCCCATTCCCTGATTGTAATCGTTGATGATATTTCGATTTTCTTTGGAAATCTTCGTGCCATTTTGTCCTTACTACGGGTTCCATATTCCCGTAATTTCAAGCAACAGCGATGACCGAGTTATCATGCCATCGCACTGAGAGAATATGCTTTGACCCGTCAAATGAATAGTAGAAATCCCCGTTAGGTTTTTTGTCAAATCTCTCGAAGACATGAGTGCGCAATTTTCCTTTCGGTTTTCTCTTACTGTTTCCGTTGAAAAATAACAATTATCACTTAAAAGTTGCAAACAAATTGTAACTGGTGAAGAAATTATCAAAATACGCGGTATGAATTTTTTTAGACTTAAAAAATTCAGCAAATTTAGAACAACTCTTTCTCCTAGTAAACTTAGAGATCCTAGAAATGTCACTTTCAAGTTCCGCCTCTCCATATGGAAAAAAGTGATATAGATAGCCTGTAGATGAGGCCAGACACCACAATGTATAACCTACTCTAAGTTGTTCCCTACGAATGAAAATTTTAGCTGCGTGCCACCTGAAATATGGAACCATTTGTCGGGAAAATTCCTAACTGAATGGAATTTTGGTATAATCTTTTGAGAAAGGTCCGACTTTCAAAAATGTATCACATTGTGTAGTTGAGAATTATCGGAGCTGTCGATATTTTTTCAATTCATCAAACCGAATCCGCGTCATACATTGCCTCACACTGCGACATACATCTACTCTTGGCTTGTCCGGTACTACTTGGTGCGCGGTAATATATGATACCCCGACAACACTATGATTCCAATTATTATTTTAAAGTCTGCCTTATTCTAAGTAAATGTATGGTTATTTATCTCCTCAGCGTACTTATTCGAGTAACTCAAAATTAATTCAAGTAATTTTCCACTGAGAAATAAGCGACGGATTTCAATTGGTCAGTGGCCTCCATACTGAGTAATATGTGTTTCTATTACTTTTTCACGCAGAAATTCGGGACTACTACGGAGGTATAGATTCAATTTTTTCACATTTAAATGAACCTGTTTGTTTTCTGCATCTTTTACCTGGGCGTGCGCGTTTACTGGACAATTTTTCTTTTGATACTGCTTGAGTAAACTGTGATTTGCCTTGCAGCACCGCCTGCAATCATTCATATTTGAAATACTGAGAAGATGCAATCCCCATTGCAGTTCCAAAATTTAGAAAATATTACAAATCGCCTCTCCTGTTAATTTGCATTCTTCAGTTGCCTTCTTGACGCTTCTTCTAAAGTATACGTCTGAGGCGTAGAAATAACGGGTAACATTTTCTTCACTTTTATATCTGAATGAATTATTTTTCAAACCGCCGAGAAAAAACTACTGCGGTATTATTGATATAATTACTATATATGAGATATAAAGATGCATTTCAGAGGACTATTAAACTGATACAAACCCAACTGAAGCTAGATTATTAGCCTTATATCACCTAAGCGATAGAAGAAAAAATAGGTAACTCAGGATTACACGGAGAAAATTCCAAAGAGCAACTAGAGGAACATTCCACCTTCCATCTCAATCCTGCTTCAACTAATATGTTTCTCACCCTATCATTCTACCGTCTCTGAAACTGAATGCATCTAAAGCTGAATTTAACGTCTACTAAGTAATACTTCCAATCAACGACATGGGAATGACATTGCCCTCTATCGGTTCCACGTGTGCGCGCAACAGTTCGACTCAACGAAGCACCAGAGTGTTCGATGTAAAATTCGTACAGATGGCCATCTTGGAATTTTAAAAAGCCATTCACCCTTTACTTTGTAAACTCACAACCTGTGAGTCCCAAAAATGCAGCTAAACTGCCTCCAAAAGACTACGTTGTCGATTAAAAGCCATACTGACAAGTTTCCTTATGCTTTGAGAAAAGCCCTCTGGTCTACCATAGAATTCCCATCGTTGCGTAAACGCAACATTATTTACTACAATCATATTTATACCAGAAACGACAAAATTTCGTAACAAAAATGATCATGATGAATAAAGAAACTTAGAACTAAGATAAAACATTACCTCTAGTAAGATTACTCAATAAATCTTGGTAAAAAATCATTTACAAGTTGTAGTACTTCAAAGCGTCGAAATAGGCAAATTTCGAAGTAAAATAAAAACTTGTAAGAGACAGAAACAGCAGAGTCACTTCCGTTCCCACCCTTTTCACGCCTCAACCCATCACCTACACTCTCTTTCATATTCCTTCCCAAGTTTCTGCCTTTGCGAAGGGTCGGATCGCTTTACCTCCGCGTATCCAGTGGCTGCTCCAACCTCCCGTGGGAAACTGCAGAGCTTGGTGAAAGAAACACGATGGCTGAGGAGGGAGAAGGAGGAGGAGGGGAGGTCAACGAAGGCGGGCTGTGGAGACGCGGTCGTGAGTAGTCGGACGCGTGGTGGCGTAATGTAAATAAAATGTAAATACTACAATAAAATCATCTCTCCGTAGTGTATGAGTTTCCTTTCAAAAATCCCTGCCAATTGATCGGCGGCACCCCTTAGAGCATCGGGGGTCTTACACTGGTGTCAAGAAGTGGGATAATTGGCATATTTTTGGAAGGACTCATTGATTACGATGGCGGCGAGAGTGAGCCTGGGAGGCCAGGAGATGGATTTGCAGCAGGCCATCACAGAGATGAGCAAGAAATTACGCGAGCTCGAAGCGGATAACGAGAGACTTCGGCGGACGGGGACAGCTGCTGGGGAGGAAGGCGGGCGGAAAAACTTCGGCTTGCTTTCGGCGACTGAAGCGTTCTCGGGAAGACCGGAAGAGTCCGTAACGGCCTTTTTAGACAAAGTGGAACGCGCAGCCGATTTGGGGGGCCTCTCTGACGCCGACAAACTGAATGCAACGATCCTGAAGTTGAACGGGGAAGCGGCCGAATTTTATCATAGCAAGGAAGAGTGCCGAGGGGCTGCGACGTTCGAGGAACTAAAAGCGCAGCTCTTGCAGCGGTACCGAACGAAACGGGAGCTGTTAGCCAACATAAGAAGGGGCGCTGGAGGAGACTTGGAAGCCTTCGCAGACAGGGTGCGAAAAATCAACAGCCAGACGTATGACGTGGCCGGGCCCGCGGAGCATGCCGCCGCGACGCGCTATGAGGCAGATCAGCGCGCCCTTGACGCCTTCCTTAATGGTCTCTCAGGGGAAGTGGGCAGACAGTGCCGGCTGACGTCGCCTCAAAATTTTGACGAGGCGGTCGAGGCCGCCATTAGGATCGAGGAGGTGGAGAGGCGCCCCTTGAGAGAGGAGCCTGCGAGCCGCCATGTCTTCCGGGCTCCAAGGGAAGGTAAATGCTTTAACTGTGGCGAGATGGGGCACATGGCGAGGGAGTGCCGAAATCGGAGGCGCTGCTTCAACTGTGGAGGTGAGGGCCACATCGCCCGGGAATGCAGACGGAGGCAGCAGACTACGGAGTTAAACGACGGCGGGGCCGGCAACGCCGCCAATTCCGGCCCCTACTAGATGTCTTCCTTCCGAGGGTGGAGAAAAGAGGCGGACCTATGGATTTGGTGGCGGTGGTGAGCATCGGGGGAAGAAGGGCCAGGTTCCTGTGTGACACCGGCGCTCAGGTATCCCTCGTGTGCAGTGATGTGTGTGGGAATGAGGGTATTAAACGGTCCCCTTATCGCGTGAGGGGCATTACTGGTGATGTGGTGAAAAGTTTTGGGGAAAAGGTTATTGAATTTTTTGTAAACGGTGTTCAATATAAGTGTTGCATGCAAGTTGTGAGTGAACTAGGGGATTACGAGGGGATATTAGGTTTAGATTTCCTAGAAAAGTTAGGTTGCTGTATAAACATTAAACAGGGAACACTCTCCGTAGGGAATGAGACCTGGGGTTTGAGGGGCAACCACGGGGAACAAGCGAATGTAGGAATAATGAAAGAAATCCGAAAGCGGAGTGACACGGGGTTTTTAATCCGGTCAATAGAGACAGAAATATTGCCGGGTAGATGTGAAAAACTAATTAGTGTCAATGTACCTGACCTACAAATCCCTATCGGCGCTGATATCCTTATCGAACCAAACTTTGAGGATCTGGAGGGCTGTGTAGTGGCTAGAAGCATGTCAAGAGTGAATGAAAACCGTGAAGTAATTGTTCAAGTAGCTAACTTCAACGAAGGAGAGGTAACGCTAAGGAAGGGAACGATTTTAGCTTCCGCTACACAATGGGAAGATAGAGGGGCGGAAGAGGAAGCTGATTGGGGTCCGCGAGTGCATGCGGTGCGGCGTTGCGAGGGCGAAGTCTGTTTTGCGGATAAACTTGTGCATTTAAACTGCGGGGAACGTGACGCTCTATTGCCAATTCTTGAGGAATATAAGGATCTGTTTGCCGGTAAGGGTCTTCCACCGCCGACAAAATTGGTGACACATCATATTCCAACGTCTAGCGAAAGGCCAATCTATAGGAAGGCATACCGCACGCCATTCCACCAGAAGGAAATAGTCGATAGGCTAGTGAGGGAGCAGTTAGAGGCGGGTGTCATAGTGCCTAGTACCAGCCCCTGGGCCGCCCCAATTGTTGTTGTCCCTAAGAAATCGACTGATGGGAAAGATTCGTATAGGTTTTGCGTAGATTACAGGGCATTAAACGCCATTACGACTCCTGATGTTTATCCCCTGCCGAATATAGTCGAGACCTTGGACTATTTAGGGAATTGCCGATACTTTACTACGATGGACTTAACAAGCGGTTACCATCAAATTCCCATGGACGGAGAGTCACAACCAAAAACGGCATTTAATACGGAGAGCGGGCATTGGGAATATACGCGAATGCCGTTTGGGCTACGCAATGCCCCCGCCAGTTTCCAGCGGCTTATGGACAGCGTTCTGCGCGGGCTGAAACCGGCGCATTGTCTCGTCTATTTAGATGACGTGGTAGTGTTTAGCTCCACAATTGAAGAACATGCAGAACGACTGAGGGGCGTTTTGGAGAGACTGAGAATCGCAGGTTTGACTCTGAAATTTGATAAATGCCACTTTGCCCACGACAAGGTGAATTACTTGGGTCATGTGATAACGAAGGACGGAGTTTTTCCCGATCCATCGAAGCTTTCGGCAGTAAATGAATATCCCACGCCCAGTTGCACGAAGGAACTACAGTCCTTCCTAGGTTTAGCCAATTACTACCGGAGGTTCGTGAAGGACTATGCCAGTATAGCAAAGCCCCTGACGAGACTGCTGAAAAAGGGGGCAACTTTTAGCTGGTCAGACGATTGCGAAGTGGCGATGAGGGAGCTTAAGTCAGCGCTTACTAAAAGCCCTATTCTAGTGTACCCAGATTTCAGAAAAACTTTCATCCTTTCTACGGATGCCTCAAATTATGCCTTAGGCGCGGTTCTATCGCAGGAGATAAACGGAGAAGAGCATCCCGTCGCTTATGCCTCTAGACAATTGAACAGCGCCGAAACAAATTACTCAGCCACGGAGAAGGAACTCCTTGGGGCCGTATGGGCTACGGGACATTTCAGATGTTATTTATTTGGTCGAAAATTTAAAATCATTACAGACCACGCGGCCCTCAAATGGCTATTGAGTCTTAAGGATCCTAACAGCCGCTTGGTAAGGTGGACGTTGAAATTGAGCGAGTTCGACTATGAAATTATACACAAACCAGGGAAGCTTCATTCAAACGCCGACGCACTCAGTCGGAAGGTACGAACGGTTGAACGAGGGCTATGTGACGAAATAATTGACTATCAGAACGACGACGCCGAATGCAAACGGTTGCGAACGCAGATAGGATTCTTTGTGAAAGGGGGCGTTCTCTATAAGAAAACCAAAGATGGTGAGAAAATAGTGGCCCCCGAGAAATTGAGGAAAGATATAATTAAAAACTTCCATGATCATCCATTGTCGGGGCATCTAGGGATCCGGCCTACACTCGAGAGAGTGCGGGCATCATATTGGTGGCGAAATTTAGCGAAGGACATTAAAGAAGCTCTTAGAGACTGCGTCGCATGCCACCGTCGAAGCCCTTACGGGAGAACAAGGGCACCCATTCAGGAATTACCCTCTTCCGATAGACCATTCGATTTCGTTTCTTTGGACACCGTCGGGCCCCTTCCATGTAGTGAGTATGGTAACAAATACATTCTATCTATTATTGATAATTTTTCCCGTTACCTAGAAATGATTCCTTTACCGGACCAAAAGGCGGAGACGATCGCCTCGGCATTCGTGAGAAGGTGGATTCTAAGGTTTGGGGTACCGGTCAAGGTTCTCACGGATCAGGGTGCAAACTATATGTCCGATTTCTTTAAAAAGGTGTGCGAACTAATGAAAATTTCCAGACTTCGCTCTTCTCCTTACCATCCAGAATCGAACGGGAAAGTGGAGAGGGTACATAGAACAATTGCTGGTATACTTAGCCACTACGTTAACGACAAAAACTCGGACTGGGATACGTGGGTCCCGTACGCTGTCCTCTGCTACAATACAAAAATTCATCGCAGTACAGGCTTCTCGCCTCATGAAATCGTTTTCGGGCACGTCATGCGATCTCCCTTCGAGTACTTTGAACCGACATTGGGACAGTTTGACAATAAGTATCTTCAGGGATTGAAAGAGAAATTGGAGACATTACGGAGTAGATGTAAGATCAATGACGCGCGCGCTCGCCGAGAGAGGGCGGCGGTTTTTAACAGGGGGACGAAGGACGTGGCGTATGAGTGTGGTCAATACGTCTACCTGAGTGACCCGTGCACGAAGACAGGCGGAGCGAAAAAATTCCATTACCCGTGGAAAGGGCCCTACCTAGTGACGGAAGTGATTCCCCCGTGCAACGTGCGAATTCAACTCCCCTACAGATCTCTTTTGGTGCACAAAAATCGCTTAAAGTTGCATTTAGGTAATTTGCCAACTCTAGGTTTTCCCCCGTGTGGAGAACGTCGTCGAGGAAGACCACAGAAACACCCCCCCACCAAATCAGCGGAAATTGTGCGTGGCCCAGCAAGCCCAATAGGAGACACTCCCTTTTCCCATATTCCCCCTCGCCCTGGTGTCATGTCCCCCCGATCCCATATATTGGCCGAGTCGGAGGACGAAGAACGGTGGGAGGAAATGAGTCAGGTGTCGACATCGTCATCGGAGGGCGGAGAGAGGCAGGAAGCGGCGATCCAAGAGCCCGGATCGCCAATAGCCGAGAGAGAACGAGCAGAAGAGGCCTCTACGCCGGAGAGCACGGAGGAGCAGAGATACCCGTCGACGACCGAGTCGCAAGCAGCTGCCCGGCAAAGGAGCCCTTATCTCCTGAGGCCCCGACCTACCCCTACGCCTCCAGAGCCGTTGGGTGTACGAGAGGGCACTCCCCGTAGAACCCCAGCGAGCTGCCTACCCAGCGAGAGCAGTACTCTAAGAGAGTACGCACATTCCAGTGAAGGCCGTGAAGAAGACGATAGTGCCCTTGCTTCTCCCATTTCCACACCCCGTACGCCAGCACATACCGCGGAAGGCCGCGGAGACAGCAGGAGTAACGACGCAGATGACAACATCCTTATCTCTCCAACCCATCCCGCCCGCTCTCCCTATCTTTTGAGGTCGCAAACCGGACCGTCCTCAGAAGGGAAGACGTAAGTGTTAGTGCTTCGGCAGAGAGAATTGTAAGAGAAGAGAAAGCGTAGAGTTCGCATTAGAGCGTAGAGAGAAGAGAAAGAGTAGAGCTGTTTGTTGATATCGTGTGTTGTTATCGTGTGTTTGTTAAGTGGGGCCGCTGTGTACTTTTTTGAACAGCTGGCCGAGAAAGTCATTTAAGATTTGTGAGTAAATTATGTCTTTTCGTGGAACGAACAGTTTTTTTTATAGTATGTTACGGAATTTTGAGTTTTCAGTATAATCTACTGGTTGTAATTTTTATGGAGCTGAGCATGTTAAAAAGTGAAAAACTCTGGTTATGAGATGAATTCTAATTAGTGGGAGAGAATCAGGATATTTTTATGCTTCTGATTATGTTTGGGTAGAATTTCAATGAATGAACATTAACGAATGGATGCATTTGCAATGCAGTGTTTGTCAATTTTACGTATAAAACCTTATTTCTCTTTCTCTCTTTGTATTTGCTATTTTAGTGTTTTGCTGGAGGATTTTGTTTTGACTAATTAGTGCCTTGGGGACATATAATGTATTTAGCCTCTGTGTCATCACCGAGTCCACCCATTCCAAGGCTCCTTGTATTTTATTCTTTGTGTTCTCCATTTCCATGTACGGATTTTCCACAGGATTCAATGGGTGAAGCAGACGAGGCCTATAATCAATTAGATTAAAGGCAGTTTGAGGGGAAAGTGATGTAAGAGACAGAAACAGCAGAGTCACTTCCGTTCCCACCCTTTTCACGCCTCAACCCATCACCTACACTCTCTTTCATATTCCTTCCCAAGTTTCTGCCTTTGCGAAGGGTCGGATCGCTTTACCTCCGCGTATCCAGTGGCTGCTCCAACCTCCCGTGGGAAACTGCAGAGCTTGGTGAAAGAAACACGATGGCTGAGGAGGGAGAAGGAGGAGGAGGGGAGGTCAACGAAGGCGGGCTGTGGAGACGCGGTCGTGAGTAGTCGGACGCGTGGTGGCGTAATGTAAATAAAATGTAAATACTACAATAAAATCATCTCTCCGTAGTGTATGAGTTTCCTTTCAAAAATCCCTGCCAATTGATCGGCGGCACCCCTTAGAGCATCGGGGGTCTTACAAACTATTATTTTAACGAAAATTTTCACAAAACCAACTGAATAAGAACAAAACGTACTTTAGAAATTCAGAAAACCCGAGAAATTATCCTGACGCAAAGGTTTTTTCTAATAATTACGATTCAATAATGTTGCGTTTACGCAACGCTGGGGATTAATGGGTTAATAAATTAGCATGCAAATTACAAAGAGAAAAATGCTATCCTTTCACACTCACCTTTCTCACAGGCTAAATGGGCAAGCAAGGCAATTGTCTGAATTGTTTTCCCCAATCCCATTTCATCTGCCAAAATTCCATTCAATTTTCGATCATTCATGGTTACCAGCCAATCCAGACCAATATGCTGATACTCTCTGAGAGTATGCTTGAGAAGAAAAGGAATTTTGGTTTTGACCTACAACAAACAAAAAATTAGGTACTAATGAAAGAAACTCCTACAGGAAATCAGTCAGTGGAAATTTTTCATACTGAATATGATAATACTTTGAACATTCCACAGATTCAACACACAACACAATTTAACAGCAGTTTCAAAGTCAGAAAGTCACAGTCATGGTTTACAAACTTGTGGACATGAAGTACCAAAACAATGGTCTTAAATACAAAATACCAAAAGGAAGAGAAGAAAATGAATTTGAGTGGAGTAAAGAGGGTGCAGGGTATTGGTTTCATAACTGTTTTGCAACAACCTTGTAAAAATAAGAGATATTTTAAAAGGAAGCACTGCACTGAGAAGGTTCCTATGATTCTGAATACAAAAATTTTAATTCCCCTAAGCTTAAGCATCACTTTATTTTTTCTCTCAAGCATGTTCTGTAGCCAATTTTTAACACTTCCACTACAGAGAAGTTATAAGTTAAGAAAGAAGAAAAGCCAAACTTTAGTTCACTTGATAACTGTTTTTTAACATTGATAATTGAAAATATTAAATTACTCACATTTGTAGAAGACAAGGTATTCCCCTTGGGCTGAAAAGTTTCTGCCATCGCAGCCACATCAGAAATCTCCTTCCCTGCATCTTCACTGTTTGATACACCCTGTAAAGGGTGAGAATAAATAGAATCATGCTATCAAAACTCCTCTGAAAAATTATATCATATGCAGTGCTAAATAAGACTCAATATATTCAGTATATAATAAGATATCTATAATATACATTCAATGCAATTAGGGTGCCTTCAGGGTTTGGCATTGCGTTGACGCCGTGGTTCACGAGCCAATCAGAACCTGTCTTTCAGAATTGATGACGTCATGTCGCCAGCTCACTGCGCCGTCACAGAAAAATCTGATCGTGTTATATTTTCTCTGCATCAAGGCAGCAGTACGCCGGCAATTTCGAATTGGCATTGGTTTATGGGAAGTTTAGGTATACAAAAACGCAATGCTAGCTCTAATGCGTTTGACAAATGCTACTGATTTCATTATTTAATATTATTTTGAAGTGTAAAGCACAGATATTTCATATATTTCCGAAACATAAGACAAATGTTAACCTTAGATCAGGCTACAATCACTGAGGTGCATAGATAAGCGAAACACACACCCGTCAATGGTATCACAAACTTAATACAGCATGAGAGCTCCTTGCTGGTGAATGGGGTAGTTTAAATTCATGATTTCCATGATAGCCCTCATGATTTCCTCAGTTCAAGCTATTTGGATAACATAGCTGGGACAAACTGTTAGAACAACAGCACTGTTGTATTTATGATACTGTTATCATAAATAAATGTTCCTGATAACTTTTCACGTTGCTCCTGTTTACTGAGTGTATGTAATTTGTTATTTTTTGTATATTGCGAGTTAGGAAATGAAACTTAAGGTCATAATAATGCATAGGCTAGAGCCATCACTACATACATGATTATCGACTTTATGGTCGCCATATTAACTTCCAATGCTATTTATAGTTAAGAAGAATATTTTTAAAAGACATTGCGTAAAAATGCACAAAACAACATGCATTGTGCGTTTGGCTCGAAATCATAAGATGATGAGCTCCCGGGCCGATTTTTAGGAACCGATGCATATTGCCTTTCATTTGTTTATGCAACGCAGAGCTGTGAAGGAACCCTAAGACTCAATACTCAGCAGCCACCTATGCCATGAAACTACCCTGAATAAAACAAAAATAAGAGAAATGAAAATTTTCTATGCAAATATCAGCATACAAATTAAACTGTGACCTTGAAATGACAAAAAAGTTTATTCGTAACCCTCTGAAAACACATTCCTAAGATTATGTATGATTATTCAGGGATGATTTAAATAATCCATAAAGCCAAATGAAAAGGTATATCAAGAAATGTACAAAAATACATTGCATCAACAAAATTCAAATAAATAAGCACCTTAGGACCTTCTGAGGAGGTTATACTATTTTAAAACACAAATTTGATTTAGCATGTCCAACAAAAAAAACTTAAACACCATCAGGCAAATACCACACGTCTCATTATTTGGACCGTAAAAGAAAGGAAGGCAAACATTTGAAGCCACTCAAAAATATAATGTCATCACACAGTGACATACAAACATTGCAAGTATAACCCTGACGCTAATGAGAAACCTTCACTAAACATACCCCTTTCTCTGTTCCACCGGCAGCATCATCCAGCAGTGACTTGAGACCAACCTCCTCCTCATCTCCCTCATTGTCTTCGTCAATTTCCTCCTCGCTGCAGCTCTCCTCCGACTCATCACTCCCATCCCCTTCCTCCTCCTCCTGATCCTCCATCTCATCCTCACCTGGAAACAAAAACACCAGCATTCAAAAGGATCGTCGAACACCTCAAATTGTCCTCCTCCTCCTCATCAAAAGTGCACATCAGAACAATGCATTTCTTCACTGCACACACAAATTGGTGTGCATCAAAATCTACTATCAAACTCATCATGAGAGATAGCATTTTCATGTTGGCAAGATGAAGTTCCAAAATTCATTCCGAAATCATGAAATTTGCAGTTATGCTCCGATATACAGTCAAACCTCTTTATAACGAAACTCTAGGGACCAAGAAAAAATTTTGTTGTATAGAGGTTTTTGTTATACAGAGGTTTCCCTTAAACAGAAGTTATTACCCATTTTAATGTACTAAAAAGCTCTTTAGAAAATAAGGGACAGGTATCTATTTATGAATTCACTTGAATAAGATATGTTACCCACATAAATATGGTAAATTTTGTCAACTTTACTTTAAAAATGTAAAACTTTGATTTGGCCTCATTGGAATAGCAAGAACTTAAAGCCAATCACTAATTGAACTCAATCAAACAATGACTTGATAGGAGCACATTTAGGGACATGTGTAATTGATATTTTAATTATTTATGGCATTAACTAATAACTTTCTTTATTTCACTCACACTCCTGGTAACTGCCAGTTATGAGCATTATAAAATATTTAAGATAATAGCACAATATGTGGGCATTCCATGAAATATATGGAACTTGTAAAACTAAAGAAAGCTTTAAAACAAGTAAATTAAATGCTCTTTGGCAGACATAAACCTGTGCAAACAAAAGGATAGTAATTAACAAACAGCAAATTGACTTTTTGCTTATAAATAATAACATATCCCACTATCAACATAAATAGAACTTAATAGAATTAATATGGTTGATGCTCTCAAAATTAAAATAAAACTTATTTAAAGAAATCTGGTGACTTTTTCTGGATGGTTCGATTTCCTTCCAAGGACCATCTCACACAAAGATGCCGCAGTTGATCGAGAGAAACTAAGAGCTCAAAAGGTATATCTCCCAGAGAAAAAAATATCTGCAGGGCTTCAATGTATGCAAGGGCATCATTTGTAGTAATGTCTCTCTCAGGGTTACCTTCATCCTCATCACTCTCAGATGAATCATTTTCCATAACTTCCTGAAAAATATCCTCATTTGTTACTTCAGGGAAAACTGGCACGTCCCCATCAGCAGATACAAAATCATCTGCACTCACAACAGTTTGCACTCGTGCTCTTAAATTATATCCTGGATATAAACAGTTACTTATACCACTTATTTTATAAGAGCGCGACCCGGGTTTCAATGAGTAATCATCATCATCAGGCGCTAATTATAATTTGTTTATCTTGTTCATTATAATTAGCGCCTGATGATGATGATTACTCATTGAAACCCGGGTCGTGCTCTTATAAAATAAGTGGTATAAGTAACTGTTTATATCCAGGAAATAATGGAATACCACATAGTTAACCAAGAGTTAGTCAATTTTGTTCTTAAATTATACTCCTCCCAGACTGCATCAATGCCAATGTAATTACTGCTTATACTGGGACCTGATTCAGTTTCTCCTTCTTTATTGAAGTCAAAGCCTGCCTTTCTCCAACAGTTACTTATTGTTTGTGGAGTCACACTCCACCAGCCACCAGTAGCCATTTCAATCCCTTGTTTTAAGTTCATAAAATAAGGGTTGTCCATTTCCCTCTCAATACTAATTACAATTCGATGCAGCATCCTTGATCTGTAATTCGACTTTAAAGATCTAATAATACCCAAAGGTTGCAGGCAGGAAATGCAGTTCGGAGGGAAGAAATACAACTTCACATTTCTAAGCCTATTTATATCACAAGAGTTTTGAGCTGAACAGTTGTCTAATAAAAGAGCAATCTTTCTCTTCTGTGCTCTAATTTTCATGTCAATTTCTAAATCCCACTGCTGAAATAATTCAGTAGTCATCCATGCTCTTTTATTAGCCCTGTAATCTGCTGGTTAACTTCTAATGTTTTTAATGCAACGCAGCTTTCTCGCCTTTCCTATCACCAGGGGTTGTAGCATCTCAGTCCCATCTGCATTACAGCAGAGAATGGCAGAGATGCGATCTTTTGCGTTTTTCCCACCTTTACATTTATCTGTTTTTACAGCCATTGTCCTCTCAGGTAGCAGCCGATACATTAAAACTGTTTCATCGGCATTGAATATATTTTTCGGGGGAAAACTCACCATAATCTCCTTTAATTTTACACCCTGCCACTGAGCAATGGCCTCTGCCGGTGCAAACATCTCTTCTCCTGATATACCCTTGCACAAAATATAGTGGCGAGCGCAAAACTTTTCAAGCCAGCCTTGTGATGCGCAACATCCGACTTCACCTAAAATCATGGCCATTTGCTTGTCTTTCTGGCAAATTAGAGGCCCGGTGTCAGGGATATTCAAACTTTGTACTTGCAAAAACCATTTAAATGTTGCTTCATCAACCTTGTCGTAAGTTGTGGCCCGTAATCGCTTAATTGCTGTGAAAATGGAAAGCGTCAAAGCAATATTGCGCGTGTATATGTTTAAACTAGAGATGGGTCTAATAGCAGATTTCTCCAACTCGAATATTAAATCATAGCTCGAATATTCGAATATCTCAATTTTTGAATGCCTTGAATACTAGAATTGTGCAAAGCATACCAAACATTCATTTTCGGATTTTTCCCCCGATCATTTTCGGTTCCCCACGTCGAATGATATCTATTCACCACTCTTTTCCGCGAGTTTGATGTAGTTCGTCAACTTGCCTAAAACGGTGCTGCATGCACTAATCAACTAGAGTCCTCTACGTTGTTTCCGAGTCAACTACCAAAAACGTGCATGCGTCAGTGTATGGTGCGAAATTCAAAGTATTCGAGATCGTACTTATAGCATAATTATTCAAGATCTCAAATACTTTCAATTATTCAAGGTATTTGAGTATTTGCGGATACTATTCGCACATCTCTACAATAAACAAAAAGTACTCCAGCAATAAATTTTGGCAATACTCCTGCAATTCTAAAACAAATATGAAGAGACAATAAAATAAGAATATAACTCACTATCATCGTCACTGGATGATTCATCCTTGCTCCCAGCAGACAGGTCTCCTCCATGCTTCTCATCAGGCACAGCAGAGTATTTTCTCATTAACTCCTCTATAGACATTTCATTCTCTGCCTGCCAAGTCAAAAGGAATAACAGCTTTAATAACAGCAAATGACATCTGCAAAATGTAAATACATCAATCACAAACAATAACAACCAAAGGAAATGTTAAAGGCTAGGGATAACAATGACAATATTTTGATTACCCAACAATGGTTGAATTTTACATGATACAGAAGGTCCCCGACCTTGGCACACCTTGCATTCCTGAAAACATGTACGAAAGTCGAACCATTGAGTTCCATACTACAGTCCAGCCGGCAAGAGTTGTCCAATGGAAGTTAAAAAGGAGGGAAAGAGAACCTTGTGCCAGCACGGTTTGCAGCCAATCGCTGTGCCCTAAACGCACCTCACACCCTTGCCTAGTCATACGACGTTGTCACATGCAGATGAAGTACTGAAACAAGCCTGAGCCACCAAAGCAAGCCCTTTCTTGGAATCACCAAAATAAAGAATTCTTACTTTGGGTCCTTAACGTTCTTCGCCCCTTCTGGCTCCTATCTTCATGGAACCCTTTATTTACATGTGAGGTGGGCGTTTCCCTTTCTTACCCGGCAACCTTGCCCCCTACCCCAAACTAGACCCTTCTAAAAGTCATCAGACAACTCTCGGCGGCCGGACTGTAATTAGGGGTTACGATCCAGAAGAGCAAAATATACGTACTAAAACCTTATTTTTTACATGGATTTGATTTTCATTAACTAATATTTAATAGTATGTGAATAAAATTCCTCACATTATGTAATTTTTTTGAAAATACGCAGAAAATGTGAATAAAAGTTTAAAAAAAAACAAGAACTCCGTTGGGTACAGAGTGAAACTTCTTCTTGGAATTGAAGTTGACGTTCCACTGATTATATGCACTATTTCCCTTTTTTGGGGATTTACCCAAAGTTCCCTAAATGGAAGTACTTTCGCGAACAAACCAACCTGGGTCTTAATAAGGAGTTGACAATAGGTTTCATGGAAATTGTTTGCTCCACCCCTGGTACCATGATTCACCATAACGAGAGTTTATTTGGGCACAGTAAGGTATCTTTTTACAGAGTTTCCACAGTATCTGCATGATTAAAACTAATACAATTTGACTTGGTAAAGCCAATATCCTGTAATAGTCAATGTCCTAGCTTTGGTAGTTTTTCCACACCTGTAACAATCTTAAGTAATCATTTACCTTCAAATCATCCAGTTCCTGCTGGTGATCTATATGTCCTTCTTCTTCCTCTTCTTTTTGAATTGTTTCCTCATCATCTGACTCCTCTTTATCTGATGCCTTGAATTCTTCATCACCACCCTTGTTGGAACCATCATCTTCCATTTCACCACCCTGCACCGAGAAATGATACATCATAAAACATGAACACTATCAATGAGATGGGTAACTGATGAAAAGACTTAAACATACTTCATTCCCTTCCATTTCCACATCTTTAACTGGGGAATCTCTGTTTTCCAGGTAGTCAGGAGGCAGTTCCTTCAGCAGGTCTTCCAGAGGAATCTCGCTCTCCCTCTTAAGCATTTCTATTTCCTCATCCCGCCCTTGCGTTCCTGTGTCCTCTTCTTCTTTTGCTATCGTCTGCTCATCATCAGTCGAGCTCTGCGTAGGCTCAAATTCATCTATCACAATAAATAAAAAATAATTATACTGGAGGATGAGAAATTAAAGCTAATTCACATTTGACCCTTCAGCTGTGGAAGTAAGATTACAATTCACTGGGTGGGAAATACTCAAGAGGAAGCTAGACCTTTATGGGGGATAGAGGAGGTAGAAGAACATTGTAATCCACACCCAGCCCTACGATCCAAGTTAGGAGAGGACCACCTATGCCACCTATACCACCACAACCGGCAGGATCTTCAAATCACTGCTGTACCAAAATATATCTTACCATAGAGTTTCCCAGAGTTTATTTTGTCAAAATCGTCTCCCTCCGTTCAATTCACTGAACATTTTCTAGAGAGGGTTTAAATTTATAAAAACCGTATTTTTTCCAAATTTTCTCCTTCCTTTGACATCAAATACCAAGGCAATCCAATAATACCAACCTACTTTAATAAAGACTACCAGATAGAATGTTAACAGGTTGAAAGGTTTGTAGGTCAAAGAGTAAAGGAATGCAGTCACTAGAAAGTAAAGGAAGGATTAGTCTAAGCCAGGGGTCTCCAATTTACTAGGCCACGAGGCCAAGTTCCGAATCGCCCCATGGGCTGGATAGCAAATTTGCCAATGACTGAAGTATTCGATACCAACGTCTACTGAATAATCTGGTGGCGTATTTCTTATTTATGAACAGTTGAAGGTGACTTTGATGTGCAGTACAGCGCTGCAATGCTCCTAGCGGCATCTCACAGAGTTAAACAAGCGAGAATCACGCGGTACTTCAAACGAGTGCGCGGACCGGATGAAAGCCTTCCGCGGGCTGGATCCAGCCCATGGGCCATATTTTGGAGACCCCTGGCCTAGGCAAATACGGAGAGGTTGCCAATTGTCACTCTCGAGACAGACAAGCATTTGGGCCACAAAGACAAGGAGAGCTTGAGAGCGCAAGTAAAGAGAGAAAGTTGGATGTAGGATTTTCCTGGAGTTGTGCTCAGGGATGTGTTGATGTAAGTTGCCAGCAGCTGAGGGGTGAATGAAACTCAAGAAATCCAAGACTCACCATCTGAGGGACCACTGGCTCCTCTCCTGGCAGGGGATGAAATGCGCGATGAATTGAGGGAAGGGGTGTTTCCTTCGACAGATGGCGCAGTTGTGCTTCCCCCCTTGCCCATGCTCTCAGCCAGCCATGATGAATACTTCTCCGTTTGGTCCACAATAAAGCTCAAGTGTTGATCCAGGGCTTGCTTTCTCTTCTCCTCCAGCCGCATCTGCTGCTTGTACTCCACCAGCTAAACAAGGCTCTCTAATTAAATCGCCAATTTTTGAACCATATGTATTTACAAGACGGTAGCCAAGCTTCAATAAGTAACTTAAAACTTGGACGGTTAAACAGAGCACAATACTCAAAGAAAGGAAGTACCAAAACTAGCCATACCTTTTCTACATTATTCCAAAAGTTCTTCACTCCTTTGGAGAGCACCGATGCTACCCTCTTGAGCTGCAATTTTCTCGTCTTCTCAGCATTTTGAAGCTGAATAGCTTTGTCTTGAAAATATTTCTGCACCATTTTGGAACACTGCAAAAAGTAAAATGCAATATAAGGCTCATTTAACTATTTCACAGAAAGGCAATAAAAACAAATTATAAAATTACCATGATCCCATAAGGTAAAATGCGATCTCAATCAATAAAGTGATTTTCTGGATTTAATAGCACAGCCACGAAGAAAAATAATTAACGACCTGCATGTGGGAAAAAGCTGAATACATCCAGAAAAAGATAGGTCTACTTGGAGGTCAGCTATGAGGCATGACTAAACGAACATTTTTTTTCATGTTACGAGATTGAGTGTTAAACGAAAGATTGTTCCTAAAGAACTATAACTGATGCTCAGGAGAACTGAAGTGAAAACTTTTTCACTTCAGTACTCCTTCCATTGGATATGAAGCTCTTTGAAGCTTCATTTTTCAAATGAGGACTTTACATACTCACTTGAATGCCACTGAGCAATGCATCGAACTTTGTAATTAAGTTGTTTTAAAGATCACCAGCAATGGAACTGAGGATAGCAATTTCATCACAACAATAATTCTCATCATCATTTCTTTCACCATAGATAAATCCCTTTCGTCTGGACCATGACTTTACTTCATAATAACAAAAACATTGTAATAATCCTGTTTGTAATAAAGAGTGTGCATGTGCAAGATTATCAGAAATACCCACTTAATTAACCGCCAGGAACTCATACATCGACACCACATGAAAGCTAACAATTCAGTCTTACTCAGTCCAGTATAGGCCTTTCAGTATTTCTAAAAAGCACCATGATTTTTAAAACTGAATTTGTTCATACTCCCAATAAAACCTTGAATGCATCTTCATGCACTGGGCCAATTTGCAAGTCTAACAGGAAATAGTATTTATAATCAGTCCTCAAGTTTTTCCTTCAACATGAATTTTTGGCAGACCATAAACCTAACAGTTATTTTTTAAACCTAACTTTAGAGGAGGTCAAATTTTAACCAATGGAATGTGGTTATGGTTGATTTCAAAATTCCTACCACCTGTGTACTCAAGAGCTTCCCATGGTTTCCCCCCCATTTTAGGCTTTACGGATTGAAGCACTTTAAACAGCTCTTAGTTGCCCTTCTCTTCTCCATTTCCTTCCACTCTTACATCTCAACATATCCTTTTAACAAACACAAAAAGAGGAATAAGTGCTAAGATCTCCTACCAATGCCAAAATCACTGGCACCCAAAAGTGAATGCATTTTAAAATATGATACAAATGTTACCAAATCCAAAAAATATTTCTTTTTCATTTTACTACGCAGTCAATGCAATAAAATTGCTAAAGTACTTAAGCATACGATAAGCTTACCCTCTTAGCAGCAGCTTTCTTCCACTTCCTTTCTTGTGCAAAGTCAGCAGCCAACCAAGCCATTTCCTCCAATAAATAATCCCAGTGGGCCTTCGAGCGAGGTGGCTCCTGCACTTTTGGTAGTCGTTTCTCAGACCAGAGGCCATCCCTTTGCAGTTCAGAAATCCTTTGCATAACATAAGCCTCCTAAGAGATTAGAAAATGCCATCATTAAAGAGGATGCATCACCTTATCTTTAGCACCTTATTACCTGTGGATTGCATGTTCTATAATTGTACCACTTCATTTATCATGCCATAATTCTTCACCTTCACGTCTTCAAATAATTAATTTCTAATAATACAAACTAATACAAGGACATAAGGCTCAATTAACTTATTTAATGCATACGAGGGGTATATATATTTTTGGTTCTTTGGTACCACCAGTCCTTGAGCTGGTAACCAAAACTGAACTGTAAAGGAAATGAATTGGATCTGCTTGTGTGTACTACTTCTGAGTTTACTCTTTTCAATAGAATGAGAAACCTGAATTCACAAAATTTTGGAACAAGAGCATATTTCTCCATATTTTTGACGTAATCCAATGAATAGAGATAAAGCATAATTTAATCAAGTTACTTTTCACAAATACCACATGAAAATTATTAATATCTTGAAATATGATGAAAATGAGGTAATGCATAGCAAAAGAGACACTTGATTCAAGAACCAGACACAAGAACAGTGTACGAGAACACAAGCCAGGAACTGAATCAAAATCAGAACTGATAAAAAAAAAGTAGAACAGCACTCCCTTAATGCATACCAATAAGGAAAACAACACAAGGTTATAAATAGGAAGCAGACGCATGTAAACAATTACAAGAATACTTGAATTCATGCAAACCAATCAATTGGAAATGAAACTTACGATACTATAAATACAATGCGTTATCAGAAAATAATGGGAATTTTATAATTTAGCAGGTTTGGAGAGCCTGATTGTCATTTTTTTTTAAGTTTGTTGATATACATGCCCCAGAAGTATGATAAAATTTTCAGCTTTATTAATTGCTTACAATGTCTGAGGCAGCCACTAAGGTTAAGAATGCTTTCATGAGTTTGACAATTTTCTTTTGTTAAAAGAAATGGTTCAAAGAATGATTGCAAAGAAATGAATGATCAACAAACAATGTGAAATCAAGTGTGTGAAATGTTAACAGGGTTCCCACTCAAACTAAATTATAAAATTCAGGGTTTTCTCCAGGTTTTCACAGTCTACATGCCGCCAAATTCACGGTTTGTAGATAAACCATCTTATGTAGAAATATTATACATCTATATCTCGTGCAATCATAGGCTGCACATTAACTAAAAAGTTATCAAACGCGACAGATGCCATGAATGCAAACACGGCAATGAAATCGCCATCTCCCCTGATGTCACATTCACATATCGTTTGCAAAATTCAGCTCCGACTAAAGGTTGCGAGTGGAAAAATGGAGGGACCAGGGTGCCAGGGAAACTAAGAAGTCTCTGAATTTTCGCCAGGGTTAATGAACACTTTCATTACCAGTCTTATTACTTTGGTACAGGCTTAAGGTCAATGTGTTATCATGGCACACAGACCCTTAATTGTGCTTAGAATATACTTTTGCAGATAAATGAGTAAACAGTGTTGTGACTGACCGTGAAATATGATCAACAAACCGATTTTTCTTTTGATCTGTCAATCGTACATCTAAAATCAAGTTTGAAAGATTTTTCAAGGTTATCTGATGAAATTCAGTTTTTTCCAGGTTATTTCACGGCAGATAAAAATCATGGGTTATTCACGGTTTTAAGGTTTTCCCGGTTGAGTGGAAGCCCTGGTTAACAAAGGCCTATGGTGAGTCAATTATCAGTAAAACAAGAATTTTTCATTGATATAATCATTTCCAAGATGGGCATGAAGACACTTAGATGACAAATGCCTTGGATGTCCAAGCTCATAAACAACCGATGAAAATGTGGAAAAATTGAAAGAAATTATTATGAGCATCAAATGTAAAGATTGTAAAATGGGGACTATTTTGAAGGTGACAACATTAATGTAGACGAATTAATATTTTTCAAAAAAATAAAATTCACATAATTTTCTGAACATCCTTGTACAAGAAAAGATTAAGAGAGGCATTTACCTGCTTTGCTTTTTCAACTATGGACTCCTGACTCCCAATTGTATTGTCATAAACAGCTGATATGGAATGTTGCCTTGTATGCTGCCGTGACATAGGTACAAGGTGGGAGACCTTGGAAAGTTTTGGTGCAGTGGAGATCAGTCTTTTTTCACCTGGACTAGAGGAAGGGAGGAAAAGAGAAGAGCCATGGGAGCGTGTCTGCTGAGACGCCGCTGGAGAGGGTGCAGCGGGCGCACAGCCAGACGAGGAGACCGCCTCCGAGCCAGCTGCGATGCCACCTGTAATTGGGGCATAAGTGGGATTCAAGAATTGTAATATACAACACACACCACATGCAGGGAAGGGCTCTCCAGACTTATAATCACACAAAACAGGAGGTGGAATCATTTGGGGTGACCATATCATCACACAAAAATTACTTTGAGCAGTCAAATACATAAAAAATGAAATGGAAAAGATGAAATAGGTACACAGAAAAAAGAAAATTATGGCAAGGTAGAATTCACAACAGATATTTAAATACCATAACAAACTTAAGTTATCATTGTAGAGACTCCTGAACCTCCAAAAAAAACCAGACAACATTCCAGATAAGCAAGCAAATAGTCATTTGGATTCCCTATCAACTAAAAGCAAAAAAATAACATTTTCAGCTAGTCAAATTCTTTTCAAATTTGGCATATTTAGTTACCCTTGTCAATAAAAAAAATTCTGCATGCAGAAGAAAACTACATTTGATGAGAAACTAATATAAAATCGAAGTTGGGAAATATAGTGAAATTTCAGCATACCTAGCTATAGTCTAAGGAGCATAACTCTATTTCTACAGTAAATGCATAATTCAAACATAATTGAAACACGATTATAAAGGGCTTCAAATTGATGGATAACATGGGCTGATCACATGAATTTTCAAATCAAAGGTTACAGACTATATTTAGTGATTCATCTACAGGAAGAAATGCTCAAATGTCACAGCACGTTGAATCTTTGGAGTCTATAAAATTGTCCATAACTTTTATAAACCCCTGCATGATTGGTATCGCTTCATTGCTAACAAGTACATACCACCAAATATGCTAGATTCAAAAGCAAACAGTGGTTGAGTGGTACGTTAAATTCATATGGGATCACCAGAAATAACTTGTTCCTTCAAAAATTTCATATCATCAATGGAAGACAATGACTATGTATTCCAAAAATCTCAGCATTTTCAAAATTCATGAAAAAAGTTACACAGGCTAAACCCATTTTGTATGAAATAGTCAACATTAAAAAAAAAGGCACGTTGAACTTTGAAAATAATAGCAAATTATTCTGAGATACAGCTAGGAAGGAGACACTGCTCAATAACATAAAAAATTACATACAATGATAAGTGTTGCATCATGCACATATTTTACACAATCAAAATACTGCATTGCAAATGATTACAACAGATGCATAGGACTCAAATCGCAGAAAAGCCACCCTCCCATTACATACTTGCAAAACAAAATTTACACATAGGTTATGAGAAAATCATGAAGCTTGGGAATAAGAAGAAGTCTAAAAAGTCTTCTGCATACAAAATCTTACCATCAGCCCCCCCTACCGGTACTTTTTCCACAACCATCACCCCACAAAGAAAACAAATATAGAATGGAAATTTCCAAATCTATGCAAAAGCATTTAATTGAAATCTCCTCTCACTGAATCATTCTAATGAAAATTCATTAGGATCCAATTTAAATTTTTAAACTCAAGTCAAAGGTAAAAGTGATGCAACAATTATGCCAGAAAAGTACCATTGTCACATAGTGAAATCAAGGCTTGGTACCATATGTTTTAATGGCCCAGACAAATTGAGAGTCATAGATAATGCTAAGCTTGTTCCACTTCTGTACATTAATTCATAGAATACTATTTCAAGTAGTGATGGGTAGGTTCGATTCCTCGATTCTCGACCAAGAATCGGAATCGAAAATGAGTACTTGCCAATGTGAAAAATCGATTCCGATTCCAGTGGTACTTCAAACCACAAATTTAAATATGACTGCATTTCCAACAGTCATTTGAATTTTTGCGCCGCGTTATCGTAACAACAAAACACATTATCTTCTAGGGATTTGCGAGTACTCGAAAGTTCCTACCTGTGCCCTAAGGGCCGTAAGTACTGAGGGCCCTCAATTGAATTTTTTGGGATCGAAAAAGTGCTATTCCTAGATAAAACTTAAAAGTAAAGTCCTTTAGGATCAATTTTCTGCTTGTTTTACCTATCTCCAAGCGTTTAGGAGATATGGTATGTCATAATGCAATCCACCCCCCACTGCGGTGCCGCTGAGATACGGCCCGCACCAACTACTAGAGACTCCCTCAACAAAGTCTTTGCTCCCACTTGCAGGATGAAGCCTCTGAAGAAATGTGCTTACATCAGAAAGAATTTAATTTCCATGACAATATTTCCAATCCAAGTGATCAATTTATATTCACTCTCTCCAAGAATTTTAGTACATATCAACCAAAATAAAATACATTTTCAGAGTATTTCTAATCTTTCACTGACACCCCATATTTGGCAATTAAAGTGTCTTAGCGCACATAGGGTGTTGTGCTACGATGAAAATTCACACTTGGTAATAAATTTTGAAAGCTCTCTTCCTTCCACATGACTGACTTAAAATCTTGAATTAGTTTCACCCCTCTCTCTGCGCAATCATGATGACCTCGAATAATTGTAAATCGTTCTTTGATATTCATCTCATTCTCACATGGGCACATTAAAGAATGCAATGCATATTTACAATGTATTAAATAGCTTTCTCGACTTAGTAGTGACAAAATTTGATATATATACCTTAGTCATGTCTTTATGTTTATAGAATGGGTCAATTCATTTGAAGTGATCCGAAGAAAAATAAGTTGGTTGCTTGACAATTTTTAATAATTTTAATTTCTTAATATGTATTTACTGCACAAACGGGAAGTTCAAAACAGAGTTTTAAAAAAATTTATCTTTTACACAGTTTACATGTGGCGGCCATTTTTGTTTTGAATCCAGGAGCGTTATTTTCCCCTTTGAAGACGTTTGCAATAAATTGATTATCTCTGGAAGTATTTTGCTGGCTCATAGAGACATACTATTTAAGAATTTGCAGACGTAAAATTATTGTAGAATGATAAAATTCCAATCGATAGAGGGGATGATTTCATAAGTCTGAAATATATTCTTGAGCTGATGAGGAGGCTTGTACATAGCTCCTCTTCCAAGATATTTTGGAATCAACCTCACATACACCAAATTATGATACTAACTTGGGCACCTCTTTTTACAGAATTAATTGTCATTTCTTTTTAAAGCTTAACATCATCAAAAGATGTCATGTACTGATTTTCTGCTACCACAGTAACATGAACTTTAGGCAAAACACATCAGAATGGTAATTAATAACAGGAAACAGCCTTATATGCTTGGATTACACATTCTTCATTTATCAAATGCACAATGAGTAGACGATGACATACATATATCTGGAATCTTCCAAGAATACATTTCAGTACAACATTAACCACCTTATGGTCCAGCAAGTGAAAGAAATAAACTTTCAGAATCGCAATATATGGATACACAATCTAGCAACAGTTACTTTATTGCTTTAATACAGCAACTTGTTTTGTTTTCAGAAGGTCATCAATAGCACTAGCTGGATATATTCAAACGATCAATTTATTTCTTCTCCCTTCAAAAATAAAAAAATATAAGCTATAATGATTCCAGGTTGTCAAGCGTATCAGCTCTCCGATGGCAGAGAGTTTGCAGAAAATTCAAGTATTTTTCCTTATCTCAATATAGTACTACAATTTAATTATGGAATGAATATTATTTACTGCACAAGGCAAACGCTTGATGAAATGCAGATAAAAGGCAATTAGTAACTCTACATGAGCTGACTTTGTTAGAATGAGAATGCATTAAATTTAACACCTTGCACCTACCCTGTTTAGCTCCTAAACTTCAAAAATTGGAGTGGACTATAATCAGGGACATACACACAAGGTGTAAGGCAGTATATTCACATTCACCACCAGTAAACAATGCCAATAATGGACAGATTGCTTATCTCAAAATGTTCCACCCCCTTACACACAAAGCAGTGTCTTCAATGCACTCCTTTTCAATGCAGAGCAGTGAACACAAACTTAACCACTAGCACCACAATGCCAATAGGCCGAAAGAAACTCATGCAGCACTGGCAAAGCAATACAAAATCATATGTATAAAAATGTTGCTTACTTAATTAAGAGAATCAAACTCACATCCGTATGAGAGCTCTGCTCTTAGTGGTACAAATACCATACTACTCAATTAAGCAGTTATTACTTAAAATACAAATGCATGCAGCAAATGACATCACACTCATTAATACTGTTCCAAAAAAAATTATCACCATTATCATAGAGCAAATACCTCCAGCTAGGGTAAGCCCTATGCAAAATTCCTATCTAATGACAGGTGTATGAAACTTTTCCAATATTGACTAAAATGTACAGAAGTGATACCTAATAGGATAGATAATAAATCCTCAAATATGAGAGAAAAAATAAATTCAATGAATATCTTTGTCTGATTATTACGAAAACATGCATTCTAGACATATGTAACGTACATAGAGTAAAATAGGCAAGAGAGATAATTGAAAACGGCGTGCAGGCACACAGATTATAGCAGATGGAAGTGGATACCTGTCACCAGAGGGAAAGAGGCAGCACCACTCGTGGTGGTGCTGGTGGTGGGTGTCGAAGTGACTCCACCCGATGGGGGCAAGGTGCCCACAGGTGGGGGGGAGGGGGTGATTGAGGAAGGGGTGGAGGGGGGAGCTCGGGAACCAAACACCATGCCGTGTCTACCGCCCACGGGACGGCCTGGAACCTGACCTAGAGTCAGTGACAATGGTATCAATCAGCAAAAAACAGTACAGCAATGGATTACACCAACATTCCATGATGGCCCAAGAGATGAATATAAGATTTCTATTTCCAGGAGTACAACAGATAAACAGGGAGAGAAGTGTGCTTTCAACCACATAACCCCACAGATCATCAAAAGACAGCATCCAGCAGGTTGGTTTGACTAATCCTTCCACATCCAGTCCTGCTGTGAGTTAATCATTAAACATGAGCAGGGAGGCAAGAGAAAGCATCACATTATTCGCCCAAAGAGTCACCTACTCCACCATTTTATTTCAGTGGGGTTGTTCACTCATTCCCAATTCTTTTCTCATTCAGCCATTCCATTGTAAGATTTTATATAAAAACCACAGAAGTTACTACCCACTTTTTATTAGTCTGTAATATTCTTCATTTCCTCATCCACTTCTGTGGTTCTTATAACTTCTGTGATTTTGATATAAAATCTTACAATGGAATGGCTGAATGAAAAAAGAATTGGGAAAGAGCATAATGTTTGTTCTATTCCTTGCCACATTCATAACCACTACCTGCAAATACATTACCTAACCAGTTCTACTTAATACGAATAAATTGAAATTTAAGAAATATGATAGCATACCCTCTACATCTGATACACTTCAAAAAAAAAAAAAACTATTTTAATGGCATTCAGTTAAGAGAGAAAAAGGAAGTATAAAACGTCACGCACATGTCGCCCCCTATCACAAACTCAAAATTATTAGTTGAATTGTTAAGAGCAAGAAAAATAATACAATAATTAAAAAAAAATATTTTGAACAGATATTACTTTGTTGTCAATCAAAGCTGTCAGATTACAACCTTCCTCCAAAATACACAATAATATTTGAAAACCATCCCAAGAGGCTACCAGAGATCAAAGTTAGTAAACATCATTTTTGCCTACATATATTACAGAGTAGCTGGTACAAATAATGTGGCTGCTCCCTCAACATGCTGACAGCCAAATGGTAAACATGTCAGACCACAATACAGCGATTTTTTTTTCAAAAGGAGGCTGGGTACAGATAAACAAGTCCCTAGCGGCAGTACAATGGAGAACTTGCAAGGTTTTGCTAAAGCCATTTCAACCCACACATCTTATATTTAACCAATATTGTTCCACAAATATACTTATCTTATAACCGAGCAACCCTTATTTATTGAACTACAGTGGAGGAAAGATAGGACAAAGCTTCAAAGAGCTTTCTGTGCACCATTTTGGAGACCTGTATGTGACGTCATATATGCCATTGGGTTCCGATTTCACTGTGCTCGGTATGCATCCTGAGTGGGAGTACCCAGAATTTTTTTAGCCGCCTACAGCTCTTCCTGTGGTTTTGCTTTGTCGTTAATCTCATTTTCATTTAATAAAATATTCAAGAGGATTGTCAAGTAGGAAATTAATATCAGTAATCAGTTATTATAGTTAATGTTATTACCGGCTTATTTATCCACATGGATGAGCGATACGTTCCTGCTGAGTCAGATTATTTGCCTGCAGTTGACCCTCTTGTGATATGATAGTGTAATCAAGCTTAATGAGCTGCAACGAGTAATGTCGGCTGAAATTCGAAATATCTAACGATCATCCTTACAAATTTCAGTTACTTACGAGATAGAGAAGTATACAGTAAAACTTTGATTTTACGCAGTTGGAGGGACCGAAATATGGGCACTGTGTAAAATCAAAGTGGGTAAAATCAAGAGTTGGTATTGAGGAGGAGTATAGTTTTCAGGATAACACTAGCTCATTATTGCTCGGAAAATGAAGCCTAATAATCTTATTTACTCAAAAGCAACACCACAGATGACGTGTTACCTTAAGAGAAACAACTTTGCATTCCTGAACAGTGTTTCCCATGGTTGAACAAAATGGTTGAAATGCCAGCATTTCTGGCACTAAGATTACTTCTGTTACCCAGGAGAAATTTCGGAATGGTGATACTAAATGGTCGCAGAGAAGCTAATTTTCCAAAATATTCTCATTAGAAGCAGTTTTCAGGATATCCGTTTAACCACCAGCAGACACAAAGATTGGAGATTGAAGAAATGAGATACCTGAGGATAGTCATCCAAGTTAACCCCATTAACAGGGTGCAAAATTTTGCTAATACATCACTAAGGCTTTACACCCTGTGGGCCTGGGTTCAAGTCCTGGCAGTAGCAGAGACTTATCAGAGATGGCCCTATCCCTACTTGAGCCTAATGTGGAGGGCACTTCCAGTGCACCACTCTGTCCATCAGATGGGAAGTTAAGTCCTGGTCCCTTTTGAGCTTATCATTACAACCTGGCTAATGCCAACATAGGGTACCTATCCCCCCAGCCCTTACTTCATGGCGCTAATGACCCCAGTTGTTCGTTACCTCCAAATAGCATACCATAGATAATACGGAGCACACAGGACCCGGGATATTCGGAAATTCAGATTTTTCCGGTGCTTAGATCACTTTTTTTAAGTGAGCTATTTAAATGACCACGCAACTGCCGTCATGCCGCCCGTGATGAATAAAAAATGACTAATAGTCCTGAAAAATTTTCCTTCTTTAAAATTTATATGCATTAAAAAAGCATTTCCCCATGAAATTTTAGCATTAGTAGATAGACTCTTCCGGGAATAGCTTCTCTGTCGGCATTCTTCCGCGAATTCAGCGCCGGGACCTTCGACTCACAAGCCGTGTGACTCAGCTTCACGTAATACTTTGCTTCCCCATATCTGATAACAACACCGGACACTTTTTGTATTTCGATTTAATGGTACTAAGCCATTCCTGAGTTTAAAGGGACAGCCTTATCACTCACGTCTTGAATTTGACTTCAATGATTACATGACGATTGACGACGCGAGTTATTCTCCGAGGGCATTAACTCCCGTTCCGTTAAAACGCTTGCCACCTAGCGGAGTTAAGCTAATAGCTATTCAAGTTCCAACCATGTTTAACTTAAACCGTCTGACAATGAGATACAAGTTGAGTCGGTTCTGATTAGCGCGCAGCGCAAGCAATTTTCCCTCGCCTCCATTTGTCCCGCAGATGTGGGGTTAGCCTGGGAATGAGACAATGCAGGCTGCTTTTACCATCGTGTTGAATCACCATCGACTTACGTCCATACTAGAAGTACGACTATCTTTTTTGGATCACCTTGGAAGCCAAAATTTTGGCACGGGAGTATTTTTAATGACTCATTTCGCTGTTATATTTCGCTGGGGCGACGGAAAACATAGCGTTGGAAAAATTCTAGAAAGCCTTGTGTTGGGGATAGATATTCCGTAGCTCATAATTGTGGATATAAACAGCGTCGATCAATAAGTCGAATAATAAACGAAAGGTGATAATGTTAATATATCCAGCGATCATGTCTTAATCAAAAGTAGTTACGCATACACGGCGATTGCCGTGTGTTTTAGGTTTCGATATCCTTCTACGGCGAATTTGAACTAAGAGCGACATTCGCGTTCGTAATGGAGCCATAAATATTACTGAGAGGGCTCACGGGGAAGCAATAATTAGATTCGCGATGTTTTTAGTTTCACGCTCAACAGCGCGATGTCATTTCAACGGTTCCTGTATTCATTTTTGCAACTCATTGAGACGAAATAATAATCTAACTGCATATTGCTCTAGTCGGATTTTCAAAACAAGCCGAAAGACAACTGCGTAAAATCAAGATTAGCGACCTCTTAGGGGCTGGGGTTATGCTGCGCAAAATCGAAAAAATGCGTAAAATCAAGAAAAGATGTAAAATCGAAGTTTCACCATTGCAATTCCCTATGCTTTCCGGCCGGACTTGAGTGCCGCTGCGTAAAAACGAGACTTGATGTAAAATCGAAGTTTTACTGTAAATTGATTTATTTTTTATTTCTACGATTGCATACGAATCCCACAGTTTTACGTCATGTCTTCAATATTCTTTCTCATGGCCTACTGCCAGAGTAAACACAACTTTCCTTTGTCTAATAAATGAAGAAAAACTTTTACCTGTGCAATAAAATTAGTACTTTGACATCTAACAGTAATAACAAAGAGAACTACTCATAACTGACCGCTGCCAAAAATGCACCTTTCTCCACCACCATTACTACGATCTCAAAACAAACAGTCATTTGTTAGCATTTCCTACGAGTCTACTGAAAATTTAGGGACATAAAACTCTATAAATCTGGTCTAAATTAGTTTTGATAGCGTCTCTTCAGTAACCAGAATCGTGTTCATTGGCATATGGGTACATATCCCTTATGCTTCCAGGAGCCCTCGGGGCATGAAAAGAACTAGTACCATTATAATGAGAGATGAGTCGCTCTCGCCAACTTCGCAACATTTCCACGGCCGCTTTCAAGCTAACTAACTTTATGCCTGCCGCCATTCACGGCACGGCACCGTTCTTTCAACTTACCATCGTCTCTATGGACATCTTCAAACAAGACAAATCGCGCCGCTGACGGCACGGCACCCATTTGGCCCGGCAAAGCACTGTCTACAGCATCAAATAAACAGTGCAATATTAAGTCCGCTTGCAGACAAAATGCATATTCATCGGCAGCCATTCATGTGAAATTCACGTGGCTTTCAGACAAGACGACTCTCTGAAACGCCATGTGCCGTGAATAGCGGCCAGCGGAAAACCGTTCCGTCCGAAAGTGGTCTTACGATTGAATCAACTACGTATACAGTAATCCTTCGACATACAAGCAAGATGCATTCCACGAGCCTGTTCGTAAGTTAATTAACCTATGCAAGGCATCGAAAGGAGTGGTTATCCTGCAGAATGAAAAACTGCATTACAATTTTGCGTTAACTCATGGCCGCCCAGTTTATCCAAGGTGTCGCTCTACCGGCATGTTAAGCAGTTTATTGTTGAGGATATAAGAACTGCGACAGTGAAGCATGCAAATAAGTTGTCAATTTCAGAAACAATTTAAGCTACATCGCAGAATAGAGAATATATTTTGAACTGACTCACAAGTTACAACAAATTAATGAATGATGTCATCAGAAGTTGAGGGAGTTTCCCTAATAATAGAATATATAATACCTAAATAAAGTAAAAATGTTGATTTTTTTAAAGCAAAACCTGGGGAAAGAACCAGTGGATGCCTCGTGTAATGTGACATGTTGGTCGATCATGCTTTCTTGAACAAGTTATTTAAACTGTTTTACTAGGCAAATAAAATTATGGAGACGATCTTAAGTTCTTTTCCACAAAGCCTCCTTTTTTTTCTTTCCTGCTAATTTACAACATTTTAGAAACATTATTTTCATTTACTTCTTGCAGTTGTTCATTTAAATTTGCCATTAATTCGGATAATAAGAGTTCGTCCTTGGAACTGAGTATGGAGAACCAAGAACCAATGGGGGAGAACTGGACCGGTACCGAGAACCGAAAAAATTTAGAACCGACTCATCCTTTATTATAATCAAATTCTTTTACTAATTATGAAGTTATGATTACGTATTGCACCAATTGTCGGATTGTGGGTAAAATCGATACAAAACATTCGTACTAAAAAGAAGTAGCGATGTTTCTCTTCGAATCTGTTCCTTTCAAAATACGTTCAAAAGAGTATAACTCATTAACAAATGATGCCGCGAGAAATATACATTAAGCCGTACGGAGATTCTATGATTTCAAATTGTAGTGTGGAAGGTAATCATATTGCGAAATGTTAGTTAAATTTTCTTTTAGATTGAAACAATAAAGCCCGGTTTTTGACTGCAGCGGATGGTGACACTTACGTGATATGCAGCTTCATTGTAGTCGTACAATATAGAACATCACTTTTAATTAACCGAAGCTTTAATACTGTAAATAGAATCACAAAAATAGGGTAGTTTCCTTCATCAAATAAAACATAAGGCATTGATTGCGATTCGTTTCCCACCATTAATGTATTCCTAATATACAAATTATATGGTTTTAGAAATCCCAGTTTAGACGAACGGCATTGGTCAATTTCAACCTCATTTGAAAATAGCAAGATTGGTGCCCATGCAATGCCGTTCCAAGTGACGTCACAGGGACCTAGTTTCTATATGAGTAGATAGCAGTTTTACATCGTGTGAGATTATCAATGCATGCCTGAGGCACAGAGCTCTGGGAAACATCTCTTAATAATCACCTATTAAAACTGCCTATGGTCGTAAAGTTTCCTTCATTTCATAAGGTATTAATAATGCTTATTTAAGCAAAGCGCTACCTGCAAGCAGGGTACTCTGCTACCTGCTACTCTGCTAGCAGCCTGCATCGCAGCGGCGCACATACCCAAGCCCCAAGGTCACCACATACGGCGGTAGCAGGAACCAGAATAAAGTCACACGGGTTTTTCCCAACATTCATACTTAGCCATCACATTTTCGCGTGCTTGAAAATTTTCACTTTTCATTTATTCGCAAAATATAGATATAGTCATTTAAAAATCTGAAAGCGAGAAATGCACACTCGAGGAGTAATAATCTTTCGATTTCGTCAATAAAAAAAATAATAGGAAACCACCCTATTCCAATTATATTTTTCAGCACTGTGTTAATTATAAAATAATTAGATAACATAGGTATCTCCTAATCAGATGACTCTATCTCCACCAAAAAAATATCAGTCTGCAAGAGTAGGGCAGTTTTAGCACTGCGACGTTCAAATATTTAGCTCAGAATACATGGGATGATCAATGCAGAATGATTTTATAAAACTACGACATACAGAAGCGGCTTTTTGCCTACGGAAGGAGGCCCTCCCAGACCGTTGAGGTGCCCTTTTTGTGAAGGTGAAGCACAGCTTTGGTACGTATGTCAGTCTACAGATTGTAAAAATACAGTATTGATCATCTCATATCTTCGAATATTTCAACATGTTAATACAAAAATGGCTCTCTTCTTGCCAATTGATTTTCTGTTAGTAAGATTTTCTGATAGACTCACCTGTTTCAGAAATAACTTTGTTTTCTCAAATAGCTTTGAACTAATTAAGTAAAGACAGTCAGTATGTTACAAATACTAAAAATGTAATTTCACTAGGAAGCATGTTGTATTACATAAGTCGACAATGAAGTTGCACACTGCCAATATTACACCTTCCGCCACAGAGTCAAAGAGGCAGGGATTATTTTTTATCTAAACGCAAACAAATTGACTAAAACTGTGAAAAATACTTTTGATTTCATTAAACTAATGTAAAATTTGACTAGCTTTCGATTGATGCCAACTTTTCTTCATACAATCATTTTTTTCTAAGATTAAAGCTATCAAACTCGGTTTGCATTCATTTTCAAACAGATAGACCTCAGTGGAAAAATTTTTATTCCAAAGGTTCCAAAAGCTGCCTGCTTGGGGACTATTGCTTTGCAGACGGAAGAAATAATGTGCTGTGTCCTCATTTCTCACCATTAAATTAATTCACGAACGGATTACCAAGTAATTATCCAGGGTATAACCTCCCAAGGGAGATCAACGTGGTAGGGACGAACCCGGTTGTGTAAATTATATGAATATTGTGGAATTAGGGCATTATTTCTCCCGTCATGCCATCATTCAATGCAGAAGAACCTACTGTTGTAGAAGGTAAAGAATCCCAGATGTTCGAGCAAAAGCATTGTTGAGATACTTCGCTCTTACTCATTGCAGCCTCCCTCTCCTGGTTGATGCTGGCTTGAGTTCCCGAGGAAGTGGCTGTAGCTGCGGGACTGACTCAGAGTCCTGGGAACGGCATTTGTGACATCAGACCCACCCTAATAGGCTGCACCCCCTTTCAAAATCCATTTATCGTACCTTTAGAACTTTGACAACTTTCGGGATTTTATCTCGAGAATGAAACGCTACCGCTAAACGCTCCAGTTTTTTCTGTTGTGCAAGATTAGTTGTCCTCTATTTTACCAAAAAATTTGCAAGGTCTCCATTGAACCAACCTCAAAAATGACAAGGGACTTCTTTATTCTTCTCATCTCATCAATAATCAACTCAACCATAAAGGACAACTAAAAATATTGAAGAATATAAGTAATTATGTATCATTTACCTCGGTAGGGTGGGTTTTGGTGAAATTGAAGCCCACTACAATTCAGAACAACACAGGTATCATTGTTACAAAATACCTCAGGATGAGTTTAAGCAAATTCAAAACAATTCGATTCAACAATGAAAAAACTCATTACATAGCATTTAAATAGCCATCTGGCATAAATAGCCATTGTGAACTGGACAGGTAAATTTTAATGCCTGGGAGCCAAAAATCAAGTCTTATCGCAAAATTGGCAATGCCAATGAAACTCGAAATTGCTGTGAGGAACAGACACTCCAAGAGTAGAGCGTGGGCCTTAGGGCGGTATTGTTAGTCAACCCTGCAGGGTCAATAGACCCTTGATATGTTACCAGCCTTAACTTAACTCCACGTAAGTCACAGCAAGCCCAACTCATGGCCATTTTCATAACTTAACTGCTCATTCTTGTAGCAGGTTACCCTTACTGTCCCTACACCCTACATAAATGTGAAGGCTAGATTTTGCCTACTGAGTACATCGACGAAAATTTTAGTAAAATGCATATTACTATCTATACACCCTACATAAATGTGGAGGCCAGATTCTGTCAACTAAGTACATTGACGATATAAATTTAATATAATGCATATCATGTCAAGTATGCTTATATGAACCATAACATAGTGCATGAAACAGATCATAATACTATTGCATTAAGTCATACATGTGAAACCAGTAACGGATGTCAAGTAAGTGGAATACTTCTACCTAGTGCCTTATTACTAATATTATAACATTATTAATGAGCATGGTACTCGACACACACTTGCAAACCATTACTTTTTTTTATATATAACCTTAGTGAACTTATTTTCATGCCAATACTTGTTGAATAATTGCATTATTTATGGAAATTAAAAGCAACTCCCATATATTTACGAAGCAACAACTAAGTTCCAATGATATTTCACAAGTTTTACCCACCACTCATGGTTCATTCAAGACAATGCACCATTTGAAGTATTAATAGAATCTATATAAGTAAATATGATACGACTCTACATTTTACTGGACATAACAACACCAGTGGTGATATTTACAGTACTTAAACAGTCAGGCAGCTAGGTGACTATTGTTCCAAATTTAATTTTCTTAAAGCATATCTTAATATTACATGTCTACATAACATTGGCCTGTAACGAAAACATGCAAAAAATATTATTACAGCACTTTTTCCTCCTGATGCAAAATTTTCAATGCATTTAATAAGGTGAACATTTTAGCAGACTGACTTCCGAAGAAGTGGGTGAAATATGAAGTGAAACACTTTGCACTTTCCACATAAAAATTTATTACACTAGAGTCTACTACACATAAGTGGGTGAAGTTGGCCAACCGTTACTGTCCACAGTAGGGATATTAAAGGTAATTATGCCATTCCATGACACATATATTTTTATGATTTCTTTGCTGTAAATGTACTCGGAACAATGTCCTGAATCCAAAAATGATCATTTAATGTGATGGAAAGGGTGACAAATTAACAAAAAAAAATCAACCAAAAGTAGTCATGAGGATTCTAAAAATGTTTGTAATTTCATGCCTAACACAATAGTACAGAACAAGAGTAAGAAAATTTTCCAGGCAATAGCCAGAATGTGAAACCTGCACCACAAAACTGACTTAAGCCTTTATAGGAGGCCATTGTGCACCATTTATCTCATCATAAGCCCTCCACGTCCATCTCTGGGGCCTAGTGGAAAATATAGCTAAAACTCCTGTATTATTTGTAATGGTAAAGATGTCATAGAGATTTGAGCACAATGTACACCATAATATGTTCCAAGACAACAGAAACATAGGCCTTGGAGCATACAGCAAATTTAAATGCCATCCCTATTGTATGCTACAGAAACTTGGCTAGACATCAGGGCCTGGTCAATCCCATAGCATTCCCCTAGGCCAAGGGCCATCAACCCATGGCTTGCTGGCTAATTTCTTGCGGCCCCTTGAGGCAACCAAATTTATCTTGTGTATAACTTGTATCACAAACCGAATCTCGACACACTAATAAAAAATAAATATGTCAAAAATCACATTGATAGATTGAACTTTTTAACCAAATAATATTATTGACTGAATGAAATCGATTTATGGCCCTTACATTAAAAAAGAAGGAAGACCCCTGCCCTAGGCCTCACCAGAGATGCCAGTTCACTTGCCAGTCCATGGGCAAGTACCCCTAACCAAGGAATGGGTAAAGGGCGCGGAACTTCGGAAGCTAATTAGTTGGCTCCTAAGCCCAAACAGGAAATTTGGCAGATATTTATTTGTCAGATACACTAACCTCCTACCACATTTGAACAAAATCAAGGGAATCTTCATGAAAGTTCTTTGCATTAGCCAACATCCTCTTTTGTATACGAATAGCATGATGCTTATCCACAAAAAAGGCCACTGCACCCATTTCCTTAACTTTAAGTGGCTCATACAACGACAAGTACAGAATTAATATGGTTATCGCCAAGCTAATTTGCATTCGAAGATGCAGATGATCTAGCAATTGGCTCTGATATATTCATCTATCGCTCCCTTCATATAAAACAAGTGAAACACAAAAATCTTAACAGAATGAAATTATCCAGTCAAAGACCTTGATGAGAAGAAAATACTTTCAGTTAAATAAATATATACCAACTGCTAAACAGAAGGCAGACATTAGCAATAAGGCAAATATTTCTTCAGGCATTGCAATGATTAGGCTGATAAACAATATCATACAGACCTTTTAAATTTTATTCGCCATTAACAAAAATAATTCTTCACTAAGAAATCGCATTAAGAAGAAATTTATATGATAGGAGTCCCTTAAAATGCATTCCATTTAATCAAAAGCACGAACATTACTTAAGATGTATTCTGATACTAGAGTCATATAGTCTATCTGTTAGAATGTATATTAATGCTTAAAATCATAGCAAGAACAGTAATGAAATGCTAAGCCTTACTTCCATACATTAAGATAATATAACTATAGGAAGTTATGTCACTTTTCAAAAGGTAATAAATAATAGTTATGCTACTGATTGTGTATCGAGACTGTCTTTGGTTTAACAGATACAGTTTCCGAGGCAATCCCCCCCTTTTCCTGAAATTCGTGGAAATCTACAGTATCCCCTTCTTCCCTAAAAACCCTCACTCAATCCCCCACCCTCACCCAATCACCCCATCCCTCACCCAATGAAATGTATACAGAGGCTGTCACCAAAATGCATGTACCTTGAAAATGACATTATCTGCCGAAACATGGGTCGGTTGAAATAATTAGTGTGGAAATAGCCAGATACTTTTCATTTAATGTTTTTGTTTTTCCAGGAAGTGCACGGCTCATTTTCCAAACCTTTGCACCCATAAATGGCTAAAATACAAATTTACTAAATCTTCCCTGGAATAAAGGCTACTTTGAATTCTTTTACTAAAACGGCTTTTGATATTGGAATTACGTACTGAACTTGCTCAAATTCAATCTCTGCTGCTTAATGTCAGCCAGACGAGTCGGTATAGCAGGGAGTACCCAGTCATATACAAATCCACATTGAAGGCACTACGAGAAATAATCCTCAAAAAATAGGGTTAACACATGTTGAAGTGTATCCTTTCCAGAGAAAAGAAGCCGTTTGATATCATAAATATTTACAATACAAAGAAGTAAAGAACCCACGACAAAACTATATAATTCAATAAAGAACTACTAACATTGCTCATGAAGTTCTTTAGAAAAAGCAACAGATTTTCCTCATGAACTTGCAAAAACCACTACTAAATAAAATACATACCAACATTTAGTTATTAAAAGGTCGCCTACACTCCCATTAAAACAGGCTAAGATATTTCTTGAATTCTAACCACACTGCTTGGACGTATCTCAGCAATACACAGCCTCAACGGTGAACAGTAATAAAACATGATAACTCACAATAACATATTGCATTGATTATGGTTCAAAATAAAATAACCGAAACTATTACCGCACGTACCTTGTTGATTTAACTGAGCAGCGGCTGAGGGTAAAGCGCTTGGAACTGCCACGGGGGTGGCCCCAGCAACCGCAATTTTGATCTCCGGTGGTGGAATGTCCTCATCAGAATCCAAGGGATTGTTCTTCAAATAATTGATTAATCGAGGAGATGGTCTTTTCCTCCAAAATGGATAGTCCACTAAAAAGCCTCCACTTTCATAAAAACAAAGCTCTGACACATCTTCAGTATAACTTCCTTTATTTTGCTTGACGGATGAAATTTTATAATCACAGACTTTCCGACGCTTGATAGCTATTTCTTCGGTGCTAGGAGGGTTATCATCAACCCTTACCCTCTTCTTTGAGGGTGAAACAATCTGGGCATGCGACTTATCAACACTTTGTATCAAAGCCTCCGATGGAACAGCACCCACGCCCGGGGGCTGCTGCCAGAGGGCGGCAGCCTGGGCGAAACGATGCAACAGATTAGGTGAACTGCCCGGTCGCCTTAGCGTCGAAGGATGGTCAGCCAGGGGCGAAGATTGTCCACCATTAGATTTTGATACCACCACTTGCGACGTATTCACACCTTCCCCACCCGATACCTTAACAGTAACCGGCATCCCCGCCGGTGAGGTCCTAGAACTATCAATTTCACTGGAAACCCCATCATTTCCTGACACTGTGGGTGACGACGAACTATCGACTGGATGATGTTCCGCAACCCTCTTCTCAGAGGTCGTCCCACGAGTCCTAACCGAGGGAACTCCCAACACACCAACACGAGGAGCAATACTTAATATCCGTGCAACACCTTGCTGAGATGCTGCTGAACTGATTGTGGGTATGACCTAAAAGAATTGAATAAAGTAATGAAGAAATTGCAGAAACACAACATTGACGTCATGTAATCACAATTCTCAAAACATACCTGGGGCAACCCTTGAATGTTAACTTGAGAGGTAATGACGAACTGTTGTCCGGCTGAGGTTAAAACATTTACATTCTGGGTACCCGATGTCAACACCTGCTGCAGCCGTACTTGGCCAGCAGCCAC
This sequence comes from Ischnura elegans, assembly GCF_921293095.1. Taxonomy (NCBI): domain Eukaryota; kingdom Metazoa; phylum Arthropoda; class Insecta; order Odonata; family Coenagrionidae; genus Ischnura; species Ischnura elegans. The sequence goes on along the minus strand of NC_060250.1, from coordinate 48,089,649 downwards.
TGGCGCCACACTCACGGCCTGTGGCTGCTGCTGAGTCTGCTGCTTTGCTGGTGTCGGAGGGTCACTCATATTCTTTTCTAGGAGAAAAAGATACAGTATCAGCCAATAATATGTGCAAATGAATTCTGAATCGAATGGGTCGTAACAAACACAAACAATGAAGCGCAGCACATCGTATGCAAAATTCCGCTGAATCACCACATCATATAGGTAAAACCGCTTATGAACAACACTTGCACGACAAATTAGTCCATGATTATTGCGATACAAGTCCAAACAACTCATTCTTGCATTAATTAAAAGCCTCTAGTAAATATACTTTCAAGTCTTCCCGAGAACAGGCTTAATGGAAATGATATAGAGCGAAGTTTTTTTTCAATCCATCCAGTAAAGCGACTTGTTTGTACACCGACCACGAAAATTTAAAACTTTAAGAAAACACAGTTTGATAATCGTTAACACTTCACCCGCCATTTTGGTCAGGGTAACAAATTCACACGGCATGTTGTATCGATGAGTTTCACATGCAAGGCAACCCATCGGACAAGGTAAACGGCAAGGATGTTTTTCTCATTATTTTTTAAAATATATTAAACATATAATAATGAAATCTTTCACTAAACAACCAACAATACCCACTACATTTCTAATAATTCCTCAAGGCCACTACCTTCTTCCTAACATGGCGCCGATTCCGTAATTTCCTGTCGTTTCCCCCTTGTCCACAGCGATGCACAGCGCCACCAGCACGGTAGCGATGTGTGTTTACCGAATGGTACCACCACAAGCGCTGTTTTACAACAACAAAAACAAAGTTGATTCAAATGCGCGGCAATTTAAGGAAAGCCCGGAAAGCCGAATATTTGGGAATGCCCTGAGCCTTTCATTCGTCTAGAGAGGGTCCTGGGTATTTTCCAGAATTTTTTTTCATTTTTCTGGTTTTCTTTTGAAGCTAGGCAGTTTTTTTAAGCTAGTAAATTATGGCAAGACTTAGCTCTCGCGTTTGCTCTTTATTAAAGGAGAAATCTATTTCCCAACTGAGGAGAAGGAAGATATATACCTTTGTTGACTTTCTCCGCGAAGAACCGGAAAAATTAGTGAAAATATGCGATCTCTCCTATTCAGTAAGATGTGAAGGTGCATTTTTAGTTTTTATTTTGTAAGTCTTTTTTAATACCAATTTTCTCATTTTAGGAAATAATGATCATACGACGAAATGTTATTTTGCATTACTCAGCCTTTCCAAAGAATTGCTTGAATGCCTACCGAGGATTGCTGAGCCATTATGCCCTTATACCGTTTGGAGTACCAAGGTCTGTGGTATTATACCCTTTCGTGTCATGAATGTTTATTTCATAAGGTCATGTAGAGCTAATATGTTATGGTGGCTTAATTAAAACTTGATTTCCCCTCCTTTTGATGAGGAAAACTGAAATAATTGACGACAGGGGTACCCTACCATGAGTAATCTAATTTAATCTATTTTTTGATCAATCAAGCATTGGTATGTAATGTATGGAATCATTTTATGATTGGACCCATGGATTTTTTTGTCCACTCCATATAAGAGCTCAAATCTTAGTGACTCTCATCGTGCAGTGCATTAATATGCCCTGCTCCGTACATGCTCGAATCATTCTCATAATTCGATTATTAGTGTTTTAATCGAGTACAATATAGTACTTTATGAGCAAGGATCACCAATCACGTAACTATCAGCCATGCAATGACTTTACAGCCTGGACAACATGATAGATGGGGGCCTCTTAACTGGAACTTTAACAGAGATTTATGGTTCGCCTTCAAGTGGGAAAACTAAGCTTTGCTATGATATAACTGCCCATGTGGTTCTCCAATTAAAACAGCAAGTGATGTACGTAGATGCCAAAGGAGGATTCTCTGGGAAAAGCTTGAGATGTAGGTTGGAAAGCTATGATTTCCCTTTGGAGGTACGTACATGTTATAAATCTATGGCACCGCTCTATCTCTATGAATTTAGGCTTTTGGGAATATCTTATTGTGCGGTGTACTTCTTTATAGTTGGTGGAAGAGGCCCAGAAGAATGTGACAGTCATCTCAGTTAAATGCATCAATGAACTTCTCTCTCTCCTCTACCACTTGAGAAGTAGTTTGAATCAGGAAATTACAGAGGGTGTGTGTACTAGGTTAATCATTATCGACTCGCTCCCATCCATATTTTATCAATTCATCGGGGAAACGTCAAACAAAGGTAAAGACTGACATGAAAAAATATTAATGTATTTTCACTGATCATTTATCTTCACACAAGTGTATTTTTCAGGTCTAGGCTTCATGAATAGTTTGGCTACTATCCTCAAGTGCATCGCTGTTGAAAATAGGGTTGCTATTCTACTGATCAACCTGCCGAGTAAGGGGTCTGAGTATGTAGATACTACCGATCCTGTCCTCCAGTCTTCACGCAAGCCTTTCACTTCCAGTTCACTTTTGAAGCCAGCTCTAGGTAATTATTGGTTTCATGTCCCTAATTTGCGACTGTTTGTTCGTAAAATCCACGCCTCCAGAGAATTAGAAGTCATCGTGACCAAAAGCTCCAGTGTTTTGATCGGCAAAACCTGCAGATTTTGTGCGGATTGACCATCAGTGTTGAGTGTGCTGAATGAGAATCAACGTATCGCACGATCGACAATACTCCTAATTTTTCATAGTGCTAGGCAAGTTCTCTGCTTCGGTAATATCATCTACAGAGTTCAAGTGAAAGTAATTTGCTATAAATTTCCCGATCATTTTATTGCACACTTTTTTGCGAGTTAAACTCGTACACCAGTAACTTACTTATTTCTGTGATGAGCTAGCTTGCCCATTCTTTATGAGACGATCGGGAGGCGATATTTGGTGTCACCGTATCGCATAGGAGTAATCGAATCCAGGTTTACTACTTATACTCATGAAACACTTTTCTTTGTAACTTCCTTAACTTTACACGCTTAGATCTTAAGTGTATTGTCCAAGTTGTTAGTCCGTTTCCGTAATCGTGTTGCTCACGAGTATTGCTGCTGATGCCGATCGATGACAGGGCGAGGAATTTTAGAGATTGGAGGCATAGTATACATTTCTGACGAACATCGATGACAGCGCCCCTATGCTGATATTTGGAATCAAAAAACAAATGAGTAACCACTAGCGGAAATATCCCTGTTAACATTTTTGATGAACATCTTCATGCCGGTATTATTCACCTTTTTCATTATTTCGTGAATAGAATGTGTCTCAAAATCATTAAGTGGTTTTGTTTTGATGTCATCTAACTGTGTGCAATCATGTTTGAGGAATATATTGGTGTAAATATTCGATGTGAACTTGGGGTAACATTTCTGATGAACATTTTGATTGTGAGACATTTATCTGTATTTTCATCATTTTATTCATAAAAATTAATAGTGAATAATAAATAGGTAAACATATCATGTAATTATACAACTAGAACGCTTATTTGATGCAAATTAAAGCATTGGGAGTGATTTTGGCTTCAGAACGTTTCGGTTAACATTTTTGATGAACATCTTCATGCCGGTATTTTTTACGTTTTACATTCTTTTGTGAATAGAATATGTGTCTAAATCATTAAGTGGTTTTGTTTTGATGTCATCTTACTATGGGAAATCATGTTTGAGGAATGTATCAGTGTAAATATTCGATGTGAACTTGGGGTAACATTTCTGATGAACATTTTGCTTACGAGGCATTTATCCCTATTTTCATCATTGTGGGGTAAAAATTCAATAGTGAATAATAAAAAGGTAAACTTTTCTTGTTATATTTCAACTAGAACGCTGATTTGATGTAAATTAAAGCAATGGGAGTTATTTTGGTTTCATAACGTTTGGGTTAACATTTTTGATGAACATCTTAATCCCGTTATTAATTGGCCTTTTACATTATTTCGTGAATAGTATTTGTCTCTAAATCATTAAGTGGTTATGTTTTGATGTCATCTAACTATGGGCATTAATGTTTGAGGAATATATCAGTGTAAACATTCGATGTGAACATGGGGTAACATTTCTGATGAACATTTTGCTTACGAGTCATTTATCTCTATTTTCATCGTTGTGGAGTAAAAATTCAATAGTGAATAATAAATAGGTAAACATATCGTGTTATTATACAACCAGAACGCTGATTTGATGTAAATTAAAGCAATGGGAGTTACTTTGGTTTCATAAAGTTTGGGTTAACATTTTTGGTGTACATCTAAATGTCGGTATTAATAGGCCTTTTACATAATTTAATGACTAGAATATGTCTCAAAATGATAACATTTCTGATGAACATTTTGCTTACGAGTCATTTATCTCTATTTTCATCGTTGTGGAGTAAAAATTCAATAGTGAATAATAAATAGGTAAACATTTCTTCTTATATTACAACTAGAACGCTGATTTGATATAAATTAAAGCAATGGGAGTTACTTTGGTTTCATAAAGTTTGGGTTAACATTTTTGATGAACATCTTAATGCCGGTATTTTTGACTTTTTACATTATTTCGTGAATAGTATTTGTCTCTAAATCATTAAGTGGTTATGTTTTGATGTCATCTAACTATGGGCAATAATGTTTGAGGAATATATCAGTGTAAATATTCGATGTGAACTTGGGGTAACATTTCTGATGAACAATTTTCTTATGCGGCATTTATCCTTATTTTCATCGTTGTGGAGTAAAAATTCAATAGAGAATAATAAATAGGTAAACATATCTTGTTATTATACGACCAGAACGTTTATTTGAGGCAAAGTAAAGCAATGGGAGTTATTTTGGTTTCAGAAAGTTTGGGTTAACATTTTTGGTATACATCTTCATGTCGGTATTTATTGGCATTTTACATCATTTAATGACGAGAATGTGTCTCGTAATGATAAAGTGGCTTGGTTTTGATGTCATCTAACTATGGGCAAACGTGTTTGAGGAATATATGAGCGTAAATATTTTATGTGAACTTGGGGTAACATTTCTGATGAACATTTTGCTTACTAGGCATTAATCTCTATTTTCATCATTGTGGGGTAAAAATTCAATAGTGAATAATAAATAGGTAAGCATTTCTCCTTATATTACTACTAGAACGCTGATTTGATATAAATTAAAGCAATGGGCATATTGTGGTTTCATAAAGTTTGGGTTAATATTTTTGGTGTACATCCTCATGTCGGTATTAACTGGCCTTTTACATTATTTGGTGACTATAATACGTCTCAAAATGATAAAGTGGTTTGGTTTTGATGTCATCTAACTATGGGCAATAATGTTTGAGGAATGTATCAGTGTAAATATTCGATGTGAACTTTGGGAAACATTTCTGATGAACAATTTTCTTATGTGGCATTTATCTGTATTTTCATAATTATGGGGTAAAAATTCAATAGTGAATAATAAACCGGTAAACATTTATTGTTATATCACAAGTAGAATGCTTGTTTGATGCAAACCTAAGCACTTGGAGGTATTTTGGTTTCAGAACGTTTTGGTTAACATTTTTTGTGAACATTTCATTTCGGTATTTATTGACTTTTTACATTATTTCGTGACTAGATTGTCTCAAAATCATGAAGTGGTATGGTTTTTATATCATCTGACAATGTGTAAACATGGTTGAGGAATCAGTTTAAATATTCAATGTGAACTTGGCGTAACATCCCTGATGAACATTTTGCTCACGAGGCATTTATCTTTATTTTCATCTTTGTAAGATAAATTTCAATTGTTAATAATGCATAGGTATACATTTCTTGTTATATTATCAGTGGAACACTTATTTGAAGCAAAGCTAATGTTTTAATCTCTTGCTCTCCAAAACTTTGGCAGAAAATAACGACAAATACAACTAATATATGTAAAATAAGCTTTTAGATCTGTAATGAAAATTGTTAACCTGTATATTTATGATAATAAATCTGAACCAGTAAATAATTCTTTCTGTTTATCATTTATACTAATGCAACTTTTTTTAAATAGTTCAGTACCTTTTCAATAATGGATACACATTTGAGATATCAAGGATCTCATACCAATGTAAATTATTCAATTGCAGATCTGTCCATGTTGACATTCAGGAAAGGGTAACTGAGAATATTTTTTGTAATCTTTACAATGCCTTCATATGAAACCAAGGGACTCTAATATTTATTTGCTTACAGTTGAATCAATATCTGTATCTAATGTTAGTTTGTAGTCCAACAGTACACCTTGGATCTGTTTTTAGTGTACCCTTTGTAATATGTTTTCAGATAATTAGTATATTAAAAAAAAGGGAGTTTCTATTTACAAAAGGTAAGTACACTACATTTAATGATGCTTATCTGCAATAAATTATTTTTGTACTACAAAGTAGAAAGATAATCTAACCGTTGCTGAAGGCCAATGACATCATGTAGTATTACTGCTGACACTGCACTATGTGAATCAATGGAATAGAAGATTTTCAAGTTAACAGCGGAGATGGAGTGCTTTCTCAGATTTAAGGCCATTCTCCATTAATGGACTCTATGGAAAATCCATGATAATTATCATTCACAAACAGTAATAAAGGAAGTGGTCCCAGGTGGGAGCCCTGTGGAACAGTAGATGTTGCATAAAATTGTGATGGTTCTGCATTCTGGAATTTATTTGCGAGTTCTCTCTTTCACTTATAGCATGGGACCAGATATTCCATTGGCTTTCAGTTTTGCTGCTGATAGAAGTATGATAAACTTTATTGAATGCATTTGGAAAAATTACAATACACTCTACCTGAAAATGATCAGTGAGATCTGTAGCTACAAAGAGCTGAAAAAGCAAAAAGGTTTGTACCTAGTAGTTGAAATACCGCACCTAAATCCTTGCCCTTAATCATGATTACTGCAGTAATCAGGTTTTCAAACACTTTGGCAAAAACTGACTGAATAATCATGGTCTATAATCACTAAAGACTGTTTTACATGGGGCACGTAATTGTGCAGGTTAGAACTGCATTAATTTTCAATATGGCATAAAATTGCGAGAATGTGAGCTTGGTATTAGAAGAGGGGCTATTTTGTCATCTCGTGTCCATGCCTTCTCGAATGCGACCTAGGAATTCTCTGCTTTACAGGACACAATTTTGACTGTGCCTTTGTACATAAGTTTGATTGTGCAGTGACTTGCCACTTTTTCATATCTTTAACAGTGTTAACCTTTTTACACATAGGTATCACAATTGCTTTTTTGGCGGAGCTAGGAATTGTACCAGTATCTAGACTTGTTAAAGATAATATGGAGAGCTATTTATCCCCAAAACTCCTCCTTGCTGCACCTGTCCTAGCTACACCCCTGGTAACATGAGGCCAAAAGAATTACCCAATGGTCTAATGATTACCTATTAATATCTCTTGATGAGGTGATTGAATTTCATGTACTCAGTCCGATCACCATTTTTTTAAGGTTTATCAGTAAATTTTATTTTGAGTGATCAAAATTTTGAGAGCAGGGAAGAATCATTTAGGATTATTACTCTTACTTAAGAAATTTACAGGAGTGAAAATGTACACAGCATCTTAAGTACTGCATAAAAACTATTCACAGCATCATATAGCGATTTTGGTTTCATAAAATCTCATTGTCGGACCAGTTAATATAACTGAAATAATAATTCAAACCAATAAAATCAGTTTTGAAAGTCATACAGCAGTGTGATAAATACCACAGCCTTAATGGCAAATATTTTCCTCATACACTGACATCCTTGATAGAATACTGTGTTTCCATGTGCTTTTAAGAGTTCCAGTCTTTTTCTGGGCAAACCTTTATTTTTATTGTAAGTACAGCACACTCCCGATTATCCGCCTACGGTTTCTCTGGGTAGCGGATTATCCATGCATTATTGTCACTCTTGCTCATTTTTTTATGCTATACATTAAAAATAAAATCGGACGCAAAATCATCGCAATTACTGCATTATGGCGAGGATACTCCGGGCTTATTATTTCCGCTAGAATCCCCTATTTAAAACGGAAGCGATCGCGCGCTAGCTGCATCGACGGGACCACCGTGTTCCTATTTTCCAAGCCTCGCAATGAACGACCGTGCTCCGTGATCACGGGTACTCCTTTACCGACCTTGGGATACAAGTCCCGCAGCAGTTGCAACCTGGGAAACTTGTGCGAGACGCAACTAACATAAGTGGCGTGGTGCCTGAAAGTAGTTTCCGACGTCGAGTAATGGTTTTGAAGCATTCGTTCAAACCACTTTACTGCATCCGTGATCACACAGCCACGGATGTGTGGTTTTCGAAACCAGGCCTTATATAGAGCATTAATAATGCAAGCACAACAATCTTATCGCCGCTAAAAAGATCGCGAACTGGCGAAGAAAGCTCTCATTGAGTCCGGGAAGAACTCTTAAATAACAGAATACCTGCATACATAATATTATATTGTTCTTTTACGTAAATTATTAACATTACCAGACATTTCAGTAAACTTTTGGGTTATCCGTGTTTTCCGATTATTCGTGCCGTCTCTCCCCATCATTAGCCCGGATAATCGGGAGTGTACTATACATGAAGTCATTTTCTTTTTATGCATGGGCTAATAATTCTCATGTACTGACAAAACTAGCTAGTGGTGCTCATTTAAATACAATGGGTCGCAAAGAGATAAATATGGATTAATTTATTATGAAACATCTGTTTTACTGTTTTATAGCATGTTAAAATAGAAATGTTTCTTAAGCAATTTTTCGTAATAAGCAATCGAGATATTAGTAATGGTCCAAGTCTGACCTGAATGGAAAGAGCACTAGAGAGCTCTGCTAATGTTATATGCACAGGAAGAACTGAAACCCTGAAATACATTTACTCTATCATGTAACTTTCCACGTAAACATGAAACCCAAACACCTTACTTCTTCTTGGTGTTCTACTCATCTAAATAAACAAGAACAGATACCTACCGATACAATATCCTAGAAGCAGGAAAAATTCAGCTACAGTAGACTCTCGTTATTACGAATTTCAACGGCCCGATAGTCCGGAGGTTCGTAATAACGAAGTTCGTATGAACGTTTCTTTTGGGAATCGTCAGAAAAAACCGTATGTGATAAATGCGATTAAATTACGCGGAAATATATATAAACAGGAAAAATCTTTTCAGTTTCGGCATGCGGCATGACGTAATCGAGGTTTGATATCCTCCCGAGTACAGTAATTCCGATTTGCGAACTAGATGCGTTCCAAGACCTTGCTCTTAAGTTGATAAACCTACCACCGAGAGTTGTCCGATGACATGCAGAATAGTCTACGTCGGGGCAGCGTTGCCAGGTGAGAAAGTGAAACGGCTACAAGGGTCTCCGTGAAGAATGGAGACGGAAAGGACGAGTGTGAAGGACCCAGTGGAAGAATTACTTGTTTTGGAGATTCGAAGGAAGGGCATGTTTTTTGGATCAGGCTTATTTCGCTGCTCTGTATGCATTTGACAACGTTGTACGACTAGGCATGTGTGAGGTGCGTTTGGGGGACAGCGATTGGCTGCAAACCGTGCTGGCGAAGGGTTATCCGCACCTCCTATTGTGCCATCATCGGACCGGTGGTACTGTATGCAAGGCATCGAGGAGTACGGTTATCATGCAGAATCCAACACTTCACGTGCGCTTACGATTGTGACGAATTGATCTAGCTGGGCGTGCAACGCAGCCGGAGCCGAAAACAATCGCTCTCCGCGGCAAGGAACAACGGGCAAAACGCTGAACAGTTTCTTACTTCACACCGGAATGAATGATACTTTGTTCAGATTATGCCCAGAGTACGATTTCCTCTACGCCGCACGGCGTAACAACGGCGAAGTCAAAAGGCGCCAAATTCGAAATTTTTGAATGCTGCCATCTCTGCAAGTTCGTAAATCGAATGTGCGTAGGAAGAGAACTAACTGTACATAAAATTACGAGCTGTGAGTCTGTCACCATGATTCCCAAGGAATGAAGCTTGTTTTATGAAGTTGCGCGAATGGTGAAGAAATAACCATAAATGACGCTCTCGGTCACAGTACATGAGGACAACTTAAACGTGGCGTGATTATTAAAACTTATAGTAGTGAATATCCATCTAAATGCCATAGCTTACGCGTGGAACTTCGTAGTAAAGTTCATTTTGTAACCGCCAGGACCGGGACTGAGGTTCATAATTTCGTAAAAACGAAACTTTTGTAATAACGTTTCTTTTCCTACAGCTTGGATAGACCTTTTCGTCAGAACCAACGATTTGCTTCGAAAAAACGAGAACTTCTTAATAACGTTGTTCGTATTAACGAGGGTCTATTGTTATATACCAGTTTTCCAACCACAATTGTATTCCATACAAGGAATTTATAGAAAAACTTATTCTTCTATGTATAGAAAATTCAGTAAAATGGTAAAAAAAGCTCATATTGATGACTTCCTATGATCAATTGAGTAAGTTGAAGTTATAGTTATCAAGTAAGAGTAATAAATGGGCTATGTGCTTTAGAAATTTTCCTCATGCCAACTCTAATACCAATATATATGTTTGTGGAAACATTTCACCACATTCTGAAAACCCATTATCTTAACTGGAATGTTGAGAGGAGATTAGATGATCTTGTAACAATTATTTTCAGAATGCAAAAAACAGCGTACCTGTCTCTAAAGTACAATAGGATGATTGAATAGCCACCTCTTGGATTTGCAAACGTAAATTGTTTACGCCATTACAAAGGCATCAAAATCCCTGATGAAAATATAATGGTAGTGACTAAAGGCTATAGTGTTGGAATGTTAGAGCCCAGTCTGATCCTTTAGTCTTTGTGCTTTGTCAAGTTGGCCAATGGTGATTGTAGCCTTCCAGAGTTGTGCTTCGTAAAATGCTGTAGGTTATCTTGTGCGGGTCTTTGTTCACACATATGCAGTGACAAACATTCAATATGAAAGCACGTTCATAAAGTTCACTCTTTTCAAGTTCGAAATCATCATACTTCATGTGCCCCTGCCTTTGAAGCTGAAAGTACAGCGAAATTGGACCTTTGCTCATCATCATTTTCCAATAATGATCAATCTAAAGAACAGTAACTCCATTCTATAGAAATGAGTTTGAAGCAAATAACATCATTAATCAATCAAAAAAAGTCAGAGCCTCTCCTTCTCCATGTTCTTAACACTTTAAAATTACTGCTCGAGGAATGGGATGCAATTGAGCATACCACAGAACCTCCTAAACTACAGCATGCAAGAGTACCCCCTAACTCTAAACTAACAACTCAGTACAGGTTGCACCAAACCTCAAAGGATCACAAACCCACCAAGCACTACTTCCAGAGGCCTAGCCGAGAACAACAAGAGTCCATTAAAGAGTCATTAATAAATAATGAGTGTTGCTCTTTCACAGATCAAATTTCTTCTAACAGTATTCTTCTGAAAACTGTTTGCAGGAGTGGCCATTATACAGTCAATTCTGTGCATCTAAATCACTTGATTATTTTATAAGTCATTTAGAAGTTGAGCAATTAGCCTGTGTATCACCAGATTTTCAAAGAGGCTGGCTGTATGATACTGTAATCGCAGTTTTTCTAACAATTGTAAGCTTATCTATATCTACGGCTAGAATTATAGATCCTGTAGTTTGTAGTTAGCAATATGAAATTAAAGAAGGTATTATGTATCTCTTTTTCAGAAAATTACCTTCACAGATGTAACTAAGCTAATTATTCCATTTCATCCATTGAATTCACATAGGCTTCTCCTATAGTAGTTAGGCTTAATGAAAAAGAAATTGATTTTTATGACCCTTACAGTGATAGCATTAAGCATCTGTATAAATACAATATTGCTCGGTGGGTTATATTCCATGCTCATAAATGTGGTGGTCAGATTGCAGACTGGAAGACATTTCACCCAAAACATCTGTTGCAAATTGATGGCCTTAACTGTGGGGTTTACATATCAAGGTTTGCTGAGCAAGATCTGAAAGGACAACCAGTCGATCATCCTTACGATCCCATTGCCTACAGGAAGTTAATGTTCAACATAATCACTATGGGAGAAGCCACTGAAAACCATGCTTGCAGGCTACCCAATTGCCAGAGGTTAAAGGAATATTTGTGTCTTCAATAGCTGCACCTTTTCATTCTTCTTTCCTATTTCATTTTCCTGTGTGCCTTAAATATTTTGCATGACATTTTTTCAGATCTTGAGACGACTTGCATCACATGCATCTTCTACTTACTTCTTCCTACTATCTTTTCAAATTTGATGGAGCATACTTCCTAGTTCAGAAATATAGCATTTGTATCATTTTATGTGCTAGTCATATTTTATTTTTTGTATTGGAAGGTATGCCAAGATAGACAATTTTTATTTGATTATTCTAGTCATTGCCATGCATAACACCTTAAGTCTTCCACAAGGTCATGACTTTTATTTAGCTTTATCTATAAGGAAGTGCTAAGGTGCTTTCTATAAAACTGCAATATTTTAAGTCCTGACATTTGATGTCTTGTACATTACAGCTTGCTAAGAGAGAAAATTTTTGTCCAGTCGTTCTGTAAACAGCATGATAAGAAATGAATATGTCAAGCAGAGTTGCATAGCCATTTCTAATCATATGCAGCATGTCTATAACCATTCAATAACAACTGGCTCTTATATATCCTTGATAAATAATGTACATATATTTCTATTTTCCCAAGTCTTGAAGGCTCAACATGTTAAGAGAATGGGCAAAGAATTTATTTATCTTCAGTTAAGAAGGATTTGGTGCTTTCCCGGCGAATGCTGATGATGAAATCTTCACGGGAAATCAGCCGGGTAATGATGGTCATCTTCGGTTACATTATTTTTTACGTGAGAGCTACACCTATATTGTAAATATGTAGATAAGCAGTTTACATGTCCCTTTCCAAGGACTACTACCTTGTCATGGTGGAAGGGCTTGTGTGTTCCGTGAAATCTGCACAATATTGGCAATGATAAATTTTTCTCATTGTCATGTAAATTCACACTAATAATTTACAAGGGTAGGAACCAGACTAAAGGTAGTCAAATCCAGATAAAATCAGCAAAGGTGATATCAAAAGCAGTCTTATCAACAGTACCAAAATGGATAGCTGTTGAGTGTTACTTTCATGTACTTAATATTTAAGCTACAAATAGATATTTTTCTGAAAATAGGCTATGTATTTTTGGAAAGTGTCTCTGAAAATAATTTTTTGAAATGAAAATTGTTCTGTGAAAGTATTCTTGCCTCATTTCAATGCCAAAAGAAAAACAGCTAATTTTCTTTTTAACTAAAAATTTCTTTGTCAGCAAAAACATAAGTCCATCACCTGGCCCGGATGATTGATGTCAGTCCCCTTATGTTAATATTATAAAAAATGTTTACCTGTTTATTAGTCACTATTGAATTTTTACCCCATAATTATGAAAATACAGATAAATGCCACATAAGAAAATTGTTCATCAGAAATGTTACCCCATGTTCACATCGAATATTTACACTGATACATTCCTCAAACATTATTGCCCATAGTTAGATGACATCAAAACCAAACCACTTTATCATTTTGAGACGTATTCTAGTCACCAAATAATGTAAAAGGCCAATTAATAACGGGATTAAGATGTTCATCAAAAATGTTAACCCAAACGTTATGAAACCAAAATAACTCCCATTGCTTTAATTTACATCAAATCAGCGTTCTAGTTGAAATATAACAAGAAAAGTTTACCTTTTTATTATTCACTATTGAATTTTTACCCCACAATGATGAAAATAGGGATAAATGCCTCGTAAGCAAAATGTTCATCAGAAATGTTACCCCAAGTTCACATAGAATATTTACACTGATACATTCCTCAAAAAAGATTTCCCATTGTAAGATGACATCAAAACCAAACCACTTTATCATTTTGAGACATATTCTAGTCATTAAATTATGTAAAAGGCCTATTAATACCGACATTTAGATGTACACCAAAAATGTTAACCCAAACTTTATGAAACCAAAGTAACTCACATTGCTTTAATTTACATCAAATCAGCGTTCTGGTTGTATAATAACACGATATGTTTACCTATTTATTATTCACTATTGAATTTTTACTCCACAACGATGAAAATAGAGATAAATGACTCGTAAGCAAAATGTTCATCAGAAATGTTACCCCAAGTTCACATCGAATGTTTACACTGATATATTCCTCAAACATTAATGCCCATAGTTAGATGACATCAAAACATAACCACTTAATGATTTAGAGACAAATACTATTCACGAAATAATGTAAAAGGCCAATTAATAACGGGATTAAGATGTTCGTCAAAAATGTTAACCCAAACGTTATGAAACCAAAATAACTCCCATTGCTTTAATTTACATCAAATCAGCGTTCTAGTTGAAATATAACAAGAAAAGTTTACCTTTTTATTATTCGCTATTGAATTTTTACCCCACAATGATGAAAATAGGGATAAATGCCTCGTAAGCAAAATGTTCATCAGAAATGTTACCCCAAGTTCACATCGAATATTTACACTGATACATTCCTCTAACATGATTTCCCATAGTAAGATGACATCAAAACAAAACCACTTTATCATTTTGAGACATATTCTAGTCATTAAATTATGTAAAAGGCCTATTAATACCGACATTTAGATGTACACCAAAAATGTTAACCCAAACTTTATGAAACCAAAGTAACTCACATTGCTTTAATTTACATCAAATCAGCGTTCTGGTTGTATAATAACACGATATGTTTACCTATTCATTATTCACTATTGAATTTTTCCTCCACAACGATGAAAATAGAGATAAATGCCTCGTAAGCAAAATGTTCATCAGAAATGTTACCCCAAGTTCACATCGAATGTTTACACTGATATATTCCTCAAACATTAATGCCCATAGTTAGATGACATCAAAACATAACCACTTAATGATTTAGAGACAAATACTATTCACGAAATAATGTAAAAGGCCAATTAATAACGGGATTAAGATGTTCATCAAAAATGTTAACCCAAACGTTATGAAACCAAAATAACTCCCATTGCTTTAATTTACATCAAATCAGCGTTCTAGTTGAAATATAACAAGAAAAGTTTACCTTTTTATTATTCACTATTGAATTTTTACCCCACAATGATGAAAATAGGGATAAATGCCTCGTAAGCAAAATGTTCATCAGAAATGTTACCCCAAGTTCACATCGAATATTTACACTGATACATTCCTCTAACATGATTTCCCATAGTAAGATGACATCAAAACAAAACCACTTTATCATTTTGAGACATATTCTAGTCATTAAATTATGTAAAAGGCCTATTAATACCGGCATTAAGATGTTCACCAAAAATGTTAACCCAAACGTTATGAAACCAAAATCACTCCCGGGGCCTAATTGTGCATCAAATAATAATATAATAACGGTTTCCAATTGATTTGTACTTTTCTATGCGCCTCGAGCCTTAAAATTCGCCTTTGTTTACATTTTCAAATAATATTCCGCTTTCGGCCATCTTGAATTTAGATGTACGTCCACATGTATACCAAACCTCCATTCGGAACGATTCCAGGGCGAGCACCTCTTGACTAACGTTTCGTTATTGTTTTGGTACTATTGAAATTTATAAACATGGCGTCTCTGGTTGCTGATTACGGGTCCGATTCTAGCTCCGAAAGCGAGACTGATTCTGATAGTGTCGATGAAGCGTAAGTCAAATTTCTGGAATGTTTAATATATGACTCGGTGTTAAATTCTGAAGTCTTTGAAACCTCAAATTCCAAATTGGTTTTACGTTGTAGATGTGAAGAAGGTAATGCTAACCATTCGGCAGCAAAACTTCCTCATCCAGAATTCAGTTCTTCTGGGATAGCAATCGCAAAGAATTCTGTATTTTCTAACCCATTCGTTGAAGCGGAGAGAGCCAAAAAGGCGATATTGGAGAAACACGTGAAAATGACCCCGACTAAAGGCGAAACCACGATGATAAATGGCAAAAGAATTTGTTGGAATTACAGGAAGGGTCGGTGTAGATTTGGACATAATTGCAAATTTGCCCATGACTCGGATCTTCACATCACGAATCAGCAGGGAAATGACCACCTCAGTGAGCCTGGGATGCATGTACAAAGCAATGGATCGCTTAACGCCATGGTAGCGCCCGTAGATGTAGAACTGGATATTGGTTTTAATGCTGAGAGTGATGAAAATCCTAGTCTCAGTAGAAAGAAAAGGCCTGGCCTTAGTGAAAAACTTGTACCAGGGCGTAAAGTCATGAAAATATACAATCAAAATAAAGCTAAGGAAGTGCCTTGGGTTATTGTGTCAAAGGGGACGTCTTAATGCCCCATAGAGGAAGACTGATTCGGTAAATATGTATTATTCTGTTATCTGGAATGAATTTACCTGTTTGCATGGATTTTGTACTTCTTGTAAGGAAGTCACTCTAAGTCTCCCAAATCACGTTAAAGTAAACTGCATTTATTGGTGGCTTACATAGCTCAATGTGTGGATGTTTTAACATTTTTCTATTCAGTAGAATGTATAATATGTCATGCTACAACGAAATCTTGTGATTGGGATTTCATATCCATTTTGTGTGTTGGAAGAAACGTTTGTATTTATATTAATAGGATTTATTATTTTATAAATTTGGACTACCACTGTAATGCATTTAATGATTTTGAGGCTGAGGCGCCCAAAGTTTGTGATTGTTATGTGACCTTTAAAATAGTTCTTTATCAGTTTTTTTTGTGATGCACTGTCAACTTAAATCCATTTCATGTAAAGGCCAATTGGAATAAAAATCATTTTTTTTCAGAAATGTAGAAGATTTTTATCTCACTTGATGTTACTAGATACATATTTTATTAAGTACATACATACAAAGTGCTGATAGGCTGATAGCTTGCTTTCATCTTCAGTTGGTTGGTGTTGAACACATGGAGACGTAAATTCCTTTTTTTTTTGGTAGCAGGTACCCACTTCCATTTTGACATAGCTGTAGTAGCATTAGGTGTGTGCAAACATTACTTCAATGGAAAAATATCAATGTGGACAAGTCAATTTGCAACATCCATTTCATTTGAAAATGCTTGTGAAAAATATACCTATTCATCATTTTATTTAAGCCACATATTTGAGGGTAAATGTCTCATTACTATTCAGATATGATACAATGTTCTGGTACAAAGACTTGTACTATAACATAATACTGCAAAAAATGACTATCATTAGTGTTGGTTGAGTCTATCGCATTTCAATCCTTGCTATGAAAAATTATTTCATTTTAAGACATTTCAAAGCTCTGCTTCAAAAAAGGTCAACATCATATAGCCATAGATAACCATAGCATTTCACAAGCAACACCCACGATCACCGTTGAATACCATATTTCTATTAAGTACTTCTTTTGATACTGTAAGTAGCATAACGCACCAAATCGTACTTCCAAATGATGGAAATCCACACACATTGTGATTGGAGTAATTTCATTACAACTGGATTAGTTGCTTGGTGGCTAAGGTCAGTTTATAGCCACAAGGAACATGTTAGATGAAATTTAAGACAGTCTGAAATATCAAGTCCCATCTTGAAAACTGCAGTTAACGGTGAAATATATCATTGAGAATACAATGCCACGGTAGAAACTCAAAATCAATAGATACACGATGTTTCAAAAAGATATTCTCAGAGACCATTTGCTATGGATTCGCCATTTGGCCGGGCACTTGTCTGAATTTCTGCCCCATTAGTTTCATCATCTGCAACTGCAAGAAAAACAATATTTTTTAGTGTTCTTTTGAATTGGTAAAAAATCCGTATTCATTCAATAAAGTACTTATCTTAGCGTAGGCAAGCTCAGAAAGAACAACCTATTATATATATTAGCAGATTTAACATTGATTTCTAACTGGTTCAGCATTGAATTATACTTTTAAATCAAACTAGATTATATACTTAAGTGTGACATGTACAGACCGCACATGTCTGAATATAGTCCCCCCCTTTTTTTTCCAAAAATGCCTGTGGTAAAAGTAAAGGGGGGGACTATACTCAAACGCATTTTTTAAACTTTTCCTGAAACTGAAGCCTCACAATTAGGGGGGGGGGACTATATTCGGAGAAATACGGTAATTTGTTTTTTCTTGGGAAACCCCCTCATTTAATAGTTATTACTGTCACAATAGATACAAAATAACAAAGTATACCAACTAGGATGCAACCTCAAGATTTTCAAATAAGGTAGATAACGTAAGATAGACATTTAATAAATATTATATTGCATATATATGTTTGATCAACTAAAAAAAATGGCAAACACACTGACAAAGGATTCATGAGTGAATGACAAACACTTTGCATGTGCCAACAATTTTATGCTAATTATAGTTGGTCGAATGAAAGGATAATACGTAGTAGAATTTTTACCCTGAATAACTTCAGCAAAAATAAATGAATACGAATCTTACGAATACAATTTTAAAATAATCCAAAAGAGCTTGAACATTCATTAGCCTCCTCCAGTTTGTAGAGCTCATATGTAGGGTGTATACTGGATTTTCATCTTGAGTGAGTTTCTTTCATTCCTTCAAAATAAGAGAAGGGTCGTACTAACAAAGAGTGAAGGAATATCAAACATGACAGTGATGGAATACCAAATAGGAGAATCATTCAATGAAAGCATCAGCTGAAGTTTGAGATGAGAGGTAAATTTTTATTGTCACACACTTGACTAGGTGATTTGACCTGAGGGTTGGTAGGAACTTGTGAGGGTTGACAGACTAATCTGCAGTTGCAAGAATTACATACATTCAAGGTAAGAGAACCAGTTCCTTTTTCTGAGCCACCCCACATATCTGTTCGGATATCCAAAATCTTTACCTGGGATTTACACCCAGGACCCAATGGCCACTAGCCCAATGCTCCACGCATTCAATTTTATTTTAATGCAAATTTATTTTTTAAGTACATTCTTCGCTGTGTGAGTATAACTTAAGAAAAAGTTACTCCAGTCTAATTGGGAGAAAAAAATCAATTGAAAAAGTTCAAATAAATGTGTCTTTAACATTGAAAAAAAATTTGAAGAAGGAAATAGCATGAAATCAATTTTGCTAAAACCAATTTTTCTAACCAGGACTAAGGTTAAAAATGAGACCTAAATCATTGAAACAGGAATTGGGGTCTCGATGCATATCTTTGAATAGCAGCATTTAATTCTCATAAGATCACAAAAATATACTGTATTTCTCCAAGTATAGTCCCCCCCCCTGATTTTGAGGCTTCAGTTTCAGGAAAAGTAAAAAAAATATGTTTGAATCTAGTCCCCCCCAATACTTTTACCGCAGGCATTTTTGGAAAAAAAGGGGGGACTATATTCAGACATATATGGTATCTTTTCATCATAAGAAGAGAGGAAAACTTGTGATGTTCATTTAATTCCAACCAGGTCCAATGGCACATCTCTTTGTTGATTAGGTTTATTGGATAACTTTACAATGACTAAGTGGTCAAGTAACAAAATGCAACGTTGAGTGCTAACCATTATTGCCTAACTCAGGAGAAAAATGCAATTGGGAACAGAAGGAGATTCAATTCAACTGTAAATCAAAATGAAAAAAGATTCAATACAACTGAAAAGAGTTAGAAAGAAATTTCTTACGAAGTTAAGCAAAAGTTTTAACCTTGAAAATGCAACCTTTATGAATAACAAAACTTATGATTATCACAATGACCTAGCAACATAAGAATGGTCCACTGAAATATGTGTTTCGAGAATATTTTTTTATGAATTACTTAGGTAAGAAATTTCTCAGCAAGGACGTAATTGTTTAGTTTTCTCCTCACCTGGATCTCTTAAAAATTAATTTATGCAATAAGGTATAAATAACTTTGACAAAAACCTCCTGGTGTTTAAGTGACATACAATGGGTGATTGAAATTATGATTTTAACCATCTTTAATATCACAATGAAATTACTCACAGTACATTCACAGCTGGGAAAATTCATTTCCCTCCTAAAATTAATGATGTCTTCTACATTAAAATTTTTAAAAGTTCCTTAACTCTGTATAATACTGAATATCAGCATTTAATTTTTTTGACAGGAAAGAAAATCAATTCCACTGAACAATGTTAATGTATTGCCATTAGCAAATAGTTCTCGTACCCATTTAATAATGGAAATCATGATCCTCTTAATGTTTGGAGCACTTGAACACAATATGCACAGGTTGGTATGACTCTTCACGAGGTGGAATATTGTCACTACATTGGCTCAGACTAAGGGTTTCTCTTTATTTTGTTTCTTATTTTGAAAACTGATGCATGGAACACAAGACGTCCACCATTTTTGAATGTTTTATTTCTGCTGTTACCACCTACTCAAGGGAAAGAGGCTTAAATAATACAACAAATATGTCATGTATGGACTCTTTCTTCTAAGCATAGAATTTAAAGCTTTGAAACCCCAAAGAGATAAATCATTAAGATTGAAAATATGGTGTTATGCTGTGCTATACCTAATAGAAAACTCGTGTTTTGCATCCAAGATGATAAGCCGGCCTTGGTGGCGGCGGGGTGAAGTCCTTGCCTGCCAAACCGTAGGTCACAGTTTCAAGTCCCACCTGGGTAGCTAGGGCATGGTTGTGTGATAGTCATTGTTAAATGTTATTTCTCCTGTTGTAAAAGGCCTTAAATGAGCTGTTTTTGGGGCAATGAAGATAAAAAAATTAAACTATAAGAACAAGCAAGGTAAGTAGTCTGGTGCCATCTGAGGGTTAATAGAGTGGGAAGGGACATTAATCCACTACAGGTCTTGTCATGTGTGCTTTGATTGATAGTTAAGGAATGCAATGCTGAGTGTTTGTGCTCTCTAGAGAGCACTCATCAACATCAACTGATGTCATACATCCATGGGATGAAAGAATTAATAACCTAGACAAAATTAAAGTAGAATGAGTTCAAACAAGAGTGGGAAAGGGTGATAAACTGCTAGGGCATAAAGGAGCGTGAACACAGAAACAGGCTGCTGTATTAGACTTAACTACATATCTACAACTTTCTTTCATGCATAGTAACCTTGGAGGTTTTATTCCTTTCGTTATAAAATCTAGATCCTTAAGACTGATGATAGGTATCCAGATGGATAGCAGATGTAGCTACATGGCTGAAATGTTTGTTTTTAAAAACATCTGATATGCCTTAAACAGCACATGTAAACCTAGTAATTTTTATATTCTGCTTCAGCTGAGTTTTAATACTAGCAGACGCTAACTATCTGATAAGATCTGACAATGGGGAGTGAGTGCTTCAGCCATTAAATATCTCCATGAATTAGACCGTACCATTAATTCTCGGTTTAAATGCTTGATCGTGTTTTCAGAGCTTGCTTGGTGTTCAGGTTCTTCTCTTTCTCAGCCTTGGCTAAATTTCTTGTTGAAAATAGCTACACAGGTGCGTTATTCGTCATTATGACGGATGTTAATTCAAAATAATTTACCTTATTATTACTTTTTGTGGGATTATGTGCTACCATATAATAACTTATTTACTATAAGATGAAATTCAATCGAAATAAATATTATTTTATCCGCAATTTAGCCCCCAAAATGGAATTTTCAAAAGTATTCGCAAGGCAAGTACTCTATACTTTAAACAGCCAAAATCCACTATGATTTAGTTCAGATATCTTATTGTAATACAGTTAATATGGTAAAACTGCTCTAGAAAGCAGAAGATTCGGCAGTTATTCCATGAAATGAGGTATTATTGTCTAATAGAGAGCAGTTATGGTATTTAATAATTTTACATTTGTTGCACTCGCCGTATCATTGCACTTCGATGGGTGATCTTTACTTTCTCCCAGCGGTTCTGCACCAGACCACTGAAAGACTCAGTGCTTCGGTGATCAGACCCATAAATTCCTGTTCTAGATGAGTGATGCCCTTCTTGGTGAGACATGCATTACAGCAACTGCGGTTAAGCGAAGGGGTCTGCTACCAAACTGCCCCTCACCTACCGTGGGCGGAGCATAAGTACATACACTTTTTTGGTTTTTCATAAATTGGAAATAATTTGGGCAGCGTAAACTTTTTTTAGTATCATATGATGGGGAAAAAATTAAGACCAGCAAACTATGATGGAAAACATATAATGGAGACAAAAAATATTTTGGAAATGCCTAACTCACATGAAGGTTCAAACATTTTTCAATAAATAGTCCTCAAAGTCATAAAAAATGACTATGGACCAAGTACTTGCTCATTTTAACAAGTTAAGATTTACTTCTATTTATTAGTCAGCTACATTCTTCAATATTTTATTTTTTCTGTGCATTTACAAGATATGATTAAAAAAGAAAGGACTGATTTTACTCTGCGCAAACAGATCAGAATGAAACAAAATGCACCATATTGCATCATATCTGATGATTAAAACAAGAGGTGTTGCATTTGTTTACGTCGAGTTGTTAACCACATATCACAACCCGGTTAAGCACATATCTTAACCCGGTAACGCCTGAATAAAAAAGTTTCTGTGATTTTTGTGGTAATCATATGTTTTAATACCAATGAAATTCTGAGTCATTCAGTGCAAATTTTATTCTTTTAGCACTAATAGTTACCGAGATACAGCCTGGTACCATATGGTACCGCTAGGCGTTTAAGGGGTCAAAAAATCGAAATTTGAAAAACATTTCGGAAATCACATTTTTAAGCCAAAAACGTTAAATATTTATTATTTTCCGCAAAATTCATCAATTTTCATCCAACATTACGCTCAAATATCAATATAATTTAAATTAATAATTAAATATAAGTGATTATAAAATATACGTTATGAATAATTGAAGTAGCAATCAAGAATAACATGATTTCAGCGTTTCACTCAGTCGTTGCCGCATATGGAAATGAACAAAGCAGTCACTGCATAACTTTTCAAGCAATCTGTTCTTATTCTACTGGTTCAGTTTTCCGTAGCACACCGTCCCCGCTTGGGCTTGGATTTTATTTGTTGGTTGTGCCCGTCGAACCTATCAGGGGCACTGGAAAGAAGATAGGCCGCTGTCAGTTGAATGCGATCTTTGAAACATGAATCAATTACAAAACTATTTCTTTAGCCAATCACCCCATTCCAGTCGCACTTCTGGTAAATTGAGCATGTCCTTGATATTTTAGGGGATCCTTGTATCCAGCTGTGATTATACTACTGCCCATTGGAACTCAAGCTGAGTTATGCTTTTTCAGGATTTCCGCATCAGCATCCATGCGTTGGGCGTCATTGCATCTAGAATCCAAGTAAAAATGGGCCACTACCATTTTGTTGCCCCTCACACTATCTTTCCCAGTTCCTTTTTTGTACGCTTTCACTTTCCTGAGTAGTTATCTGAGCTATTGATGCACCACACTTTCTAGCCAAACCTAATTGGCCTCCCCCGCATGAATTGCTAACAGCCATGTTTTCCAAAAGAGAACATTATCGACTCATTGAAACTCAAGGACTGCTTTTCTCTGAAATATTCGCAGATTCTTTCTTTTGCCATGCCCATAAAAGGGCACATTTTCCACATCTTATCTGATTTACCCATAGCGGTATAATCACAGCAACGATTAAACCTACGAATTTGTAGAAATCTGTCACGTCTCATTCTGTAATAAACAAGATTATTTCTGGCGTTTGGTGCTGCCTCACAATAGTGCCTTTTACTGGGAGTCGTTTTAGGTCAACTTATAAAAAGAATTGCAACAAATATTTTCAGTACCTCATGCGTTATATTTGGGTCATAATAGTTGCAGAATTGTACACACCTATTCGACTCTAACACTTAGTGCATAAGGACATTTCTGTCAAAGAACAGTTCAAATGTTCTGGTTGGGGATGCTTCATGAAACAGTGAGTTGGTAATCAGGATTACGAGAAATTCTCTCGTGCTTTACGATCTCTTCATCATCAAAAATGCGTCCTTCCTCCCTATTTTCATACCTTTTGGGTGATTTACGGCTCGGACCAGTTTCACTACACTTTTGAAAATTCTCAGACATTTCTTGAGATAAACTCAGCTGATTGTCCACCTTTTCGAACAACAACTTCAAATTCGAGCGAAATTGGCGTCCACTCGTTATTCAATTTTCCTCAGTCAGAAGGAAGGTATTCATCCCCTCTTTGCAGCAGTACATGCTACATTATAAGCAGTATGTGTAAGTTATTTCGGTTTACTAGCACATGAAAGTGTGCAAAGTATCTGAGTTTGATTTGTAAGACAAAAATAATTTAAAGGATTAGACTGCTTCTTGTCGAAGTGATGCCTGTCGCTTGGTCGTCTCTTGCTGCCAGCCTTCATTGAATTTTCCCCTTAGCAAGCGTCCTTATTCACCATCATACCCCCTTCCTAATTGAGTACACGAATACTCTTCCTTCATCTTTCTAAATAGGGTTCAGGTATGCAATCATACCTCCCACCTCTTGAGCCCTCATGAGGGTACGAGATTCTGAAAAAATATGGGCAATTTAGGGCCTTGGATGACGTCCTTATAATAAAAAAATTAACTCATGTACACATTTTATATGCGTAATAACATTTACATAACGCTAAATTTATAATATATAAATGATGAAAAATAAATAATTGTAAAATAAAGAACTGTTAGAAAACGAAAACAACAGAAATATTCGTATTTACGCTTTCCGCCAAAACACGGTAGTGCAAGTGCCTAGCAGTACCATATGGTACCACCAAAATGTTTTGCATCATAACATCCCAAATATTAGGCTCACATAAAAACAGCATACTTAATATGAAATGTACATGTTATAACAATCATAATTGCATAAAAACATCTTCGTATTATGAGTACATAAGACATAAGTAAAGAAAATCGAAATGCTTGCTTCCGTTTACTTTAAAAATTCCGTTTTTTTCGGATAGCTGAAAATTCTCAATTTTCAAACGGCTCTAAATACGTTAATTGTAGCTTTGAAAAAGCAAACTTTTCGGGAAAATGTAAATAAAATCATTCTCATTATGTTAAAGCTCTCAAAAATCCAAATAAATTACAATAAACGACAAAAAAGTTACGTTTAGCATTACGCTACCGGCTGGTACCGCTAGGCGTTTACGGGTTAACCTGTTTGTCACCATGGGCAATGGCAGCAATGAAGGAGCTAGAGGAACAGGGTGTGTGAATGAAATTTTGTTTAAAACTTGGCAAAAAATGCCATAGAGACATTTTGAATGATTCAGTAAGCCTTTGTTAATGAAGCTGTAAGTCGAAGCCAGTGTTTTGAGTGGTAGTAGTTTTAAAAATTTGCCTTGGTCGCCTGTTAAAGCAAAATTCATGCATGTTCCCCATTGCCTCCACCCAAGACAGTCTGGCTCCTGCACCATACACTAAAAGCCTCCACAAAAAAAAGGAACAACAGCATCAAGTTAAAAAGTTACTTCCTTCTCCCTGGTGCCTCTCCTGAACACCAAGGACATTCAGATATAGTGAACAATGAGGTTTATGTTGCCAGACATACAATTTGCAAGAAAGCATGTTTGCAAACAGAGCACCACAGTCCCGAGATTAAAGATAGAACTTCTAAAGCTAAGGTGTTCACCATAGACATTCAGGATATAACTGTGGACTAGCCAGTCTTCACCAAGTCACCTACAAGTGCAAGTGTAAATTGTGAAAATTTTGCGGAGGAAAAATAATTTGCCTTGAATGGACTTGAACTTAGATCCCCCAAATTTAGGTCAGTTGTACCTTTATATTGGACAATGGTTCATGTATATTCTACCTGATACAGAAAAATCACTCAATGGAATGAAACAAACCAGTTTTACCTTGAAGAGCATGGCAAAACTTTTTAGACGTTGTCCAGTCCTCTTGCAGAGATAAGTTGAACATGGAATACGATGGATTTCCAGTCACCTCCTCCACTATCGACAGAAACTGAGGCAATGTGTTCTGCAGACTCCTACCTTTCAATGGAGAGTAAGTCTCCAAGAGAATCAGCCCCTGACACCTGAAAAACATTTATTAGGCATTCATTTACACTAGAAGTCTAACAGAAGATTAGAGAACTGGGAAATAATTACAAGAATTATTATTTTGCGGTATGTTATGTACTATTTTTTTTAAGATTATTTTCCTCTGAATACTCCCATGGAAATGGTGCCCTGCTTATAAAATTGTCTCTCTTCTTCTCTGCTGACTTTTCAATTGAAATTTAATTATTTTCTTTGCTCTTTCCACACTACATTTATTTACGATTATGGCGAGACTATTTTTTAGTGCTAAAACTAGGAAAATCTTTTCTCTATGTCAATGATCCTTTGCATAACTTTCAATACAGCGGAGAAAGAAACACGAAAACTAAATGAGCTTAAGGTACAGGTTTTTGCGTATCATTTTTGGGAATTCATGCAAGTGAACCGATACTTCACACACGTTGAGAAATGATAAAACGTCTCTTGTAGGAAAACAATCAATGTGGATAAGAATGTTTCTCTCATTGTCGGCATAAAAGAAGAGAGACATACTATATGAACATGGCACCTCACACCCGGTATGAAGAATATGGTCCTGATGAAGAATAAAGTCTTTCATAGCAATGCCTGCAAAGATGATGGAGCACAGCAGCTGGACGGAGAACTCAAACAGAATTTACTTCAAATATTCGCCAGGAGATAATCATATCCTACGTAATTTATGATTGTAACTGAATCTCAATGAAAATAACTAGTTGAAAAGATAGCACATTCAGCTGAAAATACGGAGTAACTCAAAATATTAACTTACGAAGGTTATTTTGGAAACGGGTTAAGACCCTTGTTTTTCTTTTTTTCTCGTCACTGAGCGATAGAGGGCGACATAAATGGCGGCTATCCCGGTTGCTGCTAAAATTCCGTGGGTGTTGGAAACAAATATCTATCTTACGCGTACTTAATAGTTGCTATTCGCTCCTAACCACAAATTTATAACATTAAATTCTTATATTAAACTTTGCAATTCATTATTTGATTATGTTTTCTAAACTGGTCGGGAATTTCTTAAGCGATCGTTGATATTGAATTACAAGAAATGGGAAGTTTATGGTGGTATAATTATTTAACGATCTTTCACAGCATAAATCGATAACAAAAAGCCTTTTCTAAGAATTCTACCGTGAATAACCACCGAATACATTTAAATAAGGCCACTAAAGACAAAAAAGGGCGGAGGAAACAAAAGCGAACATTTTTTCGTGACTTATGAAAAAGGTTCCAAATTACGAAACTCGATTTTACGAAGTGCCAATTTTCCGGTCCCACTAACTTCGTATAATCGAGAGTTTACTGTAATAACAATCGTTGTGCACAATATAAACAAACCCAAATGCACATTTAGGAAAATATTACAAATCATATTCATCATTCTAGGCATGTACATTAAAGGTCAATGAGATTCATGCAGAGATTTCTTTCTCCAACTGCATCAATCAATAAATACCTTCTTGAGTACCGATGTATATCGAGAAAACTATTTCATTCTGAGAGTTAAATTGTTAAAGCTGAAGTTTCTCTGCTTGTATACCAATAAGCTAAAAACAAAAAAATATGGAATACATTATATAATAGTACCAAACTCCATCATTACATCAATGCAATGATTTTATAAAAATTGCACTCATGTTCACATGTGCGACCCTAAAATCAGCTCTGACATTACCTTATTGAAATATTTCTCAATTTATAATCCTTTCCATCTTTTTTGGGAACTAAGTTGTTTAGGTTTTCATTTTTTTCATAAGTTCCTCCATTCATACTTCCTTTTTTATACCTAGTTTGGGACATCAACCTGAATAATTTTATTTAATATGTATTTATCACCTGCTTTCTACTTGGAACTGTTCATTCACATAAACCAAGAGCTAAACATAAGAAATGCCAACTTAAACTTAAGGGTTGATTACATTGATTCCATTGAATCATTTCCATACAAATAATGTAGTATGAACAGAAATAAATAGGAAGGTATCATGTCATGTCTGCATAGGCAACTCTAAAATGAAATTCAATACACTAATACACTCTCTCAATTTCCTTGAAAATAACCTAAGTTTCCTTAACTATTGCATACAGTGCAAAAATTCTACAGGGGAAAATCATTTGTCTTGACTAGGATACAAACCCACATCCTCTCCCTTTGCAAAAATTTGCTGGCTTTGGTAGACAAGGTTATTTATGTTTCCAGACATAAAATGCTACAAGGCAATATACATTTATATTAGTGATGGGTCGGTTCGATTCCTCGATTCTCGGCCAAGAACCGGAATCGAAAACAAGTACTTGCCAAGGCGAAAAATCGATTCCGATTCCAGTAGTACTACAAACAACAAAATAAACGACCGCGTTTCCAACAGTCATTTGAATTTTCGCGCCACATAATCGTAATAACAAAACACATATCTTCTTGGGATGTGCGAATACTCGAAAATTCAAGTCGATCGAGTAGTTGGTACTCGACTCGAGTGTTTCGAGTCGCATTACGAATGTCGAGTCGAGTAGTTAATGTTACAGTGCTTTCGAGGCTAGTCGGTCCAGCAATCTGCCGACAGGAAGCGCTATCATGAAACTCATGTAATAATGCAGTTTTTAAAGCCAATAAGTCATTCTAATGCCTTGGCCTGGTAGTTTCAGCTTGCCGAATACACTATAGTTGTCGACGTGGGCGCCGAATACCTTTACGCCAGCCGCAGCGGCCGATCGTCTTCCTACCCGGCGCACACTAGTCTGAAATCGGAAAAAGCTGGAATAAAGTCCAAAATGACATTTTTGGGGATAGATACTTGAAACTCAGCGTAAATACTCATAAATTATTACCAAATATTGCTTTATATGCCATTTCACATAAATACGAACCTTTAGTGAGATACAGAGGCCCAAGCATGACCAATTTTTCAATGCCACGCGAAATATCGTTTTTCCTCAAAAAATCTTTGAATTTATCTAAGTGGTTTTGCGTTGGTTTGAGGTTTATGGAATATAAAACGCAATATTCCTTTGATCTGGTGCTTTGCCTATACTTTCAATGACTTTCGAAGATTTTGGCTCTCATCTGTTGGGTTTTACACGCAAAATGGCCGACCCGTTTTTCACGTGAAATTTGACATTAAGTAGACATTATCATTCGTTTACGAAAAATATAACTCGGAAAATTTGAACCACGATATAAAGTAGAGATTTCTAAAGAGTACTAATAAGAAATCTTGAAAAAAAAAAGTTTGCGACGAAGGAAATAAGAGCGATTTTTTAATCGCGCGTCAAGGCTGAGCTACACGCTGCGGAACTTTAAGGCTCGGTAACTGAGGCCGATTTTTCAAGTTTTTTAAAACATTAGTCTTGAAAATCGTCATTTAAAGCATAGATAATCGTCTTCATTGACTTAAAACACTAAACTGAGGATGTTAAAAAGGATTATGTATAGATCGACTTGACCATTTAGCGCATTACTCGAGTGAAAATTCTAAGGATTGGATATTTTTTGGAACCATCCCACGCATAAGAAATATGCCTCGGGTATTAAAGTAAAGTGAAGAGATTAAGTCAGCATGCTTAAGAGAGAGAAAAAAGAACTATTTCCGTGAAAGGCAACAACCAATACCATTTTTCCCTTTCCACCTTCGCCGAGGTGAGTCGCGCGGTAGGGGGAGTTTTCACACCACAAGGCTCTTTTAGCCTTTTTTATTACTGCGACCGTCCGATGTGATATTCATTTGTAGCGTTTAGTTTCTTTCTTGAACTTAAAAAAAGCAAGAGATTGTAAGGCTGATTAAATGACGTGAGAAGTATAGCATTTTTTTGGCTCTACAAAACTAAAGTTTACCACTTGAGTTCCATGAAGATTCAAGATCCAAAAAAATCGTTGATATAATTTTTAATAAAAATTCCAAAGTCTCCAAAATCTTGCAATTTTGGTGGGAAAGTACTTGCCCAATAACACACATGTGTAGCAAAAGGCAATTTTCTGCAGGCAGTAATACTGTAACATGGAGACGTTAAAACCTGCTGGCTGAGCATGTAGAATAATTGGTTTTTCTGCTTGAGAATTTGAAAGGGCCAAATATTACATGATTCATATACGTAGTATGTAATCTTTATTACAGATATGAAAATTTCTGTACTCAGGTATGTTCTATTTTGAAATTTAGCTATTATATTTTAATTACATAGTAATTATTTGAAAGATGCTTTTGTCAACTGACTTTCACAGAGTAATATTTTTAAAGTGGTTTTCTTGTTGCCTGGAATTAAGTGATATTTTTCTTGGAGCCTATGGCATCAGAATCGATGGAATCGGTATCGGTAGAATCGGAATCGAAATGTCAGAATCGGAATCGGGATCGGAATCGATAAAATTTTGGAATCGACCTATCACTAATTTATATGCAAGGCAAAACTGTCCCAAGGTTGAACTTAGAAAACCAGGGCATTAAAATTAGGTATTTTTAAAGGAAATAGCAGTGGACTATCCAGTGGAGTACCTTGGGTACAAATCCCAAGGCTAATGATATTTCCTCATAGGAATTTTTTCACGCATGAGGGTTTCTAGAGGGTATGCCAATGGCTAGTCTTTCTCCTTTGAAATTGAACTGAATTTGCACATGGGCACAGGGGAGAGGCTTGCTGCTGAATGTAAGTACCTTGGATGACAGGGCTCCTTGTATATGTCCAGCTGAAAATACTGGTTGTTCACCAGGAAACACCTCCTCTTCTTGAAAATTGTGAAATGATTGTCGTCCTTCTGTGACAGCATGTTGATGTAATCACGATGCGTGACCTGCGTCTTCACCTCAACCACCTGTCCTCTCAGCCGTGGCTTGCGGATCGTATGGGTGTAGCTCCAGTGGCCTGCACCAACAAGAGGTAGTCACAATAAATACAAACACAATATACAGTTATCCCTCACTTAACACGAATTTATTTAACAGTTTCTTGCCATAATAGAACCAGTCAAAATGTCTTTCTCTTGTGTCACCTATTTTTGAACAAGAAAAAAGCATCAAAGAAATATAGAACATAACTTACCTACATATGTTCTCAAGTCAATTTACTATACAAAAGATAATACATGAGTGTTTGGATTGATAGATTAACATTCCGACTGTATTGAAGTGCATGCATGTATAATAATTTACAAACTTAAAACTGAAATGTAGGCTCTGCAATGAATAGAAAACTGATTATAAGGCCATGCGACAGTTTCCAGAGCTCTAAAGCTTACTATAATGTTACGTACATAGAAATTGCATCAAATTACAAAAAGAGTGGATTTTGGTTTACACTTTGTGAGAACATTATGCAATATACAGTAGAAGATAAATAATATGGATATCCAAATAATGTAATGATCTAAACAACTGAAGGTTTTCTGGAGTTTTTCAAAATTTCTAATTTTTGAAGATGCATCGCCGAAAATGCGGCTTCCCAAATTTTGACTTTCTTTCCTGTGAATCAGTCAGAAAATTAATAGCCTTCGGTACATATTGGATGACACTACAACTGAAATAACAAGGCTCATAAATCTAATCTTGCAATGCTGAAATTAGGAAGAGATGCAATAAAATGTTGAAACTCAAACATAAATTCACTATCTTATGACTCGTGATGAGGTATTTTGAAGGGAGCAATTCTCCCAATACTGCGCGTTTTGGCTATAAGTTGTATTATGCCTGTATTATGAGTTTTTATAAGTTGGGCAAGTGATTCATTTGTGATTTAAGTGAGGGATTTATTAATTTGCTAGTGGGCTAGTTCAAATGTGATAACTTGTGCAGTCAGAAAAATAAAAAGCTCTTAAAATAGAAACACGATCATTATAAAAGTATTTAGTAGGGCTACCTAAAAACTTCCATAGCAGACCACGTTGAAGTTAAAAAGTTAGTGATATTATATCTGGCTTAAAGAAATTTGGATCTTTCACGCATGTCCAAATGAAATCATCAGGCACTTTAAATCTGAGAGATAAAATGCTGAGTATAATGCAAAGATAGGGTGATGTAAAGATGTATAATGCAAAGATGTGTAGACAAAGAATGGGTAGCGATTGGACAAACCTTAGATGCTGCCATTTCCACTAAATATGTAAGACACTCTAGAATACTTGGAATTATCATTAAGAAAACATACACCCTGTTACTGGCATATTTTTGGTAGTATTTGGACCTTAATTTTTTACTTTTCGTGAGTTACTCATTGCCATTCCAGTCCACAATGTATGATTTGCTCGCTATATGATCCATTTAGCTTCTTCAGCAGTATTATTCTTGGCCCTTATAAACAGTTGTGGGTGGGCCACAAATTCTTCCATGTCAAGTAGTGCGAGCAATCTCAACACTGCCACTTGGACTTTTAATGTATTCATCATGTTTACTGAAAAATATGATTTTGTGAGCTATGATGAAAATAATGAAAGTAAAATTATATATTTTTAAAAATGTGTTCATAAATTACGAAAAATTGTTAGGATTAGCAATGTGACACCTCCGAAAATCAAGCATATCAATCTATTCTGAAGGCCCCGAGCACCAAGTACTTTCTTGTGGCAGCGTTGTACTTGCAATGGTATTTTGACCAGAGGGCGTGGAGGGATGAGAGTGAAAGGAATGCCTCGACGACACTGTTTTTATAGGACTTACTAATCGATATCTGCATGAAATGAGATGAAATGTTACCCTTTTATTTCACACATTATTGTGATTGCCTTGGAATTCCCGGTATTACATTTCTGTCATATCGGCATTGAATTTCATTCTCAAGGTCAATACTAAAGGATCGGGTGTAAACTATTTTAGCTTGAAATGGTGGTCGATTTCAGTTTCGTGTGTAATGTATACGCAGAGTGGTAATTATATTCCTATCTGTCAGTTTAACTAAGTATATAATCCTTTGCCATTGAACCGAAATATAACAAGACACTTGTCTTATCATATTGTGACTCGGGGTTTTGTGGAACAAGTGGTTGAGTGTTCAGCAACATTTTCCATTATATTTAAGCAAAATTCGGCAACATTATGGCACGTTTACAAAATAAATAGGCTATATGGCAGAATCAAAGAAGAGTGCAATGGATTATACATAATTCATTATTTTCGAGGGGCATTGCATCATGCCCCTC
This sequence comes from Ischnura elegans, assembly GCF_921293095.1. Taxonomy (NCBI): domain Eukaryota; kingdom Metazoa; phylum Arthropoda; class Insecta; order Odonata; family Coenagrionidae; genus Ischnura; species Ischnura elegans. The sequence continues at coordinate 48,056,492 of NC_060250.1, read as the reverse complement.
GATATGCCTTATGGTGGTAACTTCTAAGAGCTAACTTTTTCTGTGTTATGCACGATAAAGGTACAGTAAACCTCCTTACATCGTAATGGAGAGGACTAAAATTTTTTCATATCCCTTGGAAATGAAAGGCACTAAGTACTGTATTTTAAACCATTATATTTATGCATTTAAATAAACATGATTGCATTAGTGAACATATATTTATTATTTCATGATAGCAGAAAGCAAGCGCTATCGCTTAATTTTTACCATGATTCAAGAGAAAACGATGTGATCTCTCCTAATTCAACAGTCTCTTAAAATGATTAGGATAGTTGGCTATCTTTTTTCTTATTTACTGTTAGGTATGCTCTCATATGGAACAAAATGGCCATAACTAATGGTTAATGTGAAAATTACAGCATATTAAAGGTGTAAAAGAAAAAATAATAAGGGTGAAAAATTTATTGCTGAAAATGTCATTCCATGTATGTAATCGCGGCTGCATTAATGGTCTCTAGCTGTCTCGGTACAATTTGCTGAGGTAGTTAGGCCATCTCGGGGGTGTCTCCTTGGTATGATAAATGGAGGATTTATGAGATATAGAGGTTCACTACAAAGAGGTTTGCCAATAAATTTACATGTAAATCTGACTGGACCGTAAGGGTGGTACGAAGTATGGGTTTATGATGTAAAGAGGTTCACTACATAGAGGTTTTACTGTACATAGAAAATTCTGTCATCGAACCTGGTTCAATAACGCGTACAGTGGAACCTCGTTAAAGCGAGTACGGGATATAGCGACACCCCCGCTATTACGAGAGACAGCCGATGCACCGTCAATTGACCCTATAATAAGCGTGTAAAAAAATTCGTTTTTACGAGACCCTTTCGGTGTTGGCTCTCGCCATAGCGAGAGTTGCACCGCCGGAAGACTTTCATCAAGACTCCTTAACCTCTGTAATTGCTAGCGATCTGTTAGAAATGAAGTTAAAGTAGTGCTCAGTCTCAAATTTATGTGGTAAACTGTCGTTCGATAAATATAATGATTGACGAAACAATGCTTTGCATGATTTTTATTCAGTGCGGCGCTTATGAATTGTTTGAATAGTTAGTCGTTATTTGAGTAAGGAAATTTAGTGATGCAAAAAAACATCGCCTTTCGTCTGGATTTATGCTTACGTTTATCGAATAGATGTTTATCTGTCGCCGCACCACTCCTGTTCCTGTATATCTGTTCGCAACAGGTATATTGGCTATTATTTGCTCCACCTCCGGTAAAGCGACAATTCGCTATAGCGAGTGTTTATTAGTGCACCGTGGGGTGTCGTTATATCGAGGTTTCACTGTACTACTTTTTCAAGGGATTTATCATCGCAATAGTAATATCTACTATATTTAAAAGAAGCAACCATGACAATTGTCCAAACCAATGTGTTCACATATTTTAGCTATCTTCAGATACAGGCATCCCCCGAGTTACGTATGTCTCGACTTACGTAAATCCATACTTAAGTAAGCGATAACCGTATTTCAAATGATTACGTTAATTTTCGAATGTGAGCGCGAAGAAGTAGATATTCGCTCGTACAACCTATGGTAGAAAAAATATCGAATTGTTATCAAGTTTTTTACATGCTAAAAATAACGAAGTGACCCATTTTTGTCATTCCTCAAAGGAATTTTCATTAATTTCTGTGGAAAAATCGCTAATAACTCCCAAGTCAGCAATCAACGTGAAAATTTGCAGTTCTAGCGATGGATGTGGTTGCGCTCATTCCTGTGCGATAAACTTGTTATACAGCATGCACACCCGAACTCTAGACTTTCAACTATTTAAAAATTGTATCCTTAAGTTTGGACATTTCCATCAGTGGAACTAAAAGAAAATGAAGTTCAAGCAGAAATCTTTACTGCGGAAAAGAATTGTTTAGGACCTACGTAACGGCATTGAAATTTTGAGTGTTGGCAATGAACGCCGCGAAAAAGTTGAGAAAAAGTTGACACACGATATTAATTGCGTAATTGTTTACATGTTTCTGGCAGAAAATTTTATTAAGCTGCATTTTCTTGTTCCCTCATATTGTGTGCAACTGTAAATGAATATTGCATCATTGAAAGCTTTTCCCCATTAACTTTGTTGCACATTAATGACAGAGTTGGCTGAATAAAATCTCACTTTTAATTAGCTTCGTGCTTTGGAAATACTCTTCGATGTTTCCAGCAAAGTAAATATTCAAATGATGATATTTTCACGTTATTTTATTGAGATATGAGAGAATGAAAGTATGTTTCTGTACGTGTAAGACTGAGTGTATGTGCGTGTGAATGTATCTAAGAATATAGTAACTTACTGGTATTTTTTTGTGTGTTATTTGCTCGTAATCCTAGACACTCTTCCTACGTGTATTAACTGTGACAGTGAAACCACCAGATTCATCGATCAACGTTATATATAAAAGGCAGAAGATATAATGATTATAGGTAGGTAGACGATGCATTCTTTGATCCCTTAGATCACAGTATAACATAATGAATCAATTTAAGTATTCAGTTTAGTAATATAGCGTTGAGATACCGTACTTTCCCGAATCCACGCGATCGGTCAACTCTGGGAATAATGGTTCCGCGATGATTAAGTTCAGAAAAATGAAAATAACAAAAATTACGAATAAATGCAAAAAGATGAAAAAGTAATTATATAAAAAATGAAAGGTGATTCCTAGAAACGACGACCAATACTGAATAGTACGGAATGTAATAGGGCAGCGAGAGGTAATTTGGAGCGCCTAAGACGTTCCCGTCTGATTCAGGGGGCATTTGAAAATGGGTCAGAGCAGGACGCACCAGTGCATCCGCCGCAGCAAAAGTGTTAAACAACGAAGTATTGTCTATGAGATGTTTTCGAGTGGGCACGTAAATAGGGGCATTGTGTCAGCCAGCCTCCAAAATTGCACTCATAATTTATGATTTCACACTTTTGATAGACCACAGTCGGCAATGCTGATTATTCAGCTACTTACGCTGGCATCACTAGTTTTTTTCTTCCAATTTTTTTGCCGTAGTTCGTATATACAAATACCACTAGCTCCTGAGGACCGAGCCCTTCGTGTTAAAACATTTCGTGTTTTCAAAACTTCGTATTATCAAATAGCGCCATGTATTAACCAATGGCTTTTCGCCGGGACCACAATTTCACTATGTATCATCAAAAATTTCATAATATCCTTCTTCGTATAATCAAGAGTTTACTGTAGTTGATACATGGGTATCAGGTCAAAACACAGCCATGCACATAGTAATGGGAGAGACATACCTGCAACAGAGTTAACAGCATAGACTGAAAAGACTAACCTCTCTGGCCTCGTTTACGTAGCCGTGCCTGAGTAGATGGGGTGCTTGCTTGGAGATAATTATGAACAACATCGAAGTCTTGGAACGGAGGGAATGCATCATCCGCAGGCAGAGGTCCTTTGACCAAAAATTTGACTTTCCTCGAGTTGTGCAGCAGCCGTCCTCCTGTGTCCAAGCCGAGCTTCTGACATACAGCCTTCAAAATGGCAAGAGAGACATCAAGAGAGAGATTATCAGAAGAGGAGTGATCACTCGACCAGTTATGGTATGATACAAAATGTTTACACATACGATTTCACCTTAATATTTAATGGCTATAAATAGCAGTTACTTATGAGACACGATCAAGTGCTGACCAGGGTTTACTCTGTGTAATCATAAAATTTCATGATGATTGCATAGGTTTAAAAGAAGTGATGCATCTTAAAAAAAGGCTACAAACTACCAGAAGAGTGGAAGTGATACCACCTCTTAACCAAAACATTCTTTGACAAAGAGAAACGACCACCAATGACCTTCATCCACATCCAGCTGTATCTCTGATTGGGGAGGCTCCCCTCCCAACAGTGATCTCCCAAGAAGATATGTACAGTGGAACCCCGATCTATCGTTCCCGCATTGATTATTTCCCGCTTTCATCGTTCGCCGTTCCTGGTCCCAAATAAAGTTCCATAAAGGCAATGTAATTTTTTCCCGCATCCATCGTTCCCTGAAGTATCGTTTTCCCGCATTGATCGGTTGAAGATGGCAGTCCCGTTGTATAATTTTCCCACATCCATCGTTTGACGAAAATGAGACGAAGTGTTTACAACATGTTATTTGTGGCTAATAAAGACAGACACCCCCAGGAGATTGAGATACTATGGGGAGAAGCTGAGTACCGTGGGATAGTTACATTAGTGCATTTCCCAAGATCCGCTATCCCCCTCCATTCAGCACTAGCCTCCCCCCCTCTGAGGTTTTCCTCTTCTCCTAAATAAAAAAAAGGTCCCAGCTAGGGCATGGATCCTATTATGAAGACATTAGCTTCGAAAAAAATATCTAGGTACACGAGAACAATAGAAACGTGTTTAGCACCCCCCCACCCTTTTCAGCCTATCTGCTTCAAAGTTACCAGTTTCTGGAGGTCAACTGCTGCATGAATCAGCCCAATTAGCCCAAAAGGTGTCTAGCAATGAATTTCGGCAATTGGCATTTTACTTTTATTAGATTGAAATATTTGTAAAGTGCTCGTAATTCAAAAAAGAATGAGACCAAACACGACATATTTCTAGGGTTATTTAAGCATTTAAAACAAGGAAATAGTTATAAAAATACAATGGTGATTTCTGGCGAAACTCGATATCCTCATAGCTGAGCTTCTCGGCAGTTAATGTGGCATTTTTCCAAAAGAGGGTATCAGGTTATTATCAGTTATCAATTTACGAGTTATCCTATAAGTCTCACTTGTAAGAGTTACTGAGGAAAGGATATCTTTTCAGGATATTTTGTTTCTCCTAACTAACAATTCAAATTCATCAACTCATCTGGCGCTACCCTGATTAGAAAAGATTGTTAAGTTTCCTTCTCTTTCAGAAAAAAAATTTCATGGCGCAATCATATGTTTATGCTTCACCCGCTGCAGTATTTTCTGCGTAAGACGTACGCAATAGCATCAGTTCCAAATTCACCTCGCGCGAGTGGTTCCGTACTTTCCAGGGTGGGTTGACTTCAAACTAGGGAGTGTTTTCCGTGTGGGTTTAATAAAGTAAGGTTTCATTTTTACTAGTTTTATTTTTATCTGTCTTCAGACCATCGCCCTTCCGAAGAAACAAGTGAGTACTTTAAAAGATGGACTGAAAATAATTGAATATGAGATAAAGCATCCGGGATAAAAGCTCGTGAATATTGGAGAATGCCTCGGGCTGTCCACTAGCACATGACAGTAGGGGTGGGGTAGAGTGAGCTACCTGATGAAAACAAGAGGTGGGATGAAGCTGAGGCTCAGGCGGGCATGCTGCTGACGATTAACGCAACATTATTCACACTTTACACATTGCCTAAATTATATGAAAAATATATTTATTAGATAGGAACATTACAAATAATTGACTATTTTTGGCCTATATGATCCATCTCACAACCAATCACTGCGCCGGTGAAAGCGGTTGTTTTAGGCATAACATGCACATTGCTCTTGTGAATACGTGTACCGGAAATGGCGTTTCATGGATTTTTATATCAGAGAGAAATCCATAATAGCAGGGTAAATGCCGAGTGGAGAGCAAACATTTTTTAGTGAGGTGGCGTGTTCCTTTAGGATATTTGAAAGAAATATTATTTGAATCAACAATATGACCTAAGTGTCTCGATAAAGTACTAGTATTCCTGTAATTGGCTAAAATCTTGTTTGAATCCTTTAATGAATATCATAATTACGCGCCAAAATCCTGCATTTCCTGGGACATAGGCAACCTAGCCAAACATTCCCGCATCGATCGTTTTCCCATATTCATCATTTTTTTCGTCGATCCCCCTGAAAAACGATAGATCGAGGTTCCACTGTAGATCACGTTTAGCAGTTGAGGTTACTGATATCATATCCTACCAGAAGAATCCTATCCTAAATCATGACATCTTATTTACAGTGTGATATGTGAGTATGCATACAAGTAAGCAAATGCATGCACAATCCTACTTTCATAACATATAAAATTGTTTCAGGCTTAATTTTGTGGAATATTGCTATATCCATGATTAAAATAAAAATGGTAATTTCCACACTATTTAATTTAACACTCAACGACCGACCATGGTATCAATACTTTGCGTCCTTGTGGCCTTGAAAATGACACTTAGTGTCAAAACCATGGTCGGTCGTTAAGTGTAAAATTAAATAGTGTGGAAAATACCATTTGTGTTTTAATCATGGGTTACTTTCATAAACCAGTATCTAAAGTTAGCCATTTTGCTCCCTGAAAACCTTTCATTTTTTGTAAACACAGGTATGATTTGCACTGATGATAGTGAAAAGAAACTGGTAGAATATTCCCAACAGGAATGCAACAGATAGTAGATAAAAGCTATGAATGATAGATGGATCATAAATTAATGCATATTGTGTAAAATGGGATGACAGAAATTGATGAAAACCACCTACCTCTATAATGTAAGGCATATACCAACGACGCCAATTGTATGACGGCCAAAATGCCATTCTGAGCTTTTTCAAATGAGTTTAAATTGTGCTTTGAAGTTAAGGATGGATCTTTAACTTCCAAGAGAACAGGTATTTCTTAATTTAAATCAAAAATGAATGATTTCCACAAGCTACAATTAATGGATTCTGATTTCTGTGAAGAAGGAAATTATCCCATTTCTGAAAAACTAGATAACCACAAATATAATTGTCAACACACAAAACCTTTGGATGCAGACGGCCCAGGAAAGGATGCATTCCATAAGACATTCACAAGGTCTCGACAAAATGAATAATAATCAAACATCAGGCATGCTTAGAGTTGTGCTCAGGGGGAGGATCACTTAATAATTAACACAGTCTCAATGCCAAAGGTAGCAAATAAGGTTACGAAAGTTCACAACATGCTTGCCACACTATTCTTCCATCCAAGGAGGGTTTTAATACAATAGGTCAGGTTTTGTGTTGACAATGAGTAAACATACATATTAATTATATCCTCCTATCCTCGAATGGAATTTCGAGTGGGATCACATACCAATTAACACAACATCATTTCCCAACAAACACGTTGTGTTAAAACAATCCTTGGATGAAATTGGGAGTGGTATCAATGATGTAGACTTTCTTTTTCCCTTTCAGTGCTTCCACAAAGTACATCTGGAAACCTTGAAATGCGATGGTTTGAAATAGGTTACAGTAGAGTTCACCCCAAACTAAGCCCGTGGTGTCTGAAAAAAACACGTCCTTGGGAGTGGGGCCAGTTCCGATCCCTGGGCCACCTTATAGCACAAGGATTTTTTCTGGGAGTGCACATAGGCTTCAGCCAGGATTTGACAGCAGCCAATCACACACTACACCCACCATGCTCAGCACATGCACTCCTCAGTCCTCCCTAATGAGTGTCACTACTCATGCTCTCGCATAACATCATTTCCCACCGTTTCACCAGAAGTGTTTCTATCACTTTGAGGCAGTGCCTATCACATTAACACCTTTATTTTTATACGCACCATTTTTCATTTTTTTCAGGAGATATTTGCAGGAGGCTACCAATGTTTATCTGGATTATCTGAATCACAGGGAAGGAAGGGCGAAGAGAGACACCATGTCCGCATTAGCTTTCTTTTAACTTCCCATCTGACTGACAGAGCCCTGTACTTGATGGACTCCACTTAGTACTTTAAGGGAGCAATAATGGCCACAAAAAGTACAAACATAATCAGAGAATTTTTTTCCATAGCTATAAGTGGTCTGAAGTTTTTCAGCATTGGCAAGAAAAGCCATGTTTATAATAGAAGATGACAGTATGTTTTCAAGCTACCCACAATAAGGCCCTCCCACCAAAATCACATTCTGACATTGGTAGCCTCCATTGCCTTGTGTGCTGATTGCAAATAGGCGGGCCACTTCATCAGCCTGGTGTACTCCAAAATTTGCTGCCATGACTGGAGCGAAACTACGATACACATCAGGCACTGAGGCACCAATTCCTGTCTCCCAGGTGTATAGTGAGATCGCCAGGGAACATTGAATTAGTTCAGTGTTATTTCCTAGACTGAGAAAAAAATGAAAGGAAAGTACTGTGATCTCCACAAACTGTTCGCAATAGGAGACAAAACAAAAAAAACAGTGACCCAAAAATTTATTAAACGACAACCCACACTTAGTGATACATATTATAACAAAGGCTTGCCAGCTTCTAACTTCAAATATAACACTATTTTCTCAACCCCCAGTTTGCAGATTAAGATTTCAAGCCCAGCACTATCAGTCGTTTTTTGTACGAAGACAAAACCATAAAAAAATCTCAGCTGAAAATTGAATTTAAAGAAAATAATTATTTATCATTCCATCTCCACCCCATTCCCCATCCCCTATCCCTCCCCATGGGTTGGAAACAAATGTGCTTTTGCCAAAATAGCCACGGTGTGACCATGGAACAACTGCAGCAAATTCCATATTTGCTTCATCAAATACAATGTCAACGATCGGCAAGCACAGACTCTGCCATCCTGAGGTTGATTTGGCACATGGCGACAATAAGGCAGACAAATTTCCGAGAGTGTCCAGTCCTTCTCATAGAAGTCCAGCCCACAACTGAACCACAGACTTATGGTGTCACACACTCAGGGTAGGGGGGCTGGTTTCACTGAGCAACCTCAATTTCATTGGCGAGCATCCAATTACTTCATTAGGAATTGAATCCAGGGCTCTCCAATCAGTAGCCCAACCCTTTCTTATTGAATAGATAAAATTGAAATTTTCACACTTTTAGAATCAATTTCAAGCTGCATATAATTATAAATGCCATAAATTTCCATGCGATGGTCAACTAATATTTAGAGTAACAGATCATACTGCTTCAAAGGAGCTTGCAAGGGAGGTTCTGCTCTATCCTTCACCAAAAAAAACTCACGTCTATCATTCTGCAAATTTTTGTTTCAAAGTCAGTGGAGTTGTCGATGACGTCAAAGTACGGATGGCCCACCCACGACTCTGCTGCCTTGTTGTCCAGCTCCTGCGCCAACACCACGCCTTCACTGCGACACGCATGGTCCTGCAATTCCATGGACAAATTATAAGAGGCCACAAATAGTAATGTTAGCATGTAACAAAAGAAAGTTAAGTTTCAAACCCTTCAACAGTAATCTCTGTGTCTAGCACTTGGTAACATTCAACTGATGCTCATTAGAAGGGCAACCCATCAAGAAATTAAGGAAATGACATATCCATGAAAAATTTCCAAGAATGCTCCAGCTCTGATTGTCAATGGTTGATAATAAAAAATGGGCCACAATGCTTCATCGAAATTGAGTTTGAAATTAAGAATTTTCATGTTAGTTCTAGTAGTGATGCTTTTTCAATACAATTAGAATGCAAATAATCAGTGGAACCATATATTTCAGATCCTCTCATCATAAGTAATGGGAAGTAGGGATGGGCAAAAATAATCTGTTTTATATATAACCGGTTTTTTTATTAGGTTAAACAATTAAAAACTGGTTATTTTTTTACACCGGTTAACCTGAGTATTAGGTTATTTTTTGGCATAACCGAAAAATAACCTGAGAAAAATTATCTGGCTCCTGATTCCCACACTCTCTTGGGAACCTTTGGAACTTCCAGCACTATTTGCCACTGCCACACGGCCCACTGGCTGAGGTTTTCCTGCGCCTCTACAGGCCACGGAGCACATTACAACCGGTTATTCTGATATTTAACCGAAAAACCTTGTGGCCGGTTATAACCGAAGGAACGAGTACTCACTGGCATAACCGATGGCAAGCGGGAGAGAAATAACCGGATGAGTGAATACTCGGCGGGGAAACCTATCGCTGTGGAAAGGTTCTTTTCAATGGGTCTCAAGTTGAAATGGAACAAGTACTCGGTTATTTTTCAGTTATGTCGGTTATATTTAAACAACCAGCAGAAATGACCTGAATATAACCGGTTTTTTTCATCCGGTTTTAATACTCAAGTACTCTACTCACTCAAAATAACCGGTTAACCTAACACCAGTTTTTTTTCTCATAACCGCCCATCCCTAATAGAAAGCAAAAAAACAAATAAATCTCGACTGCAGATGAACAGTACAAAATGGAAAAGAATGAGGCACTTTATGCACTACATACCAGGAGATTGACTGTAAAATAACAAACAGCAATATTTTTAGCGTAGAAAGTGTCTCCATACCATCTCCTGTAGCTTCTCTCTCAATAAACTTTGGGTACCACAAGCACACACATGCTCTGACAACCCACCTAAAGGTCCATAGCCACCATGCCTTGCTGGCCACTGCCTGCCTGTTCCACCCATTAAAAAGAGAGACAAAGTCCATGAACTACATCCATGGTGCACTAGACTAATCAAACCCCAAAGAGTAAAGGTGAAAGATTTCCATGGGGAGGATAGATATTGTTGTAGGTTTTTGCCAGAAGATTGAGCATATTTTTAAATGAGATTTTTTTTTTCCACAATGTGAGAAAAGCCACATGGTTTACAAATAAGTGGATAGAAGTGAGACTGTGGGAGGCCATGAAATCCCATGAGTAAACGAAATGTTATGTACATGAGATACTTGTTAATGTGGCTGCGTAGGTTTCCGTGGTGTTGAGGTTCCAAAATCTCCATTCTTCTGGTGCTACCGCATCTGGTTTTTTCTTGGTGACAACAGTTTCACTAGTACTGCTGCCAGCGTCTTCAGAAGAAAGACCTGAAGACGCTGGTAGCTGTGCTAGCAAAACTGTTGTCACCAAGAAACAACCAGATGCGGTAGCACCGGAAGAATGAAGATTTTGGATACTTGTTGATATTTTCTGCATTGACACAACAGCGGTTGAATGGAAGATGCCTCACTCCACAAAACCCTCCATATTTGACTCAGTTCACAATCCAGCTACTCATTCTCTTCTTCCACCTTTGTGCGGATGCATGGTGCATATATTGAAAAAGGCATTATCCTTGTAGCTGTGCCCCCCCTCAAGCCAATCACTCCTCTAAAATCATTCATGTACTTAATTCTTGCCTAAATCCTTTGCTTGTCAACCAAGAAGTTATATTGAGCAGATTGGGTTGGACCCTGCACCCACCATGCTTAAGAATTAATAAGGACAGTAGCTTTTAGATAGCACTACCATTTAAAACGTTGACTGCCGTGCCGTGATCATAAAGACCAGCAATGAAACTTCACGCCTTTTAAGTGGTAATTATGGCAGAATTATCTCAAATGGAAGTGAAATTCATTTTAGATTCATTATAATAATATCCCTACATGACATGAATCAATAATACCTGTCGGATGAAAAAACACTGATGGCATCAAAGGAATTATGAACTAAAACACCATGGCAGTCATTGTGTTACCGCTCTACAGCCTGATTTCAAAACCAAATGGGAAAACAATCAACAGGTTGAGAGAAAAAGTAAATAAATCGTGACTTGTACAACGTACATCTCATTTTGTGACAAAAATTTGGAATTTGTATGTCAGTTCAGCCACAAGTCCATGGATAGGCAGCCATCATCCTCAAATAATGGAGGGAGTTCTATGGTAATTAGCATGTTCACTTGCTCACTCATACTTCAGTGCTGTAGAAGTCCTCAGCCCCATTGGCAGCCGACACCATGTGGATGATCTGGTTGTAGCGAGTGTCACGCAGCTCAACAGGGTTCCAGCCATTCAGCGACATCATGCTCTCCCACTTGTCCCTTGAGATGACTGAGGGACAAGCAAAAGAGAAAGTCACAAACACAGAAGAAATGACAACTTCAAAGTTAGAACATTTCTTTAAAATGGAGAGCAACCCTCAACTCATTTTTTCTTCTCTTCTACTTGTTCCAAAAAAAATTTCAGGAGCAGAATTAAATTATTTAAATGCTATACGTACTAAATGAATTATTTGACAGCTAAAAAGAAGGCAGGCTTGTATACAGCATATCATATGCAACATCCTTCTATTTACTAGTTTGGATTTCCAATACAGGAAATGTTTTCTATTCCAAATATTGGTTGTTTAACTACCACACTTCTTTATATTGTTTCAGTTATCTGTGCTTCACGATTATTATCGATTCTTATCATACAAGCACTCATCACCGTAAGTAGTCTAACTATAATTGAGTATTTACAAACTATGCAAGAGGGCATGGAGGAAGAATGTGACCCCAATCATTAACAGTAATTTTGATGATATAAAATGAATTACCAGAAAAATATGTATTTCAATAATTGATCACTCTTCTATCATAGTTCTTGTGAATGCAGTTTACTTCACAAGAATGAGAACCTTAAATGATACAATATAGAAAATGTAAGCAAGGTATCAGCAATTAAATCTGTGGTATTGGACCCTGGAATTGAGGCATTGGTAACAGAAAAATTGGCCCAAGTCTTAATAATTTTTTACCGATTAGTAGTGACTACTGAAGTCATGCATTCCCAGCCAGGGCTGAACAACATCCTGAAATTGCATGCTCTAGGGAGTTTATTATTGCTTTTTTTCTAGCAGAGCTCGTGCATTTAATACTCACAGGCAGAGGCGTCCATGGCTCCACGGTCACAAATGATGAGGCAGTCCCGGGGACAGGAGTCGCCAAGGGCAAAAAAGGTATTCTCTATCTGGATCATTGTCTTCAGGAGGTTCTCTTGGAATTTGAAAGCTGGGGAAGACAAATGCACAGCACATATAGGCATTAAACCATTGGCCTATCTTACACGTGAAGAACAAATCATAATTCAAATGGGAACAGAAACATTTACAATTTTAATTTAACTGTTAGTTTTCAATCACAAAGTATGAAACATAAACTTAAGGTTATATTCATTTGCATGTGACACAATTAAAAAGAGATTTCATCATATATTAAGAATGGAATAAACACTGAGATACGAAAAATATTATTAATTTGATAGAGAAAATATGTTAATGCAGCAAGAAACCATGAAATCACAAAATAGACGATGTTACAGAACAGCATATTTTCAAACATCCATTATAAGACAACAGAGAAAGATATTTATAATACATTTCATCAGTTCATGGTGCAAGGGATAATACAATTGGCAAAACTGGGAAAAAGCAAAGACATATATAATTACTGAAAACCTTAAAATCATCATTAAGTACAAGCATTATGCACTGAATTAATATTTCCTCAAAAAAGCTACATGTGATAAGGTACTCCACTGATACTCAAATATATAAATGAAGGGGCCTCAGTGACACATAGGTGAGATAGCTAGATTGCGACCGACAGTACACTGCCAAGCAGATGAAAGAGGAAAATTTGAATGTGAGAACATAAATACAGGAGTCAACATACCAACATTACAAGAGAGCATACAATACAGACTGTCCAAAAAGAAGTGCAATAGCTATTCCTCATTCTGGAGAAACAACTAAGACCTACAAATCTAATGGAAATGGACTATAATGGAGGAGTTTTTTTTGTGGAAAACATCAAAAAACACATTAAGATATTTATGCCTCTTTCTTACTTAAGAATCAACAGGCTAATAAAAATCATTATTTCAATATCAGTGAAAAATGATGGTGATCAATTTTTAATGCACAAAAATTCTTCCTTACTTAAAAATAATGTTTTTGGACGTAATACTAGGCCCAATTAGAGTGATTGGGCATTTGCACTGTATTTGCACTGTATTGGCAATTTTTTCCTCAAAACAGCAATAACTTGCACTACAGTTATCGGCTATTTTTATTTCAAAATTAAATACATCTAGATACAGAGCTGCTGAGGAATAATTACATACTTGTATCCTTAAGTCATTCACATTTAACAGGAGAGGATTGAGAGGAAAATGTCAAAACCCTTAGAAACAATACCACACGAAAATGATGCCCATGAATGTGGACAAGTATTTTTATCTCAGAAGTATATTCTTGATGCAGCTGAGACCCAAATAAGTATTGTCAGAGAATTTCAATTGAATTTTTAAAAAGTGACTACCTCAACTCTTGATAATTTTTATCCAATGCCTATAAAGGTTATGTACTTGGGTAACGATAAGTTCAAGGGTTTCCAAGACTGAATCTTTATTGAAAAATATGAACTAACTGCACTTATTGACAGCAGCATGATAAGAGAAATAAATATTAAGAAATTAAAATAAACTCACACGTTCTACAGAATAATTTCTCAGAAATGCCTAACATTTTGCGACCCAAGCTGTCTTCACCATGAAAGTTTCTTTTATGTTGTGCAGTCATGAACCACAAATGCTTAGACATTGAATTACTATGCGAAAATGGTTCATTAAGTCTTGGTTTAATACCTGCTAAACCATACGTATATCAGTACACACAGTTTTGACAGAACTAAAAGAGTAAGTATGTAGATATGATTATTTAAAGTTGTATGCTGTGTCTTTATCATTAATTGGTGTATGCAACCACATTGCTTTAGCTTATTTCTTGAAGCACCTGTTTTGCTTATCAAAAGTGACTTGACTTTGGGTGTACTAGCAAAGAGACCACCACTGCCAAGCAGCGACAGCAAACATACTTCCCTGATACCAACAACATGTTTTATCATCATGCTGCATCAAACTATATTCAGCAATAGCACTGGGAAAGACGTCACATTTATGAAACATACATGAAAGTGAAGTTTGTCCTTTGTTCAAATGTAGTATGCATACCTCTTTGGAATCTCTTAGGATGAAAATGTTCAGATTATCCTCTTACCATTTTTAATTTCTGTGTACAAGAGTGCCTAGAGGTGTTTGGTGGCCACAAGCATTCACGTCCTTACCCAGTCTTCAACCCTCTAGCAAACTGGGGAAACGTACATTTATGTGCAAACGGACAACTGCAGCAATAAGATTACTTGTAGCATGTTCAGCTCATCTCCCTTGTTACCAGCTCAACCAGTCCCCATTTCTCATCTAAAAGACTCACACTCTAGTCCATCTTGAAAGGAAAAATAGGCAACCAATCCGTTCTAACCCAAACTAGTCCCTCTCTCTACATAAATATAAAAGGGCTACACTACATCACTGTGAGATACGACCTTACCTCCAATAATCTTTAAAGCAATCTGATACAGGGTTCATACCAGTCAGGGAAATAAAAATAATGACTGGAAGTCAGGGAAATTGAATTATGGTCAGGAAAAAATCCAGAGGCACAGAAGAAGACAAAAATCTTGGCAAAGAGCATTGTAGTGTTTGAGTAGCGAGGTGGGTAATTTTGTTGCCATACTGGCTGGGTACTCCTGTTTAGGGCCCACTTGGTGCTACTTTGAATACACACATGAATTCGTTTCTCCCATGCACAATACAAGCTTTGATAAATGGTATACGGGACTTAGTAGTCAAATTACTCCCACATGCACCTTTTTTTCTTATATTTTCTTTGTAAAGGGCTGGTGTCATAACACCCTCGCCACATGCCTGCTGAGGCTTGCATGGCAGTATGTTAACTTTTCCGTAAATCTGTATGGTATGGTATTTGAGGGGGTAACCAACAGCTGAGGTTGTGTGTGCCATGAGGGAAGGATAGAAAGAAATTCGGCACCAGCATTAGCCTGCTTTTAGCAAAAGGGGGCCACATGCTATTCCATCATTCCATCCGATAAACAGAGTGCAGCTCTTGAAGTGCCCTCCACAAAGCACTTAAGCAGGGATTGGGTAGTCTATGAAAAATCTCAGACACTGCCAGGATTTCAACCCAAACTGATTGGGTGGGAAGGCAATACCCTAGTCACCATAAATCCCCTGAAATCCTTATAAATGACAGCTTTGCCATTTATATAGTCAAGGAAATTTGTAAAATCTGGACTGGAAATCAGGGAAAAGTCATGGAAATAGGATAAGGAAAGTTAGAATGAGCCCTGGTATAGTCTCACATGAAATGGTTAATAATTAGTGGATTTTGTTAGAGCTTCATATTGAATGAAACAAAATATTACAAAAAACTTAGTGTACTACTTATTTCACATATCTAAGCAAACTAAAAATATTGGATTGAGTGACTGTAAGTTTCATAAATCAGCCCCATAATTGCCAGGGCTCTGCAAACTGTGCCTCTACTGAAGGGTTGAAGAGAAAGGTCTTCCTCATCTGCTCTGCCCATCATTGGATATAGGGTCTTACATATGCACTATGAGTGTAAAGACTTGTGCTCTAGCTGCTGCAGCTGAAGGACGTGCTGAGAATATGCCCCACGTATCCTCATACAGGGTCTTCAGTTCTCTTATAAATTGTTCAAGTCATTTTCAAAGCAATCATTTATGGAGCAAACTATCCCATCATAGTTTTTCCACATTCCTCTCCATTTATATTTTTCAATACATGCAAAGGTTTTCTAGAAGGTGTTGAGTTTTCTTAGGCAGGCCACTGACTACAGATCGCTGCAATGTGGAATGCTCATTTTAAACAGTCTGCTAACCTGTGCCACTCCACGCATCCATTCAGCGATTCAGAGTACTCTTCCGGAAGGATTGCCTATATCTTCAAATCTATTCACCTTACTTCAACTCAGTTCAAATTTTAATCCATTGCATACTACCCTACCACATTCTCCATCACCGTTTTAACAAGTACACAGTAGCCTTGGCACTGATGATGAGCATTATCTTAGAGATAGGAAACAGTCAACTCGTATGGCGAGAACTTCCACAGCTCACTCCACCACCTGAAGGTGTACACCCATGTAGTTGACTGAGTTATTCATTAGTAAGCAGAACTTCAGGGACAAACACTGAGTCATGGCCATTAGCCAAGGCAACAATGCACTCTTTTCAAAAGACTGATATATATTGATCAACCTCGAGGTTCAAAAGATACCACTCAAATATCCTAAAAAGAGATGGTAATGTTTTGCATAATAAATACTCAAATAACTATCTACCCATACAAATGGGAGATAAAAAATAAAGAGAGATAACAAAGATGGCATATATTTTGCTTTTGCTCACTAAGACTTCTATTTCTCCAGCTTAATTTCAGATGTAACTCAAGATTCACCTAAGATATGACTCCCATTGTGCTGCTATTAGGGTCCAGTGTGAATTTAAGTTGCAAGTGTGGTAACTCTAAGAAGGATGATTGATGTAACAATTAGGTCTTAAGTGTACAAGCACAAGGAAACTTTACTTGAATATATATTTTGTTTATACTTCAGCAACAACCACAACCTATTTATGCACTGAACAGAATACAATACGAAGTAAATTATGTATTTCACTGTGATTCAAAGCAAGTAGTTTGTCTAGATTAATGTACTGATGGTGGTGCTTAGTTTTGCCTAATGACATGGACGCATTTCATATCTATAAAATTACAAACCAAGAGAAAGTGACTATGAAAAAGACAACGCTAACAGCTACACCAGAGAGTCTATGTTCGTCAATGTTTGACATTCAATGACAGAAAATAAAACATTGCAACTTTGAACAACAATTTATGATGATGAATTAAGTCCCTTTTCCTTCTCATTTAATTTGATAATCAACTCATATAACGGAATTATTCCACGGAAGAAAGACCTACCTCTAAGAATAACTGAATCGCTTACATCACTGGGACATTAGCATAGGCATGCAAACAAATTCATTCATGGAAAATGTACTCATTGACAATAAAAATACTGATCAGAAAGAAAACCCAATGAAAACTTTGACTTGGTCATTCCAGATAAAATCAAATGTTTATCACAATCAAATTCATAGAATTAAGAAACCAAAGAGTTTTCACATGAGAAGGAGCCCTCGATTCCATACCAACAAGCACTGACATCCATCCATCAACCAAATTCCACTTTCTTCAAGAGAGAATTCAATTTCACTGCTCACTGAATAATAACAGAAATTAGAAGAGAGCTACCTCAATATGATTCATAATCTATACTATATTATGAGCTGCACCTGATACCTCTGTAGTGCATCAATATGAAACAAGCACAAAGCAGCCAGCTGCAGCCTAGCAAGAGCTCACACATTAAAAGTGGATGGAACACACCTAAAGAGGCAACCCTTCCCATCAGCCTCTCCTCTACGCCTGCCTCTTTACCACTCAAACTGTCAATCACTCTCAAGCAAGGATGCCTCCCTAATTCAATGATATTCCATTCTCCTAATAAAATGAGCTTGATTTTCAATGCTCCCCAACCCACCCATTCCCTGTCCATTGTCTCTCACATGTGTAAAAGAGAAGAGTGTTGCCCCCGGATGGCCTTTCCATTCTAGCGAAAAGTCAACCACACTATACAGTGTTGTACCTCTGCAACTAATCCATCAGCTGCAAACAAGTGAACTATAATGCAAGG
Organism: Ischnura elegans; assembly: GCF_921293095.1. Lineage (NCBI taxonomy): Eukaryota > Metazoa > Arthropoda > Insecta > Odonata > Coenagrionidae > Ischnura > Ischnura elegans. The sequence goes on along the minus strand of NC_060250.1, from coordinate 48,038,189 downwards.
GAAATTTATTCCTACATTATTTCAATACCACCAACAATTCATAGGAACATTGAAAATTTATATTGCATGAAATGTGGTTTCTCCATGAAATTTATGGAAAAACATATTGTAAAAAAGGTATATACGCTTTTTGCCACTTGAAAAACAGTGTCTTCTTTGAATGATAATTTTTCAATAACTTGCCAATGAATAGATATGGGAGTGAAAAAATTAAATATTGGACAATCATATGTGCTTATCTCAAATCAAAATAATTACTGTAGAAGAAAACACGGCAATTTTCTGTTCCGTGCTATTGGAACTGTACACAATCACAATCCTTAACATACGGTACGGTATTTGGAGGAGGCGACCGACAGCTGAGGTCATTTGCGCCATGAGGGAAGGGTGTGGAAGGAAGGGTGAAGAGAAACCCGGCATCGGCGTTAGCCTGCTCTTAACGAAAGGCGCTAAGGGGACCACGGCTTAACGTCCCATCTGACGGACGGAGTGTTGTGCTTGAAATGTCCTCCACACAACATTCAAGCAGGGATCGGACAGTCTCTGAAAATTCTCTGCCGCTGCCGGGATTTGAACCCGGGCCCACCGGGTGGGAAGCCAACACTCTAGCCAACACACCAACCCAATCCCCCCTTAACATGCTCCTAAGCAACATTTCCTAGAAATCATAAAATTTCCCATTTTCCCCAAAGATCATCCGCACACAAGGAGGTAATAATGCTTGCTAACTGAGGCTATGTGCCTTCCCGGGAAGATAGGAGAAGGGAACTGGGAGAGTAGGTGATAAGGGACAGTGGCGTAACTATGGGGGAGGATGAGGAGGATAAATTCCCCCCAAAGCCTCAGAGAATTTTATAGTATACAAATGTTTTCCCTTTTGTGATGACTTCCTGCAGAATTACGAGTGAAACCAAAATTTTAAGTGACAAAATGATGTAAAATATATTTCCAGGCATGTACTTTTTCATAAATTTTCCTGGACCCCCTGGACCGTTGCCTGGTGTATGTTGCCCCCTAACACTCCAAAGCATATTCCTAGTTACACCACTGATAAGGGAGACATGTTGAACACACTACAAGTACATTCCCTGCAGCTGAAGGGCTAAGAAAACAACCGACAAACTTAATTTCAAACAAGACACCTTCATATTATAATTTGGGAATCTCTACAATTGTAAACACCATATGATAAAATACGAGACCAGTGAGCACCACGTCCTTTCCTCCTGCAGGAGCACAACTCTCCTTAACAGCTGCCCCTTACATGGCCTGCAACCAGCATTATTTCATGCATACCCTTACCCATAACATTTACTCAAATAAAATCAAAATGTTACAGCTCAAGGCACCAAATTATGTCACTTTTAGATGGACAATTAATTAATATTTACAACTTAATTTCATTTATGTATTTAATTGTTCAAAACCAGCCAACTCTGGCCTAAAAGATGAAAATTTTTAAGTAAAAGCATGCAATGTTAACTAAAATAATACAATATAAAAAACATGGGTTGAAAATCTTATCAAAATACGAAACATATAAATAATTATGCATACATCATTTTATTGCAACAAAATGAGAAAAAAATTAGTGATTCAATTAGGGGGGCAGCTAGGAAGATGGGTGATCTGAGGGGAGTGAAGGAAACACAGATGAGTTGAACAGAGTCTGGAGAAAAGGATATGCCAGAGGACAGAAAAATTTTGTGAATTCGTTTGAGCTTACATACACACATACTGCACACAAAGTTGCAGTATAGTGATCTACAGCTTTGTTTTTTTTTTCATTTTGATAAGTTTCAGAAATTTTCACTAGTTATAAAATATTGATGACTGTGGAAAGTTTCAAAAAGAAATGGTGTGTGGGGGGAGGAGGGAGGTTTCCTGTGTGCAATCAAAAAGGACGAGAGTGAAGTGGAAATATCAATTTTAATGATGGTTGAAATAACATGCCCCTTTGGTGGACTCTTCCCTCCATACGGTACAAAAGAAGTGAATGCAGGACAAGGATTCTTGTGGACGTTCACAAAGAGGAGGGGACAGGCCACGGAGAAGAAATGATCCATATAATAATGATAGATATACCAATGTATCCGCTCTGATGTCAGTCCTGTCCATTCGCTATGTGAGAAAAGATAACTCTATAACTCCAGTGTAATTTAATAATTTCAACAAACAAGTCACAATAAGTTCAACAGATGCACGCGTTATTTGGTGGAAGTTCGACATACATATTTAAATAAAAGATGGGAGCACTTTTCCACAATATTTTAATGTGTACGATGCGTTTCGGCTCACAGAGCCATCATCTGGTACAAGACACGGTCTTACCTTTAAACATAACCTTTATACCTCTGAGAACGGGGTGGGGAAGGATGTCACATGCTTGAAGAAGGAGTGGGAAATGGACATATAGAGTGGAGACAGTGAGAAAAGATACAACTACAAGGTGTATCTTTTCTCACTGTCTCCACTTTGTATGCCTTTTTCCCCCCCCCTTCTTCAAACATGTGACATCCTTCCCCACCCTTTTCTCAAAGATATAAAGGTGATGTTTAAATGCAAGACCGTGTCTTGTACCAGATGATGGCTCCGTGAGCCGAAACGCATCGTACACATTACAATATTGTGGAAAAGTGCGACTATCTTTTACTTAAAAAAGTCACAACTTTTCTATAACAATGCACTGCTTGTAGAAAATTGATGAATGTGAATCCCAGCATGAGTGTCTTGCTTAAATTCCTAATCAGCTGCAGAGTAATTGATGCACATTATTTTCCATATGGACCATGATAGGATAGCAAGAGTATGTTGGGCAATCTTTAAGAATCAACAATGCTCTGTAGTCAAGTTGGCTCTTTGAATTGATTCACAATAATTTCTAGCTTGGAGGAATGATTGGGGCTTGGAGAGAAAATAGCCAAGGAGAAACTCACAGCTATATTTTGAACCAAGACGTCATATAAAAAGAGATCTAAATAAGTTAAATTTGAAAATGAATGAAACCACAAAAGCTTGATGAAACGGACAAGAACCTACTAAAACATTTGGAGCCAAATTGCAAGATTTGGATGGCATGATTGGAGAGAGATGTTCTAAAAATTGGAGATATTGTTTGATTCAACATTGGTAAAAAAAATTCATTCAAAATAAACTATCCTGACAGGGCATTTTTGTCGAGGGTAGGAAAATAAAATACGTACCCCTTTGAAGTTATTTCCAAATACATATTATAACTAGTAGCACTCCTGACCGGTAATCGGGAGATCCGGGTTCGAATCCCGGCTAAGTGAAATATTTTTTCATGGCGAACTTCATCCTTTGATGTATTTAACTTTGCACCCGTCAATTGACTGCTTACAAAGTCACTTGTTCCTGCAGTGCTTTAACCTTTTCTTTCAATTATTTGCTGCTGGCTCTGATATTCTCACTTTATGAGGGTAAATATGAATGGATTTCCTTAGTGCTTGGCATGTTATCAATCGGAAAAAAACAACAAACTTAATAAAATACTTGTTTTATTTGCTTTGGTGGCAGTGGGGTGAAGTCCTCCACTGCCAAACCGGAGGCAGTGGGTACGAGTTCTGCCCGAATAGGTTTCCCCTAACCAGGGTATGCATGTTCATGTAGTTTGATGGTTAAATATTGTGAAAATCCTGATGTGAAAGACCAAATAGCACTGTTTTCGGTGGTGTAGCAATATAAGTGTAGAAAGAAACATTGACTCGGTGATTAAAAATTTCACTACTGCATCACTTGATAGCTAGTGCCCTCCGCATGAAGCCTTGAGGTAATGGCCAGGAAAAATTTACAAATAAGGGTCCTATAGGTCTGCTCTTAGCCCCTCTGGTTTCCCATGAATCTTTCCCACACTCACCAGAAGACTTTAGATTTAGTTACAAAAGCTGAATGGTTAAAATAGGGTGTAAAAGATATTTCAGAAGGAATATTTGTGTTGTTACACACACAGAATGAGCTTTGTGGGTGACAACAATCTCTTCCCCAAATGAAAATTTTATTTTTTTTATTTTAATTCATCTCAGGATGGACTACTCACTTCTCCTGAACTCAAATCAAACTGCCCACCACCACACATGCATGTATGCTGTTGACGTAGAAATTGCTCCATCATATCCTCACAAAAATGATCTTCTCGGAAAAATTCATGATTCCAATGCTGTCCAAGTTCTCTTGGAATATATACTCATAGTGTCACTCTCTAACATCTCTGAGAGCATTGGAATGTATACTTGGACAATAATCCAGATGAGTTGGCTCATGAATGAGAACTATCGGAACGTGAACTCCAAGTGGTCCTTTATTGTATCAATGCACATGCAAGTAGCAACCACAGAGAGAATTTTGAACAGTGGGGGAAAAGAACTCAGGTAATGCAAAAAACTGAAAATTTACATCATTAATGAAATCAGACTTTATGGGGATGTATCGATAAAAAAAAAACAAGCTAATTTCATTCATTTATGACAATAATGTTTAATATGAGTAAATAACATTTAAGAAAAATAAATTGTTCCCCATATTTTTGACCAACGTCCCAAAAATGGGACATAAAATCCTGATGATAGTGATGATCAGCAGTCATTATTTTGTAAAGGGTTTAAAAAATACCTGGACACTATGTATACTACAGACTATTTTGCTCACATATATCCCATAGAACAGCTTAGTGGGGATCAACGTCGTTCTTAAACATTGTTTCCATAATCCAAAAAGAGTTTGTAAGAATTATTTATAATGTAAACTGTAGAGCTCCTTTACCGACCACTGTTTTTGAGGTTAAAGCCTTTGACAGTGCCTTCTGTTAATGTACATATATCATTCTGTAATTTTGAGGAAAAACATCTCCGACTTTCGTTAGTTAATTATGATGAAATCCATTGTTATAATACTAGGACAAAATATGATATGCATGTGATGTCATCCTTATCCACTAAACATCTAAGGAGTCCTAGAAATATGTGCATAAAACTGTATAACAACTTACCAGCTTACCAGCCAGCAGAGGAAAGGTTTAGTGTATTCAAGAAAAATTTATTAAACTTTCTGGTCTTGAGGTGTTTTTATAGTCATGGTTAAATAAAAAACACAGTACTATTCCACAACCTTATATATTTGGAGTCTACTAGTTTCAACGTTACAACGTCATTATCAAGACTAACTGTTATAGTATTAGTAGTATAGTAGTATTAGTAGTATAGTAGTATTAGTAGTTATAGTATTTATAGTATTAATGAATATCTCATGATGACGTAAACAATACACCTATTTTCTTATCTCATTCTTTTTTCTGACGTGTTCTATTCGCTTACTTAATGCTTTATTTTGTACATTGTCTGATTACTTTCCTCCTGGCATTTATTACCCTAAAGAAAATACTGCACATACGAAGCCAAATAAAGTGGAGCTGATGTAGTAAATATTTCATCAGAGCCACCTGGTGGAAAAGAATACCAGATAGACGAATTTAATTTTACGAGGATAACCTTTAGAAAGAGAAACAGTATGGAATGGAAAAATGACTGTAATGTTACAATTCTGAATACAGTCTCAAAAATGGGACATGGGTTAACCAAGGTGATTTTGAAGATTGAGTGAAGTTAGCAGACATAGCAGTAGCGGCAGCAGCACAGGGATTAACGAGGCAACTCTCCCACACAACCACACACATACACACACACACACACACACACACGCACACAAACAGTCATTGCCACCACAAGAAGATTTAGTCCCACCACAGCGACACGTTTACTTGGGCAGTGCAGTGAGCATCAGGATGAGCCTCATATTAAATTGGGATGACCAACTCCAAGCACAGTTAGAGCGGGGACAGACTGAGGCGGCTAGCGAGTGAGTGTGGGGATGAGAAGTAGTAGTAGTGGGGGAAGGGGAGGTAAGGAGGACGGACCGACTCACCCTCGCTGGAGGACGACGCCTCGCTGTGCACGGCGACGCAGCGGGGGCAGGCGTGAGAGCCCACGCTCCCTTCTAGAAGGAGGGCAAAGGAGGGCACACATGGGTTTGTGCCGTGCGCAGTGGAGGGCACTTGCCATCGACCGTGCGTTTGGGCACTCATACAATGGATACAATTAGATATGGTCACCAAATGAACTAATCATTAACCCTAATATAGAAACTATGGCAGCCCCCACAAGAGAATTGACTAGTCACACCTCAGTTTCCTGTCAGAGTGGGGTAGCCACACTATTAAGAAGTGAAATTCACTTACAGGTACTATTCAGCTCACTTCATTGATGGCTAGATTTCAAGACACATCTGGGTCTAATAAAGGGGAAAAGTTAAATCTATTTTAGATATTCTACTGCACAGAACACAGAAGTTCTCATTCATTTGTAGAGTGGACCTGTTAACAAAATTGTCAACCCTAGGGGAAATCAATCGCAAAAGTGATATTTTAAGCTTGGCACATGTAAATCATAAAATCAAAATTATTCAATAATAATAAATCATGTCCAGAGAGAGAGGAAGAATAATTTTCATTGATAAAGTAGCATTTAAAATGCACACTTATTTTAAGGTTCTCATGGTAAACTTATCCAAGCACCATAAAAATGTTGATTAATCCTGGAAAATAAATGACTTTTCGACAAAAATACTGACAGAGTTTGAAATACCTTTAACCCTTTCCTGCCAGCACCAACAATAGGAAAACATTTTCCATGCTACCTGTAGCATAAGAATATTTGAAACCCTTGTGCGGAGCTCTTTTTCAGGATGGAGTTAACCTAGTATTCTCGTCCTTCAGATATGGGACCCAACTTAACGGTGCACACATCCCTAACCCCAGCCACTGGTCTAGACCCTCTAACCCTATGTTAGCATGAATCTATGGTCAACTTATTGTGTTACCACTGTTTTTTTCAATGACATATTGCATTTGATTTTCAATAATTTACTCTCCTAAAAGAATTTTTTTAAGCATTGAGGAATTATAATTGGATTTCTAGCATTAATAACGACAAAGTTGGTGAACATAAGGTACTAAGACTATAAGTCAAGAAGTTGATTATTTTTTATGCTGAAATTTCGTTCAAAAATTGCTTACGCACAGAAAAAGATTAAAAATCCATTTTGAAGTATAAAAAAGTGTACTATGCAACAAAATATATCATTGCAAAAACTATTGACAATAAAACCACTTCGCAATTGACTCCTTCGGTGTGGATGATCATAAACGGGTGGAAGGGTCGGGCTTAATTGCTGAGAAGTAGCCCTAAGGTCTCGCTAAGCAGGGTCTCAAGCTGGGCCTGAATGCATCAGGCAATTGCCACCTCAGCAGTCACTTCCCTTCCCTCACGTTGGCTAGAGCCAACGTTCGGTCGTTTGCATTGAAAAATCCACGACAGCTATACCCAACGGTGGGTCTTCTGCATATGAAAATGCCCGTCGGCTCCACCCAACTTTCGGCACGAAAGGGTTAAGACTCCTGATAGAAATAAAAATTTTGCTGATCACCAGACCAATATTTGAGTAATAAGCAAATGAATGCCACAACAGCAGTCAAGCCATATTAGTTACATGAACAATGACACAGTGATGGGCTTGAATACATGGACAAATGTTCATTTTAATATATAAGGATTGCATTATCCACATGGAAAATTTATTTTTTTAATAGCCTCAATGGATGATGGATGGATGTCGTCTATGATGGCAAGGTTTGAAAAAATAAAATCTTTGAAAAGCATCTGTTTTGACATGTGCAGTCACAAACGTAATGGATAAAAAAACATAAGAGGCAATGCTCACCCAGCTCTCCCTTGACTCGCCAATGAATAAAACCTTTGAAAATCAATAATGACACTACCTTTTAAAAAAATAATTTTTAAATAGTATTAATAAAACCTTTCCCAACAATACACAGTGCATAGCCCTTACTGACAACCAAAATAGAACATTTTACTTGGTGGATGTTGCTAAAACACTCCCATATAATGTAGAAAAAATGTGTATAATTAGCCAAATACCAAGACCAACTATAAAGATAAAAAGGATATGGAAAATGTTATGAGTTAATATGGCTCCCATAGGTATATCAGCTACCAGCTTAGTATTCAAACAAATACAGAATTGTCTTACTACACTACACCTTAACCCAGACCTGCAAGTCACCCTTGAAAAAGTCAACATAATTCCCACATACCATACCACCAGAATATTTCTAAGCTCAGTAGAATTAAGTAGGCTCAATAGTGAGGAGTTACTTTAGTTTCCGACTCATACTCCTTGCATAGAATTCCATTATAGAGAAGAGAAGAGGAAAAGTAAGCAAGGTAAGCCACTCATTAACTGTGCCAAACACAAGATGAGAGGCACCTGAGTTAAGCCACACTCATGTGTTGCGACCTTTATGTAACACAGCAAAACTGAAAATGCTATCATACAGGTCCCAATACATTAGTAATAAATAGCATACAAGGATGCATCACTCCCACTCAATCTTTTTTCATGACATATTAGTCTAATGCGATCAACTTGAAATTTCACTGTATGTAAAGCAAAACCATGTCGTACCTCAAATTTGAAAATTTCACCTTAGAATTTTTTATATTAAATTTTTAAGCTTGAGATACAGGCAAATGTTGACCAAAGCCAATTCTACACACCCTAAAAATTTCAAGATGATATTTTTCTCTAAGGCCTTTGATCGGCCAGCTACCTGGCCAGAAGGAGCTAGACCCATCAACTTGAGGGGTTCCATGTATTTTAAGTATTTACATTTCTTTTATCATAATCATTGATAATGTCATTTAACTCTACTCTTTACTTCACTTTAAATCATTAATGTTTGATTTACAATGATAAATTCATATTTTATAAATTTTTTATTGAGCTGTATCTTTTTTCAAGACTTAAATGAAAACTATTGAACGTATTTGTGACTGGTACTCATGGGTCACAGATGCCTCCTTCAGTTCATCATCTCTATATATGAAATTTAGGTTCTGACCGTGGCTGAATGTATTTTTAGGGCATTATAGACAGAAGTTAATGATCTTATCTTTCCTCCAACATTTTTTCATCTAATACATCTGGCAAACATCACTCATGTGAGTTGATTGGTTGAGTTGCCAATGATCTTTTTCGATCGAAAATTGGATACGATAACTCATATCCTGAATTGAAATACAAATTTACGGCCACATTTCATTTGCTGTATTCCCTTAGATCATAATTCCATTATTGTTGGCGATGATATCATTATTAGTGCAAAAAAATAATTTGTAATCTGAGTAATCCTCTTTTCACTACAGGCATTCTTGTTCAGTACATTGTACCCCATTGGTGTAACTCGCTAACATTACAGATAGCTATGACCTCTGGTAAATTTAGTACATATGCTGACAATCATGATCATAAGCTTGAATGAGCCTTCATTGAATCATCTTAGATTCCCTATCTCCACTATATTCCTACTTACATTAGTTTCACATTCACAATGGATATAAGAGAAAATACTAAAATGCATTATTAACATAATATTGGTAAAATGTGCATCTTCGTCAGCAACGGTTTACCTAAATCATTTCACTATCTCAAAATAAAGTAGGAAAGAGTACATATTTAATCACTTACTAACATAATACGATCATACAATTTACCTTAGTTTTGCTATTTTACTGACTTAGTTTTGCCAGATTACCACCATTTTGATTTTTTTAAATAATGTTTGGTCATCAGGGTGTCCACCCTAGTAGAATACCACTATAGTCTAGAAAAGAAATTTCTGTAGAAATCTGAAATTCCAAAATGACTTTTCCAGACTATTTTTACAATTTTACAGACTGTTAACGTGCAAAAATCACCAAATACTCATCCTTACGAGAAATAACAGAGTGATTATGTACATGTAAATATTAACTTAATATCAAAGTAAGTAACGTAGGTAATTGGATAGAAATAAATTTTATCATTAGTAGCATCATTATCAGAATAACATATTTGGGAAAGGATTTTCAAACACCAAAGATACAATAACAAATATACAATACAGATATGTAAAAAAAGGATAAAAAAAATCAAGTGTGATTTTGACAACTTATTTACCCTGAGATGCCATGACTTTCTAAATACAATGATAGGCATAATATTCCGACCCTGCCATATAAACAGCGTAGAAATTCACATATATTGCCATTAGAAAAAATTCCCCTTCGATTAAACCATGATTGCCTTGGGAATTTGGAAGAACTTGAATAGTGTAGTAATCTGCGGAGTGGCACGGAAAGCCAATAGTCAGTGGTTTGATTACCAGTCTAGGGGAAATTTTTCTAATGGCAATTCATGCAAACAATGACAGGTTGTCAACAAGAGTGGCCAACCTGGTCAACTTCACTCACATGAAATGATGAAGATGGTTTGAATCGGTGTGAACTCTGCTTGAAGCCAATATGGCTCTCACAGACAGGAAAACTTCCTGGTATTCAAACGGCAAAGAGTGAGTGTCAGGCAATACAATCAAGCTGGGGGTCATTCCTAGGAATATGTTAGTCCTCATCAAGGGCGGATCCAGGATTTCTTTCTGGGGGGGGCACAAGCAAGGCCGTATTCAGGATTTTGTCCTGGGGGGTGCACCAGTATACCTCGTAATACAAAACGAATGCAATGATAATGAGACCGTATTAAAATCTGGCATATTATTTAATGGTCTGGGGGTGGGGGGGCACGTGTCCCCGTGCCCCCACTACCCCTCTAAATCCGCCTATGGTCCTCATGAAAGATAATGGTGGATAAGACTGCGTCTCTTAAAAGGCTTGGGGGTGTGGAAGGATCCTGTTGCCGTTAAACATTTTCAGTTAAGTTATTTGTCATGTGCCAGAGGCAGATTAAGACCGTTGTTTTTGGGGGGTGGGTGGAAAGGGGTTCATCACTTTCCGTGGAGCTTTGGTGATACATAATATCCCTCAGGGATGATGTATCTGAGGTCAAATATGCGTTGACAAGTGGCTATTTTCAGATATTCAGCAGATATTTTTAAACATTGTTTTTCTTAGATGGTGAAATAAAAACTTTCTTTGCAGAGCCACCTTAAAGATTGCCATCCTTTCTAATTTTCCATTAATTCTAATTCCACCCCTCTCCTTAATCCGCCACTGTCACGTGCTCATTCAATAAATTTTAATACCTCCAGCTACTTGCCGACGCGAGTTACGGAGCGGGCGTCGCTTAGGAAAAGGAGGGGCGGCGTGGAGAGGCTAACTGCTCCATAAAGATTAGAATTGTCAGCTCGGGAATCCCTTCTCTTCGCTTTTGCGCCTTGTAAGCCATTTTACTGAACTCTTTCTCCCCTCCCACGTATTTAACCTCCCCTATTCTGCGCATCTAGAAACGCGCATTTTCAGCAGGACTACGACCGACGCACAAGTCGATATGAAGGCCAATCCAATAACCAGGGCCGACCAAAGAGCTGCCGAAGAGTCGCCGCCAAGGCCGCCGTCGCCAAGCAATCACATCTATTTTCGAAGAGCCAAGGGCACGAGATTCGATTGAAGCGGGGGTCACGCTTCTTGAGGAGGCGAGAGGACACTCGCACGTGGATGAAGACCTCGCGGGACAACGAGTGGATTGGATGAGAGCCGATTAGGACCGGTTCCTCATCGAATCGGCGTCACATCAAATTTAAAAAACCGCGGGGAAGAGATTCTGAACCAATGCATCGTTGAGCAGTGGATTCTCCACGATGACATCGATTAGCAGTTCTTAAACCTGTTGAGCCTAAGTATACGTGAGCAATGATTTCAAAAAATATCCCCACAAAGTTCGTGGTGCCACCAACACAACGGTCTGCGAGAAAATTGGTTTGCTTTCTAATGGCTTATTCATAGGCCTGCTTCGCGACGAACGTAAATTACCCGCTGTCAGGCAGCAACGTCAACGTCAAAGGCAGCCCAGACCAGGAAACCCAAACAAACTTTAAAGACGCTTTACGCCGGGAAAACATAAGGGAATGGATCTTACTGGTAAGAAATCATACTGACTTCCTTCTTTCACCGTGTGCAGATCGGACGCATTAGCGGAAGCCCCAACTGCTGTTCAAACGATAATTTCCTACCTTAGCAATTCTCATCTCGCCGAAAATCCCACACATTTTTTGCCTTCCCCTTACGAACTTTTCTTTTAACCGACTCGGGTCCAACCCAGAGTGATGGTTGATAAGTAAATGTTTCAGGAGGTTCGCCAAGAGAAAGTGTACTTTTCGGGGGTTCATCTGGAGGGAAAGCGCATAAGACAGGTACGTAGCCGGGTGATGAGGGGGAGAGGAGAGTCCTTTGGTCCCTCGAATTTTTTTACGACAGCTACTACCTGTATGCGTCTAATAAGACCATTTGCCTAAGGGCCTCTGCACTTACTGCAATTTTTTATACTGTTACATTTCATAAATTCATCATGCAAATGAAATACATATACAGGTGACTTAACGGCATTCATGACTTTCCGTTGCACGGAAATTTACAACAAATACCACGGTAGGCACCCCGCACACCACAAAAGCATCCCCGAAGCTAATAACTGGCTGCATGCCTGGCCCGAGATTTTGAAGACGTGCTAAACCCATCGACTTCCCTCCCCGCTCGCTACAAGTCGCTAAATGACGTTCGCACTCCCAATGACTCCAGGAGAGTGTGTTATCAAAGGCAAAAGAGAAAACAGAGGTAGACTCCGAGTGAATCGCTACACTTTGCATGATAGTAAGATACGGGGCAAAAAGAATAATAAAGTGAGAAGAATATGCAGAATAATGAATAACACGCCAAAAGGGAGTTACCCCAGTGATCATGAGGGTGACTACCCGTATTACCTGCCATTGGTCACGATTGAAATTTTCGCAAATGAAAATACTAGTTCCATTGTTTTGCCCAAGCCCAAAAACCTTGAAACTAACATCTTCAAAAAAATCAATTTTTTTCCATCTTGATTTTTTCGGCATTGAAACCAAAACAAGGTAAAATGAAAATATATCATGTGGAACCACATTATGGGGTAAAAAATTAAAAACTGAAATCTTATAAGATTCTAATTAGTTCACACACAAAATACTTGCAACCTTTACCGACGCGTGCGCCAAATTTCATCTAAATCGCACATCTAAAAATTAGAGGTCATAAATGACACGAGATAATTGGGACATTCCATACATGGATCATTGAAACCGTCACAACCATTCTGGTGACCTGAGCGAAATCCGCTCGATGAAGACAAGCCTCCGGTAATGTCTCCGACTCGTACGCTGGGAAAAGAATAACGATCTGGCGTGTTGTCATGCCCTTCGTCGTAAATTAAGGGGACCATAGGCTTTCAGAAAAGACACAAATTTTCTCGCAGACAGTCACTGGTGGCACTAACTTGGTCTGTGCAATTCTTCCTCATCCACCTTTCCTTGTTTAAGCCGAAGGTCAATGGAGAGAGATTCCGGGAAATTAATGTGAATTTCCCGAAATTAATGAGAATTTAGTTGATCCTTTAGAATCCCCATTTGGTTCGATCAGGCCTCACATTAACTACAGCCAACTCATCGCTTATTTGTAACTGCTCTGTTTCGTAAAGCATGCCCTCGTCATTGAGTCATCACTGTGGAAAAAGAACGTCTTAAAAAAAAAGAAAAATAACCATATAAAAATGGTGGATAACATAAACTTAGATGCTACCAATTCAGGAGAAAAACGCTTCATTAAAGTATCTATTTCAATAGAAAATATCGGTTCGTTAAGAGTAAACTGTTCTATCTACTGTTCTATCATACTCGCAAGTGATTTTCCCTTGAACTGGTATATATAACACATTAACAGGGCTGTCGTTGTAAAGGAAAAAGAGATGTTAAAGGAAAAGGAGGATATGCAGTGCAATGTACTTCAGATATGAAATGTAAAGTATTATCAAAAAATCTATTCTTATACGAAATAATATTTTATGAAGAATATTGTAAAATCAATACTACGATAAACACAACAGTAATTTCCAAATACGTACCTTCTAAAAATACCAAATACCATCTGTCCCAACTTTTTATTGCCACAAATGCAATTTTTTATTTCTAATATTGAATTGATAAACATTCAACTCCTATACATTTGGAGGCTCAATAATGCTTACCTCTCACACGCAACCTTAGACTGGATAAATGGTAAATGAAATAATAATAAATTATTTATGACCTATATTTTTGTAATCAAAATAATTTTGCATGACCTATATGCCAAAATAAAACATTTCAGAAAAATAAAACAAACAGGATTTTATCCCATTTGCGCAAAACTTTTTCATTTTTCTTCAAATTTGAGACCTGAGACACTGCCAGAGGACAGCTACATAAGGACTCGAAATGCAGGGAGCCTATCAGAAACTTCAAGAGCGACGACGATTTCCAACAAATAGAAAAATAAATACGAAGCCACGCGACTCCCGCGAATATACAGCCAACATTGAATGTGACACACGTAGACAGGGTGTTTCAAGAGGATTCTGCAATACTTCAGAAGGTAGGGGGACAATTTATGCATTTTTGTCCATAAAAATGGCGTCGCAACGCCTTAATTAATGAACTATGGCAACGCAAATATTTTTTGGATGCTCTTTGCAGTTACCATGAAAACAGTTTTTCTTGGATACCCAACCTTTTCGACATTTTAATTAACACCCTGGATTTTAAGGGCATTAAATAATTAAAATTCCAAGAAAATGTGTTATTATATTTGTCTGAAACAATTAATCTTTGAGCTTAATTAAACGAGAGCTTTGAGCAAGTATATATCATAATTATCAATGTCCTTAAAAATCCAGATTATAAAATTAAATGTAGAAAAGGCTGGATACACAAAAAAAAAAACGTTTTCATGGTAGTTGCTGAGAGTATCGTAAAATGTTTTCATTGGCATAGCTCAGTAACTAAGGAGCTGCGACCACACGTTCATGGACATACTTAAAATTGTCTCCCCTACCACCTCCTGAATCATTGCAGATTCCACCTTAAACACCCTGTAAATCTCACCTGCCGCGTGAACGCAGTGAAATTCACAACAATTGCGAAGGAAAAAATCGGATTTAAGACTATGGATCTTTGACTCAAATTCAAATCCTTAAAAATTCGGGCACCACAACAAGGGCTCGTGATCTGATTCCAGGTCCAGGGAGAATTTTCTCCGCGGCAATTATTGTCAACATTGAAATGGCAATATCCTGTATACCATGATGTCTCTAAGTGGCTGATGGCGTTTTCCTTCATATTATTTCATTCGACTCCACATTTTAAATGATTGGTATTTAAATATTCACGAATGAGAAGTTATATCGAGAGACAAATGAAATTTAACGATAAAATATTAATTTTATGACGTTTACCATTTCCTATGATTGTGCTGAAGTTTGGATTCAAAGTAGGCCTCCGCTTTCAGTTACTACGCTTCAGCTATCTAGAGTCCTAATGTTAATTTAAGATACCGAGCTATGGAAGCGAAGGCCTTAGAAGGATGCAAAAATCCACCGCTCGTATATTACCTCGTTCGTCACGTATTAATTAAAAATTTTATGGAATCATTCAGAAATTCTGAGTGTGTAGAGAGTAGACCCTTTTCAACGTTGAAGTCAACTTTTTCCGGAGAGATTTGCATCTCAATGCAAGTATATTTAAAAAATAATATTTTCATAATATTTTCACGATTATAATAATGTTTATATGCATCTCAAATCTGTCATTGTAAGTCAACATTTTATAACACTTAAAATGATTACATTATAGAAACCACCAGGCACGTAACCAGAAATTTGCTTGGAAGGTGGCTTTGTCGTGGTTAGGAGGTATGCACGTTGCCTACAGTAACATATGTTGTTAATTTGCGCACATCGGAAAACTATAAATTTCACTAAGTCACCTATACATTTAGTTTGCATTATACGGAAAGTTAAATTCATAAAACGTTTGAATTACAAATCAAACTGCAAAAACACAAAAACAACAAAACGATTACGGTGACCACAACCTCAGTATTCAGCACGTTATATAGTCTATTTGCATTAAATGAGCCTATACTAAGTCTGTAAAAATTTTAATTTATAGCAAAAAGGGATCAATGTCGGTCTGGAGAGAATTTATGAAGATTTAGTCAATTATCGCCGATGGTCGCCACAAAGAAACATTTCGGAGGGAGGAGCTGAATGAAGCCCCAAGCCCCTCGGCTACGTGCCTGCACACAGGAAAAGGCTGTTAAGGTTCTACTCAATATACCCTGGAAATATCACGATGATATAGAAAGTTTAGAATACATAAAACGTCACGAAAAAATGCAGAAAACGTCCGATAAAGCACGAAAAATGAGTCCTCTTAAGGGAATTCATACACAGAGTAAGAAAACATTAATACATTGAATATTAAATATAACCATCTCTAGCCTCCGTGTCGGCGGGGTAATGCCCTTGCCTGCCAAACCGAAGGTCGCGGGTTCGAGTCCCGCCTCGGACGGTTGCCCCTATCCAGGGCATGGATGTCCGTGTAATGTTAATAGTTAAATGTTATAAAAACCCTGCTGTGAAGGCCAAATTACGCTGTTTCCTTGGGTGTGTCCAGAGTTTCTATGCTTTACAGCCAAACTACCTTAAAACCCGTTTTACAAGGGGCATGTACTTGCACAATCTGGCGTGCGTGCAATAGCACGCTTCCAATGGCGTCGTATAAAGCGGTGAATTGCTAGAACGCATACGAGAACGTATGAACGAGATATGGCAAAATAGACTGTTCTAATTTCGTCCATGCATTCGCGCAAATGCACGCCAGAACGAGGAAAAAAAACTCAGTTCTGAATGGTGAAATTACGTGCCCCGTATAAAACAACCTTATACGACCTTAAGACCTGGAATTAGAAAATTCATCAGCCCTTCCGTGTTAATGGATTTTGGAGACTTTCCGATTCCCGTCGTATGTGGCCACAAGAGCGCAGCGCCAATCGTAGAGTCCGCGGGTTCGAAGATCTTACTATATACAAAGAGAGCCAGTCTCAGCCTGCGCAGAGACCAAAATCTGAAGGCGACAACATTGAAACCCATAAATTCATCATTTCGTATTGCGGGTAATGGAAAAAATTGGTTTAGAAAATAAAATTTGTTAAAACCCAAATACTTCCCTTCTTTCGTGAGTACTAATTGTAAGTAAAAGTAATAAAAATATACGTTACTTCCAATCGAAATGAACGACATTAACAAGACCAACGCTGTCACGACAACTGAAGATGACACTTCATTTTATACTTTTTGTCGCAACGGACGTTATCGTTAAATTTTTTTCAAACTATCTCAAAAATATGAGAAAAATATCATTCTTTCATTGTTTTATGAAAATTAAAAAGTACAATCAATAGAATAAAAATTTTCATTACAAATGATATTAAATTTGTTCGTTTTCATGTTGGTACCCTTGAAAATCACTTATTTTGCATAATAGCGTAACTGTAGCAAAACAATTCAGAGAAAAAGGGAAAAGATTTTTTTTTTCGATCTTATAATATTTTCTCATGTCGATGGTCTAAAATACGAGCTTTGAAATACAATTATTTCACTATTTTGTAACACAATAATTGCATAATCATAAAATACCGTTTCCTTTTAAATCAAAAGTTACATAAATTCCGGGCAGCATTTTTAATGTCAACCCACACTGTGTCGCCGGAATCACACCCAACAAAAATGACGTGATCTGGAATTTTTCCGAGGATCAGGTTGGCGTCGTGGCTGGAGTAATGACTTCACACCCCGAGGGTACAGGTTCAAATCTCGGCGGTGGCAAAAGAATTTTCAGAGATAACCCAACCCCAGCTGAGGTGTTTTGTTGAGGGCACTTCAAGCACAACACTCCGTCCGTCGCATGGGACGTTAAGCCGAGGTCCTTAGACGCCTTCAAGTTAGAGCAGGTCTATCCCGACACCGGGTTTCTCTCTACCCTTCCTTCCCCACCCATCCCACGCGCGCAAATGAGCTCAGCGGTCGGCCGCCCCCTCCATATAGCAATGCCAATTTGCCGAATCCACGCTGTTCGCATGCGCAGAGGCCGAAAATCGCTCCCTTGTTTATAGTGAGGTTCGAAGTCCGACACGCGGCCGGCTGCAAATAGCGCTTCCGGGAGGCAGCAGCCGCCGGGCGCGCTCGACGAGACAAATATAGACGAGGGAACAATTCGGGGATAGGGTGGGACACACAAGGGGTGTGAGAGAGTGTGTGTGTGAGAGAGAGAGGATGCTGTGGTCTGGCAAGAAAAGGGGATCCACCTCCAGGCAGCTGAACACAGCCAAGTCTAATCCTACGGCGAAAGACAAAAGCCGTGCAAAGACAATCAGACAGAACTTGTCTCAAAATGGATAGTCAATGGGGTGGAAAACCTTAGCTTCATCCAATTGCTACACCTATATTCGGCTATAATCGATCCTCACTGAGGTCACAGACAGATAATGGAAGTAGACGAATAATTTCTAAGCAACTGATACTAAAATTTCTGTGCCCTGCCTTAGCGCACACCATTTGCACTATTCCATTGAAATACTTATTGTTTTGGGGTGGAAAAGTGTAAGACCGGCTAAGGAAGGGACCGCGGGAAAATTGGCGCTGTAAGTAGGGACTTGGCAGTATCAGTGGGGAATTGGTACAGACAGGAAGGAATAGGTAGTAACGGGGGAAAATAGTATTCTCAGGGAGGAATCAGCAGAGGCAGACATTGGCAGATGAGGACTTAACGCCGCGAGAGGGAATATAGGCATTGTCACGGGGGCATTGGCAGCTAATTGGCATAGACAGTGGGCACTGATTTGGATATAGCATCATCGAAATTACTTTTGGCACAAAAGCAACTGCAAGTACATGGTAGAAGAGACACGTTTTCATTTTTAAAAAATACCCCTTATTGAAGGCGTGAATGGGAATGACCCATATTTGGTGACCTATATATCGGAAATAGGTCATTGTACGCCATGTTGAAAACTTGTTGGATATACATTTGACCAATACATAAAGTAAGTTTTAACTTCACAACTTACACAGAGAAGCTGTCATCAATTTACTAAAAAGGCGAGGAAAACAAAAGTGGGCGTCGTGACGCGTCCTTTAGTCCATTGCGTTAAGGCGTTGTAATCCTCATTTCAGCAGCGATACTAATTTACGTATGTATAGAGCATCAGACGGTGTGCATTTATTTTTGTGCAGGAAAAGTTATGACTTCGTTATTCCCCATAATTTATTTCCCCAACCATGGTTTCGAAGAGGCTCGTCATCATCAGGGGTAAACACAGGTACAAAAACACCTTTATACGAAGAAAATCAAAGAATGTTTCCATTTAATTGCTAGGTTTATTTATGGATGAACTGTATCGATTAATTTTCATGCTGATCAAAGAGAACGTTTCCGGCAAATCTTCCATTGTTAATCGTAAATTTCAGGCA
Source organism: Ischnura elegans (assembly GCF_921293095.1). NCBI lineage: Eukaryota > Metazoa > Arthropoda > Insecta > Odonata > Coenagrionidae > Ischnura > Ischnura elegans. The sequence goes on along the minus strand of NC_060250.1, from coordinate 48,018,734 downwards.
AAATAATGTAAAAACGGAATGGATAGGTTCTTAGTATCGTTGTTATGAATCACCACCACCCATACGTAACTTGTTTACAAACGTGAGAAAGATTGCTCAATTCGTATACGTTGATATTCACACATTTAGGATAGAGTTAATTTAATTGGCCCTCAATTTCAGACTGGGAAATGATTCTGGGTGTATCCTAACTGGGTTTTCCAAGGCCATCGCTGTCTCTACAAGACAGGAAACTGGGATCAAGTGAAGATGAAAACGATAGGAGGGTAATTTACCGTTGGTCAGGGGGCAGCCTGCCGAAAACTCTCACTTCGATAACAATATATATCAGCCAATACAATTTAAATTCACTTGTTGACGATTTTGACAATTGTCAATTAGAGACGCCCATTGGTACGTGAATAACAAAGTTATCAAGGACGTTCCAGTACGATAACCAATGCCCGTTATGCTCGCGATATACAAACCTGATAATAGCCATTATTTTGAAAATTTTAAATAGTTAAATTTTATAGCGTTCAAAGCAAGGATGATTTTTCCAAATATTACTACTTTGGTGGCGATATTGTTCTTATTTCCAACGCAGGGGTTTACGAAGTTTGTGCTCCGCTTGAATAACCACAAAAGTGGTAGTATTTTGATGCTAATATGAAAACATTATTAACATATTTTTGTATTTAACATTTAGTGAAGAAAGGCGAATCTGCGTCGGCTGTGGTTTGATACACGGTGGATTTGAACGCAGATTTTATTTTCGTATGTATCTGCATGAATACTTGGCTTGAAAATGCACTTCACGCTTATAATGTATGCTTTAAGGCCAATGTTCTCCGCAGTGCGTGATTGTTGGCACCTTTGAAGTCACGATACCAGCGAGTAAGGGCGTTTCAAGAAAGCTGTAATCAAGGTACGTTATACGATACAATTATTATTCATAGTTCAATGTATATAGCAGAAACAAGCCATGGTAAATCAGATCTATGTCCACAATGCATTTTCTAATTCTAAATCATGCGTTCAGAAGTTTTACATAAAGTTCACATGATCGCTGACGTATGGATTTTGCCCGCTGAGATCTATAGCTCAGCATCGATTTTCGATTTTACGATGGTAAATCATGCCATTTCAACCGGTCGCCCGATATACTTCGGATCGCTCCGAATTCGGGTCGATTGACACAACTCTGTGGTTGCGGATTCTCGCCACTTGCAAGCCACGCGGATTGAAGAAGCCGCGGCGTAGCGAAACCATCCAACGACAAACGAGGCACGCGCCGCGCGCACTCGACAACAACGGGGCGATGGAATTAGAGCCCCTCCCCCGCGGCGAAGCCTTCTAAGCGAGCGAGTGGGAGCGAAGCCCCCCAACGGGGGCGATAGAGCGCCATTGTCAGGGTTTCGCCTGTGGCGCGAAATCGCCCGCTCCACGCTGTAAATCCAGTAGGATGGAGTTATCGCAATCCCACTAGCCCACCTACTTTTTCAGCTTTGTGAAACAAGAAATGTGTGTAATTTAATGAGGACAATCGATTTTTTCGAAGTGACGACTCGCAAACTCGTCTTGTTTCTTACAGGTGCTGAAAAATCCTTCAATTCAATACATCACGCATTACTTTCGCATGATTAGCCGAAACATAACACCGCTATGTCGCGGGGTCACCGTAGTGGTCCAGTAGGTGGAATTAGGTACCAATAGGTTCATATACGGGCAGAAAACTTCGGACATACCCAAATATAAATCCTAGAAGCGTAAGGTAGTCCAGTGAAAGGATCTTGTCTCCCTACGATGAATAACTGAGATTTCATGACTTAGTGAAAGGTAGGATCAAACTCACTTATCCTCGCTAATCTACAGGTTGAATCTCACAGTAAGAATTTCAATGATTTAAATGCGTTAACAGCCGCTCTTCAACTAACTTAAGAATCAAGAGTCATAAAGCTTCTAACAGGTTTTCGAGCAATAATTTTTAAGGAAATGAGTTCTTCAAACTAAACCTGCAATTTTATTGGCATTAATTAGTTTAAAGTACGTTCCAAGACCAAAAATCACAATATATCTCAAATAAATGGACTCACTTCGTCAAAAATTTGAGTAAGAGAGAACTGTTTAAATTTACTCATTTACGCCAAGTTTTATAGACGAGAACTAATTAATAATAAATACAGCACTTTTCGAAAGTGACTGATGAAAATCCCGGCCATTTCCAGACGAGCTGAATAGCTGTAAAAGTTTAGGGAAATGAGGGATCGAAAATTATTAGAATTTCAGGCTTCTTTCATCCAAAAAATCAAATTGCGTATGTTCCGGTTATCCCAAGCACGCTCACGGCCTCCGACGCCTACACAAATCGGAGGATCTAGACCAATGCCAATTATTCAGAAAGAGGGATGAGCGATGCTTCATTTTTTGCTCTTCTTATTAACGTAAGACCTGAAATCCCGAGTTAATAGTCATGGAAATCGAACTTCGACGTGCTATGCCAACATCATGCGGTTTGTGCAACCAGAGTGGCAAAATTATGTATTTTTTTCAAAGACTCTCGATTCAGCCGCTAATGAGAAACTTCGTGCATTTAATGCCTACCATATGTACTACCCGTGAAAGTATCGATAACCTCGATTTTTTTCGAAAATACTCGATTTGGGTCCATTCGCTTTCTCCCCGCATACCCGCAATCGACGGGCACAAGCGTCGAAAAAACTGACGCTATCGAGACATCGGGTTCTCCACATTGAGGAAAAACTAACATTCAACTTGGAGTAATTTTCAACCTCTGCAGGGTTAGGGAAAACGTGTAAAATCACGCGAAATAATAATTTCAAAGAAAATAGTCCTCCGGAGAGTTTAACGGGCGTCCTGATAATCCCCATGGGCATGTAAGTGGAATGACATACTATTTGAAAAAAATCCTACGATTCCTGTACGCGCTATAGAGTGGAAATATCTCTCTTTTGTGAACGATGAGATGTGCTTCGAGTAAACAAAATCGGAGACTTCATACTTAAGACTATGAGACTACAGACTTAAGTCGTGTCCAAAATTACTCCAATGTATACCTTACGCATTTTCTGTCGTTCAAACCCTGATTATTTTTAACAAGCCATTACTTTTGAGTTTAAGGAGACTTATGATAGGCATAAGATAGGCACAGCTTCAGATGTAAAACGGGCTAGAGAATATGGGTAAAATCCCCAGGATAGGCGAAGACGACCGCTAAGGGTACCCCAGAGGCCATGTGAAAAGGACGGTAAAGCTGTGGATTGGAACGTAGGGAGTGAAGCTGAAGTGAGCGTGTAACGTAAGAGACAATGCCTCCCTTAACGACCAAAACGGCGCAGTGTAGCCGCTTCAAGAGGTCAACGAGCAGGAGGAGGTTAAAACCCGCGGTTGGGGGCCGCGAAATGTGACACTAACAAGGGTACAAGACACTAACAAGTTTGTAAGTGCACCTCAGTGGTCAATGTAGCCAGTCTGGCAACCGGAATCGCGACAGCGTTTCACGAGGATCTTTCCACTCAGTTGGAGATGCGTAGCGCTCAATTTATCTGCTCTTTTAAGATTCAATCCACCATTTTTCATTCATACCATGAAAACCCTTGTTTCCGACAAAAAATAAAAACTTTTAACGCTTGTAATTTCAGCTGCATTAGCAAGAAAATTTCTATACGTAATTGCATTGAAAACAAATGATGCACGACATAAGATTATGAGAATTGTTTTTAGACTCCAAATTTTCACTGACATATAATTAATGCGAAGACCAGTTGTATTTCCTCACGTATATAAACAATACGTCTAAAAGTATATCCCTAATAATAAGTGCCTCCAGAGACTTTTTCGCAATTTAAGATATGGATTTTAAAAAACTCCATTAATTATACACAAAGTCTTATTGGATTAATCTCTACTAGATTTTACTCAGACTTACCATAACCTCGCCAAATAATAAATTGTGCGGAATTTACAAAGTTTTTATTCCATTTCTTTAACTATGTCGTCGAAGTCCCACGACATTAGGTCGTAAAATATCAGAGATATACATTTCTTTGCTATAAAGGCATAACCACATAAACTTCATAAACTTTACGACTGCCGTTACCTAAATTAGAAGGTTAAAACACGACAGCTTTTCAGGGCGTCTGAATAAAGATTTCTAGCCACAATTCTTTGCTTCGTGAACATTTCATTAAAATTACGATCATGATTACCGTCATGGCAAAGATCAATTTTTGTGATGTACTGCCCTGATTATCTATGTTTTAAGGGAAAAATAAAAGCTGAGATTAAAATAAAGACCGGTACAATACATTTTTGTACGTTAACACAGCAACATAGTGACACGAACCACAGACGGGGTATGAACAGTTAACATCTTTAGAAAAAGGCAATCATCTGTGGCTAACACTATCAAAACTTACAGATTCTGACGAGTGGTCACTTCCTATAAAATGCATGGCAGCTCCTCACCCATTTTACGACGATAAATCGGAATAGTAGATTCACCTAAGGTTTCTAGAGGATTGAGAAGGCTTATCTACAGTTTTAATTTACATAAATTGACTCTGCGAACCACAGCGTGCATTTTCCTCCAATCCATTTCGAGTTATACGTCGCGACGATTGCACAATGACGCAGAGTTGAAATAGAAACCTAATCGATGTGGAAGAGGAGGCGCATGTATAACGGTGAAGAACACGACTGTAACCAAGGTCATGACATCCCCATAATCAAATATTGATTACAATACATTAGGGGTGCCTACGATGCTCTTTCCTCAAATACGAATCCAAGAAAAAGCTTACGTGTGCTTGTACTACCGACCACCTGACAGTTATATTAATCAATCATTGATTGAAAAATAACGAAATTAGACCCAAGGATTCGGGAAGAAACTTTATCTTTGGTGGAGATTCCCCCAGTAGATTGGAGACCATACATAGGATTAGCAACATTCCATGGGGGAGAGTTCTGTAAACGTTGACGTTGAACGATTTATATTTAAGTTGAAACAAAAAGGTATTACTGAAACTCGAATACATGCGGAAGAAACAAGGACTTGTGAACAACTGTTAACTTAAGACTGCGACCACTTCTCACAAAACCATTCGCAGACATATTGTATCACAAAAAAATGTATTGTAAAGATCCACCAATACTCAGCGGAGTAATTACTGTACAGAGAACTGAAACTTTTCCTCATAAGATAATTTACAGAGCTGATCTCTTTTCAAATCAAACCACACACCATTTTAATCATGAATCCATTCATTTATAGGTTCCCTTTCCTGCAAACACCGATCCCACTTCGGAGCGTTTCAAAACGCAAAAGACCTAGGGGATACGTCAAAATACCTACAAATTTCTTTTTACCTTCAACTAACTAATTATCTGTGATATTACATTGGAACAACACTCACAAACAAAATGATGACGCATAAATTTATGCTAAGAACCGTCGTGGTATTCAATGTTCTTAGTAAGTTTCACAGCACTTGCCCTAACAATAAATAAATTTGTCATTTACTCCCACAGGGGACCAGTTCATCCGATCGCTTTAGCCACAGAATTTTTGGCACCTTCGCCGGCTGCTCCGCTTCCGTATTTTGCCCTCGTTGTCTCCTTGCTACTCGTTGTCTCCTTGCTACTCGTTGCCCTCCTAGTCTAAAGTCACCCGCGAAGTCAGCATCGCTACATGCTTTCAAGAAATCCTGGTCCACAGAATTGAATAGCAGACTACGATATGGGCAGTTCCCCGAAGAAACTTAAGGTTTTTCTTGACAATCGCCCACTATCTTGGTCGGTAGTTCACAGATTGTTGCAACCGTAGTTGCCTCGCCTCACCTTAAAACGCTTCACGATCCAATTTGTATAGAACCGTTGGCTCACCAAGGTTGCAAGTCAAGGGAGCTACCAAGAGAGCCGGTCGTAATTTTAAAACGAATTTCCACCCGACTAGAGAACATTTTTACCTCATTAATATAATTTCCTGCAACCTATCCATGATCGAACTTATGGAAATAACTATCCACTTCCTGCCATTACTGCGACGCAAAAAATAAACACGGATCAGCTGACTTACTTTTAATTCTCTGATGTTTCATGGGTCAAACAAACGGCCTATTCCAACGTTAGGAGCTTTTTTAAGACCGTACTTACGGTCCCGACGGTTGATGGGGTCCCGATGGGGTGCCGACGAATGTGTTTACATTCGTCGGCGACATCATCAAAACCCTCTGATTGACAAATGCACTCTCCTCCAGACTTTTACCAAACGAGAAAGCGATTTCCACATAAAATTTGAAAAGCTCGAAAGGCTCTATGACAGCAATTGCAAAAAAAAACTTCATGTATGATGAGATTACTCTGGGCTAAACGTATAACCAAAATCATTTAAACTCGAATACATACATTAGAAACGATCACTAGAGAATAAACAAAACATAATAATGCGATAAATTTTCAAATGACCTTTCATTGATACAATAAGTCTCAGAAAAAATGAAGGGGTGCCGACATTGTGACAGTGAAGATGTCATTAGCGTAGAGTAAACTTGCACTTCCGCAACTTACAATCGCCAGCTACAACACCCAACAGATAAGAGAATATTTTTCTATATTGGTGATAAGGTTGTCGCGCTGCTAAGCGTACGTGGTACATTAATATCTATAAGGCATATTGTGTAATGATTTTGGTCCTGTAACACCAAATTTGTAATGCTGTTTTGAATTTCGCTATTTCTTTTAACTGTCTTAGCAAATATTACAGAGGTCATTTTCTAATATATTTTCTGGCGCGAATTTTAAGTTGTGTCTTTTAAGTTCTGCGAGTTAATACCTTCAGGCTAACCTCTGGTGACTGATTTAAATACCTGAATACAGAACCGAGATATTGTGCAATAGTGAAGAAAACTTTTTTATAAACGGGAAATAAACTTTTGCCCTAAAATAGGTTGAATAGGGTTAAATTGAAAAACCAAAGTCTACTAATGTTTTGTCAGTTGCGGTTTTGAATTTTCCTGGAATGTTGCGAAACGGATAATGAGCTTAAAACCACTAATTACAACCGACATGCCATAAGTGAGATTCGCTCGCGTTAAGAATTTATCGATGTTTATCGGTGAAAATAGCACTCAATAATTTATATGCCTAGGGTAATAAAACGTTAAAATACTCGCAGAAGCAATTTCGATTATTTGCGACCAACGTATAAACTTGACCTCCAGGTTATGTAACAGGAATACCATTTTCCTTTCATCAAGCGGTTTCAAAATATTGCTATTTAAAGCCATACATCACTTTCCATCACTGATATCACTTTTGAAGGCCATTAAAATCTACCACTGTAAATTAAATTTTCACTCTCTCTATTCAGTTTAGTCAAGCATCCAGTTCTTCTTAACTTTAGGCTGTTAGCGCAACTGAAGATCAGTCGAGAGAGAGCCCGGTATTTTTCTTTCGATCGCCATGGAAAGACGCAACCTATATTAGCACTATTAGTGATTATATCCACAAAACACGCCACCATGGCAAATGGCTCATCTTAATGACGACTTCAAATCACTTTTCCTTATGAAGCATTCCGTTTGTAAAACCCCGTAGATTATTTAAAAACAAATAGAAAGACAATATTATCGTGATGTATGATCAAGAAAATAAAAAATATAGAGGTTAAGCATTATCATACAACTATTTCCCAGACGGCGGAGTATCCCAAGACAAACTATTGATCCTTAAAATACCTTTAGCTATTCTTACTTTTTCACTCTCGTATATTGGGACTAGGTTTGACGCGCCGCCCGCGAAATGGTAGGCGGCGTTCGTCACGCCGCCGCAACCGAAATCCAGACGGCCAAAATGCGACTGACGTTTGAAAAACGATCTAAACCCCAAATCCACAGAAAAGCAAACATTTTCATAGTATGTATGTACGACTCAGGAGTATGTATGTACGACTGAGGCACCCGAAAATAATAATTATTATTATTCATGCATATTTCTCCTTCATTTCGCTGCGCAGTAGGCTGACTTCAGCACGTAATATCACTGCGCCGAGAACTTAGCCAATTTCTTAGTTCTTAGTACTAGAAGAAGAAGAGAAGAACTAGTTCTAGAGAACTTAGTTCTTTCCTAATTTGCAGCAAATAATAGGCACTCTTAAAGGAACTCAATACTTTTCCCAGTGAGAATGAGTTATTATTTAAGGTCTCCAAACGGTTCCTTAATTTCGGGTAACATGCAGTATTTTGCGATTCACTCCGCACATTTTGCCTTCCCAATTTGGATTTCTGTTTTCACGTCAAATAAAGGTCGATTCCCTCTCATTTCATCTACGATTCCTATTCTCTTTTCCCCCACCGACCATCTCTTTCACCAACGAACATCTTCCCCTACCACACGGTTTTCAACATCCCCTTCACTCTCAGTGCTCGCTCCATCCAAACCCTCCCGTCGGGGGATCGGGTTGGTGTGGTGGCTCGAGTGTTGGCTTCCCACTCCGTAGGCTCGGATTAAGATCCCGGCGGTGGAAAAACATTTTCAGACAACCAGATTCCTGCCTGAATGATTTGTGGAGACGTTTCAAGGGCAACCCTCCGTCCGGCGGATGGGCCATTAAGCCGTGGTACCCCTGGCGCCTTTCGTTAAGACCAGGGTAATGCCGACGCCTGGTTTATATCCACCCTCCCTTCCACACACTTCCCTAATGGCGTAAATGACCTAAGCTGTCAGTTGTCTCCTTCAAAATACCATACCATATCCCCTTGTCTCTTTCGTGTCTCCTCCGCATGTTTCCTCTCCTCACGCACCATGCGCCCAGACCTTCCCAGTTCCTTTTTCTTGTCCGTCCACTTTACCTTAACATTCTTCTAGAGACCAACGCCTCCATTACATTTCCGTCCCTTTCCCACGGAGCTCACGCGGTAAAGCGCTAAACAAAATCAAGACTTTTTATCCACGATTATTTGTATCCAAGATTCATGCTTCCATACATATATGAACAAAGAGAAGCATAACAGAGCAGAGCCACTGAGCTAAGTCAAGACAGCATCATTTAAAGCGCTACGAATGTACACGGCCATAAATTGCGAATGATATGCGTGTAATCAAGTCTGCGGACGCGATAATGACCTCATAATTAACATTCCACGAAAATTTTATGGTCATGCAATGGAAGCTGATATACATTGCCTATCGTCATGTAACAGCGGTAATTGTTAACATAGAAAAAAATCCCCTGGACCGGGAATCGAACCACGGACCTACGACTTACGGGGCCAAAGCAGAGAGCAGTAAACTTCAGGCTCCTTCATTCCCACGGCAAATCAGGGACGCTAACGCAAGAAAATATGAGCTTCCAAGAAGTCGCACCCACCAGTATGAATTTCGGGAAATAGGCATGTAAGTCAAGTCACCTGGGTAGCGGATACCGTAGTCACCTCCGCCGTGGCCCGGGGTTCCATTCCCAATTCCAAGAGAACTATTATCACCCTGGAAATTAATGTGAATTTCACCGCCGTTCGCGCGACAGGATAGAAATATTTCTTTGTTGTAGTTGTATTTCCGTACTGTATTCTTTACAAGGTTTTCTTTCAATAAATTGCACTTAGAGTGCATTAAATGATAATTGTAGACATATATAGATTAAGTACATTGACTATAGAATCCATGATACACAACACAAAATGCAACGGAAGAGAGACATTATATGATCGGAATAAATGAAGATTTTCAGCACCTTGACCAAACAGAAGGACTACCAAAGACAGTGGCGCAGCGAGGGGGGGGTTTTGGGGGATAAAGCCCCCTGAGCTCTGGGGGGGGTTTTATCCCCCAAACCCCCCCCCCCCCCCCAGAGCTCAGAGAAATTTTTAAATTTAATCCGTTTTACTTAATTTCATTGATATTACTAATAGAATAGTATAAGGATTAATAAAGTACCCCTCAGAAAGCCGTAAAACTCACCATTTTGAACCGTTTTTTTTTTAATTCCGCAATTTATTATTCTCGCACCTACCGCTTATCCTGGTGGGTATTCCATACCCCCACACACCCCGGTATTTGTTGCACCTAAACCTTCCCCAGCTTAAATTCCTGGCTGCGCCCCTGACCAAAGATACCCACGATTATGAAGCAAGTGTAGTTTTTTTTTAAACGAACGTAGTCGAGAACAACAGTTCTTAGTTAATAGACATATATATTTTAAACATTCATTTTTAGCGCAAAAAAACAAAAAGTGCAAAAATGATCACTTAAGAACTATTATTGCACATCAAAAAATGATCAATTAAATAAATCGCAGAAAACCTACCACAGAGGGATATCAATGAAAAAAAACTCCATTGCCCAACGGCAATACATACGGGGGATTTGAAAACACCTTTTAGGTATAATAAGCCCCTCCGTTTGTAAATCGCATTATTATAGAGAAAAGCACAAAGAAAAAAGTAGAAGCTAATACATGACCTACATTCAATAAGCCCACTGTGTTTGAATAATGTACGTTAACAAATCCTTTTCCTGACAAAATTACGTGCAAAATCGAAAAGAAAAGCTTTGATACAGGTGTCCCCAATTCTTAGAATAGACTTCACAATGAATATATATTTAGTCCACACGGAGTTTGAATTAAGATTCCACAGGCCAGAAAGCGATCGCTGCGCGTTCAGACGTTTTCCATTCGCATAGTGAACAGAGGGCACAAGGTGAGCACCGTGACATACATCATCGCTTAGATGCATTATTATGCACCACTCCTCTATCTGACCTTGTCGAATGTTACTTGATGACACAATAATTGGCAGAATTTTCTACCTGCTTCCGTTGAAATGATAAAAATTTTACCCGAGTTCTAACACAAACTGGAGAGAACTATAAAGGAAGAAACTGCGGAAATGATTCTGCCAAGAAACGGAAGAAACAGTTTCATTAATTTCAGACACTTGAATATTCAGTTGATTTACTATTATGCGATTCATGATGAATGCGACCCATTGAATGACGTTAACATTTAAGTCATTTAAAACTACCATAGAAATCGGCAGATAAAAGAGCAACCTATGAGGAAAAACTCTCATGGGCGATTCGATATTTGCTCAAAGAGCAGAGCACCACATGCCTGGAACTGAAGGACGCCGTAACGATGAGCCGCTTTGAAGGACTCGAGAACGAGGCTAAGATGACGGCCGTCCTCTGTTCCTGATGACTTAAAAATGTCTACAAAGATCGACTTGCACTTAAATTTGTGTTACGGGAAAAGAGAACTTATTTCAGCAATTTCACCAGCTCAATAAAGTTTAAATCTATTTTTTATACAGGGTACCTTCAAGCATTACGTAAGTAGCACACCTACTGGTTGTAGGGTTTCCTTACTTTTGATAAAAAGAGAGGGGGAAGGTCATACCACTGCTTACATAAGGCAGAAAGAAATTTCTAACTCTTAATGGTGTGGAAATGAGTAGTGCGGTGAAGTGCAGTGATCTTCTAGTTTCTCCTCTGATTGCTCTCACGAAAATCAAAATAATATCTACCGTAAAATTAACACCACATGTTGCGAGTCACTTCAAGGATGATTATATAGAATAACATAAATCAGTCATGGCGTGCCCCCGAGGATAATCCAACACCGGGAAAGACCACAATGCACATGAAATAAATCGTTTATTAAATGTAGTACAGGGATGAAAGATTGCTGCTTACAGCCACGTCCAAACAGGGCAAAATGTTGCCAGACGAAGTTGCCCGGCGATGTTGTGTCGAGATACAATGAAAAATCGCCAAGTTTCTCGGCGTAAAAAAAAACGATGGAGTTTTGAAGTTGCAATGTATCCCACTCGAAATGGTAACAATCAATCCGTCCGCGAAACGTACGGGGGATTGCGACGGGAACTCGTTATAAAAATCTGGACGTTCGAAAAAAAGAAATATTACTATACCCAAAAGAAAGAAAGACATTCAAAATATTATAAAAATCAGTGAAAAATAAATTTGCATTTTTCTATTAATAATGTGAATTCACCAATGTTCTCGATTTAGTTTTGAAATCTCTGCTTCCTTTCCATTACCTGTATTAGATCGATAGAAATTTTGAAATATAAATACGAGCTAGACGACTATCATACCAATTTCAAAAATACTAATAATTACCTAAAAATATCTACAATAAGTCCACGCTATCGGTGACGACCTTAGATGCTGGTTGGATAAAGTGGGGTGACAAAAAAGACCCCTTACAAAACAAATGTGGCGGCTTTAGTTTACGTCAGGTGAGTGGGTCAAAATGGGTAAGTTTTCATTGGCTTATTGATAATACGATAAAATTTCGTCAATATTATGTTAATACATTCATTAAAGTCACAACTTCGCAAACTTGCATTGCCTTCACATGACTGCTATTACATTTCGATTAATATTAATGCAAACACCGGCCTTTGGAACAGGATTTATTTCCCTTTTACGATTACTAAACGTAATTTTTACTTCTTCTGTGATTTGAACCCGGGTTAAGATAGGCTATGGATCCCCCGATCCTCCATGGCTGACGTTAAATAATAATCCTTACGGAGTTGTCACCTCGCACCGCCCTTACATTCTGAACATCCTAACTTAGCATTTGAACCTATGAATTTCTTCACCAGTGTGTGGTGGACAGCACTCGAAACGAATTGACTTAATTTTTATTGTTTTTCTTTGTTTTATTGTTTAATACTTTCCATGAGAATTAACATTCAAATAATACAAAAAGAGGTTCGAAGAACAACGGCAGTGTTAAGAAGTTAACCTCTGCTTTAAACAAAAGTCGCTCAAAAGTTACCGACTTGCTTATGGCTGCACGGATTTGCATTTGAGTTCTAAAAACACTTGCCCACTCCGCTAAATCCGATATCACATCCACAGAAAGTTTATGCTTTGTTTTATTCATCATATTAATGTGAATAAGAGCTTTCAACACCAGTGGCGTAACTATGGGGGGATAAGCCCAAAGCCTCAGAAAAAAATTATAAAACTATTGCCTAGTTTTGATGTATAATAACTGAATCTACTTAAAGTTAAATTTTAAGTACCAAAATGATGTAAAATGCATTTCCAGGTATGTCATCTCTCATTCATGGGGGTGAGGGGAGTCGCCCCCTAGGCCCCTTATCCCCCCCAAAGCATATTCCTAGTTACCCCACTGTTCAACACTGAAACTTCGATTAAGTTGCCTACCAAATGGGCTTACGAACGAGTATTGAACTTCTTTCGCGAAATAAGTGCATCCCCAAAACTGGACTTTAAAAAACGCAGTCCTAATTTCAATCATCATACTCACTTTCATAATTTTCAGCAATTTTTAAGACAGTATTACAAAAAATGTGTAAAATGCATCATTTTTATTTTTTTAATTAATTATGTGGGTCCGAATTAAAGTTTCTTTTCCTGCTACTTTAAAAAGTTTGTCCATCATTTCTTCATATACAGCGAGCAAAAAAATTGAAAAATCTTTTGCATGCAAGAAGGGTTAGAGGAGAGGGGGAGTTCGGAAAATGCTTATTTGTGCTCACTATCCAAAATCGTGTCTAAAAAGTACATGAACGCTCACGAACTTCAAAATATTGACACTGGCACGTAAGGTAAGCGGTTGCGCGAGTATACGCGACATTATCTGCTACCCGGAATGCTCATATTAACGATGGACGTTCAACCATTGAGCAGCTCAATGAAACTCATTATTCCGAGCTGGTGGCTCAGTTTTATGTATGCACCGTTTAACTTCTCCCGCAATGTAGAACGCCTCATAAGGCGGATGGAGGAAGTTAAAAATCGAATCCCAGGAATGACTTTGAGGCTAAAAAAAGTGAACCGGTTACTCAAAGTATGGAAAGAGATATCATGAGAGAGCGGAGAGCTGCAGCGTTGATACCTTACTCATAAAACAGTAAAGAACTCGACATATGGGTTAAAAACATACAGCATAATCTACACGCACGTCTACTTATTACTAATTTGATGAGAAAACAGCGGTACATGTCGTAACGACAAACAAATGTCCTGAGAGAAAACACATATAGAATAAAAGGAAAACACCGAGAATCCATAATCGTTGCAGATATAAAATCCAATTCAGACAAGAAATTATTAGTTGCATTCTGGTAACTTACTGAATATAACAAAAAAGTATAAAAACCTGAGACATATGAAACTTGAGCATATTATTTTTTAAGTAAGAAATAATACCATTTTCAATTTTTGTAGAAGATATGCATTCGAAAAGCATCCCGTAGATTTCAAAAGTTAAATTACAACTTCGAAAAAGAAAAATTAGAAAAATCTTAAGACTTTACTTCTAAGAGCGTGTACTTATAAATATAAATCATCTGCAGCGTAGTATTTTTTGTACTAAATTTTCTCTCATAAAAGGAATCGTATTGATAAAATTCTGCTGCACACGACGGAGCTTATTAATATATTTGACCCATTTGCATTGATTTTTGCATTAATTATTTGTCAGTGGCCGTTTGTTGGAGAGGCACTTTTTCAATAAATTAAAATTGGTAATAAAAATCATTCATAGAATTACAGAGTTTTATCAATTTTTTAATCAGTCATTCCCACCTAATCTGTACCCCATAGCGTGCAATTATGCCGCCATTGTCCATTACATAAACAAGTGCAGTAAGTATACATCCAATGACATTCATACTGATGACAATGAATTATCTCCGCCTCTTGAACTAACAAGAAACTAGGAGTGCACTGCAGCTGCGTGCCTCTAGGATCGCAGCTGTCTCCAAGGAGGTCTCGGCCACAGGGAAATGTAGTCTAACTACTACTACAGGTAATTGGCCGATAAACAATCAAGACAACCAGTGACAGACTCGATTCAACCGGTTTGAATCTGGTTGGATAAAGTGGGGTGAGGTGCCGTGCGAACTAGGTGAATTCGCCGCAAAACTATTTCTCGTTAAAATTTCAAATTTCCAATCCGGATGACGATGGTCGTGTAGAATGAACACAATTCGTGGTACACTCAATTTAATCTAAGAGATAACTTGTGAAACGTACACTTTGTCGCAGGAAATATAATTGCATACCTACAATATGATAGTTGATCGGATAACATTGGATTTTTGCATAAATTATTTGTCAGGGGGAATTTGCAATCGGCATCAACCAAGATTAACGAACATGAATAGACTATGAATCGCGTCTTGAATGTTCTTTGCTTAAAGCAGAGGTTAACTTACAAACCTATTCTCGAATCCGATATCTAGCTGATGAATTCTCTATATGAAAAAAATAAAAATATGATGAATTAAATTCGCTCAGAGAGCTATTCACCCCCCCCCCCCCCCCTCCCCCACTGGTGAATAAATTCTGCCGCGACAAAGACATTATGTAAGACAGGGTTCTCTTGGTGGTAGGTTTAAATTCCGGCTTTAGGACTGTAGCGACGGCGCGAGGTGACGACTCAGCGAGGATTATTATTTACCGTTAGCCATGGAGGATCGGGGGGAATCATAATAAAAGATCTATGGGGGAAATGGGATAGCCCATCTTCACCCCAGTTCAAACCTCGGGTGAAGCCTTCGGCGCCCAAATAAACTCGAAGTGCGAGTTGTCCCAGGGAAAGGAACAAGCCCCCTACCAAATATGCGTGATATTCATGCGGCTGTTGGTAATCTCTACTAAACCAACCTTCGTCTTGAATCAAAGAATGAGTGAAGGAGAATCTCCTGCCAAATACACTTTCGTATCGTTAGGAAACCATTTATTTCAAACAATTCAATAAAAAAATTGATTGTAAAAAAGACTCCCATGCAATGAATCACTGGAACTCCTAAAAAAAAAACGATAATCTTTTTCCTCCACAACCGTAATAAAAACCGTTTAAGTACATTTCTCAGGCTAAATTTACTTCTAAAGTTAAACGCAGAATTGAATAATGAACGTTAAGGTGAGGTAAGTTTTTCCTTCTTGCATGTCTCCCTCTTCGTTATGTATAGCTGCTGAAATTCATACTGGAGAGACATACATTCTCTGCGCAGAAATAGTAAATACAAATCGGCAGCTACTTTTTGGAAACTTAAATTAGGCGTCCGTGTTTCCTGAAAAATATCATGTCATAATACCAGGACACTCTTTAACTCGAGGGTTAGCAAAATACTTGGATTACACTTCAGCATCATAATACACTCATTGAGTGAAGGTTTAGCCGATAGACCCACAGATTCCTTTGTAAACATCTATCATGCAATATATTACCACGAGATCTTTTTACATATTTCCCAATGACACAGCGAAGCCACCTTCAATACAAAGTAGCACATTTATTCAAAAGAATAGTTTGAAAAGATACTGGCCGCAGTTAGAACTTTTCCGTTCACAAATAAGTCCCTTTCGGTTTTCCAACATTACCTTTGCAGTTTTATGCACATTTAGCAATATTGAGAATGACTATCACAAATATATTTTTTTGAATGAATTAATAAAAATTATAAAAACCAATAAATAATAACAGAATGAAAAAAGAACTGAACTAATGACCCCAGATGTCCTATTCCTGCGTGCTAACAGTTAACATCACCTTACCTAGAGTTTGAATCAGTTCATATTGCAGCATGGTGATACCATTGAAAAATCTACAGGTATTTCGTCTGGTGATGTGCCACTTCTGCTATTATTTGATATAGCAAATGAGAAAGTCAATTTTAACAATTATGAATATTTCAGAACTAAATCAAGTGTGTAACGAGCAATAGACACATTGTTATGCAAAAAATTACAGAGCAATACTCCAGGGGGGAACTGAGACTTCATTCAATGGGCAATTCTCGAGTAACGTCTGCAAGTTAAGATCCCCGCCGTGGCACTTCACTTGCGCTAGAAGGTTTGAGTTGGGAAAATGAGCGCGGTAATCCGTGAATCGTTGTCGGTTGTCATGGCTACCGCTGGCTAGGTGACGTGTTTTTCTTAGCATCTCACTTGCGCAGCACCTTTAGTGCAAATATGTACTCCTAGGGCCCCCGCGCACTGGCAACTTTTACAAAGCAACTATCTAGTTGCTTTGTGGAAGTCAAATGAAACATAAGGAAATGACTGTGGCCCCGCGCACAGGCGACTTTTTAGTTGCCGCAAGTGCTGTGTGTTTCATAGGAACTTCCTCAAAGCAACTAAATAGTTGCTTTGTAAAAGTTGCCAATGCGCGGGGGCCCTTACTGGCATCGCTGAGCACGTATTTTCCTGATGAGTTGGTTGACGAATACTTTCACGGTGAGAACTGTTCCTGATTTCCAATGTCGATTCTTACACGTTATGAAGAGGATTTGGAAGGAAATGTTAATAATTATACACAAGCTTCGTCATAAATCTGGAACTGGTTACTGCACTCATCAATTTTAAATACGTCGCCAACACGCAGTATATCGTCCGAACAGACAGCAATAACAATAAAAATATTAATGTATGGCTTACATCAAATTAACCTTATAGGGAGAGAGGAGAGGGCTGCGAGCGTTACACCACAAAGGGAGAGTCAGGCCAGCCCTTCAGCCGGCCATTCAAAGGCCACGAGCAGCCACTGGAAGAATCTTGTGTCGCTACAGCCGATGACGGCGCCGCTGGCTGCATTTGACCGCAGGGATTCCCCTGCGCAGAGCGGTCGCGGACCGGAACTACAGAATGATTTGAAAGTCTGTGGCGGGAGGGGGGGTATGAAAGAGAGAGAAAATGACCACCATCACTTACCTTCCTCTGCCGACAGGTCCGAGAACTTGATCCCACCGCTGAAAAGTAAGACGGTAAAAGTCAGATGAATTAGCATAGCAATAGCCCGTCACATTAAGACAATAATTCACACCAAAGACCAAAATTTTACAAAAGCGATTGTCGACTTTGCGCATACGACAAATACAATAAGGGGAAAATCCGAAATTGAATGATCGACTGACTATGTCGAGGGGATATGATTTCACGCTGTTCATTTTCCTTAATGAAACATTTACCCAGGGATGCACAGGGTCCAGGCAAAATATAACTTTCCCCGGAAAAATTTGTCGAGTACTGCGCATAATTCGAACACACGGCAGGTTCTTGAATACCCAGGGAAGTTCCTGAGTACCAGGCAGATTCCTGTGTTCTTGATAGAAGCACGACTACTCAGCCGAAAACATGAATACCCAGGCGAATAACTCTCGATAACGTGGATAGTTACCGAGACAAATTGCCTCCGTGAGTGCTCTTTTATCTCGACGATTACAAAAAGGGTGTCAGCAATAATACCATCATCGCTCTCATTCAAGTCGAACAGTTACCCATAACGCGGGCTTTGTTGCTCGCTGCTCAGGGAACTCTATGCAGAGTTGCAAGTTGGGTATTTGTTCTGCAAGCCCAGAACGAAAACCCAAGTTTCCTGAACAGAAGACTCGAAGCTGTCTAGTCGTATTGCTCGGCCAAGCGTTATATTATTACGCAGTCTCTAGTTGCCAGTTAATCACAAGGCGTATATCTACATAGTACCCTTAGAGCCACCTCTAGGGTGCTCGGCAGGGGGTGATCACTCATTGGATTCCCACAAGCACACCACAAGGTCTAAAAAAACATTATACATACTAACAAATTATACAACCAAAGCAATGCAAAGGCAAAACTTGCCAACTAATCATTAAGGCTACCTGCCAATACAGGTATAACACACAAAAAATAACGTTAGAAATACATAAGAAACTTCAGAAACATGCATTAAGGTATACATACAGGGTTTGTCCCAAAAGTAATGAGCTTCATTTTTTTTGCAACGCGACTGTACAACGCCACCTGTGCGACTGGTTGGAAGTGGTGGAAGGGGCTCTAAGCTTGTCAGCAACGCCTCTTTCAGTTGCATACGAGCTTTCAGAACGGTAGGACTTCATTTTTAGTAAACCTCCGCGCAGTGCCTCGTCGTGGTTAGGATGGAGAGAACTTCGGAGCAACGCTATGCGATAAAGTTTTGCGTCAAACTTCAAATGACGGCGAAGGATACATTTTATTCGCTCAATGAGGCCTTCAAGGATGATTGCTTGTCGTACTCGCAGGTCAAAAAGTGGCAACGCAACGCGGAGTTTTCTTATATACTGGTGGTCGGAGCTCCCAGCCAATGGGCTGTCTTCTTCGGGTTTCTGCGGTGGCGGTGGTTTCTATACTATACTTGTGATTTTCTGTGAAGTTTCAGTCCGGGATCAAAAAGTGGCACAAGTCATTCAAGGAAGGCCGGGAAGAAGTGGCCGATGAGGCCCGTTCTGGGCGTCCATCAACATCGCGAACGGACGATAATGACACTCGTGTGCGAGATTTGCTGAACAAAGACCACCGAATGAGTGTTCGTTTGATGATAGAACAATTAAATTTGCCGAAAACAGATGTTCATCGAATTGTTCACAGAGTTACCCGCGTCCGGCCAGAGATTCGGTCGTCATGGAGACTCCACCATGACAACGCGCCGAGTCACACCGCCTTTGTAGTCAACTACTATCTGACCCGGATCGGTGTTTCAACGGTGCCACAGCCCCCCTATAGCCCCGGCAGACTCCTTCTTGTTTCCTAGGGTAAAAAGGGAGCTGAAAGGAAAGCATCTGGAGACCCTAGACAACATTTAAAAAACCACGACGAGGTGCCTTAACAGCATTCCGCAAAGCGAGTTCCAGAGGGCCTACAATGCATGGAAAACACGTTGGCAAAGGCGTATAGATGCGGGAGGAGACTATTTTGAAGTTTATTAAGTTATATTATATGTTTGATCAATAAATCTATTTTTTTGAAAAAAGGCTCATTACTTTTGGGACAAACCCTGTAAGTAGGCTACACTATCAGTCATCTTATTTATTTGTGAGTTCTAACGCCGCCAGTATAATCCCTTATTGATCGTAGAAAAAATACATTCTGAATCTGTCTGTTCTACAATCTATCTCTCTTATTTCATTTACATGATCTGATCTACCGTAGTGTGTTGGCGTACATAACATATGGCTAACTTCGTAACAAAAAACACTGCTCTTGAATATATCTAGAA
The DNA here is from genome assembly GCF_921293095.1 of Ischnura elegans. Lineage (NCBI taxonomy): Eukaryota > Metazoa > Arthropoda > Insecta > Odonata > Coenagrionidae > Ischnura > Ischnura elegans. Next base: position 47,998,714 of record NC_060250.1, on the reverse strand, counting down.
GGTTTAGTCTATTTTTCAATCTACGGTCGGAGAGAGATTTTATTTTAACCCATCCGAGTTTATCTAACAGGTACATTAACAAGACTATCGTAACGACTTTTCACGTACCTGGCAGCTGTTCTTTGCACGCGTTCCAACCCTTGTTGTTAAGCCTTTTTCATGAGGGTCCAAAACACTGGCAGCGTATTCCAAATGGGGTATAACGAGGGAGAAGTAGGTAATTTCTCTCACTTTCCTAATATTATTTTAACTAAATCCATTTTACGATTAGCTTGACCTTTTATTTCCCGAATATCTTATTTCCACGATAGATCATAATTGAGTCTAACTCCTTGATATTTCACGGATTCAACAGCTGTGTTATGGGGCGTTATTCTTTTTTCCAGAAATTTATTACAACGCATTTTTTCAATTTTAATTCTAAATATCACGCATTGCACCACGCTTGGATAGCAGCAAGGTCGTTCGTAAGTTCATTCCTATCTTTACTGGAACGCATTTCCCTGTAAATTACAGCGTCGTCTGCAAATAATTAATCGTAGCTTACTGTGTACCATTTCACCAATGTCGTTTATATAAAGATGGAATAGGAGTGGGCCTATGAAACTACCTTGAGGGACGCCAGAATTGACTCGAACCTGAGGAGACTGCACCGTCTAATGATACTCCACGCACGCGGTCGCTCAAAAGTTCTCTTATCCAGGAAATGACATATTCATCACGTCCGTTACATTTCAGTAATATTAATAACTTTCCGTGGGGCACTTCATCAAATGCTTTTATTAAATGAAGAAAAATCGCATCTACTGGAATGTTGTCCTCTCTGGAGACTAAAATATAGTGGGCGAAAAGCTGGGCTTCGCATGATCTACTTTTCCTGAATCCATTTTGAGTTCTCTTTAACAATTTTTGCGCGTCTGGGTGTTTCATTACTGATTGTGAGCTGACTACGATGTGTTCAAGGGCATGAGATAGACGTTAAAATTATTAGATGGCTGTTCCTTGCCTCCACTTTTGAATGTAGGCGTTACATTAGCGATTTTCTAGTCATTAGGGACTTCGTGCTACTTTGAATGTAGATTTATTGATGGATTTATTGAATGTAGATTTTGATGAATTTACTGCAAGTAGGGGGAAATTTTTAAGGCTAATTTTATATATACGCGAGAAGGGATTTCTTCTGGACCAGGTGATTTATTTGGACTGAGCGATTTCAATAAATTTTCTATTCCATGCGCGCTAACGTCAATAGGCGGCATCTTTCGTATACAGAGATTGTCAAGGTCTCGAATGAGTTCTCAAAGTAGCGTAGCGTATCATCACTAAACATTCTTAGCTAGATATTTTATGGTGATTGCGTATTTGGCCGGAGAGATTCAAGGTTCGATCCCACCAACGATTTAGTCAAAAATAAGGCAATACTTATAATCCTCAAGAATCTGCCTGTTTATACGTATACCATCTGGTTATTCGAATAGCTGAATTTGAGTTAACTTGGCACACTCCTACTTAGGGGTAGTTATAGGTTTCTTCCTCCAAACAGAATTTTGGGGGCTCCGTATTCGAATGAGGTTAGATAAAATAATTTTGTGACCAATTTCACAGCGTGAATAAAAAAATTCTGGCACTACGTTATGCTAGAATAACTCCCCAATAGCGTTCAGAGTTCAGATGTAAACTCGGCTCATTGCTTACCAAGCTGCAGGCACGCGAAACGAACAATTATACCCCCACAGTTATCATATATCATCATCCGAGTAATACAACCTAAGGCTAATAGGAATCGCTGATTTATAAAGGCCTTCGTTTTTGGACGCTATTTCCTTGACGAATGAGCATTTAAAAATAGTCTTTAACAACCCAAATGACCCGAGAGCATTCTAAAAGAATACAAAGGACAGTTTTGATCCCTAGGATAAGTGTGATGCATACATATTGACGTTTAAAGAGATTTGGGTTACATATTCGGGTCAAACGGGAAGATCCCTTCATATTTAGACCAAAGAACACCGAAGATCCCCAACTTATGGGAATTTCTCACATCCCCATTTCGCAAAAAAATCTCCTGGAGAAGGGACATGGCAGTTACGACACGTGATTAAAAAGGGTGTACAATCGACAAGATAGTAGATATAGAGATTAGACGAAATCGTAAAAATGGACTGTTAGTATACGACATTATTTTTTGACAAACCCTCCTTAATGCTGGAAAGTTTGACTCAATGGGAGAAATCCTTCTTTGTAAGGAATCCCATTCAGTTACAGGTCTACTACTTACGTCTCCATTATATTATGGGATAAGATTTTTGTATTCTCTTTTGTGTAATGCGTGTTGTGGAAGGTAGGAAAGATGGACTCAGACTGCGCCTCGACACCTACGTTCAAGTTTCCCTCATTCAGAGGGATAAGAATGTGAACCCCTGGTGGGAACCGTTACGCGAATCCACTACCCTCACACTATTCCTCTCAGAATTCATGGTGACTCCGGCAATTGGATATTGGACTTTTAAGTCGTCCGACTCGCGCAGAAAGTAACTCTAGATAATAAATCAGGTATTTCGTCCATTACAAACAAAGTGTTAAGGACGTTTATTAACTTCGATACGATAGAAAGATAGCAAATGACTTCGGCAATTATGTAAAAATTTGGTCATGGCGAAGATATTACGGATAACCTTACCTATCCCGGGAGATCACATTTCGAAAGATAAAAATAAAATAAATATGATAAATAAAAACTAATTACCATGTTTTTCCCTTCCATTCCCCGCTCCTTCATCTCCCTCAGCTAATGGGGAAAAACCCTCCGAGCACCTGAAAACAGTCACCATCCAACCTCCCCAACTTCACCCCAGACCAACGGTCCGTTTAAAATTCCCAACCCTCCCTCCTTCCACCCCCACCTTCTCATTTGTTTGGGAGTGTGTAATTTTGTATATATATTAGTATGACTAATTTCTTGGTTTAGTCTCGATAATGCTGCAGTGCAGAGAAACATGTCGGCGATAGTTTAATACAATTTTTATGTGGAAAGTGTGTTTGAAGTGTTTCACTTCATATTTCATAAGGGATCTCCACAAACTATCTGCCTCATCCATTCAAATTTCTACGCTGATGCTATTGCCCATGCTTCACGTCAACTCTGCCTCATCTATTCTTCTCCAAACAAAAATATCGAACGCTTTCAGTCTTCACTCGTTCTCCTTCCTAAGTGCCCTTATTTCCGCATCGTAAAGTGTTACACTCCAGATCAGACTCTTCACTGGAGTTAACTATTAGATAACGATCCTTTCAAGAGTTCTTTCCTGTTCATGAACGTCCCCTTTGCCAAAGCAATTCTTTTCCAGATGCCCTTACTGCTGTATTCGCTTTTCTGCAATGTGCTGCGCAAACACTTGAATTGATCTACCTGATCAAGTGTTTGCCCACCTACTTTTATCTTCTAAGTTTCACATTCATAGCACGCAGTGCCTTACAGAACCGCGTAATCTTGGTCTTTTTGTAACTAATCCTCATCCAATACTCCTCGTAACGCTTGTCAAACGCACCCACAAGGCCCTGCAGCCCTCTCGCTGGCAAGCTAATCAAAGCCTGATCATTCGCGAGCCTCACCTAATAAACCATCATTCCCTCCTTTTACCACAGCATCCAACTCATCGAACGCCCCTCTTACCATCTCCTCAGGGTACACGCTGAGATATAGCAACGGCGATAGAGAAAATCCTTGCCTCACTCCTCGTGCAATGCTTGCCCACTCAGGTTCTTCGTCCGCTACCCTCACTTGCGCAGTCTGGGTCACAATGGCGCAAATATGAGGGGATGAGGGAATACATCCCCCCCAAAAGCCTCAGAGAAATTAAAAAAGAAATATTTGAAACTATTTCGTAGTTTTGACGCATAATAACTGCATCTGATTTAAGTTAAAGATCGTCTTTTAATATCATTGTAGTTAGAAGAGTCACTTAATACTGACCGGTGAATAACCCCAGGGCCCCCCTTTGCCTGGGGGGTCGCCACCCTCCAACCCCCGCCATCTCCCATGCATATTCCTAATAACGCCACTGCTGGGCCACATACAGATTACGAATGAGTCGCGTATTCCTCCAATCTACTCCTACCTCTTGAGAATATCCATTAGCTTTACCCAGTCCACCCAATCAAATGCAATTGCAAGATCCACGAAGCAGGCATACACGCCCTTGTTATATTCTTGATTCCTATCCACTGGGGGCCTCATTACCGCCATCGCATCTCGCATTGACTTTCCTGAACCCAAACCGATCGTCGCCAAAATATCGTTTGCCCTCGCATGTTTAATATCCACAGTACCACTTTTGCCAGGTGTGATGTTAGGCTAACAGTCCCACCCGCATTCTACAGCTTTCTTCTTCTTTTAGAAGCCGCATTAGTTCTTCCACTTTATCTTCTTCTCAATTTCTTTTACCATTCACTCCGTTACCAACGGCTACGCAATACTCCTACAGTCAATGTAGCCAATTGAATAGGTTGTTTCCTATTATTTTTTAATTGCATAAACCGAAAGATTATTACTCCTGGAGTACGTGTTTCACGCTCTTAGATTTTTGAATGACGATATCTGCTTATCGGGATTAAATGAAAATTTTCAATCGCGTGAAAACGCGACGGCTAAGTAGGAATGCTGGGAAAACCCCGTGTGACGTATTTCTGGTTCCAGCTGTCGCCTTTTGAGGTGACCTTGGGGCGAGGCTTTGAGCGCCGATACGATGCAGGCTGCTAGCAGGCAGAAGAGTACCCTGCTAGCTGGTAGCGCTTGGCTTAAATAAGTATTATTAATACCCTATAAATCGAAGGAAACTTTCCGACCTTAGGCAATTTTAATAGGTGATTATTAAGACTTGTTTCTCTGAGCTCTGTGCCTCAAGCATGCATTGGTAACCTCAGACGATGTAGAACTCCTATCTACACGTATAGAAATTAGGTCCCTGTGACGTCACGTGGAGTGGAATCGCATGGGCGCCAATCTGGCCTTTTTCAAATGAGATTAAAATTGACCATTGCCATTCGTCTAAACTGGGGTTTCTAAAACCAAATTATTTGTATATTATGAATACACGAATGGTGGGTAACTAATCGCAATCAATGCATTTCGTTTTCTTTGATGAAGGAAACTGCCCTATTCTCGGCCGATTTCACAATTTCTGTTTTTATCTTATCCAACCCTTACTCTACAGTCGGGGTATTTTCGATATCGCGGATACTGTTTTCCACTAGCTCCAGATATTCTCTTTTCATAGACTCCTTCAGTCCCTCTGCGTTCCATTTACTCACCTTTCTGTTATTCATTAATCTTTTGAATCTTACGTTGCACTTCATAAGCACTAACTCGTGGATTGAATTCGCATCCGCCGCAGAGATGCTGCGCGAGTTTTTCACAATATTCCTAAACTTTTGTTTTACCATGTTGCTGTCTATCTGATAGCTCCTTGTATCCCCTGGACTCCTCCATGTGCACCCCCTCCCTTTATGATGATTGCACCATATATTTGTAATGCATAATTTGTTTCTACGGCAATAGTCTGCTTTCTTTCCACATTCCTAATCCAAATTCTCCAATTTGTTGCCATCCTTTCGTTCTCCAACTGAGGCGTTCCAGTCCCCCATCACTACTACATTTTTCTTACCCAGTATTTACCTAATTATTCCTTCGACCTGTATACATCTCTTCCACTTCTTTCTCCCTGGTAGACATGTAGAAATGAGTCACTAAAAGGTTAGTGGTCACGCTTCAATTTCTACCAACAAATTCCTACCACTTACCTGATGTATACCTACCACTCTCTTACCCATCTATCTGTTTACTACTAAAGCTACCACTCGTTGACTTTCCTCCCAAACCCTATATGTAACCGAATCGCCATCACTCCAGTATTCCCCACCATCCATGACAAGTCTCCCTAGGGGTTTCGTATGTTGACGACCTCGAGGAACTTGCCGACCTCGCCGCCGTGAACGACACCTGCCCTCTACGGACGGGTCGTGTTCGATTGAGTTGCCGATGCTCATTTTATTATGTATTCATATGAGATAGGGTGGGCAGGGTTCCTACTTCAATTCCAACAGTTTTTACGTGACCTCATCACGTACACTACCTTTCGTCTGTCTTCTACCCTTCGACATATCTGGCAGGTGCGGCACTAGCAGGAGTAATTGAGAACTAAGCCTGCCAGTGCAACTCTGCGGGTTATAATGACGCGGAAGCCTTTCCTCCGCATCAAGGTTGTAGCCCGGGGAAAGGTACACTTAGGAGTCACAATTACTCTGGATAACTTACGATGAATACGCGGGAATGCCGAACGCAAACTTTGATTTTTTAAAGATGATTCTTGGGACGTACGGCAGAAAGGTAGAAGAGAAAAGCTACACGACTCCATTGAGGCCTAATTTGGGAGTGCGGGACCCCCATGAGGTAAGACTGACTACTTTAATTAATAGAGAAGGGTGCAGTACGACCACATTCGCGCTTTCTAATGCTGCCAAAAAGTTCTGCGTTTCCAATTTGTCAGCCGAGTTAAGTTGAAAATCTTTACAACGGCAAGGAACAAAATACAGGACGGGGCGGTCTGGCCAGGTCAGCTGATCGGCAATCGCCCAGGGCCCCGAGACCAGGGGCCCCCACAATGCTCGCGTCTATCGGGAACTGTGTATGAAATAAAAAATTCTCGGATTAGTTAACCGAAGTTTTTTTGCAATTATTCTTTGCAATGGTACGTTTCATTAGCAGCTTTATTTACAATATACTCAGTATTAAAAATATTACATAAAAATAAAGGTATCAGACGACAACCTGATCCTTTTTAGACGGGGTTATTTTAACACGTTGCGTACTGGAGTATTTAAATTCCTAGGAACGACGATTCTGGGAAATATGGCCTATTAGGATGTAATGCCTTTGGTTTAAACATGGCTAAAAAGCTAATGTTTAGAATATAACTTTATCCAATCAAACGTTATGATGCATTAATTCATTATGAATAATGAACAACAACTGAAAACGTACGAACGAATATGTATTGTACGCTTTAAAATTGTTTAGGTTGACGCGCCTAAATGACGAGAATCTTTGTCATCCGTCCAGAACGTTCGGGAAAAAAATGACGAGAATTCTCGCCATCCGTATGGAACGCGTGAAAGGATTTTTAGATTTCAGTGCGGTTCCTAGAAACAAATTCACTACATAGATAATAGAACCATAATATATTTTTAAGTTTTATAATCAGGGACATTTTCAAATTTCATACATTTTATCTCACGAAATTTCTTTTTTTTTACTTTAATTCAGTTCTTTTTTTACAGCCAGAATAGCGTCAACATGCATTTCCGAGCAAGCAATTTCCTAAAATTTTATGGGGAAGGACCTCCGAATCCCGGGGAAAGGAGAGCCCAATCATGAGCCCCAGCCAAGGGCCCTCAATCACCCCACACCAGCCCTGATAAAGGACAAAGTTCGGATAGGAGTTTTCTCAGACGATGTAAAAAAACATTCGATTGCAGACCTCCAATGATAGAAGGAATCACGAGATGAAAATAAATTAAATATACTCCAAAACAGAGATTTAAGACGACGCTCGTTCATCACCCTATCAGGGAAACTAATTGTACCACAACTAGTGAAATATATCACGTCACAAACCAGGACAACTCATCGCATTCTTTTCTTTTTTCTCGGGTTTATATTTTGATCCGAACGCATTTCATTTCGGTTCTTTTTTTCTTCGTCTTTTAAATTTTGACCACCATATACCCTGTTATTTCTTGGTCCTTAGTTTGCATTGCTCTAACCTTGAATGGCTATAGTATATTAAATACTAGGCATTAACAAGTGTTGATTTTCCAGGTAAAATTGTACAGTGGTCTCAGGTGACATGGTGCGAAGCAAGCAAGCTCTATTATTATCCATAATTTTTATCATTCAATAACTTATGAATAATTGCTTCACCTCTGTCCCTTCACGGAAACGTTTTTTTTTGGTTCTAAACTAGCATTGAATGGTTTTGTTTACTTCTGAAGTAGCATGGATATACTGATTTCAACTGTTGCTCCACAGTTCCAAGGCTAAACCTGAACTTCGAAAAGTACCAATGACGTTTGCTGACAAAACACTGTAGGAAAAAAGAAATAACCACAAGTCTCAATGTCTGAAAAATCACATGTGCAGTATTGCTTTGGCACAGTCTAGAGTGATGTCTACAAACACCTTTCCAAATATACCTCGGGGTTGAATCATTGAATGCCAATGTAATAAAAAATTAAGCTCATTAACATATATGTTATAGGGCTCAAAAACAGGGGTCCAGTAAGTGTGTGTCACTGAAATTGCCAAAGACTAAAATTAGGACCCAAACAGTCAGCACATGCATGGTGAAGGTCTAAACCTTAGTCCCAGGTGAGCAAGTTTCTCGGATATTCAAGCAGAAGATAGCTCAGACATGGTCCTGAAGGCCACAGCAGCATAGAAAATTCTCTTTACATCTTCCACTGACATGTTGTGCTACATATATATCATTAAATGCTAGAAGGACAAGGGAGGTTCAACCAATTGCATTGTCTCATTCCCTAAGTTCTTCATCTAAACATTAAAGAACAAAAGAATTGGAGACTGATCACTAATTAATATGCAAAATATAGAAAGTTTAAGTTCTATTTTAAATGTTTGTACAAGTGAAATAAATTAGATTATTAATTAATATTCCATGTACTTATATGTGAACCATAAAATGAGCATATAATGCTGATACATGCTCATTATTGCGTGATTCATCTAACTCAGAAAAAAATAAAATTGAGTGACCCCTGCAATTCCTCCTTATGTGCAAGTATAATGTAGAAATGAAAGGTGTAAACTGATAGTAAAATTAAACTTTGCATAAAAAAAGGCTACTTTTCTGCACTTAAGTATACTGAAAGTTCCTCAATCCTTATAGGCAGTATTAAATTATATACCTGCTGTAATCATGCAGGACTGGATCTTGACTTCCACATATGTCTATTTCTGTGCAGTCTGGTATACCTATATAAACGTTTCTATCACATAACGCTAAAATTAAAGCTTTCCATAGTGAGGAAGCAACAAACCTATTCCAAGACCAACTCAAATGCCATCACCGCAAGCACAGTTCCAAGCATTTCATGTTTGGTCTTCCTAATTCTGCACTCGCTAGCACCCTCCCACTAGTGCAAGATCATGTGATCAAGTTTAATACAGCAATACAAAATTATAGACTATCAAGAAAGTAACATTTCTTTAAAACTGGAATTCATTCAGGAAAACACACCCCTTTTCTACACATTAATACAATGTATTGCAAAATTTTCCCAAGTCTTGCATTTTCATTCATATATACGTACAATGATGTACCAGTCACTAAAACATAAAATTGGCCAGAAAATAGAGCAAGATGCAAATCTAAACATACTTCTGAAATTTAGGTGATTGTGCAATAAAAACATTAAATATTCTTCACACAAATTGAAGACATTGGTATACAAGGTTTTCAACTGAGTCACTTTCACCACTGTCTCAGAAGGCTTGCCAGGAAAGTTCACAATCACAAAGATAACACTACATTTATAAGATGACTTCATTTATATAATGTGCAAAAGTTCATAACCATAAGAACCAATGATGACGATCCACAGCCTCATGGTTTACATGACAACAATATTGAGAAATTCCTCAGAATAAGCAGTAGGTAATTAATGAGACATTGAAAGCACCAGCCCTTTGGAGGGTCCATTCTTGAAACGACCTTAATTGCATAAAAAAAGTAGAGCTCACTTCCACAATAACAAATATTTCATGATGCGGGAGTGTGGTTATCTCCCAAGATTCCATTGTAAACACTGCTGTGGGTGATTTTCTAATTAAAATAGATTAAGAACCATCAACCCACTTAATGGCAGAGTACAGGATCTTGAAAATTAGAAACACAGAGTTGAGGCAAAAGTCAACTCGCTTTTATTTTACATTCCAAAGAATTAATAACACACAGGAAATATGAAATACTGAGTGAAAATTTGTCAAATCATGACAAAAATTGGGAGCATAGCAGGCTGGTTTGTAGAGTGCTTGGCTGCTGATCGAAGGGTCCTGGCCTTAAATCCATGGTGAAACCTTTAGACACCACTAATCGAAATCCTTGAAGGGCAAGGTGGCCCAGGGGATGGAATTACCCTCCCTTGAGTTAGTGAGTGATGACGATGCTAAGCAGATGGCAAATTAATATTAGAAAAATTTTACCATTTGGTATAGGCGCACATTCTTACAAACCAACCCCTTCATGCATTATTATTTCTGGCCTGCATGATACTATAATGCCTACAGTAAGAACATCTTCATATAAAAAATGTATTCTATAAAGGCCAGGGTGAACCCCGAAAATTAACAGAAACGGAAAACGAAACTTAGTGTTTCCACATAAAATGTATCTACTGAAAATACCGAGATTCATAAGTACTAGGAGAAAAGGAAATTTCAAAACCAACGTCATAATATCAATTATATCTCCCATGAAGTTAGGCCATAGGTTAGAGAGTATGTAAACTTGAATTCAACGCAACTGAAATATTAAGGTGTTGACAAGAGACAGGATCATGCCAATTTCGCCAAGATCACTCATCGCTAACACCACCAATACATGACAAATAGAAATACTCTAATTCAAAATCATTCGGGTTCCTCAAGTTTCTTACCTCAGCAGCACCGTTGCGGTTTCGGGCACTCGAAATACCTGTAAAAAAGTTAATTTAGACGTCAATAGCGGAAAAAATAACATGTGAACATAAAAAACTTAATAACTGGATAGAATCCCGAATAGAATATTAATTGCATCCTAATAAATGAATCTGTATAAGTAAATATACGCCGAAAAAAAAACTATTACAACGAACCACTAAGCTTGTTAGGCCGACGAGTTACTCATGTGATTGCAAGTGGGCGACAATTTCGATCTGTTTGCATGATCTTCAGTTTTGCCATGATGAATGAGAAGAAAAGGCTACAAAATATTTACAGAGATTTTCTTTCTAACCTGTCGCACATCGTTTCAGATACATTATAATAATTAATACTATGCCATAAAAATGAAAAATGTCTTTCAATCAAAAGTCCATACCAGTTGGGCGGACAAAGGAAACAAAACGATCAAAACGGGAGCACGAGTTCATCGTTTCAAACACAGGATCAAGCGAAACAACGAAATATCAGGCATGAAAACAAAAAATTGAGACAAAGCATAAGATACGCAATTTCTTTTGCCAATCAATCACTTACAGTAAAGGTAAATAAAACTTACCTTCCAACCCAGATTCTCGAAAAAGGTGCATAAACGCGACTGACCCGTGGTTTTACCCCCACATGGTCCTGCAAAAAACAAGGAATTAGTCGACTATAATAATAAGCCTTAAACTACATAATATTTTCAAAGATACCGCCGAAGAAATTAATAAATTATAAAAGTCAAAGGCAATTAGATTATTGCCGCAAAAGGCTCATTATAAATCGCATTAAAACAGGGATCAAGCCAAATACTGTATCACAAATGTCTTTGATCCCCACCCTCGCGCCATAAATAGTAATACATATATACGTCTTATGCTTAGAGAGTAATCGCCATTTAGCAACAACGTATGTTTTTCTTGAGCGCTTAAATTTAGACCATGATGAATTACCTCCGGTTAGAACGACTCTGTAGACTCTCTTTTTCTTGGCTTCCATTTCTGCAGTCAGCACTCCTCGACTACAGGGCCTTTAATGACACACCCTTAGTAATTGTTATATGATTAGTTATTTACGAAGTTAACAGCATGACGGCTGGAAAGAAATATTGAAGTGACAAACTAAGGCCCTCATCACCTGCACGATTGTTTACTAAGCCATCACGAAAGCCGAGTGTCAATGGCGCGCTTTCCGTAACGGTAGGTGGCAGAATCGTCTGCTACCATTGACGCATGCGCAGAAGATTTTGCTACTCCACTGCCCTCTATCAACTAATAGCTAATAATATTTTAACAAAAGAGTAACCTTTAATCAGCGGTAGTTTTGACATGCATCATAAATGATTATTTAATGCTTTGTAAAAAGGATGCAAGATTCCACTTTTCATTAAAAATCTAGGAAAACCAGTTCTGATATATGCAATCCCTTATTAATACCTTTCTTAAGGCAGTAGTATGGAAGGAGGCAAGGGCGGATCCAAGATTTTTTCTGGGGGGTCCAAAGAGTCTGACAGGTCTTCTCATATTTGAGATTAAAAACTAGCTACAAAAATTACTGTAGAAAATATTCTCTTTTTGATATGAAAGTGATTAATATTAATTGATTGAGGCTCAGTAACATACCAAAAAACGACCTTAATGATAACCGTACTGAAAATTTTGTCTGGGGGGGCACGTGCCTCCCCTATAAAAGGAGATGGTCCTGCCTTGGTGGAAGGTTCTCGATAGGGTGAACAATAACAAATCTTCGTGAATGCAATTAGAATATAGTGTTTAGCCATCAAAAATATCAATTTTTATATAAAAAAATATTTCACCCAAAATGTGGATCACCCATTTCTTATATTTTTATGTTGATACTTTTTCCAGCTCTTGGAACCCACCTTTCAAAGGCAAGTTTATTTCAATTGATACAAGTGAAAATAAGGGTTTCAATTCTGATTCCTTTTGGGATCCCAGATATCACTTGGCCACACAGCACTTAGGAGTTTCATGGATGATTATTGCAAAACTTTCCCACATAACACCAGGGGCAGGTACATATGGGGGGCACAGAATTGAAGAATAAGGATTTAAATAAATCATAAGATAGCATTGTCTTGTATGTGTATAATCAGTTTTGAAATTATGATAAAAGTAAAGGTAGCTCAAGATACCTGTTTCGCCCCCTCCTCAAGTCTTTTGTGTATCCATCACTGCGTTTAACTAAGGTCTCACAAACTATTAACTGCCTCCAGTTATGATTCTCTTTTATGAGTCCCCCACTCCCCTTCCTGGCATCACTACACCTCTTCCTAAAAAGAATTTTTAGCCTCTTGTAACAAGTAATTCCCATCTCGATCTTCCACTTCCTGAGGTTATAAATGAATACACACATGTCAGCAACTCCCACCCTCCATGAATTCTCTTCGCTGACCACTGAAAAACAAAGGACCTAATACATAGTTTTGCGGGCCCCTCATCAGGGAGTCATACAGAGCCTTCATGATGGAAACAAATATACTGGAAGGTCAATCTAAGCACAGAGGAAATACATCTCTTGTAATTGGTTACTTGAGACAGCAGTAATACAACAGGAATAGGGGTGTTTGGGTTGGATAGGTCATTCCTACTTTCACCAAAACATAACCAATTGCCTGAAAAGCAATGCACAGGTTTCAGTACAATTTCAGGACATTTTTCTTAAATAAATCGTAATGAACTTTCAGAGACAATAAACCATCTTTCCTTACTCTATTGCTAGTCTTGAGGTCTCCAAATCATTATAAGTATGTAGTCAGTTTTCAATTTTAAAACTGAAATGGCAAAATGAGTTTTTCTTTGTAACCCACCTTTCCTCACTATCTGTGGAAGAACTCTGATCTTTCTTCAACCAACTGCAACATAATGTAGGAAATGTGCCTTTGAAGCCACTAGTTAAAGGAATCTAGGAAAAAATTTAACTTAAGCATTGGAGAAAACTTACTTTTACTTAGTACCTACTAAATTGATTTTGTCCCTATAACATCACAAAAGAATTGGCACTATTGGCCGAGGACTGCATTGCCCGTTAGACAACTTTCAGTTAAAACAAATTTTTCCCTGGTTCTTTCCTTGATACCTGAACAATGTTGATGCATTTCTACTTTCCTATATGTGATAGATTGAAATCTAGGTGTCTGCCATTTCATAGAAAATTAGGAAATTTTGATGACATACTTGCCATACAAAAGGCTGCCCTCTACGAACAAATACAATTCAGAGGCAAGTCAAATACTTTCCCTGTTAGATGATGTACATGATAAGCTTTTCATTCTTTCCCAAATATTTTTGTGTCCTTTCAACTGTCGGGTGTGGAAGCAACACATTCAATTTAAAAAAAGGCAGTATTAAGTTAACAATTTCACCATTCCACCAAATATCTGGTGGACCTATTAAGAAATCCTATGATTCCAGCTTTCTACACTGTCCTTCTAATGTAGGCTTAACTACTAGCCCTACACACCTCTCTAATTTTTGAGCTAAAACGAAGAAAACATTGCAGAAATTACTGCACTGATATGTAAATGATTATTTGATGATAGGGAATGAAGAAAATTAGAAAAACATTTAAATAAGTTTAATGATAACCAGATATCACTGGAATGAACAATCAACTTCTGGACAATTAAATGCTTGAGTGCACTGAGAAAATTATCAATCTTCGTAGACCCAGGCCTCTGAAGCTGGTTGCCACTGAACCAGCTCCTTTGGTTCAAACCACAGGTTGATTTCCTTCTGAGCAGACTCAACTGAGTCAGAGCCATGAATGATATTCCTAGAATTAAAATAAGAAAATTATTGTCAGAACACAATGGAATGCATCACAAACTGTTACCCAGAATTCCCTTCATTTGTTAATGACAGCAAGGATTACGAACACAAAACACAGCATCTTTTAACCATGAAACCTCTGAGCTAACCTCTTTGCCAAGACAAATGAGAGTAAATTAACAAGATGGCACACTCTTAAAAAAAGCATAGAAATAATCATTTTCATACAAAAAGCAGTAATATGAAACTCAAATTATTTTCTACCTACACAATTCCTTTCCATTTTCTTTAAGCATTTACTTAGCAAACAACACTAGTGAATGGACAAAAGACATTCAGATTGCCAGAAATGGATAATTGGTTTATCTGCAAAATATAGGCAAGTTGACAGATCTAGGGAAATAAACCAGTACAAAAGAAATCTAAGCAATATCAGGCACCTAATTATAAATTTATAGGCAAATTAAGGAAGGTTAGTGGCAGAATTGCTATCAAAATTATAAGAAAAATATATATTACAAATCCTTATCATACAGCACTAGTCTCCAGTGCAACAAAACAGTCATAAAGGCATGGCTGTAGAATGCAGAGTTCCATCAGGTGAGTGTCTCCCTCCCAATCATTCCCCCATTTCCATTGTTCACATATTTCATTTTAATTTTCTGCCACACTGCAGTTAGGACCAGAGTCCTGTACTTATGAACACTTCATTGACTCATTCTGATATTTCATGGACCAGGAATGATAATAGTGTTATGCTGACTTTACGTACAATTTGTAAAGAGCTTTTTTAGTAGAAACAGCATGTAGTAGCACTGCTATGTCTTGTAACTGATGAAGGGAATTTACATCTGTTGATGAGCAGGAGAATAACTACAGCTACTTGTGGCAAGAGAAATATATCTCTCACCAGTGGCGCCGACTCCATGCGGCCTGAGGGGGCCCGAGCACCCTCAAATATTTGTTATGGGCGTGAGGAAAAAATGTGTCAGGCTTGTCGATTCTCCCCAGAGTGTCCAGCTATCTAGATTCAAGTTATCAGGGTTCTAATTTTGATTATATGACTTTTAAAATGCTTAAAAAAACTAAAAACTCACCACTTATAAAATTTCCCGGGGCAAGATTTCCCGGTTTGGGCCCCCCAAATATTTTTTTTGTCTGCATCCCTGTCTCACCAAAGACTATATTCCTCCAAATAGTTTAAGATACTTTTCTTCATAATAATCATGTTATGTGCAGCAGAATAAAAGACTTATAAATGATCTTAACATGTATAACAATTCAAGATGTGGTTAATTTTGCGATATCCACTGAAACATAAATGATGACAAGTATGGTTGACAGAATGGAGTTTAACTTGGTGTGACAAATAATTTTCTCGAATCAAATGGCACATGGGATACTTGTGATTTTGTGCTATTTCTTCTTATTTATTCCCTAAGATTTCACTTTTTCTACTCCAAACAATATAATAAGTTGTTGCAACGAGTATCTTAAGGATGCCATGGGCAATAAATAACAATAATAAAACATAGAAGTTCAACCGTGCATTTCAACTTTACAAACCCAGGTAGTGATAATAAAGGACTGTTTACACGATACATTAACATGTATGAGTTAATGTACCTTTGCATAAATGATTTTTGTGGACCAGAATGGAACATGTCCGAATGCATGAACCAAATCAGAACAGGTTCTATTTTTTGTACATGCATTCGCACAAGTTGGATGGTAACACGGCGCATTTTGGCATTCATACATTTAGACATTAACCCGTATGTGTTAATGTACCGTGTAAACAGGCCTTAACACAAACGACAGCATACCACAAAATAGTCATTTTTACTCTTGCTTGTCGAAGGAAAATATTATTCAGTCACAATAATTTTTATTTATTATTTTACTCTCAAACCACCGAATACAGCTCATATTGGGCATTTCATATCGGGGTATTCAACAAATTTTAATAATTTAACGTAAACGAACAACCATGCCCTGGACAGGGGAAATCTACCTAGGCGGGACTCGAACCCACGACCTATAGTATGGCAGGCGAGGACGTTACCCCGCCACCACCGAGGCCGGCAATAATGCAAATGTTGTTTGTTTTCTAATTAAAAACACATTTACCCTTGATTAATTTCCATGCAGATGAATTAAAAATGGATTTCCTAATGTCATGGGCAAGTACAAATACAACAAAAAAGGATTTTTAAAAATTCTAGAAGAAACTAACACCATCTATCGAGAAAATTAACAAATTTTCTACTTTGAAAAGTAGTTACTAATTAATTAGAGCACAATGGGACAAAATTTAAAATGTCTTTTTAATGAATATTGTACTGCCATCTGACACAAACAAATTTTCAAGCAATTTGAAAATGGGAACTGGGCAAAAAATCAATTGAAGGTTTTCATTGGTGAAATACACAAAGACAGTTCATGAAAATCGTGCAGCACACAGGAAATTACGAAGAAATAATTGCAGGAACAGTCAGAGAAAATCTCCACAAAAATAGGACAGATACACCAACTAATTACCTGCCAACTTGAATGCACAGATCTCCACGTATGGTTCCAGGATTGGAGTCCTTGGGGTCTGTCGCTCCCAACATCACTCTGCCAGTCTTCACAGAATTCAGTCCCTCCCAAACCTGTCACATCAAGAAAAATCCAAACCACTCATGTAGAATATTTCTTTGAGAGTTGTTTGAGGCTTAATATGATGGAATTTAAAATATTTCTAACTGTAAAGTTGCCGAAAATTTTCTAACCTTGATAATCCTTCCCCTTCCACCAACTACTGTGCATACCACAGACTTCAACCCTTAAGCATTAATAGGAATCAACCCAGAGCAGGAAAGTTAACAGCTTAACCTTATCAGGCATCGTACCAGGGCCACTCAGCCGGAAAAATAAATTTATTGAAAATTATCTTACCAGTGTGATGCCTAAAAGTCGGACAAGAAATCAACTGCATCATGCAAAAAAACTACAAAGTAAAGACTGCAATGCATGATCTTTTTCAGCCTGCTCCTATTCAGAATTTTTATCTGACTGCTTAACTCTTCCATTGGAAATATTTCTCAAGGGTATTGTAGACCAGGCATTGCACCCACTACAACTACACAACTATCAAATGCATTCTCAATTGACATCACATACACTTCATTGCATGAATGTTGCAGACAAACCAGGTGGAGAGTAACTGAATATACTCACACCAACGATGTAGTCGTGCAATTACTCTAGCACTGATTAAGCGACCAACACGTGCATACAGTCAGGTGCTGGAGATACCACAGTGCTGCCAAACTTCATAGAACCATATGAAATTTAAGTTTTTCTCAGCGTTTGAGTTGCAGGTAAGCTTCTAGAGTTTCTCACAGGGTTTTGATTACGGTATAACCCCTGCCTTTAAATGGAAAAATCTGTGATCGGCTCCATATCCAACCCTGAAGATGAAGGCAGACTTAGCCATTAAAACATTTTGACCAACACCTAAATCAACACCCAGTGAGAGACACTGAAATTTCCTGATATTCATAGAACCAAGTTAAGAGGATGCCAGCTATGCCAGCATTAATTCAATTCACCATATAAAATCTAATATAAGCTGACATACATAAAATAGGTAATGGATAAAAATTATTTTTGTACATTCCAACACTCCCTTCACACACCTGAAAGATATTTTGACATACTAAGAAATAAAAACTGTACATGAAGGAAGGAATGAAGAATATCTAGTGATCTAATCAATGAAAAAAATGAAGTAAATCTAGTGATCTGCGATGGCATTTAAAATACAGTCATAAATGACAACTTGGCCAATTTTGGCAAAGTACACCCACAATAATCCTTCAAGGAGCATACATGAACATAACCTCAATTTTTGATAGCACTATCTTCATTCATCATAGAAAAAACACCTATGCACAGCATAAAAAAGCTGCTATATCTGCACCATTAACAAATATGGAACAAATTGTACTTGCTCTGTACCTTAAATTTGATTATGGACAATGAAAAATTCAGCATTAAACACACATTATCTCTAAAATCTCTTTATTGATGACTCCAATGAGGATAAATTTAAAAAAATCATGCGTCACTATGTTCATGGCATTCATTGTCTTCAGGGGTGAGTGATAGTATAAAATTGCCACATCCACTTTCAATTGGTCCGGCAATGAGTACTACCAAGCCATTTTGGAAAGTTAAGAAGAAAGAATTTCCATCATTAACTCCTAGCCGCATGATTTGTGTAAGACCTGGACAAAGTGATTGAATTCAAAACATGCCAGACCCTGACATGTCAGAGAACAAAAATATAACCTCCTTATTCATTGGATATCATACTATTAACTGACAGATTTAAATAGTAACCCTTAATTACAAGAATTTGGAAATATTTAACTTTTGACGATCACTATCCTACTTCATTTAGTTCCGTCATTGTAAAGTTTCATTACATGTTCGAATAATCAACCAAAAACCGTGTAAGAGTATCACAGATGATAGTCCCTAAAATTACTACTTCACTCGCTGCACGTTAGGCTCTGGCAAGGATAACGGCATTATTACGAATTGAATTTTAGTGACTGCTTCACGAACATTAACAGAGGTTCATACTTACAGATGTGTTGAATCTTCGTTAAGTCTCTTAAAAACTTCATCGAAAATTTACTAAGTTCACAAACAAAGAGTAAAGAGAAATTTCCGTTGGCCACATAGGGACCCGGCCTTCACTGGATTATAGATTAATCTCTCCAAGGTAATGATGATTATTTACGTTAAATCAGGAATTTTCTAATTTTGTAACTATAAATGGGCGAAGCTCACAGGATATTAGTCAGGGTCTTCCGACCCGAATAGATCACGCAGTCTCATACAAAGGTGAAAGGCCCAAAATTTAGGTAACTCCCAAATTAAATTCTGACATTTCTTGGGTCTCTGGAACTCATCACGCATGCCGTCCCCGAGATCACGCTATAAAATCCGATGGCGATTAATAACAGTATACATAAATTAGAACCTAACATGAAGAAATATTCCGATAGATGAACAAATCTGCATTGCTCAAGCTCTCGTCCGGCCAAAAGCAATATCACGCAACTTTGCGTGCCTCGAGATTTCTAGTGGTAGTTAATTGAACTACGCGCACGAACTCACCTGTCACCCTTAAGACACATTGAGTGTGTGGCAAACAATGTAGCGACTAAATTATTAAATTAAGCCAAAGGTTATAAGTGGAACAACAACCATTAATCAATTATACCAAACTAGGTCGTATTGAGATACCCATGAGCAAATTCACTCTCAATGTATTTGAAGTAAATAGCACCAGCTGGTAGCGCGATCCATGATATGATGGATGACTGAAAGAGCTTCTAGAGAAATTATAGTGATAAAATATTTACTTACCTTAAAAACTCTACCCGTGATATGGTAATAATTAAATTAAGAACTTACCATGGGCACTACCGGGCCGGAGCTCATGTACTTCACAAGACCAGGGAAGAATGGACGACCAGCAAGGTCAGCATAATGCTTCTTTAAAAGTTCTTCCGATGCCTTAAAAGTAAATCACATATAAAACGGTACTTCTAGATATCGCCGCAAAACGATTCGTCAGACATGATCAATACCTACTCACCCACATAAACTTCATAGCCACCAGTTTGAATCCTTTCGCCTCAAATTTCTTAATGATTTTTCCAACCAGCCCTCTATGGACGCCATCAGGCTTAACCATAAGGAAAGTCCTTTCCCGTGCTTGTGCCATTGCCGGAGAAAATAACGAAAATATACTTAGAAGAGTACAAACAACCATGCAACCCCCAGCACGTGTTCCGGCGGAAAGGAAATGTGGCTTGCGTCAAGACCGGAAGAGACACGAGCCGGCAGAATTGTTAACCTACAAGATACACAATTTAATTTTGATAAATATGACGAAAAACTTTTCAACAAAATTAAAGTATTGCAGTAGTCATTAATTTACAATAAAATTTACCTTAATCCTGATGACAATAACGACTACAAGGTCATAGAGGCCCGTCCGCCATACACGAGCTGAAAAGAGGGATGAACAAGAACGGAAAGGACGCCTGTCAATGTGCAAGCGTGCAAGTCTGGAGGCGAGACAGAACCTTATGATTTCAAACGCTCACGCCATAGATGTCTCTAGCATCCTCCTAACCTTGGAATATTTATGAATATTATCAAAATAAGCTTGTATTTATATCAAATAATGTTTTAAAAAACAGTATTGAGAAAAAAAATAAATCTGGTGTCTATTTGTTTCTAAATTCTTCCATAAAAGCATAGATTGTTATAATGCGACGCAGGTTAACAGTACTATATTGGCGGCGTACAAATCGTTATGGTGCAACCGTTCGTGTCATTCCGCGTGAAACTTGAGGGTCATCGGACACCGTTACCCCGTTACTGATAATATATAATTACATGTACCGCGACGGTGTCTTTATTTTTATTCAGTTGCCAACAGCCCAACGGTGCAGGGGCGCAGCTAGGAATCAGGACTGGGGGGGATTTTAGGCGCAACTTTACAACTTACTTTGGGGTGTGGGGGTTTTGCATACCCGCCAGGCTAAGTGAGAGTTGCGGGAGCTCTCCCCCAGAAAATTTTAAGATTAATGGTTCAAAATGACTATAGTTTATTGTTTCATCCCCCAACCCAAACCCCCCCTCGCTGCGCCACTGCAACGGTGTGTAGATAAAACTCTCCCTGTGGATGTGCTAGTTTCATTCACGTGAAATTAATAATTTATCAATTTTATTCTTTCCTAGAACTCAAGTGCTCCTCCCATAACTTTTAAGGATTTATAATAATTAATTTCTAATTATGATTACATTTTTGATAACGTGAAATTCGCACTAGCTCCTGACTGTGTCAGAAATATATGAGGGCAGTTCACTCCCTGCTCAACATTTTTTTCATGAATACTCATTCAAGACTTATCTTTTCCTTTTGAAGTAATCAGGATACATATTCGTGCAATTGGAGCATTTGAAACGGCTGCCTGTACGTTGAATTTCAATCTCATGATTTACTTAGATGCAAATTTTAAACATTTGATATACTAGCAAACATTGAAAAGGATCTACATATTTATACCCTAAGCATAGAAACATGAAGCTATAAAGGGTCAGGGTACTGCGATGAGGTTGAAGGCCAATTACCTTAGCTCATTAGATGTCTCCCAAAAGGCATTTTCACAAAAATTCTTGTCTCATTTGTATGGGTGGAGTTGGGATTCCTGGAAAACAAGTAACTAGCCAATTTATATGGAAGAAGAGGAGTAGAGAGAATAGAGGTGTTATGGTTCCGTTTTTTACCAGCTGATGACAGAGTCTTTTCAATTGGCTTGAGTGAAATTAGGAAATCATTAAGGTGGACGATTGCTATATACTTAAATGAGAAGAAATAGGAGGATGAGAGCCTGAAGGGAGAGGGCAATATTTCTTGAAGTTCCAGTAACTATTTCTGATCACTACCCAAGGAATGCCAGGGATATGTGATGGAAGAAGATAGGCCTCACTGATTGGTACCCCAAAACTCATTGGTCATTTTGCTAGCCCACAATTTAAATTGTAATGGCTGAGGAGACACTGTTGGTTTGCCCTGCTGGTATGAGCTATTTTGTTGTACCATAGATTTACATTAAATGACATGATGAAGGTCGTCCCACATTAACAAAATCACTGCCTAATGCTCACCATCTCAAATTTTAATTTTTTCTCCTAGTACCTAGTAGCAACCTTTGGAGAAATTCAAAAAATTTTGGCTCAGAAACCATGAATAATTAATTCACAAGACACAGGTAAGTACCAAATCACAGAAGAAAATTCTGCCCATTGGTCAGAAAAAATACTACCTGTGGAGAGACGGATTCACTCTGCTGAGTGCACTATTAATACCAATCTTGCAAATTATGTACAGTAAAACATCTCCAAATGGCTACCTCTACTCAGGTCACCTCCATAAATGGCCATTTTTTCCCAGACCGGAATGATTTTCCCAAGCATCCCAATATAAAATGAACCTTTATTCACCAGCTGCTCCTCTTCCTACCCAGCAGCCAGACTTTGGCAACTCCTAATGGGCACTTAATCTCAAAAATAAAAATAATCCCAGGGATAGTGTAAATAAAAGTAAAGCCTTAAACACTCCGCTTACCCATGGACGAACATGGAAAGTGACAGGAAAGAATGGATTAGAGGGTATGAGTGCTCAATGACAGACCAAATTATCCTAGTGGCGTATGAACTTGAGAAAATAAGCAACACACTAACAGAGATGAAGGTGCTGGATTGAATAATCAGGGCTATAAAAAGGCTTTGATAATGCCCATATCATTTATTGCAGAACGAGTAAATGTCTCAGAGGAAAAACATCCATCATATTCACAGCTGGTACTGTGTTTTGAACATTTGAGGGTATTGAAGATTTGCTAGTGTTATTGCAAAATGAGTAGGAGAGACTGAGTTGTGTTGTTGTTGAGGGAGAGGAAAGTATGTATAATTAGATTGTGATAAAGGATTGTCGTTAAGGAAAATTGCAAAAAATTATGATTGTGCAAGGATCCAGATAAAAGTTCTAATAAAAAACAGGGACACCATTTGTAAGATAAAACCCATATTTACAAATGCTCATTGGCATTTTGTAATCATCCCCAAAATTCCCTATTGAGCAGACCCCTTTCCAATGGCAATTTTATTCATGGAACAACCAGTGGCCGCCTTAGATTAGTGTTATTTTATCTACTGGATATCCATATTAAGTCTTACACTACTTGAAGACCTCGCAGTTTACAACATCTGCCGGTCTAGTTGGAAGCTCATTTGATGCCTGTTTGAGCATCTTTCATCAAAGTCCAGCAACTCCAGCCAGAGGTTTAATTGTCCAAGGAGAGTGAACTCCAAGAAGTGGGGAAGGGGCTTGAAAAATTCCAGTGGTTAAAACCTCTGGCAGGACATTCAGTCATATTTAACCAACAGTTTTGCTACTGCCAAATGAGCATATAGGTGATATGCTGTGAGGCTATTTTCTCCTTTGTGATTTATTTTAAGGTTTAGGAGGAGTAATATAAAAAAGTTTCTCGCTTGAAAAGTTTTGCAAATTTTGTTATCAGCATAGCAAACAGTATGCCAGGACTTAACCCTTGAATTGAAATTTCAAAATATACATTGAAATTTAGTATTTGGCCAATGACATCAAACATTTCCTGTCTTTCTCTATTTAGATCGTGAGTTTTTCTGCACTGCTCCATAAAAGCTGAAATTTTATATTTTATCACTTTTTCAAAGGAAGCATTTAGTATTCGTAAAAATAAGGAGTTAAATGCCGTACAATTCAAATGAAATTTTCCCAGGTTCACCAGGAGGCAAGAAATTTATGGCTAGCTGACTTTATATGCTTCATCCTCCATCATAGAAGGATGACTTCCAAGCTTCGGGGATCCATTAACATTACATATATAAAATTATTATTCCTTGATTGCCGCTAATCTGGAAGCCACCACGTGCCTCCGTCTGACTGCAGATGATGCTTCACCTCTAGTATTAGCGGTAGGCTAAGATTTAAGCCAGTTTAACTTGTCTAATAAGCAGTCATGCTTAAAAAGCAGTGGCATTCCAAGGGTATTTTGCTCTATACTCGAATTAGGTTGGCTATCTAAATGACATCAAAACCTTAAATCAGAAACTAAATCCATTCAATTGATTGATGAATAAAATGCAACTTCCAAATGGACACAAAATCACATCACAACCTCATTTAATAATAACAATTTTATTAACTTCTTTTCTCTCATGTCCAGGCACTCCAATAAAAAAATATGGAATTCATCAATCCAGGACAGCCTGTGAGTAGCATGAAAATATGCAGCAATTGTGAGTAGCTTCTCCACTTGCCTAGTAACTGCCGAAGTGTGAAAGCCTGAAAGGAAAGAGTACTTCAGTTTCAGCGTACTTGTAAATGCAAATTGAAACAAAAAGTCACTAAACCACACACAAGAGGTTTAATGTTGGATACAAATTCACATATGTACTAATGCAGAAATGGAAGCATAATTAACACAAAATATTATCCTATAATTAATGCTTAGTTAGTTACTCAAAATAGTGAACTTCCCAAGAATTTAAATCCAGTTAATCCATAATCCTTAGAAGAATAATAATACACTTGCAAGTCATTCAGTTTGGCAATGGAACCTTGACTACTCAATCCAGCTAGCACATTCACTCAGCTGAGTGGGCCTTCCAGCCTTCTTATGATGGGACTGCTAGCACTGTTGCTATATACTGCCTCCCACCCCATGAGCTCTCCCTCCATTTTACATATCAGGACCAACATTTTTCATTGACAAACAACTACATGAGATGTTTTGTTGGAAACACCCTAAAGAACTAACGAAGTTCCAACCAACATCATGCATTAATAAAATTGTTACCTTTCTATTTTTTACCTGATTGGCTTGTTACTATATAAGACTGCTTTAACTAGTAATCCCATCATTTTTTAAAACTATTCTTTGAGTAATTTGGAGTTTGCGGAGGTGAAAATCTGAACAGCCTTTGTGCAAGACTCCTCTGCAAATACTATCCCTTTCCTAAGCTCAAAGACTGCCTTGAGATATGTCTATTTCCATGCAGCAGAGAGACAAAGAGCTTGAACTCAACTATCAGCTGCTCAGTGGTCTCAAACTCAGGAGATCTCAGGCTAGCGAAAGACGCAATCCCAAATATCAAGCCTCCCCTTCACTTTAACCCCTTTGTGTCCATATCACTTCCTCTACCTTCCCTAGCCACTGCTCCCCAGACCATGAACTCTCTCTCCAATGCCTCTTGTCTATCCGCTAGGCTCACTAGTCACCAGGCCGACTTTTTTAGTGGAAAGGGGAAGAAGCCACATTTAGAAAACAGTCGAGCTACCCAGGAGCATTGAGAGCAGTCATTACACTTCTGCTGCATTTTTGATGCATTACTACAAGACGTCACTTATGAGGATACATCTCTTCCATGTCTAAATATTTTATACAAATTTAGTCTTTTTCGGGTAATACTACTTGATTTTCCAGGTGCACTGAATAGGCTTTAATCAACATTTGCACCTCAAGTATAAAAATGTTGCATCTGAAAAAATGGGTAACTTGCATGGGTTGTCAATTGCTATAAAAACTATTTTGAACAGGTGAAACAGATATATTAGCTTGCAAAAATACCTTAAGTTTCTCCATTCATCATCATAAGAAATAAAAAATTGACTATAAATCTAGCAAAATTTCTCTGAGCCCACCACTACACGAAGACACCCGAGCTCTGCCGAAGCAAAGCGTGATGTCATATGCGCCTAAACTGCCGTTGGGAGTCGGAAAGTACGCAGCGCATGCTGTAAAAAATTATTTGAGGGAGGATTTAGTCGCTCATTGTCACTTGTGTACATGCTGTTATTCTTGGGTAAGTTTGTTTACTGCTGGTGTGTCACGATTATTACTTGGGATATTCAAAATGGAATGTCAGGATGATGAAGTACAAGCGTTTTACCTCGTATTTTTCAGTTGCCAGAAAAATGGATGTTAAAGTTGCCGCTCATTCAAATAGTACACCTGAAATTGATGCCACGTATTGATAAAATTGATCCCTCAAAGATTTTTTATGAAAAATTATTGCTATACGTGGGCGGAATATTGAGATGTAAACCAACTTGTAACACTGGAGGATAACGATCGTATGCTAATGAGCCGTGCTGTTGAATTTGGAAATGCCGCATTAGCGAAGAAGGTAGGGCCACTGCAGTGGCCCAATTCTCTTCCTGATGAAAATCCATCAATCCAGGTGACTGGAGAGCCTTAATCACAGATAAAAACACCTAACTCCTGTGGAAAACAAAAAATCTGCTGCTTTGCATTCTTTTCAAGTAGTGGGGTTTGGAAAGCTAATGCCAATTCAGGGAGCACAAGTAAAGCACTTTCAACAATAATTTAAAATAACTTTTAGGCAGTTATCTAAGACAAGCAATCTACAGTTAAAAAAACACTAAACCTGCACTTATTGTTAAAAGAAACTTATATTTCATGATAATGTGACTGAGATTCAACATTTCATTGGTTTCACGAGTACCAATAGGGTGGTTTCCTATTATTTTTTTATTGCCTAAATCGAAAGATTATTACTCCTGGAGTACGTATTTCACGCTTTTAGATTTTTAAATGACGATATCTATTTTTCGCGATCAAATGAAAAGTGAAAAATTTCAAGCGCGCGAAAACGCGACGCGTAAGTAGGAATGAAGGGAAAAAGTCCGTACGACGCATTTCTGGTTCCCCCTCCCGCCTGGTAGGTGACCTTGATCGAGGCTCTGAGCGCTGATAGGACGCAGGATGCTAACGGGTAGCTGAGTACCTTCCTGTCTGGTAGCGCATGGCTTAAAAAAGGTTTATTAATACCTTATCAAGCGAAGAAAACTTTCCGACCTTAGCCAGTTTTAATAGGTGATTATTAAGACGTTTCCCTGAGCTCTGTGACTCATGCATGCATTGGTAGCCTCTGACGATGCATAACTCCTATCCTCTCGTGTAGAAACTAGGTCCCTGTGACGTCACGTGGAGTGGAATCGCATGGGCGCCAATCTGGCCTTTTTCAAATGAGGATAAAATTTGACCCTTGCCATTCGTCTAAACCGGTATTTCAAAAGCCAAATAATTTGTGTATTATGAATACACTAATGGTGGGTAACGAATCGCCATCAATGCCTTTTGTTTTCTTTGATGAAGGAAACTACCCTATTCACAGCAAAACAGCCTGCACACAATTCACATGTGAGAGTACGAATCTGTTCCACTGCCAACACACACACAAGCTACAACGTATTTCAACAATATAGAATCCACACATGAAATTCTAGCACATACCATAAAAATATAGAGGGAAATAGGCAAATATAATTATAAAAAACTGGAAGTCACTATAATTCTTTTATTCATCACGTACAACTTACAATCACAGAGCTCGTTATGATGAAAACAACTATTTATTCCCTGATTTAAAGCCTTAAATTATCCCACCCAAGCAGCACAGGTGACTTTTCTCACTACTATTTGTTTTGACTTTGTTTGGACAGACTTGTCATCTCCAAAGCAAACCGATTTTTTATTGTCTCAACTTGACTTGAATCTTGGAAGTCACTGATTTTAAATCGTACATCAAGAATTGTGGAAAAAGTGAATAATTTTTCTTTTTTCAGAAATTCATACCACCTTTTACTGGAAAACAGAAAATCATTGACGAAACATTGTAGATGACTATGCGAAAACTTCTTAGTTTCTAGGAAATTAATAATGCTATACACAAGGTGGATACTTAAGAAACTGTGACTGCACTTCCACTAGCAAGAAATGTTGCTCCTTCGAATACATCCAGAACATCAATCGATTGCTTGATAGCATCACACTGTGGTGGAGTTATGTCTACATTAAACTCCGGTTAGAGGCAGCTAATGTTATGGCTTGCTTCTGTTCCGAAAGAAGCCTCATCATTTGAAAAAGGGAGTTCCATCTTGTGGGTTCATCCTGGATGAGCATAGAATGAGAAGTGGTCAAAATAATTTTTTGAATGTAGGTGTATTGATGCGTTCAGCCAGGGGCCTGTGCACATGCCTTTTTTTATTATTATTATTTTAATTAAAATTTTGATCCTTTATCAACTTTGACGTGTCATTGCGGAGCCATCTTTTGGCATGAAGAAACAAAACTGACATCAAGGGAAGCCCGCATCCTTCCAGTCTTCAAATTCGTGATGATCTTTCCGATGAGTGGAACGGTTCGGGAGCAGTAGCTCAATGCGTAACGGAAGGTACCCCAAAAGTCGATATTTTTCCTGCCATTTTAAATTTTTTTGAGGGGTTTTGTGGCAGAAACCGGGGATTTTCAGATTTTTCCCCCTATCATTTTTGGTTCCCCACGTTGTACAATATCTTTTCAGCACTCTTATCCGCAAATTTATAGTTCTTTAACTTGCCTAAAACGGTGCTGCATGCACTAAACGACTAGAGTCCTCTATGTTTTTCCGAGTCAACTACCAACAACGTGCATGTCACAGAATATGGCACTAAATTCAAAGTATTCGAGGTACTCGAGATCGTACTTTGAGCACAATTATTTGAGATCTCGAATATTGAATACTTTCTACTATTCCAGGTATTCGCGGATACTATTCGTGCATCTCTATAAATAACCAATTGTTTCTACCCCATGGCTCTGAGCTTCTCCCTGTGGTAGTTCCATCTCCTGGGGAATATTCAAACTATGTGCCTGTCTTTATTAGCCTTATATGACACATGGTGTATATTTCGTCTCATTTTCGTCAAATGATGGATGCGGGAGAATAATACGTATGGACCACGATCTTCAAAGGATAAATGTGGGAAAACGCTACTTCGGGGAACAATAGATGCGGGCGAGCGATGAATGCATGAAAACGATCAATGCGGGAAAGTTGATTGAGGTTCCAATGTAGCTATAGTTGAAAAGAACCATCACACAGTAGTACAACTGGATGCCCCATACTAATGCTGCCACTCACCTGTACAAGAAAGCCGTTCCTTTTGAGGATCCAATCGAGAGGTATCCTCCATGAGGGGAGATGTCAGCACACAAGGGTCGCTCCATACCAGGCGCTCTACCAGGGAAGTTGGTGAACACCGTTCGCTTGGCCACATGCAACTAACAATGACATCAAGTTACAATTCAATGATTCCTCCCCTACCGTAACACATGCATCACAAACAACCACGCCATCCATCACATGCCCCACAGGTAAGTATTAAATGCCTGTGAGTCAGATGAGTAAATAACATAAATTCTATTGAAAAGCATAGCAGAATAGTAGCAATATTATCAGTATCAAAACTATCTATGGAGTGATTACAAATTCCACACAAAAACAATGTTATAGAAAAGGTTTACTTAGTAATTAAAACATAGATTCATTTTGATGGGAGAGGGTAGTGCTTATCCCAAACTAAGCTTAAGTGCATGACATTCACACATAGCACCCAGTTCCATTTCCTGGGCCACCTTGCACTTGGAAGATATTTTTATGGGGCATTCGAAGGCTTAACCCAAGATATGAACCTTCAGATAGCAGCCCAACACAACACCCACCACACTCCTCTGCTCAAAAGGTTGTATTTTGGGCTGAATTTCCCGTGAAAAAGGTGATTAATTGACCAAGCATGACTATTACTGTTATGTCACTTTCTTCAATTTTGGTTTTGAAACATCAAAAAAGCTAATAATTTAAATTCATTAGACATGGTGTTTCATAAAGTTAACAATCAAATACAAAGAACATTCAAGAAAGGTGTGATTTAGTATGCAGCACCAAAACTTAAAGTGACATTAGATAAGAAGGCTTGTCATGAACACATAACCTCATTACCATTCTGGCTGCGTCAGCTTTCTCCGATGATGCCATGAACAGAAGTTCTGATGATGGATCAAACTTGAGCGACGTGACGGGTGTGACGAGATTGGAGATGGTGCAAAGTGGCGAAGGTTTACAGACTCCATCCACCACAGCCATCTTCAAGGCATCGTCGGACTGGTACAAATTCACGTGACCCGAAGTGCACCCACAAGCAATGAAGCGACTGCACGGAGAGATAGCCAATGCAGAGCCGGCAAGGGAGCCCTCGTCCACAAAGCGGTGTGTACACGAGAGGGAAGACATGCTCCAAACCCAGACCTGGCCACTTTCTGTGGGTAAGAGAATGCATGAACTAATGAAGAAAACCAAGCTGACACTTTGATGTGACTGACTTCATCAAATCACATAGCAGCCCTGGTTAACAATAACAAGACAAAGCACTTGATTTTAAATTAGAACACAAGAAAATCCAACATACTGATATCAACTGGCATACAAAATTAATACAACACCAGCGGCAGCAATACTGTGGAAATTACGGAAGAAATATGATATTCCAAGCACAGATAGGACGTTCATTCATTGTGTTTGGCAGTCCTGATTAAATTTGTCCATAAAAATATACGAAAGCCTCAATACTATGAAATTTCATAATTGTAACAAAGGCCAAGCTGTTAGTTCTCATACAAAAGGTCAAACGTCCCATCTAGGGAGGTTTTGTATCTCTCGACGGCAATGATTAAGAGATAAAAAAATACCACACTAAGCACTTATCCCACCCTATCCGAATAATTGGCATAGGTCAGTATCCCAAGAGTAAACTAGGTATCACAGACTGTAGACTATATCAGCGTGTGGTAAAAGCAAAAATTGAGCCATCGCAAATTTTTTTCTGAGGGAAGGTCGTGGTAAGTTTGGGGTTCCCATATTTTTTTAATCATTAGTAGTCCCCCAATTAAGCACAAAATTTCAGATTTCTATCTATTATGGAAGTGGTTGAAATTATTTCATTTATTGAAAAATTATGAATGTAATTACATTTAATTGCTCATACTATAGAGATAAAGCCTACTAGATAGCATATGATAATACAATTAAAAGAAGGGAGAAAATTAGACATTCAAAACATGACTACTTTTCGGATCAACATGGCCCATGCCTGCCCTCCAGTAGTGCTCCAAACACCTAAACTTCTACAGTAACACAAAAGTTTTCTGTAAAAGACTGATCAAATGTTACGCAATAGATGCACATGGAAAAAATTATGTAGCAATTGTTTATATCACTAATTTACCTCCGTAAGTGTACAAAAAGGCACCATCATGGGAGAAGCTCATGCAGTTGACCTCCCCTGTCATTTGGAGTGTGGAGATCCACTCCTTTGCTCTGGCAGACAGAATGTGCACCTCACCCCATCTTCCAGCTAATGCAATGCGCTCACCGTCCGGAGACACTTCAAAATTCTGAGGAAGAAAAAAAGCAAGTTAAGAGAGCTTTTTGTGGTCCTTCAATTTTTAAAAGTGGTTTCAATGGTGATAAAAATCTCTGACTTGGCCCATCATCTGCTAGCTTCAATTGATGGCCCATTCAATGAGGCATAATAAGAAACTGTTGAAGTAAAATGTAAAATTAAAGCAATTTCCACACTTTCCATGGGTAAAGTTTTACAAATTTCCACCATATTGCTCTGGTATATACACAAAGCAAAGTGATACTTTAAAAGTTAGAGGTAGACCGTGCTTTCTCCAAGCTATATTTAAAAAAAAAAAACATCTTCATTCCAATCCATCTGCAGGTGCAAATTTAGTGAGAAAATTACACAAAACAAATAATCCTTTATGGTGTGATTGCACTAACAAGAAGATAATCGATTTGATGATAGGCTAAGTACCTTGGCATTTGTGATTCCAAGGGCCCGGTTGATGAGCACCCTGGTGGTCCGGCCTTCGATCAAGTCGTACGAGTACAAATGGGCGTGACTCCTCGAGCCCACCAACAGTTCACTCCCATTTGATGAGAACCTTGCACAGTGAATTGGAAATCGCTCAAACTGTATGGAGGCAAGTTTGGCATTATTGCGACCATCCACCTGGAATAATGGTAAATGTGTTAATCATGCTATTATTAAAAAATTAAACAAAATGGCTACTGGCATCACACATTTAACGAATGTTACATGTTAAGCCCTCTCAATGACAATATTCTTTCAAATTCTTTGTGATAGCAAGTGAGGGAAATTCCATAAAAAGCAAAAAACTAAAGTGAGATTCCATATGAAAAAATCATTTGGCTCTGATGGGATTCAAACAAAGATCTCCAAATTGCCAGTCAGGTATGCTGCCAGTTACAACACCAAGCTCTGATGGTGTAATAAGCTAAGCAGCCCAACACACTACCCACCACGCTCCTATGCTACTAAGTTTGAATTCTGGGCTGAAATTCTTCCAGGAATAGCTCCAGGTGAAACAGGCAAATAACCACAAGAAAATCTCTTTGGAGCAACCCATCCCACACTGCCCAACGAGTTCTTCCTCCCAGTGCTTTATTCCATGATAAATGCTTGAAATCGCAAGCGATATTTTGTGAGACTCAGTTGCCTTCTTGAGCAAGATTATAGGTTAAGTGAAAAGAAGAATGCACGATTCGCGCCATCTCCACTGAATTTAAAACTGAATATAGTCCCCACAATTGACACCTTGCAACCCATTATGACATAGCTTGCGCGGACAAGCATATTTTTCTTCATCCTCAGTTACTTCTCCTAGGAAAGCAGTGGTAGAAGACAAAAAAGCATTGAATCTAAAAGGCATCAGAAGGAGGAAGTGGTGTATCTAAGGATCCAATTCACTTTGCTTCGTAGGGGGTAGGGTGGTGATTGATAAAAAGAATCTCGCCAATATCAATCAATATCTACAATATCCACATTCAGGTCTTATGTGATTGGCTAGATGATTTTTCACTAGTTCATTCCACTCCATGTTCAGTTTTCTTGTGTCACTGATGAACCTGAATAAAACTGATATACATTCAGAAATATTCAATTAAGATTAACCTACATACTTTAAGAGAGAAAAATAAAATATTATCAAACCCTGACAACAGGAGGTAGTTCGAACTAACGTCTTCTTTATTGCTCACAGTCTTGAAGAGCTAAAGATTTGTGAACTAGTGACTGTGAAAGGCATAGGTGCCAAAATCCAAATCAGATAAAAAGCAACATGGCAGCACCTGCAGACCTGTCAAGGGTCAATAAATATCTACGGTGAACATGAGGTCAAAGACAAAAGTGAATTCTAACAATGGGACTGAATGCATATCTGTTACAAAAAGCCTGATTTGTGTTTTCCAACGTTTACTTCCTTTTGAATTCATGGATGTTTTTCCTGACTAAAAATAATCCAGTTCCACTAGTTTTTAATTAATTTTATGACTCTCGATAACCCAGATGTACAAGGATGAGGGACACAAAGAATATTTTTGGAACTGGAATTGTATTAAAGGAATGATGCCATGAAGTTATAGCACATTTGATATTCCATGACAATAACCTCCTTTCGAGTGTAAATCCTCTGACCACCATCATTTCCACCTCTTGAATCATTTAAAGCATAAATAGTCATACGATATGTTCCCTAGCCATATTCCCATAGGGGTTAGATGGAAGATGGGACTTTCTAGTCCCAATCTCGCCCAATAAAGACGTATTATTATTATTATTATTATTATTATTATTCCCTGGAAAAATTGACTAGGCTTAGCCTGGAGACATTACGGCAATCATAAATTAACAGTAAACCACTTATCACTACAGGAATGCCAGGTATAAGAGGCATCCACAGAAGAACGGATTGTACCATGTGAGCATTGAGGACAAGGGTAGGAGAGAAGGGAGAGGAGTGTCACCTCGACAATGGACGCCACACCAGAGACACCAGCCACAGCAGCCACGGTTGAAGTTGGGTGAAACTGCACACTGGTGATGAGGGGTCCCTCGACGTGTGTCACGCGGTTGAGGGCATTAGCCTTGCGAAAGCGAAGCACACCAGATGGCAACTGGGATGCACCACTTGACGGCACCACAGCAACTGCTTTCTTGGCATGGAGGAGCTCTCCACAATGCTAAACAAGCAAATTCAGAATTATGAAATCAACTACAAAGAAGGCAATCATCCTACAGGGAATCTACGAGGCAAATGCATTCAAATAGCGGAATTACAAAGCCCAGATGGTATTCAAGTATCCAGGCAGCTTCCTAAGTACCTTCACAAGGGAAGGTATGAAATTATTACCATCGGATGGTGTTCAAACTTTGCAATCTAATAGCAAATGACATGGAGGCAAGTTTTTGCTCAAGAATTATATTTTTCAGATATGTATTACCGACAAAGGACTAGTAAAATGCTGATACTTATTCAACTCATGACACCAAAGTACCAAATTGCAATGACAATATAGCTCTTTTACAGTACTCTCTTGCTATTATGAAGCTCATGAGACAAAAAAACCGGAGGTTCGTAATAACAAATTTCACATAAATGTTTCTTATAGGAATCGTCGTAAAAAAGTTTTAAACTCGTTTCATTTTCACGATAGAAGAATACGGCCTGATGCAATTGAAGGTTGATATCTTCCTGAATACAGTAAGTCCTTGATATATGAACAAGATGCATTCCGAGACCTTGTTTGTAAGTTGATAAATAAATAAATATGTGGCTGCTTCTCTTTTGAGTACATGACTTCATAATTGCGTAATACAGCAGACTTCCGATTATCCGGCTGCGGTTTATCTGGGTAATGGATTATCCGCGCATGATTTTCACTCTCGCTCGATTTTTTCCGTGATCTTTAAAAAAAAAATAAAATCAGACACAAAATCATCGGAATTACTGCATTAATGCTAGAATACACCGGGCTTATTATTTCCGTTAAAATCCCCTTCGTAAAACTGAAGAGATTGTGCGCTAGCTGCATTCACGGGAGCACCGTGTCGTGGCGTGGTACCTGACAGGGTAGTTTCTGACATCGAGCAGTGGTTTTGAAGCATTCGCGCAATCCACTTTTCAGTATCCGTGATCACACAGCCACGGATACCAGTACAACCCTGTTATCGCCGCTAAAAAGATCGCCAACTGGTGAAGAAAGCTCTCAATGAGTCTGGGAAGCACTCTAAAATAACAAAATACCTGCATTAATAATAATATATTGTTTGTTTTACGTAAATTATGAACATTGCAAGACATTTAAGCGAAAGTTTGGGTTATCCGTGTTTTCTGATTATTCGTGCTATCTCTCCCCATCATTAGTCAGGATAATCGGGAGTGTATTGTATATTAATATTCATTTAAGTGTCGGTTACATTAACTTTGGAGAGAGTAGTGCAAATAGCTCATTGAATCTTTAATAAATAGATGATGGTATACATTTTTGGCTGGGC
Source organism: Ischnura elegans (assembly GCF_921293095.1). Taxonomy (NCBI): domain Eukaryota; kingdom Metazoa; phylum Arthropoda; class Insecta; order Odonata; family Coenagrionidae; genus Ischnura; species Ischnura elegans. Next base: position 47,963,280 of record NC_060250.1, on the reverse strand, counting down.
ATATTTTGGCACAATGCCGTTAATCATGCCAAAACATTTTTTGTAAGAACTGAGTCCAACTAATAGACCTATTTCAGACGTTCGCATCAAGACTTATTCGTTGCGTATGCATTCATGCCGGCTGGAACATTCACCCTTCGCAAATAGAATTATGGGATGTTAGCCGTATTTCTGTGCTGGCTGGTTGTTGCTGTGGTTTGCTGTACAAGATGGGTTCAAGAAAAGTTAATGTTGGTTGGGAGAGGGCAAATTCCAACAATTTACTAAATGTTGATATATTTATGGTCACTGCATTTTTGAAAAAGGAGGACAGGTTCAACGTTCCTGAAATGCGAGGCGTTAAGGATAAGAGGTGAGTGGTTTTGTATCAACACCTTATCATATGTAATTTTGTACATATTTCCGCAATATTCAGTTATTGCGGGCTTATTATTAATATTAACCCCACTCTTATGTATGTTTACAGTAATACCAGGGGATCTTACAGTGGCAATGCGATTGGTTACGCACAAATCTTTAATACTACCTTCCATCAATTTCTATTGCATAAAATTTTCCAAGTCTTCATTCATCACCAGACGAAAACAAATTGGTTAATTTGAAAGAAAATGGATTTTGGAATCAACTTTTTGTACAAATATGTAAGAAATTGTCCGAAGGGCATAATTCTTTCAGCAAACTACTTGCAGTTATGTAAAAATTACATAGGTCTACAACGAGTATGCTATATTTTGACTCAACACATTATCTGATATGAATGAGGTACCTATTAAGTAAATTATTATCATACAAATATCAATTAGATTTTACAATACCTTAAAATGATCTTGAACAGAACAGAATATTGTTGATAGGTAAGAGTCAGGAGGATCACGCCGAGCAGCCTTGAACCATTGATTCAGTATGGCTTGTGCTTTAGGCACGGAAATGAATATCTTCTCAGGCATTCGTTTCAATGACGAGATACAATTAGGTACAAAACACCATTTGTAATTCTTTTTTGAATACATGTTTTCCGTACTAGTAGATATTTTTATGAAGCAAACTCCACCGATTCCCGGAAACTCTCACCACGCTAAAGAAGGCGACGGAATATAGGGGTACTCCACTGTGTGCACTGTCTTGTGACGTCACTTGTGACAGCTCAAACAAGATGAAGGCACTGTGTTTCAGCGCAACATGAAATTTTCCGACTTTCAAAATGTTTTAAAGTGCATATCCCAGATGCAGGAAATAAAAGCAACTGTAGTAATATTTCTTTTTTAGTCTACACTTTCAAATTTGACCATAAAATAAATTAGTGCTCTTCCTAAAGCTGCGTAAATTTTTATTTTCAGTGAAAGTGGAAATTCTGATAACCGTCGAGAGTCCAGGCATATGCCAGCAACACTGTGCAATATGATTAAAAAATAAGCAGCAAAAATTTTTTTTCTTAAGCTCAGATGCTCAAAATACTGGTGCATCTCTTACATGCGTTTATATGGTAACCTTCAAAGAGAGTGATACATATGGAAAAACTTATGAACCCCATGACGAATTCCATTCTTTTTCTACAATAACTGATATAAAGTTATTTTCATTGAATTTAATGATATTTCAAGATAAAATGTATCTGCAAACCTTGTCATGCATACCACAAAATATGGGCAAAAATTTGGTAGTAATCAATGCAGTTGTTTCCTTAGTATTGTGACCAAATACCGTAACACATGCAAATAGCGTGAAATGGATCTACCCCCTACTCTGAGCTCCTTACCCTTAAGAGGTCATCATCATCCCCATCGTCCGAATCAGCTGAGTGCTCATCATCTGAGTCCGAGGAATCGCGCAGTGGTGCTGCACCACCACTCAACCTTGCCCAACGCACCCCACTTCCCTCTCCGGTCCTTCTGCAAAAGGAAACAAAAATAATAGTAAAATTTCATACTTCCATCCAATGATATTAATATTACATACAAACAGTAATGTAGGCTGCATTTTTTGCATTTCACCGCATTGTCGTTGCGTAGGGGACAACAGTTTCTCCTGCATTCCAGCAGGCGTCTTCAGGTCGAAGTACCTTCTTCAACCTTCGAAATAACTTCTTCGAAGTCTTCGACCTGAAGACGTCTGCCGGAATGCAGGAAAAACTGTTGTCCCCAACGCAACGATGACGCGGTGAAACCCAAAACATGCAGCCTACATTACCAGCGTACCGCGGAAGCCTTCGCACCAATTACAAACAGTACTTCACACTGACATTGGTTGCTGACCAAAGGGCCCTGAGGTCAAATCCCGTGAAGCCTTTGGACACCCTCAAATAAAATCCATGGAGGGTGAGGTGGCCCAGGGAAAGGATCTAGCTCCCATACCCTAACAGTGGGAAATTCACATGCACGTTGTTAAGTCTGGGGTGAGCTCTACCCTCACCTTAACCAAACCAACCTTTTGGTTGAATCACTGACTGAGTGAATGGAGTTTTAACCAAGTACACTTATAAAATCAATGAAACATTTTCTATGGAGAAACTGCAAAAGGCCCTTTCAGTACCCAAAGGCATACTTACAAGGAGACATCGCCAAAGTGATGTTCGGGATATGCATGCGGATGTTATTAACTGAAACTATATAAGTAAGGTAGAAAAAGTGTCACGGCTTTCTACCACATAGGCCCGGGTTCGAGAGAAATTCGCATGTAAAGATTTTGCGCAGCATGAGGTCCCTTGAGTATGAGCTTCTTCTAAACTACGGCCGTGGCGGTGCGGTCTAGGGCAGTAGTCTTCTAACCTGTAGTAGGTGTCCTGGGTTCGAGTCCCAGTGTGGGCAATATTTTTGCATTATTTGCAACAAAGGTTGTGCATTAGTTTTTCAGTTATAATACCTGTAAGAAACTAAATGTTGTAACATTAATAATGCACAGCCTTTGTTTCATTATACTTAAATTCTCAGTAACTTACTAAATATTCATATTTAAATTTTTAACTAACTCATTTGTTTTGCACCACGGCACACCATACGCTGGAAACTCCTTATAAAGTGAAGGTTTTTTGTGATTTGGTAAACGCTATTAAATATATTCTTAGAAATAGTTGAGAAAGCATACACACTACACTGATGAATTACTGATGTGATCTATTGTTAAAGTTCATTTTTGGTCATAGAAGCTAATTTTTAAAATTAAGACTTTGTAGAGATTAGCCATACCATTTCCCAAGTAAAATATTAAGCATGTTTTGGTAAATATCTCGAAAAGTATTGTGGCAAAGGGGTGATATTTTGGTATCATTGGAAAGATGAATTTTTTTCTTACGAAAGGGTCGTTTCATAATATTTTTTTATTGCCTAAATCGAAAGATTATTACTCCTGGAGTACGTATTTCTCGCTTTTAGATTTTTAAATGATATCTATTTTTTGCGATTAAATGAAAAGTGAAAATTTTCAAGCGCCCAAAAATGCCACGGGTAAGAATGAATGCCGGGAAAACTCCCGTGTGATGTCATGCTGGTTACCGCTGCCGCAACTGAGGTGACCATGGGGCGAGGCTCTGAGCGCTGATACGACGCAGGATGCTAGCAGGTAGCAGAGTACCATGCTAACTGGTAGCACTTGGCTTAAATAAGGATTATTAATACCTTATCAAACGAAGAAAACTTTACGACCTTAGCCAGTTTTAATAGGTGATTATTAAGACATGTTTCCCTGAGCTCTGTGCCTCATGCATGCATTGGTAACCTCAGACGATGTAAAACTCCTATCAACTCGTATAGAAACTAGGTCCCTGTGACGTCACGTGGAGTGGCATCGCATGGGCGCCAATCTGGCCTTTTTCAAATGAGGATAAAATTGACCCTTGCCATTCGTCTACACCGGTATTTCTAAAACCAAATAATTTGTATATTATGAATACACTAATGGCGGGTAACGATTCGCAATCAATGCCTTTCGTTTTCTTTGATGAAGGAAGCTACCCAAATGGTGCCAAAATCATTGAATTATACGTGAAGTCATATCTCGCTCTCACTATCTTAAAATTAATCTGTAACAAGTCGGTATAGAGCAGTAAATTAAGGGGTTGTCATGTATGAAAAAATTGTGAAACATAAAGCCTCCTCAACCACTTTTTCATTTCATTTTTAAAGAAAGAAAGATATTGTTACGCCAGAAAAAGTTTCATTTTATGAATTAAATCAAAATATTGTCCATTTGATCATGTTATAAAAGTTTGCTCGACAAATTTTCTTAATTTTACTTTTTCATGGAAACAGGAACTACCAAGATCATCAAGAGGAAGTAGAGGAGGCAACAATTGACGATTTATAGACCTCCTTCATTAACACACAGCATTAAAGATTGATTTTTAAACATTCCTGCATTTATTTTTTAAATTTTAATCCTAATTGCATGGAATCCTTGTTACCATAATTGTACACCTGAACACTAAATGGTAGTCATGAGTACATTATGTACACATCATGTACCACAGCAGACTCAGTACACACTGTACACAATTCAGCACCAATTGTTACACAAGGTACACACAAAATCTACACAGATTGGGCCACTTCACCATAAAGTTACACAGAATGTACACTGGAGTAATAACTACGTACACTATAGTTACACACAGTGCCTACACAGAGTTTACCATTTTCCTAAATTAATGGTACATCCAAAGTTAGGTTACACAAACGTTACCATTCTTTTCTGCCAGGGTAAAGACCACTATGGCACTCACCTAGGTGGCGGGTCTTCATCATCTTCCCATGCAGGTCTCAAATCTTTCTTGACACTTGATACTTGGCAAACTTTGTCTTCTGACGCTGTTATAATGTCCATGGCAGCCTCTCCATCTCCAAAAAGCAGCTCATCACCTTCCTCAAGGCCAGAATCCAGGTCGCTCATGTCTTTAACACCATGATGTGGTTGTTCCCTTCTACGATCGGCAAGGGATGACTCTCCAAACACGAGTTTCTCAAGACTGGAATAAATTGTAGGCGCATAAAAAAGTTAAGAATAAGAGAAGACAAAAAAGACAAACATACGGAAACTTTAGAAACACACCCACCATAATAAAAATGGATTGCCATTTGACAGAGTGGCTTACGGTACCTGATGGTACCATACTCACTGCTACATTACACACCTAGAGGTATTACCTCAATAACAAGGTATTAGCGACAATAACTACTGCATTCCTTCCATGATAAGGATATATAAACCGAAGTTGTACATTACAATCGGCATTCCTCGAGTGCAAGGGTTAGATTACAATTAAACTATACCATCAAACATTTAGCTGAGTCCATACAAAAAGAGAAATTGCAGCTCAATTCAATCACAACTAACAGTTCGACGCAAGAAGTAATAGTTCCAAATGTTGAATATTACGTATCATAGAATCGGTTGAATTCCTGTTCCCGTGATATTAACAAAAATACGGCATAACAATGAGACATAAGATGGCAAAGAGGCAGTGTAATGCAGCACACACATAGTGGTAAACAAATAAACAATCAGTCCTACACCGTCGGCCAAATGACATCCCAATTACAATTAAAATTTGGCAGCAGGGATTGCAAGCTTTATGAGTCAAACTTACCGAGCTTCCTCTTCTTTCTCAGCTTCAGTGAGGCGCTTTAATTTCTTCATATTCGAAGTCTTTGCCTTTGAGTTCGAGCCGAACACGTTTTGATCACATTCCTCACTATTCTTCCTTTTCCGCCTCACGCTCAAAACTTCATCCATTATTGAACACAATCAATAAACCGAAACACTCACACCGTGCGAAAAATCGCATACATGAGCGCGAAAGGCGCGTATCAACTATAATAATTACGGAAAAATTAAATGATATAGCCGTCTAATTTACCGTATATCTTTCTTATTCTCCCACACTTAATACAATCAGCTTCGCTAGATTAAAATCTATGACTTACACTAACATAGATATTTTAACTAACAATTGCACAAGTCACAAATTAGCATATCATAGAAAAGCAATCGTGTCACACATGTCATGCCAAAGAAAAATTAATTCTAGGCAGAGCGATGGCTAATGTGGTATAATCAAGATGGCCTAAGGCGCAATGGTTTCGAAAAATGTAAACAAAGGCGAAAATATTATCAAGAAGTTAATATGCTTATATTTCCATAAAAAAATAATGATCAATCTATTATGGAATTCAATATTAGGCATATATGGTCAATAATATTAGTCAGAAAAAAGGGTATACCGTGGTCCCGTGGCCAATTGGCAGTCGAAGGCGTTGATGCGAATGCGAAACAAGCGGGGAGATTGAACAGCTATGGGCGAGGAATCGAAATCGAAGACTGCCAAATATATTATAATTTCGGCTATGACAAAATTTAAGGATACAATTGGAGCATGGTGGTCTTTCATTTGGGAAAGAATCAGATAATTGATGTATTTATTTTCTGTATTTACCTTAAAAAATGTTGGCAGTAAAAGAATTGCGGTGACTTCCAGGGTTCGTTCCTAACGAGATGATGCCGTGACACGAACTTCATCGTCATCTAAACCAGTGAGTACGCAACTTCACTGATTTTATCGAACAACATTAATAGAGATAAAAATAATTTCCCATATATCTGTCGTAGAGGGACCTTCGTAATTATCTGTGATGCATATGATTTTGTTGTTCATATATTTAACTGGAATTCTAACGTATAGGTATCGTACCGATATTTTACGGCCCTTTGAATTCAAATGAACCCTCCTCACTGCCCATTTACATGAATTGGTCTTTAGAATTATCCACTGCCTATTTGAATTGGGTATGATATGAGTCCTTGCACTTCTAATATAATTATGGTTTTGGGCTTACTGGTTTTGCAATCTGATAATGGTGTCAGTACCAACACGTGAAAGTTTCAGTTATCCTGCGGTGTTGAAGTTGGTTATCTGTGGAGAATGATTTTGGTTTTTCACATAAGTTACATACGTTTTTATATTATGTGGGCCGACCATTTATATACAGGTTACTAGCTTTATAAAAAATTTACAAGCTTACTCCTAATTCAATCATCTATATTTTGACGTGGTTGTACCAAATTCTCTGACATCATATCTGTCTTATACAATGGTGGATCCAGGATAACACAAGTGAGGGGGCTAGGCGAGGAGTTTGGGGAGTGGGGGTAACCTTCCGGCATTTGTGGGGATGCGAAGAAAATACCATTTCATATTGTGAAAATTAGATACCCCAGGGTGAGACTACAGCCTCCCTAACCCCTATCTGGATCTGCCAGTGGTCTTAGAGTAATATTGTGGTGATCATAGAAAGATGGAAAATGAAGAGGTGGGATATTTTACACCAGAGAATGTGGGAGAACGGAAAAAAAACAATTGGAGGCAGGGGCGCAGCTAGAAATTAAGTCTAGTGGGGATTTTAGGCACAACTAATACTGAAGGGTCTGGGGGTATAGCAGTAGCAGATACAGAAAAAAACTGGAGGGGAGAGCGCAAAAAATATCTTGAGTTACCTTTATTTTTATCCTAATAAAAGTAATCAAGTCACATACAGAGTTTAAGAAAATTTTAATTAAATTTATTACACGCATATACAAGGCAATACCACCGTATGACATAAAAAAGTTATAATTGTGGTTCTGCAATGTTTGGCAATACGGGCGGGCCCGCAAGGGGCCCACAGTGGCACTGACTCCATGAGGCCTGATCGCCCCCTCAAAAATTCGTTATGGGTGTGAGGAAAAAATGTGTCAGGCTTGTCTATTTTCCCCGGAGTGGTCAGATATCGAGATTAGAGTTATCATGGTTCTAATGTTGATCATATGACTCTTCTAAAATGCTTAAAAAACTAAAAACTCACTACTTATAAAATTTCCCACGGCAAGATCCCCGGTTTGGGCCCCCCAAATATTTTTTGTAAGTCGGCATCCCTGGACACGCACCCCCCCATCTGTATCTGCCTCTGGAGTATTGAATACCCATCAGGGTAAGCAGGTGTGTGGGCCCTCCCCCAGAAAATTTTTTAAGCTAAATGGTTCAAAATGGTGAGTTTTGCAGCTGTGTGAATAGTTCTATATTCTGTTTGTGAGTCATCCATCCTCCTAATATTAATTGCAAAATCTGTCAAAAATTTTTATTTAAAAAAATTCTATAAGCTCTGGGCAGGGTTTTATCCCTCAAAATCCCCTCTCCCTGCGGCATTGATTGGAGGCAAAGGCCAGGCAGTGTGTCCTCTGATTATCAAATGGAAGGTCATTAGAAGGGGTTAGGATTTAAAACAGGAGTAACTTCAATTAAACTATAGAGCATACATTATACCTTATTATTATCTTCTCTATGATGCTTGCATAGGTTCTACTAACTCCTTCTCACTTGGAGATGAGAGGTGATGCTGAAAACAGCAATAGAGGGAAGGACGTTGGTTGGGCATATAAGGAGGAAGGAAATCATATTACTGGATAGAATGAAAGGCCTAATTTTGGATTAAAGTCAAGCATGCTGCCTTGTGGCTTTGTTAGTCAGGCCACATAATCCACCTTGTCCTCTAAAATCAACAAAACTCTGTAGAGAAAGCAGATGCCAAGGTAGTTCAAGTCGTTGACCACCTGGTGTGAATTTCTGAAGTAAGCAGCAGATAGGATTAGTAAAGGTAGTCTCATATCAAGTCATTAAAGAAAATGGAATTGAAACAAATAAATTGTAGCTCTTCAATTACTGTTTATTATCATATTTAGATCTCTACAAATTAATCTACCCATAAATAAATATGGATGCAAAATTGATTTTGAGTGGCAACAGAGGCTGTATAGTGTGAGATGACTCGACCAACTGCAAATAGTAACTAATTCAGTGTAGACTGCACCCATCCAAGGGCATACATCACTATGTACACATATGATGTGAGAGTTTTCTCCATATCCCTTCAGATTGCACTCTATGCACATAGTTGGCCATACCATGCCCCAGGGAACGGAATATTGGCTCCTTTTGCGACAAAGTAACTTTAAAGCAAATGGAGGGTGATACGAGTAACTACAGAGACATTCATATCTTCCACATTTCAGTCAGGTGTGTGGACTTACATGTGCTATGAAGAATGTAATTGTCTTCTCAGCTCAAGGTTACGAGGTGTTTTTTAATCTCAATTGATTCCCTCTTTGATCACGTACACAGTTAATGCCTCGCTGGGGCAAAACATTGGTCCCAACATCAAAACGTTTTCAGGAAGGATTATGAATTGTACCACTAGCATGTCACTTTTATCACGAGTCACACTGTGCATGTGCCTCCTCATACAAATTGCTGAAACTAGAGTCATGTGATGCTCCTCAGATGAAAATATTAACAGTGTGGTGTTAGTGTTGGTGCGGGTTGATGTAAAGGACCAACTGCCTCAGAGCTAAAGTTTGTAAAAGGAAGTATCTGTCTACCTACACGATCGAAAGGTAGTGGCTTCCCATAGCAATGTCTCCATCAGGCTGACCATTGCTCCCACCACTACCACCACCCTGCAATGACTGAGAAATGGAATAGAATGTTCTTCATTTCCTTCTGGTTTTCTTATAGTTGGCATTTAATGGACCCTGTGACGTTTTCTAAGTTGGCCTTGTTGCATTTACTGTGGTGTTTAAGGCTTTAGCTATTGACGCTTCCTCCTTTCCCTCTGTGACTCCATGGTCCTATGGTTTGCAAGCCAACGAGGGAAGGTGTCCTCAAGAAAACGGGGAGGATGGAGAGGTTAAAAGGAATAATGAGGACCTCAGCTTCATATTCAGTTGGATATAATTTCCTCTGCTCACAGCAGAAACCAGCAACTGAGTGCTAAAGCACGTAAGTGTGCAAGCCCAAACACTCTTTGCTGTATTTCTCACGAATATTTCTGAAGTGCTCCAACTGTCTTTGGGTGCACCACTGACAAGCGGCTGGGTACCCATCAAATTTTGCTGGGAGTACATGCGACTGCAAACGGTCATCAAGAGAGCAGCTGCTCAACAAAGATACCAGTGCTCAGAAGCACTTCACACTCAGGGCAGTACACAACATTCAACTGAGGAAGTCCCCTGCCTTTGCCACCTTCAAAATATTCTGCCTCCTGTCAGATAAATATGGGTTGAGGTTGTTTGAGACAGAGAGAAAATATCACTCAGCTAGGAAGGTGAATGTCTTCTTCATCCATGTGGGCATGAGCGGAGGTAAGAATTGGAGAGAAGAGGCTGCACCCACTTGCAGATCAGTTGCCATTCAACTCAAACAAAGGGCATTGTGTGTTTTGATATTCAATGGTCCTTTGGAGGAGGTGAGTGCTGGAATTATGATTGACTTATTGTTGAAAAATGCCAAGAGTCGAGGCACAAAATGGGCACCAAGTCCGCCTTAATCCATCATTATCCAAAAAACATTGAAAGTAAAGGGAGAAAATTCTTTCAGGTAGAGTCTACAAACGAATTTAGATTTAAAGATAATGCAGCATGTCTCAATAGCTACAGATAACAATGGCAATTTATGCAAGGGAAGGCAATTGCAGCAGCTGCCCACAAATGAGGAGGGGTAAATGATATTAGGCGAAGAGATAACGATATTAATATCGTGCAATATGGACAACACAACACACCATGATAGAAAAAAAACAATGAAATCAACTAATCCAGTCCGAGAATTTCTTCATTGTTACTCGAGAAATATTTCAATCACAATATTTTTCCAATCATGCACAAAATTCATACATATGTAGGCTTTTCGACAATGTTCCAAAGCACCAAAAGTCTCAAGACAAATTGAGTGTAAGCAGGCGCAGACATATTATGTACGACAAAATGCTATATAGAGAGAGAAAGAGATGTAATCCCTCTTTTAGTGCACCTCTAAGGAGAAATAATCATGCTTAAACATATCTGAGGATTAACAAATTACAATTTCATATATTTCATAATAGGTATATAGATAACAATCTGTACATTAACATTATTCATTTAAAAAACTGTTATAAAATATATAGCATGTTATGCAAGTATAGATGGTCATTCTACACAGGCATTTCATTCTTATAAAGTACAATAATGGGTTCTGTAATGTTGTCCAGAGAATGCAAAGAATGAACCAATTTCATTTTTACGCACAGTTCCCAAGTACCTACATTAAGGCTTTTTGCCTTTTTAAATTCAATGATCTTAACAACTAAAACTCCAAGCCTTAAAAATATTTGTGATTACTTTTATCAATAACTCAGTAAATAGGATATTATCCTGAAGATATATGCATAACTTTCGTAAAAATAAAAGTAGTAAGTAAGTAGAAAAAAAGGGAATAATGCTTTCCAATGTGCCAATCTTGCCCATATAATAAATAATATACGAGCCGCTTACTCACTACACACGACAATGACAGTCATTCTTAAGTTGGTGTAGCCTTTTGTTTCAACTACCTAGTACCTGAAAAAGAGTAGGATTCAACAATATGAAGTTTTGTACTGCTGCAGAAAATATATTGATGAGGAGGGGCAACTAGTCATTTGCATGAATATACTCTTTTGCATAAGAGGGGATATTACGTACATTTCCACCCTAAACCCTGTCTCTCCTCATAAATATAAAGCTCTTGTTTATAATAAAAATGATGACTGGTAAACACACTCAATAGTTACAATGGAATATGATGTGTGCATACAACTTTGCTTTCATTTCTAAAAATTATCACCTTGATACAATAATGCCCACATGCATACACTTTCGCTTCCTCATATTATGCGTGCATTAGCACGATAACATTTACTCATGTAGGAGTAATAGAGAGATTTTTTAATCATTTCCAATAAATGTAGGGGCCCAGTTATAAGAATACATAACTTCACAAAAATTACAATGCAAGAAAGCAACTTCAATGCAAAAGCTAGCAAACTATCATTCACCTCTATATACAAAGACAACACTTCCCTATTTAACATGGATGAACTTTATAAACAATGAATAGTTGATATTTACAATGAAATGGACTGAACAAAGTGTTCTAGCTGCACTTTTCATACTTTTCCGAGACTGTCACTCGTAGATAGTAAAATCCCTCGTTTGAGCAAAACAGTCAAAAATTAAAATGTAGTCTATTTATATATATGTATATATGATTCTGAACAAACAGCCATATTGATCTAAAGACACTTGGGTAATTCCACCGGCACACAAGGCTTAAAAGCAAAATTTCACCTCTCCAAGATCATTTAACAATATGAAAAAAATATATATAAAAATCACAATCTATACACTTTTTTCGTGAGTAGTTTAGGATTAGCACAATATCCTTAAAATCTTTTATGGGATTCAGTAAAATAATTCTACTGTAAGGGTTTTCACCATGCCACTCTCAACTCCTTTCTTTGATTTGGCGACTGAAAACTGCCCACGTAAAATCATCCACACCAGCAATTATATTCAGCCTTCTTTGTATCACAATGATACCTTATGTATTTTTCAATTGAAACATTGCTTCCATTGCTCTCAAATGGTTAAATCCATTTCTATTGACTCCTTGAGGTCATCATACACAATGGACGCCAGGAATTGGAACATTAAGAGGTAGCTCATAAAGGATTAAACATCCTCCGTGTATTTAGTGAGTCTTTCTCTCAGAAGAGAGTTCTCTTTCTTGAGCCTCTCCAGTTCTTGTCGTAAGGTGATATTCTGAAAAAAATGAGAAATGTGAAATAAGTTGAAGCAGCCTCTGCACCACACGCAAATGACTATACAAATTGAAAAATAAACACCAAGAATATTGAAGCAGTTTGTACAAAATATTTTAAAATGTTTAACCTGGCATTCTAATGGAATCAATGAGTGTATAAAGCAAAATGCCAGATTCCTCTTATGATGCTGACGACTTTCGGGTGCTGCTGCGTATTGCGCGTTGTCATGCAACACATGCAATAGCATGACAACGCACAATACTCAGCTGCACCTAAAAGTCGTCGACATCAATGAATCTCGCTACGAAAGCCTACGTTCCAAGATGCCTCTTATGCATTCTAGCATTGTCTTCCAGAGACTTTTCAGTGTTGTACCGTGAAAATCATAAAACAAGGCTTTTATGCAAACTAGCCATATTGCCAAAAGTGATGAATGAAGAATCTCAATGATTTTTTTACTAATATTGGGCATCTAAAAAACCACAATCCTAATGATGCACCCTGTGCTATGCAGGCAAAACTTCAAATATCCTTACTTATGAATTTAGTGGAGAAATTATACATTTAGATGACCAGACATTCAAACATGGAGTAATTTAAGTTCTATATCTCCTGAGCTCTATTGTTTATCCTGAAAGTGATGTTAGAGAGCCAAAATACCATTCTCAAAAGGACACAAGAAGGATTGTCAATTTCCATGTTCACAACTAATAATCAGAGGATGTCTCGAGCATGACTGGAGACAATAATATAAGAAAACATACCATGAAAAAGTCAATCTGGATAAAATTTCCTCCAGCTCACAAGGGGTAAGAAATTTAAATTAATTCAGTTGGCAGATGAATTTCTCAAAAGTAAACGGAGGCCCAATGGGTAAAGGTCCTCAATGGCTGAGAGTACTTTTTTTCTGGAATGAAATTTAGCATAAAGATACTTGATGTGCGTACGTATTTAGCTCCCTCTTAAGCCATAAAGCAGCAAGCTTTTGATTTATATTTTGATAGTTGCTCAGAGGGACTGTGGCACAAAAGTAGAAGTTTATACCCTTAGCGTTTCCTTCCCATGATAATAGACTCGTTCACAATTTTTTCATTATTGTAGATTGCATCTGACTTTGAAACATAAAGACCTCAATTTTTCCATTTTTTGATCCGTCACCTACTTGTCGAGCTATTTGCTGCAAAATATCAATGGGGTGACCCATTTCGCTGATAAGTTCATGACGTTACTGACTCTTGCCGAGCAGCTCACCGCTTCTCTGCTACTTCTTGGCCTCGCTTATCTTTCTCACATAAATAGTTTGATATCATAAACGCACTAATGAGAGATTCTTTCCACAGAGGATTGGGTCTCTCTGAATGACTTAGTGAACTTAGTGACTGAACTTTAGTGATGTCATGATAAATGAACTCACAAAAAATGGGCAACAACTTTGCCATTCTTTCATTCTAAAGTTGTGATGAAACAGCTAATTGAGCAAAACCTTATTTTCACTATAACTTATCTATCCCATCCATCTACCAAATTACGTTTTCACATTGCAATTTCCAGTCTGAGTGAACGACCCCATTGTCTTTTGCTTCTCTTCCATGAACTCTTTGCTGAATCCCACCTTAAGAGCTTCATACTTCAGGAGACCATATGAAAAGATTCATTCATTACAAGAAGTTACACCAAGACCAAAAACACATACACCTCACAAAGGCAAAGATTCATTTATGGTCCTCCAAGAATACTTAAATAATAATAGACTATTTAGGAATCATCAGCATTGGTTGGGAAAGGGTGACTCTAACCTGCTCCTCACAAATGGCTTGACTTCAAAATTTTCACGGATAAAGATAACTATGTGGCAGCATTGTAAGAAAATACTCAAGGAATACACACCTCCTTCTCGAGGAATCCTGCACGAAGTGCAATTTGGTTCTCCTTCACACGTCGTGCATCCCGTGAGCGTTTGGCAGCCATGTTGTTCTTCCGACGCCGGGCCCAATATTTCTCATCTTTCAGGTCATCTGGCACAAACTATTCATTTAGGAAATGAGAAATAGTAATTAATTATTGGTTAAATACCACTCACAAAACATGAAGTAGTAATGGACATTGAAGATTATGACAGACTCTATTCTCTGGATACAAGGCTCGTATGCTGTAAATTGATATGTAGTGATTACAAATAAAACTTCTTGAAGTAACAAGACTATCTTATTTCCAGCCATCCATAACTTCACTACATATGCAAGGCAGTCCTTGGATTTCAAGTGACAGTATATTTAAGCATCCAATTTTTTTCATGTATGTACTCATTTCTAATCCTTTCTCAGACATCATTTGACATGTTTACTTTGAGCTATAAATGATTTATACACTTATATTCCTGATTTCCACAGATAAAATGAATGATAAAATTAAATATAGGATGGGAGAGTCTAAAGAAAATGACCATTGGTTTCATGACCTTATCATGATGAAACATAAGTTGTCTACAGTGAAACCTCGATAAAACGAGACCCCACGGTGCTCAAATAAACACTCGCTTTAGCGAATTGTCGTTTTACCAAAGGTGGATCAAATAATAGCCAATACACACACATTGATCACCCACTGCCGTCAACACCATTTTTTTGTACTGCCCTGAAGAATCCATTTCCAAGCACTTCATTAAATTTCTAAAAAAAATAAATAATTCATTAATTGCACACAAAAACTGATGAGAAATGAGCATGATTTTTTTGACCCAATGATACTTGCCTGTTTCTTGGATTTCTTAATCATTGGCTGAGGCTTGAGTTCTTCATCGGAGAAGGCACGAGTCCTTGGGTCAAAATCATGGCCTGTTGTCGTTGTAGTTGATGAAGACATGGAAAAGTCTGTTGAAAAAGTTTTCATTGTTTAATATATTTTCATATGTAATTTTCATTATTTCATTGTTTGATATATTTTCATAGTAATATTCATTTAATATAAATTCATCCCATCTTTAACAAGAGAAATTTCGAACAAAATATTCAACAAATTTTATTTTAGCCCACTGAAAATGGTCCCATGAACCACAATCCTTCTGAAAAAATATGAAGCACAGATTATCTGAGTTACGAAAAAAAAAACCCACAAGGCACATAAAGCCACTGAAGGATAGGATCACAAATATGTGCCCAAACCATTTAATGAAAGTTCAAATTATTTAAATTGAATTTTAACAAATGATTTTATCATAAAGAATATTTACACACAATATCATTATTATCATTGAATTGTGTCATAAAAATATTTTTCGCAAATTACCAAAACGCATTATTCTAACAAGTGTAGGTGAAGGCAGTGACAATCTTAGGTTAGTGAATACACCATTGAGAGAAACAAAATACACATAACAACACATGTTAGCCACTATTTTTCTCATGCATAATGTTGGTTAGCATAGTCAAGAGTAAAGCTCACCCCCAACAAAGCCTCAAGTGTATGTTTTAGAAATTTAGGAGAAGGAGTATTCCCTAGCCTTCCTCACTCAGGGCAAGGACATTACACATTGGTGGTACTGTTAGGGATTCAACTAGGATTTTCACATTTTGGCCAGAAGCAAAAAATGTTCATCTACCCACATTACCCTGAAAGCAAAACTGCTAAATACGAACAACACACTGAGTAAGTGTAGTTTCCCAGACATTATTTACTGAGATAATTAAAAAGAAAAAATAGAATGCTAGAACCCTATAAAAAATAGAATGCATCAATAACCCATTGAGTTTCAGGTATTCCTTTCTAGAACCGTTGAACCTATGAACTGCTAACTTATGCAAAAAGTAACAATGAAACTTAGTAAGCAACTATGCACATATTAAATAGAAATACTCGAAGATTAAAACATTTTATTAGGGTAGGAAATACTGGGTAATATCAATAAATATAAGTCAACGAATACATTCCGCAGTGGTCACAAGTTTTTTTTCTGTTTGTGATGAATCTTTCCTCCCCAACCCTATTTTGGGAAATAAAATATGCTACCCTATGCTATGTGCGCCTTGTGAGGCAGTGTTAAGTGATATGCTCCCTCACAAAAGTGGTCAGGAAGCGGCAATAGCCATCGTTTTCCCTGAGAGTTGTGTTAAAGAGTTTTTTTCCATGTGAATGAAGGGAAAGAAAGACTATCTAACTAAGTAAGCCAATCATACACATTGGAGGGAAGCCTTGCTTGCAGATCAACTATTGTATGAAATGAAGGCAGTTCTGCACAAGTGCAAATCAATACAGTATACTCCCGATTATTCGGCTGTGGTTTATCTGGGTTGCGGATTATCCGTGCATTATTTTTACTCTTGCTCAATTTTTTCTGCGATCTTTATAAAAAAATAAAATTGGACGCAAAATCATCAGAATTACTGCATTAATGCTAGGGTAAACCAGGCTTATTAATTCTGTTAGAATCCCTTCATAAAATGGAAGCGACCGCGCGCTAGCTATATATAGCTATCTATAGATAGCACGGGAGCACCGTGTTACTGTTTTCCAAGCCTCGCAGTGTGCATCCGTGCTCAGTTAAAAAGATCCGTGCTCCGCAGTGAAAGCCATGGCCAGAGTTTCTATGCGAGCACCTGGCTTACCTCTTTACAATGATCTGAAAATACTAACATTCCCATCACTCTACATACTCAACTGTGCCTCTTTTGTTAAGAATAACCCTGAATACTTTCCAAAAAATAGTTCTCTCCATAATCACGCTACCAGAACCACCAATGACATTCACCTCAAAGACTACCATAGCACTTTCTGCCAAAAAGGACCCCTTTTCTCCCTATCAAAAATATACAACAAGCTACCCTATGATTAAATGTCTTCCACCTACACCATTCAAGAATGCTTTGAAGAAATATTTAATAGAAAATAACTATTATAGCCTGAAGGATTTTATGTTGGGCTCGGAGTAATCTTTGCCCATCAACCACTAAAATTGTAACATTTTTTCTTTTATCTGTAAAAATTGTAAATGTTATATCACTTCATTTATTTGTAACTATTACTTTAATTATTTACTTTATTTTGACGACTTCCAATGTCACCGGAACATGTGATCTCTAGGAACAATAAAAATTACTATTATTATTATTATTATTGCGAACTGGCGAAGAAAGCTCTCATTGAGTCCTGTAAGCACTCTAAAATAACAGAGTAACTGCATGAATAATAAAATATTGTTTGTTTTACGTAAATTATGAGCATTGCAAGACATTTAAGCGAAAGTTATCCGTGTTTTCCGATTATTTGTGCCGTCCCTCCCCATCATTAGTCCGGATAATCGGGAGTGTACTGTACATGTAGTTTTATTGGTTGGCAGAAGTGTTGTGAGGTGACTTACCGGATTCGGCAGGAGAGGGAGGGCCTGCAGCTGAGATCAATGAGTTCACAGTATCAGGGTCAGAAGGGACGACAACTACAGGAGGTGGCTGGGGAGAACAGCGAAGCAGTCGGCCAGCCCGACACGAAGACTGCTGCTCCACTTTCACACCCTAATCAGGAGAGATGAGAGACTATGTAAGACCATTTGAGTCAAACACAGCAAAGTATGAAATTGGTCCTTCTATTCAGTCCCTCACATACAAAAAAAAAAAACAACCTGAAGGCAATAAAAGAGCTAGAAAAGTAAATAAAAAAGAAAATGACATCTATGACATTAGAAATTTATCAAGAAATCGCATAGGTAACTTAAGAATATGGTAGTTTCCTTCATCAAAGAAAACGAAATGCATTGGTTGCGATTCATTGCCCACCATTAGTGTATTAATGATATACAGTGCAACCTCGATATAACGACACCCCACGGTGCACTAATAAACACTCGCTATAGCGAATTGTCGCTTTACCGGAGGTGGAGCATATAATAGCCAATATACCTGTTGCGAACAGATATACAGGAACAGGAGTGGTGCGGCGACAGATAAACATCTATCCGATAAACGTAAGCATAAATCCAGATGAAAGGCGATGTTTTTTTGCATCACTAAATTTCCTTACTCAAACAACGACTTACTATTCAAACAATTTATAAGCGTCGCACTGAATAAAAATCATGCAAAGCATTGTTTCGTCAATCATTATGCCAATGCACAACTGACGAAGCCATTTTTCTATGCACTTAATTAGTTCATTTACGTGATTAAACTATTATTTTGGTAGTTTCCACTGAAAATTCAAAAATTAACTGATAAAACAGTATCGCGGTTATTTAATGCCTCAAACGTTTCCATTGGTGTATGTATATTGTTTCGACTGTACGTTAAGAGGCAGTGAAGTGAAATAACGCATTCCATTTGTTTCTACAGGCGAAAACGGTGGAAGGTTGTATAACGTTCCCGCCTTGGAAGACTTTTTCTATCAGATAATGTAATATCTTCATAATCTACGGTAAAAAGTTTGCTAAGCTTGAAAAATGATGTGATTAAAATTGCCGTTGTTGAAAAAGTTTCTTTTTGAGTGTTACGCTCGCGACGTATTTGAAATAATACACCGAGTTTACCACGGCACTGCAAACGAGAGTTAGTTGTTCTGTGTGCTCTTCCAGCGGCCACCAGGGGATGCTCGGCTACCCACGTGACGAAAGAGAGCGCCGGTACGACTCCGACCACTGACGCGAATAGTTCACCCTTGTAAATCTGCAACGGAGAATAAGTACGTCCATCCGGACAATTCACGCTGAGTATCATTGCTTCGTACATCCTACATCATCGCTAAGGCGCACTACCTACCTTTAGAGGCCTCATTGCGAGAAATACCTCATGCTGCAAGGGTTTTGTCGGGGAGTTGTATGTAAAAAAGTTCCGTTTCGTCTATGTTATATGACGCGGGGAGTACTTCTAAAGATACTTATGATCGGAGTCCTTTCTTCCACGACTTCGGGTTTACACCGCAGGCATCACCAGCAATTATGAGGGGAGATAACGCTTTGGTGCTTCGCATTAGTATAAAACTTCCGCACTCTTAAAATTCTCGATTCGCAATCTATCCCTGAAATACTCCGCTTTAGGCTTAGGCGCAGCTCCTTTCTCAGAAGTTCCCGCAGAATGGAGTGGGCAAAACCACCCGAACAAAGCTCCTTATAACTCTTCGTCGTCTGCATTCCTTGGACGCTTTTGTTTTTTTTTTAATTTTGCAGGGCGAATAGGAAGATAAATTAATGGTTGTCGGCTCTCTTTCGTCACGTGGGTAGCCGAGCACCCCCTGGTGGCCGCTGGAAGAACACACAGAACAACTAACTCTCGTTTGCAGTGCCGTGGTAAACTCGGTGTATTATTTCAAATACGTCGCGAGCGTAACACTCAAAAAGAAACTTTTTTTCAACAACACCATGAATGTTTCGCCAGGAAGATAAATTAATTTGGACACTCTCATTTTGTCCTTTATCTTTATTTTCTCGCTTAGACGTGTTTGGTGTTTTTTTGGCCATGGTGACTGCCATCAAATGCTTTCTATTCACGCAACTCACGGACGTGCGGGTATGCTGCCGACTGCTTTCCGCCGCCCGAGGAACAAAAGAAGATGAAGCATTCGCGAATGCTAATGCCACAATATTTTCACCAAAATTAACTACTTATTTATCGAACGACAGTTTACCACATAAATTGGAGACTGAGCACTCCATTAACTTCATTTCTAACAGATCACTAGCAATTACAGAGGTTAAGGAGTCTTGATGAAAGTCTTCCGGCGGTGAAACCCTCGCTATGGCGAGAGCCAACACCAAAAGGGTCTCGTAAAAACGAATTTTTTAACACGCTTATTATAGGATCAATTGACGGTGCATCGGCGATCTCTCGTTATAGCGGGGGTGTCGCTATAGCCCGTACTCGCTTTAACGAGGTTCCACTGTACAAATTATTTGATTTTTGAAATCCATGTTAGACGAATGGTAACGGTCAATTTTAACCTCATTTGAAAAAGGCCAGATTGGCGGCCATGTGATGCCACTTCACGTGACGTCATAGAGGCCCAGATGCTTTATGAGTACTCAGGGGTTTTATATCATCTGAGATTAACAATGCATGCATGACGGACAGAGCTCAAGGAAACATCTCTTAATAATCACCTATTAAAATTGCCTATGGTGGGAAAGTTTCCTTCGTTGGATAGTGTATTAATAATCCTTATTTAAGCCAAGCGCTACCCACTAGCAGCCTGCATCATAACAGTGCTCATAACCTGGTACCAAGGTAGTCTCAATCAGTGGCAGCCGGAAACAGAATGACGTCACACAGGCTTTTCCCAGCATTCATACTCAGCCATCGTGTTTCGCTTGAAATTTTTCACTTTTCATTTAATCGTGAAAAACAGATATCGTCATTTAAAAATCTAAAAGCATGAAAAACGTACTCCAGGAGTAATAATCTTTCGATTTAGGCAATAAAAAAGATAGGAAACCACCCTATTGTAGAACTGCAACTTAGTACAAGATTATCTTTAACTACTGGCTGAAAGCTGGATGCCCCGACAGGTTCATCGTTTTGGCCTCTTAAAAAAATGGCTCATTCTTAACAGAAGTTATAAATGCTTCATCCTTGAAGATGATATCATGTATTGTATCAAAAAAGGCACAAGGAAAAATCAACATTAATACCACATACAAGCATACTACTATCTTTCTACAGCTAGGAAACATAATAAAAGATACAATGTTGTAAGTTCCACTGAAGTTTACTTAACCAAACCAAGTTTCGACATTACACTATATCATTTTCAAAGGACATAGCGTAATGTCGAAACCTGAGTTGGTTAAGTACTCTTCTGTGGAGCATACAACAGTAAATCTTTTATTATGTTTCCAGTCACCAAGTTCCACCAAGTATTGCCATCCAGCCTAAAGTTGATTTCTACATCTAGTTGATGCACATTGATGGTGAATAAATGAATTGACATGAGTCAATTAGCTGAAGAGATCCATGTACCATCCACATATACAGTGGAACTTCAATTTATCATTCCCACATTGATTGTCTACCTTTTATGACTACAATTAAAGTTCTATACAGGCAATATAATTTTTTATCACATTTATCACTCCCCAATGTATTGTTTTTCTGCATTGATTATTTGCAGATCATAGTACCAATGTGTTATTTTCCCACATCCATCGTTTGACAAAAATGAAACCATGTATTTACCATGTGCTATTTAAGGCAAAATGCAATGGAGAGCGCATTCTCACTAAACTTCATTTCCTAACAGTTGAGATCCTCAGCAAATGATCAGATTTTTTAAGTGCAATTTTTTCCATCAACAGAATATCAGGTTACAATTTACAAATTATGCTATAAATCTCACTTGTAAGAGTCACTAATGAAGGGATATCTTCTAAGGATATTTTGATACTTCCTACCTGCCATTCAAATTCATCTGCTTATCTGGTACTTCACTAGTAGGAAATGAATGAGTAAGTTGCCTTCACTGGTGTGATTAAAGATTTTGCAGCACAGTCACATAGTCACGCTTCACCCTTGGCAATCAGCTCTGCATACACAATAGCATCAGTTTTGACCAAATTTCACCTTGTACAAGTGGTTCTGTAATTTTCAGTGTGGGTTGACATCAAACCAATGAATTTTTTCTGTGAGGGTTAAGTGAATTCAAGTTTCATTTTATTAGTTTTACTTTTATTTAATTTTCCTTTACACCATAGCTCTATGAACGAAGTAACAGAGAACTTTAAAACTTCAACTGAAAATAATTGATGAATTAGAAATGATTCCAGAGGAGAAGGGCGTGAATATAGCAGGCAAGTGGTTGAATGAACTTGCATTGTACTTTGCCTTAAATGACACATGGTAAATATTTGGTTTCATTTTTGTCATACGGTGGATGTGTGAAAATAACATATTACTACCATAGCCTGCAAATGACCAATAGAAACTGGAGATTTTGTCGCACCCAGGAATGTGTAAGCCAGTCAAGGTCAGATGGGAGAAGATTGGAACAGAGGAAGTGAATTATATGGGGGAAGTGGACGCAGAGATGAAGGGAACATATATTGCATTTGTCACTCACAATCAACCAAATGCTCACCTGCGTAAACAGCTGAAGGATATGGAGCATTGGGAATATTAGTACAACGACATTATCACCACTAAAAAGATCCGCAATCAGGTGAAGAAAGCTCTCAAGATTTAGATGAGATCTTAAAGCAATCTAGAAGATCATACTATGAGCATCATTAATAATATATTGTTTGATTCACATAAATTATGACACATGGCGGATATCGGATGCTATATATTTACAATTTGTTCATTTGTGCAGTTGCCCACAATTTTTACATCAAACAGAAATCCACTGTGTTACAGTAATAGCCGATACGAAGAAAAAACATTTTTATGAGATGGCAAGTTCCCTCATGATATTTGAAAGAAAGATAAGTCAAACCAAGAAAATGCCCAAGGTGTTTCCATAAAATTCAAATATTTCTGTAAACAGCTAAATTCCTGTATGAATACTTTAAAGAAAATCAAAATTACTCGCCCAAATATACTGCTTTTCCTGCTCAGTAGGCAACCTTGTCAAACTTTCTCGCATTCATCATTTTTTCCATCCATCTCATTAAAAAAAATGATAAGTAGAGGTTCCACTGTTATAACGCATTATTCTTCATCATATATATCTATAGGTAAATTGTTGATGATTAGTAAGAATAAGAATGAGCATAAAATAACACCATATGATACCAGCTTCAATGAGTGATAAATAGTAACCAACAATTTTGTTGACATAAAATATGTTGACTATTCTTTAGATAACAACAATGGAAATTTATGGGCAATTTCCCTGATACCAAAGCACTCACATTTACTAACAAGAACTTCATGATATATTGTGTCAAATACTTGTGATAGATCACTGATCACAACAACCTGTAATTCATTCCTGTCCCAAGAATTTATATTTTTCCCAATGAGCTTCCAATAGTATCATAGGTGTTTCTACACTTTTGGAATGCAAATCTGTTTATTACATTATTTTCAATCACATAATCCAGCCTCCCATTATTTTCACCTGTGGGTACTGCCTCTCCTCATCACCACCGTCATACGACTCAGGCCTCGGTGATCGCGATGGAGGCCGCCTTGCACTGGGTGTCTGCAGCTCAGCCGCTGTCTGGAGATGTGGCGGCTCAGTGCTGTGTTGATGTGGAGGGACACCTGCCTCTCCCCCACCCCCCTCCACTGGAATGCCGTTCTCCGAAAGGAACTCATCCAGGTCCACATACTCCTAGGAGCAAAGAGAGGGCACATTCCCTTAGAAGGGGACACCAGTCAAGTGGCTTTTGCCAAATGCATCAAGGGAAGTGCTATGGATATTTGAAATCTACATCTACAAACTATCTCTCAAAAGGTAAGTGGCAGGGGATGCTAGAACATCAGCAATTACCAAAAGAAGAAAAGAAAAGGAGATGCACATACTGAGTCTTATCACATCTAAACATTTATTCAAGTTCTTATAGTTCACGGGGAAAAACAATTCCCATTCCTGTCTGTCTGGAAAAATATCTCTCTTTAATTATAGTTTACATCGGACCTAAATAGTTAGGTACATAGTCGGATTCTCAGATGATGTTTTCTGTACCACTCTGAAAGATATCTGTTTTATTTGTATTTATTAAATAAAAAAAATAAACTATCACCATAGAGTCACTGAAATTTTATATTCAATAAATTTTAAAATGAATAAAGGAGAAGTATAAGGATTTAATTAGATCAAATCAAAAAACTTCATATTCCAACTTTTTCCAATTCCCATGATAATAAAAATAAAGATTGGATCCTAATGTCTACTTAAGGTTACTGAGGCCACCTTGAGTTTTCCTCTGTTTATATTTACTCTGAGAATATAGCAATGAATTCAGTAATTTGGCGGATATGATTTAGGGTATCGAACCTTGAGGTCGGTGTCATAAGGCAGCGTTCGGTCCCAGAGGTTAGGCCCAAGGAATGCAGCCTGAGCCTCCACATTGCTCCACAACGACTCTTCCTCCTCCTTGGACTTGGAAGCAGCCTCCTCCAGCACCACTCCATCCCCCCCTGGAGGCTGGAGTGGGTGCTCATTCGGCTGCTGGAGCTGATGCTCATTCGGCTGGTGCTGCTGTTGGTGCGTGGTAGTTGCCTGGTGGCCATATTCGTCCTTCTTGGGTGGGCCTACTTGGGAGAAGAAGAAATGAATCTTTATACTTTCAATTTTGCAAATATACTCAATTTCCCTATTGCATACTTTGAATACCATTTCTCTCGGGTGCCATTGCAAATACTTTGGAGATTAGCTCAAATAGTGACATTGTAAAGGTTGACAGCAGTTACTCACTATCAGCGATCTGAAATTTTTAGCCACAAACCCTCTATTATGCTGGATTTGTAGCATGGCTCACAGCAAAATGATCGATATATCCAGTAATTACTAGGAACTTAGATTTCATTGATAAAGATTTTGAAGCCAAATTCCTGAGTTTAATTTAACCATATAAAATCATATTTATTCTAATATCCGTAATTTTTAAGGTAATTCTCAAATAAAAGTTTTTATTTAACCATCTTAACAAACCACGTTTAAAAATAATTCATGCATGTTATACGGCAACTTTTCTAAGCATATCAGACCTCAGACGCATTGTCACCGAATGAGAAGTATTGCACACCACCAAGGCACAACGGAAACTAATGAACTGGAGTGCTCTTTTGTTCATATATACTTCGATGATAGAGAAATGGCAGCAGCATTTGATGGAGAATTTTTAGGGAGTTAAAACTTGAGGTCAGTGTCATAAGGCAACCTTCGGTCGCAGAGGTTAGGCCCAAGGAGGCCAGTCCCCTACTAAAACAACTACATGCCTTAATTTATCCCTAAAATGAAGCCACCTGTTTCCATAAATGATCAAAAATCGACGCCCCTAACAACAACGGCGGCAAACAGGCAAACTCAAAGTTACAGACAACATTACAACAGACAGAAAATTCAGCAAATTTATACTCATCATTTTTGGTGTAGCAAGAGATATTTAACTAGACTTAACAGGATCGAGAATTTTATGATTCTCTTTAGGGCATTTACAATGATTTATTTAATATCATGAACTTCAAATCCTTTGGAAAATCTATTTTTACGTACGCCTGCGCGTTAGAGCGCACGCACGGCGGAAAGTCTAACTTCAGAAGCAAGACAATAAAAAATTAACATTATATACTTTCATAAATGTTCACAATTTATTATTTAAAGTCAATGAATGTTTCTCCAATTTCATTACAAAATGAAGGTTTGTATCGCGACTATATTAAAAAAAAACAGTTGTCACCCAAAATAATTTCAAAATTATTAATTAATTAGAAGTATGGTATATATTTATTGTTACCAACAAAAATATCTTTACGAAGGGTAAAACCATTCACATTTTCTAAGACAGTGGGTAGAATTCACAAAAATGTAATATTTTCCATAATAAAATTACGAGCACATGTACGAAGCAAACAACAAAAATGACTTATATTACACGCGCCATTTTCGTGCAATGAAGCGGCAAAGAGACAAGGAAGGGCAGCGATGGCAATGAATGACTTTCGTAAGTTGATAACCAGGCTCCCGCACGCCTCATGAATGGAATAACCTGTGTACTACTGTAGAAAAATTGATTAATATTTACTGCATGGCTGATAAACCCTATTCAACAGCAGTGACATGGTACATTCGAATATGAACCAATTACCACTTAGGTACGACTTTGATTGAATTGGGAGCCATCGCTTAAGAAACTTCTAAGGAAGGACCTGCTCTCGCATTTGTATGTAATTAGGGCGCTTCAATTCCACTCGACCGGTCTTCTTTCGAGACGCACTTGTTTCAAACTTACGCTGCCATCTTGAAAATTTCACGGCACTAAAGAGTATACCTAGGCAAATATTTTCACCTATCTTAAATACATACATTTTATATCAATATTTTCTCCAGGGTAAAAATTTTATAGTTGGATTACAGATAAATGTTTAGAATAAGCTTTATTTCAACGACATGCAACACGAAATTATCTAATTTCAACGAGTGAACGTCCCTACGAGAAAGAGAAAATGCGACCACTTTAGCGGCAGTGTCCTTCACAAGCAAGTGTCCGTGTGTAAAGCTTTCAGCAACGGAATGATAAGTTAGTGCAAAAGATAGACATACTTATCTAGAAAGATTTTGTAAGGAGTCATAAACACCCTAAAATTCTTGTGGGAGAGAATTCCTGGCTCCACATGAACTCTCAGAAATGCCAACAAATGTATACCTCCCGCCCAAATTCTGGCTATAGCCTTGACCATGTCACCAATAGTTATGTAACGGATGATTAATTAGTATGATAAAAGAACAATAGAATTCTCTCTGTGCTAAAAGGGCCACGGAAAAGAGGTCGAATTGATGTTTGGGGAAGTAGTCTAGATCATTTCCAAACCATTTCTTGTTGGTCCCAAATCCATTTCGAGGAGGAATCAGATAAGTAAGACTTGATTACAATCGAGAGCGGTTTGAATATGGGCGAGAAAATGATTGCAGTATGAAACTACCAAAGAAAATCGAAAGCGGCGGATAGAATTGAAATAATAGGACGAAGATACCACCGTCCGTGGACATGCATCACTGGACGAGTCCTGATGACCCCAAATTTCATTAAGAGGTTGAACGATAAGATTTTCCACTACGAGTGTAATACGAATTAGCTATATTTATTCAGTTTCCATTCAACACTGGAGTGCACAAAGAGACTGAATGCTCGTCTACGGTGTTTGCGATGTTTAATTCGATTTTGACGACTCAAGCCCGATTCGAAATATTTTATTTTATTTCCTCAGACACAGATGGCATATTTGGAATTGGAAAACGCAACGACCCGGCAGTCTATTAATTTTACACTTCGACTCACGAATATTACATTAGAAGATTCTCTACGCGTGGTCCTCTAGCTTGGATTTCTTACATTTTGGCTCAACCTCCGTCATTGTCTTGTTCACTCCAGAATGCAGATACTTTTTTTCCATGCGTTAATATATGTTACTCTCAAATTACATTGGATTGGATTTTAGACTCAGAAATGCCAATCAGAGGAATTGATATTCCCAAGTTTTGAAAATGTACTCAATATATCTCCGTCTTTTTAGTTACTCCCTTCCAACTCCTTAGTCAGTCCGTGAAAATCCAACAGAACAATCAAACGCGACATTAATGTAGTGAATCAGTCAAATATTATTTTGTTAACATCTGAAATTAATTAATACGACATTAACGTTTCCTTCTGCATCCGGAGTCGACTATAAAAAATAGGGCTCCTACCATCGTTAAAAATTTAACTCAAACTTAAAGACTGACATGGAAAGGCAGGCATTTTACACAAGACAACGTGGAATACTCCAAACAGACAGACAGGGAATGAACAGCAGAGACCGCCAGCATCAAAAAGAGAGGAGTAGTGAGGAGGAGGAGACTTTGGTGGCTAGGCCATGTCCAAAGAAGTACATGGGAAAATTGGAAGGCAAAGTCTACAGAGACGAAGAATACGACGCTGGAGCCTAGAAGGCAAAACTTAGGCGTGCGGTTGGTGGGAGGAGCTGATGGCCTCAGGAGAAGAAAAAGTAAACGTGGAACGGTCGTCAGCATGAGACGGGTGGCACCACTGCCCTTAGCCGCGGAATGCAGTAACCGCAGAGGGACGGCGGTCACTTACTCACTCACTTCAGAGACACTTCTTCAGCTTTGGAAACGTTGAAGAACTGTAGCAGTATTCGATAATACATTTACGTAATTTTAAAATGTATTTCCAAGGGCTGCTGACACGCAAACCATTCCAATTTTTCAAATTGAGACTTGAGTGTGAGAAAACTGTTTTTTTTATCCTTCGGAGGAGGGGGGGAATTGATTGTGCCTTCGTTTGACTAATTATTGCCACTAATACATGCAATTTAATATACATTAAGAATTGAGTTAATATTATAGAGTAGAATAAGGTAATGTCATTGCTTATCCCTAAGACGTAATATAAATAAATGAAAATATGTGCAACTGGTATACTCAAGAGGCCTGATTTTAAAAGTAATGCATTTATAAACCATGATTTGAAAGAAGATAGTCGGAACCTCTTCGAATATGGCATTTCCTGTGTTCCCTTCTCTTCGCTCATTAAAACATGTCAGACGAATGACCCTGAAATTACCTGACGAGTAGAAATGTGATATCTATATCCAATCCAGTGAATTTCACCCCACCCCTCAACCACGCGGCTCATCACTCGTGCACGCATAACCACATTCCCGAAATTTGAACCCGGGACACTTCGATCGGTATCCCGGATTAAAATGAGACAAAATTACAAGATTACGAGCAAAGGATGCGGGTTGACCCCGAAAGGAAGGAAGGACTGAGGTCTGAACCTCCACCTCCGAGAAATTTTCAAGAGGGTCGGGTAAACCACTATGCAATAATTTACGACTACATGCTCATTTTCCTTTTATTCGGCCACTGCAACGTTCTCCGAGAGCATGATCCTTTGCGAGCAGCCATCCTTGCATCCGCGACGAGCGGGTTGCCGCGTTGAGGATACATCCGGCCCTGTAAACGCTATGATGAGCACCCGTCACTACTAGTCCATCCATTGGCAAGCGGCGGTTAATTTCCAACTGGGCGAGTGAGCTGGCCGTCTTAACATTTACCTATTCGCATTTCAACCCTTATTGAAATAGAAGGAATTTGCAATTTTCGACAATCATTTAAAACGTACGACACGTTTCGGCTTACAGATCTCATACAAGAAACCATAGCGAAGCTGAAACGCGTCGTACGGATTAAATAATTGTGGAAAAGTGCAACTATCTTTTATTTCAATATGCTGAATATCCACTATATTACACCAGAATTGCTTGAAATTATTAAACCCTTAATTATCTACAGCAGCAAGTCTCACTCTACGCGCAAAAATGTTCGAAAGAGACCCAAGACTCTGGGGTGGGGAGCGAGCGTTGAAGAAGCCCTTCGGAAGAATCCCCAGCCGACCCTGTTCTCGGAGTTCCGCCGAAGACGCATTAATGGAATGAAATACAGGGGCGAATTATTTTGAATGCGTAAATTGGCTTTATAATATTTTTTCCGTAATTTCCAAAACACAGCATCAAAATAGCGACTAGGTAAACACAGGTGCAAAATCGTTTATACCAAGGGTGAAATTTGCCATGAAAAAAATTGTTATGTGCAATAATTTAAATTTGACGGCAAATTTCATCCTTGGTTTAAAAATCATTGCAACCGTTCGCGTGACTGCGTTCAAAATCACTTCGTACTTAGAGCGTACAAACGTCCGTCGCTGAATAGCGACTATATATGTAGGGTTTTCTCTCCGACACTGGCAAGTCGTCTCCGACACTAGATGAATAGTTATACGTCTCCTGTGCCACAGCGTGGACTTGAGACGCTAAAAATTAAGTAACTGATAGTATACCTGACCGCAATAATTACATTTTACAGCCATTAATATTTGGTATTTTATGAATCCGTTGATGGTGAAGTTAGACGTAGGGAGTAATGTTATCCCGTGGATGTATTTGCTAACGTATTCACTCCTGGACTAATGACATTCATGCCGATGAAAAAATTAATTACAGTAAAGATAACAGAAGTTGAATCCATCCGAAAGAAATAACATGAGCGGATAAGTGATCGGAAACAAATGAAAACACAATCAAAAGAATAAAGGGCAAAACAAATTTTAAAAATACAGTTTTTCCCATTTCTACACAAAAATACACATTTCCACCAAATACTTGGGATGCAAGTAACTTGAAAAAGCGAATGAAAAAAAAGGCCAGCGCGGAATTAAAATCACTCCAAATTTGTTGATCGTTCTCACTCATCGCAAAACCACGAAATTCTTTCAATAAATTTAAAATATAGAAAATATGTAATAAAAAGTTATACTCATCGTTATATATTTTCAAAATGGTCTAAATTGCAATGAATTATTCTCCACAACTATTATTATTTAAATTCAGTCTCGATTTTCACAAAATTTTAAACTTAAGAGAAAGGGGGCAGTGGGAAATATTATACAATTTTGACAAAAAAAATGGATCTGAAACCCTGAAAACTCGGTTGGCAAATTTCCTGCATAGGGCAACTTTGATCCCAAAAGTAATTGATTTTTCTTCACGCCAGTCAGTCGTTGCTAATACGTCTTAGCAGGCGTATTAGCAACGACTGACATTTCGATTGAGAAATACCACTTATTTAAGTGGGTTAACAGAAGTAGCCATTCGCGTCGCGGTCAGGCAAATCGATTTCAACTTCACGGAGAAATAAGCTATAATTAGAGCTGTTGACCGAAAGTTACATTTATGAGGATGTGATCAATCAATTTTAAAACTTACCAACGCTATTCCTTGAAATTGTCATTATTACATAGTAAATATTGAGTATGGACCGCTCTGGACTCATTGCCGCGAGGAGGAGATTCTTGAAAACAGATTAAAATGCGCCAAAAGTGGCAAACAAAAATCAAGCTTTAACGGGACGGACAGACGCCTCCTGTACGCAATCCCTTTGATTTTGGAAATCGTGCCTCCGTCATTGAACGGACGTGAGCGACCACCAGCGAAACTTGTAAGTAGAACAAGAACGAACGAACGGAACCATTTCACAATAATGTACGTGAGAGCATCGATTGTTTTCCCTCTCCTCGATTGGCCAAACGAGTGAGCGGGTATTTGAACGTATTTTCAAGCATTTTCACTCCCAATACGTCTGCGATATAAGACAAAATAAGACCAAATTAGGGGTGGACGGCAATATTTGGTGGAACTTTTTAGTAGGAAACATAATCACACATACACTAATATTGTATGTTCCACAAATTTGTAATTGTTTGACCCAGGTTTCGAAACTATACACCATGTCATTCCCTAAGTTGAGAAACTGGGTCAAACCGTTGAAAAAATGTGGAACATACAATATTAGTGTATCTGTGATTATGTTTCCTGTTACAAGTAAAGACTTGTAACAGGAAACTTGTTCCCCCATACATTCTAGGTGAGACAAATCTTGTTTCACATCATTCTAGCTAGATAAGAGCTGTAACGAAACGCCAGCAACTACAGAGGCTTTAAGCCAGCACCAAATTCGTCGAGAATTTATCAATTCGCGTTAGGGTCTTGCGATGCAAGTGAACGAATTTAATGGAGGGTATGAACATTCCTGGCTGGATGAGAAAGTTTTACGAGGCCAAATATTATGAAACGGGACTTTGCCGCGTTTTTGCCGACGACCTTGGCGTTAATTCCCGTAACTTATAATATTCGTCGTCGGATGCACGTGTCGCGGCGGAGGGAAGGTCCTTGGGAAAGGACAAGGACAAGGGTCCTTGCCTCGTGGAAATTCAACTGAGAGAGGCTGCCAAAATCCAACTGCATCTCAAATATAAACACCTTGGAGAAAGAAGTGATGCAAATGCAAGATCCAAGCACATAGTGGAAACTCTAGATATCCTGAAAATTTTCACGCGATGGCCTAGGAAGTACTTCTCGAAAAAAGACCAATCTAAAGGCACAGCGAATACGCATCGGCAACTGCCGCGCCACTAAGAAAGTAATGAGGCGAAATTTGCAAATTTATTACGGGAGAAATTTTTGATGAATACCTTCACTGTATACCCTGAAGCTTTCAAGATAAGAGGATATAAATTTGAAAAAAGAGACACTCGACGAATAGAGCTTCGGTCGAGTGGGAGCGATTCGTTCTCTTAAAGGTCTTTTTACACGCGGAACGGAATTGCGCAGGTTAGAGCTACAATAATTTTTAAAATTACGTGGAATTGCGCGTATGATGAACGAAATTGGAACAGGGGCTATTTTGCCATCTCACGTCCACGCATTCTGGCATGTGTTCCAGCAATTCACCGCTTTACACGACGGACTTTTGACTGCGCCTTCGTACACACGTCAGATTGTGCTAGTACGTGCCCCGTTTAGAACGGCCTTAGCAGTCGTTTCAGCGGACACTGCGGGGAACGATGGCCAAGTGTGCTCGAAAGTACCTATACGTAACAAGAGACTCGGAGGCTACGTGCCAAATGCTAGAGCAATTATAAATATACATCTTCCAGAATCACATGGAGATCATTATCTTAGAAAAACACCATTCTTACGAGAAACACCCTAGGTACGAGAAAAAAGATAAAATACGAGAAATAATAAACGGATAGGCAAAGGAATAAATTTTTCCCTCGATCATTTGAGGGAATTCATTAATGCTATGTGGTAATCGGCAGTCAAATGTATCACGCGTGCCCCTTAATTTTTTGTTAGCATTCCGGGGAAAGGGCCAGCGTCCTCCCGACCATAGAGGTAGCTTCCGGGGTGGACCATCATGAAGATGTAATATACAGAGTGGCGATGCACGTGTGGC
Source organism: Ischnura elegans (assembly GCF_921293095.1). Lineage (NCBI taxonomy): Eukaryota > Metazoa > Arthropoda > Insecta > Odonata > Coenagrionidae > Ischnura > Ischnura elegans. The sequence continues at coordinate 47,930,203 of NC_060250.1, read as the reverse complement.
CCTTGAAAGTACGAGTGTGTCCTTGCCTCGTGTGGAGCCGGGTAGAGACCTTGGACAAAGGGGATCCCACCGACACCTCATCTCTTCCTTGACCAGCGGCAGCGCGTGTTTGCAGCCATCGCACCCTCAAAGTTAACACAGTCGAGGGTCGTTTTTGGCTTCTGTGACCGACACTGAAATGGCAAAAATCTGGTATCGCGCGATGGGTCTGTTTAGATGCCTGAAGGCCGGCTTACAAAAGAAATTTGCAATAAAATGACCATAAGGAAAAAAAACAGCATGAGATGTCGGTACTTTAAGATCAACGGCGGTATCCACAGAAAAAAATCAGCACGGTATTAGCTTAAGTTAACGCGAAAATTAGTAAAGGGTATAGTCGATTTTGAAAATTCGAGAAAATTTATGGGACGCGCAGTGTCGCAGTTATTTTTTCCACGCGCTTTTCTTCCGGGTTTCGTTTACTCAAACCGTGATCATGTACGAAGACATCTCGTGATAAAATATAACTTGGATTTATTACTGAAATGGATAAGTAAGCACCGGAAAAGAAAACAAAGCACCTAAGGATATGTTCAACTAAATTTTTACAATGTGTGAGTGGCAATTTGCTGTTCTATTGAAAACTGATGGATGATAGATTTCGTCCAGTACACGGTAATTATTTTGCAAGCGCAGCAAAGCCATGAAGCTAATTTTTCGTGAAATGCTTAATTTAATTTTTCGCTAATATTTTTATAAACCTGATGACTTCATTGCATGTTTAAATGTAGCTAGAATGCAATAAAATCTACTAATATTTGCCCTCTCTCAACTCTTCGCCCAACACTAAACAATTTCTTTTTCTTGCGATAAAAGTACCACATTATTATAAGTAAAATTGGTGTCTTATAAAATAAAATTTCCTTTTATATATAAAAATCTACTACACAAGATCTAATTAACACGAAAAACCAAGATATCATAAAGACATGATCTGAGTCCAGAGTCAAATTTGAACGCTCTACGTCCGACATTAAGTACATTAATTTTTAATTTAGTCAATAAATGATCAATCTAAAGGTTTCACAACCAAAAAAATTCTAATACGGTGCTTCTTTACCAATGAGCTCAGGATATAAAATTGATGCTTCATGGAAAAATGAAAAACTGTGAAGATTATTGTCCGAATTCTACACTATGATCTCGGCGGTGGCGGCTGATCGAGTGTGATGCATGTGCAGTTTTTTCAAAGCAATCTGTGACCAAAAGCTGAGGCCAATATTGAAATTCCAAACTTCAGTAATGTTCGTGGACATGGAGAAAGCTAGAAAAATAAATACTTTTACAAAGACTCCATCAATCTTGGCATTTTCTTCGAGGGTATTACACTATACGGAAATTTCTAATTGAGATAAGCAACGTGAAAACGAACGCGATTGTCAGAATCAAACTCGTCACGCGATCTGGGAGATTTCGATCTTGGTCGCATCTATTGATAGAAAAATCGATTTCAATTGAAATCTGAAATGATCGATGAAAAGGTTTGAGGCTTCACTTCGAGTTTCGAACCGAACTCGATTTTTCAACCTTGATCTTGACCATTTCGTTTTATCTCAGCAGCGTCACTACTGGCCTATCATAACGCCATCCGCCAACGATCTTAAACATTTTAGCGAGGCCGAATGGTTCTTAGCGGTAACCTCGAAACTTACGGTTAAGGGCATTTTTTATTCGTAGGTACTGCTAATAATTTACGCATTTATTGTAAGTAGATTTTTTGGAATTTTTTCTATACATAAAATGTGTATCTTGAGTGTTTTTCGAATGTATAAGAAAATAAGCATGTTTTTGTACAAACAGTCATATTTAAAGAACCGTATATTTTCGATAAATCGATATTTCACTTCAAATTTCGATTTTTGTTGAAAAGTCGAGTACTTCATTTCGATTACAAATCGACTGCACGAAAAGTTGATTTTGACCGAAATTCTTCCATCACTAGTCGAATGCGCTGAGTCCGAAAATCGCTCTTCCTCGTATTTGCGCTTGAGGAGGAAAGCACCCGAAAAAAGATCCTACCGCGAGAGAATAAACAACACATTTCCAAGATTCATCAGTTTTGTACAACGGACCGGGAACTGAGATCTGGAGGTGAAATTTAATAAATAGTATGAAGAAAATCAAGATTAACCAGATACGACCCACCCACGTGGCGATCGTTCTGAATGGATTGGTCGGGCAGAATCTAATCGTTTGGAATGTCAAAAATCTATAGCGACTCCTAACGCTAGATAATGCTAGTCTTGTACTCTTAAATAATCTAGTTTTTTTAGAGGAGGTTATCAGATAAGAAAACGAATTAAAACTTCATTTTAAAAAATCCGTTCTTTTCCGTGTTTCTAATTTGCGATGGGAAAATAAAAGAACCTATCACCAATTTAGTACCCACCAAAATATTTTTCGAATTCTTTTTCCATTCATTTCCTCAAGCCTTGCGATAAAACTATTATCGATAGAATGTTCCACACTAACAAAAAACGCGAAAGTAAAGACATGCTGACACCAAGATCGGTAATCTTCGATAATAAGAAACGTAAACACGCCCTTCGCCATTGGGGCGGTTCCATCAACCACTGATATCAAACTGTTTTTATTGTCCCCTAAGGAACGCATTCACGACATGCTTCTCAGCCAGTTCGCATGCACAGCACGATTAAATAGGCGTGTAATGATAACGGTCCAGGAAAACCTTCCCATGAAAAAGTTATGATGTAAAGACCTCAAAATCAAATACAAACAAGAGGCATTACCGGCTTCTACATACTTCTACATATTAGACCAAGATTGAAATGGCAAAATTCCGTAATAATTTAATATGTCAGGTGGGTGTGATTGGCTGACTTCCATTAAGTTTAATGCTCACGAAGAATGAGAAGTAAGATAGTTTAATGGAATCCATTAATACGCATTTCAATTTTAACTTTTTCCACTTACAATGATTGCATTGAATTTGGGTGTTTTAACGTTAGCCTCCGCGGCATTTGGTAATAGCGCGCGCACCTTGAGTGCTCTTTTGTTTTTATTTACTCCAGCAGCATTTGGAATGATAAATGTCACAGAGACATAAACACACGAGAAAAATAATGATAATCGCGGTAAAAAACCTACCTGAAGCGTGAGCCCGAAAATTCGGCAGTTAGTGTGCGTACAGCGAATTGTCGATTATGCGTCGTTCTGCGGAGGAACGGCGGATGTAAACATCTTCTCATTCGACGCATTCAGCCTCACTGAGTGATCACCTAGGTAAGTGTGCGACGTGTCGTCACGTTACTGACCCTTTACCGGGTTAATGAGCGAGGAAATCATCGCTTAACACAGAGCCGAAGGGAGGAAAGCGAAAGTCACGCCGCGTACCGTTGCATTGGTTGCGTTCCGATCGAGTGACCAAGGTGTAACGATCAAGTGATCACTAAGCGAAGTTCGGAAAATATATATTTGATTCGTTTTGACATAGTATATTAAGCTATATTTGAAATAAAGTATAACACTTGTCGACCGCTGATATTAATATCATTTGAGCAATCTCGAATAACACTAAATAATATTAGTCAAAGTATAACATTAGTGATTCATGTGATGTTTGAATATTAATAACTTTGACCGTTTTAAAGTAAAAGTAAATTTAATTTTTGCTCTTTAAAATTTTCTATGATGAGTAAATTTGACCATTTATAAACAACATAGTGTGGAAAAGCAATCTAGTCCACATTTACCTCTCTGACTTCAAGAATTCGAGCTGTCCACCGATGGAGTGTGGTCGGAGACACCGGCTCGCTGGAATGTTTCCATTCCGACGCGACAGTGCGTGCCGTTGTTCTATATTTAACGTAAATTTCCGCACTGAGAAATCCCATGCCCTAAATAATATTTCGTTTCTCTCGTCGTCTCCTCCCAAACCATCACCCTATGCCACTGAGTTCATTTCTTGCGCCTCCAGTGATGTACACTGCACTTTCACTCTCGTGGCATTGCGCTCTCAACTCTTGAATTGAGTAATTGCGGACGTAAGTTCGGAGCTGTGTGATTAAAAACAATTTCATATCGGATTCAATTATTCTTGAAGTTATGCTATCATAGACGACACAAATCGATGCTAAAAAAAAAACAAAATGATAGTTCACAGTAGGAAGATAATAATTCAATACATTTTTCCTGAGCAGACAGCAGCACCATTTTCGTCTAACTAATATGATTTGGTTCCAAACTGCATTTGCTAATAGCTCAAAAAGATTTCTATTGACCAGCATAAGTTTTATTTTAGCATAGTTCTTAAGGATCATTATTTCAGTTTTTCCATAAAGACAAATGCATTCTTATATTAATCAACAGTTTTCATGCGCAGGTAGGTATCGCCATAGGAACTCGAATTCTTCGAATTTTCATTTTCTTAATCCAGAGAATATACATCAAGGATACCCTAATTTCTATGTTTTTGTAGATGAAGCACAATTAGGTGAACAAATGTTGTAATTTTCATGAAAATGAACACTAAGTATTTTTCTCTCAGACTACCAAAGCTTCTTTATCAAAACTGATCAGTACACATTTTTCCATATTCTAAGTGCATGAAACTTCACTACATGTCTAACTTAATGTAATAAAAACCATACCGTTAATCTTTCAGTACACAAGCCGATACTTATCTCTAGGTTGTATTTAATAAAAGAATTATTGATCATTAACATACAGCGATGTATGTGTTCTTACCCAAGTTTTTTAAACAGTGAAATTAGTAGAAAAGAGAGATTAACTATTCCCACAGGTATGGGCTATTAGCTATCCGAGGATGAACATGTTTTATTGAATTGATATCGTGGCTTAGAGGAAGACGAAGGTTACGCAGTATCTTGCAATGATATCACTTTATCTTCGCAACTCATTTTTATTTCAATTGAAGTAATTTAGCTTTTCATTCAAGGCGTGGAAATTTCTAATCATAGCACACAGTCATCGAAGAAACATTAAAATAATAGATTATTTTTGCACCGAGCAAATTCTCTTCATGCCACCAGAACGTCGACATCCGCGCGAATATAGGCGCAGCATTTCCATTCAGCGCCTAACAACTTGTCGGTGAAAATTAACTCACCGGGAACTTTTGCTTGGCCTTTTGCCTTTCCCTCAGGGAGATAACGGGCCATACCGAAAATGCCAACCATTTTATCTTCACTGGGTACGCATACTCTACATTACGTCATCATCGCGACATAAATAACAACTGGAGTATGCTGAAACGATGCATGATCTTAGGTTTTCCCGGTGTATCAGGTGCGGAAAAGTTTCTCGGGTTTTCCACCGGTTGATGTCGTCCATGTCTCCCGACGTTTCGAGCAGCGACTTGCTGGTCATCCTCAGAGGATCTTCCGAATGCCGTTCTTCGAAATTTGTCCAGTAGATACATATACACCCCATCCGTGGTCAGGTGTAACCTGATTGGTTCACGCGTGTTGTGTTTTTACCAGGGGGTTACAAATCAGGTTACACCTGACCACAGATGGGGTGTATATACTGGACAAATTTCGAAGAACGGCATGCGGAAGATCCCCCGAGGATGACCAGCAAGTCGCTGCTCGAAACGTCGGGAGACATGGACGACATTAACCGGTGGAAAACCCGAGAAACTTTTCTGCATACTGAAACGAATTTGGTTATCGTAAAATAAAAGTGAAAACATTTACATATAATCATGGTCACTTTTGTTCGCTTCGTTCTCCTTAACTTCAGTCACCATCAAAATGATGGAACTCCATAAATGCCAGAAAGCATAAATAACTGTACATTTATAATTATTTCCTATTTGAGTAGCGCGACGGCTATTATGATGGTTGAGGTTTCGAATCCCGTCGACAGTATTTAATTCGCACAACCACGACTCCAAAGCATAATTTTTTTAGCCTTTCTAATTGTAAGTTAAATTATGCCTGTTCGTTATTCAAGAGTGAAGCAATTACCGCCCCGATGCTATACAGTTTTATCGTTTATTTTCGACATTTTTTCAATGACAATAGTTCATGAAAACCTTAAAATATTGAGATACTGGAAAATAATAATAAAATCTGATTAAGGCGACAAAAAAACCCACAGAACAAACGACTCCCTAAGCCCATGTACCACGGTTAATTTTTGTTATTCTTTTTAAATTAAAGATTTATGAAATCTTCAAAACTGGTGTTATACATGTGTGCGCTAATATTCTTTAAGTTAGAGAAGTCTCTAAATTATTATTTAAATCAGTCATTGATTATTGATTGATGCGCACATGCAGCCTGCGATTTCCGTGCCGCCGGCGATGAGGAGCGAAGAGTTGGTCTGGCGTATTTTCCACCATATTCATAAAATGCAGGGGTAACATCTGTATAAAGGTATGATTTTCATTTCCTCTGAAATCCAATATATACCTTTAAATATTCAACAAACAAGTCTGTTAGCCCTCCTGATATTTTTAGAGGATAATACAATAGGCAAGGGCAATCAAATATTTTTTTCCAAAATAATTGAAGGGGTGGGGGACTGAGATATTCATCATCGAAGTATCGCAGTCATTAATCTGGGGTTCGAAAATTAATATAAACGGGTTTGCATTAAAATTGAATGCTCTATTTATCTTTTTTTGAACACGATTAAAATCTATATCGTTATTACAAATAGAGTTATAGTTGTTCATTTATGGGTATACTCTGTCCAATTTGAACTCTCAAATTTCTCTCAAAATCTCAACTTTGGTTCATGTAACTTCATTACTATTAACAATTATTAAACACAATAAATTTCTATTAATTCTTTACAAGATAGGTTAAATGAATAAAAAAATCTGAAAGGATACAGATACAGTCGGGTTGAGTGGCGTGTTGAACTCATTTTCACAATTTTTTGTATTTCACTGTTTAAAAAAAAGATAGCTATGACAAAATACTCTCACATTATTTTTAACTTTCCGAGCGAGTCTAAGCTACACGCAGATATTCTTGGCACACTAATGAGGCAAGCGTAGAAACTGTTGGATGTAAACAAGTATATATAAGTTTCCAAAACCAATAAAACCTGGAACAAAGTGTGTACATAAGCCAAGACCAAAAATCGCTCTAACCCATCTTATCAGAACACTGAATTCTATGGAATGACGACCACTGCGTTCGCCATAATTGTAAGCCAGACTGCTCAACACGGCCGACTACCATTAAATGAGAAAATGCGAAAAAAATGCGAACGATAGAATCGTGCTTCCAACGGGCCTAAAATGTCTCATAATGCCTAGGTATTTTACAGTACAATAGAAATTAGTCCAATCCGAATTGTATAAACTATTGAAAGATAAAATGTCCACATTTCACAATTCCTCATGGATGGAGCGCGATGCTCGGGGGAAAGCAAATATGGCGCAAAATGTCATGATTTCACACCATAATTCCGCAGTACTGATTGGATCCTTGTATAAAAGTAGATCATTTAGGTGCAAGGCCTTACGTCGGTGTGGACTCAGACCAATCGCACAAGCGGAGACTTCAACTCTCGTACAGCAATACAATTCACGCGATTGACTCTCACATACACACAGTTCCGTAAATTTTTATGATCTACAAAACTAAGAGAAAAAAGCGAGAACTGTCCCAACACCGACAAACTAAAACCCTAAAACATAGAGTTGAGTAGCCAAAAATTTAGTAAAAATAAAAAATATACAAAACGGTTGATTCGCGGGATAATTATGTCACGGAAATGCGAAAAAGAACGACCGCAAGGCGCACAATTGTTTTAGTAAAAAAAACTGTGTACAATGTTAACTATTTCGAAGCCGCCACACATACACATTAAAAAAATAATATTTTAGATCCTACGGTTCAATCATCTGTTGAATTGAACAGGGTTCCATTGAATCTTTAATAACGTGTGGTCCTTTACCAAGGGGGAAAGCGTTGCAGCCAAAAAATGAGGATCTGCTCCGACAGCAAAATTATCTCAAAATATTTAAACCAGAAAATTTTATCTGCGAAGCACTTTGTCACGATAATTGCGAAGAATCTCAAAGTTACATGCGAGATTTACTTGAAGCAACTTGCAAAAAAATCACAGACATTATATCCCACGGACAGCAGAATTACAACTCGGGCACGGAGGTCGCACAGAGGGGTAGAGGCCCTTAACATTATTATTATCATTATAATTATTATTAATTTGAGTATTCGATTGGTAATGGTAATGTTAAGTAAATGGAGCATATTGCGATTCACTCCGCCCTTCCAAAATCGAATTCCATTTCAATTCATGTTTTAAGATCCTTCCTCTCCAACGGGTTATGAGTATCCCCTCCCCGCTCAAAAGCACTCGCTCCATCCAAACCTCCTGTCTCCTCAGCGTCTCCACGGTAATTTTTCTCTCCTCACTCACCATACCTACTACTTCGTCGTTTCTCTTCCTATCCGAACACTACACCTTTCCAATTCTCCTCAAACCAATATTTCGATCACTTCCAGTCTTTTCTCGTCCGTCCATCAACTCATTTACCGTGGTTATGCTGAAGATATACAGTTGCCATTAGCTGTCATCGTCAAAATAAAAACCCACACATCAACATCCTTGGGCAACTCCGCGACGCATATCAGCACCATCTATCGGCATTAGGTACTTTCCCATGAGTATACCTGGCGGCCATGACCAATACACAATGTTACCTCCAACATCCGTCCACAGAGGAACAATTGGCAAGAGCGAACGATTATAATATCTAATGATATCCTTGGGAACGACGTTGTAGGGGGTATAAAATGGCGAATAAACCCCCGTCACCAGCAAAATTAAACTGGAGCCCACAGGACTGGACTCTAAAGGCAAATATACAAATATAAAAAATATGACGAATTGAAAGACATTTTTCGATTCACTACCACATAAGAGCATGCATATTTTATTCCACATTTAAATACATTCGTTGGTTCCTCTATTGCTTCCGCGCAACAAGGTTTTCTCGCGGTAGGACCACGTTTTAGAACAACGGTCGTTGTGCTTCGGTAATACTACCGGAAGTCGTTCGTAGCAATTTATTTTTTTATTCCTTCCTCAATCAATATGTAATTTTTCTTGCGTGGATTATGTCCAGCCGATTACTCAATCCATGTGCTCCAACCAATCATGCAGTCTCCTCCACGTTAGACTGCAGCGCTCTTATTGAGGTTTTATGCAAGGAATTGAATCACAATGATAATTAAATTCATTCCCATTTTCTATTGACAACTTTGTATTTCCGGCGTAGAAATGATTCGCAGCAGTTGACTGGCTAATTATACAACGATTCGAGCGATATTTCCCATCAATGTACACCTGCTATGGCGTCGTTGAGGTTTTTTACAGGACAGCATGAAAATAAATATTTGTGAAGAAATGTTTTCGTCGGATTTTGCCCGTTTTGGTCCCACAAAACCAATAAAAATGAATGTAGTTAAACTGCTAGTGATGAATTGCCTGGAACCAACTAAGGATGCCTCTTCTGTCGCGTTTTAAGGAGTAACAAGTTATAATGCTTCCAGTTTTCGCCATTAATTGCTATTAACTAACTTATTTTCAGCTATTGGATAGCAACAACGGTCGATATATACAGTATATAACATTTCGTGTAACGACAAGAATGAAAAAATATTTAAAATGTAGCATGTTTGCAATACGCTTACTAGTAACGTATATAATACACTAGATTCAAAGATTCCTGCGACAAAACAGACATAAAACTCGTTCACGACAGTCTTTTTAGCCGCTCAAATTTGTTTAAATCATCGGTAGTCCGTTTGTTGTTATTTTCGCAATTTAAATTGCACATTTCAACCAATGCATGTCGAGATGCAATGATATTGCATACAGATGGAATATAGGCTTATGTTGGACTTCACCACATGGTTTCACGTACATACTAATATGACCTAGATTGAGTTAAGGAGTGTTGCCATGTTGGTATTAATCTTAGGCAGAGAGAAATGTACATAGGAAGGGAGTAAATTAAGAGTACAGAGTTCTGGGCCGGTTTGACCGCCTTCGTGAAAACAGGTTAGTCGCAGATTTACTACCAAAAAAATATATCCACGCCACAAAATAGGTCTTATTCAAACTTGATCGAAGTGCCAGCACAAATGGAGTTGCAGATAAAATAGACGTAAATTTCATACACTATAAGAGATAAGGATTGGGAAAGCGTAAAAATTAACGACTATATTTTCAAAAGAAGGTATTAATTACCCTCCGTCTGCTACGTCAATATACTCCTCAACTTCGCGCCCACAGCATATGCGAACGCTCTATGCCAAATCCGGAGGACGACATCACCAATATAATCAATATGCAAACTATGCCAATAAAATAGTTATAATAGATTCCTTTCGAACCTCTCTTTCTTTGGGAGTTCTAAAGTCAATGAGAATACAATTTTCAACCGTTTTAAAAAACAACATAATTAACACAACGTTAATAGTCACACTACCCTTAGATGGATTCAACCAATCACACGCAGAAAGGCGTAAGGGGATCTCGTGATATATCGTGACCTTGGACGCGCATGCGCAGAGGCTCGCTTACTACGGCTTTTATTCACATCTGAATATTGTGCGAACATCATTTTGTTTTTCAAAGCTTCCTTCATTATTTCAGCAAAATATAGCTGCCACATGCAGAATTTTACTGAAAAGCAATTCTGCAATAAGGAGTCGTTCACTCAAGACTCGAAATCTCATTTCATAAAACGAATTCAGTAGACGCAATGGAAAGATGAGTTACGACAATATTTTCCTCGTTCAGACATTCTCTAGGTGTTAAATGAATAGCCGTCCAATTTTCATGAGTTAATGACGTCATTACAGCTCTGGATTATGGAATCGTTCAGGAAGTACCACGCATTGTGGGCGGGAATCGCTCTGATGAGTGCAAACAATAACAAATCCAGTGATGCGAGGATGGGAGGAGAAGCTGAGAAGCGATGACCCCATCGGCAAGAGCGGGTGTCGTCATCAACTTATCTGCGAAAAAGTTAGGGCTGTCGACCTTTAACCGCGAAAAGATCGAGAAGTAAACGACTCGATGGATCGAAGAACATAAAAATACTGGAATATTTACTTTTCAAATTCAATGACTATCGGGAAAAAAATGATGACTTATAACCCATTACTACATGACATCTATACGGTATGAATAAATGAGACCGGCCATTGCGCACGTCTCGGCAAATATGCTAAACGGTGTGACGTCAACTGGCAAGAGAAAGTTGTTTACCATGCCGTGGGTACCAATGCTGCGGCTGCACAGAGCCGGTGCGTACACGTAATTTAAATTGATTTAAATCTTTCGCCGTGCGTGAATGACAGCCATACCATGACATACAAATTGAGTGATATTTTGCCTTAGAGCGATTGGCTACATTTATGGGAACATTTAATCAGTTCAATATTGGCTCAGAATATCCGCCATTCCATCATTGTTGTATTCACATTCTAAGCTGGGAATTTGCTTCTGCAGCCTGAGAGACATAACGTTTATTTCTAACGTTGTATCTACGTTAACTCGCATGCTTTCATCGTCGATTTTCATTCCTTGACATTTCTGAGAGTACTATTGCAAATACAGAAAATAAAAAACTTAAGTAGCCGTTTGTATGGATTTTTGTCATTTGCCAAATGTAATGTTACAACCGTATTCCCTTCCAAGGACTGGGGTGCCGAGTGCAGCAGGGAGGGCGCTACGGTCAATAGGTTGCGTTGGCACGCGAGTAGTCGAGCAAGTACACTATCACTTTATATTGGTACTCAATCTCAAAAAAGTATCTCGCCACCCATGTGTCTACGGAAACCGGTGGATAGTGTTTTCCCTCATATGTTCCCTCAGAAAAGATTTCCTCAGAACGGTCAGAAGTTAACTCAGCAACTCTGAGGTTACTCGGTATAACTTAAGAGGTAACCTCAGAATCCTGGGATTTTCTCTCCACGAGGTTTTTGGGACTTGAGGTTTATCTGAGGTAACTTAAGTATTCTGAGGTTTCTCTTTCTGATATAAAGGAGATGTGAGACTTCCTGAGGTTGGCTCAATATTCTGAGTTTTTTTTGTGACTCCAGGGTTATCTAAGGTTTCTCGTCCTGATAAATTATGTACCCAGACGTTCTACTCAGTTACCTATAAATTCCCAGGTTTTGTCTTCATGAGGTTGTTTTTGTGAATTGATATTCACCTGATGCAACCTTGATATTCGAAGGTTCTTGAGGTTGTTTAGACTTCTTTTGGAAAATTGATCCCGAAAAATCTGAAGCCTTCAGAAGTTACCGCAACATTTTAATATTTACCGGAGACAACTTCATAAACATTGCCATTCAACAATTTTTTACGCTCCTCTATCACAGCCTCTACAAATAAATTTCAGACCGGACGTTGTCCACTGCTAAACCAGACTGTAGAAAAAAATAGCGATAACCTATCCGTAAGGAGCACTTAGCGTGATATTCCAGTACCAAATACGTCAATGGCGTAGTGAATAGAAAAAAATCAACGCGGATTCAGGTAAAATTAGCGTAGGATTTGGTCGATTTTGAAGTACCGAGAAAATAGGCGTAAGAATTTTTTTTACAAAGCGCAGAGTGGTACTCACTTGCTTAAGTGTTCCATGCGCTTTTTATCCGTGTTATGTTGATTCAAATCGTGAATCACGGAAGCAGACATCTTAGGATTAAAATATATCATGGATATAGTATGGAATGGAGAAGGTAACTCTGGAGAGGACACCGAGGCAGCTGAGAAACCACACAACGCAACCTCAATGTAGTGTGCGGACTTTGCGGTTAGTTCTTCAGAAGAATGATGAAAGACGTCCAGTCCACATTAAATTTATTATTATAGGAGATTCAGACACATCAACAAACTTTTTTCAACAGTGCTTATTATAAAAGTAACAGAAGCAGGCGAAATGTAGTGGAATGACATCCTGGAAGTATTAAAAGAAAATAGAGATGGAACTTTTCCACAGGTTTATTTAGAATACGACGCGTTTCAGGTCACTTATAGTTGTACTCGATAATGACCTAACGGTTGAAACGCGTGGTATTATAAATAAACTTGTGGAAAAGTGCCATCTCTATTTTCTTTTAATACTTACAAGTGCTTATTATAATTTTCCAGATAAAACTCCATTTAGAATGGTGGTGCTTCTTCTACTTTCTGTAAAAATAACCAGAGAAAGCAATACTGTACAAGTTATGGTATATTTAAAAATGAAGTTATAATTCACTTGGGAAACAATTTGCATTCAAAATACTGATTATCGCATTTTGAGTACCTCACCACAACAGGATCGTTGCGGTATTTTCTTATGTTAAGTGAATGAGTTAGCGGTAGGTAGGATAAATCTGGTGATGAGGTATATGAAACCCACTCATACGAACTCCACTGAAAAGAATGTAAGTCTTCACTATAAGCGAAGTTGACCTGTGAAAAAAAAACAGTGGATACTTCGCTATACACACCAAGGATGAAATTAGCCATGAAAAAGTCATTTGGCTTAGCCGGGATTCGAACGCAAATCTACCGATTGCTGGCTAGGTATGCTACAAGATACACCACAAAACCGTCTTCTTCCAATGCGAATCTCAGACTAGTAGGTTATCCGAACAAGTTGTTGACGTCTCAAGTACACACTGCGGTACAGGAGACCGAGGTCGTGCTTACTACTACGAAAACGAGCCGTTATATCATATTGGCCAACCTATGAAGTCACACTATTGCCTACATGTCAAGGGGCAAATCCCATAAACTATCCCATGAATGCCGCAGTCCATTTCCTTCCCCTGCATCGCTACTTAAAGAACAGAGAATACTCTGTGGTGACTAATTTAGGTACTGATAAAACCTTTAACTGTGATAATGCGCAATATCCCATAATATATCTTGAAAGCATTCGTAGCCTTGCAGAAATTGGGAAGTAGCAAGCATTGAGATAACATGGAGCCAACTTAAATGGTAGAAAGTATGAGGATTCTGAAGCGCACTCCTTCGGAAATAGAGCAGGCCCCTTCCTTTTTCTCTTCCTGGTACCTTTCCTTTCTTGCACAGGAATGACATTTGCTCGATTGCATTGTGAAGGCTGTGCCACCAAACCGCAAACATAAAAACTCCTTGTCGACCGGCCTTCACCCTTGCAGAGCCTTTGCTCTTACCTTATAGCGATTTTTTTATTGGTGATGGACGCTGCGGTGTCAATACGGGACTTGTCTCCATAAGGTAGGATTTTTCTGAGCGAGAAACAACGTACAGTTCTTCCCCAAATTATTTTCTCACTTACCTTCCAATTTACTGAATCGGAAGTGAAAAGACTATGGATAACCATTTGAAGAGTAAGTTTCCTTCGGATCATGTTCTAAAGCGCACTATCTTGTAGCATAATTATGGTTGCACTGCAGCGAAAACAACTTATTACTTCGTGACGGGATGACAAAATACACGACAGCAGCAATTTCTCATAGTGGTTTCCCGCTATCCATTACGTTCCGTTTGAATCCCTCTCATTACTTAGTATGTCATGCCCCATCAAAAGTCAAAGCATTACAAAATTATATTCAAGCGCACATGTAAACGAAGGATTCCGTCGTCTGCGAGTCCCAAAATAAATCATGTGGTCAGAAACGGTCGGAAATATCGCTTGAATCGACATGTATTATCGATAGTCGATCGATATCGATATCGCATCGTCCTTGCGCGGAAAATTTGCCGAAATTATTCACCGTGTAAAGCGGTCACGGCGAATGAATTTAACTCGAATGATCATTCACCGTGCAAAACGGCCTTTAGTTGATATTCCGCGACGGACGTTCTTCAAAGCACTGCATAGAACAAGATAGAATCACCTATGAACGTCAACAACGCATTCGCGGTAAAATCTCCTTAGGTTTGATGAGCATTAGCGTTATTTTTCACTTTCTTAATAAAACTGAAACTGCAACTAAAACTATTGTCGCTCATTTTTCAATTGGTACTACGTGCGCGTAAGTAAAATTTCCATGACTGGGTTCTTCAGCGCATTTGATTAAATCGTGTACTGAGTGAGCGGCGGTCGGCTGGTCGGTGGCGGGGTTAACGCCCTCCGATGCTTAGTTGAGGGTTCCAATCCTTCCATAGTGAGTTTTCCATGCCCAGGGCTTGGATGCACGTACAACAAGACATATTTAAGGGAGGACTTCAAGAGTCCTAATGTTGGCGGAGGAACAAAGGCAAGACTATAATTTTCATACACACTGAACCTTATCAAATGTAGAGAGAGTTGTTTCAGGCTTTATCTGGCGGAATTCTAACACATTCGTAAATTAAAAGTATTGGAAATTTTCCAAAAATACTTTAATTTCACCACAGGACCGATTTTAATACATTTTGAAGTGTCTTCTTGTGCTGAAAATGTATTGACAATGGGATTAAATTTAAAAAGTGAATATTGCTCGTTTCCAAGTTTCTCGCTAATTGTCCGGTTAATTCCAAATAAACCGAACCCCTAACTAATTTAAGTGCTAATTTTTTCACTACCTTCCTCGCTTCTTTTTTCTAAGAACGCATGATTATTATGATTCGACGCTAATTTCTACGTACCGATAATTAATCGGCTTTTTTCTAAAAATCGGTCTTAATACGGGATTGTTAATTATTTAAACATGACACCGATCCCTAATGAGATTTATTTTCGATAACTTACTAATTTCCTTCGCTCCAATATTGTTTTGAATTAATTATTAAAAGTAATCATCCAAAAACTTCCGATAGCACAGTTCATTTCATAAATTACCAACTTCGCATGGCTTTTTAAGGTTCTTGTCTGTATTACAATATTAGAGTGCACTCATGACATTATGTTTATTACTTGTTCGAGCCACTCAGCAACCGATGAGAAATTTTATTGCACGAGGATAAATTGATACAACGGTAAACATATCGTGAATGCATCTAAATAAATCAGGCGTCTCACTCCTGCGAAAAATCCACAGAGAAAAGATTTTTTCTCTGTGGATCTTTCGCACGATTGTGCATTGCGGGTGACTCCCGTAAAAGTTATCACCGCGGCTAGTCCCGGTATACTTTAAACAGGCGTCTCACATCATGCATTCGAGCAAACTAGATAAATCTACACTTCTGGACAAATTTGTTCTATGTGGGAGTCAGAAAACGGCGATAGGAAATAACCACTCCTCAGATACTACTTAGGTCAAGATAGTAGTGAAATCCAAAAATAATTAGACTTTCTTTGAAGATGATAAACCCAGAACCACAAGATAATTTTTTCCGTCCCTCTTGAAAGATAGCTCCAGCGATACCTTTTTAGGGACCAATGAAATGATCGATCGGCCCATCATTTTCTTAATCACTACTTCATTCCCATTGTCCCTTTTTCCATCGCTTATTCCGTCTCTTAACGTTTATATAACTAGCATTAAACTAAAAGCCAAGCGTTTTTTTACAATAGCTGTTGGCAGCCGCGGCTGAAGGACGGTGAAAGCTATGGTTTCAGCGACGGAAAAAAGGACGTGCCCAGTGATGGAAAAAAGGATTGAAGTCCCTTCTCTGAGCCATCGCAGAAAATGATCGCGAGAAAAGGTAATTTTTTCCGCCATCGCTAGAGCTGTCCCTCAAAAGGGATTGAGAAAAAAATGATCGCGTGATTCAGGCTTAACTGCGGATGTCCCGACCTCATTCAATGATCGACAGCGTTTCAATACAATTTATTATTCCGGCAACGTTTTCGTTTACCGTTGCATTGAATCGTAAACATGAATTGGGGACCTCGAACGCATATGGCACCAACATGAACTTTTGTTGACGGCGAACGTCAGTCATACGCTTTCATTATACGCACGTGAGACGTGATGTTGTCATTATTATAGAGATTGATAGGTAAAGGCCGCGCTAAGCGTTTTCTTGAGGCTATTTTAACATTTCAATACGAGTGATAATGCACGGATAATAAAACTGTGAAAATGGACGAATGGAAAGGAAAATCAAACTGAGATGAGATTGGCGGTCTGAAATATTACACATGCCTCACAATAAGTGCACTATTTCGCAAGGAACAGACAGGTTTACAACGGAGATACACGATTTGATACGAATAGATTATCGTACACATTATTTTCCAGTGAATCTTCTTACATTCGGAATCGACCTTATCATGAGCCTTAGACCGATCGTCAGACGGTAAACTGTTGTCGAGTTTGCATCCCAGTTGGCCTCTCCATTATTACCGACGTTTCGATGGACGACTCGACGACTAACTTCTGCTTTATTCTGCTTCTCCATCATTGCCGAAGTTTCGATGGTCGAGTCGTCCATCGAAACGTCGGTAATAATGGAGAGGCCAACTGGGATGCAAACTCGACATCATACGCCCAGAAAACTACTGATTTTTCATGCATCGAGATTCGCTTTTACGCAGTAAACTTAAACAGAAAATCGTTAAGTTTCGCAGCAGATCACCACAATTTTGAAGCAGGAAAGTATCCTACTTCCATTAAAACACGAAAAGTAATATAACCCTGAGATTAAAGTGAAATCACTACGAGTTTTACACAAACCACAGAGGGTCTGATGATACCGAAAAGCTCAAGCGAGAGCCACAGTGCTCGGAGGGTTAAACTCAAACGGCGACCGTAAACAAGTGAGCGATTTTCGACTTCTGCTCATGCGACAGAGATTCAAATGGAAAATACCCAGATCACGCGATCCTTGGTGAGCCTCCTATTGGTCGATTCCGACGATATCATTTGTTTATGTGTTCTTTATTTCGATTGTAAATTCTTTTTCCAATAAATCGTACACCAAGGAGAAGAAGTATAAGCAGTTGAATGGACACTTCATAATAATTTCTAGAGCAAACTCTTTCCAAATCACAAAATAATGGTTTCAATGTGGCCTCGGCAGTATTTTGTTATAATATTTCACACTGAGCGATCTTTTGTTCGTATTATGAGGAAATCAATGTCAACTTAATAATGCTTGCCCGAAGAAGACGATGTATAAAGAGTCAGGATTCTAATCCACTTCGCGACGTACTCGGAGCACTTAACTTTCCCCAGTTACCGGAAATGACAGCACTATTTCCCTTTTGGGTGAACTTCATCACGAAAACAAGACTCGTACGGCTGTTACAGTGCAAAGGCTTACTACGGAGCCAAAACAGCCTTACTGAAAATACATGGCGGATACGGGTAAAACGTAATGTCATATCATTTAACATCTAAATGCTATGCAATCAACTCCTGTCATATTTAGGATAAACGATGACTTTTAATGTTATACACTACTGTTTAAAGGTCATCAGTAGAAAATAATTTCACCTCAGTTCTGACTCAGTTGTTTGAGAACTTCCAATTTTTTAGAAAAATATTAGTATTTGGGTAGAATTAGATGCATTTGCTTATGAGCACGCACACATGATTGTATAGAGTTTCAAAATTAAAGGTAGGATAGCTTATTTGAGTCTTTGACTTTTTAATGCATAAATCACGCAAAGGATGTAATTTAATATCTGAAAATTTAAGCTCTTCTTTAATACATCTCACCCCCACCCCAAATTGATCCCGTCTTCCAGACGCAATGACTCACTCTCTAAGGAAAAAATACTAAGACGCCTAGCAATACTCGAATCACTATTTTCATCTGTGATAAATTCAATGCACATACTGCAAGACAGCGTTCACCACTAACAAGCTACAGCGTTATGTTCCAAGTTCGTCGACGGCCTCATAGATGCTCGAGCGCCATAGTCGTACCTGTGTCCCGTAGGCGTGCTTGAGTTAGTTGACGTATAAATGCACTCGGATGGATGTTGGCAGGCATAGAGGAGGCAACCCACTCTCATCAGCCGCAGAGCGCCACGGGGGCAATTAGAGAGGGAGGGGGAGCTACCCCTTCCCTCTCCTCTCCCTCCCTTTACGTAATCCACTTAGTGTAATCCGGAATCGATGGCGACGGAGGCGACACGAGCGGCCGAGCCACGCAACAGCGGCCACGCGATTGTTTCTCCCGGAAAGAGCGAAGGATTCCATCTAGTGCCACTGCTACAATACTCTACTACGTAAAACAACGATTCTTCTCCCGAAGCAACTGCGTTTTAAGGCCCATACATTCGAATCTTATGTTTGTTTTCGAGTAGACCAAAGACGAAGGGCCCCTTAAAAGAAAAACGAAGGCAACAGTGTAAAATTCACACATTAAGATACTAAAGAAGTACAACTGAAGTCTGTTTCCCAAATACTCCTCCGAAGCTTCATTATAGCAGTGTATTACCTTTTCACGTTGTGTCGATGCACCACATCGATGAGTAATCGACGATTTATGTTCACGCTCATTGGCATTCCCACGAACCTGTTCCACACTCAAAGTTTTAATTTAAGAAATGTATATTATAAGTTAATACGGGATTTTTCTCCATCGGCAATGAACGTCAAATTTTTGAGGTATTTTTTCATAAATACAATTTGGCTTATGCGAATATTCAATACTCCACGCTCTATTTATGAATCTACTCATTGAATTTCAGGATAAAAATTAAAATTTGATTTTCTTTTATATTTATACGTTAACTAACAAATAAAATAACATTTATGCATTTTAAATCCGTTTTATTTTACATTTTGACATTTACAGAATGGTGCGGATTAATGGGGTAGCCGGTTCATTTTTGGCACCGAGTTTGGGCCTGTGTGTGTCCCATTCAACCAAAGACGTACTGAACATGGATCGAATTACCCAAATTCTATGTACCTTTATTTCGCTTTTCAACGTAGATGAATGACGGGCTTTTCGATAACATTTGGAAACAGTAATCGTTTTGAGCTGCGCGCCCGCGAAATTTCAATTTATCGAAGGCATACGACGAATTTAAATGCTGACATCGTATACACGGATACACCATGAAGGGGCCTCAGGCCGTTTCAAAGAAGCCATTGATATTTGCCACTTTGGCCGTGTTTTAATCAATTTCCAAAATTTACCGCAGCGCGGCAATGAGGGCAGAGTGATTCATTTACTCTCAATATTTGTAGTATAGTATTGGAAATAGCGAGGAATAGCATTGAAATGCTGCGAATTTGACTGATCAAAACATCACCAATATAAAATTTCGTTTAACAGCCATAACAATGGATTATTTCTTCGTGAAATTCGGATCTCTCTGTTTTGAGCGTATCGGAGTGGCGACTTTTATAAACCTATTGACATGCGCGGTAGGTTACAACGCATTAAGCGCCTGACTGGTGAATCCTCTATTGTGATAATCGTGTCTTAAACATTAGCCCGCCGTCGGTTCTACTCATGGTCTTTTCGGACGTTAGACAATAGACGTCTTTCCAGGCCCCCAATTCGTCCGCCGCGAAGCGGCATCACGTCTGCAGGCAACCTGATCGCCCCCTTCCCTAGCCAAGTGGGTCCAAAGAAGACTCCCAACTTCTCCGAGTGACGCCCCTACATTGACACTTCCACGGATTCAATGTCCAGGGTGAAATACACCGGAAGTCCTCGAAAAGCACAATCCTCAAAAAAATACACTGTCTACACAGAAAAGCAAGGGTCACACGTGAGTGAATAGAGGGTCCAATACTTTAAATACGTAATGAGAGAGAGATTTTTCATTCACTCCCAAGTTGCGCTACCTTAGTCAATAAAATTACCAACTCGCTTCAATAGCTCCTGTGCAATCTTTTTAATACTCGCTTTTAAGAGTCCTCGCGAATGCTCACGTCCTCTCACTCACTCAGTGATTCAGGCTGGAGGTTGGTTTGGTTTGGAAAGATGAGGGTAAAGCTCACTCCAGAATAGGCCACAGGCGTGTGAATATCATGCATTCGGAGTAGGAGGCCGGTTCCTTACCTTCGGCCTCCTCGCACTTCGAGGATTTTATGTGGGGTGTCCGAAATTTCCACTCGGGATAAGAACCCATGACCCTTTGAACAGTAGTCAAGTGCTCTACTCACGATGCTCCCCTTACGTCTTCTAGATGCGCAAAATAAGGGGGGGTGGATTGCGTGGGAAGAGTAAGGGAAAGGAATTGAGGAGGATAAAGCAGAATGACTAACATATAACCGATACCCTGTTGTATTTAATTTTAATTTTAGTCACAGGATCGCATGACGGAAACATGGTGCTAGTTTGACAGCTTTTCATTGTTATCTATTTTTTGTTTTCTATCGCTAGCCGAACAGACAGTTACTGACATATTTGCAAGACTTTTAATAGATTTTTTACGATAAGTTTCATATTTTTTAGAAAATAAACAACTATATGGAATATTTTCATATGCTATTTAATGGGCATTGAAAATTTCACAAGTATTAGCCCTTGAAGAGTGTTTCAGACCAGTGGCGTAACTAAGGGGGGACGAAGGGGATGGAACCCCCCAAAAAAAGCCTCAGAGAAATTTAAAAAAATATTTAATACTATTGTCTAGTTTTGAAATGTAATAGCTGCATCTATTTTCAGTTAAATTTTAGGTGACAAAATGATATAAAATGTATTTCCAGGCATGTAATTTTTCAAAATTTTCCCGGACTCCCCGTTGCCTCGGAGAGGGGAATGGTCACCCTCCAAGGCTCCTCCATCCCCCGCCAAAGCATATTCCTAGTTATGCCACTGTTTCAGACACATCGCGTCACAGTGACTATCCACAATCAGCAAAAAACGTTACAGTCAACTTCAACGTCTACGACCACTTCGAATGATTCAAAGACATAACCGAAAGACCATCATATCGAATATTCCAACAAACGATTAGACGATTGTTGCTGATTAATTTTTAAATATCATTTCTTTAATAACGAAAACATATGTTTTTAATTTATACGTCCCTCCCTTGATATTTTAATTAATTCCAATAGATATTTAAGATGAAATTTAGTTTCTTTAAAACACTATTATTTTTTAAATTGAAGTTTGGCGAATTACCCGCGGTTTTACTTCAATTTCAACACAGGGTGTAAAATCAGCAATTTCAAATGCCCCAGCATATATGTTTTCGTTCCATTTAATCAATATTTTCACAATTTGGTCAGCATTTCTGGATGTAGTCCTCTTGCGTCCGTTGATAATTTCAGTCAGTTGTTTCACGCTTAAATAGAGGTGTGGAAAAAATTATAAAAAAACACAAAGTCATACAAAAGGTCATTTATATTCTGTGGTAAACAAATAGTTCAACTCTAAGAAAACATTTTACACAAAAGATAAATTCCCCACAGATGCATGTGCGTTAATACATGTATCGGTAAAACAACTCAAGCGAAGAGGGCATTCCTCAAAAAAAGGAGTGTCTCAACAGCTGAGAATATAAGAAACAATTTATCACGATTTACATTTGGAGCAGGCTCATTTATGGCGGAAAGGAAAAGATAATAACAGCAGCGAAAGGTTTAAACCTTCCGAAATGTGGTTCCAAATAAGATTGATAAAAACTAAGTGGTTAGATCGTGTGAGTAATGTGAAAGTTCTAACAGGAGAAGGGGAGAAAACGTCATTAAAGAATTTTGGATGGAAGATGGAAGAATTTAATCGGCCACATAATGATACAATATGGCCTGATGAAACTATAGTTGAAGGACAGGAGGAGGTAGGGAAAAACGACAGAGATAGGCATCCGGTGATATTTATAGAGCAGATAATGATGGATGTAAAGCAGAAGAATTGCGTAGGTGTTAAAAGATTAACTGATACGAGAACTGAATGGATCAAACCAACCTTGGGATTGATGACTGTTTATGATGTCGAATACACGTATAATAAGTAGAGTTTGTCCTATCTTTCACAATTTTAGTGCTTCCTTAAGTTTCTAGAATAGAAGTTTCATAGCTTGTGACTCTATTCATCATCTTTTAATGTTTTATGCTGCCCTACACCCATGCAATGTTACATCAAGTATCTTAATGTAACTATCCAAGAAGACAGTCAAGGCTGTGAGGACTGTGCGGCAGGGTCAAGGGTTTTCCAGAAACATTGCTTGGGAAACAAAAATTTTTCCCCTCCAAACGAACCGTCCCCGTAATGTATTTCCCCAATCAATATTTACACACCCCTCGAAAAGTCTCCTGCTGCCACTTAATGCTATCCCCTGCTTATCAACGCAAAGCAGAAATCTCCACTAGTAAACTGATTTTTGACCTCAAAACTTTTTCGCCACTTTCCTCGCATTAATTATTTCCTATAAGCAAACCAGGTGAAACTCAGCAATATTTCTTCTAACTATCTCAAAGTGTCATACCTATTCCGCGTCTCTTGAGAACATCATTCACATTACTAGCTGTAATAATCGATACCGATTCCTGGAATATCGATTAATGTTATCCAGTTCAAACATGGAATTTCAGGCCAAGTTTGCCAAATTAAAGTTTACCAAATAGATCACCTATACCTAAGTTGGTCAGCCAATATCTTGTCCTAATCGCACGTGACATCGAATTTATTCTTGCGATGTTATAGTATTAAACTCGCAGTTGAGGAAAGCGAACAGAGCGGGGAGGGGATGTAGAAAACCGTGTTGGAGGGAAGAATGCTAGGTAAGCGGGGAAGGGGATGGATAAAAATAGGAATCATAGATGGAATGAGAGGGAATATAACTTATTGTGATTTGAAGAAGGGGGTTCAATTGTAGAAGGCCGGAATGAACTGCATCATGCCCATTTAAACCTACCTTAAGTAGTTGACTACCTTAAAAAAATTATTTCATCCAAGCGAAAAGTATTGGTGGCTAATTTTGAAGGATTCATAGTGAATTTATA
This sequence comes from Ischnura elegans, assembly GCF_921293095.1. Taxonomy (NCBI): domain Eukaryota; kingdom Metazoa; phylum Arthropoda; class Insecta; order Odonata; family Coenagrionidae; genus Ischnura; species Ischnura elegans. The sequence continues at coordinate 47,906,411 of NC_060250.1, read as the reverse complement.
TCAATGACTAGAAGTAGTTTCAAAATTGGCGACCGACCAATCAGAGTGAGTTTCTAACTAGGAGAAGCTACCGCCTGCAAAATATGCAAAATTTGAAACACCAAGGAGGAAAGATTAAATGGATTTTAAACATGAATAGCTATTGAGGTCGTTCTGGATTGAATTTTTATGCAAAGTTGAATCCGTTTAACTTTAAACGCAACGCCGACCTCGGTGGCGGCGGGGTAAAGTCCTCGCCTGCCAAACCGTAGGTCGTGGGTTCGAATCCCGCCAGGGTAGGTGATCCCTAACCAGAGCATGGAAGTTTGTGTTGTGCTTAGTTAATACTGAAAACCCGTTATAAAGGCCGCAATGTGCTGTTTACGAGGAAGTGGGAAATAAATAAATATGAATCGATGATCATGAAGACATCGCAAGATAGAACGTTGATTCAACCACGCATCAAATAATATAATTGTTGACAGCTATTTTTCACTTCTTAGAGTAACTCTATACCTAATTATATTATCTCACCAGCCAGAGGAGGTGAAAATGTTTTTCTTTCGCCAACGGCATTTCTTTTGTTTTTCACATTTCACGAAGCGATTTGGAACTCTTGAGACACTTCTTCGTAGACAATAAGATCGAGAAAACATTTTTAGAGGCACGCAGCTAACTTGAGACGTGTAAATCCAGCCCAACCAATAAGGGATGCAGAGATAGAGAGAATGCAGGGGAAGTGAGGGAGGGGGCGGCGGCGAGTGCACTACGATGGTGGAAGGCAGGGGGGCCCAAGGGGAACCGGTCTTTCTCCTCCTCCCCACACTCGCTGCTCTATCGAGAGACGAGGCGAACGGCATTCCACACACACACAAGTCCATTGCAACACATTTGAGTAAGCGCGTGCAGCTTCATTCCAAATTCATATTATCCAAAAGACGAGTGTATTCCCTGTAAATGGGTGCAATGGTGGGAGGAAAAAGGCACATTCACAAATCCACACACAATGCGAAGAGGAACGGGCCAATGAAAATTCGTGCGATCGTGGCTTGATCACGGGTGAGCTCTACCCTCACCCATTCAAATCAATCCAATAGTGTTGAAAGACTGGCTAAGAGTAAAATGACAACAATGGACGCATTCGGGGGGAGTGAGCGATCACAGCGCTACTACAACAGCTGTGGAATTTTCCCCTGAATACGACCGCATACATAGCAACTCGGTGAGAGAGCTCTCTCATTTCTCAGAGCGGTCTTTTCGTCCGCTACTTGCCTGACAACCAGTCGCTGATTGGCGGGAGCTCAAATATTAGTTCAAGATGGCTAATAGTGCGTTGATAGATGATTCAAAAGACCCTCCGTAGCGCTTAGGTATTTAATTCGATCGTGGAGTCATAAGGTGCGTAGCTGCCCGATACCGTGAGCGAGACCCCTCAGAGCTCTTGCCCTCTGAATGCACCCACCGCAAATTTCAATGGGTTCACCGAAGTCGCCACTTGCGTCGCTGACGGGCAAAGCGATCCGGATTTCAGGGAGAAATAATCTACAACCTGATCTGCTATCCAAAATTTAGAATCCTGAATATGTGATCCATCAGAACCATAACTTTTCAACGCCATTTCTTGAAGTTGTAAATATTACACATTAAATATTGACAGTACATGGATCGCTCTACACTCATCGCCACGCTGAGGACAGATTAAAAGGCGTCCGAAAATTCTTGAAAGCAGATTAACCCTTAATACTGCCACCCCATTTCAGGTGGGATGTACGAAGACTGCCAAGAATATTTCCCGGAATTAGCGACATTTCAGATTTAAAAATTCAACTACTTAATTTTATTTAATACGTCTAAATTTTTACCCAATTCCCGAGATATATTTACATCTTATCACCATAGATAGACTATGGGGGTTTACATAAATTACAGCCACTGATTAATCACGAAAAAAAAGTGAAATAATTCGGACCGATAAATCGGCCCCTGGCAGTTTTCGCTCAACCAGCGAGGGCCGATATATCGGCCCGGTGGAAGTAAAAGGGTTAAAAGGCGTCCAAAATGACAACAAATATCAAGCTTCAACCGGACGGACTGGCGCCTCCTCTACGCAGTCCCTTTGGTTTGGGAAAACCTCTCGAGCCTCCGTCATTTAGCGGACGCTTTCGACCACCATCGAAACCTCGAAGTAAAGTAAGAACGAACGGAACCCATTTCACAAACATTTACGTAAGAGAATACACTGTATTGCGATTATTAAACTGAATTTACTATCCCGCAAAACACTGAAGAAAGTGGATCGCACTGCACTCGTTGCCGCGCTACGAACGTTTATGAAAAGCGACCGAAGAGGCAACAGAAATCAACCTCCTACGGGATGCAATGTGGCCTCCTCTGCTTAATCCCCATGACCATCGACTTAAATAGGCTCCCCATTCTGCTATAGAGGAATTCTATTTGAGGACCCTAGAAGTCTAGGGCTACAAGTACAATTTTTGTAATTTTGTAGATGAGTGCAGGTAATGGTTGGTGGGGCACACGATATTGTTGTGGCCAAAGGATACAAGTGAATATCTGATAAGTTTATAAATGTAGTTTCAGTGATTCACGTGTATCCCTTTGCCACAAAAATATTTTGCACCCTACAAATCATTATGCAGTTATCCCCAAAATTATAAAAATTGTACTTGTATCCCTTGGCTTCTAGGGTCCTCAATTGGCTTCTGACCGAAGAACCTTCAGTTCACACAGGGTCATGCATACCGAATGAAGCCTTAACCATAATACGGGCAACATATTTTTCTGACGTAATCGGGCAAGGTGAGTCCAATGGACTCTTTTAACTTTTGCTTTTAATTGAAAGTATTAAACAGTGAAAAATATTACTTTTCACATCAATTTGTACATATTGTGCACCTTAGAATCATTTAATATAAAATTAATTATTATTTGTTTAGCAAAAGTTTAACATTACTTATTAATTTCATAGATAGTCAAACAGCGAGTACAGTGGACTCTTTTGACTAATTGTTTCTGTTTTCACTGCATAAAACACCAAATATTTATCGTTACATCTACATAGTGATAATTTTACATTATTTGACAATTCAAACCAAATATTTGTAAGATGCACATTACTTTTTACATTTCGTGCAAACAGACTCACCTGCCCGGATTTGTGGGAATTCAGGGAAAAAAATATTTCTAAGTTACTTTGATTCCGAAAGAAGTTTGAATTACTCTAATTTATAGTAAATATACCATTAGAAGAAGTAAAAAATTCACAACATGCTGACATTTCAATAACATAATATAATTCTCGAAAATGTGATGCGATGAGTCCAAGAGACTCACCTTGCCCGTATTAGGGTTAATATTAATTTTGTTGCGCCAAAAATGTTTCATACACTTACGCACATCCATTGCCGGGAAGGTGTGAATTTCCCACCCTGGCGTAGTCGGCATTCGTACCTTCAAAATCCTTTACATCAGGGGACACAAGGAAAAGGAAATTAAAGATTACTCATATCGATCTAGGATGGGAGAGGGGTGAGTAAAGTCATCACTAATGATAATAATAATTATATAATATTTTTCCAGCCACCTTCAGTAAACTTTTTTTGGCCTCTAGCTTTTCAATTCGGTGACCGTCTTAATATTTTAGTTTACATTAATTAATGTAGAAATCACGTCTTTCTCTGGCGTGATCTATAATCACCAATCAAAACCAACCTTCGGGTTGAATTTCACTGAGTGAGTGAAAGAATTTTCAAGAGTGAAAAAGAAGAGAGATATTGTGTATTAGGCGCCTCTGTAAAAGCACCCCAAATCACCAGAAAAAGGGAATTTCCTCATTCCCTTAATCATGGGGATACTTGAATAATGAATGACTGTAGTCCGTCTATTATAATTAGATAATTTGGCTGTTAAAAAGTCATCAAATTGGTGAAGTGGGGTAAGGTACCCAAGGGACCCCTAGCAAAACAAATACGGCTGGTGTATACATCATGTGACTATGCCGACATCGTAAAATTTTCGTTGATTTATTATAAATGGAAGTAGCGTGGAATACTTAGGCCACCTTTCCAAGACGTCATTTACGTAGCAGTTAACAAGTGCTGCAGACGCCGAACTTCAGAATGGGGCTTCTATTCCCTTATACGATCATATATCGTGATTATTCCACTTTCTCTCTCTTCCTCTTTGGTTTTAGATCAATAAGCATATGTAAACGTACTAAATAAATTTCCGTTACACCGTAATTAAATTCTTTTCATTGACATAAGTATTAATGCTTTCACTTCCAATGGCACTGGAATAATTTTAACTACCCCCACCAATCAATATTACGTCGTGAATGGTTTTTTCGACATCGTAGAAATTGGAATGCATTTAATACATGCTTTTTGTGCCTAATCAGCGTCAATGTGCAACCACTGCGACATCAAACAAGAAATGCATTAAAGTCTGTCCATCCAAAGTTTACACTGGGGCTTTTCGGCCGCTGCAAAAGCCTAGTAGCCTGTCCCATTGTAGGCTGGGTAGTCATATCCTCATAGTGATTTTAATTTATATAATTTTATTGTTTTATATTCTTGTCAGTATTTTATTGCTTTTAATATTTTTCATGAAAATATGCATTTAAGTTGGACAAATACACGCTCAGAGCATACACTGGCACAAGTTTTTGCTACGCATTCCATCATAAACAAATGACGGTTGAAATAAGATTCATGGCAAGGTTGAAGCCGACTGAAATCGTCACAGACAAACACAATTTATGTGATAATCGAATAGTTATACGACCACCAATTACAATAATACAGAGAAAATGTGAATCCTATTGAAATAATGCACGTCTCATGTTTCATTAAAGTGCATCTACAACCAAGTTTCGTCATCCTTCGCGATTATCACCAACGAGATTCGAATGCCAGGATGTTCACAATAAATAGCGAACAGGTGAATTTGCCTCCTAATTCGTAAAGCAACAATAAAAAATAATGATTAAATTACCAACGTGCGAAAGCATTACACTGATTATCGCACTCCATAAAAGCTCATGTTATCATCATTGCATGTCTCCGACCTTTGTTTGGATACAATGCAACGATAATGAAAAACGCACATAATGGAATGGTCATACAGTGTTATCATCTTCAAAGAAAGGTAGTCATTTGTGAAATACGCTGTTGTAGAAACTTAGAACTTTTTTGATGAAAGGCTATAACCAGCAAAAGGTATTTGTCCTTTCCAACATATAAGACGATAACAACGCTTGAGTGCAAATTCCTCATAGATCCTTCGATAGTTGGGAATGTAAATTATTTAACAGCCGATTATTTAAGTTAAATCTCGACACTTTGTCATTTAATTAATGCCATCGCCAATGATGGTGTTTTCGATTAATGTAATGCAAAGGAGGAAAATCGGCGTAAAGGAAAGTTACGCAATGTTTAAATTAACATTGAAACGATCAATAATGTGAGCTGGAATCAGTCGTCTGTAGTGCCTAGGGGTAAATACATCACAATATTTAAATATCCTCATATATGCGTCGTAAATATGCAAATAAAATTATGATAATTTTTAATACAATTAATTTTTTTTAAATACGAAGAAAAACCACATTTGGACGAAATATCATTGCTTTCTCAAAAAAGCTATATAACTTTGAAACAATTACCTGTTGTAAACAAAAGCTGTGGTCTTTGCTTCGCACGGTACTTTAGCCCATCTTGTCCAGCCAGCATCAAATGCTTTCACTGATTGGCTGCCAGTTTAACGGTCAAGCACAAATGGTGCACACTTCAGATGGTCCAATAATATAAGAAAATCGAAATTGTTCTCCGTGAAACGAAAGAGCCTTTAACCGTGGTTAAGACAAAAGTTTACACTTGTTTAGGGTCATTTCCATTTTTTCCCTCGGTCACTGGCGGCCGGCGTGGCTTTCCCTGCCGCCGTATCGCGCACAGTTGCCGATTCTACCTGTCCCATTGACGATGGCAAAGAGAAGACGAGGGTATGACAAAAGAGAATGAATGGACTTCAATATGAACGATGAAAACGACAATTATTAGGCTTTTGATTTTAATCATCAATTGAATCAACACTTTGCAACAACTCTATTGCCTTAAAGGAATTTATTAACCAAATCCCTTAAAACATCACCTTTTTGTGAGCATTTCAAAAGCAAAAACGTTAATAGTACAGCAAGGCTACGATAATTAGGGTCACGACAGGTTCGGAAAGTGAGAATTCTGTACCGCCGCCATTGAGGCGGCGGTCCGAGCTAACACTAGAGAAACTCGAGTGAAGTGGAACCAAAGGTTAAAATTCATTGGGCCTCAATAAAATACACCATAATGGTCAGAATTCACCGCTGTCAACGACTTTCCACTCGATAAACGAGCATCTCTTGACAAGCGGAACATATCAATAGTTTCGGCTGAACATTAAAGGGTAACGGACTAAGCAGACAGTGCTTATATCACGAAGAGAATTGCGTTAGAAACGGTGGGGTTAACGAAAAGGAAATAACTTGTGAGTGGATCGTTATGAATGACAGGAAAGAAAAGTCGAGCAAGATGAGTCTGATCGGGATTGTTGCACTTTCCAGTGCAAAAGCGTGGAAGATAAGGATGGAGGTCGTGAAATGACTGGAGGCGAGATAATTTCGACTTTGGCGAAGCATTGAAAAAGCGCAAATGATAAAGAGGAAGAGGAACGACGAAGTGCAAGACGTGGTGGACGACGATAGAAAACTACTACATCTACATAATACCCTGCGAGCCACCTCTAGGGTGTTTGGCAGGGGGTGATCTATCACCAGCATTCAGCATGCAATTGGACTCCCTACTAGAGGAGGTTCGTTGGAGAGAGAACGTTTGGATGTTGTAGTACTGAGAAGAGAGTGATTTTGAAAGCACCTGATTCGAAAAAAACTTGGTAGTTTTCACATAGATAACTTCAATCGACCAGTTTCGTCGCTGTGTGACAACGTGACGTACCTGAAGATTCCCATAAATGTTTACCAAACATCTCTAACAGTTTATTTTAACTAAATGCATAGCTTGAGGCGTGACTTCGTGAATTTGTTTCATGTTGAATCAAAAAAACTTCGTTGATTTCACATAGATAACTTAAATCGACCAGCTTCGTCGCTGTGCGACATCTTCAGGTACGTCACGTTGTCACACAGCGACGAAACTGGTCGATTTAAGTTATCTATGTGAAATCAACGAAGTTTTATTGATTCTACATGAAACAAATTCACGAAGGCACGCCTCAAGCTATGAATTTAGTTTAAAACACTGTTAAAGATGTTTGGTAAACATTTATGGGAATGAAGAGAAAAGGATTCATAAATGGAATGAAAGGGAATAGGCCTCTATGTGGATTGGAGATAGAAGTTCATTGTTGGAAGGCAGAGGTAAATCTCAATGTGCTCCAAGTATACCTCCCTTAAGAATTGAAATGTCTTTTTGAAAATGTCACCCGAAGAGGCAGTCTGCGAAACCAAAGATGAGGTTACGCGGCGGAGTACCCGATAGAGCAAGGCTGCAGCACGCGCCGAGGCCATCGTGATCACCAACGTGGAGTGGTGGCGCGAGCGAGCAGTGCACTTGTGGCGTGCAGGGAGGAGGTTTAGGGAGGAGAAGGGACGGGAGAAGAGAGGGGATGACGACGCAGCTGAGGACGATGGCGAAGCCGACTGGCGTCTCGAGAGTAACGACATGTCCACGGTCTTAGAAAAATAGCCATGTCTTATTTACTTGGAGGCATTTATTTTGCTTATTTATTTCAATTCACGAATGAGATAATAAAACATTGTAACGTTTAAAGACAATGTAAGTTAAATCGCTTCCTCGGTTTTATAATTCGGAGAAAAAGGAAAGCTTCAATTACGATCCGAAATGCGCCGCACGAATTGAAGAGTTATGGTTAAAACAGTTTAACGTTACCGATAATATAATTGTGATACGTAACTAACCCGAGTGGCCAGTCCTTACCAGAAATAGGTCAGGAATGGATATAAAATTGGACACTAAATTTCTATGGCGAATGTGAAAAATCTAAAGATGCCATGCTAGTTGCATACGATACAGTCACACTGCCAGTGTTTCCATTAACTGTTAAAACCGACTAACCCAGGGAACAATTCTAAACCGAGGTAGGTGCTAAATGACGTCTCCGCCACGATATGTGAACGAGGTTGGGATAAAGTTATGCGTTTTGAAAACGGGACACCAACAAGGTTATCCACAAACAAGGGTTAACATCTTTATTCGTGGACACGCTGGATGTGCACCTGTAGCTATTCAAGCGACCTCTCATGCTTTCTCTCAATGGACTAAGTAATCTATTTCGATATTTCCATACGTATTCCTCGAAATAAGCCGTGCGGTTAAGGGGCATGATTTTGTCAACTTGGAACGCCAGTCGGGTAGCAAAGATCACCGGAGCGCTTGAGCAGTGGAAACGAGGCTGCTAAGTTTGTGACAGCCTCCACGAAGAGTTGGAAGCGAAGAGGGAGGAATGCAGTGGACTTACGCGTGCAAGGTGGTGGTGGTGGATCGTGGGGCCTCCAGAGAGCGGGGGCGGGATCTTGTTGGGGCCACTGAGGGCCTTCCAAAATGTCCAGCCGACCTACACCACTGTCCACATCATCCTCCTCTTCCGCCATCACAAATCACACACAAACACGATCACAAGCACACACAAAGAAGGGAGCAGCAGCACGGTAAGACGAGACACGCACTTCTATCGTGGCGAGCGGCCCTCGATCCACTGACCATTCACTCGCGTTGCGTGCGCCGACCGAAGGGGCAAGGGAGGGGAGGGGTCAGAGGGGCATCTACGAGAGGGAGAGAAGGCGAAAGAGAGAGAAAAGCTAATGGTGACGGCGGACGGCGAGCAATAAGTATATTGTACAGATTGATGTACTGCAACTTGCTTGGGGGGCTTCAGGCCCCCTCGAATTTTTTTTCAGCTGCGAATACCATCCACGATCCATCTACTGAGAAGACCACCAGCCTAGGAACACCTTAAACTCCATTTTCCGAAACAGTTACATTTCCTCAAGCGTGCCAACAACCTACGATTCCCCCTGATGACGATGGCAGAGAAGGCCGTCGAAACGTTGGCAGCGATGTCCATCCTGACCCGGCTGATTTGCCGAGAAGACTTTATCAGCAAGATTCGCAGGGAAAGCACCAAATCCTTCCACCTGCGATGATTTGAACTTTCAGCATTGTCTTTGCAAACGAAATAGATTTGCGAAGCTGATTGAATGAAATGTATGGTTTTCCCTACTGTACATATTGACAACAAAATATTAGTATAGTCAACCCGCACACCACCCAATTTTTCCCCTATGCAAAATTTCTGGCTACGTTCCAGTCAACAACCATTTGGCCAAGACTCACAGCAAATATGAGCAAGTGAGCGCTTTTCGTCTTCAGCGCAAGTGACCGAGATTGAAATGGAAAAATCCTAGATCACGTGATATGTCTGATTGACAGAAAACGGCAAATGCGATTGTTTCACTCACTCCACCCGAAGGTTCGTCAGGATGAGGATACCGCTCACACAGGCGCGTGATTTGACAACTAATCACTAGTTCCTCTCCACCGAGCACCTGGAGTCAGCCTAGATCGTTTGATCAGCAGCCAAGCCCACATGCGTTGGTTTACCATGACAACAAGAGCGATTTACGTCTTCTGCGCATCCCATAGCATGTGATGGACGGCTGGTTGGCTGATTCCGACACTTGCCATTAATTTATACCTTATTTCAACAATAAATTTGACTTCCCTTTTGTTTAATATTCCTGAAGACGGTTAACCCTACACGAAACGTGTCCATGGATACAAAAAAGTATGTCCCCACGGTGACCACTGGGGTCCTCACTGCCTGTGACTCTATGCATGTAACCTATGAAATCCTTCTTGTCTTACGTATTAAAAAAATAAAGCGTCGAAAAGCTCGACGCAGGTTGCCCTCTCGGCAAAATGTAAACTTCAAGCGGCTATATCTTGATTAATTTTTATTCTACAGAAATGAAAAATGATAAAAAAAATTGTTTAAAAGCCACCATTTTTTTCTTGGTATTAAGGCTCTTATGTGTACATGGCAATTTTTGAGAATTATGAGAAATACAATTTCTAATTTCATCGCACCATATGCAAACCTAATCTATCCTATCTAAACCCTAATCTATATATACTATCTAAACCCTAATCCATACTTGTAATCATATAAAAAGAGTTGCTGAAAATGCACACTTTAAAATACGACGGACCCATCTTTTTTAACGTTAATGAGGATTTTACGATCTGAGAAAGGATTTTTTACAAACGCCTACAGCAATATCGATGGAAATCAATACTTTCGAGGCAAAATTCACTACCCTGATAATCCTTTCGATGAATAGATTTACACACATCGGAGGCATTAAGAAGACGGAATTCGGTAACATAAAACATCTTTCCTTCTATTTCGAGGGCGATGGGTTGAAAATTAGTAAAATAGTTATGTCAGTGGATAATCTCCAGAAGAGGAGAAAAATAACGAATAAACCATTTTTACCACAATTAATGTCCTAGAGAGCGGATACCGAGTCTGAGATCACTTTGCAACATTTTTGTCATCGTGGGACGAGGAACGTTGGGCACATTTCTTTCTTGAATTACCATGTGACGTATGTAATAAGTATTGCTGAATAATATTCTGTACATTCTATAGTCCTGAAAAGAACCACTATCATTACATTCCGCTGCCGGATTTAAAGGGATGCGGTACGTCGCCCTTAACCCCTTCACTGACGGATATTTCTCAACAAATGTCACAAAAAATGTCATATTATTTTATTACGTTTTTTAATTATTTACAGGTAGATATTAAATAAAAAACATTCATTTTAGCATTTTACGAAGTCATTTATTTTAAAATTTACTCTTATTATATCACTTTAAAAAAAAATTCATGTATTTCTGCATGAAAATCAAGTAAAATATTTCACAATAAATATAGTCACAAAAATTACTCATCATAAAAACAGACGATGGAGTTAGAAAAATATTAATATAAACTCCAAATTTGAAACACAGTAAAATATTATATAAACTAAAAGTCTATTTTTGTGTGGTACACTTTGAAACAAGGGGCAACGCAAAGACCCACATTACAGTCAGGGCAAAAATAGCGACTCTCCCTCCTCACCATTTTTCCACGCGCATCTCGCTTTCGGGAGCACACAGCACACTTCCGAGTTGGGTTTGACTTATTTTCCGTGGGTGGGATTATGTCTGGGAAATGTCTCTCGGTAATTCGGAGGGGATGGGCTTTTGCAGGTGGCCTACCTGCCTTAGGGGAGGGAACACTTGGGAAGTACAGTTCAATCATTTTATCTATTAGGTCCAGCCTGTATTGCAAATGTGTTTCATCACCACCTGTTTTTCGATATAAAACATATGAATTCCATAAGCAAATTTCCATCAAATGAAAAAATAATTTTTTGTAATATTTTTTCCCTCTTTTTCATGGGATTGGATAGTCAGCCAAATGCTGATCTACCCTGTCAACTTCCCCCATCGTCTCATTGTAATCGATGACTACCTTTGGTTTCATAACCACTGCCCCCCTTTTCTGCACCTCTCTCATTTCCCTGTTGTGAAATGTAGAGAGTAACGTTACTTCCTTCTTGTCCTTACAGAGAAGAACCAAAATTTTTCCTTTACGGAAAGCTGCCACATCTCCTTTCTTCATTTTTTTCTTCTTCAGCCCCTCTGGCATCCCCTTTCGTGTTCCGCGCACAGTTCCATAAGTATCACAAGAATGAGAAACTAGTTCCTCGGCTAGTTGTGGAGAGGTATAAAAATTGTCCGTCGTGACACAATACCCTTTTTCAAATAGTGGTTTCATCAGAGACAATACCACTTGGGAGGACATTGGATTACTTTCAAAGTCTTCGTCAAGAGTAGTGCCTTTCCCGGTATAAATGATTGTTGACCACACGTATCCAGTGCTGGACTCGCAGAGGACAAAAGTTTTTATGCCGAATCTAGCTCTTTGTACAGTAATTCGCAGGGGAAAAAAATGTTAGCTGTGAACACTCCAAAAGACTCCGTAGAACTGACACTAGAATTTTATGGAATGGGAGTGTAAGTAACCCAAAACAGATAGTGGTAAAAGGACCGAGGCAAAGAAACCAAAACATGAGGGTCTGAGGCATTGGGAAGGGAAAAATGGTGAGAAAGAGTGTTTTGGGTCATGTGCAGCTGTAAAAAGGGAAAGTGGAGGGCAGTAGGGAAAAACCGATGAGGGTGCAGTGGTTGCATGAAAGGGAGATCGGAGGGGAGGAGGATGAAAAGGATGAAAGGGCGGCCCCGACAGTGCATAAAAGGAAAGGCGGAGGGGAGAAAACAATGGATGAAGAGAAGGGATGGATAAACAAAGGGGTTGGAAGATAGAAAATATGCCTTCCCTGGAAGGGAGAAATAGCTGAATAGCCGAAGGTTCCATCTCAAATCTATGCACGGTCACAAATATTGACGAACTTGCAGAAATGAAATAATAATCAGTTGTATTTTTAGCTGAATAATAAACTGAAAACTAAAAAACAAAGATATAGTTGGTCATGATAAAGAAAAAAGACAATAAAACATCACTGAGCAAGTTGATTTTCGGTGTGAAGATTTTGGCACCATATTACTGAAAAAGAACATTATCAGAAAGTTACAGAAGACTACTGTTACATAGTTTGCAGAAATAGCTTTCGAACACGTGACCTTTGGAATAGCAGCTTGGACGTAATTTATTTACGAGGTCCCGTCGACTACACTGAAAAGTAATGATAGTTTTGCTTGGTAGTGTTTATAAAATGTTTCAAATCAATTTATTCACTGAATAAAGATATTACAACATCCTTTCCGATAGCAAGATTCGAACGCGCGACCTTCAGAATAGCAAGACGGCACTTGTCTGCCGACTCACTTCGGCTGTTCCAACGATTGATAAAAACTCTGTGAAAAGTCATCGCAGTTATTTATGAAACGCATTAAATATGTTTCTTTGTTCATTTATCTCGACATACAATAGGTTTAGAAACATAAACATTACGATAAATAATAGATTTTTCCCTTCTTTTAGACCTCGAAAAAACGTAGAATTTCGCAGGATATCATGCATTATGAAGACACTTATGCATTCTCGCGGCAAAACTACGTACTTCTAATAAGGGGACGAGATATCTCGTCCAGATCACGAAAGAAGAAGCGAACTTGACATAGGACGAGTTAACTCGGCCGCGTCAGTTTTTGCGCGTCTTCTTAGGACGAGATATCTCGTCCGAATCAGGGAAGGGGTTAACCACCGAATCCGTACAGACCCAATGTCCCCCTGGGGGATATACCTTAGATACCCTATATCTCCTATGGGACACCTCATATCCCCATTTGATACCTCCTTTATTAAATGTTTCACTTGTCAACTTTTGCCATTATTTAAAATAATATCGAAGTTTTGGGATCCAATGTTGGCTTCAGTTCTTGATTACTTACTTAACATATCTTCCCATCCGGATCAATGCGAGGTTCAATTTGTTAGTTTTACACCTTTTCTTTCCTGTTCCAAGAGTCCCCTATCCTTCCGAACATCTTTAAATTGGATACCCTTCTGATTAAACCTCCACCTCTTAAAGCGTGCCATTTTCCACCTGTTTACACTTAAGCGTTTCGCCGTTTACTCATTTCTGCACGACCCATTGACACAGGAATAGGCCGCTTTCCATCAATTAAAAACGGCCAAAACGTTTTCTAGTTATCTATCATTAAAATATCCAGCCGGAACTTGTATTTCATCAGAGAAAAAATCACAACTTCACAAAAAAATTCGAGATCCATCAGCTTTTACATACATGCCAGATATTTACAAACTTATTTACCCAATTTTGCGCATCTTGAGGACATAAGGGGTGCATGGTAGCGTAGTGGGTAGAGAACTTGACAACTGATTGGTTCAAATCCCGGTTGAAGCCACATTAAATCCCCGAAGTGCGAAGTGGCCCAGGGAAAAAACTGTCCCTTTATCCTGAATGTGTGAAAATCACACGCCAGTGGCTAAGTCAGGTTAGCTTTTAACCCTACCTATCCATACCAACCATCGCGTTAAATCATTGAACGCGTGTGAAAGTTTGGCCATATTACTGACTAAAGAATGCAGCTTTGTCAGTTATTTTATTTTCAGTAAAACAATAATAAACATTTAAGAAAGTTGTACTCGTCGGAAAACACAATAACACATGGATCCAACCGAATCAGCATTCCAGTACACCCATAAATACAATACTGAAATAACTTTAAATAGTCAATATGTACTTTAATCACCTACGATTAAATCACTATCAAGAGTGCAAAAAATATCTGATCACATTGACAAAATGCATAATTTTCATTAAATAGTTATGGACAGTTGAATATCAGCTGAAAAAAGTTTTCGCAAAAAATTATTACCATAAAATATAAAATCTCGATTTAAGTAAATAAGTCAACGTCAATGATAGTTTGCATAATCGACCAAATTCGGCTTCGTCGAAGACCTGTGCTATTGGTGTACAATCGTTTCCATTAAGTAATTTTTCGCAACTTTTCCTCGAATGATAGTATATCTAGTTTCAAATATTCAGTAGTTGAGTGCCTGAGGATATGCATAAATGATGATATGCATAAATGAGGATTTGCATATGGCTCAAACAGGGGCCAAGCGGGAATCTTCAATAAAAGAAGCCAGAATGCCAATTACAGCAGCTTGTGCTCCATCATTAATGTATTCAAGTGATTTGAAGTAAGGCCTAAATTTTTACTTACGAATCAGATAAGTAAGCGACACTATGTTACCAGTACAAATGACATCACAGTTAAGTGACTTATTGTGACTTCATGTCGACTTATTCAAGCATTTATAAGCCACCAAGATGAGAGTAACGCGGATTAGTACTCACCTATCGCAAGTTTTAGGCGCGACAACTTTCCTATGATGAGAACAGTGATGCTTTTAACTTAAGATCCTCGTTTAAGAGAAAACTCGGCAACAGCGAAGCAAAGCCACGAATTATAGTAAACTCTAAACATTATTGTTGGTACGTAATTGAGCTACGGGATTCAGTTCGGTCAATAATTTCATTTTCAATAAATAACAATAAACACTATATTCGAGATCACCTAATGCTTATTCGTTAGCTGTAAAAGCACCTAATGGGACCCGTATTTGCGCACACTAATTAATGCGATTATAAAATAAATTCTTAAAGTTTGCATGCGTTAGAATTGGCTTGAGCCAAATCAAGTTAAAAATTCAAGGAACGTTTTCCTGATGAATATTATCATAAAATTAATAACTAAAAATTAGAAGTCGCATTGATGGTAAATTTTAACGCGGCGGTCCTCCACATGACACGGGGAAGTGGTGGTCAACCACGTGTCGCGACAACGCCCCAAACTAACTCCGTGGGGACAAACATGCACCAAGGCCACGTCAATCAGTAATTTAGCTGCATCCAAAACATCTTAGGACTAATCAATCGCATGATGGTGAGCCCCCAATAGAGGCACCAAATTTTTCATCCAACATCCAATATTTATCGTAGCATCCAAGATATTCGATTTGCATGACTTATCAGCAGTATTAATTAATTAAAAGAAGTTAAGGTTCCCATTAATGTGGATGACTATTGGTTGACGGCTATTGGTTGACGGAATCGGCCAAGGCACTTAGAGCGTCATATCATACAGCAATAGGGTAGTTTCCTTCATCAAAGAAAACGAAAGGCATTGATTGCGATTCATTACCCACCATTAATGTATTCATAATACACAAATTATTTGGTTTTTGAAATACCGGTTTAGACGAATGGCAAGGGTCAAATTTTATCCTCATTTGAAAAAGGCCAGATTGGCGCCCATGCGATTCCACTCCGCATGACGTCACAGGGACCTAGTTTCTACACGAGAGGATAGGAGTTATACATCGTCTGAGGTTACCAATGCATGCATGAGGCACAGAGCTCAGGGAAACGTGTCTTAATAATCACCTATTAAAACTGGCTAAGTTCGGAAAGTTTTCTTCGTTTGATAAGGTATTAATAAACCTTTTTTAAGCCAAGCGCTACCTTTCAGCAAGGTACTCAGCTATCCGCTAGCATCCTGCGACGTATAAGCGCTAAGCCTCGCCTCAAGGTCACCTCACCGGGCGGGAGGGGGAACCAGAAATACGACGTACGGGGATATTTCCCGACATTCATACTTGAGCGTCGCGTTTTCGCGCGGTTGAAAATTTTCACTTTTCATTTAATCGCGAAAAATAGATGTTGTCGTTTAAAAATCTAAAACCGTGAAATACGTACTCCAGGAGTAATAATCTTTCGATTAAAGCAATAAAAAAATAATAGGAAACTACCCTATTGCCACCGCTTTGACATTTGATGAAAGATATGGCGTGAAATAGTTATGGGCTTCAAACAAGAATCGCACTGTTCCCATCAGGGGCAGTCTGGCGAGGTCTGCTGGTCGACAATATCCGAGGGCCCCGAGCTTAGGCGCCCCCGACAACGCTCACGTCTCTCGTGAGGCGTACATAAAAGGTGCATTTAAAATAAATCAGATTGCTAGAACCACATTCTTTTGCAATTATAAAATTCTTAGTTTTCATTGGAATCTTTCTTTACAACATTCTCAAAGTTAAAAGGTTTATATAAAAATTAAATTGTCAGAACATAAAAATAAACTTAATGCTTTTTTGAAAGGATTATTCGAGGAGGCTATTTTGGAGTTTTTTTTTTAGTTTTCAGAGCAGTCTCATGAAATATATTCACTAAATAGGTGATCTGGCCATAACTCATTATTAAATTTTATAAGCTGTGAAATTCTCACTTTTCATGAGCCCCAGACGAGGGCCCCCAAACATCCCAGACCGCCCATACTTGGCTATCCGCACAAATACCTACTCCCTCAAGGGTGGATCCAGGATTCTTTTCCGGGGGGGTCACCGTTACACGGGTCTGACAGGCAAACGGTCTTCTCACATTTAAGATTAAAAACTCGCAACATTCTCCTTATTTTAATATGAAAGTTATTATTATAAAATTAAATGATTGAGACTCCGTAACACACAAAACCAAACGAACGTAATGATAACAATATTTAAAATCTTGTCTATTTTTAAAGCGTCTGGGGGAAATGTCCACCCTGACTCCCCCCTCTAAATACGCCTAAGTACTTCCTCAACGATGCGGAGGAGTGATTGATTTGTATTAAGTTAGGGAGCGATAAGGAGTCATCAACGAATCCTTCGGGACATGTACGCTATGCTGCCATTCCCGCCATTAAACCAAAACATACAGCTGCCACTTAAACATAGCAAATTGTCCTGACAGATTCAATAAGGGAGTAGGCTATAGCGAAGCAGCTATTGGAAGAACTCAGTTACCGCGATTTCCTCTTCGTCGGTTCATATTAAAAACGACAACTTCGCCGGCACTTCAGTAGGCGTCTTTACGTTTGAAGTGTTAGCGTTAAGTTTTTGTCCGTCCGTCCGTCCGTCCCAGTTTTCCGGCTTGTGCGATTAGGAGTCTAGTGATTGGTCGGTTTTTTCGACTTGGCTGAAACGGGAAAAACTGTCGCTTCCATGATAAACCGACGCGTAGGAAATCGCGGAAACCACCTGACAGAATCATTCGCCCATCAACGTAGCACAACCAAAAGCAACCGATTTAAACTGGACACACCATAAAAATGTCGGAAAATACTTTCGTTGCGAGTATGGGGCGCATTACGAAAGGATTGTTTCGAGAAACAAGTTTTCGGTTGCATTTACTTGACGCATTAAAGAAAACTTTAAGTGATGATGCCATGAAATACTCAAAACATTTCTCCATTGTAACACCAGTATACACAATGCGAAAGGATTTTTGCTAAACACAATTTTTTAAATTGTTTATAGCAAAAACAGATGTAAATAGATGTAAAGAGGTACGGTGTACGGTGAGACAATTAGACAAAAAATAGAGATGATGAGGAGAGTCTGAAATTATGAGCTACCAATTGACGAGAAACCATAAAAATATATGAATACCAGGTAGTCCAGAGAAAAAATGAAAATGGAACTATAAACTCGTTCCTTCAAGATAGAAATGAAAAAAACACCGCACAGTGACTTAAAGAAGTTACTACAGCATTAGAAGAGAAACGAGAAAGATAGTCCTAACACTTGCACACCATTTTGAATGAAACTGATGAAAAAGACGGAAAAACAACTGTACCCTTTGTTGATTAAAAAATGGCTTTTGTAAATTTTAACTAAAGTCCCATTTGACTTTTATTTCTTTCCCTTACCCTTGAAACATGTGAAGTGCACACGAAGGATACTGCAATCAGAGGAATTTCACCCCCTGCAAAACACTCCTGAATTGGCACGCAGATAAATACGTAGATTTTCCTCTTCTGTGCATACGATCAAGAATGAAAAGGCAAAATACCACATATTTTGATGGGCCTGCCTGGTTGATTCCAATAAATGCGTTTCTTTCAATACGAGTACATTGTTTCGATTGTAAATTTTATTTCCATTAAATTAAACACTCACGAAATAGAAGTGCCTATCGTGATTTTGAGAGACTGTATGTGAAAGTGTTTTAGCCGCAAACTTTTTTCTATTTCCCACATAAAAATTGAATTTGGAGGTTTATTGCGCTGGAATTCGCTACTTCACACTCCTCTCCTGGTTCCATTGCGCCCGAAAGTAGATGTAGAAGACAAATCACGGTGGTCCTCCACATAACACAGAGCAGTGGTGGCCGGCCACGTGTCGCGACGCCGCTAGTTCAGGGGCGGAGGGAAAGCGCGTGGCGAGGACGCGACATTGGCGCCCGCACGAGGAACCATCGACGACGCTTCACACGTGCCCAATAAGAAACGGCGGGTAAAATGCATTGCCCTTGCGATCTGTCTGCATCCACAGCAATAGTGTGACGTTGATCCGATGCGAGGATGACATTAAATAAATCAAAAATGAAGGAAAGAGAGCCTCGAACGCAAAAGCAAAGCCAATACTGAGCCATCCACGTGGCTGCCATGGCCACGACTGTAAACGCTAAACAATGGGCTCTCAAAATTTGCTCCTTTTAGGCCCGTATTCTTAGTCGACCCTGTAGGGACAACCGACCCTGGATACGTCATCAGCCCCTACACAGAGGGATCTCGCCCTACATAAGCCACATCAATCCCTACATATGGCCGTTTTTGGAACTCAACGGGCCCTACTTGATGTAGGTTACCCGAACCAGCCCTACACCTTCCAAAAACATGGCGGCCAAATATCGTCTGCTGATCACTTCGATTAAAGAATCTACGTCACAATGGATATTAAGGGAAACGAGCTCACACAAAACATTTTCAAATGTACATTAACACAGCGGAAAGGTAATAATACTACCACTTTATAGCCACTAAGTTAAATAAATTATAAAATTGACTGAACTAATAAGAACAATATAACGGTATACATGCACCTTGTTTCTACGAATATGTAATAATATTTTTTACGTTTGGCACTAGACCCATGGAACGCTTCCATAGCCATTGGCAAATCCAAAGGAATTAGGGTAGTTGTGCCCTTCGAAAACAATCCGTTTACCAGAGGAGGCGCTAAAAATTATAACAAGAAAATAATTACAGTTGGCTCTTGCTAAATCAGTTTAAC
Organism: Ischnura elegans; assembly: GCF_921293095.1. Taxonomy (NCBI): domain Eukaryota; kingdom Metazoa; phylum Arthropoda; class Insecta; order Odonata; family Coenagrionidae; genus Ischnura; species Ischnura elegans. Next base: position 47,886,680 of record NC_060250.1, on the reverse strand, counting down.
AATACAGATTGGTCCGTATTCAGTCCCATCAGACTCTGAGTCCCATTTGATTGCCCAGCCCTCTCTCGGTCATTCGTCGAGATTAGGGGTGCGTTCCGAATCACGCATGTGCATCGATGCGCATCTGGCCGTTCCGAATCAAGCATTGATGCGCATCGATAGGGCCCCGCATCCAGCATATTTCGAGGTTTCGGAAGCATCAGCTCGCATCAGAAATTCTTGATGCGGTTGATGCGAAGGCGAGAATGGGCGCAACCTTTAAAATTGTGACTGTGTGTTTGGTGTTTGCATAGGGTGTTTACACGACTCTATTGTACTCCTATGGTCGTAGGAAAGAGTTGAAGGAGTCATAGTTATTAGTTTTTGAAATAATTAGTCCATCTAAAATTGAAAGTGGGGAAATCTATGTCCGCTGCGTTGAAGTGTGCGAGTAAGTAACTTGTTTACGCCCGTCATTAATTTCACTGGTGGCAAAAATGCAAAATGCTATCTATAATTACACGTACTGAAATGCAAGCGTGGTATTTTTAACCATAATTGTGCTTCTGTACACTAAATTGTGGAAATCTCCGACACTGTAACGTTGTATTGTGAAAGATTAGTTTAATAGCAACGTATTAGGGAGTGTTTATAGTATAATAGCCACTTCAAAATAACTATCTAAGACTCTGTTCATCGAAATATAATAATTGCTTCCACTTTGCATAATCTCACTGGTCTATCATTTGAAGGCACGTTGCAAATTGTTGCCACTTTGCCAAACGTTGGTTAGCTATTTAATATACGAAACTAACGTTCATTGCAAGTGAATTTGCTCAATTTGGTTAATTAAATAATAAAATATGCTTAAGTCGACAATTTCGATCTTATATTACAACCTTTTTTTGGTTTTGGAAATATAGACCATGTCTTAAAATGATCTTTTTGTTAAATTATTTTCAATGTCTGAAATAGAAATAATTTTATTTTTTTAAGGAGCCGGAAGTCTCGACGGGTGTCGAGAAATCTCGAAGGGGGCGAGACTTCTCGAGTTTCGTCAAGACTCGATCGAGGCGAGACTCTAGCCGCGCCGATAGTCTCGTTCCGACAATGCCGAGAAATGAAATTCTCGTCTCAACCGTCGAGACTCTCGGGTGGTCGAGAGTCTCGCACAGCCCCAGTATTCAGTGCAATAATTTTTTGAAAGCGTGTGACTTGGTAAGCCTTTATACACATTTGCGGTCAGTACCTATTATAAATAGGCTCCAAATACTCTTCATTCAACGCTTTGTTGACGCGGCCAACTTATTTTCAGTGTCCTCCTAAATGCTATCCAACTATAGGCACATTTCTATTAATGATATCAAAAGTAATGGGTTTCCAAAATGGTTCTCAGCTGAACTCAGGTATTTATTTTGTTGTAAGAAGCTGCACCATCAAACATTGGAAAGTAAACAAAAACATTGAAAACCGGAAATCACTATCATTATGGTGATTACAGGTTTTCAATGTTTATGCTCAATTTTAAATTATAATTACATCAAGTAAAATTTTCTAAAATCAGAAAGAAGTACAAAATTCTATCTGATGAGTGCCATTATAAGTAATTGGACAATGCACAATTACCCATTTCACAAAATACTTAATTTTGTTGTGATTTAGGTTTTTATGGACTCCGAAAAGTTAAATATGTACCTATTTTGAAAAATGACACTCAAAACCTCTTTTTGATCAGAGAACAACAGACGGTAGTGATTGCCACTGAACATGTTATTGCTATTTATTTCTTAACTTAGTAACTAGGTTACAAGTACAACAACCTCCCTTCAACTACTTGCTTCCATCAGCAACAAGATTCTATTTGTCAATGCAGTTCAAATGCTTAACATTGTTTAATATATATTTTGCTCACATGTAATCATCTTTTATTTTTCCTTCGGCAACAGTGTTTTAAAAAAAATATGTCTAACCTCTTTGCTTTAACCTTTCCTTGATAACTTCACAATTTGCATTTTTTACTGCAGATTCGTCATAATTGCATAAATGAACCACACCACTACCAAGTATTTTAATGCATTTCTTTCATAATTCTGGGGAGTACAATACTATCTTTTGCTCCAGTGGCCAAACTTACTGACTGGCCTTATATGTTATGCAAGGCTGGAATTTCTTATTAGTGGGATAATCCACACCACTGGAAACCCCGTTATAACCTGCATGTTCCTTTGTCCCAAGTCTGCTACTCTTGTGCCACAGAATTTGTAAATCATCCTTAACTACTTTCACAGTCAACCCTAGGTAACCACTTGCATTACTTTTACTGTCTGAATTATATTATTTCAAATCTTGACAACATATGTCATTTTCTTCAGAACCAGTGGCTAGATCACTCGATTTACTTCCAAATCAGCATCAAATAAGCTGCACCCAGATTCATCAAGCAAAACAGCTGTGCCCTTTTAACTAGCTTGCTTACAGACAGTATATTGGTAGATAAATTTGGAACATTTTGATCTGGAGTATAGCGCTTTACAGTGTGGGAACATAGGCACTTAGGGAGGAGGACGAGAGCAGACTGGAGGTGTTCGAGCTGTGGGTAAGGGAAAGGTGAAGTGGACTGAGGAGACGGAATGACGAAGTGCTGCACATGTTGAGTTGAGCTTCTGGATAGAATTCAAAGGAGACATGAGGTATGCATTATGGGAGTGCTGAGCTGGGAGAGGACGTTAAAAACTGTGTTAGAGGATAGAATGTTGGGTGAACAATGAAGAGTATGGAAGAGAATAGGATTTTTAGATAGAATGAAAGGGTGTAGACCTCATTGTGAATTCAGGAGGGAAGTCCATGAGGGGAGGGAGACTGTTGGAATGCTTTTTGAATGCTCCATGCAAACCTACCTTAATCGGTAGAATCTATCTTATCTAATAAATAAAATTCTCTTGTCACGGTTTTTGTTTCCAAACTCCACCGAAACGGCTGGACCGATTCCAAAAATTTGGCGTGTATGTTCAGTAGGACCTAGAATACGTTGTAAACTATTTTTCATTCTTTTCAGGGCCCATGAAGTATGAGATGTCATTTGAAATTTATTGATTACTAGCAGGCCACCATGTGTTACTCGGAAAGTAAAGTACCCAGAGAAGTGGGAAACGTGGAACTGGGAATTCATGGTCACATGGCAGGATTCTTCGGTAAAAGAACAAAGTAGGTCTGATGATGGCATACATATATAACTGCAAACAATGGAAAAATGATTTGTGTATATCGCGCACGGGATGAACTTACACATACCCCAGAAAAAAGTTATGCACCAAGAATATTAATAGGTAAGAGTAGAATCCTTTTGGTTGTGTTTTACCAGATCGTGTCAAGGGTTTTGTCCACCCAGCAGGATAAGCAACCACAGAAGTTGCATGACGTGACGTAACAACAGATAATGAAATAAGGACGCAAAGAACGCGTCGAACAAAACCAAAAGTAGCACTACGTAATTTGGGAGGATGAGATGCACCTACGAACTAACTTTGGTTGACAAACAGACATCCTCTTTTATACATATATTTATATATAAAAGATAATAAAAGTACAATGAATTTTTTAAAAATGAATGTTTACTGTTTTACATAGGTCAACATCGTTCACAGCATCTTCCTCTTTCTGTCATACATCACATCCCCACACACTTACTACAAGTTTGTTATTTTTAAATCACCACCAAAATATTTAGTAGAAATAATTTATAAGGCAAAAAAACGTTTGCCGGGTCAGCTAGTACTTAAATAATAATAATAATGTCTTGGAGTTTATTTTTATGCATTACATATGTACTAGTATTTGTGCATCATTTTTCTGTTTAGTATCTGCTTTTTTAAAGAAAGTTACATATCTTACTATTTTTAAGAGCTATTCTAACAATTATGTAAAGAATTTGTCTTCAATTGAATGTAGCTAAAAATATGTAAGCAAAGATGCTATTAAATATTATGTATTTTAACAATATTTTTTAGTATCACAAGTGCTTAATAATTGTAAGCTAATTATCAACAACTTTCTTAAATGAACAATAACTGCTGACCGCGACGGGCGGCAAAGAGGGGAATAAGTTTTCTGACTGATTTTCAAACTTCATGCAGTTTAACATTTGTCTCACTAGCAAAATAATTAATGGAATCGCTTTAGTGAAAATTTTATCGAGGTTATAAGTATTTTTTCCCTATTTTTATGAAAAACAAATGCTTCCAAGTCGTATATCTTATCGGGAAACCACAAATTTATGTCTAGCTGCTAAATCTATGTACTTTTGATCGTAAATATTATCTCTACAGAACAATTTGACCGATAAAACTCACAGATGGATGAGATATACAATACACTACGCTTCCTTGTTGTTGTTTTTCGAGTTAGATGCACAAATTACCATCAATTCGCACAATCTATATAAAAGTAAATGAGAGTAGCAAGTTACGACTTGGAACTTTCGAACGATTGTAATGAATATAATGAAGTTTGAAAGCTATTGACGATAAATCCGACGTTTTATCAAAGCTTACACTTAGTGCGAGGCGTGGTCTAGGAACGAATGACGTTATGTTCGTGTTGACGCTACGGCCGAGGCCGAAATAACTGTACATTGGTGCTCATTAGGTGTCAATTAATCGATTTTCGTCATCATAGTTACCAAGCATATTAAATTTCGGGACATAAATCAATGTGTTATCGCTTCACCCGAACTATTTTCCAGCACTGGTGCCTGCGGGTATTTTGAACGGCGGAATACTTCTCGCTCGCATCGGATCAAGCCATTCCGAATCACGCATCAATGCCTTGATGCATTTCGGAACGGTTGCATCAAGGTCACCCGTTGATGTGGATGATGCGTGATTCGGAACGCACCCTAGTAGTGATGGCCAGTGCGCAAGAGCCAACCAGTACCAACGACGACCGCAAAAGGAGCTGACGACAACTATTCCCCCTCCGAGAGGTGCTGCAGCTCCGGAGAGATCCAGGCCTCTCCCGGGCGCTCTCTGCGAGTGTTACCAACGGCACACTCCCCAAGCAGTTCGATTCTGCAAACGTCATATGCCCACTACTGTCAATATATTATAGTCGGCGCTGTTGGAGCGATTCTGTAACTTTTTACCAGGGCCGACCCGAGGATTTTTGTCAGGGGAGGCAAGGATCAGTTTGCCGCTTCATCCCTCCCTCCCCCTAGACCTTATCTAAAATATAGTTCATCCGTAAGCTATTTTGTTGAGATGCGGCAATTGAAATTGTACACCGTATGTTAATTATGAAGAAGTTATATTTATATAATTGTTTAATAGTTTAAAAATTAAAACTTATTGTTAAATAATGTAATTAGAAAAATTAAATATCTTTTTTCAAAACAATTTTCAAATTTTGTCGTCCCCTCAAATCTGGCGCCCGGGGCACGTGGCGCCTGTGCCCCACCCTAGCTCCGGGCCAGCTTTTCAACGACTTCACTGACACCTCGCAAAATTCGTAGCAAGGCAAACAGAGTTAATGATAGCTTGGTTCTAATGCTTGCACATTTCCCGCATTAAATAAGTATTTTGAATGGAAGCAATTGACCAAATACATGATAAAATATGCGCATCTTATGATGATTTGAAAAGATCCATCACTATCATGAACTAGGCCCACGGAGACAACTTTGAATGGAGGATGACCGACCCACATAAATATATTCCACGATAAAGACGCCAAGGACAATTTCTTACGGTAAATAGACTTACTTACTTTCCACGACTTGTAACGTCAGCAATAGGTGAGCAACAGTCAAGTATGTGCCAACAGAAAATTTATTGCACGAAACAATTAAATACGTTGCCGCATAGAGTCACTTTCAAAAGTTTAAGGATGAAGTTTGTGGCACCACTTTTGCTTCAAAATGAAATTTAATTACCCTTACTGCTTTTGTTGTTATTGGCTACGCACCGTAAATTTTTCGTTTGTCAGTGATATGTAATATACGAACCCCCTCAAAGTGAGAAGATACCTCATTATTGAACATTTATCATTGTTTCGATTCGCGTGGGATTTATTAACTATTTATAGCGCATTTAAAGCCTACTTGCCCCGGTTTTCACTCTTGGTTTTTATCTTGCACATTGTAAGTGGTGATGCGCGGTGACCAAGTGAAGAACGAGCATTGCTGGTACATTAAAGTCTCTGTAATCGGGTCCCAATCACCGGATACTTCATAATATTTTTTTCAGCTCGTTTACTTGTTTTGAATTTACTTACTGGTTTATTTAACCATCCTAAATTCACTCCAAATAAATACCAATCCGCCCCTATACTTAATTATAATGAAAAAGATTCCACTAGGAGAACTTAAAGTTCTATCCCTAGGATACACCGACTTCGTGTTAACAATGAGTTATATTTATGACGACTTCGGAATAATCAGGTAGTATCCCTGATAATATTCATTCAGTGATAACATTAAGGCAAGCAGTGATTCATTTCCCCTCAAATATAAATTCGACATGAACAACTCTAACCTCTTATGTAAAGTTGGAGGGTAAATATAAGTTGATTTATATGAAAGACTACACGAAAAACTTGTGACCGGGTCCCCATCGGTGCATCGCACTCGTAAATGGCTTCAAAAATAAAAATTCAATTTTTATATAAATGCGCTACTCAACTGTTTGCTTGTGGTCCGTCATAAGTACAATTAAGTTTGCTTAGGGCATAGATCGAACACATTAGCCGTCAATTCTATAGTGAAGAATATACATATGAAGAAGTAAAGTGCAGATGGTGATCTCTCTTTTTTAAAGTGGGATACTCCTAACCGCTCAATGATCCTGAATCAGCGAAAACACAGACAGTCGCTCAGCTTCAGACTGCTCCCACGACAAGACCGTTTATTTATTACTTATCAAAATGTGATCACAATCAAATTAAATTACTTCTTCCTACATTCCACTTCTTCTGAATATTCTTTCATATTTATCAATAATGAACGATCAATCAAGTTCTCAAAAGTGAGATTCGTCAATGATCAGCAAAGTGAACATTAAATACAAACAAAAATTATGGCTTCACAGGCAATGCATGGAGGTGGATGGCGATCCTGCATCCAAACCTGCACTTTAATAAGCGTACACTTAACGTGGATGTAGAGATATTACTCCGTAAAAGCTTGCTATCCCGTAAACAGCATGATGGTGATTGGCAAGTCTCATAACAAAACAGCAAATACTGATCACAAGATCTGCCAAACGTACTAATATGTATCAGAGACCTGGTGTGGCGCAACAGCTTTTCAACCATATTTACTGATTGTGAGAGAACGACACCAAAACCCAAGCGTGGATGCTCGCAAGTCAGTGCTTTGTGTATTCATTCTGATAGCAGCAGTTCTCCCCTCTCTCCTTCCCCAGCCCTCTTCTTCCCCTCTTCTCGGAGTCTAAATCGGCTCTCACTCAAGAGACACACAAAGAGCAGACCACATTAGTCTGACCATCATATCAGATCATTTTGAGATGAAACGCACGGTCGGACCTCACGGGGCGTACGCACGGTTATACAATATAAAGTGGATATAACGTCACTTCAGGGACCACGCAATTATTGACGCTATATCATAGTGACACTTTAAAAGGGTTATTAAACTAATTGATCAATACCACGGGAGAAATAAAAAGTTACGATTTTTCATGAAATAACTACTATAATGAGACTAATGGTGTAAATATAACTAAATGCATGAGCATAAGTATTGGGCTATTTAAATTTTTTTAAGTCATAAAAATGAAGTTTTTTTCATAAAACGAATACAGCACTATGTTAAGTAAAGGCAAAATACAGTACCTTAATAAAACTTCAAACCTTAAAAGCGCGTTTAAATGAGGTCTTACTGCTGAAAGAAATCAGTAACTTTCTTTTGGACGGTTCTTTGTTGCTTAGAGACGGATTTTTTTGACGTTGTTGTTGTTACATACGATATTTTGAAATCTATTGACGATAAATCCGAGGTTTTATCAAAGCTTACACGTGTGTTGCGTGATTTAGGAACGAATGACTTTATATTCGTGTTGACGCTACGGCCGAGGCCGAAATAACTGTACTTTGGTGCTGCTCTTTCCAAACTGCAATCCATCCCAATATTTTCATTGAGGAAAATATAATGACATACTAGCGCATGTTTGAAGCTTTCTTTAAATCTTATTAAGGGTATGTTTGGGGAAAATTCTTTGAAATATTAACCGGAATAACAGCACGCTAAATATCTGTTCAATCGAGGTTTGAAAGAAACAATGAGGTAAAGCGTAAAATTTACTTGTGAAATCACATGTCATACTTCCAATAAATCAATCGTGTAAAATATATTCTGAGATTATAGATGATGAGATTGTGAACCCATGCACGGATCGTACTCCCAACCTTGGCGCATTGATGTGTACGAGCAATGTAACTTCCGGGGTTGAAAGTTTTTATCGTCGCACTACCGCCTATGGAAATTCATGTGATGAAGTTAATCGAAACGCTGTCATGTAGGGATTTTCCTGTCCGATTTGGCGCGGATTTCCTCCAAAAATTCTCTACCACACACGTTTTAAAGCAGAATATTTATAAAATAACATACGACGGCATATGTATTATACTGTATCAGTCTTTATAATTATGAAAAATATCACTAGGAAAGATTTATGGTAACCTGAGACAGAATACCAAAACCATTTCAGTAAAGTATTACTGCGAGTGCATACAAGCTTATTTAACCGTTTTTTATTTCCAAAGTGGCAAAATGACCATCTTCGTTCAGCACTTTGCGTACATAAGTGTTTACGACAGATTGCTGGGAAATTGGTACGCAGGCATTCTGTCATACTTCTTATTACTCCTTCCCACCAAACACTTGACAAAACGTCAAAATCCGAACTCCTGACTTCCCGATTTTACCTCCCCAAGTTAATGTGAGATAAGTTCCAATTCATCTATTACTAACGTGCCTGATGATTACGATTCTCGTCGAAACCTAGGTCATCTCGCTCTAAACCTATTTAGAAAATCATAGTTATTCTTACTATTTTCAAGTTCCAAAATTTTTTTCAACGCCTAAATTATAATTTAAGCTTGAATACGTAATATCAAAATTTTAATTCACTATGAATACCTTGTTACCATGATGTGAAAACGCATAAATAAGTCGTTCTAATAATTTCAACTGCCGAAAACTCAACACAACAGGGAAAAAACTCAGTGGTTGTTTTGGTGCTTCTAAATCATTTCTCTACAAATAGTCCACAATATTTTTCATTTTTACCCTTCATTAGCGGGGTACTCTACAAGGAACAAATCAAAACTTTTTAACGTTATTTCCAAAAAGATGATGAACGTCACCCTCGAAAATTTTAAAAAGCACAACCTACAAAAAGTAAAAATTAAAAAAGCGCTGAAGTTCACTTCTTACAATGGGTTCGCTTACTAAGACCAAAAGACCAAAATCGTAATCCATAGAAAGCATTGGGGAGGTGGTACAGAAAGATCTGTTAAGACGGGAAAAAGCTTTTCCATTCAGGAATTTTCTCTACAAAAAAATTAAAAATAATAAAATCCGAAATCTGCCACTGACTTTTCATGAGTTGGTGACGTAATTAATGACCTTGCTGAATTACCCGTTCGGGGAGCGATTCTTTCGAATGAGGTAAGGAAACGCTCACAGGAGTGTAAACATCAACAAACCATATGAAATCCATACACAAGGCCGAATAGTAGTAGAGAAGTGACGATATCCTCAGCATGAGTTCGTGATGTCATCAACTTATCTACAAAAGGGTTACGTTCGATTTTTCGCTGCCAATTGATCGAGAAGTATGCGACGGATTGAAAAACGGAAAATATAGGTCACTTGATTTTTCAAACTCTCATTAAATCTACGATCCAAAAATTGTCGAACGCAGTGGCGTAGCGAGGGAGGGGTTTGGGGGATAACCCCCTCCCCCCCACGGCTCACAGAAATTTTTAAGGTAAATCTATTTCCCTTAACTGGATTAATATTACTTATAGAATATTTTAATAAAATATCCCTTAGAAGGCTGTAAAAATCACCATTTTGAACCATTTATCTTAATATTATAATTTTCTGGCTGAGGGCCTCCGCACCTTCCGCTTACCCTGGCGGGTATGCAATACACCAGACCCCCAGTATTAGTTGCGCCTGAAACCCCCCTAGCCTTAATTCCTAGCTGCGCCCCTGGTCGAACGAGCTTATTCAGCATACTTGAAACATAATTGTCACATAAAACTGAAATAGCAATCTTCCAAATTACATAATAGTAAACTTTAAATTTCTTTTTTAAAATTTTAAATAATTATTTTTTAGAAGCAATATTGCACCCTTAGAATTAATTTTAGGTTGACAAACAATATGCATAGATTTATTACTCAACACTTGATTATTCAAGGATACACGGAGCTCTGGAAGTTAGCTTATCTACATAACACTGAAATCGCCGGATCAAAAAATAATGTCCACTCCCAAGAAATATATTTTTTTATATATAAGAAATTTATAAGATCACTCAACATGCATTCACCCGTATGTGGAGTTTCGGTTGCTTCTTCATTGTAAGTTTTGTCGGCTCACAAGTAGCATCTACAATTAGAAAATCACCTATGACTAGTTCTGTGGAGCCTAGAAAAAATGTCGAGGAAATTATTACTTCCTTTATCTGGCATCAAATCCGTTAAGGCAATAACAGAATGTAAAAATGTATTGCTTCTCAGATAATTATGATTTTCCGGTTAGAAATTTGTACAAGAGCTACTTTTATAATAAATCTCAATTAATTGTTCTGGAAGGCTGTGATATAACAGAAGCAGGAGAAATATGACACCACAAAAATCATAATGAGTATACGTTGTATTAAAAGTATAAGGACTAGCCTAAGATTATTTGAAGCATTTTGTAAAGAAAATACTGATGAACTATTTTTTTAAAATATTTACATAGGTGCTGACATTTGAGGCGATAGTTAATCTCATCTACAGTGGTGAACATGGACACTATAACAATAACGGATATTATAGTAAAGATAAATGTAACCTCATACTTGGTTTTCTTTTGTGTATATTTTGTCATTTTATATTAGAATATCAAACTTTATCGCACAATTCGGATTATACAACAGTAAGGTTATTTATGAATATTTTAATATTCAAAGTTCAAATTCATCACTAAATGAGTGATTAAAGCCGAAAGTTAGTTTGATAGGTAAAGCACACCCGCGATTAAGCCACAGGTGTGTGAAGTTCACAGAGTCAGGGACCAGTTCCTTTCCCTTGACTATCATCGATGATTTTTGTTTCCGGTTGCGCGAGGGCTTCACGAAGGATATGATCCTGGGACATTCGATCAGCTGTGAAGCGCTCTCTCCGCTACGCTACCCTCCCAATGGGTATACCTGATTAAGGTATTTTCGTTTGCTGTAATCGCTAATTTCCGATATTACATCCATGAAACACTGGGTCGACAGACTTGATGGCCACACTTATCTCAAAGAAATGGGATCTACAACATAATAACATTTTATACATTTATGTCTGCCTTAAAACATTTATAAACATAATTTGATTTACTTCTGGTCTGTAACTACAGCAAACAATTCATTTAATAATGTTTTTTCGACAATTTATATCCGTAGGAAGTTGACTTTCCTTGGAAACAATAATAATTCACGCATTATATCCTGTTCAGAAGGATATCTGTAAATTTTTAATTGCGTTACGCAGTAATTTATGTCACCCTCCATAGGAGTTAAGGTGAACATTGAAATTAATATCTATGAAGTGAGGTTTAAGGCTCATAAAAATCTTACCTTTTATCCAGTGATATCGCAAATTGAATATATAAGTTTCACACAAATACGAGTGTACCTTTTATGAGGTTCCGCTCATCTAAATTCGCAAAGCTCAGGCAATTATGGAGGAGTTAATTAGTACACTCCCTCGCGCTGGTATACCAATTCAATAGACCCAATGGGGAACAGTCCTCGCGAAGACTTCGAACCAACCTTCCACCTAAACTTGCGCTGATGCACGTAGGTTCTGATCGTATACGCTTGTGCTGATGTTTAATTAATATCTTATAGGAAATAGCGATGAATAAGACGATATTTTCAATCGATAACTGAAACCCTAGTGCGCCTAGATGCGCCTAGTAGTTTAACAGTATTTTACGAGAGTATATTTGAGGGATTCATAGCAATAAATGGATGACCACAGATCGCGAGAGCTACCAGAAATGAAATTGCCATCTGAGCAACTTCGTAGTATGGAAAGATGAAACCTAAAAGGGAAAATAATGAGAGAAAAGTGTGAAACGTCAACGTCATTCGAGGAGAATCTTAGTCCGAGCGTTTCACAAGAATATACATATAAATATCGGCTGTGGTCCTATGGAAAATAGCAGCAGCAAAATGCAAAAACGAGGCATCATCATAATGAATTCACCATCAACGATGCCAAAGCGGTAAATCAAAACAGTAACCAACCACAATTGTTTACGGAGATAAAATAATAAGTAATTTACTGACTATGGATGACGCGGCAAAAGCCGGTCCGTATCAGATGAAACCACTCATGTATGTATACAGTTATGTGGTGTTGAGCCATCTGCGATAAGCCACAACAGCGGCATTATCTCGTCAGTGGTCCTATCTTCAGAACAATCACACATACACAATCGCTGGCAGGACACTTACGTGCAATCCACACTTTCCAGAGGCTCTTCTACCATCTCTATGCTTTAAGGTGTCTCGAGCAAAAAAAAGACCAAATCACGAAATTTGGCTGTGAAACAAACATAAGTAAAACTCTTGTTCGAAAAATGAAATTCACCGGAAAGAAAGATGGGCCAGGAGATGTTACTAGTGGCAAACCCAATCAGGGAATCGGGTTCGAAAACCAAATTGATTTATTTCTTGGAGAACTTCATTCATTTCATAAATGCACAGTAAGTATCATTGGTAACGGCTTCGGGGGTTCCTCCGCGTGGTCTTGTCTAAACGCGGAGGAACGCCCGAACGCCGTTACCAATGTAGAGAAGCGCCGCGGAAACCTCGGATCCAGTTCATATTATTACAAAAAAACTAACTATTTCATATCAAACGCGCTATTTTTGAAAATTCTTCTTCAACGTCTTATATTTAGGTGAAGTATATTTCCTCCAGTAGTAATAAATGGAGATGAGGTGACATATCTATACAATACGAGAGTGTGCAAACGGAAATGCGGAGCGGACTACACAATATCATCAACAGACTCCACGCACGAGAGTGAAAGGGGAGTTCTACTTTCCCTCGGACACTGCATCACTTCCGCTTCCTCTTTACCTGGAGCAGAAGTCCACGGCGCGTGGTGCTGGTGCCACTGCAGGCGCCATTGGTGGTGGTGGTGCCACTGATGGTGCCACTGGCGGTGCCACTGGTGCCATTGTTGGGTGGGTGGTGGTGGTGGCCAGGGGGTGGGGGGAAAGGCGGCGGGCCGTCGACGAGTGCTCATCCACACGACGCACTATATATGCGCGAGTGCGAGTGTGTATTGCCTTCTGGGCGGTGCAGACGGAGCCAGAGGGGCTTTGGCGAGTATGCTGAGGGCACACGTGCGACAGATAGAGAGCCACTGCAGACTGCAGCAGCAAATAGGAGGGAGAGGCAGGGGGGTGAGGGGGGTGGGTGAGGGAGAGACACTTGACGAGGTGCTCTCTCTTGAGATTATAAAGAGGAGGAAGGGGATGTCTCAGGTGAGTGTGTGTGGTGTCCACGTGAGAAGGACCCCCTCCCTCCCCCACCACACGTGCCTCGACGGTGGCGCCGCCCACGGGGAGAGAGAGAGAGAGAGTAGAGGCGACGACATCGATCCCCACTTAAATATAAACAAGAGGAAGAGAGGCAGCGATTTCCGCCTTGTGCGCATGCGACAAAACGCGCAGGAGAGCGCGCTCTCTGAGGTGGCTGCGCAGTGGGCCGGCTCTCATTTCCCAGAATTTGTAAAATTTATGTTTTCATAGTTTCAAAACGACCTAAATCAAGGGTCTTCAACCCTCGGCCTGCCGGCCGCATGTGGCCCGCCGGCTAAATTCTTGCGGGCCCTAGAGGGTAAAGATAATATTGTATCGCAGCTACAAAAATAAAACCAAATATCGATACAATCGTCTAAAATAAGCAATGCCAAAAATCGCATTGATTGATTGAACTGCTTAACCAATAAAGATTATTGCACTTTGAAATTATGTGTTTTTTATTTTATTGGCGTGGTGGTTAAGCGATGTGGCCAATTGCGGCCTTCCGGAGGATGTGAAATCGATTAGTCCTTGGATTAAAAAAGGTTGAAGACCCCTGAACTAAATGAAGTTTTCGCGTGCTAAAATTTTATTACACACATAGGAGAGCGCGCGCTCGTTGGCTGCGCAGCGGGTCGGCCCTACTTTTTCAGCATTTAGAAAATTTATGTTTTCATAGTCTAATAATGCTGCTACTATTTTGAAAATTTTACGAACGACCTAAATGAAGCTTTCGTGAGTGAAAATTTCATTACTATAAACTAACGGGACCCCTTTGCCCAAAGGTCCCAAGTACTAATGACTAGGGATAGTCGATTCTACTTTTTTCGATTCCAATTTTTTCAAATCGAATCTCGATTCCTATTCCATCGATTCATGTTCATGTTAACAAGTGGGATATTGATTTTTCACTAGGATTGCTGTCATCAAAATTTTAGAATTGAATGAAATAAAATAACACAAACAATTACGAGATCCAAAAAGTATATATCCTCAGTTTTAATAAAATAATAAACTTTTTCACTGTTTCAGACATAAATTGTTAACTTAATAATGTACACTGCACAATGGCTCACGTGTGAGGCGGCCTTTAAATCCCAAGGTTATTGGTTATTTTCAACATATTTATCTTCCTGGAATCGATGGAATCGGAATCGACTTTCGGCGATCGATTCCGATTCCGTGCCCGAGAGAATCGGAGGAGTCGAGAATCGGCATTCGGAATCGACTCATCCCTACTAATGCCCAATTTAAGTTTTTTTTGGAGCTTATAAAAAAAAACAACCCCAAAGAAATAAACGTGAAAGGGAAGCCCTACTTATCCATAAATTCGTTTGCTTTGACGTGGTTTTGAGCATTTATGACATGTGGTCCTCCGCAATCCGACCCAACCCCCAGAGCGCAACCCCGCACTGAGGCGCCGCGCCGCGGAAGAACCCCCCGGACCAATAACTTCCAATACTGGTTAGTTCCCCACTATCCCCTCTCCTCAGTGTCTACGATCCTAGTGAAAAATACCAAGCCTCTGAAGAATAGCGCTCTATTTCAATGGGTGTAAAATGACGCTACCACGATTCAAATCAAGTAAGATCAATTTATTTTCAATGTTCATTCGCGTACGCACACATGAACAAAAATAAAGCACCGTTTCAGTGTATCACTAACCTACGATCGGCATTTGGCAGTCAAAGTGCCTTACATACGCTTTGGGTTGAACTAACATGAAAATTTCGTCTTTAATTTTGGTTCATACACTCATTTTTACTGTTGCAATCGGGCGATATACCCAGATTTTTTTACGACATTCAATTACTGCCAATGTTCCAAACCTAATACCGGATACCAGTAACATTTATATATCGTGATATTTACAGAAACTTCGGGGGCGGTTGAACGGTGATGAGGGCAGAATAGGGAGTGGTTTAAGTAGAGGGCACGCATTTTTAGAAGGGAGTGTGGGTACGGATATTTTTATGGGAGTGGCGAGGATGAAGAATTCGAGTTCGCAGACACATGATGAAAGGGGCTTCATTGCTCGGCGGCGCTAACTATGACCGTCACGGAAAAACTAATTAAATATTCAACTTAAGAAAAGATTGCTTATTTTCGTATGCGATCCCCGCAGAAAAATAAACAAATAATATTAATGTAGAACTGAATAATTGTAGCCAGAAGGGTTCTCAGTTAAGAACGACCAGCGAAATCCTGGAGCAAAAGACCAGCCAAACTCCATGACCATGGCGCCATAGGTACTTCTCATATTCCAACCAAAGGTGACGCGAAATGTGTGAGACAGCGACGAACTATTGGTAAGTGACGTACTCTTCCCTCCGTAGCTTTCTCAGAATACTGCTCAACAACTCTGAATGCAATAGAGACGCAACACATTCGTATGTACTACCGTATTCAAATTGACTTCTACGTGTATGTGATGTTGAACAGAAAACTGTGCGCACACTGTTTCCATATCTTAGCGCTATTCCAACCTCAGAGTAAGGATAGGGATCATATACTTACTCTGAGATTCCAACTGTATTCCTAAACAAGGATATACGATTTTCTGAACTTTTAAGGTACAACGGAGGATTTTAACTACAGCCATTGGTATATCCACGAGTTGTATATCACGTCGTATATTATTTAAGCTACGATTTCTAAAATATAGAAAACTATGTTACAAAAACTAACTAAGAACGGCGCAGGTTGGGATGTTTAAATATTCGAGTCAGAACCCAATGCCAAACGATAGCAAACAAAATCGAACAAGACTGGCCAGAAAATATATCTCGTGGTGTTCCTTTGGGCCCTTGGTGAGATACACTTTTCAGTTCAGTTTCAGTTCGAAGGAGCACGCTTATTTCTAGCATTTCGAGAAAGGGCTACACTCGTACCACCTTTAAATCGAAGTTAAAATTACGATGAGTAAATATTTGTAAAAAAAACCATTTTGATAGGCGTAGGTACGTTAAGATGTTTACATGTTCGATGCAGCAGATCAAAATACTAGATGTCAGTTGGAAATTTATTTTATGTCCTCCAAGTATTTCTACAAAGTAAAATATCACTGATGATTGAAAATCAATAAATCAATCATTAGTTTTTACTCACCAGGACATATTTTCCACAATGAATTACCTGCCTTCATGTCTTTATAAGCAGTATACTACTATCTTATACCTCCTCTCCCACTAATGACATTTAATGAAAAAAACGAAATTCGCATTATCCACAGTACAGCACAGTATTATACAATGCCCTTAGAGAGAGCTAATTCAACGGGAATAAAATAGTTTCATTGCCAAAGATAGAGCATCACAACAACAGTACCTACACAGTTTCAAGAGTAAAATTTCCATTTCGTTCCTCGATTTTCTCGCAGAAATAATAATTACTATCTATCAGTAGCCAGAATTGGTTCTGACCAATAATTCACCTCTGAATTAGAATTATAACGTACGATCCTTCAAATTCCTTTATCTTTCCTTGCGATACTCACCATTTTTTCAATTAACAATTCCTTACTGTAATCAAGATTAAATGAAATGCGATGCCATTGTCATTTCTGCAACATGTATCCCCTGTATAAATTGTGGAAAAATTCACTAAAAATTTAGCATGCGAGAAAAAATTTTCGAGGGTTATATTTTTATTTTAAAAACTTTCTTCCACTTAATCAAATAAACGAAAATACTGGTGACAGCCATAACATTTTCAGCCCGCAACAATAGCAACAAGTGCACGCGGGTTATCAGGGGTAACTTCTCTCTCAGAGCGATAAGATTTCCTCGTTAATTCAAATTTTTCGCAAAGCATTAGATAAATTTGTATTAAAAAATTGATAGTTTGAAGTATTCACCAAAATAACCTTATAAAGCTGTCAGCAGTACGTTTTATAAATCAAAATTTCACTCCCTCCTCCATATAGATCGACTGTCTCTATCGTTTAGGGATATTATATTGTTAATGCATCAATAATTAAAATAAATTCAATCTCCAAACATGTAATATTACATACCTTAAATTGACGTACAGTCACTTTCAAAAGTTTTCAAATATTGTTTGTGACGCCACTTCTGCAACTCAAGGAAATATTTTTACAACACCATGGAAGTTATTATTTCACCAGCTTAACAAACAATCTATAGAAATAATTGGCAGATATTTAATAGCCACAAATTTACGCATATCGGGTTTCAGACGCAATATCGCAGAGAGGTAATGCATACCACCAAGGCGCCGCGGAAAGTATTGAACCCGCGAAACAACGACCTTAATCCGCCCCTACTAAGGAGGGTTACCAATCTTGACGAGTAACTCTACAGCTGTACAGCATTTTTAAATTACGATTCTTGCCAAAGATTACAATTAGGATCAAGCATTCAATAGGGTAGTTTCCTTCATCAAAGAAAACGAAAGGCATTGATTGCGATTCGTTACCCACCATTAGTGTATTCATAATACACAAATTATTTGGTTTTTGAAATACCGGTTTTGACGAATGGCAAGGGTCAAATTTTATCCTCATTTGAAAAAGGCCAGATTGGCGCCCATGCGATGCCACTCCACGTGACGTCACAGGGACCTAGTTTCTATACGAGTAGATAGTAGTTTTACATCGTCTGAGATTACCAATGCATGCATGAGGCACAGAGCTCAGGGAAACATGTCTTAATAATCACCTATTAAAACTGGCTATGGTCGGAAAGTTTTCTTCGTTTGATAAGGTATTAATAAACCTTTTTTAAGCCAAGCGCTACCATCCAGCAAGGTACTCAGCTACCCGCTAGCATCCTGCGTCCTATCAGCGCTCAGAGCCTCGATCAAGGTCACCTCACAAGGCGGGAGGGGGAACCAGAAATGCGTCGCACGGACTTTTTCCCATCATTCCTACTTACGCGTCGCGTTTTCGCGCGCTTGAAAATTTTCACTTTTCATTTAATCGCGAAAAATAGATATCGTCATTTAAAAATCTAAAAGCATGAAATACGTACTCCAGGAGTAATAATCTTTCGATTTAGGCAATAAAAAAATAATAGGAAACCACCCTATTGACGATTTCACTACACAGGGACCTTTTTTTAAGTAACAATATAAACGATTTTAGTCGGGCTGATTTGCGATGAGAGCTATTGTGCGTAGGGGTTATTTCAACCCTATATTTGAGAAAGGTATTAAACCCTATTTCTAGCTGTAACACGCGAATGATGACTTTGAATGCCGAATGACAGGTATATAATCATTCAGGAGAAGTCCTACAACCAGCGCTCAGTTCAAACATGATGATAATTGGGGATAGGAACGCGTTAGCTATAAAGGATGTGAGCACGAAGCTGAGTACAGACCTCAAAGGGAACAAGAGAAGCATCGTAAAACTTAACCGAAGGCAGACTTAAACAATGACCACGATCTAGAGGCAATGGAAGATTAACAGGGAATACAGTGTGAAGCAAGAACTAATACAGATCCTTAAGCAACTTGAGGAGCAGGCAGAAAAAAATGCGCAATTACTGTTAAGGACAAACTGGAAACAGCCGATAACAAATCGGTCAATTTAGAGCGGAGATGTTGAATAGCCTCAAGAAGACAATCTCAAAGGTAGCAGTATGCATGACTGGCAACCGATCCGGTCAAAATCAAGAAATCTGGGAAAGTAGAGTACATTTAGAGAAGATGGGCGAATGCTTAACGGTGCATCATGTCAATTAATGCCGCCAATGTCGAGAGATAGTAATATTTCCATTGTCCTCAAGAGATACTGCAGGCTAATGCTTAGTCTAAAACGGAGCCATCCTTCGATTGGACATCATCTGTGAATCAGATTGCCAAGTCCCTACCTTAACGCAAAACCAATCAGAGCGACAGGTGTCAGAACTATGTCTAGTCTATCCGGAAGTGAGTGGTAGGAAATGCAATTGGCCACAGTCATGTAAACAAGAAAAGAAAAACGACTGGATTGGCAAGGCGTGTATAAAGTAAATAAACAAGTATTGAAGTGAAAAAAGTGAAGGCTTCACTGACCGAAATATTAATTTTTTTAACTGAATATAATTAAATTGATTTCCATATGTATCTCAAATTTACTATCTCTTCGAATTTTCCATGTCCAGCAAATTTTGCGGAGGCGTGATACTCCGGTGGGTAGATCGCTTGGCTTCTAATCGATGGGACCAGGTTCAAATTTTGGGTGAAACCTTCAGACACTCCATAACAAAATTCTGGAAGGGTAAGGGGGGGCTGGGGAAATGAACTACCCTCATGGAAAAAAAATCTGTAGATTCAGTTGAAAATTTCAATTGAATTTTCTCATATTCAATTGACTATCCAAAAGTTCAATTGAATTTTAAAATATCAAATTGAAAATCTCAATATTCAATTGAATTCATCCACAAGGTCTCCGCTGCATTATCACGATTATCACTAACCACCAATAACGGCCAATGAAGTGATTTTCATATTAAAACTGCTATCACGACTTTTATGAACGTAAAAACTGTAAAATCCTTACTTCTCCTGTAAAAAGATAGTAGGTATAATACCAGCACCTTCCTAGGAAAGATAGCTAACGACAACAACGATTTTTGATCAATTACTGATATTTTTATTTAACATGTAAGCATATTTATTTAAGATAATTATGCGGACATGCGTTAAAACTATAGTTTCTTGTAAACAAGCATTGTCGGAGTAGTGAGTATCATGCAGGTTTGTTTGTGTGAAGTGAAATCCCCGTGTTCTTGTATAAACATGAGTGACATGTTTCTGTTGGGAAACACACGTTTTATGTTGGCTTAATGCAAAATCAGAATTATATTCATTAGTAATTTAAAGGAGTCTTTCTCAGATAAAGACATGTGAGATATTTGTTGGTGTGGTTGTTATTGCTAGTCACGACAGAACTTTTGCTTTTCAATAACTATTCAAGATTCCTGGAACTGGTGAAAGTTGTGGTTCTATTGTTGTGGTTCTGTTAATCATGGCAAAGATTTGGCTTTAAGATGACTACTCAAGATTGTTAGAACTAATAAAAGATGTGGGTCTGGTATAGTTGTTGTTCTGTTCACCCTGTCGAATTAACTGTATAGCTTTTCAATAACTATTCTAAATTGTTAGAAGTGATGGAAGATGTGGAAAAGCACAATTAAAGTTTTTACGACAATGCTTCAAAAAACTTCTGGGACATAGCAACACCAGATGGCTTGCACTAATGCCAGCAGTAGAAAGACTACTGAAAATGTTTGCAGCACTAAAATTGTACTTTCTGTCACAAGAGAAACATCCATCATTGATAAAAAGCTGTTTTGAAAATCCTTGTGCTGAACTATGGCTAAATTTTATTCACGCATTTTATTTTCAAGCATAATTGTTCCATTCAGCAGTAACAAGAATTGAGGGTCAGTCTGCAACATATTTAGAAGTTGCACAAGTCCTTGAAGACCTTCAATCCAAGTGTCAAGAAAGAGTAAACCAGAAGTTTATACCACTCCTTGTGTGAAATTGTCTTATGCAACTGGATGTAGAAGTTGACAGAAGAAATGTAGAGAAACGTATTGCGGCATTCTAAGAGACCTGCCAGAAGTACTTAGAGCATTGGAGTGACATTTTCAAAACTTTAAAATGTTCAAATGGGTTGTCTTAAATTCTTAGCCAGTATGGTCAGATTTTGAAGAGGGCATCAGCTTTGTGAACAGTATTTCCATAACAAAGGAAGCCAATTGTTTGATGAGGTGACAAACCTCAGAGAGTTTGTCACTCCAGATATGCTAGACAAATTGAATGAAAAGAAGCCAAGTGTATCTGAAAAAGGATGCAAATTTTTTAGCACTTTTATAAGAATCATGTACCATGCAACAACTTGAACTTGATCCTGTGCCTTCCTGGGACCAATGTTGCTACTGAAAGAGTGTTTTCATAATTCTTCGTTAAAACTTTCGCGGGTGCTCGTCATTATGATTAAAAACTTTTGGGCTATGTCGCCGCATCAATGCTTTGGGTGGCCCCAACATTTCCCGACCGATGCTGGTCGCTTTTTCAAGGGATTATGGAGAGATGGGAATTTAAGATCTTTTATAAAGGTGTCTGTGTCAGGAGGTGGAGGGAGGGGAGCCGGAGGTTGGGGGAGTGGGTTGCTGCTTGTTTCTTCTTATTACGGGTTGCCAAGTACGGCTAATTTTAATGCCGGTGTCTCTGTTGAAATTATTCTTATCTTCTTTGGATATTTTAATGGCTTCTCTGACGAGTCTCTGTTTAAAACCTTTAACTTTGGCGAGGATTTTGACTTCTTTAGGTCGATGATGTGGCCAAGTAGTGTTTTCAATCGTTAATGACTTATGGACGGAAAAAATCTCAATTAAAAGTAGAAACACTGAAAGATTTGTTGCTAGTAAAATGTAACTTGCAAATGCTATGCGAGAAATTTTATGAAATGATTATCCAGAGACCACATTTGTTAAGAGCAATTCACTCTTTAGAAAAGTACAAATGGTTTAAGAATTTAAAAAGGTAAATCTTAGTAAAATGTTTTACTTCAGCGAATAAACTAATATGTGGTGCATTATTTAGTATGGGTAGTCTTGTAACAATCAAAATATCTTGTCAATTTATAACTGTCATTGTAAACTTGAAAAACTGTACAGTATAAATATGCAAAAATAAGTTTACGAGTAAAATATACAGAATTTAAATAATTATGTCACTAATGGTGCTAGTGAGCTGCCTTACTGTTTCTATCCTGATACTGAATCTGAGGAGGAAAAACTGGTATCCGACAATTACGATGCTAGTGTCTTTTTTGTAATTTCTACATGTAATTAACCATAAACAACACAAAAAGTGAGTGTTTGAAAGTCTCCCATAGTTAAATCATCTGACCATTTTAAAGGGCAATTTTAAAAATTGAAATACCCTACCCCAAAAATTTTGGGCGCGAAAATGCTTAGGTACGTTGTGCTGTCCCTTCCAAGATATGGTCACTTTAACTGAGAGGACGAAGGTCATTATGCAGATGATGGCACTGTGTCAATTTTCCACTCTGGTTGCGTAATGGGACCTAACTATGAAACTAAGAAATGAGTCTAATAATTTTCAGGCATATAGTTAGGGCAATGGCTTAAGTTAAGTAAACAATTATAGTCATCTGTCAGGTCGTGTCGGTACATTAGTTATAGCAACAAATACTCTCATATTGAGCCAAAAGCAGAACCATATTGTCTTTAAATTATTTCAAAAGCGATCTGTACAAGATAGTGATAAGTACAGGGCAAATATGATCATTCACATGGGAACTCACATTGCATCAACATGGTTCCACAATCAATTCTACCTTCCGTAGTTAAGTTTATTAAGTGGCAAATATCGGCATGAAATTATGTTTTCTATGTTTATATGTAAATGAAGTATTGGTTTCTTAACAGCATACCAAGAGCCAAGTGTGAAAAATATTAACATATATTTGCAGAAACGAAGTGCATGCATAACACTATATTGAACTTATTATACTTCAGCCAATTTTATTGTTTATTTCACTTGATGGGTGTAATGTGGTAGTATTTTTACCTTTTTGCTGTATTTCTGTACATTTTATAATGGTTCGCATTAGCTCGCCTCCCTTAATATGCATTACAATGTAAATTCTTTAATGTAATCATCAGTAGATGAAATCTGGCCGACATGTTTTACTAGGGTGCAGGGCTGGTTCAGGTACCCTACATCATGTAGTGGCCATTAAGTTCCAAAAACGGCCAGATGTAGGCGCATCTTCCATATCATTGGATGAGGGTGTGCGATGAATAACATCGCTGACAAGGAGATGTGGAAGAGCAGAACAATATAGGGAGGCCTCAGGAATAGAATCCGACATATTCCACGAAGTGTAAAAGTTGAGTGGAAAACTGTATCAAACCAAGACCATGTTGTTACAGTTGATTACAATGATATTCTACGGCCTAAAGTCAAACCATGCCAAACCATAGGCTTCCCTAATAAAAACCACACTTTACAAGTATTTGGTTAAAGGTGCATAGTTATCTATAAATGTGGAAATTTATTCGGTGGTAGGAGATTCCTGAACTCGAGTAGCACCCGCATCCCTAAGTTTCCTAAATCAGTTTCTTTCTGTGTATATATGAAATATTTGACACATAATTAACAAAATATATGTGCTTCCCATGCATGAATAGTGTTACATACATGTTATCTCAGCTCAAGTGTGCTTCTTCGCTATTATCAGCACGCAAATTGATAAATGCGCCGGTCCCGGTGACGACGGGGTAAAAGTCCTCGCCTGCCAAACCGAAGGTCGCGGGTTCGAGTCCCGCCTGGGTAGGCTGCCCCAATCCAAGCTGCAGGGCATGGGCGTTCGTGTACGTTTAATGTTGAATGTTATGAAAAAAAACCGACGTAAAGGCCAAAAAAAAAGCTTTTTCGGTGGTGTAGCAATAAATACATGTATTCAACTTCAAATTCCTTCCAAATTACCTTAAGAGGCTTAAATGCGCTCAAGAACAGAAGAAAATACCTACAAAGATACTCTAATACATATTCAACACTGTGACAATAAAAAGGAAAAGGGCTCACACTATCACGATTATTGTTGCAGAAAAATGGTAGCAAACGTTCCTTTCATAGGAATTCACCTGAAACGGTGAGTCTGAAATGCGATATTGCACCAAAATTGTGAAAAATACATCTAGTCTAGGGCTATGGTTCAATACCGAAGTATTAAGCGCAGTAACAGGTACATATTTATAATGTAAAGCACTCAGAGCGACGCCTACGCTCTTAACAATATATAAACGGACAACACTGCTTAAAAATTGTTAATCACAACCGACAAATGCATTCCACTGCTATCTACTGCATTGAAAATCAAGGTCTCGGCAACGAGCCAAAATATTTATGCACAAGAAACAAACACTCCTACAATATAATGGGTGTGTACTCTCATGAAAACCTTTCCTACGTATTAGTTGAAATACAGAAACGGAGCAACGGTATTCTAAAATAAAAATAAACCTATAAGATAACTCCTTCCAAAATATCTTGCCAAACTGAAATTGTCCGTCAAATTGTCGCATAAGCTATCCAAGCATGTAATATGAACGCGAAGCATAGAAAGCATCAGGTACTTACATGACGCTGGAAAAACACTTGTATGTTCCATCGCAGGTTTTATACCGTTTTGGATATAATAAAGCAACGAAGATGTCTTTTCACTCATTTCACGGGCTGCCAATACGCACACATAAGTAAATTTAGATGTAAATAAGCCACAAAATCCCCAACCTCACGTCTTTAACTTCTGCTGAAATACATGCTGCCTGGTCACGACATCTGCTAAACAATATAGTATCGAAATAAATGCGCGGAAGTTTTCAAAATTGATATATCGACACACGGAAACTATATAATTATTATTGAACCGATATTATAGATGGATGCAGAATGCTATGGGCTAGAAACCCCAGGAACCAACTCGTTACATTTTTAAACTTTTGCTGCCGGTACGCTCAACCAATTTCTACTTATTTTGAGGAGGAAAAGTATAGATGGCAAGGTCACAAATTTGTAACATGGAAGAAGGAGGAGTGCATGGATCATATAGCTATATATGAGGTCGGTCAACAAATTTTGGCCATATACGATTTCAATTACGGTCCAAAGCAATTAAACTTAAATTTATTTCACTCACTTTGGACTCTTTTGAGACAAAAATTAAATATGATTACCCTTTCAATTTTCTTCAAACTCGACAAAGCCAGGAGTGAATCCTCCTCTTTCCACATCTAAATGTTTTAGGTGCATGTCCTCCGAAATACTCTCCCTCTTTATAAAATAGTTCTTATATTTCTACGCGTAAAACGGTATCAATTTTTTCCCGGCCATGGCCTAGTTTTTAAATACCTACTTTAAAGTGTACTATAATTATAGTATCCCCACCCTCCATCATCAGAAAAATCCTCCCTCTCTATGGTTCAATGCAAAGGTTGGTGCAGGAAGGGCAAGGGTACTGCTCACCCCTTTTGAAATTTACACATTCAGGAAAGATTTCATCCTCCTGGATTATCACTTAATTATCCCACGGCTTCTTCCCAGATTTGAAGCCAAGTCCCTTCAGTGAGCAGGTAACATTACTACCCTCCCTCCCCAACAAATCCTCAGAGTATATGCCTATATTCATATTGAAATATCCAAGGTCTCATGATGGGTCTAGATGGCCTATATCCATCAAGTGAGTTTGTATAGATTTCCTCACTGTGATTAGGAATTTAAGTTCCATTAAATATAATAGAGATCTGGCACCTCATCCGTCCAGCTCTGTTTCCGACCAACTACCCTTTCCAGGCTACGTCCTACCTATATACCCAGCCGGCGGACCTCGAAAAGCCCGCCGACTTGGCATAGGGAGGCAGGACGGTCCGGGAAGGACAGTCGGCCGGATTTAAATAAATTTTGCATAAAAGTAGCATCAATAGAATGATAATAAAATCCACTTAGGCATTTCCTTATTAACTTTCTCCATGTCTCATTTGTATATTGAAGTTTGGGCTTCCATGTTGTCCTCAGATTTTGGTCCCTGTGCTTCAGCCAACATGCGAGTGCTCTTGTGTTTAAATTTATTCTAAGCAGCAATCATACAAATTGGTATGAGAACAATGGTGAAAATATTGGAAGACTTCCTAGACTTCAAACGCAGTTCATTCTGACACTATCTGGTTTCCTACACTGGTGAATATTATTCCTAAAAGACAACTCCAAAAACATCGCAAAAAAATTATTACGTCACTTCAACCAACTTGATACAAAGAAATTACCAAAATGCAAAGACCCACAGTGACTTATTATAAACAAAAGGAAGACACATTATATTGAGTTAGGATGACCACAATTTTGATAACATGATCATTTTCATATATGTTAGGTGAATTGAAGGATACTCAACCACTTTTAATGAGAGATAAGATTTTAAAAGCATGATTGCTTTATCCTTACAGTGGAATAGTGTCACTGATCTTGTTGAATATTCTCTCCAAATTTCTTCTGATGAGATCACCTCAAAAACTAACAATGTCACTTGAGATTCAAATTACTACATAAATTCATTCATGGGGATTTTGTCAGGCGTGAATGGCTATAATTTGAGATCATTAATCTGAGAATACACAAACCCCACAAGAATACACAAAAGGCACCACAATATCTTATCAGAATACATATGATGGTGAAACTAACTCCTATGGCATTCGTGCTTCATGTGATGTTTATCCTGCTGATACCAAAGGTATTTCAAATATTTAGTTATGATCCAGTCATCAAATAAATTGACGATTGACAATACAAATTAGAAGGCCCCCATGCGACGCTTGTGAATTTAATATAATTGACCCTAGAATAGGTATCCTGCTCAAAGGACAATTGCATTGGTGCAGTAACTGATGCGGCCTCCAAATAAAAATTGCCTGAAGTTGGCAGCCTAATGTACACATTTTTTGCTAGCCTTATTTAACATTTTGAAAATAATATTGGTAATTTTTACAATAAATAATTTCAAACTCTTTCTTTCCAAAAAATTGTATCTCAAAGGTGCCAGTAGCAATGGACCATGTAAAAAAGGACTTTGATATTCTACTCCGCCTGTATCTGACATGCCATTGCAGAATCTAAAAATTATTTAGATTATCATTTCCTATAATATTTAGTGAAAATATATACTTCCACAGTAACTTAATCAGATTTCATTTTTAAGTGAAAGATTAATCAGGTTCTATTTTAAGTGAAAAGCATGGCAATAATATGTTCTTCCCAAGATTCCCAACTTCTCAGGTTCACTCGTGGAGGGGGTATCAATACCATTACAATTTATTTAGTTCAGTGTTCCTCTACAGTTGCTTCCAATTAGTCACACAAATAACTATCCCTAGCATCATGCCTATCTCACAGAACACAACGCTTCATCCACTTTTTCACTACCTTGCAGGTTTGATATAATTGGGTTCAAGACATTTCCATATCAAGAAACAGATGGGATTTCAAGACATGATTATGATGCTGCATTCTGTTTGCCTTCCGCTTCTCCCACAAAACAATTTGTAATTGCAGAATTTTTAGAGGAAAATTAGTTTATTTCACAAATTTTTAATATCTGCTACCTAATTCATTAATTGCAAGATAGGCATGACCTCAAAAAGATAAGAGAGTGTGTTTCTGTTCAGTGAATGCTGATTTCAGTCAACATTGGCAGTTCCTCAGCATCAAAACATCAATAAAATCACTACAAGGCAAGTGTGAGAGTCTTGTGGTGTGAAAAATAAATGCGAATAGAGGAGGGAAAAATAGCCTCAATTGGTCACTCAAACAGAATCAAGACATGATTAATAACATTCCATTTACAAATAAAACAAGAGCATTCCATTAGATCAACATGGTAACAATTTCATATGAGAGCCATAAATAAAATATAATGTACTACACACAGACGAAGGATTCTCAATTCAGGTATACCTGAGAGAAGACTAGGATACTCACCATGTGTGATGTACCAATTGTGAATGCAAAAATAAATCAATTTCTCACACTATTGGAGGATACATGTCAAGATTTGCAGTTTGTACATATCTATATCATTAAAGGGTGAATACAATATTTTGAACATAGGAAATTGGGGATAAATTAAATGCTTTACAATATCTAATAGATCGTGAGATTCACAGGCTAGTACAAAATACAGTCATAACTAACTAAAAGTGTATTTTAATATGTACAAATATTCCTAGTTTCACAGTTCAATAGACTTCACTACCCAAGTTTAAAATAGAGAATTGAAATTTCCCTGCAACAAAGTGTATGCAAGTACATGCTAAACAGTCTACACATATATTGTGAAAGGTAGAATACGCACTTAAGTCAACACTTTTGATAAAAAGAGGAAATATTTTATTTTTACACTGAAATTAAACTCCAATATATATTTTGGTTTTCTAACTAAAACCATGGATCTAAAATTTGTATCCTGAAAAAAATATAAAATAAAATGTGAATTCTTTTCCTCTTAAAAATTTAAGTACCACATCAAATATTAGAATATTCATTGAAAAAGCAACAAACAATAATTCTTAGGAATAAACCATCATCATTTAAATTTGAGCTGTGTTTGAGGTGCTATTAGAACCAGGAAGTTATACTGAAAATTTCATTAATGGCCTGCTAATGTCTCGTCCATTCTTGGCCAAAAAAAATGAACTACCTTCCATTACCAGGAGACAGGAGAGTTATCCACAAAATATCCTGATACTCATATGGGCATACGCTCATGTCACAGTAATTAAATGAAATATTGTGCACGCATTGTTCACATTTATTTTATATGTACATTCTCAGATCCAGAGTCAGTGAGAGATCACTACGAAAGGTCTTCCTCAGAGATCATTTCAAAGTCTTCGTCACTCTCGTCATCATCGCTTGGGGGTGGCTCAGCAGCCCTGCTCTGCACCCCCCTGCCCTGTGCCACACGGCCTTGCACTGCTAACGCCACAGATGCAGCAGCCCCTGTGCGCACTAGAAGCTGCCCCAGTAATTGGCCCATCGGGCCCACCTTGCCACCACCACCCAACAGCGACAATGCCTCCCCCTCCTCCTCGGAGCTGCTCCCGTCAAAGTGTGTGCTCTCGAAGCACATGACATCCTCTCCCTGGTGCTGCGGCCTCTTGCGCCGCCGACGCACACCATCCACCAGGCAAGGCGTCAATGCAAATTCCTCAGGAGCATCCAGGCTGCCCTCGAGTGACTCCTGATCGTCATGTGGTGGCATGCGTAACACATCCAAGTCCAGTGCCGAGATGTGCGCCGTAGAGTCTGCAGAGAGAGGATGAATGAGGGGTCATGAACAGTAATGGCAAATGTGACTTTTATGAGAGCTACCATGCTGCCAATATTATGATAAATCTTGTGTGCTGTTAATCAGAATCTCTGTTATGTACAAGTCTGGCTTATAAACATTTTCCCAAACTGAACAAATTCAAGATGAGGATAGGAAAAAAATTGAAAATAGTCCATCAAGCTAGAGAAATTAAGAGAAATATTAATTAGGTTAGGTAGGAAATTCTGAATAAATAGACATAACACCATAGCACTTGTTCTAGGCTTCAGAGAACCACAGTTAACAATGCTACAATTCACACTACTCTCCTTTAAATTAAACAAGCACCTTTAGCTATAACTAGGGACACGCAAAAGGTGGGGTTATTTTATAGCCAAAAGTGGTGTTATATTTTTACAAAAGCGATGTTATTTTGCCCTGAAATCGGTGTAATTTTTACGGCAATATAATTGATGCTGATTGAGAGCCTTCCTTCCAGTGGCCCAGCCATTGCCCTAAATGTAGGATATTATTGACCAGGAATAATTTAAGCAATAATATACATGGAATATTGACAGAATTTACCTATTTTACATAATTTATCCTTCGCGTATCCATATATCCAGCTTACATAGAGAGAAATTACTTTTAAATGTCAGTAATATCAAATGAAATATTGCTATTGTGACCAAGTTGTCATATCTTTTTGATTTGTTCTCTTATCTGTTAACACAGTGCTATAGCAGGAAAGAAATCTTTCTGAGTCCATGTTTGCAGAAGGGATCCAAATTGCTTAAAGGCACTTAGATGCAAACGATGTCTCAGACATTTGAGCTCCTGGATTGCTTTAATTATATCCACTGAACCCCAGGAATTTTGCTTTTGCAGTAATTTCTGTAATTCTCCCAACCACAACATCAACTTCTATACAAGAATTGCCATGAGAAAAATTCTCCTGGACCTGGAATCGAACCACGGACCTTTGGCTTTACGGGCCACTGCGCAGACCACTACGCTATCCAGGTTCTTTAATTCTCATGGCAATTATACCGAGGCTCATGGTACTAGGAGTTAGGCCCTCGCGGTCCATCAAGGATGGCAACGCGAGGGAGAAGGGACTTCCAAGAAGCCACAACCGGTTGAGAGCCTCAAACCTGCGCTAAAGCCGCGCAAAGCAGTATGTGTAATATTTCAAACCCTGCCACATGAACGGCAGTGAAATATACAAGAATTGCCACGAGAAAAAATTTTTAGGGAGGGCGTAGAGGAACTCCCACTTCGGGCACAGTCTGAACATAGTATCAATTAATCTGCTATGAAGTCGGGAACTGTCAAGCATTTTGCCAGTTCTTCCTTATGGTGGACTGCAAATTTTTTTCATCTCCATCCACGTCGCACACCCAGCTGGATGAGTTTGTCACTATCACGATTTTACGCTAAGTGTAATGCAGTGTTGCATTCTTCAGGATAACCACAATTTACGATGCCTTGATTTGATCAATTTGATTTCCATTGAGCTAGCATTGGTAGATGCAACTGTTCTACAGCTTGATTGCAATAAGATATTACTTAGTTTTTTTATAAATGATTAGATATGACTAGGGACATGCAAAAGGTGGGGTTATTTTATAGCCAAAAGTGGTGATATAATTTTACAAAAGCAATGTTATTTTGCCCTGAAATCGGAGTTATTTTAACAGCAAAATAATTGATATTATTTGAGAGCCATGCTTTCAGTGAATAAAATCAAACGAATGTGCTTGTTTTTTTATGAATTAATGCAATTTAATCACGTATATCATACACATGACTACGAATCAATTCCGCAAAGTGACAATAAGTAAAGGGGATAGAAGAGACATGAAATTTTGGCAAGGTAAGTTTTTTTGGCAATGGTTACTAAAAGAAACGTTCTTATTAAGCTTGCAATTATGAACTTCTGGTTTTTCGGTCCCGTGAACTTCGTAATAACGAGAGTCTACTGTAAATATACAAATATAATTTCATCCCTGGGACCTCAAGTCTCTTTAGGGGCCCATAATACCATAAATAGCACTTTCTTACAAGCCTTATAATTAGTGATTGAACAAACTGATCATAGTGCAAGCTTCATACAAGGTCTGATTCATGAGTGGTGCATATTTTCCATTTACCTGCACCACTATTGGTGAGATCGCCACGAGGGATAAGCGAGTCATCATCTACTCCTTCACTGCACTCTGCTCCAACACTTAGGTCAGCTGCCTGTGCCAGCACAGCAAGAGCCTCCCCACTGCTCTCTGGAAGGTATTCCTCCACCTCGTCCCCTGCACGTAAGAAAAAATCCAGAGGTGAAGAAACCGTTTTTAAGTGCAATTATTACTCCAGGGAAAAATCAGTCTGCATTCACCAGGATTCAAAACCTGGATCTCACGAATTCTGGCCAGTTTTAGCACTTGATGTGCACTCCGGTACGGTACACTACTGGCTCCATTAGCCACACTAGGTACACATCTGACCTAGACTGCTCTAAGTGGTTGGCATGCTCCACCAGAATATCTTAAGCCCGTTTACACGGGGCACGCATTTGCACAGTCTGACGCATATACGAAGGCGCAGTCAAAATTGCATCCTGTAAAGCGGTGAATTGCTAGAACACATGCGAGAATGCGTGGATGTGAGATGGCAAAATAGCCTCTGTTCTAATTTTGTTCATACATTCACACAATTCCACGCCATTTTAGAAATTAATGAAGTTCTAACCTGCGCAATTCCATGCCCTGTGTAAAACAACCTTTACATATACAGTGGAACCTCAATCTATCATTTTTCGGGGGGATGGACAAAAAAACGATGAATGCAGGAAAACGATCAATGCAAAAATGTTTGTCTAAGTAGCCTATGTCCCAGGACACGCAGGATATTGGCGTGTAATTATGATATTCGTTTAAGATTTCAAACAAGATTTTAGCTAATTACAGAAATACTAGTATTTTAAGGAAACACTTAGGTCATATTGTTAATTTGACAAATATCTCTTTCAAATATCCCAAAGAAACACGCCACCTCGCTAAAAAATGTTTGCACTCCACTCAGCATTTACACTGCTATTATGGATCTGTCTCGTGTAAAAATTCTTATCCATCAAACACCATTTCCAGTATACGTATTCACGAGAGAGATGTGCATGTTCTCCCTTCAACAACTGCTTTCGCCAGCACAGTGATTTCAGAATGTTAATGACACAATATTTTCACCAAAATGAACTACTTATTTATCAAACGACAGTTTACTACATGAATTTAACACTCAGCACTCCCTGTTAACTTCATTTCTAACAGATCGCCAGAAATTACAGAGATAAGGGACTCTTGGTGAAGGTTTTCCGGCGATGAAAACTCTCGCTATGGCGAGTGCCAACACCAAAAGGTCCTCGTAAAAACGAATTTTTTTACAAGCTAATTATGGGGTAAATTGAAGGTGCCTAGGCTATCTCTTGTAATGGCGGGGGTCTCACAATAGCCCATACTCGCTTTAATGAGGTTCCACTATAAAATGTGTATCATGCCTTTAAGTTTGAAATACCACAGTGCATTTTACCATGTAATATATTGTCGAATGGAAAAAATAAATTATTATGAATTATAAGACCACAGAGCAAAAAATATGGCAACAAGGCATATGCACAGAGCTTGACTCACTCACCACTTGGCGTAGAGGGAGCTAGGAGGATTTTGTGGAGGGATGGATGCCAGAAGCGCAGCGCCAGTGCTGGACCCACCAGAAGCAACATGGATGCAGCGTACGCCAATGGAAGACCCGGGAGGGCTTGCCCCAGGGCAGCAACCGACATAAAGAAGGTGAGCATCCATGCGCAAAACTGCACCAGGATGGACACGGAGGAGAAAACATATTGAAAGTCAACCATATTAGACATGGTGAACATACTATTTACTTTTTATTCCTGCTAAGATCTTCTAATTATTCAAAATCGCAATTTTATTGGTCACTCAACCAGTCTCGGCGTATACAGACATCTTCTGGCAACATAAATTAGATACTATTTTTGGTTTATCACTGCCTAAGTTAAAGAGGTTATGATGGCAGAAGTTTTATCAAAGAGATTTTTAAAAAATAACTAAACTCTGAGCACAAAAATATGGAAATAGGAAAATAAAAACAAAAATTATTTTACAAAAAGAAAGAAGAAGATGCAGCAGGCCTCATAATAAAAGCAGGATGGCCAGTAAAGTCGGAAGTTAACATTTAATTTTTGTATATAACCGAGAATGGAATGGAAAGGACTTCAGGAGGAGTCACTTATGACAAATGGATGTGTTGGGGTGACTTCTTAAATATGCTCAAGAGCATCCATTTTCTATACTTCTGAGACAGCAGGCTACATACCAAGAATAATATCATGGAGTAGAGAAGGTGCTCTGTAAACAGAGAACTCCTTGAATCTCCATTCATTGGGGATCTGTGATCCTAAAAATGTATCTTTCCTATCTACCCTCTAACAATTCTAGCATTTAAATTTAGTGATTTTGATTCAAATTCAAGGAGGCCATAGATTGAAATTTTGAAATTCCCTGAAAAAATAATGTGCGGCCATTTGAACATTACTTCAATGACTGAAGGGTTATTTATCCTCACTACTAATATAAAAATATTATATACTAATAACTAGAGGTCCGTGAAAGTGGTTTTATTTTTTGCTAAAATTCGTTTTAAAACCATGTGATTTTGGTGTTATAGCAAATCTTGGCGGTGTTATTATAATGCTACAATTTTCCAACGTTTATAGGCATTTTATTATTTTATGGTACACGTTTCATGATACTTATACTTTTATTAAGCATTTTACATAACATTGAACACAATTTCGACTGTACAAAATTTCCGATAAAACTAAATGAAAGAAATGGTTTAACTTATATTGGTTCAAGTATGTAGTCTTGGTGAATACGATCGGCAGACGGCAAATTCCCACTACCTCATATGTACTTTGAGAGCCATTCCAGAATTTGTGGATTGTCAAGTTTCTCTACACTAAATAAAGCCTTTAAAATGCTTCTGTAGTAGCAAAAACAAGCTCCTCCTTTTCTTTCTTTGACTGAGTGACTGTGTTCAAATGATAGCTGTCGTTTTGTGGGTCCCCTTTCTTTCACACGTTTATGTGCATTGCTACTGATGTGCTTTAACAAAGTGTCACATCTTTCAAATTAAAATCTTTTATCGCAAACTTTGCACATTAAAACTCTGTCTTTCACATAAAATCCTTCTCAGCTGAATTCACTTTCCCTGGTATGAACAAAATCACTAGGTTTTGGCATTTTAAAATTCCTGTCCTTCGTTTGATATTTAAAGCTGAAACCACGATAAACAAAACAGTCCAACCACAAAACACAACCTATCACGATGGTGTTTTTTCAAACTGAGTGCTGGGTAGCTAAGGTATAACCATAGTACTGTATAACTTACAAATTGGCCGAATTGTTTAATGTCGTGGTTTTCCTTTCGATACCCCTCACCCAAGTGTTGAGGGAAGGTAGGGCAGCAGCTAGATACAACAAAATTTCTTAGTTTTGATTACAGATGTTGCCAATCAGTCAGGAATGGCAGTGAAAGAAGCACACACAACAAAACATAATCGGATTCAAAGAAACTTGAAAAATTATTCCCCATTTATCGATCCTGAAACATCTACAATGAGACGCTTCCTCACCTAAAGAATTAGATATTATATTTGGCCGATATCGAAATGATTTTTTTGCATTGTAGCTCAGTGGAGAGCCGAATATCCGACATCCGCTAAAATCCCTTACCCAACTGCTATCGCTTTGTGCTTTCAAATAACCATACGTGTGTATGGATGTCTTTAAACTAATCGAATCGCACAGTTGACGGCACGGTGCCGTTGACGGCCGCCATGGTCACCACGGCGCCCATTTCAATCCGGCCCGGCGGTGCACCGTCTACGGCGTGAAATACAGGCAGTGCTAAATTGAGGCCGCTTTTTGACGAAACGACTTTTTGCCGGCCACCGTTCACGTCACGACGCCGTGAAATTCAGGCCGCTTTCAGACGAGATGACTCTCTGCTACGCTGTGGGCTGTGCCGTGAACGGCGGCCCAGTCCCAGCCAGTGGCCGTGTTCAAGTCAACGAAATTGTTACATTAGACCCACACTCAAGGTTTTCCTGCAACAAGTTATCCAATAAAGCTGTCTAATGCATCGCGGTGAGTCACCGGAATTACTGCTCGGCATTGACGCGTACCGGGCACGTGAGCTTGTATTTCCACTCTTCCGTGGCCGTGTTAAATTTCTTTCCGCACATTTTTAATTCATAACATCTAATTCTTCAGGAGAGAAAGCGCCTCATTCTAAATATTTAAGGACTGATACATGGGAATCGAAGAGAGAGGCTGTGATAAATTTAATGGCAAATTCTGGAGGAGAAATCACTACAGTGCACGATATTACGCGGGTGCATTATGCACGAGACTAAACGAGCCAATTAACCTTGGGATTGTAATGGAATAGAGCAAATGAACGTCAGCAGCGTTAAACAATGAAGGCTTAGGCTTCAATAGATTATGACTCATTAGATGTGATTTTTTCGCTAATCCACCTAAAATAGCAAAAAACGCAAAATTTCGTTTTAATTTACCGATTTCGCGATATCGTGTCTCGCAAAATTCACGGACCTCTACTAATAACAACAGAATATATAAAAATAAAATTTATTTAATTTAAAATACAGAAGCCATAGCTTAATGTTGATGGATAATTATTTTATCTGTGTTTCTTTTTCATTTTACTGACAGAGTTCATTCGCTTTTTGTATTTCAAAGTTTACTGACTTTTCCTAATTTTTCAATGACAATATCAGAAAATGTATGTACCTTTTACAGGTATATTTTGACAACCTCACACCAAGTGCCCCACTTCAGAAAAACAAGTGTATCTCTAAGGATGTTACTATTTAAAGATTGGCATGAGGTTAAGTGATTCTCTGCATAAAACAATTTGGTTATTTTGAGAAATTTTACCCACACAATTGAGTGTATTTTATAAACAAGTTCACATTATTTATGCACATTATTTCTAATAATTACTGATTGCGACGTTGTGATTTACTTGGAAATAATCCAGCATGAAAATATTGTATATTACTTGGATATGTTCAAGATTCTTTAAAATTATGCAGTGCCCAGCAAGTCGCAAAGAAATACACAAAAAAGGACACAGTTAACAAAACTATTTAATGATGTTTTTCACCAATAGAAGCATATTCTCCTTTTTACAGTATTTTTTGTGGCCCTGACAGGTATTCTTCGATGGTTATTCATGACATCACCTCTAATGAAGATTACAAACATGCCTCAAAATGCATTCTCAACATAACCAAATTGTTTTATGCCAGATGCTACCCCATAAGCTTTTAATTATATCCTCTAGAGTCTCATCCATTTATAATAATAAAGCAGACTGATTGCCCATTTTATTTACAATTTTCAAACACCTAAAGACATGCTGAATCTTGTGATCTCTTTTCCAAACTGGTGAGACATCATGTATTTCTAACTAAAATTATTTTTCAGCAATATACTTTTAATTCGTCTTGCATCATCTTTTCAAGTATATTTGATTAATAAAGCTTATGCATTACTATTACCCTTGTGACAGCTGTCACCGAATTGATTTTAGGAAGGAAGTTGAACATAGGAAATGTTGAATCTCAAGCAAGCAAAAGATATTTTCAGGAAGCCTTTGACACACCCACGATTTAAGTTGCTATGACAACTTCTGGGCTTTCTTCATTCTAAAAATTCCCTAACATGAAACTAAAATTATCACCTAAGTTTGAGAGGAAGTATAGATAAAAACAAACTAAGTTTCTTTAACATGAGATCTTTTCAATTTTCCTTTTATTTGTGCCCCTTATGCTCATCCTTATGGTGCACCTTTTTGCAATGGCAGCTTTACCACACATTTACATTCTGTTACCTGAACTTGTCTCATTTAAAATAAATCACTACATTCTCATTCACTGGTTATATACCTAGTGATATGGGGTTCTGACTTCAAAGGAAATTAGCATCATATGTTTAAAGGGAAAGCCATGGAATGAATTATGAATATGAGGTATGTGTAGCCTCTGAGACATGAAATTAGAATAGTAGGAAGTTTGCTGCAACTTCCCCAGGCTGTATATAAACCTGTAGGTCCTCATCCCATGGGTGACAACCTAAGAAGTCGCTAAACTCACCCTTAACAAAATGACATAGTTAAGTATGAATTCTCCGCGGTGTGATTCTCATTTATGACCTCTTTTATAATGAGTATGTGAATGTATTTGGTCAACAAAGTCTCATAAATGTTCATGGAACAGATAAATAAAGGGCGTTAACAAGCCATACTAGCGTACAAACGTTAATGATGAATGTAGTGAAGCCAATGCACTAACCAATCCAGGATAATCCTGACGACACTTCACCATCCAGCAGTAAAACTTGCTAGCACAGGTGCGAAGGTGAACATAATATCGGCCGTCTTCTTTCACGGCTGATGTTCTGTAAGCAAGAGTTATGGATTAATACCACTAAAATAAGAATATATCATAAAGATCAAAAATATATATCCATTCACCTGCAATTTCGGTAACACCAATCACCGAAAACGGCAAAATTGGTCGATTGAGATTTCACGAACGGAAACAGATGCTCATTCCAAAAGTTGTAAAATAATATAAACCACAGCACCAAGGTCAGTATACAATAAAATTTTCTTTCGAATGCATATATGAACCTGAAAGAAAATAAAGTGACTAAAATTCTGAGACTTCAAAAGCGATGTTGACAGCGTGACTAAGATGAACAGTTACCAGAATATTAAGTTGACCAGCAACACACATGCTGCGCTCACAAGAGGATTCTCCCACACTGCGATATATTCTATCAACACAGCATATTGGTCAAAACGATTAACAATTCTATCGTTACTTTTAAATGAACATTTCTCATCTTCATTATCTCTCTTCCAAGGCCATAATCGCCAAAAGAAAGTCCTCCAAGTTGTCATCTTCACTTGGTCAAGATGATTTCTCGCAATGAGATTTCACTCGGTCGCTCTCCGAGGGTGGTAAGCATGAAAGTTGTCCGTAAAATCTGCTTCGTTTCACTTCATAAACTTACAATTTCAGAGGAATCAAGCTGCTCCACGCATATATATCACACTGTTACTACCTTCACTACGTCCTTCACATTTCACGTGTTGACACAGTCGAGGTTTACATCGATAAACAGATGATATGAAAATTTGAAGCGAGATTTGCGCATTAAATTACTATCCGCGGTCGGCGGGATTACTGTCTAGCTTTCAACCGTGATGAACTGCGACTAAATGAGAAGGCGAATGGAGCGGTTAGATCGAGATCAACCCCACGAGTGTTTCTGTACTATTTCTACGTCTTTCCAGCCTCGCTAAGGAAGATTCATGCGCAACTAGTACTTAGGTTTTTACGCCGCGGCCTTCGAGAGTTTGTGCGCATTAAGTTGCGTGCGATATCAATTTCTTGGTTATCATTAGAAATAACTGTAATCAGAGTAAATTTGACGGTTCCCAGAATCCAAACGATCCGCTTAAACTATTTGTTCAATTATATGTTATAGTATTCGTGACGAAGAACATAGAAAAAACATTTTGCGAAGGAAACCAAAATAACGGTGTGAATGACCTAAGAATTTGGCGAATTGTCAATTTCAGAGCTTGCGAAATGGCGGTTATTAGACGAAATAGTATGCAGTACGCTGGGACGAAATTAGAGTCGTATGCGCAAACACATACTTCGCATTATTGGTTTTAAAGCAATGTGATCATAGACCAATGATTAATAACCAAGTGCACGAACCCGCACAGCAGGGGACATTGTAGGGATATTCGATTTTGATCTTTAGTATCAGTATTTGGTCCGAGAGACGTTGCGAATCAGTATATGGATTAGTAACTCTAATGCCAGTGACT
Organism: Ischnura elegans; assembly: GCF_921293095.1. Lineage (NCBI taxonomy): Eukaryota > Metazoa > Arthropoda > Insecta > Odonata > Coenagrionidae > Ischnura > Ischnura elegans. Next base: position 47,847,024 of record NC_060250.1, on the reverse strand, counting down.
ACTTACATGTCAATTATAATAATGCTTTAAAGAAGTTGGAAATCGACGAAACAGTGCTGGCATAATTATTGATGTCACACATTTTTTTATAAAGCCTGACGGATACTATGTTCAATGGGGACGTTCCAGGGGTATCTTTGAAGGCAGACGCGTAGATGTGTCATGAATATCCCATAGGAATATTCCGAAAAAATTGAGAATGTTCGTAGAATATGCTATTGATATACCTTTGAGAATGTCCTATTACATATTCAAAGCAGTGGCGTAACTAGAAATATGCTTTTTGGGTAGGGGGGATGGGATGGCCTGGGGTTGTCGACTTCCCCCCACCCCCAAGGCAACGGTAGGTCCAGGAAAAAAATGACATGCGTGGATATCCATTTCACATCATTTTGGCACAAGAAAAATTAACTTAAAACAGATGCAGTTATTATATGTCAAAGCTAGGCAATGATTTTAAATATTTTTTTTATTTCTCTGAGGCTTTGGGGGCCGGATCTATCCCCTTATCCCCCCTATAGTTATGCCACCGATTCAAAGGACACTTATATCGGTTGTGTGGAAATATGTCTCTATTTTTTTACTCGTCAGCACATGTGCTAATACTTTTCATCAATTAATGCCGAAGCAAAGGCGTACTCAGAATCAAAACGGTGGGGTGGGAGGGGGGGAGTAATGGTCGTTCAAGTTACTTATACTTATTAGCATGGAAAAGGTGAATGAAACCAACATTTTAAGAAAATTATTACTGTGCTTTATTGATATTAAAAATTATTTACTGAAAAAAATTTTAGTTGCATGTCTTATAATAATATTATTTTATCATCAATCCAGTCCTGATTTTACCGAAAGACTTATGTGATTTTTGCTTTTAAGAAGGGTGGGGCCAGTTGCCCCCTTGCTGGGTACGCCCCTGTGCAAGGGAAAGAAAACAGCACACAACCGCAGCTTAGATTGTTATAATGTATCTTAATGTCTTAATGCCATAATATGTGGCGTAACTATGGGGGGAAGGGGGGGTGAGGGGATATATCCCCCCCCCCAAAGCCTCAGAGAAATAGAAAAATTATTTCAAACTACTGTCTAGTTTTGACACATTATAACTGCACCTGTGGAAAGTTAAATTTTTTGTGCCAAAATCATGTAAAATGTATTTCCAGGCATGTCATTTTTCAAATTTATTATCCTGAATTCTAGGAGGAAGGAACCTGGAGGAAGACAGGCGGAGGACCCTTGGCACCGGTAACGGGACCCTAGGGATTTGGCGCCCTTAGAGTAGTGTCCCCGAGCCCACGCGAGTTAGACCTGCCAGCCGTAGCGCAAACCTGTGACTGAATCCGCAGCCATCTTGATTCGCCTATTTTCTGAGTGAGACACACACTTGTATTCATGCCCCAATGAAGGGATATATTGTTCCAGTTACATAGGGTGTAGTTATTTTGCTCAAGGTAACACTTAAAGACCCTAAAATAGGTTTTCATGGAGCGTATTGTGAATCGACCCCGTCAATTGAAATTGAACCCTTGTCTTTCATTCTCAATTAGGCATATTCCCTTTCATTCCATCTTGAATTCTATTCTCTTCCTCCTCCTTCTCTGCAAACCTAAAATTCCTCCTAACATGGTTTTCATTCCCTCCCCTCTCATTAGTACTACCTCGATTCAATACTTCTGTCTCCTCTGCATCTCTAGTATAAGTTTCATTTTATCACCATGCCCCTTTCGTTATTCTCTCTCTCTTTAACCATTCCTTCACCTCCAATCTTTTCCTCACTCACATATCAAATGCCTCCAGTCTTTTCTTGTCCTCTTTTGGAAGTGTCCATGTTTCCTCACTGTTAAGTGTTACACTTGAGATAAACTAGACTTTTCTCCAAAAACGATTAAACTCTAATATAACAATAGGGTTGTTCAAGCCTATCAAAACGGTCTAAAAAAACGAATGTATATCACTTCTGATGTAATTTCATTTTGATTGGGATGAATGACAGATGCGTTGAAAAAGTAATGATGGAATTATTAGCAATCAAAATTCGAACAATTTTAAACGCCGCCAAAAACGGTCGGCCATCTTGAAATAGAGGTGATGACGACACAAGCCTGTACGGCTGGCCTGTACCCTCGATCGCTCGATGCCAAGCTGAGTACTCTGCATGCCGACTGGACATTTGCCAAGGTTATTCCTTATTTTGAAATGGCCTATGTTGTGCATGAAGCTTCCGGATGGATCAAGGCGACATGAAATCCATTCTTCAAGTTAGGCAGGCAATGTATGTAGCGTTGACAGGAATTGAAAGTTTTGTATTGCTGCATTTGCTAGGAAACTACGTGCAGTGAACTTTCATTGTGCTTCTAGTGCAAGTGAACACAATTTGTGCCCTTAATGTACACCTAAGTGAATGATTGCATATAGACGATGAAGTAAAGAGTGAAGTGAGTTGTGAATGTAACTGCTTCGACGAAATTATTTATTTCTTCCATGCTAGTTCAATCAACCCTATACATTTCGATCTAAGGTATCTAACTATTGCCTAGGGGATATTTTTCATATTTGAGCTAGTTGTGCTTTAGGGATACATCGAACGCATATTAATTTTCAATCGTTTGTTCGCTTCTAAGTTCCGTGTGATTTTATTACCTATTCATTTTGAGCATTCACGAGTGTTTACATTTCACGAATTTCGTTGCGCTGTTGTTTGTTTTGGTCATATTTGAATTTTAGAGATCGGAGGTATGGTATACATCAGCCCCATGACACTTCCTATCCCACTCCATTGGGAACCCATGGTCTTTTATTGAAGTCGTTTCCTCAACCTGCCGCACGTTTGCCGGGGCGGCGCCACGTATTCTGGAGGGCAAGAATTAGCGGATAAGTTAATTTCCGTATTGTTGAGCGCATACTACAGGTGAGTGGAAATAGTCATTTTTGTAATTAATTAAGATTTAGTTTTCATTTATTTTCAAATTTTAGTCTTCTGCATTATTTCCTTATTGTTCTATAGTAATATTTCGTGGATAAATATCGCGGATTTACTGAAAAAAGGAAAATGCCGTGGACGTGTGTTGTACCGCGTTGCACCACTGGTTATGGCCACAAGACTTCGGGGATTTCGCTTTTTAGAGTCCCCAAGGACCCTGAGAAGCGATGAAATAGCTGTACGATTCCTTTTTTGGGTGTGCTAAAGCTCCAAAATTTATACATATTTTAAATTACAGGTTCTGCTGTTCCAGTGGTCAATGTCATTCACAGTGGAGGAATGAAGTAACACTGAGAAAATGCAAGATGTGCGACGGCTTTCATCAACTATTCATCATTCTCTCCAACTAAATTGAATCTCTTAGAATGATTAGTAATTAGTAATAGAAAGAATTAATAGAAATGTTAAATTGTGAATACTTAAAATTTATTTTTCATGAAATTACCTTGCATTGATTGTATGAATAATCTCAGTTTCAATAGCATTGTGTAATCATTCTGGAAATGTAGATTTGATGTGTGTGTGTACATTATATAAGTTGGAAAAATGTGAATCGTTTTCATTCTTAATACCTCTTTCGATGATTTCTTTTAATGCAGCTGTTATCGATGGTGCGTTCAACTCTCATGAAAAGTACATTTACCGCGTATTAGCAGTATTAGCCTGTGGTTTCTGTCGTACTACTCATATTATTTTTGGGCGAGGGATAATATTTCAGATTTGCCAGCACCTGAAAGTGATCAGACATCCGCAAATCCCTCGGATTATATCCATTGCACTGTTTTCGTGGAAGTTTATTCGGAAATTATTTGCAAAATCTCTTTCGTTCTTATCTTTCATATGGTATTTTACTTCCTTAAATCTCAAATTATTCCTTTGGTGAGTAGGCAAGCATCGTAATAAAATAGCCTTTAACTGTAATATATATCTTCCGGAAATTATTCACCCTGTTCAACGATTAAATATGCCTATTCTATACCCGCAAAACGTCCCTAGGATAGAATCATTTTTTTAGATTTGCTGTGCCCTGCCATTATTATTATCACTTAATTGATCGAGACTCAGGAGATTAAAAACATTAACATACGTCACTTCATAAGAAGTATTTCACTTCGGCCTTGGTAAGAAGCCGTTTGCGTTTCTGATATTATATTTTTTAATAGTGTTTGAAAGCAAGGAATAACATCTATATTCTTATAAGGCCGTGGAAACATGCCGATGGGCTCAGAGGCAATGGTGCGTACGTATAGCTTCTATGACAACTTATATTAACGTTTACCACAAGATAGCTATAAATAATTATTTCCTGAAAAATACCTTTCCTCACTACATAAGGTTTTAACTGCTGACAATCTTTCGTTATGGCTGTAACTGATTTTACAAAGGTATGGAAGCAGACGAAGCTGAAATCCAACGCCTTCCATTTGATTAATACTCACGTATGAGAACGATTTCTAGGTATTTTTCGTTATAAGATGTTAAGTGCATATGAACTTGTTAACTAGTAACCACTGTCGATGTGTTTATATTCATTTTTGCCATAAATTAGTTCATAATTACTGAAGTATCGTATACAGATACGTAGGAAACTTGCCCTTCAGGATAGGTGGCGCCCCTACCGGCCTCAACGGGAAACGGCTTCATTAAATGACCATGCCTGAACGGAGAGTGTCCAGACCTTCTCATATTCTAAGACCGTGGTATACATTTTTCACGTACATCGGAGACAGCGCCCCTATGCTGATATTTGGAATCAAAAAAACAAATGAGTAACAACAAGCGGATATATCTCTTTTTTTGGAGAACAAAGCGCCACCGCGCCACAGTGGTACTAATCCGAACCTGAAATCGGATTCGAAATACGTGCTCCTGTAAATGAAAACTATAAAGAAGGCAAATTATACAGCTATAGCTGCAGAGAAAAGTACACATCAATTGGAAACCGTTATTATATTATTGTTTGATGCACAATTAGGCCCCGAGAGTGACTTTAGTTTCAGAACGTTACGGTTAACATTTTTGATGAACATCATCATGCCGGTATCATTCACCTTTTACATTATTTCGTGAATAGAATGTGTCTCTAAATCATTAAGTGGTTTTGTTTTGATGTCATCTATCTATGGGCAATCATGTTTGAGGAATATATCAGTGTAAATATTCGATGTGAACTTGGGGTAACATTTCTGATGAACAATTTTCTCATGCGGCATTTATCCTTATTTTCATCGTTCTGGAGTAAAAATTCAACTGTGAATAATAAATAGGTAAACATATCGTGTTATCGTACAACTAGAACGCTTTTTAGATGCAAATTAAAGCAATGGGAGTTATTTTAGTTTCAGAAAGTTTAGGTTAACATTTTTGGTGTACAACTTCATGTCGGCATTTATTGGCATTTTACATCATTTAATGACTAGAATGTGTCTCGTAATGATAAAGTGGCTTGGTTTTGATGTCATCTTACAATGGGCAATCATGTTTGAGGAATGTATCGGTGTAAATATTTTATGTGAACTTGGGGTAACATTTCTGATGAACAATTTTCTTGTGCGGCATTTATCTCTATTTTCATCGTTGTGGAGTAAAAATTCGATAGTGAATAATAAATAGGTGAACATATCGTGTTATTATAAAACTAGAACGCATATTTAATGCAAATTAAAGCAATGGGAGTTATTTTGGTTTCAGAAATTTTGGGTTAACATTTTTGGTGTACATCCTCATGTCGGTATTTATTGGCATTTTACATCATTTAATGACTAGAATGTGTCTCGTAATGATAAAGTGGCTTGGTTTTGATGTCATCTTACTATTGGCAATCATGTTTGAGTAATGTATCAGTGTAAATATTCTATGTGAACTTGGGGTAACATTTCTGATGAACAATTTTCTTGTGCGGCATTTATCTCTATTTTCATCGTTGTGGAGTAAAAATTCGATAGTGAATGATAAATAGGTGAACATATCGTGTTATTTTACAACTAGAACGCATATTTAATGCAAATTAAAGCAATGGGAGTTATTTTGGTTTCAGAAAGTTTGGGTTAACATTTTTGGTGTATATCCTCATGTCGGTATTTATTGGCCTTTTACATCATTTAATGACTAGAATGTGTCTCGTAATGATAAAGTGGCTTAGTTTTGATGTCATCTTACTATGGGAAATCATGTTTGAGGAATGCATCAGTGTAAATATTCGATGTGAACTTGGGGTAACATTTCTGATGAACAATTTTCTTGTGCGGCATTTATCTCTATTTTCATCGTTGTGGAGTAAAAATTCGATAGTGAATAATAAATAGGTGAACATATCGTGTTATTATGAAACTAGAACGCATATTTAATGCAAATTAAACCAATGGGAGTTATTTTGGTTTCAGAAATTTTGGGTTAACATTTTTGGTGTACATCCTCATGTCGGTATTTATTGGCATTTTACATCATTTAATGACTAGAATGTGTCTCGTAATGATAAAGTGGCTTGGTTTTGATGTCATCTTACTATTGGCAATCATGTTTGAGTAATGTATCAGTGTAAATATTCTATGTGAACTTGGGGTAACATTTCTGATGAACAATTTTCTTGTGCTGCATTTATCTCTATTTTCATCGTTGTGGAGTAAAAATTCGATAGTGAATGATAAATAGGTGAACATATCGTGTTATTTTACAACTAGAACGCATATTTAATGCAAATTAAAGTAATGGGAGTTATTTTGGTTTCAGAAAGTTTGGGTTAACATTTTTGGTGTATATCCTCATGTCGGTATTTATTGGCCTTTTACATCATTTAATGACTAGAATGTGTCTCGTAATGATAAAGTGGCTTAGTTTTGATGTCATCTTACTATGGGAAATCATGTTTGAGGAATGCATCAGTGTAAATATTCGATGTGAACTTGGGGTAACATTTCTGATGAACAATTTTCTTATGCGGCATTTATCCTTATTTTCATCGTTGTGGAGTAAAAATTCAATAGTGAATAACAAATAGGTAAACATATCGTGTTATTATACAACTAGAACGCTTTTTTGATGCAAATTAAAGCAATGGGAGTTATTTTGGTTTCAGAAAGGTTAGGTTAACATTATTGATGAACATCTTCATGCCGGTATTTTTGACCCTTTACATTATTTCGTTAATAGAATGTGTCTCGTAATGATAAAGTGGTTTGTTTTTTATATTACCTAACTATGTGTAAACATGTACTTGTCAGTGTAAATATTTTATGTGAACTTGGGGTAGCATTTCTGTTGAACCAACCTTACAAGGCATTCATCTAGATTTTCAACATTGTAGGGAAAAAATTGAATTTTGAATGATAAGCAGGTAAGCATTTCTTGTTTTATCACAATTATAACGCTTGTTTGATGCAAACCTAAGCACTGGGAGGTATTTTGGTTTCAGAACGTTTGGGTTAACATTTTTGGTGAACATCTTCATGTCGGTATTTATTTACTTTTTACATTATGTCGTGACTAGATCAAAACATGTCTCAAAATCATAAAGTGGTATGGTTTTTATATTATTTGACTATGTGTAAACATGTTTGAGGAATATATCAGTTTAAATATTTCATGTAAACTTGGGGTAACATCCCTGATGAACATTTTGCTCATGAGGCATTTATCTTTATTTTCATCATTGTAAGATAATTTTCAATTGTTAATAATACATAGGTATACATTTCTTGTTATATCATCAGTGGAACACTTTTGAAGCAAAGTTAATGTTTTAATCTCTTGCTCTCCAAAACTTTGACAAAAAATAACAATAAATACAACTAATATATGTAAAATAAGCTTTTAGATCTTGAATAAAAATTGTTAACCTGTATATTTATGATAATAAATCTGAACCAGTAAATAATTCTTTCTTTCTGTTAATCATATATACTAATGCAACTGTTTTAAAAATTCTTCAGTACCTTTTCAAATTGGCTACACATTTGAGATATCAAGGACCTCATACCAATGTAAAGTATTCAGTTGCATATCTGTCTATGTTGACATTCAGAAAAGGGTAACTGAGAAATTTTGTCGTAATCCTTACAATGCTTTCATGTGAAACCAAGGGACTCGAATATTTATTTGCTTACGGTTGAATCAATATCTGTCTCTAATGTTAGTTTGTAGTCCAACAGTACATATTGGTCCTGTTTTTAGTGGACCCTATGTAATATGTTTTCATGTAATTAGTATATTTAAAAAAAAGGGTTTCCATTTACAAAAGGTAAGTACACTACATTTAATGATGCTTATCTGCAATAAATTAATCTTGTACTACAAAGCAGATAAGCTAACCGTTGCTGAAGGTCAATGACATCATGTAGTATTACCGCTGACACTGCACTATGTGAATCAATGGAATACAAGATTTTAAAGTCAACTGCGGAGATGGAGTGCTTTCTCAGATTTTAAGACCATTCTCCATTAATGGACTCTATGGAAAATCCATGATAATTATCATTCACAAACAGTAATAAAGGAAGTGGTCCCAGGTGGGAGCCCTGTGGAAAAGCAGATGTTGCATAAAATTGTGATGGTTCTGCATTCTGGATTTTATTTGCTAGTCCTCTCTTTGACTTATAGCATGGGACCAGATATTCCATTGGCTGTCAGTTTTGCTGCTGATAGAAAAATGATAAACTTTATTGAATGCATTTGGAAAAATCACAATACACTCTACCTGAAAATGATCAGTAAGATCTGTAGCTACAAAGAGCTGAAAAGGCAAAAAGGTTTGTACCTAGTAGTTGAAATACTGCACCTAAATCCTTGCCCTTAATCAGTAATCAGGTTTTCAAACACTTTGGCAAAAACTGACTGAGTAATGATGGTCTACAATCACTAAAGGCTGCTTTACATGGGGCACGTAATTGCGCAGGCTAGAACTGCATTAATTTTCAATATGGCATAAAATTGTGAGAATGTGAGCTTGGGATTAGAAGGAGGCTATTTTGTCATCTCGTGTCCATGCATTATCGAATGCGTCCTAGGAATTCACTGCTTTACAGGACACAATTTTGACTGTGCCTTTGTACATAAGTCTGATTGCGCAGTGACTTGCCACTTTTTCATTTTTTTTTAACAGTGTTAACGTTTTTACACACAGGTATCACAATTGCTTTTTTGGAGGAGCTAGGAATTATGCCAGTATTTAGATACTTGTTAAAGATAATATGGAGAGCTATTTTAAATGTTTTGTTAAGAAGTGGGGACACAAATTCAACTGCATTCTTGAAGGAATAATATTACTTTTCTCATGAGTTACATGCAGAGGCATAGCCAGGAAGGTCTCTTGCCCCCCTCCCCCAAAAGCATTAGTTTTAGCAGAAAAATATTAACCTATAAAACAAATTAATTCAATTCCACCAATACTAGGAAGCAAAACTAATATTGACTATTATTTTTGTGAAGCAAAATACATAACATGTCAATTTTAGAGATAAAAATGTTCACATTTTCCCAGAGGGTTCCACCACTGTACCCCGAACACCATTCTAGCTCAGGTGCCCAGTCAGGAATTAGGCAAGGGGATGTTATAGGCGCAACTAACACTGAGGGATCTGAGGGTATGGAATACCCACTAGGAAAAGAGGGAGGTAGGCGGGGGCCCTCCCCTAGAAAATTTTTCAGATAAATGGCGAGTTTTACCACTTTAGGATGGATATTTTATTAATCCTTACACTATTCTATAAGTAATATTAATGCAATTAAGTAAAATGGATTAAATTGAAAAATTTCTCTGAAATCTGGGGGAGGGGTTTATCCCCAAAACTCCTCCTTGCTGCGCCTGTCCTAGCTAATGCCCTGGTAACATGAGGCCAAAAAATTACCAAATGGTTTAATGATCGCCTATTACTATCTCTTGATGAGGTGATTGAATTTCATGTACTCAGTTCGATCACCATTTTTTTAAGGTTTAATGGTAAATTTTATTTTGAGTGATCCAAATTTTGAGAGCAGGGATGAATCATTTAGGATAATTACTCTTACTAAAGAAATTTACGGGAGTGAAAATGCAAACAGCATATTAAGTACTGTTTAAAAACTATTCATAGCATCATATAGCGATTTTGGTTTCATGAAATCTCATTGTTGGACCAGTTAATATAACTGAAATAATAATTCAAACTAATAAAATCAGTTTTGAAAGTCATACAACAGTGTGATAAATACCACAGGCTTAATGGCAAATATTTTCCTCATACACTGACATCATTGATAGAATTATAGGTACTGTGTTTCCATGTGCTTTTAAGAGTTCCAGTCTTTTTCTGGGCAAACCTTTATTTGTACTATTAGTTCAGCACACTCCCGATTATCCGGCTACGGTTTATTTGGGTTGCGGATTATCCGTGCATGATTGTCACTCTTGCTCATTTTTTTCTGCTATATATTTAAAAAAATACAATCGGACGCAAAATCATCGGAATTACTGCATTAATGCGAGGATACACCATGCTTATTATTTCCGTTACAATCCCCTACGTAAAACGGAAGCGATCGCGCGCTAGCTGCATTGACGGGATCACCGTGTTCCTATTTTCCAAACCTCGCAATGCACGGCCGCGCTCCGTGATCACGGATACTCCTTTACCGACCTTGGGATACACGTCCCGCAGCAGTTGCAATCTGGGCAACTTGTGCGAGACGCAACTAACATAAGTGGCGCGGTGCCTGAAAGTAATATCCGTCGTCGAGTAGCGGTTTTGAAGCATTCGTTCAAACCACTTTACTGCATCCGTGATCACACAGCCACGGATGTATGGTTTTCGAAACCAGGCCTTATATAGAGCATAATTAATACAAGCACAACAATCTTATCGCCGCTAAAAAGATCGAGAACTGGCGAAGAAAGCTCTCATTGAGTCCGGGAAGCACTCTTAACTAACAGAATACCTGCATAAATAATATTATATTGTTTTTTACGTAAATTAGGAACATTACCAGACATTTAAGTAAAATTTTAGGTTATTCGTGTTTTCCGATTATTCGTGCCGTCTCTCCCCATCATTAGCCCGGATAATCGGGAGTGTACTGTATATGAAGTCATTTTCTTTTTATACATGGGCTAATAATTCTCATGTACTGACTAAACTAGCAAGTGGTACTCATTTAAATACAATGGGTCGCAAAGATTTAAATATGGATTAATTTATTATGAAAGAGGTGGTTTACTGTTTATAGCATGTTAAAGTAGAATTGTTTCTTAGGCAATGTTTCCAGATATTAGTAATGGTCCAAGTCTGACCTAAATGGAAAGAATACCATAGAGCTCTGCTAATGTTATATGCACAGGAGGAAGAACTGAAGCCCTGAAATACATCTGAAATACATTTACTCTATCATGTACCTTTCCACGTGAACATGAAACCCAAACACCTAACTTCTTCTCCGTGTTGTACTGATCTAAATAAACAAGAACAGATACCTACCAATATAATTTCCTAGAAGCAGGAAAAATTTAGTTACAGTAGAAGCTCGTTATTGCGAAGTTCATCGGACCGATAGCCCGGAGGTATGTAATAACGAAGTTCGTATGAACGTTTCTCTTAGGAATCGTCGAAAAAACCGTACGTGATAAATGCGATTAAATTACCTGGAAATATATATAAACAGGAAAAATCGTTTCAGTTTAAGGCATGCGGCATGACGTAATCGAGGGTTGATATCCTCCCGAGTACAGTAAGTCCGATTTACGAACTAGATGCGTTCCAAGACCTTGTTCCTGAGTTGATAAAACTTAGGTCCGGCCGCCGAGAGTTGTCCGATGACATGCAGAATAGTCTACGTCTGGGCAGTGTTGCCAGGTGAGAAAGTGAGACGCCTATAAGGGCCTCCGTGAAGAATGGAGACGGAAAGGACGACGAGCGTGAAGGACCCAGTGGAAGAATCACTTGTTTTGGGGATTCGAAGAAAGGGCATGTTTTAGTGGATCAGGCTTATTTCGCTGCTCTGTATGCATTTGACAACGTTGCATGACTAGGCATGTGTGAGGTGCGTTTGGGGGACAGCGATTGCCTGCAAACCGTGCTGGCGAAGGGTTATCCGCACCTCCTATTGTGCCGTCATTGGACCGGTCGTACTGTATGCAAGGCATCGAGGAGTACGGTTATGATGCAGAATGCAACACTTCACAACAATCGTGCGCTAACTCACGATTGTGACGAATTGATCTAGCTGGGCGTGCAACGCAACCGGAGCCGAAAAAATCGCTCTCCGCGGCAAGGAACAACGGGCGAATCGTTGAACAGTTCCTAACTTCACACCGGAATGAATGATACTGTTCAGATTATTCCCAGAGTACGATTTCCTCTACGCCGCACGGCTTAGCAACGGCTAAATCAAAAGGCACCAAATTCGAAATTTTTTAATGCTTTCATGTCCGCAAGTTCGTAAATCGAATGTGCGAAGGAAGAGAACTAACTGTACATCAAATTTACGAGCTGTGAGTCTGTCACCATGATTCCCAAGGAATGAAGTTCGTTATATGACGCTGCGCGAATGGTGAAGAAATAACCATAAATGACGCTCTCGGTCACAGTACAGGAGAACAACTTAAACGTGGCGAGATTATTAAAACTTAGCGTAGTGAATATCCATCTAAATGCCATAGCTTATGCGTGGTACTTCGTAATAAAGTTCATTTTGTAACTACCAGGACCGGGACTGAGGTTCGTAATTTCGTAAAAACGAAAGTTTTGTAATAACGTCTCTTTTCCTATAGCTTGGATAGGCCTTTTCGTCGGGACCAACGATTTGCTTCGTAAAAGCGAGAACTTTGTAATAACGTTGTTCGTATTAACGAGAGTCTACTCTAATATACCACAGTTCTCCAACCACAGTTGTATTCCATACAAGGAATTGATAGAAAAACTTATTTTTCTATGTATAGAAAATTCAGTAAAATGGTAAAAAAAAGCTCATATTGATGACTTCCTATGATCAATTGAGTAAGTTGAAATTATAGTTATCAAGTAAGTGTAATAAATGGGCTATGTGCTTTAGACATTCTCCTCATGCCAGCAGTAATACCAATATGTTTGTGGAAACATTTCACAACACTCTGAAAACCCATTACCTTAACTGGAAAGTTAACAGGAGATTGATGATCTTGTAACAATTATTTTCAGAATGCAAAAAACAGCGTACCTGTCTCAAAAGTACAATAGGATTATTGAATAGCCACCTCTTGGATTTGCAAGCGTAATTTGTTTACACCATTACAAAGGCATCAAAATCCTTGATGAAAATGTAATGGTAGTGACTAAAGGCTAGTGTTGGAATGTCAGAGCCCAGTCTGATCCTTCGTTTTTGTACTTTGTCAAGTTGGCCAATGGTGATTGTAGCCTTCCAGAGTTGTGCTTCGTAAAATGCTGTAGGTTATCTTGTGCGGGTCTTTGTTCACACATGTATATTTGATCATACAGTGACAAACATTCAATATGGAAGCACGTTCATAAAGTTCACTCTTTTCAAGTTCGAAATCATCATACTTCATGTGCCCCTGCCTTTGAAGTTGAAAGTACAGCGAAATTGGACCTTTGCTCATCATCACTTTCCAATAATGATTAATCTAAAGAACAGTTACTCCATTCCATAGAAAAGAGTTTGAAGCAAATAAAATCATTCATCAATCAAAAAAAGTCAGAGCCTCTCCTTCTCCATGTTCTTAACACTTTAAAATTACTGCTCGAGAAATGAGATGCGATTGAGCATACCACAGAACCTCCTAAACTGCAGCATGCAAGAGTACCCCCTAACTCTAAACTAGCAACTCAGTACAGGTTGCACCAAACCTCAAAGGATCGCAAACCCACCAAGCACTACTTCTAGAGGCCTAGCCGAGAACAACTAGAGTCCATTAAAGATTCATTAATGAATAATGAGTGTTGCTCTTGCAAAGATCGAATTTCTTCGAACAGTAATCTTCTGAAAACTGTTTGCAGGAGTGGCCAATATACAGTCAATTCTATGCATCTAAATCACTTGATTGTTTTATAAGTCATTTAGAAGTTGAGCAATTAGCCTAGTGTGTATCACCAGATTTTCAAAGAGGCTGGCTGTATGATACTGTAATCGCAGTTTTTCTAACAATTGTAAGCTCATCTATATCTACTGCTAGAATTATAGATCCGGCAGTTTGTAGTTAGCAATATGATGAGAAGGTATTATCCCTTTTTCAGAAAATCACCTTCCAGATGTAACTAAGCTAATTATTCTATTTAATCCATTGAATTCACATTGGCTTCTCCTAGTAGTTAGGCTTAATGAAAAAGAAATTGATTTTTATGACCCTTCCAGTGATAGCATTAAGCCTCTGTATAAATACAGTATTGCTCGGTAGGTTATATTCCTTGGTCATAAATGTAGTGGTGAGATTGCAGACTGGAAGACATTTCACCCAAAGCATCTGTTGCAAATTGATGGCCTTAACTGTGGGGTTTACATATCAAGGTTTGCTGAGCAAGACCTGAAAGGACAACCAGGCGATCACCCTTTCGATCCCGTTGCCTACAGGAAGTTAATGTTCAACACAATCACTGGGAGAAGCCACTGAAAACCATGCATGTAGGCTACCCAATTGCCAGAGGTTAAATCAATGAGTGTCTTCAATAGCTGCACCTTTTCATTTTCCTGTGTGCCTTAAATATTTTGCATGACATTTTTTCAGATCTTGAGATGACTTGCATCACATGCATCTTCTACTTACTTCTTCCTACTATCTTTTCAAATTTGATGGAGCATACTTCCTAGTTCAGAAGTATAGCATTTGTATCATTTTATGTGCTAGTCATATTTTATTTTTTGTATTGGAAGGTATGCCAAGATCAGTGGTGCCGACTCCATGGGGCTTGAGGGGGCCCGAGCCCCCCCAATAATTCGTTATGGGTGAGAGGAAAAAAGTGTCAGGCTTGTCGATTTTCCCCGGAGTGTCCAGATATCGAGATTAGAGTTATCAGGGTTCTAACTTTGATCATATGTCTCTTATAAAATGCATTAAAGACTTACAATTCACTACTTATAAAATTTCCGGGAAAAGTTCCCCGGTTTGGGCCCCCCCAATATTTTTTGTGAGTCGGCGTGCCTGGCCAAGATAGCAAATTTTTATTTGATTATTCTAGTCATTTCCATACATAACACCTTAAGTCTTCCACAAGGTCATGACTTTTATTTAGCTTTATCTATATGGAAGTGCTAAGGTGCTTTCTATAAAACTGTGCAATATTTTTTGCACTGACATTTGACGTCATGTACATTACAGCTTGCTAAGAGAGCAAATTTTTGTCCAGTCGTTTTGTAAACAGCATGCTAAGAAATGAATACGTCAAGCCGAGTTGCATAGCCATTTCTAATCATATGCAGCATGTCTATAATCATTCAATAACAACTGGCTCTTAATATCCTTCATAAATAACACATGTACATATCTCTCTATTTTCCTAAGTCTTGAAGGCTCAGAATGTTAGGAGAATGTGCAAGGAATTTATTTATCTTCAGTTACATTATTTTTTACTTTATAGTTACACCTATACTGTAAATATGTAGATAAGCAGTTTGCATGTCTCTTTCCAAGGACTACTACCTTGTCGCGGTGGAAGGGCTTGTGTGTTCCGTGAAATCTGCACAATATTGGCAAATGATAAGTTTTTCTCATTGTCATGTAAATTCACACCAATAATTTACAAGGGTAGGAACCAGACTAAAGGTAGTAGGTGATATCAAAAGCAGTCTTATCAACAATACCAAAATGGATAGCTGTTGAGTGTTACTTTCATGTACTTAATATTTAAGGTACATACAGATTTTTTTCTGAAAATAGTCTATGTATTTTTGGAAAGTGTGTCTGAAAATAATTTTTTGAAATGAAAATTTTTCTGTGAAAGTATTGTTGCCTCAATTCAATGCCAAAAGAAAAACAGCTATTTTTCTTTTTAACTAAAAATTTCTTTGTCAGCAAAAACATAAGTCCATCACCTGGCCCGAATGATTGATGGCAGTCCCCTTATGTTAATATAACAAAAAATGTTTACCTATTTTTTATTCACTATTGGATTTTTACCCCATAATGATGAAAATACAGATAAATGCCTCATAAGCAAATTGTTCATCAGAAATGTTACCCCAAGTTCACATCGAATATTTACACTGATACATTACTCAAAGATGATTGCCAATAGTTAAATGACATCAAAACCAAGCCACTTTATCATTACGAGACACATTCTAGTCATTAAATGCTGTAAAATACTAATAAATACCGACATGAAGATGTACACCAAAAATGTTAACCTAAACTTTCTGAAACTAAAATAACTCCCATTGCTTTAATTTGCATCAAAAAAGCGTTCTAGTTGTATAATAACACGATATGTTTACCTATTTATTATTCACTATTGAATTTTTACTCCACAACGATGAAAATAGAGATAAATGCCGCACAAGAAAATTGTTCATCAGAAATGTTACCCCAAGTTCACATAGAATATTTACACTGATACATTACTCAAACATGATTGCCAATAGTAAGATGACATCAAAACCAAGCCACTTTATCATTACGAGACACATTCTAGTCATTAAATGATGTAAAATGCCAATAAATACCGACATGAGGATGTACACCAAAAATGTTAACCCAAAATTTCTGAAACCAAAATAACTCCCATTGGTTTAATTTGCATTAAATATGCGTTCTAGTTTTATAATAACACGATATGTTCACCTATTTATTATTCACTATCGAATTTTTACTCCACAACGATGAAAATAGAGATAAATGCCGCACAAGAAAATTGTTCATCAGAAATGTTACCCCAAGTTCACATAAAATATTTACACCGATACATTCCTCAAACATGATTGCCCATTGTAAGATGACATCAAAACCAAGCCACTTTATCATTACGAGACACATTCTAGTCATTAAATGATGTAAAATGCCAATAAATGCCGACATGAAGATGTACACCAAAAATGTTAACCTAAACTTTCTGAAACTAAAATAACTCCCATTGCTTTAATTAGCATCTAAAAAGCGTTCTAGTTGTATAATAACACGATATGTTTACCTATTTATTATTCACAGTTGAATTTTTACTCCAGAACGATGAAAATAAGGATAAATGCCGCATGAGAAAATTGTTCATCAGAAATGTTACCCCAAGTTCACATCGAATATTTACACTGATACATTACTCAAACATGATTGCCAATAGTTAAATGACATCAAAACCAAACCACTTTATCATTTTGAGACATATTCTATGGTCATGAAATGATGTAAAAGGCCAATTAATACCGACAAGAAGATGTACACCGAAAATGTTAACACAACCTTTCTGAAACCAAAATAACTCCCATTGCTTTAATTTACATCAAATCAGCGTTCTAGTTGAAATATAACAAGAAATGTTTACCTATTTATTATTCACTATTGAATTTTTACCCCACAATGATGAAAATAGAGATAAATGCCTCGTAAGCAAAATGTTCATCAGAAATGTTACCCCAAGTTCTCATCAAATATTTACACTGATATATTCCTAAATCATGTTTACACATAGTTAGCTAATAGAAAAGCAAACCACTGTATGATTCTGAGACAGATTCTAGTCACAATGATGTGTAAGGCCAATAAATACCGACATGAAGATGTACACCGAAAATGTTAACACAAACTTTCTGAAACCAAAATAACTCCCATTGATTTAATTTGCATCAAAAAAGCATTCTAGTTGTATAATAACACGATATGTTTACCTATTTATTATTCACTATTGAATTTTTACTCCACAACGATGAAAATAAAGATAAATGCCTCGTAAGCAAAATGTTCATCAGAAATGTTACCCCAAGTTCACATCGAATATTTACACTGATACAATCGTCAAACATGATTGCCCATAGCTAGATGACATCAAAACCAAACCACGTAATAATTTTGATACATATTCTAGTCACGAAATAATGTAAAAGGCCAATAACCCAATAAATACCGACGTGAAGATCTTCACCAAAAATGTTAACCCAAACCATCTGAAACCAAAATCACTCCCGGGGCCTAATTGTACATCAAATATTAATGTAATAACGGTTTCCAATTGATTTGTACTTTTCTCTGCGCCTCGAGCCTTAAAACTCGCCTTTGTTTACATTTTTCAATAATATTTCGCTTTCAGCCATCTTGAATTTAGATGTACGTCCACATGTATACCAAGCCTCCGATCGGAACGATTCGTCATATTTGGGTTACGGTAAGAGTACGGGTAAGAGTAATAGTGAAATTCGAAGTTTTTTGATGTTACAATAACCGGTTTAGCTATTTGTTTCAGCCTATTCATTTCATTGTCCTCGAAATGTCAATGTGAAATAACGTAAACTGATTCTAAGTCGTTAGTGATGAGTGAGAAGTGAGGTGTGGAGAATCTTTCGAACTTCAAGGAGTGCAAATTCTTTTAGCGTGTGCATAGTGATTGGAAAACCGATTATCATGTTTTATTAGTGTTTTATATTTATTGTGAGTCAAGTTTTTCATTGAATCAGTTGATTCGGAATATATTCGAATAATTCGTATCAAAAAGACAACTCGTGAAATGTGTACGTTGTAGTGCTATTTATGATATGATGAGCAATAAATATGTACAAGTAAGGGTAATTTTGCTTATTATTACTCTTATTAAAGGATAAATTTGGATTTTCTTTAAACACTGATCTGGCGGCAGACGCTGGAGATCTTGAAAAAAAGTGGAATAACCCTGCTGAGCCACTTAAACAACACTGCAGTAGGGCATCTACAGGCTTGTGACGTCACACATCAATTCAAGATGGAAGTAGGGCTTTTTGGCGTAACGTAAAATTTGTCACTGTTTAAAGCCTTCTCTAAACATGTACAATGAAGAAAATAGCATAATATTATTGTCATTGCTCCTTCTGAAGCACGATCTTTCGATTTCTTAAATAAAAAAAATATGGTGAACAACCCTATTCTCTCATCAGCTCATTCTTGTACATGAATGCTTCCTCTGCCAACACAATGCTCCACCTGATGTCCTTACTGCTCTCTCAGTTTTCCGTTACTGTGCTGCCCTAATGTAGTTGAACTGCCCCACCTGCTCAAGTTTGTTCTGAACTACATTCATCTTGAGCATCACCTTTCCTGCTTCCAATGTTTCACAAAACGGCATCACTTAATTGTTCTTCTCATAATTTATCCTCATACCATAATTCTTTACAACCCTTTTTTTTTTTAGAGAGAAATTTTAAGTTCAATCCATTTTACTTGTTTGGATCAGTATACTTATAGAATAGTGTTAGGATTCATCTAATATACCTTAGAAAGGCGTAATACTCGCCATATTGAACCATTATTCTTAAAAATTTCCTGGAGGAGGCCGCTACTGCTTATCCTGATGGGTATGCAATACCCCCACACCCATAAGTATTAATTACCCTAAAACCCCCCCAGCCTTAATTCCTAGCTGCGCCCCTGGAACCATGCGTTAGTGATGAACAACTGCTGGAGCATTGAGAAAGCATATACTTTCTCTCCATGGTTGTTTTGCATTCCTAATCCAAATTCTCATTTTCCTCATCCTCATCTTCCTTAAAGTGTTGTGAGCACATAGGCAGATTATATATAAGGGGGATTGCAGCAGGCATGTGCCCCCCTCTTGTGGGACTGACTGCATTGCATAACCACAGCTTTTCTATATCATAAGATGGCATTATCCAATAAATGTTTATAATAAGTTTAAATAAAACTTTATTAAAATTTGTACGTTACTTGACTATTTTTTACTATGATAAAAGTGAAGGAATATGTTAGCTATAGCTCAAGATATCTTGTGCACCCTCCCCTTGAGTTTTTTCTGTATCCGCGATTGTGTGAGTATGAACATGTGCACCAACACTATACGGTTGGCATAGGTCGCATCTCAATTTCTACCGCCAGAATTCTATTATATATATATGTATCTGCTCTATACTTATCACTCTCTCATTGAGCTTCCCATTTACTATTACTATATTCCCACCATTATACATATATGTATTTAACCCTGTACCCATCACTCTAGTAGTCCCCACGTACTATATTCTTTCACCTCACCTGGACGGTCCCAAAATATCTATTCCCTCTTTCTCCATCTCCCTCTTGATATTGCTTAGTTTACCCTCACTCATTATTGCTTTAACATTCCAATTCCCTACATTGATTGCTACCTTCTACTTCTTTATCTTCTTCAGGGGTGGTCTAGCGAGGTCGGCTGGTTGGCGATCGCCGCGGAGGGTCCCGAGCTTAGAGAGTCCCCACAACATCTTGTGTATTGTGGCGCATATACAGTAGATTCCAGTTAATTGGGACATATCGGGATTTGTGAACTTAGCCCCAATTAAGCAGCTGTCCCAATTAGGCGAACTATCCTGTATATGGGCATAAACAAACGTTGAAATGATAGATAGAAGACTAAAGAATGTTTATAATGCAACATAAGTTTATTAAACTATTAATTTGATTAATAAATCAGCGAGTTTAGTTAATTTATTATCATTTTTAAGAATTAAGACGTATTAGTTAAAAATATTTTTCACAGCCTCGGGCGACGCTTAATGAATGTCTTTTACCGAATCCTATTAAAGAAAAGTCCTATCCTCTTGCGGATAGTATAAAAACAAGAGCTTTCAAAATAGGGCAACAATTGGAACATTTGTGAAAAATAAGAGTAAATCAAAGGAGGAAAATATAAAAAAATAGTATTCTGAAAAAAAAAATAATTTAATTTCGTCGCGAGCATATATGCTATATATAGAATCTATGTCTCCGTCTCATGGCCCAATAAAGCGGCATGCTGTCCCAATAGGGTGGTTTCCTATTATTTTTTTATTGCCTAAATCGAAAGATTATTACTCCTGGAGTACGTATTTCACGCTTTTAGATTTTTAAATGACGATATCTATTTTTCGCGATTAAATGAAAAGTGAAAATTTTCAAGCGCGCAAAAACGCGACGCGTAAGTAGGAAAGTCCGTGCGACGCATTTCTGGTTCCCCCTCTCTCCTTGTGAAGTGACCTTGATCGAGGCTCTGAGCGCTGATAGGACGCAGGATGCTAGCGGATAGCTGAGTACCTTGCTGAATGGTAGCGCTTGGCTTAAAAAAGGTTTATTAATACCTTATCAAACGAAGAAAACTTTCCGACCTTAGCCAGTTTTAATAGGTGATTATTAAGACATGTTTCCCTGAGCTCTGTGCCTCATGCATGCATTGGTAACCTCAGACGATGTATAACTCCTATCCTCTCGTGTAGAAACTAGGTCCCTGTGACGTCACGTGGAGTGGAATCGCATGGGCGCCAATCTGGCCTTTTTCAAATGAGGATAAAATTTGACCCTTGCCATTCGTCTAAACCGGTATTTCTAAAACCAAATAATTTGTGTATTATGAATACACTAATGGTGGGTAACGAATCGCAATCAATGCCTATCGTTTTCTTTGATGAAGTAAACTACCCTATTGAGCAGAGAATACTCTGGGATATTCCTCTATTGGGTTCTGTTCTTCAAGATCTGCCCCAATTAAGCGGCTTCCCCAAGTAACTGGTGGACCCATTAAACGGAATCTACTGTATTAAAAGTGTAACAAAAGAGACTCAGATTACTTGAACCAAAGTTTTTATGCTATTATAAAATTCTAAGTTTTCAATAATTTGCTTTATTTACAACATACTCAGTTTAAAAAGTCATGCGAATAATCAAAGGAGTCAAAAGAATAAAAAGAACCTGATTCTGTTTTGAAAGATTTATTTGAAAAGCTTATTTCAGATTTGTATAATTTAATTTTATAAGCTGTGAAATTCTCACTTCTAACTATGTATAATATTAATTCTGACGAAATTGCTATTTTTATTAACTTATATCTAGTTTTCAAGGGCCATTATAGCGTCAAAATCCATTTCTGGGCATTCAATTTCCTGAAATGTTCCGGGGAGGACCCCCAAATCCCCTGGAAGAAGGGCTCCATCATGAGCCTAGCCATGGCTCCCATTGCCCTTGCAAGGGCTCCCATTTACCCCAGACCGCCCATCTTCTTGGTCTTGATCTTTTCTTCCTTCTTGGACGTTGCTGATGATAATAAGTCTCCTAAAGAGTATCGCACGATGATGACCCTGCTGACTTCGCTGCCATGAGCAGCATCCATCCTTAAGGGTTGGGTCTCTTTGGATAAGTTTCTGAGGCTCATTTCATTGTGCTCCATGTTTTCAGGTAAGAAATATTTTGTAGGGTTTCCTATGATCATTCCTAAATGTATTCAAGTAATTTATTTAAATTGAGCACTACCACTAAATAAGGAATTATTATTATTAAAATTGCTGTTGTTAACTTCAATTTACCGGGTCCTTTATGAAAAACTTCAGGGAAGATGATTTGAATTTTCTTATGACAATTAACTCCATCTGTTAGCTTTTACGGTACTAGGTCTACCTACAGACTACTACCGTGCCACCGTGCCGTCTACGGTACTGGTTGGTACTAGCGGTACTAGCCATCAAAAACAAATCAGTCTTTGTTTATACAATAACGTCGTGTTGTCAGGAGTTATGATATTGATGTAAAACCTAACGGAGTGATTTTACTGTGTCATAATCCAATGATAATAGATTATGTTATGTATTGCCTGATTGCGACTAACTGAAATCTCAGTTATCATCGAGGCAGGTGCCGGCACGGCGTCACTTTCGTACTACCGCCAACATTTGTATATTCCTTATCATATGTTCTCAATGCTTAATGTCCTGGAGTAAGCATCGGGTTTACAACAGCGTGTTTTAGTTAGGAGGGGAGTCGTACAGGTAAACTCTATATCTTCATTCAGGGCTTGCAAGACGCTCGGAAGGTTTCGGTGCATTTGCTCTGAGCTATTATTACATTCGGACTGGGACAGCGGCACTCTGCTAGTTTCAAATAATTATAGCAAAATGGTTGATGAGAGGTCATATCCAAATCCTTTTGAAGATTACGTCGAGGAGCGTTTTTCGGAATTCTTCGAGCTGACAAAGGCTGGTGGATTCCCAAAGGTATTTAGTGTTGTGGGTTTTGGGATGACTTTTCAAAACCACAATGACAATTT
Source organism: Ischnura elegans (assembly GCF_921293095.1). NCBI lineage: Eukaryota > Metazoa > Arthropoda > Insecta > Odonata > Coenagrionidae > Ischnura > Ischnura elegans. The sequence continues at coordinate 47,823,912 of NC_060250.1, read as the reverse complement.
TACAACGAATAAATTTTTTCGCCTGTTTCATTGTGATTAAAATATTTTAAAGAATGACTTTACCTACCTTTACCTGCTTGTCATTCATTGCTATTAATTAAAATATAAAACTACCACTTATGTCATTAAACAATATTTCACAGTAGCAACTTAATACAATATATATTAAGTTGCTACTGTGAAATATTGAATGAAGCCAATATTTTAACAGTGCCTAAGGAACGTTGCCCATGATAGAAATTAATATGGCAATCGGCAAATCATTTGAAGCTGTTCGTTTTCGACAACATCAAACCTCATTGAGTACTTTTTATGATGGTGTCAGTTTTAGTATCTATGAAATAATACAGCTGTGTCCATTTCAAATTTTGGCTAGCAGAGTCATTGGTATTAGCAATTTTAACATCTTGATATTATGAAAAATAATTCTTTCTAGTGATACTGTGAGAAACTGAGAGGGGATTTAAAGAGTTATAAATGAATGAAAACAAATCACAAATTTTCCTAAGTGCCAAACACAAAACTTGTTTTATCAACTGGCTTAATTGTAACTTTCTAATTGAAGGGTAGTGTGGAGGATGATGATATATGACATTGATTCAGCAGGTAAAGAGATAAAATGCATCCCAGAGGCCTGTCCAGGTTGTGTTAATAGCATTTTTTCATTTAAGCTTAAATCAGATTTCAAAGAGAGGCTGAGGACATCTGTTGATCAATTGCTGGCCAGACTGGAAGCTGGAATGGCCACAACAAGCCGATCAGATGTTTCCATGTACACTGGGACACCTGGATATGCCTTACTCTTCTGGATGTTGAGCAGAAAGAGACCAGGCGAGGACTTTCAACAGGTGAGTTGCTTTCAATTTCTATTTCTAGTTCCTATTATTGTCCTTCCCAACAGGTACTAAAGTTATGGATCCATGTGCCTGGAATCACTTTCTTCTATGAGGCATTCCAAACAAAGAGTAAATATACTTTTTGTGTGTTATAAGCCCTGCAATATTTGACCTTGAAAGTCACCTGGTTACCACTTATCAATGTGCCAATGTTTAAAGTTCTTGTTATGCATATGTTTACAAAATCTATCCAGCCTCAATTGGTATTTACATAGTGGCAGGTATAATTAATAACTGGAAAAGTATGTCATGCTGTAACAATTTCACTCCAAATCATATTTCATTAATATTAAGATCTTTCACTTTATCTTCAAATGACATTGCCCTTTACATAATTTCGCTCGAGGGGAGAGTCCTTGAGCCCATATGGGATCAGGGCCTTTAATACAATTTGATCATAGTGTTGCCTTAGTACAGAGAAGCTATTTTTTCAAACAATATCTAAAAAAAGTATTTATTTTTAACTTTTCAGTGCACTTCTTGTATGAAATGCTGTTGGATTTCAAAATTATGTACTATTTCTTGTACTACATTTAATTGAGCATTGGAAAAAGTCCCTTGTCTTCACAATCGGTCATGTGTATTAATTTTAGAGGGAAAGGGATCATCGTGGAGATCAAGTCATTTTTATCTAAAGTCTTTGTATATGTGCAGGGGCGGATCCAGGATTTTTTTCTGGGAGGAGCACAAGCAAGGCCGTATCCAGGATTTTGTTCAGGGGGGGCACAAGGATACACAGTAATACAAAACGAACGCAATGAAAATGGGACTGTATTAAAAATCTTGCATATTTTTGAGGGTCTGGGGGGGGATCGTGCCCCCTCCCTGGATCCGCCTATGTATATGTGCTTATTGTTTCTTTCTCTGGGGAAATTTGCTATGTTAGTTAGTAGATCAATGCATGAAATTGTTATAAAAAAATTGGGGTACATGTGAGCATCCAGTAATTTCAATGATATCCATCTAATAATAAATCTTTCATTTTGATGTTCATCTAGCATTCTATGAACATTCTGGAAGCTGCACTTCCAAGGCTGAGGAATCGAGATGTAACTTTCATCTGTGGTGACCCAGGCCCCTTGGCATTAGCAGCAGTTGTTTATCATACCCTGGGTAAACCTGATCGCTCTGTGGAGCTGGTGAAAAGGTGACTTTCTAACATTAATGTGAATGTTTCAACCACTGAAGTTTGTTAAAATTTTGAAATGCATGTAACGAGATTAAAAAGAAACTTATTTTGGAATTCTTCTTCTTGTCACAGGATAAAGTCCTTTGCCCCAATAATCACTGATTTGGAATCGGATCTTCCTGATGAAGCGCTTTATGGGAGAGTCGGTTATTTGTATTCTCTTTTATTTTTGAATCATTACTTAAGGCCTAATGCGATTGAAGACAACATTATTCGTCAGGTAATGATTATTGCATTTATTTGTCTCGTGATTTTTGTTCATGCTTTTTCCATTATAAAAGGCTTGTGAATAATGCAGAGCGTTTATTTATATTGAGATTACTAAAAATGTTATCTGTACAGTTAATCAATGTACAGTCCCAGGCACAAAAATCTTACCATCTGAGAGTCAGAAGTTGAAGCCAAATTGGCCATGCTACCAAGCCATGTCCCTAAAGCAGAGAACAACAAACCCTCTGAGCTGGGAGGGAGGGTCAATTCTTCCCTGTGATTGAAAAGTAGTTTGAAGCTTATTGAAGAAGGGATTTTGTCCAGAATAGTTATTTTTATGATGGGGTACACACTAGTTTTGGCACACAAACGGGTGTGAAGTCTTCAATGAGTTGGGTTACCAAGTATCCTGTAGCTATCATCCGCAGAAATTAGTTTGATGCATATTGCTTTGTAGAACATTTCAGAATACAAATGAAGGGCCATTTTGTCCCTACCATTAGATGTATTGCATTTAATAATTTGAATTGCACTGGTTATCATGAGTAGGTGGAGTGTCTGACTGCTATGTCTGGTCTTTCACAGTGGAAACAGGAAGCTGGGGAACAAAGGCCAAGCTCGAGCTTATGCCTTCATTCTGTTATAAAGCTAAGCTTTTAATAGGTAGAGCTTTCTTTAGTTATAATTATATCCAAAAAGTTATCGAGAGTTTTCCATTATTTTTCAAAATTGTATGCATTTTGCAAAACAAGTTCATTTTCTATTTTTGTAAAGTGCACCACGTTTTTCATAAGCCATAATATCCTCTAGAAATCATCTGGTAGCTCCTTTACCTATTCAACCTCCTACCTTGCCATCTGGGTCACTTTTCCAATCAGTCATTCATGATCATCCTCTAACCACCAAGAAGGGTTCCCATTTCCAATCCATATGGAGAAAATTAACTGTGATTGCTCTCTGCTGCAAATGTTGCTAATTTTGTCTACTCAAGACAAAACTTTAACATGGAAGCCCCTGCCTGACCAGTAATGTATTTATTTTGTAACTCATTGAGTATATGTGTGTGGTGACCCTGATAGTGAGGAAGGAGAGTGAAGAATTGCTTCTTTACTTCAACACTCATATTCCCAGCTGTTAACCTCCTTTCTTAAGAATGTTAAGATCCTCTCTTTTGGGAATGCCCTCTCTGTTTGGTGTATTCTATTCTATATTCCCCTTTTGCTTCGTCCATCACTAGTTACTTGGCAACCCAGTCAGCAGAATTCCTCCACCTCCTGAAGGGTTTAGTTTCCTCGTGTAATATTGGTCTTTGCCTATTCTCTTCTGCTGTTCATTTAGATTTAAATTTTTTCATTTATACATACTATATTGACTTATAGCCCATGCCTAGACTTTTTCTTTTTGCAATTAATGGAAATTTCTTCAGATCCGTCTTCGTCTCTACTATGAGTGCTGTGTCATCAACAAATCACAGCATGCTAATATTTTCACAGTGGATGTTGAAACACCTGGTGCTTCATCTTCGATTTCATTAATATGTAGATTTATTAATTGAAACTGAGGATTGTAGAGGACAGAGCTCAACCATGTTTCAATCAGTTATCATCTGTAAGAATGGTTATAGACTTTATTCTGTGGAGCTTGGAATGGTAATGCCCTGTCACTCCAGGTATTTCACTGAGTCCCCAAATTGTCATTAATTTTTATAATCCCATGGATGGAAGGAAAGATAAGTCATCATAAAAAAGTGATATATTACTCATTTATCCATTGGTTATTAAGTTTAAAATAAAAAATAGAAAGTGTGTGCCTACTTCTCATGAGTCGTTGCAGCTGATATGCATTGTCAAGGAGTAGCAAAAAAATGGTAAACTGCTTTTGATGTCATCTATTTATTTTTGAAAGGGGTAAGGTCATCAATTTTCCATAGCAAATAGCTTGAGAAGTTAATGACAGATCAAGAGACAGAAAAAGATTGGTCTTTTTTTATTTAACCCTTATCCGGGCAAGGAGGGTCCAACGGGCCCTACAGCCTTTATTTCAGGTTATAACATGAGAACAAAATATCCCAGTGCTGTGAACCTCTGTGACTTTGTTCATACGGACAAATGGAATAAGAAAAAAATATTTCTAAATAAAAATAAATATTTCTTTTTTGCTTATGGTAAATTTAAACTTTTCCTAACGTAACCGGGCAAGCTGGGTCCAATGGACCCTTCACATACGCGATCAGTTGCACATCATTAGATGGTTAATATAAAAGGTATTATGTTGTAATTTTTCAAGTATTATTTGGGAATCTTCACATACACATCTAAATAACCCCCTAACTCAGTGGCGTATGGCAGGAGGTGAGTGTTCACCAGTTATGCAACACGCTGCACTTGGATGTTTACGATCATATATATCCAGTTTGTGTTAGCTTCAATCACGAAGTTTATTTTAGCTATCACGGCTGGAAAATGTAATTAGTGTAAATTAAATAACTAGATTATGTACGCAGAATGTTATTCTAGGTAGCATGGGTGGTAAGATGGGGGCAGATACCGGGGAAGGTGAAAAGGGAATATAGAGTAGGGTGGTCACTGGAGAGTCACCGGTGCATTATGGTTGGAAAATCCTGGTGAAGTAGAGTGAGATGGGAGAGGAATGAACTATGCGCAACAAACACCATTATCTGTATCCATAAATGAAGGATGGGGACAGTTTTTTCATTCTTTCGCTTATTGCTATTGTACCGTGGCGGTCGCCAAGGGCATATGCTAAGAGAAATTTTCCTTCAGTTGGGTTGAGTCACCGGGAAACCCTAGAGAATGATCACTGAAACGATCCAGTTGTTTCCAAAAAAACACTGATCCTCGGAATTTATTTGCAGCGTCCATCCAACGACATTAGTGATAAAGGAAAGCATATATCCTGCCATACGGAAAGCATGCAGATGATGTCGCTTCGAATTTGAACGTTCCTGTTCATTATCATTCTCCTAAAAATCCCTAACGCATTGACAGTCCATCCTTCCCTGTTTTCTCCTTCTCCTGCACTCCTTGCCTATCTTTCCACCACCTTTCACCTCTACATCCTCCATCTTTCTTTCCCATATAAACTACGGCATGTATGACAAAAGAGTAGAGTGCTAGCAAAGTGCTACTGAGCAACGTAGATGAAGGCATATAAGATGTTGCACATAACTGATTCCGAAAATATGGGCTTTTATACGGAACTACCGCCTCAATATGCAATTCTCTTTGGGTAAAAGTAACACAGCCATCGGAGTGATGGCAAATATTTACAAGTTTCCTTCACTAAGACATCACATACCCAGGTAAGTTCTAATAGATGAGTACTAAGGAAGTAATCCGTAGTTTTAGAGAAATTCTATGAAATAGCATATTTTTTTATAATTATTAGATCATGGCTAGACAAAAGCTTTTGTCTCAAGATGGCACACAAAAACTGCTGAACATTGAAGAAACTAGTGACGATGATCTGGATTACCAGCCAATCGAAGAGGAGAGTTCCAATGAAGATGACATTGACATAAAGAGCATTGCCTGGTTTGGATCGAAGAGTTGTACAGCACCTCACTGAACCATACCAAAATACGAACAGAAATGAAACGAGTGACAAAAATTTCTCTGATATAAAGTTTGCATAGAGTTATGTTGGAACTATAGGAAAGTATTAACGATTTATTCCAGGAAAATTTCAAGCCAATAAAAGTGGTAAAGTCGTTTCTTCATTGTTTGGTTTCACCAAAAATGGTATGTTTGTGTCATTGCCCAAGATAAAGAGTTGACCGGTAGTTCTTCTATGATTCATGCATCATAATAAAATTATGGAAGACGTCAATGCTAAACCTGAAATTATCTGTCACTACAACTGCACCAAAGGTGAAGTCGATTTCCTTGACCAGTTGGTAAAGACGCACATGAGTAAAAGACACAAATAGTTGGCCTTTTGCGTTTTTCATGAGTGACTTGGACGTGAGTAGAGTAGCAGCGTATGTGGTGTGGGTGAATACTGATCTAAATTGAAATGTTGGTAGACATTATTCAAGAAGACTATTTATTGTAAGTGCATCCGATATTCTGGTTGATGTCCACATTGAAAGACGATCCAACTTGGGTTTTCCTTGGAACACAGGCTAAGGATTTTTTGATGAAGGAATTTCTGAGCCAAGACATTCATCAAATTATAGTATAACAAAAAATGAGATAATATATATGCCCATGATAAAAACATTATGAAGAAAAACAAATGTGTAACAACTGTGAGCAATCGGTGTGCAATGAACATAGTGACGTAAACGTGTAAATGAAAAGTGAAAAAAGCTTTGAGGGGTGGCCTATCCTGGACTCGTTGATAAAATTTTGTGTTTTCCCCCAAACAATAAGTTTTGATGTTGTACAGTGTCTCGTTTGATAAGTAAATGATATTCAATTATCCCTTATGTTAGTTGATTCTAAATTTAAATTATTTCCACCAGAGATCAATTTTATGAAGGATGAATAATAATTTATTTAGATTTCAAATTTTTGTTACTAATTAACATGAAAATTATTATATATATATATTCATTTATGAACATTAAAAAATATTTTGAAATCATTTATTTTGTATAAATTTGCACTATTTGACAAAAAACAATGATATTTATTCTAGCAGGTTGGCCCACATGAGCAAAAAGAAAAAATTAACAAGGAGGGTCCATTGGGCCCTGCTTGCCCGGTTACGTTAGAAATTTGAGGTGCCCGGATAAGGGTTAAACTCACTATCAATAAAAAAAAGTAGTGAACAAGCTCATTCTGGTGCTGTGCTATGGAAATTTAAGAGATGGAATTACAGTACAATGTCAATGTCTAAACCATTCTTTTTGTACAGGTAAAATAATTTTCATTGCATGGAAGTGGTTTCTATTTGGATAGATAATTTTTCATTAATGGGTAAAAAAATATTCTTGATGATTTTGAATTTATTCTTATCGAGTTGTATATTCTTTTATGCCTGTGAAGTGTATTCTTTCTGTTTTACCATTCCCATCAGGTTTTATCTGCAATTTTGGCTTCAGGGAAATCTCTGGCAAAATCTGAACATCGCAAAGTACCCTTAATGTATCGCTGGCATGGCTCATATTACTTTGGAGCAGCTCATGGCATCGCTGGAATACTTTATACTCTTCTATTGGTGAGTCTGTGAGAAATAGTTTTAAATTATTTTATATATAAGGGCTTCAGATAAGAATAAAAAAAATTCCGCTATCCTCGGGCAGTAGAAACTGATTAGAGAAGGACGAAGAGAGAGGGAGACAGAGGGTAAATATAGGGAGAGAAAGATGGAAAAATTTCTTAGACCATGGGGTGGGGAGCTCCTTCATCGAGTGTGGGAGAAATAATCCATTGCCAAGACAAAAGATTTTAGGTTCAATGAATTATACAATTGCAGAGATGTTGTGCAGATAATGTTTTTGAAATATATTTCATTGTAAAAGAGAAGGAAGGATGCATCGGGCAATTTTTAATGTACACTTTCCTTGTTGCAGAAATAGAATGAGAGAATCACATTTTTATTACTTTTTTGAGGGCTTATTACTATTTATCAAATACTTTCCCGATAAAACTAATCAACATGTCGTGTGCATTCATCTTCACAAACCATCCTCTAAAACAAGTCTGCTCCAGAAAATGTGTGTTCTAAACGAGCAATTGGCTGCGAAAACAGTCTGCTGAGCTATTTTCCATGGGCGCACAGAACATCCTGAGCTATTTTGTGGAAAAAGCCCACGTTTTATAAACTAAAAGCTATTAATATTTATTCCCAACCGTGTCCCCATACTGGAAATAACATAATAGATTACCAAATGTCTTAAAATTCAGAAATTAACTATCCACGCTTAGGGTTTTGGCCCGCTGTGCTTGAGAGTATGAAATTTGTCATAAGATAAAGGTAAGAAACAATTATTTATGAGCATATATATGGTTCTATACTTTGAGTACGTGAGTAAATTAAAACGGAAGATTCAAAGACATATCGTTTTCATGTCTGCATTTCTTGCAAGATACGCTGCAGACAAACACAACCATTTGGAAAAAACCGCGTAGTGCTGCATAAACACATATTGAATTTTTTTAAAATCATAATTCATTTCAAGTATCATTTCAATCATTGTGAAGTCAGGAACTGTTCAGTATTGTGCCCGTTCTTCATCCTGTGGGCAGCAATTTTTTTTTTACTCCAGTCGCAGGCACATGCAGCTACATCAGTTTGTGACCACCGTGAGCAAAGGCAAAATTGTAATGCAGTGCACCATTCTGCTGGATAAGGTCACTTTTCAATGCCTTGCTGAGGCTTTTCAACTTACGAGCAACGTCTTAGAATGCAACTTGGTCATAATCTGAGGATTTCCTGTAAAATTACCAGCGCTCAAAAGTTAAGAACACATATTTAAGTGGTGGGCTACAATTTAGTGTGTGTTACACAGTGGGTTACAATTTAGTATGTGGTACAAATTTCAGATAAATACTGTGGGGTAAATATGTACCTTAAGTCTGGGTATATAGACCATAGGTAAGTATTCAAAGATTAAAAATAATTGTTCACTTAAATACAAGGCTGCAGTCAGCAGAGAGGGGTACATACTCCTGCTGAAATGATCAGAATATTCATTCCCTCCTTCTGAGTGCTGACAAAATACACTGGGTAATTCATTATAGATAGGGACATGCAAAAGTCGCAATGGAATAACGCAAATTCCGGGGTATTCCTGCGAATACGAGAATTTTGTGTTAATCGCGATTTTCTCTTATAGTCCAGGAAATGAAGCATTTTGGCTTGCAATTTTTTCAAACTGAATCGATTTTCTTGAAATTTTCACAATAAGTAGGGAATATACCAAGAATCAAAATCTATATCATGCCGACGGGCGCTTTTACCCAGGGGGTGGTTTCCACCCCATCTCGGGGGTGGAAAATTTTAATTATATTTTGAACACAGGAAACGATAGAAAAATAAATTCTAAGAATAAAATGTTCTTTCCATTTTTTGCGTAAAATTAATATTTTTCGAGTTATTTGCGATTGAAAGTAACAGTTTTTTGACGAAAAAATCAACGCTTTTAATCGATTATAGGCAAATAACTTGAAAAGTATTAATTTTATTAGGAAATTGTTAATTAGAAAACTGTAGCTTGTAGAAAATTAAATAAAAATATTATTTTATATTTCCTTTATGACGAATTCGGACCGAGCTACAACTTCTTGATGGTTATCTATTGTTTGTCATATGCTAAATTTGCAAGATTCAATACCAAATAGCGGGAAAATGTATTTTTCGAGGAAAACTTATGCAATCTGTTTAAAAGTGTTTTTAAAAAACTTTCTTAAAATGGGAAAAAAAAATTTTTATCATGAAATTTGAGCGATTTATGATTAAAAATAAGATCAGTCCCCACTTTTTTCTACGAAAAAATCACTGAAAACAACTCCTTATTACCACACTAGACAAAATTGATCAATGCCCTTCAGAATTTCTCTTTATTTAACTATTGTTAATTGATCCTAGAAGTTTTTTTAATTTACAATTCTAACTTTTGAAAAAAATGGAGGAAAAAGTGAAGAGTCATTTTCTACAATTTCGTTAAAAATACTCTTTTTTTCAAAATAACTCCAAAAAAACTGGAGATATGAAAAAAATGCTAGGGTAATAAATTGTAGCTTCTTTATTTCCAAATATTTTGGTGTGTTTTAATTTTCTATACAATAAATATTTGGTGAGATATTGATAATTAAAACCTCCATTTCCAAGGGAGCTGCACCTTATTTAGACCCTTAAATCCCTCCCCTTTAAAAATTAATGACTCGAAAAATATTTAATTCACATGACCTCGTAGTCAGTAAAAACCCTACAAAATACAATTTAAATGAACTTTCTATCATAAAAAATAAAGGAGCTATGTTTGAAATACCCATCAATTATTTTCGAAAAATTCGAAATCCACAATACATAGCATAACATTCCTCATAATCAGCATATACTTTATGTACTTAACGTTCGAAGATAACGATACACTCAAATTTGCTACAAAATAAACACACATACCCATATGATGTATACATACATACACATATGTGAGTATGTGTGCTCTCGCTCACATTGACCTGTGAGCATGCATGTTGTGGGAAGACTGGAAGCCATACAGTCTCCGTTTGATAGTGTTTTATGTTACCATGACGAAGTTTGTTCTGTTTATCCTATTGTTATATATTTTCAGTGCTGTGATTAAAATCATGAGAGAAAAAAGTGAATACATAATAAAAGGAGTAAGAAAGTGATAAGAAGATAAAATGTGATAAATTTATATTTATAGGGTAAATAATTTTTTTTACATTAACCCCCAATAAGGGTTGATTATTATGGGTTGAAACGCCTTAAAATTATTTTCCAAACAAAAAATAACTATACAAATAATTTAAAGTAAATTTTACATGTATTTAGCTTTAAAATATAATTTTTTAAGTTTTAGCTTTTAGGGGTAGTTTTCACCCCTAAAAAATAAAAGGCGCCCTTCGGCATAATATAGATTTTGAAGAAGGGGGTATGATTAGTCTAATCCCAAATATTTATGAAAATCGATTTGGTTTGAAAAAATGTTTTAAAGGAGGTATGATTAGTATAATTACAAATTTTTATGCAAATCGATTCAGTTTGAAAATTCTTTTTTACATTAATCCCCAATAAGGGTTGATTATTATGGGTTGAAACACCTTAAAATTATTATCCAAACATAAAAAAATAATTATACCAATAATTTAAACTAAATTTTATATGTATTTACCTTTAAAATATAATTTTTTAAGTTTTAGCTTTTAGGGGTAGTTTTCACCCCTAAAAAATAAAAAGCGCCCTTCGGCATAATATAGATTTTGAAGTAGGGGGTATAATTAGTCTAATCCCAAATTTTTGTGCAAATCCATTCAGTTTGAAAAAATTGCAAGGTTTTTCACTTTTATGAGCTTCATTTCCTGGACTATTAATTCCAGGGCGATTTTCACCGACTCAGATGCGATTTTCATCATTTCTTTCTTCTGGTCATGCTTCTCCCACGAAATTGTTTTTTCAAGGAGTATATTTAAGCTACATTGTTCTGATTATCTCTAGATTTTGATGGCTTTCTTAGCTAATTTTCAACAATATGTGGTAGAATAACGGTACTGTGCAATATAAATTGATAATCGTAAATTATTCATCAGTGAGAAATCAACTAGTAATGTTTTCACCTTTGGTATAAAATTTTAAGCAGCTTTAATTCAGTGCATTAAAAATATTCCCGGTGAGGATGAAGCATTAATAACGAAAGAAACTGGTAACTGATCTGATATATTCATAATGAAGGTAAATAAACTCATATGAAAACAATACGTGCAAGAGAGTTTTTGATAAATGCCTTTCTTGTCTAAAGATGACATCAAAGGCAGCTTTCAGACGCGACGAGTTTTCGCCGGCCGCCATGATATCCAGAGAGATGTCACATTTGAAAGTGGCATGAATTTCACGACGACACGTTGCGACTGCGGGTTCACGGCGACTCCAAAAACTCATTAAGAGTGCTTATATCATCAGCGTAGTGAAATTTTTTGAACAACAGATTCTGATTGCATAGGTAACCAATCAAATTCAATTGATTGTAATAAATGCAATCTGTGGAATCTCTTCCCTTTTGAGGTGCAAACAAATACACATTCTGTTTTTGTAATTTCAGGCAAGAGACCAGTTAACTGATTCTGAGCTGATGGAATTGATTCGTCCAACCATTGACTTCCTGCTGGACACTTCCTTTCCCAGTGGAAACCTACCATCGTCTCTTGGCCGAGAGAAGGACAAGCTGGTTCATTGGTGTCACGGTGCACCAGGGGCTGTGTATTTGTACTGCCTGGCATACAAAGTAAGCTCAGATCCTTTGCTTTAAGACCTATATTGTGCACAAAAAAGTAACTAATTTTGTCACAAAAAAGTAGCCGGTACTCTCCCTCACATTCAATCCATTGGTCCGCTTTGCCATGTAATTCATGAAATCTGTACTCTAATGACCAACAGTTTCTCACCTCATTTTATCCTTTGCAGCATCTATGTCATTATAGCATTATCATTTTAGTTCTTTTTTGTGGATATAAAAAGAAATGAGATGGATCAGGAAAGGATATTGGGTAAGGCAGTCTTTTATTTTTCATGAATATGTACATACTAATGCAGGAGGTGCTGCTTGAGGAGGTGTATTGTCAAGGTGGGAAGACCAGTCCCTTATCTCCTACGAGCATCAGACAAAATTTGCTGAATCAATCCCCTGTAATTATTACAGATAGTATCTTCAATACTCTATTGTGGGTCTTGGAAGCATGATTGTAAGGACTTTTTCATCAATTTTGAAAGCTGATGGTTGTTTGAAATGGCCAAACGTTCAATCTGAGTCATCACATGCTTGGTGGGTGGCCTGGTTTCAGGTTCCCCTTTTGACTTCACTCACCATGCATGTGTCATCTGAATGGGGTTATAGCTTAACCAATGACACTTCATCAGTTGAATTTTTTATTGCTGAAAATAACAGAAGAGAAAATGAATGTCAAATTTTGATTGATATTTGCTCAGCTTGACATGATGAAGACAATCGTCGAAGGACAAGTGGAAGGCAAGAATGGAAAAAGAAGACCTCGAACAAAATATATGGGACAAGTAAAGAGAGATGTGAAAGAGAAGAAATACGTAGGTGTGAAAAGATTAGCTGATAGGAGAACTGAGTGGAGAGCTGCGTCAAACCAATCCTAGGATTGTTGACCAGTGATGACGATGATGATTTGCTCAGCTCTTCATAGAAATAGTTATTGGAAACGAGCATATGCTGGTTGAGTCTATTATTAGTGGGTAAATTTGGAGGTATGGATTGTTATTAGAGATGGGTCGAATAGCAGATTTCTCGAACTCTAATATCGAATTTGAATATTAAATCATTGCTCGAATATTCAAATACCTCGAATTTCGAATACCTTGAATACTAGAACTGCGCAAAGCATATTGAACGTACGTTTTTTCTTCTATTTCACTTGATGAATGTATGTATAAATAAAAAGGTATATGCAGTGGAACCCTGATCTATCGTTCCCGCATTGATCATTTTCCCACATTCATCTTTCGCTGTTCCTGGTCTCAAATAAAGTTCCATAATGACAATGGAAGTTATCTATCTAAGTTCGCGTCTATCGTCCCCCGAAGTATCGTTTTCCCACATTGATCATTTGAAGATCGTGGTCCCATCCTATAATTTTCCCGCATCCATCGTTTGACGAAAATGAGACGAAGTGTTTACAATGTGTTATTTGTGGCTGATGACGACAGACACATAGTTTGAATCTTCCCCTGGAGATTGAACTACCATAGAGAGAAGCTGAGTGCCGTGGAATAGTAACATTAGCGCATTTCCCAAGATCGGCTATCCCCCTCCTTTCAGCGCTCGCCTCCCCCCCTCTGACACTTTCCTCTTCTCTGAAATCAAGCAAAAGGTCCCAGCTCACGCATGGATCATATTACAAAGGCCTTAGTTTCGAAAGAAAATATCAAGTTACACGAGAACAATAGAAACGTGTTTCGCGTCTCTCTGATTCTCGCCCTCTGAATTTTTTCAGCCTTTCTCCTTTAAAGTTCCCAGTTTCTCAAGGTCAACTGCTGCATGAATCACCAATTAGCCCAAAAGGTGTCTAAAAATGTATTTCGGCAATTGGTATTATACTGTTATTAGATGGAGATATCAGTAATGTGCACGTAATTCAAAAAAGAATGATACCAAATACAACGTATTTCTAACGTTATTTAAACATTTTAAGCAAGGAAATAGTCGGAATAATACGATGGTGATTTCTGGCGAATCTTAATGTCCTTACAGCTGAGCTTTCTCGGCAGTTATTGCAGCATTTCTTTCGAAAACAGGGCATCAGGTTACAATTCACGAGTTATGCTACAAGTCTCACTTGTCAGAGTTGTTATCGAAGTGACATCTTCTCAGGATATTGTGTCGTAGGTGTATTGATGCATTCAGCCAGGGGCCTGCATATATGCCATTTTTTACTATTATTTTAATGAAAATTTTGATCCTTCATCAAATTTTATGTGTCATTGCGGACCCGTCATTTGGCATAAAGAAACAAAACTGACGTCAGGGGAAGCCCGCATTCTTGTAGTCTTTGAACCCGAAATGCTTCTTTTTCAACAGTGAAGAAGTAAATCTTATGTGATTTGGTGGAATGTATAAATATACCATAGAAAACAAGAAAACGGACAGCATATAATGCAAGGCGAAGAATAAGTTATGGCTGGCTGTACGTAGTATGTACAACAGCCACCACAATGTTGTTACAAGAGACGAAAACAACTTCAAAAAAAGCAGGTTAACTGATTTTTTTTTAGTCGATAATATGATGATGAAGTTACTTAGCATTACTACATCCTGGCCTCACCGGATTCTGCATTTTCTGTCATTTTTATGGTGAAATATCATTGTAAGTATGTGGAAACCATATATCAATGTAAGTAAAGTTGATGTGTAAGGTGACATTAATGAAAATGGGTGAAAACAAATGGTTTGGGAATGGGCGAATGAATAATATGACAGGGTGAATAAATGCTATGGTAAGAATAGGTATGGAGGTGAATAAAGGTTTCAGGGTAGAAGATGAATAATATTATTGTTGAGTTAGTGATTGCATTAAATTTATGGAACATGTCATTCATATTGGCTGCACTTTTCAGGTGTTCCACGATGAGCGCTACTTGGATGCTGCCAAGAAGTGTGGAGAGGTTGTTTGGCAGAGAGGCTTGCTAAGAAAGGGATACGGCATATGCCATGGTGTGGCCGGGAATGCCTACACCTTCCTCTGTCTACTCCAAACGATAAATGATTGCAAGGGAGCTAGCGACTCAGAATCCCAGCAGCAGTCTTGGGTATGATTTCCATCCCTCAACGAATCCTGTAAAAACATCTTAAGTGAAACAATCTATCTCTAAGCACTGTGGTTGAATAGGCCGTGGTACTCTCGTCTGAAAGGAGCATAATCAGCTCAAACATTGGGTTGGCTCAATGGATCTTGATAGATGTGTAAGTGCTATGGAATGAAGGCAATCCAGACATCCCTCAAATGTGTATACTTCACAGCTGAAAAAAAGGGCATTATTGCTCGTCATATTTGGCCACACAATCCTCTTCTTGTTACCACCCCCAATCAGTTGTTGTTGTCCCTTTGGTCCTGGGATCAAATCACATTGGTAGTTTTAATATTTTTGTGGAGGCCTGTTCGATTGGGCGGATCGGAAAAATCGATTTTTTTCAAATCCATCTGGCCCAATGACAAAAAGTTATGGGGCCGATCAAAAATAAGGCCTGAAAATTTTGAGACCTCTAGGTGAACCCCTGAACCTCGATCAAATGCAATTTAGGGGGGGGAGGGACAAAATTCGAAAAATATAATATTTTATGGTCATTCCCTATAGATTTTGCTGAGTTACTGCCCATTTAGGGCAAGAATTTTGTGGATTTTGACGAATCTACCACCGTTTAGCCACAAAATGCCTAATTTGAGTCCGCGAAGAAAATATTCCAACACCCACACAGGGTCGTGGATACAAGAGTGGCAGGCCCATCCCATCCCCTCGCTTCTCCCCCTCCATCACCTCGAATACAGCAAAATTCATCCGGCATGTGCTGCCAGGAGGGCGTTCATCTTTGATAATATAAATCGGAAGATGGTAGAAGGTAAAAAAGGGTGCGTAGTTAGACGACTTGTCTCTTCTTTGATTTTCACTTGGAAAGGAATTGAGAATCGCAGATTTTATTACTTTTGCTAATCCTCCGATGGGTGAGGCAAAACCCCCAAAAGTGGGACCCTGTTTCTTCAACTAACACCACGCATTCCCCTCTAAACTTGGATTGATATGTCCTCTTGCTTTTTTTCATCAGACAAAAGTAGTCTTTCATTCCATCAGAATGGAGCCTTTTGATACCTCTCTTTTCGTATTCACAGTAATTAGCATCTTTTTCTGTCTATGTAAGTAATTCTGGTGCACTACCTTGGATGTATCTTACAAAGTTATGATTTTTGTGTTGGTTAAAGTTGCGGGAACGATCATTACTGTTGCTTGGTTCTTGCATATACCTCTATAACAGTTGGCAGATGCATTTTCCCCGCAGAAGTTCCAGTTATAGTTAAGTCCTTCATGTTTATTTCATGAGGAACGTAGAGATACTAATCGGCTGAATTCTCGTCAGTTTAATTTTCTTCAGATAATTGATGAAGAAATTTTAAAACTATTTTCCCACATAAGAATTGACGATGTTGACTCAACGCTCTCTGACAATTCCCTTTTTTTCCTCAGTTGTCGAGTTTCTTTATGATTCAATCCAGCAGCCATCATCTTTCGTTTCATCCAGTTGTCTCTCAAAATACTTCTCCATTAGGGGGAACCTTATGTTCCCTCTTACATTTACATGCGAAAATATCTCATAATTTCAAATGTTCCATTAAAAGTGTTCGAGTTTTGTACTTAAATAAAACCCTACTTTTGGCCTATTTGCATTTTCCGTAAGTATTAGTACTTCCTATGGTACCACTAAATCCATTTAGTCACACACATAATGGAAGAGAAGCGTGTCATCATAGTTCCCACACCTTTACAGCCATTTTTAGAGGCTTCTTCATAACCCGTAGGCGCCTTTCCTGTGTTCTCGGATCTAAAGATATTTCATCACTTCTCTAAAAGTTGGTAACATCGATTTGTTTAACACCGACAAGGTGCCAAATAAGAGACAAGTCGTCTCACTACGCATCCTTTTTTACCTTCTACCATCTTCCGGTTTATGCTATCAAAGATGAACGCTCTCCTAGCAGCACATGCCGGATGAATTTTGCTGTATTCGAGGTGATGGAGGGGGAGAAGCGAGGGGACGGGATGGGCCTGCCACTCTTGTATCCACGACCCTGTGTGGGTGTTGGAATATTTTCTTCACGGACTCAAATTAGGCATTTTGTGGCTAAACGGTGGTAGATTCGTCAAAATCCACAAAATTCTTGCCCTTAATGGGCAGTAACTCAGCAAAATCTATAGGGAATGACCATAAAATATTATATTTTTCGAATTTTGTCCCTCCCCCCCCCCCCTAAATTGCATTTGATCGAGGTTCAGGGGTTCACCTAGAGGTCTCAAAATTTTCAGGCCTTATTTTTGATCGGCCCCATAACTTTTTGTCATTGGGCCAGATGGATTTGAAAAAAAATCGATTTGTCTGATCCACCCTACTGTTCAAGGGTGGCATTACCAAATAGGACGTTCAGCCACTGTCCCTTTGGTGCCTTTCACTAACATCTTGGAAATGCTGGGTTTCATCCTTCTTAACCCTTTGTATTGGCATAATTGGGAAAAGTTGCATTTTCCTTCTCTCAAAGGAATAGAATTCAAGTGTATATCCAGGTAATAAAATATTTTGACTTATAACTTTTCCCGAAAACTTTTTACTCGGAAAGTTTGTACTTCATTACCAAATGCAATTGCATATTTTTTGTCTGCTCTATCACCATGTCAAATGTTGCAGTGAATTCCTTTGTATGTCCATTCAGGGGCGACTTTTTGCAGCTGTGTTGATGGTGGCATGTTGACTGCACGATGTTAGAAGTCAATCTGGGTCAGCAGCGGTGACAAAAAAAATGAAATTTTGGTCATAAAGTACTTTCAAAGTAAAAATTCTTTTGGGGTATGCAGTCATGCTAGTTATAATTAAAATATTTTAACATGAGTGTGTGAACTCAAATTTTATTTTCAGAGTGGGGAAACAGCTTTTCCCAATTATAAAAGGTACAGGATGTCCCAAGTGACAACTGTTACTCACCACATCTAGTCCATTGGCTTTATTGAACTTTTTAGGTTTGCAAGATTGAAATTGCCATATTTCAATGCATGTAAGATTAACATTTTTTTCCAAAAGAATAGGTAAAAAAAATCACCTGCTTCATGCATGCTTAAATGTGAAGATTGAATATCCATGCGTTAATGTTCAATACTGACTCGATTATATTTTTACTGAAATGTATTTATTATTCAATTGAAAAATTCTGTGGATGTCATTGTTTTTATTGAGCTCATTGCTATTATGTGATGTTATTAATCATTTATTTAATACAGTGGAACCTCGTTAAAGCGAGTACGGACTATAGCGACACCCCCGCTATTACGAGAGATAGCCGATGCACCGTCGATTGACCCTATAATAAGCGTGTTAAAAAATTCGTTTTTACGAGACCCTTTCGGTGTTGGCTCTCGCCATAGCGAGGGTTTCACCGCCGGAAGACTTTCATGAAGACTCCTTAACCTCTGTAATTGCTAGCGATCTGTTAGAAATGAAGTTAATGGAGTGCTCAGTCTCAAATTTATGTGGTAAACTGTCGTTCGATAAATATAATGATGACAAAACAATGCTTTGTATGATTTTTATTCAGTGCGGCGCTTATAAATTGTTTGAATAGTTGGTCGTTATTTGAGTAAGGAAATTTAGTGATGCAAAAAAACATCGCCTTTCTTCTGGATTTATGCTTACGTTTATCGGATAGATGTTTATCTGTCGCCGCACCACTCCTGTTCCTGTATATCTGTTCACAACAGGTATATTGGCTATTATTTGCTCCACCTCCGGTAAAGCGACAATTCGCTATAGCGAGTGTTTATTAGTGCACCGTGGGGTGTCGTTATATCGAGGTTTCACTGTATACCACTATTGTTTTTCTCGATTTGTCATATCTAAGGAGTTGGGAGCGAGATACTGAATGAGCTTGATCGTATGTATATTAATGTGGTCAAACTCATTCGATATCTTGCTTCGATTTATACGATCGTATAAGATCTAAAAGGAACAAAGTACCTTGCCTTTGCATGGACTTTTTTCTTGTGTGTGCCATACGAAAGTGAGGGTGTATCTAATAAGCTGTCAAATATATTATTTTTTTCTTCAATTGAAGCTCCCCTTCATGCTCTGGTCTCTTTTTTTTCCTGCAGGAAGCTAAATATCTCTACAGAGCTTGTAAGTTTGCAGAGTGGTGTATGACATATGATGAGCGCCAAGATCGGGTTCCAGATCGACCCTTTTCTCTCTTTGAAGGTATGTATGCCAATGGTGCCTCGTGAACTCTGAAGAGGGGAAGTCTGCTCCAACTCTCATTGTGGTACAGAGCTCACCGCCCCATCCCCTATGCGTATAGATTAGCCCTTATGTGTACATTTGGTTTATCTTATGGATAAAATAATGTGAATAAAATCTGGAATATAAAGCATATTTAGAGTTTTAGGAATGAGTTATGAGATTTGCATAATTGAGAATCAAGTTTTATAAACTCAAGAAATAGTTCCACTCATCAGGGGTGCAGCTACGAATTAAGACTAGGGGGTGTTTTAGGTGCAACTAGACCTGGGGTATGTGGTATACCCACCAGGATAAGAGCGAGGAATGGGGCCCTCCCTCAGATATTTTTTAAGATAAATGGTTCAAAATGATGAGTTTTATGGCTTTCTGAGGTATATTTTATTAATACTTACAATTTTTGTATACGTATATTAATCAAATGAAGTAAAATGGATTAAACTTTAAAGTTTCTCTGAGCTTTGGGGGGGTTTTATCCCCCAAACCCCCCCCCCCTCGCTGCACCACTGCCACTGATGATGGGTTGAGTAAAGAGTAATTAGTTTATACATAATTGGAATTATTGGACTGTTATTCTGTTATTTTTTGCTATTCATCATCCGTGAACTGATTATTTTCGAAGGGCAAATAGCGTTGAATACCCCCTCCTTTTCTCTTCCTAGTTTCCTTTAGCTTTGGCACCAGCTTCCTGCCTCTTTGGTGGTATTACAGCAACCTATTTAACACATTGCGTTAGCTGTAATTTAGAGAAAATGGTCGGTGACTGACATTTTGGCAAAAATTTGTATATTTTTATTATTATTTTAACAGTAGGATCTTATGAGTAGAAGCAAAGATTATCGGTGAATAAAAACTTTGAATTTCGTCATAAAAATCTGTCAATTTCGGTTTAAAATTTCGTCGTGAAATTGCAATTTCGTCATATAAAATAGTTTCGTCATAAAATTTCACTCATCACAAATATTTATTTTTATCCCAAGATCAGTAATTTCACCAATAAAAATTGTTATTAGCATATTAAATATATTTTTAATAGTAAAAACCTTGATAAAGAAGGGTCAAAGCAAATTCTAAAGGAATAAGTTAAGCATTTGTTACATACACATACCATAAACAGTCTTTGCTATTTATGTATTTCAACCTCTTAACGCGAGAATAGAGAAATGTGGGAGTTGTACAGATGGGGAATATTTTTGATTGGTCTAAATTTCACCGGATCATTGGCCTGCATGATATAAATAACTTATAGTTTTCACTTAACTCATTGATAATAAAAGTCTTCAAGGTCTTACATAAAAAATATAAAATCAACACATGCAAATATGTATTTGTCTACTAATAGGTTGCTTCTATCTATATTTTTTTTTGGAATATGCCACCTGAAATTATTCACACTATGGAATTAAAAATTGGCTGAATCCTTCTTTTACTGGAATTGAGATCCATTGATCAAACTTGACTTTAATTCTACATTTTTTGGAAGTTCAGTGGTTCTTTTATTTATATTTCCATACATGGAAAAACCTCTTTCTGCATCTACATTTGCCACAGGTATCCACAGGGTTTTCACACAATTTTCTGCAAAATGGGGAAAATCATTTATAACTGCAAGAATTAATGGAAGACCTGAAAATTCTTTTCCTTCTTCCCGAACTGATCTTACAGAATCCTTCAAAGCAAAATAGGCAAGAAATTCTTGAGTTTCTGTTAATAATTATATGAGGACATTAGCAATAATTGTGCTTAAGCCCTTCACATTAGTTGTCAATATACACCTTGAGTTAAATAATCTTCCCATGGCTGTAATAATGTTCCCCCCTGGGTCCCTGTATACAAGAAATGACAACTTGATATTAGTCTTTATGCCTATTTGCTTCAGGACCTCACACATGAAAAGTTGCACAGATTTTTTGACCATTAAGATAAGATTCATTTTCTTTTCCAAATTGTGCATTGCTGACTAGGGTAAAGGAATTCTATAAATTAAGGTTCAATCAGTTCTTAAATGTTTTTGGTTCCCGGTACCTGTCTGGTTCTCCCCCATCGGTTCTCGATACTTGGTTCCCAAGATGAACTCTAATTATCTCAATTAATGTCAAATTTAAATGAACAACCACAAGAAGTGAATGCAAATAATTTCATGAAAGATGCTAATTAGCAGGAAAGCTCTGTAAAAAAACTTGAGATTGTCTCCATAATTTTATTTGCCAGGTAAAAAAGTTAAATAACACGTTGTTAAGAATGCATGATTGACCAATATGTCTCATTACATCAGGCAACCACTGGTTCTTTCTCCAGATTTTTTGTTGTAACTTGTAAGTCAGATCAACATACATTCCGTGATGTTGCTTGCTTAAATTGTTACTTTAATTGACAACTTATTAGCATGCTTCACTGTCACAGTTCTTATAACCTCAACAATAAACTGCTCAATACGCCGGTACAGCGACAACATGGATAAACTGAGCGGCCATGAATTAACGCAAAAGTGTAATGCGGTGTTGCATTCTGCAGGATAACCACACACTTCTACTTATTACATTAAGTAGTTAACTATATTTCTTTATTTCATTTGGTCACGAAACCTCAGGGCAATTTCAAATACATCATGCGGCTTACACCCGTATGTCTCTCTTTAATCAGATAACTACATCTTTAACGATTAATTTTAATTGTAAAATGTTAATCTTACTATGCTGACTAAATACATAACTAAAACACTGAACTATGCTAAAGCTATTTATTACATAAACTTTCAGAGTCATACTGAGTAGTTCTCACTTAATGACATTTGCATATGTAATCAAGACCACTGAAATAAATTGGGTGAAATTAACTCTCTAGTGTTCCCATTTATTGAAGAATCAACCAAGTTTCGCTTTTATGCTATTTTGGGAGGACTACAGCAATTATGGGCATGTTTGCTGGTCATTGTGCGGTACTACTAGGCAGGTGTCAGGCAAGCTAAAGACAGCATTTACCATTATAATTAAACTTTGCTTAAGCAAACAAACCATATTTGTCAAAATGTTAGTGTATGAAACCCCAGGAAATATGTACAGCTGTATATGGACTCGTCTCTAGTGACAGACTCTTATCCTAAGATTATAATGATCTGCTTGCAACTGTAAAGGTGTGCTACATTCAGATAGAAAAGTATACGAGGGGTCAGTGGCATAGCCAGGGGGGAGGTCCGGGGGGTCCGCCCCCCCCCCACTCCTCAAAATATAAAAACATAATTACTCTGATTCATAAAAGAAAACAAAATATTGAAAAATCATGAATTTACAAAAGATTTCTTTGACAAATGAACTTTTTTTTATTATGAAAAGTGTTTCAATTAGTTAAAAACCCTTTTACTCAGTACTCTGTTTGTCAAAAATTTACCCCTAATTTTGGAACCCCCCCATGAAATTGTTGGCTACACCGCTGCGAGGGGTCATGAAGAGGAAAAGCATAGCCAACATAGCAATGCATGGTGTTGTTGAATAGAATTCGGTGGGAAGTGAAAAAGGCATAGTTAGGCATGGCAGGGAGAACCCAGCATTGATGGGTCTCCTAACT
The DNA here is from genome assembly GCF_921293095.1 of Ischnura elegans. Taxonomy (NCBI): domain Eukaryota; kingdom Metazoa; phylum Arthropoda; class Insecta; order Odonata; family Coenagrionidae; genus Ischnura; species Ischnura elegans. The sequence goes on along the minus strand of NC_060250.1, from coordinate 47,800,835 downwards.
CAATAGGAGGTTGGCGAGTGAGGAAAAAGGATGGGAGGATTTGTAGGGAGCACATTATTGCATTTTTTTTTTTTAACTCCATGCATTCTGGTCAGTGATGATAATGAGCAATCTAGGCTGTAAATAAGGATCGTTTGGAGGAAACTTATGTGAAAACAATATGAGTTGATATGAATGCACTTGGATTTCAAGAGAAGTATTTATTGGAGGAAAGACAGATGATTGCCCAAGAGATGGCTTGGGCACTGGGAATAATGGCAAAGGGAGGAGGAACTGTTTTTACAGCATGCCTTTAGTGTATTTATGGTTGTAAGAGTGTCAAATAAAGATTTAGATTTTCCCTCGGGTATGGTATGAACATCCGCAGTTTGCACTGATTTGATCGTTGACTATGATAACTTATGGTAAAGAAATTATTTTGGGGGAAAAAATACTGAAGCTGAATGGATAAAATAAGCTCCACCCAACCACATGCATATATTCATTGAAATATGCATTCAGCAAGACTGTGTATCAGTTTTCTTGGAAATTAGTGGACTTAAGGAAGATAATTGTCATCTTTGTGAAGTGGCTATCATACCTTGCGTCAAAAGGTATGTCTATAGGAACCACTTTCAAGAAATTAAGAATTACTTTCATTCATCAGAGAACAACAGGTTAGAAAAAGATATGACATTCCTAAAATACTAGAAATGTAACTTCTCAGATGTATTGATGTATCATCTAATATACTTTGATGAACCCAACTGAAGATTTTTATATTATTAGTATTGAGATAGTGCCCTTTTTTGGGCTCCATTCCTCTGAAATGTTTATAAGTGACCCGTTGGATTTGGTTTCAAGCTGCAGTGCACATCATCATCAGTGCATGCATATCAATTTTCAGCTTCTGGGATAGCTTCGCCATTTACAGATGCCTCTTAGAATTGAAAGGGAAGAGGAGTACCTGATTAGATCCAGGTGATTGGAAATCTAGAAAATCTCTGGTTTTTCAACAATTTTTGTGCCAGCCATTCCTTATTGGCAATTAGTATTCTTTTCCACTAGCACACTTAGCCAGGACCAAATTGCCAATTGCCCTCTTCAAAATCAAAAGAGAAGAAAATCTTATGACCACATGTCACTCACAAATAATGAAATATACTTTGAATGCTACTCTTAAAACTCCGTACTTGTAACTGTTGGTATGCAGGATCCATTAGGATATGTGAGACAGCACAATTGCCAAGAGAAAAAAGCAAGCAATTGCTTCTATACCCACCTGTCAGCTTCTATAACCAAGGTATGGGTGAGTTCATTAAAATGACAATGGATTTGCTAATTATGGAATAGTAATTGGAGGCAAAAAGGGGAGGTGGCCGTAATTTGTAAATTACCTTGATATTTTTTTTAGATAAATGTCCAGAATAGGTGAATGCATTCTTATTGACCTAAGGTCAGATTTATTTTAGATCGAAAGTAGTGTTTTTCTTCTCAAGGAAAAAAAACTGGTTAAGGTGATGCTGACACCGAAGTGCTACAATGTTGGGCAGTAGCAAAAATTGTTTCCAATAAGCACTATTTGGAAAGACAATGTCTGCCGCATAACTTTTCATAGTGAAAAATTTGACAAAGCTGCTGCATTCAAGAAATTTGTTTTTTTAAGTTCAAAATTTATTTAAATGGTGATTGTGCACTTTTTTGTGAGTGAAACGATGTTTAATCACCAATATTTCATGTTTTTGTTTACTATGTATTGTTAAAATATTTGTTTCGTGAAAATTTAACGCTGTGAAGATGAGGTATCCACTGACCCACCTGAGAACTCCTAACATTGCCTTTACACATTATGTCAGCATAAACTATTACCAACAATAATACGATAATTTTAGTTATATGAATGTTTCATTGCTATTTCAACAAAAAATTGAAATTTTGATGCTATTAACAAGTGTGGAATTTTGGAGTTATATAGTCCAATGTAATTTCCTCCATTTGAAGAATTCTACCATATTCATTTAGAGATATGGAGTTCAGGATTTAAGTTTTACAGTTCTCTTTTCCTCACCTAATTATCTCACTGGAAAGGGCTGGTTTAACATATGCTAAATGATGTACGAAGAAATTTCCCTACTATTTGCCACAACATACTAATGATAATTTAATAGTACTACCATGGTGAAAGTACACCCATGAGACTTTGAGTATGTGGGCAGAATCGGAATTGAACTTTCGTGTGTGCACAACATTTTCTCTTGTATTTAGAGAACCCAACTGAAGCATCTGTAACAATTTATTTTGTGCAAGTCCTTTTCACCCACCAATGGTGAGTGTGTTGAGGGAGTAACCCCGAAGGCCGTTTTACACGGTACACGGAATTGCGCAATCTGACGTACGTGCGAAGATCAAAATTGCGTCGTGTTAAGCGGCAAATTGCTAGAACACATGCGAGACGGCAAAATTGCCCGTTCTAATTTAATTCGTGCATTTCCACGCCATTTTAGAAATTAATGCAGCTCTAACCTGTGCAATTCTGTGTACCGTGTAAAACTGCCTTAAGATCAAACTGGCAGGTTATATCACGTATTTTCGAAGCAATATTGCAAGTATTCTACATTTTCAGCTACAAAAGTAAAATAATTTTTTAAGTACTGCTTCATGCGACAGCACACCACAGCAAAGAAATGTGGTTGTAGTTAGATCTATTTCACCATTTCGATAGATGATTCATTTTATCTACTTTCATTGAAATCGAGTGAATTCTACTAAACTGTATTCTCTTTTCCCTTGCATAGGCCTCGCAGGAACTATTTACTTCATGAATGATATGCAGGATCCAATGGAAGCACGTTTTCCTGCATTTGCTCTGTGAAGGATGAGATCTGGTTATGGGGTAAAGGAAAAATAAAGTCATTACTCAATAAGTTTCATTCTTTCAGGCAATATCCCATGCACACTCACACATAATTTATGACATTAACATTGCAACATATGGTTTCCATATTTGTTTCAAATTCATATTATAACCTCTAGATATTATGTACAAATGTGCTATGTGTAAAAATGCCTGTTGTCAAAAAAAGGCAACAAGAGTCACTTGTGAGCCAGAGCAGCAATCACCGACTGCAACAATGTGATCAAGAGTGAAGAGAAACTTTAGGCACATCATGATTTACAGTACTTTAAACTTGGAAAACTACTATGTGTACACACGAGCATCCACAAACTTCTTGTGATATGTAAAAATATGTCTCTGTCAAAATGCTTAAATCTTTCCACAATCAAATCATTTGTTTTTCTCATCTCTAAACTTCCAAGTAACGTACTGTAATAAAGTTACAATTCAGATTAATCTCTCTTTTTTTTTTTAATGGTACCAGGTGGTGACCAGTTAACGTTCACTTATCTATGTGCTGACAGTTAATTAATGTAAAGCAATATCTAGAGTCACAAATGACAACTATTAAATCAACAAGTGTAAAAACAAATCTCTTAATAAATAAGGTGACTTGATAGTTATTCACCGATGGTCACAGTATGGCCATAGCAAATGCCCAAACTATTAAGACATGGCTGTCTGAACACCATCCAATACCATTATCCTTTCTAAAGGCCGAAGAGAGTTGCTCTCATTTCTGAAATCGATAACAAGGGATTGGTAAAGAGCATTCTTTTACACTCACTCACTGATAGATATAATCACATTACCTACAAATCGCAATTTCTGTTATCAATAAAAATGCCCATAAAGTTCAAGCAAATCTTTTTCAGCAGGAAAAGGAACATGGATTTAAGAATTATCTATGGCACAAAGTTCATTCTGACCCTGAGTATGTACCAATGATGACATTCAAGAATGACAACGCACAAAAAATATCGCCTTTAGGGTTATACCACGACAGTCTCTTCATTCAGCAACATGCACCATATTGAGAATTCATTTGCTCAGCAATGGCGTACGATGAAATCTCTCATCACAAGCCCTTTAGACACTTTTTTTATAGTTAAGGTTTTCTGTAGGTTTCATTGTATAAATACAATATTATCTTACATAACAACAAAATGTTAGTATTTTCTTTGAGAAACAACTTCACTTAAACACACAAAGAATAGGAGTCATATCAAGAAGGTACTCTCGTTTGCTTCGACCCCTTCCTCCCTGGCCACGTCACAGAGTGACACACTAACATCACAGCTCAAAGCGAGATTGGCAGGTGCCAACCTACAGGGGCCCACCGCAGTGGGCCGCCAACTAGACTCGCTGGCAGGCACCCTCTGCTTCACTCGCTCCCACATTCCGTCTTCTGCTGGCAATATAGTTCCTTGAGTGCCTTCAGCTCGTCAATGAGGGCCTTGTTCTGATTCTCCAGCACCGCCACCCTGTTCTCCAAACACTTGATGTACTCCTTCTTCTTACGACGGCACTCCCGAGCCGCTTCCCTGGATGGAAAGTTTCCCAACAGTTGAAAAAGCCATCATTTGCAACAAATCGTACAACAACCAACTGGTCAATGCATACAAGCATACTGCTCATTCCCCACTGACCAGTCAACAAACAATGTAATGCTATAGCTATCGGAGTTCATCTTTTCATATCACAATTAAGGCCGTGCAGCACACCTTCCCTGTTCTACCAAATAAGATTTTTTTCAGTAATAATGTGAAATTAGAAAACACTACTGAAGGTGTCCACTTATAGTAACTTAAATAATACAACTAGTATGTTAATGCATCATATTTGAGTACTTAAAGATGATGCAAAAGAATTGACCCTAGTTATACTTGCAAAGTTAATACAAGAGACACCTTTCGTACTTATAAGTCAGCAAGTTCCGCAACATCTTGCCACGCACGAATGAGGGGATTTCTCATTGTCTTTACAATCATTTTGAATGCCATTTCAAATTCTTATTTTGAGGTGAAACAGACTCAATCAGTGAAAGGGTGAGCACAAAGCAAGGTTTCGATAAACTACCGACAATAGATGTTGTTTCACTTAAAAGCACAGTATCCAGATGAGACCCTATTCTTTGGATTTCCTACTTAAACGAAAAGTTTACATTTAGAAGAAAAAGAAACAACCAGACTTCTCCATAATGAGAATAAAATGAAATAGTTGTGCTGCTGAAATGAGCAGGACACTTGTATTGGTTTATTTCACTCATGTAATTGAGCTAACTAATGGGCATTTAGCATAAGGTGGACATTCCTAACATACCGAGAAAATGGCACCTGTCCTGTTTAGGTGGAAATGTACCAATGTGGTGTAAATGTAATTTGTAGTGCATGCTATTTTCCACAATTCTAATTCTCTATAGCTTACCAAATTATGGAACCAACGCCCATCATCAAGATTAAGGGACTTCCCTGAGGTCATGTATGTTTTCTGTGCACAATACCTAATTTGTTTTCAACTTCTGAGCCATCCTAAATTTTTTGAGACCACGATGATTACAATTTGGATAATAGTTGCCACTTTTCATCCTTGGGAAGTATGGCCAGCACCCAGATCAAGACTGGCTTCCCTCACTTCATTTTTGCTTGCAACTAGGCCCTAGTTCCACTTGTCAGTTATTGATGCCATCCACTGCTCACTACTGTGAGCCTACAAACTCGAGGGCCATTTCCTGTTTCACACATCCCTGCTGAAATTATAGTCAATCTAAGCATCTAGTTAGCGTAACTAATAGAGTATCCTACACAATAGCAGGAGGATCTACTGTCCTTGCAATAATGTGGAGATACCTAAATTCAACGAGTTGTATCTAGATACTACCCTATCAGTTGAGAATGAAAGGGATTTTAATTCTGAGTTTCTTCCATGTCGTCAGATATTCATCCCTACATAAACAATCTTTTGTCCGGCTTTCTCAGGGCCATGTAAAACATTTTGTACAAAATAAGTAAACACCTAAGCACATTCATACTACACGATTGATGTTAATGTGCTCCTAGTGAAATGCATTGATTATGATAGGGATCTTTTTATATGAATAGGCTTTCTCACAACCCTAGTGCTTACTGCATTGTTATTCTACTAGCATTAATATTTCCTCCTTACATGCATACCTGGAATGAAGTACTGAATGAAATACTGAAAGCGGTTAAAATGCTGAGTAAATGAATACCTGTAGGATAATTGAAAAATTGCATTAGATGATTAAATTTAGATTAAGATTAAGGAGGAAGCAAAGACTAGCTAGCTGTGAGCCTTTAAAAAGTAACCTTCATATACACACTAAATGCACAGTCCCCCAAGTTGTCACTGATGTTCCATACTATTGCCACTCAATCAACCTAGCAACATTTTATTTTATATTTTGTATAAATTTGGGACTTAAGTCAGTAGTTGGACTCAGCATTACAGTGTCTATTATTAAATTTACAATCCCTCATGAAGCTCAGAAATACATTGAAAAAATCTTTTCAAAATGGTTCTGTTTAAACAAAAACTGGGAAGGTTGAATTAAATAATCAGGTTAATGGCATGTAACAGGTTTTTAACTAACCATGCAGCTTTCAACTGTTCTACAGTCATTATCAAGGTGCAGAAGTTTGGTAAGTAGAAAGTATGTATTGCTTGCGTCAGTTAACACATTAGCTGTCATAATGCTTTCATACATATTTCGTGTGATGCCATGCATTTTTTATAGTTGCATACTTTTGTTTCATATAATTTCAAAATATCAATAAATGTGGATTTAACATGAATTTTAACTCTGTTTTGAAACACTGCAGTCATGATGACCAGGGTGGCATTACGTGATAAAATCGATACCTGCACTGCAAAAATGCTCAACAATCGCCCACTGAATTAAATCTGCTCATGTAGTACCCTAACAATACGAATCCGCTCAGTTGGTAGTGTCCGGAGCATTCCTGTTCTCGAAGCTTGGAGTTGAGCATTAATGCTCCAGGCACTACCAACTGAGCGGATTCGTATTGTTGGGCTACTAGATGAGCGGATTTGATTCGGTGGGCAATTGTAGATCATTTTTGCAGTGGAGGCATCGAAATCTTTGCCAGGAAACTATTACGACCAGTCAAGCAGCTCTGCCGAGAAAATGAGGTGAGTAATTTAGGCACACATTACTCATCTTATCTCATTCTGAAACAATTGTTAAAAGCCAAAAGGCACAGATAATATTTCATCAACTGTCATCTGTGCTTCAATGAAGGCCATAGAGAAGTCACTGAGGTTATGGATTTATCAGCATGAAAAAAAGCATTCATCCAATACATGAGATAATTCTAGCAAAGGCTTTCAGTTCGCACAAAAGGTTCAAAGAACAGCATAATTCTTCAAGTGCTACCGGCAGATTTTCTCTATAGCTTGTTTAGCTCACTTGTACAAAATCATACTCGACACCTACTGGCACTCTGTGTATGAGAAATTTCTCTATAGAACATTTACTCACAACTTTTCTACATAATTTTAAAGTTATTGCATTATTTTATATAATTTTGGATTGTAATTGTGATTAATGCATTCCTTTGCACGATAACACTACATGCATTAACGATGGAGTATTCCCCATAATTTGATGAGCATTTACACAACAATTTGGGCACGAGCTCGTAATTACTTATGATAACTACATAAATAAACAAAATTAGACTGAGTGCGATTAATTTATTAAAAATGCAACCCCTAAATTAACAGATAACTTAATTTCTCGATTCCCTTTACACTTTCAGGCAATATGTTGGAAAGTCCATGACTGACTACAACAATACCTCGTGTGCATACAATACCAAGACACATTTTGGCACATTTTGTTAGTTATGAAAATATGAGATGAATCATGATATGGACAGGAAAGCAGACCTTTGAAAATGGAATAATAAAATAACTCCAATAGAATCATTCAAGTTATGATTATTACACCATTTCTACTGTGTTGTTTTCAAAGGTAACAATGTCATTGCACTGTGTAATGACTGCCAGACAGAGAAAGGGGACAACTGATAGCTTAACAGATGGAGATTCACACATCTATTCCTGGATATATTTTGTAGATTCGGTCACTTGAGCTTGAATGGACATTATGGAGGATATCAATTCTTAGAAAATTCTCAAGCGTTACAGACCACAGTTAGGAGGCCATTTCTACTTTTTAACGTACCTGCCAATTAGAATTTGATTTTTTCTCAAGCTTACACCGTGGTGCTACAATTGCCTGTCTTTCATTCTGGCTGAAGCAAAATTTTCTCTTTACAATAAAGTGGCATAATGTCCAATATGCAAGTGAAGATGTGAACAATAATACTTTTAACGTCCTGTTTTTCACTAAATTTGTTGAATGAGGATTCACTGCTACCTTCAAATAGCTTTTCCTCAATGTTTGGCTATTTTTCTTCACCTTAAATTAAATACCTACGTTTCTTATGATTCTCAACATATACAGCCATGAAATTTAAACATTAACTTCACTACAATAAGCATTTAACTAATCTTTTAATAACTATCAACTAAAAAAGGAATAACTACCTGGAAATGGCTGTGAAGGAATTGGCTTCACAAACACACACACACACACAATTACCCTTAGCAATGCATTATGCTTGGGAAGGTTTCACACGATCATCTTTAGAGTAATCCATTGTTTAACATGTTGTACTCCAAGTGTACTTGTGAGATAGAAGCACGGACACAAACTGCAAGCAAGTATTGAGCATACTTACTGTGCGAGTTCTAGTGCCCAAACAAACATGAGATGAATATTTGTCCGGCATATCATAGAAATCTTGAGGATATCTAGATATTTATCATCATAGAAATGAAAGGTCATTTTTCCATTGTAGAATAATACTTTCAGAATGGCCACCACCACCTGCGTACGACTTAGTTATGCACCCACATCCATTGGTTGCAGGAATGAACCTAAATGCTACTGGCTAGCCATTAAAGTCATTTTCATAGCAGTTAACTTGAGATCAACTGGCTCAAACGATGTATTACCCAAACGATAATCGTGTGAAGGCACCTCTACCTCCATGGCATATGACATATAACATTCCCTTGAATTAAATCTCTACTTCCCTTTGGCCATGTACCTATGGGCTACCTTAGGGCTATGTAATGAAGCCATGCCTTAAGGATGCACCCAATTTGATTTGATTCCTCCCTCCCCTCACAGGCCAGTCCTCAGATCCCTCTCTCCACAGTGCCTACAACATACTAAATGGCACCAACCAAAGAAAAATATCCCCAGGACACCAAACATGTATAAGAAACTTCTTCAGCCATCACTCTGTGGAATTTTTTTTTCGTATTGAATCAAATAAAATTTTGTTTATTCCACAGATTTCATTAAACACTGACCAAAGTTTCAATGACTGAGCGACATGATCATGGTTCATAAAATAACTACTTAACTAACAAAAATTTTGTGAACCGAGACCGCGACCCTTAGCCATTGAAACATGTCAGTGTTTAATAAAAATCTGTGGAACATACAAAATCATTTAATTCAATTCCAAACATGTAATTGCATTTTGCAATTATTTTTTCTGATTATTCACAGCATTAGAACAAATGATGAAAGTCAAATCAGAGAGGACTAATTAGGTAAAAACATTAGCACAACAAAAAGGGGGGGATTAATAAATTTTAAACATCCAATCTTAAGGATTGATCTTTTGAATGGAAAATACTAACACTCAATGGAAGACTTTAATAACGACCGCAATTCTACGGGTACCAAAAGGATTTGACAACTAAGACTGCTACAACAACTATTTAGACCTTATATTAGATCTCTGTATAAGGATAAATAGAGCCATGGCCTTCAAAGGGCAATAAAAAGTGGATTGAAAAATTTCACATGAGAGAAAACAGAATACGCCCACTAGTGAAACTATCACCGGATAAAGAACAGGTGCAAACAATTGACACACTCCTCCCTACATAATCTAAACAACTTTTTTAGAACCGTAATGGAAATTGAAGGAGAGACTTATCAGAAATAACTACAGGTACTAATGAAGTACAAACATTTATTGCCATCGCAAAAAGTCTTGACACTTGAGTATGAAGTGCTGTAATTAGGTAACTACTGTATGAATTGGAAATGAAATCCCACGTATTTCTGTGCTTGCTGATTTCACAAATTCATCCAGAATTATTATATGGAAAGAAGCATGTTTTTTGGTGCTCAAAAATTGTTTTTAAGACGCTCAACTTTAAATATTTGCTTTTCAAGACCTTCTCCATTCATTGATGTGAGAGTACATATTACATATCAACGGACTCTTAACAATGCATTTTCCGATAAAGAACGTAGTTATAACTGTATTGCCTCTAAAATTAATGATAACATTATATGATATATTGCACATAGAGAAGTTCTTTGAAAATTGGCATTTAAAGTGGAGCTACTGTTTCCCACCACCAAAGTCATAAACATATAGATAAAAAAACACTGATTACACAATGAATAACTAATGATATTATGGAGGAAAAGAAATCCATTTCCATCAATTTACCGGTTCATTTCACCACAATTAATTCATTAGTAACCACGATAGAACAATTCAAATGAGTCTTGACTTTTTTAAAGTACCTACAGTACGAGCTTAATCATCAATCACAATAGAATCAAGATTGCAAGATAAGATGAGCCAATAGTAACCTGTAGAATTCAATTACTTAAAGCCAAAATGTTACCCCGACCAACATCCCTTAAAAATTGGATTTTACCAGATTTACCCTGATATAGCAAGGGATGGGTAGGGCCTGCACAGGGTTGCATGTATAATTCACTTTATTTATGCAGTAAAAAAAAAAGAGAAAGATTTAACTGCACATATATATACACCTAAAATAATTATAAGTACAGCTGTAAAATCCTCACCTGTTCTTCATGAGCCGCTGCTCACGCTTTCTGGCCATTTATGAAAACAAATAAAAATCATTTCTAATTAACAGAGGGACATTATCACACTAAATAAACTGAAGTAAATTAATCAAGCCCTTAGATAGCATGATGCATTCTAAAAAACATTATGAAATACAAAACTAGAATATTAACTAAATTAATCCTCACTTGGCATAATTCATACATCAATTAAAGTCAGCTGAGCATGTAGATTGAACTCAAATAACATATTAATGCAAAAAAAAATCTCCAGACTTGAAAAAATTCAATTTGTAAATGAGCAAGATTATGCCAAGTGATGGCAGCAAACTCTTGGTCATCCTCGGATGGATATTACACATATTCAGTTAGTGTTTTCTCTAAAAGCTTTACTCTCATGAAAAATAGGATTCAACCCGAAAGAAATACTTGGCAAGTGAATTGTGTGTTCCTTAACCTCTGGATGACACAATAGTGTCCAAAGAACACATAGCAGGTCAAGTATAACTTCTTCATACCAATCATAACAAAATGAAACCTCCTCACGACAGAGAGATGGCTCGGATACAGTGGCATCATAAAAAAATGCACTATAGCAATAGTCCAACAAGCATTTAAGTTTGCCATCAACACTTACACGAACACATTACAAAATCTCACAAAAACAACAGATTTCTCCTCTCAGCAATAAACTGGGATATTTACAACCAAAGTAGTAGCAATCAATTCCAAGTAAAGGCATCACAGCAATCTCATTGCACGAAATAGCCCAGGGAAACTTCAAAGTATATTTATAGCCAAGACACAGAAAATGCTGTATTCAATGATGTGCTTTCCTGAAGTACACGTGCCCTCGTAACAAGTGTTTCAGATAACATCCATTTGGCTACTAATAAAATATGAAGGTTAATTTTTCAAATTTAATGTATTTAAAAGATATTGAGCAGCAATGAATGTCTTGGTGATCCAGAATACTTAGTTTAAAAGAATACTAGCAATGTTTTCCATATTGCCACTTAAATACTAGTAAACCAAACTCTTAGCTAGGAAATTATCTATAAATAACTTTTTTGTTGCAGGTTGCCTTCTGCCCATAATCACAACTCTATAGGAATACGCATCATCTAAACAAAAATTGGACATACAACAGACAGTCAGAAGTTCCACGGCTAAATAAATTCAATTCATCGATTCACTATGATGTATTATTACTAATACATACTCAATCTTGATCGAAAAAATGAACGCCAATTTCTTGGCCAAAATTTCCGAACTTTTGAGGGAAAAAATTACGTCAGAATATTTTGACCAATTGACCATGACATGCACAATTTTTTGAAAGTACTAGAATAAGAAGTGCCCTATCTCAAATGTACTCGCCAAAAATTTTGTGGATAAATAATGTTTTCTAGCTGAGTTATGAGTCATTAAAAATTAATTTTCATCGAATGCTTGAAAACACGACGTCATCCGAGCGTGCGCGCAGGACGTCAAGGCACGGTATCCACTGACAACAAATTGAGAAAGTGCATAGAAAATCTGTCAATGCAGGGGCTCAAATGCAAATTTGGCAAAAATAATAGTTGTTTTCACGGCAAACTGCAGATTGTGAAACTGTTGGGTTGCCAAGGTGTTATTGAAATAAATAAAGGGGATTGTTTGGGGAGATTTGGAAGTCGATTGCAGATAGTGATCTACGTTACACACCTACCTCATTAGTACTACTAATGCAGTTAGTGTATAGCAGCATCGATAAATCATGTATAGTGCCCCTTCGCTCAAGTACCTCTATTTCTTTGCTGTAAAGGTTTTTGCTTGTGTCCCAAAGGACAAAATAAGAGAAGAAAGTGGTTGATGACCTAAAGAATGGAGTTAAATACTTCATCTATATCGTTAAAGGGACATTCTCAAAGTAAGTACATTCTTGAATCAGAGTTACCAAAGGGTTATATCGAGTTGCCAGTTTTTTCCGGATAGCCACCAAATTTAGGATGTATCACTTATTTCACTTTGTAAACGACCATAGAAGTGTCCCTATGCCCATTATAGAATTAAAAATAAAGGAAGGTGGCTAAATACTGATTACTCTTAAACCATGGGGAAAAATAAGGAATATAAGAGAAATATCAGGCTTTTGGCAAGGTAAACTGAATATTTATTACTGTGATGCCCATAGCGTTCCCCGCAAGTCAATGCAAAACCTTCAATTTCGACTCATTTTTGCTGTGGGTCTAGGTTTAAAAACAGAAACGAGTAAATACAGCATAAATAGTACTTGAAACTTATTTATGTATCTATCAAATACTTTTATATTTCCTTTTAACAATCATTTGGATCTCAACTCCAGCTGTTTGGGGAAACTATCCAAGTCCCACATGGTAGGTTACTAAGTAAATACATTAGATAGATTTTCAGCTAGCAATAGATATATTAAATCTTACTGGGCAATAAATAAATATTTAAAAATGTTCTTAATACAATTTTTGACAATCACATAATTATTTACCAGCTAGCATTTACTCCACACATCGCTGTAGAGATGAAGCAATCACTGTTTTTCAAGAAATCAGCCGTCATAAAGGAGTCGACCAAACGTAAACTGTTGTATTGTGCCTTCTAAATCCCTCTTAAGCCAATTCGTCCTTAGAAAAACTACGAGGCATGTTTATTAAGTAAATACCGTTTTGAAATTAAAAAAAGACATCAATCTGAAATCAGATGATTAACACAGCCAATTGTAAACATCTTGCTCTCTAATTAAATTTAAAAAGGAAAACAACCATTTATTGAGGTGAATCGTGGGGCAGGGTCACCAAGAAAAAGTAAGACCATAAACTGAGTAGAATACAAAGTACTACAACATTTAAAAACAATACAATTGTAGAAGCTAACGCGAAGGAGTGTTTTACATTTAAAGATATTCCTCTTTTTACATATATTTCACTTTGCGGTTAACGAATATTATAATTATCGTCTAAATTAGGAGCAAACAAGACTACACAATGGATGAAGAGAGAAAACTATCGATGGGATCCAGCTCAGGGAGTTTCTTGGCTTAATGGAGAGGAGAGAGGTCAAATTTGGGCAAAATGCAGTCAATAAGAGCCTATTGTAGGCATATTTGCTACATTCCTTGAGATTTTTTTAAGTATAGCTAAGTTATATCACAGATTTAACTATTATTGCCTGAAATTTGTAAAGATATCAACATCAACCACTTTTTAAATAACTTTTTCGGGGCCCATATGAAGAATACACAACTACCATGTACAATAAATCGGGAAGAAAAGTTGTAAAAAGTAGAACAATCATTAATTACCCATGCTATTACTTGATGATCTACTTCATCAAGTTCATGTTCATTGTAACCAATTTATTTTATACTACAATAACTATTTTTGTGTTTTGAATTTTACACCCGTATGAACTGCTGTAATCATTCGTGTGAGGCAAGGTTTGTATTTGCACTACATCGACTTAATTATGCACAATTTGGGTGAGATTTAAGGTTATACAATAATTTAATACTACCGCAAGGTAGCCAGGAGAATAATAAAAATGATTTTAGCAAATATTTTAAATAATACTTTTGTTACATAAGGGTAATTTTGGTTGGGATCTTAAGTGATGAATATAAGCCAAAATTGTTTTAGTTTTTAGTTTTCATTCTACTTACTATTACAATAAAAATAATTAGTGTAACAATTCGGTGTTTTCCACAAATTTCTATTTTTCTGATTCTGTTACTAGAATATATAGCATTTAATGCAAGTTCACTTGTCAAATTGTTTGAAAAGGTTACAAATTCTCAGCTCATTCTGTGACAGCAAGCAAATGACCAGTGAAACTATTTCCTTAATGTAGGCAGCAATAAACAACCAAGCATTAATTTCTGCTTCTAATAGTAAAATCAAGGTCAGAAAATTACTTCTGAACGCTACTGCACAGTTTGCTTGAACCTCCATTAGATATCTAAAACTCAGAGATGGTGCTTCATGCCAGAATACTGAAATAAGCCCTTTTCACCGACTGATTAAGGAATTTCAAAGAAAAGAAGTGAACTCCAGTTTTGCATAGCACAATGAGATTTTTGGATGAGAGAGGAAAATGCCATAAAATGTACAGAAGACAAAATTCCACAATCTATTCCTCGCTGAAAAAATAATTTCCTGAATGAAAAAAGATAAAGTAAAAAAAATAATCTATCCCAGTGAATTAACCTCATGATTTCATTACCACTAAAAATTTAAGCTAACCATATCACTACCTGAGCATCAACACTATCAGCAGGAACTAATAAATTGCATTCATTCTCATTAGCTACACACACAAATATTTGTTCAGACGTTTTTGACAAAAGGAAACATAGATTCACACTATCACTTCCAACAGAACTTCTTCAGAAATTATTGATGCATTATTACTCCAATACATATATAATCTCTATATTAATATTAGGGTGATGACAAGGAGAGAAAAAGTGAAGAATAATTTTATATAGTAAATAATTATACAGTGCTGTATTCATATTGTATCTGCGATTAATCTAAATGTCTTTTAAATTTATTTTTGAACATCAATAAGTGTGTTAAATTTTGTAACTAATTGTTAATTTCAATCTGCATTGATTTCAGACAGCTCACAAACACATTTATTATTAAAATGCGTTTAAATAGAACTTGGGACACATTCAGAAGAGAACTTATGATGAACCAAGAATATATTTTGATTCAACAATAATATCAAATGAAAGAGCCATTGAATTTCCAGAGAAGGCAACCCAGAGGTACCTTAATGTTCTATATAGTACCTTTTCGTGTTTTCTCCCATATTTTAAAAACAACTGGCAGACAGTTAATTGCCCTTATGGCAGGAAAAATGTATGGTCCTCATAGGTTCACAAGTCATCCACGACATCACAAAATGACCGAAATGAATGAAAAATATGCAAATAGCCACCAACATCTCCGCAAATTTAAGCAGCAAAAAGAGATTAACCTTCTTCATAAAATGGTGAACTATGTATAGGTATGTCAAGTTTGGGAAATTTATCAGATGTAGCTTTATAAAGACCTTTGCACTTCAAAGCCTCAATCAAGGAATTTGACATCAAACGAACTACATTCTTTTTCTGGGTCACGTGAAAAAATGTGAATTTCATCTATTACCACATTCAATATCTATCTTAATATTGAACTTATTTTTTAGTTCTTTTATCCCCGTAGGTTTCCATAACTAAAATGATCACTCAAGAGAACCATATACTGAAATTTAAAATGTTGAAAAATACCCAATTTGCCACACATGGAAGTCTTAAGAAATGCATCGACACGTGACTAGTGTGCGAGAGGCATGGCATGTGCCCAATCGGACATAATCAATAAATGGCCTTCAGAAACCCCACATCTCCACGAGCAGCACTCAACATCATTCACTTGAGAGAGCACATAGTCCAAACTGACTTCATATTGACCTGATCAATGATAATTAATCTTGATTAATATTCATTGCTAAATAGCAATTAAAATTTTAAAAACTCTAGGACACCATTCAATTTCACAAAAAAACTCCAGCTAAAGCGATTATCAAAGAGTATCCATTAAATACCTTGATGCATTTATGCAAGCCATATCGATTGTTAATTTAAAATGAAAATTATAGCTTATAAGTATGTAGATATACCAGTTTGCTGAGATTTACCAGATTAAAATTCTGCACATTACATGTAAAACTGACTGAAAAGGTTAAGTAACACGGTACACCGTTACATTTCCTTTAACACATGACACTTAAATGCATAAAAGCAAGGGAAATGAGACAATGAAACAATTTTTAAACAAAGTCAATCAAAAACTGTCCCAAAAAGATCGACTTACGTAAGGGGACAAGAGAGATCACATTGCAAACCCATCCACCACCTCACTGAAGGCAAACGTCCACACAATTAGTCCAGTCAATGAATGTCGAAAATGGCCATATATATAGGAGAGAAATGGTGCAGTAGCAAATTATTGCAGTGGTATAGCCTACCTCAAGCCCAGAAGATGGTTCAACCTACAAAGTAGATGTTGACGTCACCTGGAATCTTTTCTTCGTGTTTTTGAAACTTACATGAGTCTAGGATGGTCAACATTTTTATTCTGTTGTCTTGTCTGACATTCCACGTCTTGAAGCGGCTGTAAAAATTGTACTATGCACCTGCCCTCAAAATTTTATGTGAAATGAATTTAATTTTGAAATTCCAGGTTGGAGGAAAAATTATTGAATAAATGCATGCTTAATTCCAGAGACTAAAAATTCACGCACAAATACCAATTTTCCTGGTTGCTGGACACCCTGCCACTAAAACCTCTGACCTCAACGGGGGTGCGCAGGGATCATGAAATATGTCTTTTTTTCATTTCTCACAAATAACTTGAAAACTGAGGCCCTGGGCAAAACAATACTAAGACTGAAAATTAAAACTTCATAAATTTGTGACAAAAACTGTCCTAATATTATTTTTCTCTTCGAATTCTAATCCACAAGTTACAGGCCACTCTTTTATCTTACCTCGAATGAATATTCAATTCCATTTAGTGAAGAGTTCTCGGGATCGCCACCGGGTCAGGAACTCCATATCTGCAAACGTTTCGATGGCTGAGTCGGACATCGAAACGTTGGGAGATATGGAGTTCCTGACCCGGTGGCGATCCCGAGAACTCTTCACTAAGTCCATTCGCCGGGAAAGCACAAAATCTTTCTTCATTCAATTCCATATCCTCTTTACTTTCTAATCTACAAATCCTTAGGTAAAAAGGACCTTAATTTTTTAATATCTTTTAGCTTTAGTTTAAATTTGTGCTCTATTAATGTTTTACTGAAGGCCAAAGTTTTCAAGTTTTTTATGAAAAACATAATAAAGTGACATCATGGAGGGACATTCTCAATCCCAAAGAATCAGGGGTTACAGTGAGCCATTCATGAGGCTTGGTCGTACCACTCGACAAAAAATTTTGACTACACCATTTTTTTCCCCTAAAAAACATTCATTAACTGGATTAACTTGTGACTTGAAATGTGTAAATATGCAGCCTTTCAATGTAGTCATTCAATACATTCACCACAAAGAGGGTTAGTTTGCTTCCATTAATATATAAAAAGCATCTATAAATAGTGAGGAGATGCCATTGTTTATGATGGATATTGCACGCTCATTTCAAGCAATCATTCAAGCAGAATTAGTACATGCTTTAAGTTCAATGTAATGCATGCGCACAATAATGTAATTCAGAGAAAATTGATCAATTCTTAATTGCTCAATTCTATATACAGCCGACTCCTGATTATCCAGCTGTGGTTCACCTGCGTTTCGGATAATCCGTGCATGAGTCAACACTCCTTCAATGTGTTACGCGATCTTTATAAAAATTAAATCGTACTCAAAAGCACCAGGATATTTGCATTTCAATGCAAGGCCACACCGATCTAATTTCCATTAGGATCCCCACCGTAACATTGAATTATTTTATTTACTTGCCGACAAGGAATGTTTCAAGATTACTTGGATGTCTGCTCCAGCATTTCAGACGACAATTAATGGAAGGGAAAAAACTCTTGATTAAATTTAGAAGATTCATCAACGGTTATGTAATCGTAAGTTAAGAAAAATGTTACCTACGATCTTTAATTATATTTTTCATACTGCAAATTCACAATTATTCCCATGGCCTTGCATGTGGTTGAATATGGCCACAGAGGACCGGAGATTTTGTCCCACCCAGTCATGTTTACACCGTGACTAGTCAAGTTCAAACTGGACAGGAAGGGAATAGCAGAAGTGAAGGCAGCGGGAAGTGGTAGTAGAGATAGCATGAGTCATAGCCAGGCATTTGCCTGCATTGACAGTTTGCCATTAAGTCCTGATTTCCTATAACTGCTGTTATGATACGGCATGATTGCCCGCCAGTTGCCTTCACTGGAGCTTCGTGTTCCCGTTTTCCAAGCAGTGCAAGATTGCTATCAGTGATCATGGATCATCATCCTGCAGCAGTTGCAGTTGCAACATGTACGAGAAGTGACTACAGTGGAACCTCGATCTATCATTTTTCAGGGGGATGGACTAAAAAAACAATGGATGCGGGAAAACGATCAATGCGGGAATGTTTGGCTAGGTTGCTTATGTCCCAGGAAATGCTATATTTTGGCGCGTAATTATGATATTCGTTAAAGGATTCAAACAAGATTTTAGCCAATTACAGGAATACTAGTACTTCATCGAGACACTTAGGTCATATTGTTGATTCGAATAATATCTGTTTCAAATATCCTAAAGGAACTCGCCACCTTGCTAAAAAATGTTTGCTCTCCACTCGGCATTTACCCTGCTATTATGGATTTCTAGATGTAAAAATCCATGAAACACCATTTCCAGTATATGTATTCACGAGAGCAATGTGCATGTTATGCCTAAAACAACCACTTTCGCCGGCTCAGCGATTGGTTGTGAGACGGATCATATAGCCAATTATTTGTAATGTTCCTGTCTAATAAATATATTTTTCATGTAATTTAGGCAATGTGTGAAGCGTGAACAATGCTGCGTTAATCATCAGCGGCATGCCCGCCTGAGCCTCGGCTTCATCCCACTTCTTGTTTTCACCAGGTAGCTCGCTCTAGCCCCACCCCTACCGTCATGTGCTAGCAGACGGCCCGAGGCGTTCTTCAATATTCACGCGCTTCTATCCCGCATGCTTTTCTCTATATTCAATTATTTTCAGTCCATATTTTTAAGTACTCACTTGTTTCTTCGGAGGGGCAATGGCCCGAAGACGGATAAAAATAAAACTAATACAAATGAAACCTCACTTTGTTAAACCCAACGGAATACACTCGCTAGTTTGAAGTCAACCCACCCTGGAAAGTACGGAACTACTCATGCGAGGTGAAGTTTGGAACTGATGCTATCGCGTACATCTCATGCAGAACATACTGCAGAGGGTGAAGTATAAACATATGACTGCGCCATGAAATTTTTTGTCCTAAAGAGAAGGCAACTTACACATTCTTTTCTAATTAGCGTAGCGCCAGATGAGTAGCCGAATTCGTATTGCTAGTAGGAAGAAACAAAATATCCTGAGAAGATATCCCTTCCTCAGTAACTCTTAAAAGTGAGACTTAAGAGTATAACTTGTATTGATAACTGATAATGACCTTATATCCTGTTTTCGGTAAAATGCCACATTAACTGCCGAGAAGCTCAGCTATGAGGATATCGAGTTTTGCCAGAAATCACCATTGTATTTTCCAAATATTTCCTTGTTTGAAATGCTTAAATAACATCAGAAATACATCATGCTTGGTATCATTCTTTTTTGAATTACGTGCACCTTACTAATATTTCAATCTAATACAAGTAGAAAACCAATTGCCGAAAGTCATTGTTGGACACCTTTTGGGCAAATCGGTGTTTCATTCAGCAGTTGACCTCCAGAAACTGGGAACTTTGAAGAAGGTAGGCTGAAAAAGGTCAGTGGGTGAGAAAAGGGGCGGGGGGGCGCCAAACACATTTCTCTTTTTCTCATGTAACTTGATATTTTTTTCAAAGCTAAGGTGCTAAGGTCTTCGCAATACAATCCCTGCGCGAGCTGGGACCTTTCTCTTTATTTCGGGGAAAAGGAAAGCTTCAGAGGGGGGAGGCGAGTGCTGAATGGAGGGGAATAGCAAATCTTGGGAAATGCACTAATGTAACTATCCCACAGTACTCAGCTTCTCCCTATAATAGTTCAATCTCCTGGTGGTGTCTGTCGCTATTAGCCACAAATAACACGTTGTAAACACTTCGTCTCACTTTCGTCAAACGATGGATGCGGGAAAATTATACAATGGGACCACTATTTTTAAACGATCAATGCGGGAAAACAATACATCGGGGTACGATGGATGCGGGAAAAATTACATTGCCTTTATGGAACTTTATTTGGGACCAGGAACGGCGAACGATGAATGCGGGAACGATAGATCGGGGTTCCACTGTACACAGTGCCTGAGTGTAGTTTCCAACATCGCACTGCGGTTTTGAATCAGTCATGCAAACTACTTTTCTGAATCTGTGATCATGCAGCCACTGATATATGTGGTTTACGAAAACCAGATATTACAAGGAGCAGTAGGAATAAGAGTACAATCACGTAACCACCACTAAAAGATCGGGGTTATGAAAAGAAAACTCTTTATGATTCCAGAAAACAATCTATTATAACAGACAATGTGCTATTTAATAATAATATATTGTTAGATTTAGGTAAATAATGAAAATTACTTTAAAATAAAGAGAAACTTTGTATTATTCACGTTTTTCGATTACTCGTGTTTTCAATTATTCTTGCCACTTCTCCCCATCATTAACCCGGATAATCAAGAGTTTGCTGTAGTATTAATTTAACGAATTTCATTCACATGATAAACCAAATGACCTTGCACATGATCATACTTGGTGCTAAAAGGCCCTCATATAAATTTACCTCTGAATTCGATCATTTTAAATAAGTGTTGAATTTGGCAAAACTAAACAAATGTTCAATAAATTATGGCTTACCAAGCTACTTTTAGTTGAGAATTTGTTCTCCACCAAATGGGAACCAAAGTGATTGTATCCTTTTCAAAGGATACTGAAACAGGGAATTTGCAAACATGTACATCATCACTAGATGAATCCTCATTGAAGTCTTTTTCAATTACTTACACTTACACACACTATATCTAATAATTATTTCAGAAGGGTAAAATGAGTTGCTCACTTTTTCTCTTGAAGCAAATACTGGTACTATATTATAGCATTTATAGGTGGCAACCGACAGCTTATGCCAATAAGGAAGGTGGGAAGCCAACACTAGCCAACATTCTAGCCACCACACAACCCAATCGCCCACTATATTATGTCAATAGCAAGCCCTATGAAAGCCCTGTGAGCCTGCCAACATTACGCAGCAATGAGTCAATGACCAGCCGTAAGTTCCTTTTAATGCTAAAACAGTGCAAGTTGAACTTTAAATTTTAATGATTTCATGCATCAAATAGAGGTGGACACAAATTTATATTAATGATGACAAAATCTACCATATTTAATTTTTCATTTGATGTAAAACCCTCGCTCAAGCAAATGGTCTATTATCAATTTTGCTAAACAGAAAAGGGGAGCAAATAAAGCTACTTTTATGTGCATAGCCCTATGAAAGCTAGTGCCATAAATAAATCTGTTTTGCCAACATTCACAAAGAAGGCCACATATCCAACACACTTCCTTATAATGTAACCACATGCTTGCAATGTAAGCATACTTGTATTTAATGAAAAATCTTGTCAAGTGCTTAATTGAAATCCAAAAAATAAGGCATCCTCTTCCATTTTCAATTCACATGACTATAGATTTACATTATAATCAATAGATGGGAAAACAATAACAGACTGAGGAAATACAAATGTAACAAGCCATTAGTTTTGCTCGCAATCAGGGCCATAAGAGAAAAAAATTTAGAGGGAGGGAGAAGTCTTTGTTAGGGCTTATTAGGAGGAGGTGCAATATTTGGCACACTAAATCACATAATTATTTCAAGAGAGGAGCTTGAAGCTCCTGACTCCCAGCTCATAATAGCCTAGCTCAAAACTGAATTAATAACATGGATTGTTGCAGGCTGTCATTGTCTCATGTTCCCTTTATCAGGAGAAGAAGAATTCAAATATGATCATCAGTCTGGTTCACCAAGAGTTTGCTGCCAAGAGTGGTGTTTCGACCGCATTTTCAGAGGTGCCACACTCACCTGTTCTTCATGAGGCGTAGCTCTCGCTTCCGGGCTGCCTCTTCAGCCAGCTGCTGCGACGACTGCATCGTGGCGCCAGCATTTGTCGTGACCACTGCCCCGATGGCACCCGCAAGGACGCCGCCGCCCAGGGAGGAGCCGGCCACCAGAGGAGAGGACGAGCAGGACGAGGATGAGGGGGAGAGGGAGGGGGAGGGCGGGGGGGAGGAGGAGGAGGTCGTCGTGACGGTGTACCCCAGAGGCTCCAGTTCGACACCTCCCCCCACCACTCCACCGCCTCCTCCACCCACACTTACTGCGGACGGGCGGAGACAACAAAGTCCTCTCTTCACCATTCATTCCCCCCTCCCACACAAAACGAGTCTCCCCTTCCGAACGGAGGGATGGACTCGTCTACGAGCTTATGCCATCTACGCACAGGGCATAGTGTCTCTCATATATCTTATCAAAAACCATTAGAAACTGAATAGGGGCGGACCGACCCCATAAATTTGAAGCTGAGAAATGCATTTTGAAGCAAACTTCAACAAGGGCATAAAAACACTTTAAAAAAAGGCACTATATGCCATCTCAGGGACAAATGTAAGGAAGTGAGAAGGGGCCTGAGTTTCCCTAATTTATGTACCACCATGGCATTAAAGCCGTCTACTGCCAAAGGCTTCAACATATAGCAGTACTTAGCTTTTTTGTAATTTTAAATTAAGTTGAAATATAAAACACCATGGGTCTTCTAGTTAAGCTTAGACAAACCTTAAATTGAGAGACGATATATAATGAGTAGTCACAACTGTGCCATCTTTAAAGGATAATAAAATTTTTACAAAGAACACCCAAAACTCCCTACCATTAACCCAACACACACATGGACCTCTGAATATGCAATTTATTTTTGAAAGGATGCACTTCAGGAAAGTCTGAAAAACCCATCTTTTTAGGTAATGCAAATAAGAAAAAGTATACCCAGGTTGCCAGAGATTGGTAAAAGCACATACATTGATTACTAGATGGCATTACTGTCTGGTAGCTCGTAGGTCGTCAATCCCTTCCTTCTCTATCATTTTCACATAAAGAAGCTCTCTAAAATGAGAGAGCAGATAATACCGCCACTGTCAACTCATTTGATCATAATTGTCATAAAATATTACTCAAGGTGGAGGAGTGCAGTACATAGAAGCAGAAATGAGAGGGTGAAGAGCCTCATTGACATTGCATCAAAATACTCTTTAAGCCATGAGTGTTGTTGGCCAAGTGTTCATCCAAATGAAAGACGGCCCCATTGGAATAGCCTACCTACACGGTAAAAATAACTTAAGGTTGTTGCCACCATCAAATTTAAAAGTCGTAGAACTAATCGTAAGTCCACTGAACGAGTATCCACACAATAAAAGATTGCCTGCCAACGAGCTCAGTATCATTTTCAATCCTTGGGACTATTTTTGGTATGCTATTAGCCACCACATCAGATCAGCGATGATAGCTCATGGAAGTTACGCAAAGGAATTTTCAGTGCTGCGACAAGGTAGTTGATCCAGTTCAACAAAAAATTCAATGATAATTCTGGACTTTGAACAGTGAATTACGAATTTGCACTGATGGGGAGGAATGCAACAGAATTACCAGGAACTTTTCTCATGCACTCTGATTTGATCCAACCTGGAATTGGAGTTACATCCTCCCATACTTTCACACAGTTGCCGCTCACCAGCCCACTAGTATAATGGCATGATTGCGAACCAATTGACTTCAAAGGAGCTACGTGGTGTGGTTAGTGAAAATTTAGTCCTCTTTAGCCAAACCCTGTCATGAATCCAGCAAAATGAGTCAAAAACACCCCCTCTGTGTTTGCTTCAACAGGACAACACATGCAAATACCTATTTATCTGAATCATTGATGCAGTGTCAAGCATGAGGCTCTGCCTCTCTTATCCACTTCTATGAGGAGGGAACTTGGCCAGCTCCAATGGCAGCCAAGGGGATAACTGAATAATGTGAAAAGAGGACTACCCACAGAGAATACACCACTATAAAAATGCCTCTGGATATGTACAGTTATAAAATTTAAGTATTTATAATTCCCAAACCAATACATACTACTAGGCATATTCAATAACAATAGACCCCGCCACACTCTTATTGAGGTGGCTTTTGGGGTGGTATGTATATTTAGATGAAAAATTTAAATCTATAAAAAGAGTACCGACAATATGCAATGAATGCTCTCATTCTCATATAAAAAAACTATAAACATAAAAACCTTTCTTGTGACTAATAATCACTGCTGTCACTGACAGTGAGACAAATATCCCTGATGATAAGCACACAGCATGATAGGCAATGATCAAGAAATAAAAGCTGCAAGAGCCATAATTTATTTTGCAACATGTTAATACAGTTAACTGTTTTGCACAAGTATTACGCACTCACTCACTCAGAGTATCAAGAGGAAGGCTTGATTGGATGGGTGAGGGTAGATCATAACCATCATCCATACCCACCCCCCACTACAGATCAACTCATACACACATTAAGGGTAAGGGGTCAATTTCTTTCCTTAGGCCACCTCGCTCTTTAAGGATTCTTGTTTGGGGTAATCAGAAGACTTCACTGGGGATTTCACCCGGGGACCCTAAGGTTATATGCCAAGCGCTCAACCCACTAGGCTTCCTAACTCGCCATGGATAGACAGAGAAGCTCAACATGTCCACTCATCATTAAGTCCAATGAATAAAATATTATAAACCATATCAAGTCTCTTTGACTCATCATTTACGTGCAACCATTCTAGTTCTTTCTCAAGCCTCTGAGTGCTGCCACTCCAAAAGACAGCCAAAAATTAGACTTCAGCAAAAATAACATATCCTAAGCCATTTGTCAGTCTGCAGTCAAGTGGAAAACCTTGTAACTAAGACTGGTGTAATTATACTTCACTGTCTTATACTGAAGATGAAAAGAGAGACCCAGAAAATAGGGGGAAAAGTAAGTAGCATAATTTAAAGTTGGAATTTTATGAGAATACGCAAAGACAAGGCCAATAGAGCTACATAAGGATAATATTCCCTACATAACATTTTTGCTAAGACAGCTAGATCTCACATCTTTGACTGAGTACTGAAAATATTCAAAGGAGGCCAGAGAAACTAGGGGGTAGAGTAGACGTGAAAGGGCTTTGTAGTCCATATTTGTTGAGATTTCTCAGGGGCCCATGAACGTTATGCAACAGATTAGTGAAGCTTCTATCACAGAGTCAAATTTTTCTGCTGGTTTGGATTAATAAAACAAGTATAATATTTTATCTAATTTTCTGTACCAAACAACTGTTTCAATCAAACACTATGTAAATTTATTAACAACTACACACTTCAAGTTCAACAATCTGAGTATTAAAAAATTGGAAGAAACAATAATGTTTCAGGATACTACAGTAGATTCCGTTTAATGGGTCCACCGGTTACTTGGGGCAGCCGCGTAATTGGGGCAGATCTTGAAGAACAGAACCCAATAGAAGAATATCCCAGACAATTCTCCGCTTAATTGGGACAACATGCCGCTTTATTGGGCCATGAGTCAGCGAAATAGACTCTATACTCACTATGAAATTAAAATTTTTTGTTATCAGAATACTATTTTTTACATTTTCCTCCTTTTATTTACTCTTATTTTTCACAATTGTTCCTATTCTTGCCCTATTTTGAAAGCTCTTGTTGTTGTACTATCCGCAAGAGGATAGGACTTTTCTTTAATAGGACTTACAATTAGTAAAAGACATTCATTCGGTGTCGCCCGAGGCTGTGAAAAATATTTTTAACTATTTTGTTATAATTCTTAAAAATCATAATAAATTAACTTAACTCGCAGATTTAATAATTAAATTAATAGTTTAATAAACTTATGTTGCATTATAAACATTCTTTAGTCTAATTTCTGTCTTTTCAACGTTTGTTTATGCCCATTTACAGGATAGTTCGCCTAATTGGGGCAAAGTGCACAAGTCCCGATACGTCCCAATTAACCGGAATCTACTGTATATAGGGAGGGAAGGTCTAGTTGGGAGTGAGAATGGAGAGGGATGCCCACTGTCCCTCTCAACAAAGATTCAAGGGCCATGAAGACAAGGGAGACAAGAAGGAGGAGAGACAGTATGTGCAAGCAAGGCATCTCAGCAACTTCATTAGGGTTTAGAGATAGGAAGTAAACAAGGGCTTCGAATGTTAGTATTTGAGTGGTCAAGAAATCATTTTTCATCCACTGGGGATTGAAATGCTTCTTCCTGTATCTAAAGAGAGGAATTGGAAATGGCAGATCTAGGTTAGCACAAAGAGGATTGGGGAGAAAAAGCACAAACATATCACATAGAAGTAATTTCCTCATCTTCAAGAGGTGCAATAAGGCCTGAAGCATATGTAATGGTTATCCAGTAGGGATGGACAGATCCGGTTTTTTTTTCGGATCCATATCCAGTTCGGATCCTTGATTTCAGGTTTCAGATCTTTCATTATTTTTGGATCCAAATGCTTTTTTTAATTGCCTGCTATAAAATGCAGTCATTATTCAAATTTCTTCATGGTAAATACAATAAAAGGAATGCGATTTTGATTGTCATTAACATTTCAATATTTTCCAACTTTCCTCACAAACGTTTCCCTCGAATTTTGTCACTTTCTCTTCGCATACTGACTTGTGTTTCAGTGGCAGATGCTTCAGCAGAGTTGAGGTGGATTTAGCATTTCCTCGCAATAGTCTCACGTCACATTGCATACATTGAGTTCACACTATCCAAATAAAAATGTTTTAACACTTGGGAAGACATTTTCAGAAGTACAGTTAAGCATTAAATTAAAATGAAACTGCACAACCTGCAAAACAATTAAGAGCAATATAGATGTCAACTGCCGGAAACCTTATCAGAACGAGACAACAGCTCAATGAGGGATTGGGCAGCAGAAGCAGGGTAAGGAGACGTGGAGAGGAAGGAATGCACACCCTCTGTCTGTCAAGCAACAAGGCTATGAACAAGGGAGCTAGGAATTTGCTTTTCCAGTCTGTCTTGTTTTGTGTGAGTGTCCTCATGCAATGCTGGTTTCTTTGAAAATTGTGCTGTTTGGACAGTTTTGAGTAATGGCATAGCCTTGTTGTAACTAGAAAGCCTTGCATCAATCAATTAGAGCTTAAAAAACATAAATACTGACAGATGCGTCTAGTTTGGTCTAATTCTTTCTTGACTCTCGTGCATGTTATCCAATTGCCAAAAGCTATTGTTAGACACCTTTGGGTCCAAAAGGTGACACACATACCAGTTGCCTCCACGAACAGGGTGAATTTGAAGAACGTAGACTGAAATAGGTCAGTGAGACTGGGGAGGGGTGAGTAACGTTTCCATTGTTCTCATATAACTTTATATTTTCCTTGAAAGCTAATGATTTATGGTCTGTTCCATCTCGAAGAGGAAAATACAATATCAGAGGCGTGGGCCGAGGGCTGATGGAAGGCTGAAGGAGGGGTTAGCGGTTTTGTGAAGTCTGTTACGTAGTTATTTTCGACGTGATTTTTATCTTACACTGCTGAGCCTCCCCCTATGGTTGTTCAATCTCTCGGGAAGATTCACACTATGTGCCAGTCGTATTTTGCCTTACAATTTTCCATTTTTTGAAATTCTGTTATGGAGAGAGCTGCAAGAGCTTTTAAACAAAATGATTCATAAGTAGGACAAGCATTGCAGTGTATTGACGCATGCAAAGAGAGAATTGGAACTCTTTTTCCACATTAATGAGGCGTTGCATTCACTTAAGCTTTAATTTAAAATTTCTGATCCATATTCGAGGTCTTCCACGTCTCATAATCCGACATATCCAATGATGGGCAATGTCTGCAGGTATTTGGATCCGATTTATCCGATTCAGACCATCCCTATTATCCAGCGTCAGAGAGTTTTTCAAGCTGCTAGCCAAATATTGGGTCAAAAAGTATGGATGGTAAAAAAGCATGGATGACTGCATGATGCTTAAAGAAAGGCTAATTAAATCTGAAAGTGGCTTTGGTTTTAGATAATTCTTTCGTACACATGGTGAACCACGGTGAAGCCAGGGAAAGGTTGAAAAATACATAAATTTATTTCTCAACAACTAAACGTCAGGAAATACATGCAAGGGTATTAAAAATGTGAAGCAGGATTTTTGTCATTAACTTTTGTGCCTAAGACTTCCTGAATACGATAAATCAGTGACAAATTTAATTGGACATTCATGATTCTTCCAGCATTTGGTGCCATACTCAGAAAATGTGAAATTCAAATTATTAACTGATTGTTTCATGTTTGCAAAGTTTGTACAAATGAAAGACTAGTAGGTGGTTAGAGGCACCTCCCACCGATTTTCTTAAATTTGATCCACATGATCTCAGAAGAAGTGCTCAGTATCTTTCAACTTCTGATATGTTAATTTTAACAACTACAGCTTTATTAATGAAAAAAAATCAACAAGACGGATTTTTTCTCAAAGCTATTGCCTAAGTATGAAAATGTAAAAAATATAATTGCATTTCTGGGAGTAGTGGGCAAAATTCATAGGCATGAGCAGTTGACATTTTA
Organism: Ischnura elegans; assembly: GCF_921293095.1. Taxonomy (NCBI): domain Eukaryota; kingdom Metazoa; phylum Arthropoda; class Insecta; order Odonata; family Coenagrionidae; genus Ischnura; species Ischnura elegans. The sequence continues at coordinate 47,771,616 of NC_060250.1, read as the reverse complement.
AAAAATTGATAAAACTCCTGTGAGCTATCAAAATTTCCATACAAATTTTTCAGGAGTCAGAAATGATGCTTTTCTTTCACTTAGTTTGGCCTATTCTTCTGCAAATTTAAAGTTGCAGCTCTCTAGCCCATCCTGAAGCACCTGAGAATTTGAGTGAGTGAGTGAGCAATACAGCCAGTTACCTCACAAGGGACTGTGAGCAAAGAACAGACGCACACCACATAATTACACATCAGTTCGAGCAGAGATCACTTAAATAAGCTAAATGCATCCTCAACCTCTACATTTTTTCATATTCATAAAACAGCAGCAACACTTCAGAAGGTTTCACTCTTAAATGAACTCATGGATACATATTTTGTGAAGATGTGCGAATACCAGTTTTAACACGAGTCAAGTTCAAGTATACAGCTTACGAGCCTCACGTCAAGGTCAAGAGTTGATATTATACTTATTAACAAAATGAAATATGTAAGTTTAACTTCAAATGAGATTAAATATTACTTTATGATTGAGTACAATTTTTTAATGTAATAATATAAACATCACCAATGAGAGGTGTTGATCTTCAGTCAATGACGCTCTACTACAGAGGGGTAAGGGTCATAATTTTCATATATTATTTCCACTGATATCTTTCATGAAAACCTGAGTTCAAGTTACACAACAACACATTTTAACACAAGGAAGTGACTCTGACCTCATTGGAGACCGCACCGTCTAGTATTACTCTTTGCACATGATCATTCAAAACTTCTCTGATTCCATAAATGACATTATCATCGAGGCCGTAACTTGAAGAAATTGTGTCCAATATTGTGAAAAAATACTGGACTAGAAATTGGTGTGTGTCAGTTGGACCACAATCCAATATCCATTGGTTTGGCCAATGAATTAGGAATTGTCATACGGACTTAAGTGAGGACTTACTGTGATTTAATTTGAAGTTATTACCCACCATACGTTTTATCCCATTAAACAAAATCTTATAGTCTCACTGAGCACAATAATTTTCTCAACCAACATACTTATTGACACCAAGGATGAAATTCAAGACAAAACCCTTTGGCTAATCTGGGATTTGAACCTGGACATTCAAATAGCCACTTGGGAATGCTTGGTTCATGGCGCCTTAGACAACTTATATTTTTTAATTATTAATCAATTTTCTGCCAAGATGAACTGTGGTGGAGGTTTCTCACCTCCACCACAGTTCATCAGTACCTCGCCAAGTCCTCTTTCTCCGAGGTCTATTTCAGACTTGGTTTACTGATCAAGATGTTTGTGTCTCCAGCCCACATTGTGTCATGGAAGTCATGCTAAGCCACTGTTTAAGACAGAGAAACCCTACTTAGTTGCTACTCATTGACGTATTTTTTTCTTTAAAGTATTGCACATTAATTTGCATACAATCGCTCGTGAGAAGTTACGACCTACAAGGATGAAGGATGAAATTTTCCATGAAAAATCAGTATGCCTAGCGATGATTTGAAGCCTGACCTCCCACCTTCATGACCCAATGTAAGAGTTGGACACAGGTTTTCCAAATTCAACCTGACTCGCATTGTGAGTTATTCGCACACCTCAAATTTTTAGATGACAACAGACAAATTAACATTCCAAGGGACTGCCCTGACAGGCCATAAACAATTGCAGATAATTCAATTTACTCTACCAGGACACTAAGCCAAACAACTGAACTTGCCTCCATCCATGAATGCTGCTTCAAAAATCACTTCTTTCCCAATCAACTCACCAGGGACAAAGAACTGGCCATCTTGACCTTGTGCATACTGAACAATGGTACCTCCAGCTGCAGTAGCATTGGTCATGGTCAATGTATGCAAACCCTGGACGCCATCTCCCTGTCCTCCAGGACCAGTGGCTATCTGAATGGTACCAGCAGGGATCACTGTAAATGATAGAAAATTGCGGTCATCCTAAAGGAGATACCGTATAAGCTTGTGTAAGAGGCGCACACGTGTAAGAGGCGCACCCCTATTTTGAGCATCGGAGCTATAAAGAAAAAAAATTTACGGCATTTTTTTTATACTATCGCGCGGTGTTGCAGACGTACGCCGGGAATTTCGACAGTTATCGAACTTTCCTCTTTCAATATTGGAAAATTTCCTCTTTCAATTAATATTGAAAGAGGAAATTTTGATAACTGCGGCGGTAATAGCGGTATAAGAGGGAGTAGAAAGAGTTCCGATCCTCTCTTCGCATACGCCGTTGCTCTGCAATGCTTGTCCTACTCACGAACAATTTTGTTTAAATGCTCTCGCAGGAGTATTGCAATAGAATTGCAGCCGTGGAAAATTTTAAGGCAAAACACGACAGGCATTTAGCACGAACCTTCCCAAGAGCTTGGACAACAATCGGGCAATCTCAGCGCCGTAGGATAATAACCACGTCGTAGATTTAACGGAACCACCCTCGGTCCTCCATCAGCCAATGCCTCTGCCGTTTTTTTCCCTTTCCGAGACCCCACAGGAAAACATCAAGTTACAGGGGAACAATGGAAACGTGTTTCATCCCTACCCCGTTTCACCAACTGACCTTGATCGATCTCCCAGTTTCTGGAGGCCAAATGCTAGGTGAGTCATCAACTGAGCCCGAAGATATCTCGATAGCTTTCAATAATTGTATGACACGCGCGAGGTTCAAAAAAAGAAAGAGATCTAACGAGACGCATATCTGACAGAATTTAAGTTTTTTAAGATCTAATTGTTTGACACAAAGATTTACAGTGACAACAAGGCTACTTATATTCAAAATAGTCCAAACAGGACAATTTCGGAAGAAACAAGCGTAGCATAAGCGCATTCAAACAAGACGAGACGGACTGGAAACTTTATGCAACGCAAACTGCGTATATCACATTGCTGCTCCTTTGCCCCTTAGCTTTGAAGGCAACGACGTCAAATGCAAGATCGGACGTGTTCTTCCCCTGCTCCTTCGCTCATAGCTTCGTAGCTTGAAATACGGAGGGGAGGGATCGCGCTCCTTCCCCTGGACCTCTCCTTCCGCGCTCTTCACTTACAAGCATTTCTGATTTCTTCCATCCACAATTTAGTCCAACAATGAACACTCTCGTTCGAATTTTTTAAAGCGCAGGTTTTGATACCAATATAATTTTCAGTTGCAATAATCGTCATATTTTCGTCTGAAGATGATTTTTGGAAAATCAGGTCCTCAGCGTAATGGAAATTACTCGGCAAGACAGATATTGACTATTGACCAGGTATGTCATTCAAAAATACGCGTTTCTCTACGTTTGATAACCGATTACTATATGCAGTATAAATGGCGCGGGATGCCCACTCGCGGCGGTAAATTTAGCGCGCCCTCCGGAGCGAAAAAACCCCGCGCGATCTTTTCCATGTTCACCTCTGGGGTACTGACGTGACGGCGCGATGCTTACAAGAAAAGCAAACAGGAGAATTTTAAAAATACGTCACTAAGGGAGAAACTCCCCTGCCTGCCGCTTGTTTTTGACCTAGGATTACAGATAACTGACTCACACTGAAAACCAAGGCCACTCAGTTCCCCTTAGACTCGCAACCGGTGAAGGGGAGGGGGGAAGATAAGAAGTTTGTGTAAGAGGCGCACCCTCATTTTCGGCTGCAATTTTTGGGAAAAAAGGTGCGCCTCTTACACGAGCTTATACGGTACTTTAATAGAGTGGTTACAGGGAACCAGAGAGCCCTGTCCTGGAATAGGCTCTCAACGAATAAAGAGACATGATGGAACAGTTAGTGCATCAATAAATACCAAATCTAGAAAGATATAAAAACAAAACTAAAATTTCATTTCAATAAGATGTCACAAAATAGCATGGACTGGAATTTCAAAATGAAATGTTTACCAGCTATCTCCCCACCTCCGAGGTCGTTCAGTATTTTCCTGTAGGAAGGCCTCCTTGTTAATATATCTCTTCTCTTCTTGGTTGACTCATCATCGTTTGAACAGCTTTCATCGCTCCCCGTTTCCACAACCTACCAATACAATTGAATGACAAAAATGATAAATAATTAATAGAGAGGTAAACAACTATTTATGCCCATTTCCACTACGTCACCTTGAAAGAGCATTGTAGACTCACAATCCGACTTATTGTATGCAATACCAATGAGTTTGCCAACATGTACGTGAGTTGCATGAAAGGAGAACATTTGAGTGTAGACACCATTGCAAAAAAAAGCAAAATACGTCTAAGCAAAAAAATGAAAGTAAAGAGCAATACGAGAGTAGTGTAATTAATTTATCTTCCTATTTGCTCCTAACAATTTAAAAAAAAAGAAAATTAGGTCCTGTGGTGTGGGAGGGCAAACCATCACAACAAAAATGTCCGAGGCAAGCATAATAATACTAGTCAACCATGTTATCGCCGCTAAAAAGATCGCAAACTGGCGAAAAAAGCTCTCAATGAGTCCGGGAAGCACTCTTAAATAAAAGAATAACTGCATGAATAATAATATATTGTTTGTTTTACGTAAATTATGAACATTACAAGACATTTAAGAAAAAGTTTGGATTATCCGTGTTTTCCAATTATTTGTGCCGTCTCTCCCCATCATTAGCCCAGATAATCGGGAGTGTACTGCATGTCAAAAGCTGATCCTGTGCTTTTAGTTTATTTAATTTAAAAAATTCTGCAGTCATTATTGAGAATAATAAATCAATAAATTCATACTTGTAACTTTTGTTGGCCATAGGGTCCATCAGACGCATATGCTTTTTCATTTCTTTGTTGCATATACAGTAGATTCCGGTTAATTGGGACACATCGGGACTTAAACACTTTGCCCCAATTAAGCGGCTGCCCCGATTAGGCGAACTCTCTCGTATGTGGGCATAAAAAACTTTGAAATGGTAGAAAGAAGACTGAAGAATGTTTATAATGTAACATTAGTTAATTATACTATTAATTTATTTAATAAATCAGCGAGTTTAGATAATTTATTATCATTTTTAAGAATTATAACAAAATAGTTAAAAATATTTTTCACAGCCACGGGCGACGCTGAATGAATGTCTTTTACTAAGTCCTATTAAAGAAACGTCCTATCCTATTGCGGATAACACAACAGCAAGAGCTTTCAAAATAGGGCAAGAATAGGAACATTTGTGAAAAATAAGAGTAAATAAAAGGAGGATAATATTAAAAAAAAAAAATAGTATTCTGAAAACAAAAAAATTTAATTTCGTCACGAGTATAGAGTCTATGTCGCCGACTCATGGCCCAATAAAGTGGCATGCTGTCCCAATTAAGCGGAGAATACTCTGGGATATTCCTCTATTGGGTTCTCTTCTTCAAGATCTGCCCCAATTAAGCGGCTGCCCCGAGTAACCGGTGGACCCATTAAACGGAATCTACTGTATTACCCATGCATATTTTATTCTTCATGAAATAATATCAAGTTGATATATTTTCTTTTAATAACCAATTTCAATTCAAATCGTTTTTACTGCCACAGATACTATGTATTATTTCAATGACGTCACATGCATAAAACTCAAAATAGAACATTTTTTAAAAAAACAACAGCAATTTTAATGACATCATAATGTATGGTTAGAGACTTTTTGAAGTCAATAATGAAGATATTACATAGGATATTAGGAAAAGTCTTCCAAGGCAGGATCTTTCTTCTACCTTCCACCGTTTTTGTCTGGAGAAACAAATGTGATATGCTATTTCACATAACTTCCGTGAAACGAACAGGAACGATAAACATACACCAATGGAAGTATTTGAGGCATTAAATAACCGGGGTACCGCTTCCTCAGTAATTGTTTGAATTTTCAGCGGAAAATCACAAAATAATAGATTGATGATGTAAATGCACCAAGTACATAGAAAAGCGGCATTGTTGGTTGTGCATCAGACAATTGTGCAAGTTACTTGCAGTGATTTACCTCCTCAAATTATATTAGAATAAGCTATTACAATTGTAAATAATTCTACTACAAAAGATTCACTGCTTAAGAACAAAGCTAATTTTGCCTTGACATGGAAATATTGGTTTTTTGTTTCTCTCCCTTACAAGCTGACGATTGAAAGTACTCAAGGGAATGTCACTTCCAAAAGAGTTGCTTTTTGGCCATCGACAGCACCATTCCTATTACTGGTACTAAGACATTCACAGAACCGAGCAGCAAGAATCTACAGCAGCATCTTCAACAACCATTGGACCCAAAAGCTGAACACTAAGTGATATATAACTAAAATGAGCAGCTGTTTGCAGTAATAGTAAATGGTAATACTTCTACAATGAGCACACATAAAAGACATATTCTCCCACAGAATTCACAGCTTTAAGAATACTGATAACTGTGGGGCACACACCATATTTAGACTTGGTGACAAATGTTGGAGTTACTTGTCATGTGGAATACCATTAACAGCAACAAATTAAAAATACATACCTGTAACGTTTGAAGATTCCCACCAGCTGTTTGTATGACAGAATTTGGTTTGCTAACCAATATAACATTTCCTTTGGACAAATGTACTGGATGAATATTGGCGGCGGTCTGAATAACTGATTGTTGGTTGGGTTGAATGACAGATTGTACCTAAATGAAATGAACATAAATTATAATTACAGTTCCCCCAAAACACTCCTTGCGTTTCAAAGTTATTACTGAAATATTTCAGGAATTGAAAAACAAATAGAATGATTCAAGCTTCAAATGAATAATTGTATTACATAGCATGCAAAATATTGAAATTTGAAGTAAACACTACTGCTTGTATAGATAACCACTTATCTCTACCACACCTAGAGCATTCTCCAAGCCACATCCCAAAGCACTCGGCGGTCGACAAATGGTAACTAAAATCAAAATGGACTTAATTGAAAAGGGAATATGTGACTATAATATGCGGACATGTATTCTGGTAGGGATAAAAAAATTTGGCATGCCAGATAAATGACATGACTGCGCCAATATAACGTTGAAACGGTATATAACCATGCAAGTACTTTTTGATTCCCATAAGCATCATCAGAATAATGGAAAATTCATTCCAAAAAAATATAGTCCAATGTACATGCTCATGAAAACGGGTGATCAATGGGTTTTTAAGTTTAAAAGGCATGCACATGAATATCCTGAGGACTCAAAAGAAAACCTAGAATTGCGGAAGGGGCGGAATGAAAAAAAAATTGTGGGAGAAGGTATTGTACCAAAGTGTAAACTCAATGAACACTATTCCTTCCTGACTTCTCCCTCTCTACCTGTGCACCGGGAGTCTGTGGGATGGTGACATGTAAAATGCTGAGCCCCGTTGACCCCTGGGCTGCAGGGGTCGACGGTGACGAGGGAACTTCCAAAGTGGGAGTCTGAGACTGCAAGGAATTCTGTACCGAAGTTACAGTCGGCGACGAAGCCTCCCCTGGGGAGGGAGCAAGTGGATCACCTCCCGCGTTTCCTGCATTCCCATTTTCTTCTACCATAGTTTCCATCACCTCGAGGCACAATTCCTAAAGAGATTCAGAAAAATTAGGGTCTGCGATTATTTTTTTATCGTAAGAAGCCATAATAATACAAATTTGCAATTATCAATGGAAAAGTATAGTTGTACATCAGCCAGATTTTCATTCGCCCGATCATTCGGCAGCCACACAGTAAAAATTCAATTTCTTTCAGATATATGCTTAAAGTCACTTGTTATTGTAGATGAACTGATTTTTTAAAATAAATAGCGCATCCGAATTGCCAATCGATATCCAACTTAGTAAACTTCAAAATTACCATTCACAACAATGACAGTCTTCCTTTTCGTTTCCATTTAGCACGATAATACGTAGATTTCTCTTCACACTCCACCCCAAATCTCAAATTAAGTGATTACTTCATTTAAACACAAGTCACTTGGCTGCACCCAATGTAGATCTAAATTTACACATTCATTCATTCCACTGGACGCCATATTCTCCACCTTAGATAGTTTCAAGGCAAATTCGTCGTAATACGCATCATTCACATTTGCCTCATCTAACATCGCATTTGAACCCCACAATCGTGAACACCTTAACCCTAACCCATGCTTCGTTGTTATTTTCTTCAACTGAGTACTTACCAGTTACGTATTCCTCGTCACCAAGTTTGCTGCAATCGGAGTGGGCAACCAGGCAAGTACGTAGTAGCCACGTCAAAATTCCAGGGCCTTCGTCACACCACAAAATAGGGAGCCGAATCACCAATGGCGAGATGCTCACGTATACGTGCGCGTTGCAGCCTCGGCAACGGTGGATATGGTGGACAAGGGCAACTTTATGTTTAGTGTGCTTATTGGACAAGGCAAGGCCGTCTCTAACGTCGTTAATGATAGAGACTATATCAATTGTAAAACGGTATAAATTGATGTAAACGGGTAGGCCGAAAGCCGTCGTATAATACGATCTAAACCCTGGGTAGCATTATCCCTCGTGGGAGTGAAAGGAAAGACCAAGCGGAAATTTCAAAGGAAATGCCACACTTTATAATTTTAAATTATGCGTTCTGTTATCTTTCAGGATATAATTGTTTAATTTCATCCATTACTTTAACTTCAAAGATTTTAAACTTGGAATCAGTTTTATTCCACCGCTCTTGCATCATTTTCGATCGTATTTATTTAAAGGAGGGCCGGGGTGATTATCATTAATCAATCATTGACATTTTGCTTCCATGAGAAATAGGATCGTGCTGGTATTTCATGAGAATTTCATCGGAAATGTTGACAATGCCTTGTTTTTTTTCACTATATTTCAGCCATATATGCGTAGAATTCTGTGTCTTTATTGTACGGTACCATGTATGAAGGAGGAGATAAACTTACATATTTACGCGATAAAACATAGCGATATGCGGCAGGAGCATAGCACGTACACCCTTGAATAAAAAGTCTGTGCATACGTCCAATACGGAAAGAGCGCAAAATTAGCGCTGACGTCATCGTAACCTATAAGCGATCCCTTCGAATCTGAAGCCTCAGATATTCTGTAGATGACATACTCATTTTGTGGAAATCAAGGATTTTGCTCATATCTTTATCAAACCAACCTCTAACCAAATTTTCAGATTTAGTGAAGAAATTGCATGTATTCAGAAACAATGGGGGTCCGAACCAGTGGGCGAGGGGAAGGGTCCGGATCACCCCTCCTGAATTATAACTAAAATTATTTTGCTTCACGAAAGGAACCAAAATATCGAAAAATCATGACTTTTCAAAATATTCATTTTAAAAATTAAGTTTTTTTTTAATTGTGAAAAGTATTAAAAGTAGTTTAAAACCCTGTAATTAGTACCCTGTTTTTTTTTAATTTCCTCCCCTGATTTTGGACACCTATTCCCCCCCCCCCCCCCCCCCCCCCTTCCCGAACAAAATTCCTGGCTACCCAACGGGGACGAACAACAATGGTGGTTTATAATAATCCTTCCATACTTACAACTTACTTCCATAATTACAATCGCCGGTTGGCGGTGTGGCGTAACTGCACTAAGAACTTCAGCAACGGCGACATTGCTGAAGTTATTAGTATAGTTACTTTTAATAGCATTAAACCCTACATGCCTCCTCTGAAAAAATCTAATTTGTCGACCTATAAATTACAGCTTCACTCACTCGCACGGGTGACTCATTGCATATCTTTCTTTCCATAGCTCTAACCTTGCATGTATTTGCTATAGGAATTGCTATACCATTGGCAAGTTTTTTTATGAATATGCATGTATAATTTGCTGGTATGCGAAATATATTTCTATGACCGTGCGGTGTACATGTGGCGGTCTTCTTGCATGTTGCAAGTTGGTGATTGGTCACCCCCTGCCAAACACCATAAAGTGGCTCGCAGGGTATTATGTTAGATGTACCTTGAGCAAATGTGGCCGACAGGAATGGCAAAGTTGCTTTCACACTGCAGGGTGTAAGAATTATATACCAGTGGCGTAATTAAGGAGCATGCTTTGAGAGGATAGAGGAGCCTAGGGGGGTGATCCCCCTTCCGGGCAACGGGGGTGAACATTTTTGAAAGATGAAATGCCCGGAAATACATTTTACATCACTGGCATTTGAATTTTAACTTAAAGCAGATAACAGTTATTATCCGTCAAAACTATAAGAAAATGGTTTAAAATATTTTTTTTTTAATTCCTCTGAGGCTTTGGGGGGGGGGGGGGGGGGGGGGGAAGGGGAGCGGGGATCTAACCCCTCATCCCCCAATATAGTTACGCCACTATTGTATACGTAGGATAGCATTGGTTACCCCGAAAATACTCATCAAACGATATTGAACGCATGGTTATGTTACACGATTGAGATTGGTACGCTGCCAGTATGATACGTCCGCCAATAATCTTTCGTTATAAGTATTTATGCTACTCTGAAAAAATATTAATATCATTAAACGCAAAAGGCATTTATTTTCGTCACTATCTTGTCCTTTAGTACAACTTGTATACAAGAATCAATGAGTTTTGACAAAAATCGCGAAAAACGGGGAGGATAATAAAGGCTTCTTAAGGAATATTGAATGGTTGAAATTCAGACGTTCACAAGTAGTGGCCCCGTTTAGGCTCGATCCACCGTTTTTACTCGGTAATCATAATATACATGGTCGTGGAGGTGACAAGAGGGTGGGGTGGTGCGTAACCACTGAGGGTGGAAGGAGAGGGGACCGAGGAACTGAGTATTGATGACGTCAATACTATGACGTAATCATGAGTCATGTGTTTGGGAGGGGGCGGTTCAGGGGTTTGAGGTGTCAACAAGTTTCAGTCTCGCGATGCGAAAGAGTTCGTTGAGTTGACGCCTTATAGGTAAATATTCGTTGTCAATAATTGATGATAACGTGATAAAGACGTATGCTTTCAAAAAATACTATTTATTAATGGTTTAATTTTTCTCAATCATTGATATTTCTGAATACAAATACATTGACAGTCATGTGATACTTCGTCTGGGGTATATTGTCTATTTTTTGGTAAAACCAGTATTTTTTGGTGAAATTATGATGAAAGCTTAATTTATGAGTATATTTACTTGTCCTGTGCTTAACATTTGAGTCCAGCTAGCGATAAGAACGTCGTATATTTTTAAAGGCATTTGTCAATAAGGGATGTTTGAATCCCTTCAACTTCATCAGTCAACACATGTGGCTAGAGCTGTGCTCGATTCTGCATTTGAATTTGAGATGAATTGATGCTAGATATAAGTCTCCTTCGCCAGATCGAATTAGTGTAATATATAACTAGTTCATCATACTGGCATTTTCGAAGGCTAGTTCACTCGTCGATTGCTCGACGACATTGTACCATATGTTGACCAATAATTTCGACTTACTGCTGCACAAGTTTTACGATATCCCGAAATATTCCATTACTTGATGCTTCTATCTTGTACTTAATCATTTTATTGTTCTTCCCTAGGATGTTGGTTGGGGGCCATGGGGAAAGTAATCCCAACACCGTTTGGTTACAAAGCCGGGGCTTATGGCTAAGCTACATAGTGGGTGTCCTGATGTTGCACTTGATTCTTCTCAGTGTTCCACTTCTCACCATCCCATTAGCATGGACGTTGACAAATCTCATCCATAATTGTGTGAGTATGGTGCGACTAAATGGTTTTAGCCTCGATTCATTGTTCGACGAGCCTAGTCTCAAATTCATTTATTGTCTTGCATTTAGTTTTATTGATTTTTCCCTGCGGTTTGCATACTTTATTTCAATTTTCCAAGTGTTAACTAATGCTTAATTAATTAATGCTTTGTTTTCTTGAATTTATGCAAAATAATGCATGAACTGATAGCATAATAGGAAAAAGAAAATAGTAAGTGACTAGAATGGAAGCGTTTCGTTTTATCATTGGCATTATGAAGGTGTGTGTTTGTCATTAAATGAACATAGTAATCACTCCTCGCTGGTGATTTCCTGGGTTCAGTGGAATGTTTTTCCTTGTAGGGTGGATGTAAATTCCAAACTTGGTAACTAAATAATAACATCTTGCTTGTATGGGTGCAAAGATGAATTTTTTTTTATTGTGTCAGGATGTAATCTTTTCCTTAGCTATTCAAGGTTCGTATGCATTTATTTAATGTTAATTAATTGGTATAATTTCTCAAAGAGTTAATAGTGATGTAAATGAATAGTAAGTCAGTAATTTCCAAATTTATATGTTAACTTTAAAGAAAGTGGTGTCTCATTTTGCTTTGAATCAACACCATGGGTTAAATTAAATGGCTGTTCATTGCCTTCTTTTTCAGGGTATTGCTAAACAGTCTTTGAGAGTTACCATATCAATGTGGGTTTACAGGGAAGAAGTATTTGTTATCTTGGGTATTGTCTTTTCTTTCAGTGGCACTGAATATATTTTTAGAGCGGACTTTTGGTGGTTTCATTTACCCACATCACAAATGCGATCCATCTGCACCCTCATCTCACATCTAACAGCTTACTTCTTATTACTATCCATAGAAGATTCCTTATCCCTCAATCCCTCTCACCTTGTACGTTCTTCACTCATATCTGTCTCCTTTCATCATCTATGATTTTCCCATGATTTTATATGTCATACACATATCTTCCTAGACCCCATCTTTACCTGTTTCCTACCTACGGGTTTCCTTTCTTGTATCCTCTGGCTGTTCAAAGAAGGTAAACAAGTTTCTCAGAAGGATGCGAAAGAGAGGAGATACATAGGTGCCAAAAGGCTAACCTATAGGAAATTTAGGTTGAGAGCTACATCAAACCAATCTTAGGATTGTACACCAGTGAAGATGTCCACTACCCCTAACTTTTCAGTATTTTAACCATATTTTGTGACATGGGGCACAAGTATTTTATTTGTTATATACTTGGAACATATTCTGTATTCCGAGTTGCTACTAAAGATCTTTCTAAAGATCATCTACAATCCTTAGATTGGTTTGACCAGCTCTCCACTCAATTCTCCTATCTGCTAATCTTTTCACACCTATGTATTTCTTCTCTTTCTTTACCTGTTCCATATATGCATTGTGTTCGAGGTCTTTCCTTTTCCATTCTTGCCTTCCACTTGTCCCTCGACGATTGTCTTCATCAGGCCATCATCTCTCAATATGTGGCCTATAAGGTTGTTTCATCTTCTTGTTATGGTTTTCATGAGGCTTCTCTCCTACTCCTCTGAGGACTTCCTCGTTACTAACTCGGTCGATCCATTTGATCTTCATCGTTCTTCTGTAGGACCACATTTCAAAGGCTCTATCCTTGCTTTCTCCGCTGCAGTTATTGTCCATGCCTCACTTCCGTGTAGGAGCATACTCCAAATGTAGGTTCTTATGAATTGTTTCTTTACTTCCATATGTAAGTTTCCTGCTGTAAGCAGGTCTTTCTTTGGATGGAATTCTCTCTTCGCCTGGGCTATTCTGCTGATAATCTCTTTCTTACTTCTCCTGTAACTAGCTATCTTGTTTACCAAATAACCAAATTCATCCACCTCTATCAGTTTTTGGTTCCCTATTATAATGTTAGTCTTGACTTCTCTTCTGCTGCATACTAAGATCTTAGTTTTCTTCGTGCTTATTTTCAGTTGATATTTACCTGTTACCCTACACATATTAACCAGAATATTTTTCAAATCATTCTCTGTTTCTGCTATGAGGGCTATGTCATCAGCAAATCTTATCATGCTAATTTTTTCTCCGCGGATATTCACTCCCGAGGCCTTTTCTTTGATTTCATTAATTGCTTTCTCTTTGTAAACGTTGAAAATTACAGGTGACAATGCACGGCCTTGTCTCACTTCTTTCCTAATTCTTGCTTCTTCACAGCTGGGCCCTGATTTTATCACCGCTACTTGGTTTTTGTATAAACTGTATAATGTAAGGTTCAGTATATCGATAGCATCAGGGAAAGGCAGGATTAGTTTAAAGGAAAAACTCCATTACTCAAGCAGGTTTATTGGGCACATCCGCACTCTACAGCCGCCAAACACACTCTCCGCTCTTCGTGGACGCAACTCCGATGGCCGTTCTCATAGCACGCCTCTCCGCGTGATATCTCCTCTATCTTCTCACCCACGGCCACCCAAGAGGCTGCCTTCTGCTGACGCTGCACGGTTCTCACGCATAAGGCGATGGGGAGTGGGGTACGTGACAGGAAGGGTGATAAGACGAGACGCAAACCGCCAATGCAGCGGCCCGTGGGCGGTGGGTGGCGAGAGGTGGAAATAGGAGGTCACGTCCCATCTTCGTGATACTTACATCACCCTCCCTCCAAACAACATTTAATCCCCCGATTAAATGGGGATGGCCGGAAACTGAAAAAATGCTTAATAAGTGACAACATATACCAAAGAACCAAAAACATCCAAGCAATTGGGATTACCCACACGATACAAAAGAAAAAAAATTAACACTCAGTAATGGTAAATCATGTCCCCAAAATAAAAGAAAAAACATAGCATTCAAGGAATAATGTTTACACAAAAATAAATTCTGAGAGACAATAAAAAATAAACGTGATCAAAACCATCGTGGAATAATAATTACACTTCTACCATTACACAAATCAACAAATTCAGTACATCAACAATAAAAGCACAAACCAAACTATGAAAGTACACTTCAAACGCCACCGTGAAAGAAAGAATTGGGAAGAAAACAAATCATTCAAATATTTCACGCGCCTTTCTCTCTCTCACTTCACTTCTCCTCACTTTCATTTACTCTACGCGATACACAATAAAAATTTCTTCACTTTTCTCAGGATCTCTGACAGCCACGAAAAAGCTCTTCGGGGCAAGGGGGTTGGGAAGGGCAAACAGTTTTATTTTAAATCAGTCACACACTCTGAACATTTCACGCTACAATCACTGGCCTTTGAATTACTTTTCTCGTCTCGGCCGTAAGTCGTAGACACGGGGACCACTCACACCCACTGGGACCTCGTCGGGGGGGGCAGGGGAGGGTAAGGGCGTCTTCTCGTCAATGACGTCTTCTCCAGCTGGCGGCGAGACGTCCTGCCGTCGCGGTCGAGGGCGGAGATGATATGGGGGTCTCCGCGGAAGTGCCGGCGTGTCGACCTTCGCAGGAATGCAGCCTATCTCACGCTCACCGCCCAGATGATGCCGCACTGTTTGTTGACACTCTTCTTCGCCGGCCGCCGAGTTAACACTCGATTCTTCGTTACACTCCGTATTCAAGTCTGGGCTTGATGCTTCCTCTCGAGAGACAGTGGACTCAGGGGGGGAAACTTGAGGGATTTCACCAACACTAGGGGTGGGGGAGGGCTCACTTTGGGAAGGGGGGGCTTCAATTCGCGTATTCGGCGATTCTTGAGGAGGACATGTGGAATTAGTCATATAAGGTAAATTTTTCCTTGGTCTTCCCCTCCCCCTTCTAAACACCTCAGGGCGGAAAATACAGTCAGCTTCTCGCTTTTGTTTTTTGCACGCTCGATCAGCACACGCAAACGGAATTTCGCCAATGCATTCCTCCCATTCACTATCGGATACGGCCTTTCTCGGTCTGCCACGCCGTCTTTCTCCGTGGGGTGGGGGAGGAATCGAAAGATGACTAGGGTGGGGTTTCACTCGATCCTTATGTACGATCACAGTCCTATGCTGAAGCTGCAATTTTAAATTGGAGGGGGAAAGTACTTCTATCACCCTATACGGTCCTTTCCAGGGGCTGTGAAACTTTCGCACTTTGCCCGGTTTAAGAACTGGGTCCGTCAAGTACACATACTCACCCGCGACATAATTTATCCCCCTTTTAGTGTTTTTTAATCCTTTAGCTTGTTCCTCATGGGCTCTGCGATTATTCCGTTTACAATCTTTCCAAATCACTTGCAGTCTATTTTGTAGCTGGGACACAAAATCGTCCACGGAAACAGAGGCGTTTTTCACGCACTCAAAGGGGGTCTTTAGCCTTTCCCCGAATATCACTTCATGAGGGGAACGACATACGCTTCTATGCCAGCTTGAATTGTATGCACAGACTGCATAACCTACCCATAAATCCCAGTCATTGTTTTTGCAATTAACATAGTGGGAGATGATCTGAGCTATTGTACGGTGTACTCTCTCGACCCTGCCGTTACATTGGGGGTGGAATGGGGAGGTTTGTAACTTCTCTATGCCCAACAACCGACACACATTCTGGAAGAGTTCCGAGGTAAAATTACTACCCTGATCGGAAAGTATTTTTTCCGGGACACCGAACTTAAGTATCCAATCGCGCACCAGAGTAACGGACACAGATTCCGCGGTTTGATCCCCCAAGGGCGCCATCACCAAATACCGTGAAAAATGATCTATGATGGATAATACGTAACGATTTCCGCGTTCCGTTTTTGGGAGCGGCCCCACGATGTCTAGTGCAATGAATTGGAATGGTCGGTCCGCCTCCGGCAGCGGCTGCAATGGCGCCTTTGTCTTCCCATATGGCGACCTACGTAGACATGACACGCACCCCCTGACGTAATCAGTACAGTCTTTCTTTAATCCCGGCCACCAATACTGACCGCCCACGCGATACTTCGTGGAATTTACACCCATGTGCCCAGCGAGCCTATGGTCATGACACTGCCTTAGTATTTGCCTCCTCAAACCAGCAGGAACAACTACTTTGTGCACCCCTTCCTCAATTCGACACAGCAAGCCATCCGCAAATTCAAACTTATTCTTCCCGATCCATCCGATGCACTCTGCGTCTGCTTCTTGCGCCTCCTTTAGATTCAGTTCCTCCTCTGCAGCGACTTTTCTTACCTTGCGGCTCAACCCATCGGCATTCCCATGCAATTTCCCCGGCTTATGACACACCTCGTAATCGTATTCCGACAATTTTAATGTCCAACGAATCAACCGGCTATTAGGATCCTTCAGACTAAATAACCATTTAAGAGCCGCATGATCAGTGATAATGTTAAATTTTCGCCCATATAAGTAACACCTGAAATACCCTACGGCCCAAACGACGGCGAGTAATTCTCGTTCAGTGGCAGAATAATTTTGCTCCGCTTGATTAAGCCTACGAGATGCAAAGGCGACGGGATGTTCTTCTCCACCAATCTCTTGTGATAACACGGCGCCGAGGGCGTGATTACTAGCATCGGTAGACAACGTGAACGGTTTCCGAAAATCAGGATATGCCAGCACAGGGGTGGAAGTTAGAGAGTATTTCAATTGACTCAAAGCAGCCTCGCATTCAGCGTCCCACTCGAATGCCCTCCCCTTTTTAAGAAGATTTGTGAGCGGCTTTGCAATCGACGCGAATCCCTTTACAAATCGCCGATAGTAGTTAGCCAGGCCGAGAAATGACTGCAGCTCTCGGACGTTCGTAGGTGTTGGAAAATCTCGCACCGCTTGAATTTTTTCTGATTCCGGTCGCACCCCTTCACCACTTATCACATGACCCAAATACTTCACGCTGCTTTCCGCAAAATTGCATTTCTCCATTTTTAACGACAACCCAGCGTCACTTAGCCGCTGGAAAACAGAGCGTAACCGGACAACATGATCATCCACCGTGTCACTGAATACGATAATATCGTCTAAATAGACGAGACAACGTTCCGGCTTAAGGCCTCTAAGTACGCCGTCCATCATCCGCTGAAAACTTCCCGGCGCGTTCCTAAGGCCGAAGGGCATGCGTTTATACTCATACAGGCCACTATCGACAATAAACGTGGTTTTCTCCTGCGAGTCTTTAGCCATGGGTATCTGGTGATAACCACTCGTCATATCCAAAGTAGTGAAATAGCGACACCCCCCTAAATAATCCAAAGTTTCTACTATGTTAGGTAGCGGGTACACGTCAGGAATTGTGACAGCATTAAGTGCCCTAAAGTCTACACAAAAACGGTACGCCGGCTTTCCATCGGTAGACTTTTTTGGAACAATAACAATTGGGCTCGCCCAAGGACTGGAACTAGGGGATATTACCCCAGTTTTTAACTGCTCTTGGACGAATTGTTCAACCAAGGGCTTCTGGTGAAAAGGAATCCGATACGGACGTCGGTATATTGGACGAGCGTCACCAGTAGGAATATGATGTTCGACGAGATTAGTAACAGGGATGGATTCCTTTTCACTAAATAGTCCCCGAAAACTTTCTATTAGTTCCTGAAGAGGTTTCCTTTCCGACTCTGAAAGGTGTGCAAGTTTTTCCGTGAGATCCCACCCCGACTTGTCCTTCTCCGCGCGTCTAATTGCTCTTTCCGGAACTTCACTAATTTCCACACCGTTTGCCGCGGCAATCGTCGTACCTCGACGTATTCTAATTCCCTCGTCACTCCAATTAGACATCATTACTATTACCCGGTTTTCCTCATCCACCCTACTCAGGGTCCGGGCAACGGCGCACCCTTCCACTTCGATCAATCTGGGTTCTATCACAACCATTTCTGCGCCCCCTACCGCCGCGCGTGGTACAGTCACTAGAAACCTTTTTTCCGACCGCGGCGGTATGTACTCCTCATCTGAAAGAATTACCGCATGGTCCTTGTCCGTAGTGATCCGGAACGCACTAAATGTCTTTTCCGAACGATCATTCTCTACCCCATCAGCCCCGTGCAGCGGAATTACACGCCCGTCTAGTTTCATTGCCCTTTCTGGAAGGTTGATTACACATCCGTATTTACATAGAAAATCTAACCCCAAAATCCCTTCAAAACCGCCCAATGTTTCAACTACTTGCACATTGATTGGATAAACATGACCGCCTATTTCTAAAGACACCGGCTTCTCACCATAACTTTTCAGCACCCGCCCCGCGACGCCTCGGATGCGATATTGTGACGGCTTCATCCCGCTCCCTCTACACGATCCCCGCACTAATAATGACACTTGGGCCCCAGTGTCTAACAGAAACGAGCACATTTTCCCTTCAACCACCGCTCGCACGACTAAGTCCTTCACTCCCGCACTCACCTGGACGGCTGGAATCAGCACTTCCTTTACCAGGGGTCGGCGCCGGCGGGACGGTCGACCCCTTTGCCGTTTAAATTGGCCGCCCGGCTCGATGACCCCTTCCTGCACTCACGAGCAAAATGGCCCTCCACGCCGCAGCTGTAGCACTTCCCACGGCGTTGGCTGCGACACTCACGGGCGAAATGGCCAGTGCGCCCGCAATTGTAGCACTCACGAGCCGTCACCTGGAACGCTCGACGACTGGGCGATGGATTACGCGGCGTCCTCTCAGCCTCCCGGATTCTCACTGCCGTCGCGACGGCGGCGTCGAAACTCTCGGGCATAGCGAGTCGGCATAGCCTGCCCAATTCGCCCGAAAGGCCTCTCAAGAAGGCATCCAAGGCTCGCTGATCAGCCTCGTATCTCATTGCCTCCATCCGCTCCGGAGTTCCGCCGATTTCCGCCGTCCGCGCGTTGATCCGCCTGACTCGATCCGCGAACTCTTCGATGTCCTCCTTCGGCTCCATGTGAATGACTGCTAGGAGCTCTCGGTAGAAACGAGCGGTCTTTTTCGAGTGATAGCGGTCGAGAATGATGTTCTTCCATGCCGAGTAAGTGGCCGCCGTCTTACATTCTAGTCTCGTGCGCTCGTACACCGCGGCTTCCCCACCCAGACGTAGCCGCGCGGCGGCGAGCGTTTCCCCATCGCTCCATCCGCTCAGGGACGCCACCTGCTGGACTCGCTCGAGGTAGGCATCGACGTCATCGCCGGGGCGACCATGGAAGGGTTCTATGGAATTTAGGAGGGTGAATTTTGCACTCGCGGGTGAAGCGACCTCCTGCCCTTCTCCCCTGGCGACGACGGCTCTCAAACGCTCGTTCTCAGCACCCAGCTGCTCAAGTTTGTCTGAAAAGTCGTCGATCACCCGTTGGAGGTCCACCTCTTGCCCGCCAAAACTAACCCGACTCGCCATCTCGCCTTAGGTCGTCTCGTGTACTGCCCCTTGATACATATCGATCCCCACTTCGGACACCAGATGTAAGGTTCAGTATATCGATAGCATCAGGGAAAGGCAGGATTAGTTTAAAGGAAAAACTCCATTACTCAAGCAGGTTTATTGGGCACATCCGCACTCTACAGCCGCCAAACACACTCTCCGCTCTTCATGGACGCAACTCCGATGGCCGTTCTCATAGCACGCCTCTCCGCGTGATATCTCCTCTATCTTCTCACCCACGGCCACCCAAGAGGCTGCCTTCTGCTGACGCTGCACGGTTCTCACGCATAAGGCGATGGGGAGTGGGGTACGTGACAGGAAGGGTGATAAGACGAGACGCAAACCGCCAATGCAGCGGCCCGTGGGCGGTGGGTGGCGAGAGGTGGAAATAGGAGGTCACGTCCCATCTTCGTGATACTTACAATAATTCATTTGTCATCATAAAGAACCCCAATTTCCTTTAGAATTCCAAGCATTGTGCTCCAATCCACGTTGTCAAATGCTTTCTCTAAGTCTACAAACGCAATGAATGTTGGCTTGTTCTTTTCCATTCTCTTCTCTATGAGCAGTCTAAGAGCCAATATTGCTTCCCTTGTGCCTTTGTTTCTTCTGAATCCAAATTGGTCCTCATCCAAATACCCTTCTGCTCTTTGTTCTATTCTTCTATAAATGACACAGGCCTGCAAAAAAATACTTTTTGAAAGTTGTTTGAAATTTGATAACTGATTTTTATGTACATACTTTTCAGCGCCGATTTCAAAAATCTAATCCATTTTTGTCTATCACATCAGGTTTTCTCACAAATTAGGGATTATGTTTGGGTATAATAACAAAATATAGGCAATTTTTCACGTATTTCCAAAGTTATAAAATTTTATTTCATTTATAAATGTCGTGTTTGTTACACCCAACGTTGGAGGATTGAAAACACACGCGGTACTCTACACAGATTTATTCAACACAATCCACGATACAACCGCGGCCATTCGGCCGTACATCTTACACCGGATATCCGGGAACACACACAATGCCACCTTGTCCCCAACACTTAAATTACCAAAAAACAAGTGACACACAAAAACCATACATCACATTCCTCCCCTGCTAGGTTTCAAAAACCCTCCCTTCAGCCTCACAGGTTAAGGCGTACAGGTGCCTTGCTTCGTCGAGAGGAGCGACGAGGCTCACTGAAGGTGGTATCCCGAGGTTGGTCGTGGAGTATGCTTTCAGGACTGGTAGCTGGGGACAGGACAGGAATCAGTGGGTACAGGCATGCTGGCAGGGTAGAGTTATGGGTCTCCAATGAGGAATGTGGAGGTCGAGATGGTGAGTCCACCCTGTATCTAGCTGGTGCTCCTGGAGATGGAAAATCCAAGGTGTATTTATACTTAGAAGTGACATAGGGTAATGACAAGGATTTAATTTGGTTCATGTGGACTAGCCGAGTTTCACCTCCAATGTTCACTTTATACATCACTTGGCTAACTCTTCTCTGAATAATCCCCCGAACCGGTTCACTTTTTGGTTTTATTCTCACCAGTACCACTTCCCCCTCCTTATACTCTGGATACTCATGATTATGAATAAGGGGAAGGGGGGACCGAGGTTTGATTAATGAGAGGAGGGTGCGGGGTTTGAATTTCAACATTAAGTCGGATGGGCTTAACCCACCAGAGGAAAGGGGGGTGGTACGGTAAGAAAACAAAATTTTATTAAGAACCCCTTGAATGTTTTTGCTGTCTGCCGTACTAGAGCTCAGTTCCTTCTTTAGGGTTTTCTTAATGGTCTGAACTGCCCTTTCTGCAAGGCCATTTGATTGAGGGTGGTAGGCAGGTGACTTTAGGACCTCAATGCCTTTTGGCTTACAAAATTCCATAAAATGTTTGGAATCAAAGGGTGGGCCATTGTCAGACATTAATTGCAAAGGGAAACCAAAAGTACAAAACAAATTATTTAAATGCTCACACACTTTTTGGGAATTTGTCCCATATGGCATATAAAAGGCTTCAATCCACTTAGTACAGCTATCAATCACAATAAGGAAACATTTCTGCTGTATTACAAAAAAATCTACATGTAACCTACACCAAACATCAGCCATAGGCCAGGCTACATTTGCTGAACAATCTGGTCTAAAATTTGAAACCTGGCACTGTTCACAGTTACGGACCATATCTTCAATATCCGTATTCATGTTTGGCCACCAACAAACTGAGCGAGCTAAAGCTTTCATTCTTACCATACCAGGATGGGAATCGTGCAATAATCTCAAAATTGACTCCAGCAGGGATTTAGGAATAATTACCCTGGTGCCCATAAGAAGACAGCCATTTTCCAAAGAAATTTCAAACCTTCGTCGGAAAAAGGGAGCAATAGCATGATCCTCAACAAAATGTGGCCAACCTTGCTTAGTTAATTCCATAACCTTACTTAGAACTACATCTGAGGCAGTTTCTTCAGCAACTTCACTGTAGGTCAATGGAAAATTAATGGGGAGCACACTGAGTACATTTTCAATACAGTCTTCTGAGGAAATGGGGAGCCTAGAAAGTGCATCTGCAGGACACATTAAGGCAGACTTACGGTACTCTATTTTATATTTATAAGCAGCTAGAACAATTGACCACCTTTGAAGTCTTGCAGCTGCAACAGTCGGTATTCCCTTATCAGGAGCAAGGATATGGCGAAGGGGTTGATGATCACTGATGAGTGTGAACTTCTGGCCATACAGATACTTGTGGAACCTTTTAACTGCAAAGATCAGAGCTAATGCTTCCCTGTCCAACTGAGAATAGTTTTGTTGTGCAGCCGACAGGGTACTTGATGCAAACAGCACAGGTTTTTCCACACCCTCAATTATGTGGCTTAGGACTGCCCCTACCCCATAAGAAGACGCATCAGCTGAAACCACGATGGGTAACTTGGGGTTATAATGCACCAATAAGGAATGTCCTAAAAGTAATTTTTTGCTATCTTCAAAGGCTCGGTTGCACTCCTCAGTCCATTCCCAAGAAGCATTTTTCTTAGTCATATTATACAAAGGTTTTATGACACTTGAGAGGTTAGGCAAAAATCTATGGTAGAAGTTTAACATCCCTACATAAGACCTCAGCTGAGTGACATCTTTGGGAGGTTCAGCCTTCACAATGGCATCCATTTTATATGCCATCGGTCGAACACCCTCCGCATTGATAGTATGACCCAGATAGTCAACAGATTTAGAGAACCACTTACATTTGGCAATGTTCACTTTTACATTATATTCATTCAGTCTCTTTAATACCATTTCCACTCTGTTTTTGCAATCTTGAAAATCCCTTCCAGAGATCAAAAGGTCATCCAAATAACACACTACCATTGGTAATCCCTTGAGAATCTCCTGCATTACTGACTGGAATATACCAGGTGCACTAGAAATGCCAAAAGGTAGGCGGGTAAATTGAAATAATCCCTGGTCAGTATTTATAGTGAGGTACTTCTGGGACTCCAAACCCACTCCGAGTTGCAAGTATGCATTTTGGAGATCTAGAGTGACAAAGACAGTGCCTCCAGCTAATGAAGCAAAGACCTCCTCCAGTTTTGGCAATGGGTAAAAATCAGTGACCAGGACTTTATTTAGTGTCACCTTAAAATCCACACAAATTCGTACCCCCCCACCTTGTTTTGGTACACACAATATAGGGGAAGCCCACTCAGAATGGCGAACGGGTTTTAATATCCCACCCTGCACCATTTCTTCCAACTGCCTCTGAACCTCAGCTTTTAATGCAAATGGAACTGAGTAAGCTCGGTGAAATATCGGAGTAGCCCCCTCCTTCACAACCAGATTTGCCTTAAAATGATTAATGCTATCAGATTTCTTACCATTAAAAACACCAGGGAACCTGTAAACATACTTTGAAACCATTTCTTCTACATTTAGAATTGACTCACACACCCTTGCTTGGGGATCAGGTTTAGACTCAAATTGAAAAATGGACATGCCCTCCATTTCCATACTCAATTGTTTTACATCATTTACACTGCCCAGGAACACCTTCCTCCAACCTGGAAATAAGGCATCCAGCCATGGTCGACCCAACAGTGGTTTTATTTTCCCCTTGGACGAGACAACTATCAATTCTAAAGGATGACCTTTACTTTTCCCACTCTCTGGAAGGGATGCATTTACACATTTTCCCATGAACACAAAGTTGATCTCCGGTTACAGACTTAAGGGCTAGGGAACATTTTTTAAGAAAAATACCACTCAAAAAACTCTTATAAGTGTCTTTAGAAATTAGGGACACACTAGCTCCACTGTCAACTTCAAAAGCTAGGCGTATTCCATTTACAAGTATATTAATTATCACAGGAGCGCTACCTGACACTGAACTAACTGTGGGCACGTTAGAACAAGTTACCATTTCTCTTGGAAGAACAAATGAATTACTTAGAGGAACATACTCTGACCTCGATTCAGTAGATTGATGGGGCTGATCATCTTGCCATTCGTCCAAATACACCTCGCGGACATTGCCACTCCGGCACATTTTAGAGGAATGCCCCCTTCGATGACACCTGAAGCACTCCCACTCACGGGCCGGACACAAATCCTCGCGATGGAAACGGCCGCACCGCTGACAAGAACCGCCCCTCTGAGGTCCATTGCTCGGCCGGGTGCTCCACTGCCGTGACCCCCGATGCGCAGGAGCGGATTCTCTCCCCCATGGAGCCGCCTCTTGCTGCGGTCGCTGGCGATGGTCTGGGGCGGGGACTCTACGGCGAACAGCATCCACTTCGGCTTGCGGTTTCGCCGATTCCAAGGCGGAACTCTTTTGGGCTAACTCCACATCCGCGGCAATCGTGCACGCCTGCTCAAATGTTAGCTGGCTCTCTAGCAGAAGCCTCTGCCTCACCACAGTCGATTCCAGTCCGCACACAAGCCTATCCCTTAGCGCATCATTAAGAAAGTCACCAAATTCACAGAATTCTGCCAGTTTCTTCAAGGCAATAATGAATTCCTTAACACTTTCTCCCACCTGCTGCGAACGTGAATAAAATTTGTAACGCTCCGAAATTGTCAGACACTTTGGGGCAAAGTGCGACTTTAGCGTAGACAAAAGCACTTCGAAAGGCTGCTCATACGGCTTCTTGGGAAACAGGATGTTTTTTAAGAGCGTGTAGGTGGACGCTACACAAAAAGTTATAAATAACGGCACTTGCACGCTTGACTGTGATATGCCATTGAGCAAGAAAAATTGCTCAAAACGTTCTGCGTACGAAGAGAAGTCCTCCTTTTCCGGATCAAACGGGTCCATGCGCCCAATAAGCGAATTAGTCACCAACGGCGTCGCCATTTCATAAAAATCACAATTTATGAACTTATCCCAACCGTCGTCGCCAACTGTCGTGTTTGTTACACCCAACGTTGGAGGATTGAAAACACACGCGGTACTCTACACAGATTTATTCAACACAATCCACGATACAACCGCGGCCATTCGGCCGTACATCTTACACCGGATATCCGGGAACACACACAATGCCACCTTGTCCCCAACACTTAAATTACCAAAAAACAAGTGACACACAAAAACCATACCTCACAATAAATAATGTTATAAACTACACTTCCAGTACACTACCATTTCTCTTTAAGCTCATAAGTCCTTATAATAACCCTTTTGCTCTCTGTCGAAACTTCTTTTACTGCTTGTCCCGTCGTGGATTCGTTGAGGATCATCTCTTTTTATCATCCAGTATCTTCGTTCCACTTCTCTGACGTCTCGATGAATCTTGCGCCCTGCTCTTCACTTACATCACCAAGGTTTGCAGGGAAGTAGCGAAGATGTGAGTGGAGAAAATGAACATTAATGCTCATGTTACAGCCAGCTTCTTAAAGTTGTCGAGCATGTCTGCGACGATTGTCTTGTAGCTTGGATCTCTTTTGTTTCCACTTTGTTCACAAAGTTGGTATCTGTCATGAGTTTTCTAATGTCTGGTCCGACAAATATTTCTTCCTTTACCTTTGCCTCTGATAAACCAAGAAATTGTCCTCAAAGAAATCTGTAGCACTTGCCTTCTTTTGACAATGCCTTAAAAAATTGTTTCATCAGCCCCAATGTAATGTGAAGTGGTGCAAGTAACACCTTTTGTGGAACCACAAGGCTGTCAATATTTTCAACCCATACCTGTAACCTTTTTCTCAAGGAAGGGCCAAGCTTTTTGTATTTGGCGTTGCTTTTTGTCTCTACTGTCCCATTCACAGAGAAAGCAAGGGATCTTTGTATAGCCACTTGTTGACCAAGCAGCATTTAAATCACTTTTAAATCACCATATAGTGCCCATTTGTGGTCTGAATAGCAGAGTTTGCTTAAAACCAGTTCAAGATTTTCATAACATTCTTTTAAGTGAGCCAAGTGTCCAACTGGTATAGAAGCATACTTATTGCCATTGTGTAGAAGTACTGCGTAAAGGCTTTTTTCGAAGAATCAATATAAAGTCTCCACTCATCAGGAGCATATTCTACTTTGTAACGTGACATAAGTCCTGTTCTCTAACTAAATCTTTGAGTTCAAATTGTGAGAAAGAAATGGGATCGGTTGTGCTGGGATCGTAGCAATCAATGTCTTCTTCAATATTACATAGCTCAGCCAATAGCTCGTGGCCATCATGCATATCATCCAAAAAATCTAGAGGAGAGGGTATTGATACCTAAGATCCATGAGGAACAGGGCAAATGGCTGAATGAATGTTAGGATAAGAATTACCCTTTTTGTTTCTCAAATTGAAACTTCGTACCCTGCAAGAACAAAAATAGCAGTCATCGCTATGATTTTTGGGCTCCCAACAAACCATTGGTATTCCAAAACGTAAGGACCACTTTTTACGTTGAAATCACTGCCTCAGTTCTTCAACACACACTGCACAAAATTTGTGTGGGGACCAAGGGTTATTTTGATCACCTAACTTTATACCAAAGTAGTCGATATTTACTTTTTCAGCAAGTTAGCCAGCAAGTACATGGGGGAGGGGGACGACAAGGACAAGTGCTGACATGAAAATACTGCTGGTTTCTCCTAACAACTCTTCATTTTACGTATATCTAGTATGAAAACGGCAAAATAAAAGTTTTTCTTTTAAAATAAAAATTCAAACTCACTAGAGTACTGAAATGTTTATAAAAATATCTAAAAGCGCTAAAACTAGAAATGCAGTTTGTGAAATAACTGTGCGTGATGGAAATTTTTCCTTATTTTCCCCGAAATCAGTGTTGAAAACACTATGAAAATCACTTATTAAATTTGAAACAATTTTTATGTCACAGACCTGTGTGATCCATGTCAGTATCTTCGACGCATGTGTAGTTACGCTTATGGTCCTAAAATCTTCGCAGTTCTCCCCTCTTTTCTTCTTAGGAATAGGGATTATAATGTTCCTCTCGGAGTCCTTTGGTATCTCACCTGTCGAATATATTTCACAAATGATTTTGTACAGCTGCTTCAACGTCTTCTCTCCTGCATTTTTAATTAGCTCAGTGGGAATATGCCATATGCTTTATTTATCCTAAGGTCTCTTACAGCCTCATAAAATTCTGATCTTAAAATTGGGGCTCCCATGTCATCAGCATCCACTTCCCTCTCGTTTTCGATTGCATTCGTTCTTAGGCTGCTTCCTTTGTACAAATCTTCCAGATATTCCTCCAATCTCTTCCCATTGTCTTTGTTTTCAATCATTAGTTCTCCATTTTTGTCCCTAAGGGTATTACATCTTACGCCACTTTCCTTAAAGGGGTTCCTCACTATCCTATAGCCGGCCTCTACTTTTCCATGTTTAAGATTGTTTTGTACGTCTTCACAAATATTTTCCATCCACGTTTCTCTAGCTTTCCGCTCTTTACGACATATTTCGTTCCTTATTCTCCTGTAGCAATTCTGTCCTTCATCTGTTTTCGCAGCCTTGTATTTTCTTCTTTCTTCAATGAGATCTAATACTTCCTGCGTGATCCATGGTTTTTTCAGAACGCCTCTTCTTTTACCAAGAACTTCCTCAGCTGCTGCCTGCAGACCACTTCTAATGGTTTTCCAACTCTCCTCCACTGGTGTATTGGTCGTTTCCTCCCCTATTCTCTTTTCTACAGCTTCCTTAGAAGCCAGTTGATGCTGATCTTCCTTATATTTTTCAACCTGCCCTATGTTTTCCACGGCTTTCTTCAATTTTTTAAATTAAAGGTGGCATTTCATCATGACTAAGTTATGGTCACTATCGATATCTGCCCCTGTATAACTTCCTGGTTCCTGAATCTTTGTTTCACTAGAATGTAGTCGATTTGGAATCATCTAAGGTCTCCTGGCATCTTCCATGCGTATCTTATTCGCAGGGGATTTTTGAATAAAGTGTTGGCAACCACTAGCCTGTGCTCAGTGCAAAATTCAAGTAGCCTTTCTCCTCTTTCATTTTGGTTACCTAACCCATATTTCCCAGTTATTATTCCATCTTGACCTTCGCCGACGATGGCATTCCAATCACCTAAAATAATAAGATTTTCTTTCCCTCTTACCTGCTTGATAACTCCCGCTATATCTTGGTGGATATCTTCTACTTCTTCATCTTCATAATCTGATGTAGGCATGTAAACCTGTACCACTACAGTAGCTACGGGTTTAGTATCTATCTTCACCATTACTATCCTTTCATTAAACTGCAGATAGCTTTTGACACACATCCTGGTGCTCTTTCTAAGCATTATGCCTACAAGCATTATGCCTACAAGCAAGCATGCTAAGCATTACCATTTAGGGATCCTGTGTATCATTCCGTAGCTTCGACTCCAAAAGTCTCCTTCTAGGGGCCACTTCATTTCGCTGATGCCTAATCCATCGAGGTTCATTCTTCACATCTCCACCTTCAAGTTCTATAGCCTACCGCAGGTATGAAGTGATCTAACGTTCCATGTTCCTATCCTTAACATTCTATCAACTTTTTACCATGTACCCTCTCGATTAGCCCCCGCCCGGAGATCCGAATGGGGGACTAGTTTACCTCCGGAATATTTTACTCGATAGAATTCCATCATGTCATTATATAAATTGAGTGGAGTAGCTGCGACTCTTCGGGATGATAATGTGGTGGTTTCCCCTTGCCTTCCACATTGCAGTACTACAGCTGTTACTGTAAATGTTTGCCACGCCCGTAATGAAATGTGTGTCGCTGTACTGACCAGTATGGTCTCCACCTTCGCACATATGAAAAAGAGCTGCTGCCCTCTCCCCTGGGTGATGAGAGGCATAATTGTTGGTGGTCCCCAGTTGCCAGTCGCGGTATCTTCACAGGTTTTGGTATCATTTAAATGGTCTACCTTACCCAAGGGTAGTCCAATACCTCCTCAGAACACTGCTGCTTTTTGTCCACGACTGCTTATTCGACGAGAGAACTCGCTTATCTCGCAGCTAACCTCTATATCTAAAGGTCGACCCACCACGCAACCCGGTTGGTGGCTTTAAGCTCAGCCGCGAGATTGACAGGTTAGTTGAAAAAAACAAATCTGGTTTCGTTCAAACAAGTAATTTTTTTATCAAATTATTCTACCGATTAAGGTAGGTGTCCTTGGAGTGCTTTATAATCATTCTGGCAGCCACCCTTCCTTCATGTCCTTACCTCTTCAAATCATAATGAGGCCTACTTCTTTTCATTCTATCTAAAAAATTCTTTGTCTTCCTTCCTCTCCCTCATTTACCCGACATTCTACCCTCTAAGACTGTTTTCAATATGACAACATTTTCCCTCCCCACTAACAAGGAGACATCGCAAGAGTGATGTTCAGGATCTGGATGCGGATGTTATTAAATGACACAAATTTGGTTGAGAAGTAACAGAAATTTCAATATTTATTAGAGAGAAAAAAATTTGCTGCTGATGGGACTCGATCCTGGGACGAACACAGTAAGAGTCACTGGACCAGCACCCTAGACTGCTCCACCACTGCCGTAGTTGATAGTACTCAAGGGAAGTGATTTTGCACGAAATCTTAACATGTGAATATCTCTCGAACCCGGGCCTATGTGGAAGAAAGCAGTGACACTTTTTCTACATAGTTTCTATATAGTTTTGGAAAATAACATCCAAATCCAGGTCCCAAACATCACTCTCACGATGTCTCCTTGTAAGTATTCCATAGCATATCTATATCTACTGTCTCCTACACATCTCATCTAGAAGCCGCCTGTCCTCACCCACCATGTCCAGCATTTTGTTGTTCCTCCTCCTCTCTGTCCACTTCACCTTCTCCTTTCTCCTCCTAACCCACATCTCGAACACCTCCATTTCTCTCTTATCCTCTTCCCCGAGTGCCCACGTTTGTGCACTGAAAAGAGCATGGGTTTCCATGAAGGGTTGATGGAGTATCAGGAATTGTGATAGCATTCTTTCCTGAGGCTACAACTGATTTTTCTGGTTAACACAGCCTAAAATTTCTTCTTTGTTTCTTTGATCCTCATTGCAATTGCCCTCACCAAATCTCCTATGTACTCTTAGCCACTCAGGGGTAGACTCCCCATGTCAGATGCAACAGCAATTTAGCAGAATCATATGCCAAGAAAACTTACCTTTTAACTGTCGGCAGAGGTGGTGGGAGCAAGTTTACCTGTAATAGAAATTCGTTAAGTGATTGTTTTGTTTAAACTCAGTGTTTTATTGTAGTGGTGCTCATCACTGTCCTCCTTTTCAGTGTCACCTGGTGTTTTTACACTTAATTAAAGGTGCACCATGGATTCCTCAGGACCAAGGATATTGCAGAGCGCTGACACATTGGGAGCAAATAGATCACGGATGCCAGTTTACATCAACTCGAAAATTTTTGACTGTGGTGCCTATTGTATTGTGAGTATATCTTTTTTGTGTTTGATTTTTTTCTCGTCAGTTGTCTGTTAGATTTCTCTCTTGTTCATGCTATGTGCGAGGGAAAAATGGGGTTTGACATGTTTTCACAAGACTGACTACAATAGGATGTCTTTGTATTTGTGTAACGAGTTAATAAAATGGAGTTAAGTATTTCCCCTCACACATTTTACTTATGGTTTTGTACAGCTGGTTTAACATCTTTCCTCTTGCATTTTTAATTAGGTCCGCTGAAATATCATCAATTCCAGATGCTTTATTCATCCACTGGTCTCTTAGTGCTGCATGAAGTTTTGATCTTATAATTGGGCCTTCTGTGTTATATTTTTCCACTTCCTCTTCTTTTTTTATTAGTTTTCATTCTTTGACTGTTTCCATTGCACAACTCATCCAGATATTCTTTCCATCTCTTGTCTTTGTTTTCTATCGTTAGTTCTCCATTTCTGTCCCTTGGGGTATTACGTCTCACATCTCTTTTCTTTAAGTGGTTCATCACTGTCCTGTCGTCAGTTACCACTTTTCATGCCCGTGATTGTTTTTCACCTTATCACTGATATTTTTCACCCAAGTTACTCTAGCCTTCCTCGCTTTTCATCATATCTCTTTTCTCATTCTCTGGTAACTATTCTGTCTCTCCTCTGTTTTCTCATTCTTTTACTTTCTTCATTCTCCAATGAGACCTGCGTGATCCATGGCTTTTTCATAATGACTTGTCCTCCTCAGCTGCTGCTTGTAGGCCATATCTAATGCTTTTCCAGCTCTCTTTCACTGATTTGTTTGTCACATCATCTCTTAATCTTTTTTACACCGCTTGTTTAAAAGCCAGTTAATGCTGAGCCTCCTACAATGAGGAACTTGCATGGGTCGTAGATTGCTCTAAAAACTATTTTGAATAAGTCAAATGGATACATTAGCTCGCAAAAATACCTTCAGTTTCTCCATTCAACATCAAAAGAAATTAAAAAATTGCATTTAAAATCGAGAAAAATTTCTCTGAGCCGACCACTGCGCGAAGACACCCGAGCGTTGCCGAGGCCAGGCGTGACGTCATAGGTGCCTAAACAACCGTAGGGAGTAGGGAAATACGCTGAGCGCATGGTGTAAAATTTGTTTTGAGGGAGTATTTAGCCGCTCATCGTCACTTTATTTTGTTCTGTTATTCTTGGGAAAGTTTTCCTATTGCTATTGTTCCTAGATTATTACTTGGGATATTAATAATGCGGCATCGGGATGATGAAGTACAAGCGTTTCACTTCGTGTGTTTTGGTTATCAGAAAAATGGATGATAACGTTGCCACTCGTTCGAATAGTACACCTGAAATTCATCTACGTCTACATAATACCCCGCAAGCCGCCTAAAAGGCGTGTGGCATGGGGTGTTAGGACACCAGCCTTTTTTTAGGACACCAAAAATTGATGCCACGACCCTCATGGAATTTGTTAAGACAAATTATTGCTATACGTCGGCGGCAAATCGAGTTGTAAAAGAAACTTGTAATACTGGAGGATAACGATCGTAAGCTGTTCTGTTGACATTAGAGTAAGCTGTGCTGTTGAATTTGGCAACGCCGGATTAACGGAGAAGGTAGTTCTATCCGCCCTACGGTACGAATTCACAGCAAAACAGTCTGCACACAATCCACATGTGAGATCGCGAATCGGTTCCGCTGCCAACACACACACAAGCTACAACCTATTTCAATAATATAGGTAAATCCATAAACAATATACTAGCATATACCATAAAAATATAGTGGGAAATAGGC
Source organism: Ischnura elegans (assembly GCF_921293095.1). Lineage (NCBI taxonomy): Eukaryota > Metazoa > Arthropoda > Insecta > Odonata > Coenagrionidae > Ischnura > Ischnura elegans. Next base: position 47,739,094 of record NC_060250.1, on the reverse strand, counting down.
AAATACTCTTATCAAAAACTGGATGTCACTATCACATTCTTATATTCATCACGTACAACTTACAATAACAGAACTCGTTATGATGAATACAACTATTTATTTACTGATTTAAACCCTTAAATTATCCCACACAAGTGACACAGGTGACATTTCTCACTACTATTCGTTGAAATAATGGAATAACAAACTTCACACACAGTTTTTATTTCAATAGCGTGATCGTGAAATGTCATATCTACGGTGAACAACGGAGATTAGCACGCCACTGACAATTTTTACACTACTGTTAGACATTTATGGATAGCGTAGTAGCACTTTTTACAATTCAATCACGATGGAACACTGATAACTCATGGCCGATATTTTTCAACCTTGTCAAACTTTGTGCATTACAACCACTGGCACTGTGATTATTAGCAGTAGCTTAACGGGAGATGTCACGTTGAAAATAACACTATTTTGGCACAAAAATGTTCCTAGATGTCTCCAATCAGCGAGCAAAAGTTGCATTGACTGGAATTCACCTCATAATACAAGCACAGACAGTCCTAAACGACGAATTCTCCGGTACCTACGAATAAACGGATGAAGTTATTGTATATAAAAGCTAAGCGGACATTAGTAAACATCAAAATCGTTCTAATTACATACTTAAATGAATGATATGCCGTCGATAACATCAACTTACAATTAACGTATCCCCTTTCCAATGGCCGTGGCTCAGACTCCTACAACGATGTTATTTAGGTATTATCAAATTTTTGGTTTAACTGCTCCAGTTTTATATTTTATGCCCTTACTCAGATATTAATATTATAAATAATGCAAAATACGAGGGCTTCCAAGCCTCTATCGTCGGATATTTATCTTTAAATATAAAATATTCAACACGTCTAACAAACGAAGCTCTCACAACTGCTGGCAACTATTACAAACAATCACAACAATAGCTTCGCGTGATGTTTAGGCACCTTTGACGTCATCGAGGCTTCGTCGGCAGTGGCTTGGGGGGTGAGGGAGTTTTTCCCGCGCTTTAAAATTCGTAATTTTTATCATTAAATATCTCGCGAAGGAAAACTCAGATTTACATGCGGTTTTCTTTGTTGTATTCAGAAAATAATTTTCTGTCCGCCTATGAAATAAAAAAAATTCATGCAAGTTCCCCATTTTTCAACCTGCCAGATGTTTTTCATGGCTTTCTTCAATTTTTTTTATTTTAGGTGGCATTTCATCATAACTAAATTATGGTGACTGTTTATATCTGCTCCAGAGTAGCTTTTGCAGTCCTTGACTTGGTTCCTGAATTTTTGTTTCACTTGCATATATTCAGTATTCCTTTCGTCAGCCCTAATGTCAGATACACCTACAAATGAGGATATCAGTTATTGATTGTCTTTACCATGCATGTGCCGTCCTGGTATTTACCTCAAGGTCTTGGGAATCAAAATTCATTTGTATATTTTCAGAATTTTTTTTCTAATGTATGCTTGGGGTGAATAACCAAGATTTCTGCTAAGATTTTTAGACTTGGAAATATCATAGCACACCACTATCTGTTGAAGTAATGAAAATCTTTCAGGTGACAAATACTAAGAACATTTTCAAGATTCATTCTCCGATTGGGAAACAAAAATTTACCAGCTCAGCCAGAACTATTACTAGATTTTTCCTTACATAGATATTAGAATCTGGAAATATTTTTGGATTCTGCAATTATAATTTTAATTTCAAAGAGCATACAGCTGTACTGCTGGCATCGTCAGGCTAGCATGACACAAGGTTAGTCTTATGAAGCCAGCAGTAAAACTCTGTTGTGCCTACCTAAATTGAAAGTGAATAATAATCACGGAATCCAAAAATAGTTAATGATGTGATGAAATGGAAATTTATTGGTTTTTATGCTTACATTCAAAAATCTAGATGCCCTATAAATAAGAGTAGAACCTCCGTTATACGACCCTCAGTTATATGATGATTTTATCTGGTCCCAATGGATACAATGACTGTGCATTGGCGTACCAAGCGAGGGGCAGGTGGGGGCAGCTGCCCCCCCCCCAGAAGCAAAAATCGCAAATGTCTTTAAGGAAAATAATATTTTTTCAAGCAAATAATTTTGAAAACCAATAAAGAATATTATGTTACATTTTCCTTAAAATGTTGGTTTCATTCACCTTTTCTATGCTTAAATCTTACCTATGACTTAACCATGGCGTGCCCCGCCCCCCAATTTTGATCCTGGGTATGCCCTTGTGGCTGTGGTTGATGGCATGGTCTGCTACTCCAGATTTTTTTGGGTTGGCATAGTCAGAAGTGTCTTTGACTTCTACCAAACTGAAGTATTAAGGAACAGTTTGGCCTTGAAACAAAAGTATTCATGCAGTACATTCATATTTTTAAAATTATATATACTTGCACTAACACATGCATATATAATTTTAAAAATATATACTACGAATACATTGGCAAAGCACCATATCAAAATTTATGTGCTTATTGTTGACCGTTTTGGACATTGAATTCTAATTGATTTTTAGGTTCATCACTTTGAATGAGAGCCGTGTTATCTTTGGCATTCAATGGTAAAGAGAGATTCCAATAAACTGAAAAATTATAATATGAGGTGATAGGAGTTAGTGCCGAGAAGATGCTCAAAAACATAAGCATGACTAAAGGGTGTGTATATGGTGCTGGAGTGCTGGCAATTGCAACGGCACAGAAGCACTCTGTGATAGTGAAATACTATCAAAAGTAAATGACTCAGCATGTCAGTAGCCATGGTAACCGATGACACTTCGCAGCCTAACTTGTTCCTTTCTTGTATTTCTTCCTTAATCATAAGTGAAGTGGCCAAACAGAGCCCTTCACCTACTGAAGCAACTCTAGAGTTGCAAATGGACAGACATGTCAGCTTTGCATGCAAGAGTTATGCTAACAGATTTTACAAATGTATTTCAGCCAGTATTAGATTCAGATAGCTACAGTCTTTTGTCATGATTTTAATTTGTAATACATAATAATTATAATATCTTTATTTGTCCAACAATTTGCAAAAAGCAAATATAGGGCACATCAAAATGATACATATAATTTTATCAGACATAAAGCACATGGGTTACATCAGAAAAAAGAGCAAATGGATATAAACACAAAGATGATAGATACATCAAAATGAAACAAAAATTTTTTCAAACATAAGGAAATCAGGCGATACAAACATGGAGATTTAAACAAGATTAATAGCAGATAGACAAAAGAAGGATGCCTATATGCATTTTTCACTGAATTCGTCCAAGCTATAAAAGCACTTAATAACAGATAGTTCTTGAGATTACGTTTAAATACATTTAGTTCTTTTTCTAACTTGAGGGCAACAGGTTAATTATTATACAATTTAATTCCAATAGCTAAGGGACTGTGTAATGTTAGTGATGAGGGATGATGCGTCTGATGAATATGTTTACTAGTGCAGGTGAAATGAGTATGGATATTTGCATTTGATTCAACTTGGTGGAGGTTTTGTTTGATGAAGAGTAACAGATTTAGGATATAGGCACAGGGTAATGTGAGTCATTTTTGAGCTAGGAAGTGGGGTCTACATGATTCTCTATTGGGCAGGTTTAGAATGATACGTAAGACACGTTTCTGAAGGAGAAAGGCTTTATTCAATAGGGTGGGTGAGCCACCCCAGAGTAGGATATGTAATAGGTAGCTCTGCTATAAAAATGGCCAAAATAAACAGTAAGTAAAATATTTCTGGACACAGAGGGTTTTAGATATCGTAAACAAAATATTGAGGAGTGCAGTAGTGAAATAAGTTTGGAGACATGGACATCCCATTTTCCATTGTACGGAACATGTACACCTAAAAGTTTAATGCATGTTGTTGTTTTTATTATGCTGCCATCCAGAATTATATCTGGAATTTTTGTCATGCAATTATTTTTAAATGAAACCAATTTAGTTTTTTTGCTATTTAGCTTGAGAGAGTTCCTAGTGCTCCACTCAAATACTAAGTCAAGTAAAACTTGGGCTTCAGGAACTAATAAGTCAATGTTGGGGGATTAGATTAAAAAGCTGGTATCATCAGCATAAGTTGCATTACCAACATCGCTGTTGTTCCCAATCACTAAAGTCATTTATAAAAGTTATAAATAATATTTGGCCAGCTACAGATCCCTTTGGTACACCAGTTTTGATAGGTAAAGGATCAGACATGTGTTTCTGTTTATCATGGGTTAAACAAACAACTTGGTATCTGTTGCTTAGGTAGGATAGAATCCAGTTTAAAGCCACACCCCTTATACTAAATGCATTGCATTTCTTTAGCAGCAGTTGATGGCCAACCATGTCAAAGGCTTTGGAGTAATCCAGAAACATTCCCAGAGTTTTCCCCAAAACTCAAATTTTTTCTCATCCATAGAGTTGAAAATAAAGTGCATTGCATGGAAAAGGGCAAGAGAAGTAGATCACCCTTTCCTGAAACCCCACTGGCTATTAGATAATAGTTTATGATCTTCCAAAAATGGAATTAAACGATTTAAAAAGATTTGCTCAAATATTTTGGTAAACTGGGAGAGCAGGGATATGGGATGAAAGTTATTTAAATCATCACTATCACCTCTACCTTTATAAATTGGAATAGTTAAACTAGTTTTTAAGGCTTCTGGAAATAGACCCTCTTGTAGGAACCAATTAATGAGAAATGGAAGGGGATCAACTAAGTGATCTCTGCACAGGAAAAGTAAAGACCCAGAGATCTCATCAATTCCAGTGGAAGAACAATGATTCCATTTCTTAAGAACTTGCAGCAATTCCTTAGTGTCACAGGGGTAAAGAAAAATGCTGAAAGGTGAGTTAACTACATTCGACTGGCTGGCAACATTACTTGGAGGGCTGACGGATTCAATATCAAGAAATTTTTTATTGGTTGAATTGCTAACAGCTTTTAGATCATAAGAATTAGATGGATTATTAGCTCAAAGAGCCTGAAGAAGTACGAAGGGTTTCACAAGCTCCTGATTAACTATTTGCAATGCTACCTTGGATTTGTTTGAGGCATTTTCAAGTTGAGAATCATTATAAGATTTCTTTGAAGCCTGTATGAGAGATCTATATTTACGTTTCAGAGCTACTAAATAATCACGAGGGAGTTATTATATTTGACACTATAAGAAAGAGATTTCAACTCCTGAGAAAGGGAAATAATTTCATCAGTTACCCTCTTTTTCTTAACCCTTTCGCTGCTACAAGCGGGAATACCCGCAAAAAACATTATGGTTATTGCCTGCGACATGCGGGGATATTCCACGACTTTCAAAAAACTTTTCCTTTCAACACGACATGCGGGTAAATATCTACATTTTCGAAAAACCCTCCCTTCGGTCGTAGGTGCTGTCATCTGCTCGAAATTCTAGCGGAACTACGTCCATTTGTGCGGCGACATTCAGCGACGTCAAATGAATGATTCAATTCATTTTTTTCTGGATAATAGGCAAAATAATGGAACCGATGAAAAATCTATTGAAGCAGCAAAAGGGTTAAGTTGACTTTTTCCCAATTTTTTTCTTGACAAACTGAAAACAGGAGTCAAACATAAGAATTTGGAATAAAAGGATTAAATCCATTATAAGGTTGTAAGATTCTTATGTCACACCCAGAAGTTTTCTCTCAGAAATGGATTTTTTAAATGCACGAAGAATTTTCAGTGAACGACAACATTAAGATTTTGGCTAAATCAGATGCTCATATTGGAACGCACAGCGAACTGGCATCACAATTGGGAATTTTGGGAGGGCTGAATACAATGATTGAATATCATGATGAAATGGAAAGGTAAGAAAGTAAAAGTTAATTTCAGGAAAAAATATTTTTTTTAAGGGCACTCCCAGGACTTTCCTATATTTGAATTTCTGTTTGTATCAGTATAATAATTAGGTTTTTTAGTAACACCTTATTTTCTGGTGCAAAGTACCTGATGTGAAGTGTTATTCACATGAAAAGTCACTAAAATTTATGAAATCGTCTTTAAAAAATTAGGAGATGCCAGAAAATTTTTCAAAATGACAAGTTTACGAAACATGATCAATATCACACTCATTTGGTTGCAATGCATGAATGCAATAAATTGCATGCTAACAGTTTGATGCTCTTTTTTGCAGGTTCCTCCTGACAAGTTTTTATACCAGATATGATACCTATCACTTCGTCATCAACTTCATCTCCTTGATTGTGGTTGTTATTCCCAAGATGCCCCAGTTTCATGAAGTCAGGCTCTTTGGCATCAACAAGTACTAGATAATTATCATGGATACATTTATTATTTTGAGGAATATCATTCCATCAAGGTCTATAGGCTCAAGATGGTCAGCATCTAATAACATGACGTTAGCTGTGAAATTAGGTGCGTAGTAGCAGCTGCTGTTTATGTGCTGCTTTCATAATAAAAATTCATGAGGAAGCTCTTTCATGTGAATATGAGGTAGCAATTATTCGTGTGTACTCTCTCTTCAAAAATTGCTGCATCCATTTCTACCTTCATCATTTTGTACATAGCATTTTTATTTTCAATTGCCTCTCAATCATGTTTGAAATTTGACATTTTATTATTGTAATTGCTCATTATTATTTTAAGTCCATTTATCATGTTACTATTATCAAGTGATGAGTTTTTTTTATCGATGGAATATGTGGATGCCTGTATGCATTTAATATTTTTATGTTGCCTTCAAGAAGAATGTTATATATGCTAAGGTTGCATTTTTGGTGGTGCTGGATATTCTTCTTATTCCATAATGAGAAGCGGTTTGAGGCTGCTGCTTTATTGTTGCTCAATTTCGAGGGATATCAGTGAGGCTGGTTTTCAGTCAAGGCTTGAGTGGTCAAACAAACTACTGTCATGATGTTTTTCTTCGATGGATGGGGGACCCTTAAGGGGAGAGGGGGGAATAATTTCTCTCATTTCATGTGAGTGTGTTCCATTCCTGGGGAACCTGACCACCAGAACTCAAAATATGGGACTAAAGCCCTGATAGCTAAGAACTGTGGCTGGGTGATGCACATGGGGTGATGATTACGTACCAGTCCTCCTTTAAAGGAATGTGTTAATCGTTTTCATGCAACCCAGACAATATGTAAATCACTTTGTGTGGAAAGAGGTCTGAATATCTTGTTTCAAATGTGGTGCAACCTTACAAAACACTGTTTCTTGGATCTATGATCACACTGCTGTGCTTCATATAGCCATAGATGTGTGGTTCTTGGAAGCCAGGGTTAAGAATATGTGAGCATGGACACACTAAATGTCTACCCTCAATAATTCTTTTTCTACTTGTAACAATCCCGCATGATATGCGTGCAGGATAGTTACAAATACTGCATGAAAAGTGCAATCTTTTATCGATGCATGCCGTACAAGTATTTGTAAATCACACCTTTTATCGTATGAAGAGAAAAACTTTGTTTTGGTTTATTAAATAAAAAGTTCAGATTCTAAGGTGATGTTGCACAAAAAAATATTTCATTCCAAGTTCTCCATTGACATGACCTTCGATGTGAAATATTTGAACTAGTCCCTCCAAGGGCCGATCCAGGATTTTTTTCTTGGGGGACACAAGGGTCTAACAGGCAAACGATCTTCTCAGACTTGAAATTAAAAGCAAGATAAGATACAACATTTACAGTGGACTGTCGTTATTATGAAGTTTATGGAACTGAAAAACCAGAGGTTTGTAATAACGAAGTTCATATGAACGTTTCTTTTAGGGATCACCACAAAAATACATACTTTGTCTCTTCAATCTCCTGTGTATGTAGTCGCACTGTGGAATAGCTTCAGAGTCAAGTGTATGATACAAGCAATTAAATGAAGTGCAATAATATAAAAGCGACCTAAGAGACCTTGTTGATAAGTTGATAAACCTATGCAAGGCATTGAAAAGTGATGTTATCCTGCAGAATGCAACACTTTCAATTTTGACGAACTGATCAAGCAGTGCAAGCGACACAGCTGATGCCAAAAAGAATTGCTGTAAGTGGGAAGGAAGAATGGGTGCTGAGGGAAGGAAGAATGGGCGCCCAATAGTTCCAGACTTCACAACAGATTAAACAACATTTTGTTAAGACTGTGCCCAAAGTGTGAGTTCCTCTATTCCACTCCCCATCGTATCTGCCGACTCCAAAGGCACCAAATTTGAAATTTCAGGCACGCTTGAATTATTTGAATCTTCGTATCTCTGAAAGTTGAAAGTTGGTAAATCAAATGTTCGTAAGAAAGGGACTTACTATTTCGAAAGGCAAGCGGTAATAAGAAATTGCATATATTTGTAATGATTACAGATGAGGACTGAAATTTTATGTGTACTTCTTTTTCATCTCAAATCTCCTACAAATAAAAAATGATGCTTAGGATGGTGGCTTTGATCATGGCTGTATTTTGGTAGCTCAAAGACTATGGGAATTGCATATACGAACTCAAAAGATTTCATTAATAGTTGTGGCTACATTCTGTTTATATTTTGATTATGATTTCTTGTGGCTGCTCTTATTTTGTAAGAAATCATCACCATGGGTTTGTGGGTGTTGTGAGATTGGTGGCATCCTCCAATCACAGCTCCCATTTTAATCTCATTAACCATTAAATGCTCTCTCTGTGAAATCTCTGAAGTGAAATCCTTGTTTTTTTCTACTGGGTCCATAGCCTTGTGTACTTTGTAATTGACTTGTTTTCCATGATCAGGGCATCTTGGCTTCTAATCCAGCATGAGGAGTGCTCCATTGATTTTTAGTGTGGCCACAGAATAAGGATCTCTACGGAGTACATAGCTCCCTATTATGTGGCATGGCCGTGGCCTGGTCAAGAACCTGAGAAGCATTTATTGTGGTATAAATTGTGATAATTGTCTTGCCATCCACAAATGTTCCTATTGAGTCAGAATGAGGAGGAAACGAGAAAGGCTGAATGCTCAGCTGCCAAGTATTATAAATGAACTCCTTGTGAGGAATGGAAATGGGGACAACACAATCTGATGTTCATCAACAATGATACTTAAATATGTACATCAAATCGGTAAAAAATTGTCATATTATTTCCTCCATTTTTCAGTCAGACTTTAGAATTACCTCAAAAAAAACTTTCTCTCTTCCATGTGTATAATCATTACTTTGCTGCAGTCATTATTGAACATGGCTTAAATATAATTTATATGGGGCTTTTCTTGATTTCTATAGTTGCTGTGATTTAGGAATTTTAGTTTAAAAAAAAGAGCTGTTTAAAGAAGTCGATTTTGAACAATCAGCACTCTTGAAGATAATACTAGCACAAGTATGTCAAGACAGAAATATGCACGAATCACCATATTTCATTCATGTTTATGTTAATTGTAAGATAAATATTCTACACCATGTCCATTCGTTATTGTGGCAATGGCAGATTAACCCTCTACCTACCTACTGAAGTTTAAATGCTTCTTACTCCCCTCCGTCCTAACTCGGCCGCCACCATTTAGGTCGCTCCTTCATAAGCCGGCCGAATCCGCCCGCCCCACCCTACTATACTTGGGGCAGCCTTGAGCTTCAGGCATCTGTTTTTTCTTGAGAGTGTTTATCTTTGTTAGCACAAGCATCCTCCTTATCTCTCGTTTATTTAAGAAGAAGCAGAACGTTGTCACCATAAGCTAAAATCCCGAGACAATAAGGTGCTTTGTTCTAGCATGGTATATTAACTGGGGAGTAATGAGAGAAGATTCTAAGTCATTACGGAGGGATTTTTATGAGGGCCAGTTTTGAAATGATGTGATACGAAAACCCTATGCCAATCCTGTGTTATTTACAGTGACTGTCATATCTAACGGTGATATTTCTTTGTGCGTGGTCATACACAAGCTCACTCTTTTCCTATCTCATATGGCAATGAGGCGAAGCTCAGCTCAAATGAAAAGAAAACTTATGTCCCTCAGTTCTGACCATGGCTTCTTTTAGTAAGGATGCTACTGCAGAAGAAGTGAACAGAAGTGAATTTTCGAGTGATTCAGATAGTTATAGTTGTTTGACTGTAGAAGAAGGATACAGTGATAGTGACAAATCAAGTGAAGTAGAACTGGAGGATGACGTAACTGCAAGTACGAGTGATTTAAAAGGTGATAGATATTCAGGTGCATGACTCTTGGAGGGACACCCTGATTTTTGAAGAACCGTCTGAGTTCAAAGAAGAGAGCTATTCATAATTTGGTGATAGATGACAATGAATTTTCCTTCCTCAAATATATGCTAGGGGCCGAAGATTGTTTTTACAGCATTGTCAAGAACATAAATATGCAGAACATCTTCAATATTCCTCAGAAAAGGCTGACAAGAATGGGTAGATGTTATGTGCGATGAAAAGGTAGCATACATAGGGGTGCTTGAATACATGGGAATATTTGATTTATCTGAAAGCAGGGATTACTAGCATAGCCAAGATATTTACTGCTCAATTGTTCGTGACTGTATGACCTTTGGTAGATACACAAAAATTTCAAATACGTCCATATTACTGATATAACTCAGGAAAAAACCAGGGAGAGGAGGGTTTTGATGTATTGCATAAAACTATGCCGATTCTTGAGGCAATGGAAACTTTTCATCAAAAGTATAAACCAGGTAGGGAATTAAGTGTTGATGAGGCTCATGAAATTACTACTTATGAATAACGCATACGCATGCACTACTACTAGATCATCTTGTAAAGAATGGCCTATGGATTTGAAATATCCAAAAAAACTTAAAGACTCCAAAGAGGAGAGAGTAGAAATTTACAGAGTGGAAAAGTTACTGCAACGGTTTGGGATGATAATCGGGATATTTGTATCCTTCAAACCAATTGCGATCCCAACAACAAAGTCCATGAACAAAGAAAAACAGGAAAAGGGAACAAACAAACTATGGTCTCTTGTCCACATTCAGTCGCATTGTACACCAAATACATGGGTGGTGTTGACAGAGCTGATCAAAGAAGGTGCTACTATGGCTTAGGTAGGAAAACAAAAAAATGGTGGAAATATTCATTTGCCTTCGTCGTAAACACAGCTATAGTGAGCAGTTTTATCCTGTACAAAGAAACCAATTTACCCTCAAATACTAGGCATGGAGTAACACCGAAGAATTTTCGTCAAGCACTTTACAGGCAGATGATAGGGAAATTCTCCTCCTATAAAGTAGCAGGACTTAAAAGAATCCTTCCGATGGGCACATTTTCTCAGAGACAGCAACACTCTGTTGTAAACATCGTGGGGAGAAAAAAGAGTGTGCCCTTTGCAGCTCGAAGAAAAGAGAAACTCCTACCGGCCAGAGCAAGGACACGTCTTGGAAATGCATCGGATGCGATTTACCTCTTTGCAAATTAGGATGTTATCATCAATATCACCAAGAAAATGGAGTTGAAGCAGGGAATTAAAGTCAATATTAGGTAAGGCAAACTTCTTTCAATAAATTTATATATTCTTAAAACGTATACAAATTTAAAAATAAAAAACTTAAATATATTTCAAGCTATTGTAAGTTAATTGAAATAACCTGTGTAAGTTCCTCATCGCAGAGAAAAAAAAATGTCTACCAGTGGGGCAAAAGGGTATTTAAACTTTGTGCATGACACGGAAATGTTTACGGCCGGTTTTGGGTGGTTTAGGAAGGAGAGGGTTAAGGGGATGAGGGGTAGCCTATCCAATCCTTCCCCCATACTTTGTGGAAAAATTGAAAAGATGATAACCTTAAAAGGAGCTCTCTAATGAAAGCTTTACTTTGCAAACTATTAATAAACAATAAAAAAATAATTGGTTAACATTTACTAAAAGCAGATAATCTGTTTGAGATAAGAATTGCATATATCTAATGTAAGATCAGGCTATCTTAAGTCAATACTCGGGCTAATTTTTTGCAATGTGGTAACATCATTTTTTTGCATGCATATAATGCATTGTTATAAAAAAATTTCATTTCCCTGACGTATTTCGCTAAACCCTGACAATGATACAATTTGGTGAAAACTGTTATCTATGGAATTTAAATCCTACAACTGTAGAGATGGTTCCTCATAGGACAGCGCTTCCCCCCCCCCCCCTTCAAAAAAGTTACAAATAACATCTGTGGCAACCACACTTTGCGCAGTGGTTGGATGAAGGAGCCAATGATTTACTTTGTTCTTTAAGGTATATTTTAATATGATTTTAAGTACTTAGGAGACAATTTTGGCATTCATTCTTGTGTAGGTTTTCTCAGCAATGCTCAGGATCCATGAACAGTTTCAGGTTCTCCAGTTGCATTTGTTGTTTATTATTGACATCAGTTTCAAAAGGCATCCTGCTTTTGTATTCAGGTTGAAGCTTTGACTTTTGGATGTACTTCTGCTGAGCATTAGGTGAATGTGGTAATAGGCATCACCATCGAAAGAGAGGTCATCATGATCAGCTTTGACGTGTTACGATTTAGGAAAGAATCAGTGGATATTGTGAAAACGCTGACCACCTCAGGATTTCCCTAAGCTTGTAAGACATTGCCTGAAGACCACCTTTTTCCTTTGGAATGGTAATTGCTATGAATAATCTGACAGAGCAGAGATGGGATCTTCCCATGTAATGGCAAACCTCTTAGCGGAAAAGTTTGAGGAGGCCATCGACGCATACCATAACCAACCCTAATGCAATGTTAGGCCGGTGCTTTTTTTTTCAAAAAAGATCAGATTTAAAATTTGCTGTCTCAAAACATGCATATTGGTGAGAAAAACATTATCAAACAAGTTCCACGTTTGTGCGACATCAGATAGCAGTGCCTGAGGAACCTAGGGCCTAAATGCAGTTATTTTGAATGTTGAGTTTTTGACCCAGATAAAAGTTTTCCAGGGTAAAAATGATATTTTATAGTCCTCGGGGTAAAAATTTCAATCTTTTTGTTGTATCTTGATTCTTTCTGGCTGAAACACTGCCTCGAAGGCGTCCGCCGCACACCTCCCTGCCACCAGTAATGCTGCACGTTGCTCGACTCATGCGACACCCCTCAGTCCCATGGATCCTCCTTCTTCCCCTAACATGCTTGCAGACTGGATCTATATTGAGTGCTGGGGACAATATTGCCAATGCAATTTTATAAGAAGTACATTTTGAGCAAACAGGATGAGGAAAACAAGGATTTGCACTAGGTAAATATGTTGAAACAACAGTATGAGATATGTTTCTTTTTGTGCCAAACAATCCAAGTTGAATTTTTGTCATCGAATAATTGGCTCCTTAGTTGCCACAGGAGCCAAGCCCCAGATGAACATATTTACACGTTTAACGGAGTGTGGGAACGGAGGCTGACATTGAACCTGTCTGCTTCATCCTTGTATCCAGCAGCCTTACGACCGACGATCAACAAGAAAGCCAACAAATGCTTTTGAGGACTAACTGGTTAGAAACCTGCCATAAGAAAGAGATGCGAACAGGAAAGGTATAATATACATACCCAGTTTTGATTTTCTTCACTATCTGCACCAATTATATGTACACCGTATTTATCTGAATCTTACCCCCATTTTTTCCAAAAATTCCCACGGTAAAAATAAAGGGAGGACTATATTCGTACGCATTTTTTAAATTTTTCCTAAAACTACAGCCTCAAAATGAGAGAGGGGGGGGACTATATTTGGAGAAATATGGTAATTATAAAAAAATTACATTATTTGCTAGGGTATGAAAAAATTAAGGACTTAATTAGGAACTAGTTTCTCGGATAAGCATATTTTAATTTCCACCCGTTGCCAATAGGAATTCCATAAGTGCTTTCACCTCAAAATGAAAGTTTTGGTTACAATGTTATACTTTCAAAGTCACAAAAAATGAGATGCTACATTGAACTATGAGAGGAATCAGAATTTTAGCTAGCAATTATTCAACATGGGGGGAATAGGTACTTGCCATTGATCAGAATTATTCCAGCTGGTTTTCATTCTCATTGGTTAGCAATGCAATTGGAATTTGTTGCATATTTTTATTCTGATGACAATTAGCCCTCGTGGTCGGAGTGAAAGTTTTCAAATACAACAAATTCTAATTGAATTGCATCGAATTAGAATTAACTTTTCAGAGTGAAAACCAGTTCAGATCAATGTCAGGGAGAGGACAATCATGGTATGAAGTTTAGTAACGCCAAAAATTTCGAAGAAATTTATATAGCAGATAGAGACAATGGATTCGCATCCAAGACTAAATTATTGCCTCCACAAATGACTGCCTTTAACCAATACTTTCCCCACTTGTGGTCTATGGACACAAATTAAATTGCTCTAATATTCAATAAAAAATGATGCAATATTTTATCATTCATAGCCACTATCTTCTGGAAAAAGCAATAACTGCAGGGATAAGATTTTACTTTATCTCACCTTTACTTAAATCCACGGTTACATAAAGTTGTCTTTTATGATATCAAAGAATAGGGTGGTTTCCTATTATTTTTTTATTGCCTAAATCGAAAGATTATTACTCCTGGAATACGTATTTCACGCTTTCAGATTTTTAAATGACGATATCTATTTTTCGCGATTAAATGAAAAGTGAAAATTTTCAAGTGCGCGAAAACGCGACGCATAAGTATGAATGCCAGGAAATCTCTCCATGTGACGTATTTCTGGTTCCCGCTGCCGCCCTGTGAGGTGACCTTGAGGCGAGGCTTAGCGCCGATACGACACAGGCTGCTAGCGGGTAGCTGAGTACCCTGCTGGCTGGTAGCGCTTGGCTTAAATAAGGATTATTTATACCTCATCAAATGAAGAAAACTTTCCGACCTTAGCCAGTTTTAATAAGTGATTATTAAGACATGTTTCCCTGAGCTCTGCGCCTCATGCATGGTAACCTCAGACAATGTATAACTCCAATCTTCTCGTATAGAAACTAGGTCCCTGTGACGTCACGTGGAGTGGCATCGCATGGGCGCCAATCTGGCCCTTTTCAAATGAGGATAAAAATGGACCATTGCCATTCGTCTAAACCGGTATTTATAAAACGAAATAATTTGTATATTATGAATACAGCAATGGTGGGTAACGAATCGCAATCAATGCCTTTCGTTTTCTTTGACGAAGGAAACTACCCTATTATCTTATTCAGAACTTACTTTAATACCTCATTTTTTGACTTAAAATAAACGCAATGCATGGAAGATGCATACATTTTTATTTCCCTCACACAGCCACAAGAAAATACATGCCCCTTTTCTTCCCAAGAGCATATCACATATTCCTAACAAACACATAAAAGAAGAAATGAATCCATAATTAAGTTATTGTTGCCACTAGTTCACATATCATACAGCATCTCGAATCATCAATTTTTGCTGGTAAGTCATCATTAAACTATAATTTCAACACTCACTTTTTTAACTATTGTAATTGTCATACCCCAATTAATCGCAAGTAATTTCTTTCTGAACAGCTAAAAATCTGCTTTATTTGACCTATTTATCAGTTGCATGACTTACAAGACATATACCAAAACAGTGTAAGTATGGGAGGACAGGAAATAAAACATGAGATTAACTGATGATATGTAACTTGATCTCATATATTGAAAGATGCCGAGGTTATACGAAAAGATACATAATTACATACCTGTGGCTCAATAGGATATGCTCTAACCACTTTTGACTTCCCGATAGAAAAACAAAAAGTGAGAGTGGTTAGCCAACAAAAACAAGGTACATACTTCAAGGTGTGATTGATAGTTTACGGGGAATGAATTAAACACAACTTTAGAGGATGTTTAGGTATGAGGCATCTTCCACAAAGCAGAATTACAGTCGACAATGCTATCACTCAAGTTCACAAATCCTTTCCCGAAGTTGAAATCACACTAACGATTCATTTCTCATCAGGGTAAAAAAGTAGCAACTAAAAATTACTTTAACTTCCTCATAGTACAAATAACAATACAAATACAAAAAATAAACTTTTATTTTCTCTCGTGGTGAACATAATTGTCAGCAAATAACAAATTCATTTAGTCTAGAATAACACTACCATGTTGTCAGGTTTCATTACCATGCAATACCTCAAAGTACAAGGCCTAAACATCACCATTGATTACAGAGTGTGCTTACAGCCATTAAGTACAACTAATGAGCTAACTCCCCAGGGATAAAATAAGATATCATGAAATGGAATGTACAATGTAAGCACCATCAACAAAGGTGACATTTTACACATTAATTAACTCCAAAAATTAATGATATTCACACATCATATTATTTTTTAATTAAATAATTTTACTAGATTTTCTTCCTAGACTCTTTTCTTTCTTAGGATGCATGGAAAAACATAGGATGGTTAACTATATGAATTATCAATAAAGCACCCATGAAGAGAAAGTATTACAGAAACTAATAACTATTACATTATCTATAGGTACCACTGCAACACAGATGCCGTCCACGGGCAACAAGATATGGCTCTAAAGTGAAATAAATTAGCAGTATAGGCTTCCAACTCATGATTGTGACCTCGTCTGCGATAAAAATTACTCAAATAATACTAAAAAATACTGAGCTCAAAGAGCTAATAAAAAACTAATTAAATTCTCCTAAAATGTCATTAATGCCTCATAATTTTATACTCACATTTCCTCTAATAAAAATACCTTGTATAAATAGGTGCAGGTGTTTTAGCTATTAGCTTCCCAACTGGTTCTACAATGATGGGAGCCTGAGATGTAAAATATATTGCTGTGATGAGATCAAAGTTGCCAGAAGCTAGCACTTTTTACGTTAAACATGCAATTTCAAGATTTCTGGCATATACTGAACTTTATGAGCTAATACTAACAATTTTAAAAGATACCATATCTACTATTCATTTCATTGGGGGAAACTAAATTCCATACAATAGTATTCCCGTAGCACTCTGCCCTTCCAATTACAATTCAATGTCCAGAGCAGTCTAACAATGGATACTCCAAAAATATTTTAAAATTTACACTATTTCAGCTAATTTGCCACCTCTGTTGAAAAAATCATAAAAATATCGATTCTAGTAAACCACTCTCGCCATAAATGGCTATATTATGTATGTTCAATACTATTATCATATATCAATCACTAACCAGTACGTAAGGGTGCATTAGTGCTTGAAGTAGATGTATCAATAATCAAGATTCTTAAGAATGACAGCAATCATAACTGGGTGTCTACATATTGATACTATAGCATATTCAGGCACATATTTTGGCAACAACATCGCACTTAAGTTTTTAGTTATCCATTGGTATGTTCTGAAAGATATTAATTGACTGTGATTTGAAGCGTGCAGATCTGATTTCATAATTAATAATGTTCCTTTTTTAACACATTACAAATTATATTCCTTCACTGAGAAATTGCCAGAAACTACAACAGTTTAAATATTTTTGTGCAATAACCAGTTTGGGGGAAATAGCTAACAAGACTGGCAGTGAGTGCTCATTCAATCAAATAACATCTACAAAATATATAGGTGAGCAACAACAGATTGTAAGATAGATCTGTCAGAATTCTAAATGGTAAGGGCATCCTTGAAATATAAAGGATTCCTTGCTTTAGTGAAGAAATATCTATAAAAATATAGTATTCATTTATAAATAATCATGAACTTAAAGCACAATACTAATTGTAAAGCCTACGACAAGTAGCATCAGCAGAGCTGCCACTTCAAAACCATGCTTGGGTATAGCATTCCACACACTACCAGATATGATTCGGCTCTTTTTCCATGAGGTATGAGCATATAACATAATAGGAACGAAGATATTCAATATATCTGGCGTCATCAAACAAAGATCTCGAACCACTTGATGAGCTTGACCTCGTCCCTGAACAACATTTGCAATGAATTGGTCGCTCCCAGCTATCAACGTATGTAAAGCTCCCACTCCAGAAATTAAGAGTAACAACCGAGTGGATATGTAGTTGTCGGAATTAGCATAGTATAAAATAACACCGGTAGAAAATAATTCAGTCAGAGAGAAGAACAACTGGTGATTCCACTGAGAGTAGAAGTCGTCATTCCAATAATTGATAAAAGACCACCAAGAATAATAATGGGAAAACAAAGTTGTTAAAAATAAAAGAGCCATACTGAAACGCAGGCGTTTCAGTAAAGCAAGACGAACAAGACGCTTGATGCTCTCGTATAAGGACACAATTGCAAAGGTTGTCAACATCCACATTTTACAACCATTGCTAGTTGCATTGAAGTACATATGCTTGTACGTGGCCACACCAGTTTCGTATGGACCTAGAAAGCAGATAACCTCTTAAGCTCTTACATGAAATTAAAAAAATCCACGCAAGGATTGGCATAATTGCCCAGAAAAAATATTCCTCGTACCTTTGAAAACCGTATCCCAACACGAGCAAGAGCAGAATCGTTTTTCTACATTCCTGGAATACTGACTCCAAAAGTAAGATAGAGTATACACATGCACTGGAAGAATCAGTGCTGGAAGTAAATATCCACATAATGCCGATAAAAATTTCACTTTATACTGCTCTATATTGATATACATTTCTGTTGGCAAACATTCAAATCTTCGGCGGCATTATTCTATCGGCATAAACGATGGAGAATCGCACTTAGTCTATCCACAGACAGGTCTGATATCATGGTTGAGAGCAATTTACTTTCCAGATAATGGTACGATTGCAGCAGATTGCAGCACGTCCTTAACACAAGATAAATGCAGCGAGTGCAGTGAAGATAGCACCCGCTGGCTCCAACTACATAAATAAAAGAGCTAAAAAAAACCAGGAAGTTTCCGACGGTACGAACCTACAGTAACTATTGGTTCAGTTAAGTGTGGTTAATCGCGTTTAGAGAGAAATATGAATAATAACGAAAATTCTGTAACTTCACAGCCTTCACAGTTTCAAGGATTCCAACCATTTTAAAGACAAATGAAGTACTGGAAGTACTCGAGCGAAATCTACCTCGAATTACAAATTACGTGCAGGACCCTTTTGAGGGTTCTCGTTAGTGGTTGTACGGTTCGTGATTAAATGTAATTATATGTAGCGGCTACTTAATCTGAATAAATTCTTGTAAAAATGTAGTACTTATAGGAATTTCCTTTGAATAAGAAAGAACAAAGATAAGAGATTGGCAGCGTTAGGAAATGTTAAAAAAGTCGACTGAATTTCGAAGTACATTGGTTGTCTATGGGGAAATACAGTGAAGGTTGAATAAATCCAAGGTTCTTAGACTTACTCTAAGAACCTTGGGATAAATCCATCGTGCGGCGGTGCGGTTCAGCCATTTTATAGGAAACATACAATGGTTGACAAACAATGCAAGTCCGAGACTGAACTATTATCGATACGACAATTTCACTTCATTTCAATTTCACTTTGTATTTCAATCTCCATTTTTTCTTCTATGACCTCTCATAACAAAACTTCGAAAAAATCTTTCCATATAGAATCGTTATGTTTCAAACGATAAATCAACGAATTTTCGCGGAAATTAGCGGTTGAGAAAATGACTGTTCGTAACCATGGAAACGCCGGTGCAACAAAACATAGTGCCTTACAGCTGCTCACGGCCACACACGGTGCCTCGAATGTGGATTCATTGGCAACGTGCTGTGAGATCCTAGATACTACGTGGAAGATCAACTTTTGATTCAGTGTAAATGGTGCTAAATGCAGATTTCTATAACTTGCTACAATTTGGGGATGGTATTGTAAAGGGACCTCTCTGTCTACGTACATAAATACTCTATCATTGGGGCATATTAAATTCAAAATGGTAACTTTAAGTTATTTGCCTTAACACCCTATGATATTTAAGATACAATATTTCCTTTTTGGGTTGCTTTTGATAAGAAAATAACCCAGGTACTTCCGCTTCCCAGATGTTGTCAAGGGCTAAGCCTGCTGCTGGACATTCAGCAAAGAAAGAGCCAGTAAATGTTACTAAGCAGCTACCGAAGTTGAATGAATTTCTTAAGTCAAGGGATTATGTGGGTGCTCTTACACTTCTCGAGGTATGATGCAAATTCTCTCAGGTTACGTTTACAAATAGTATTTTTATTTGATAGAAATAACTTTACTTCATTATAACTTTTTGCTAGTTTAGATTTCCTTTTATGTAACAATGTAAATAAAATGTTTGTTATTAGATTTTTTAACCATTATATTTCACTGGTTTTATTTTACCATCACTGCTCAGTCAACACAACAATTGTGGCCTAAGTGGTTTGCCATTATGGCACCATAATGGTTTTGACCCGCAGCCATAATGTGGCTTAAGTATGGATCCATATCCATAGTACACTTTCTTAATATCAATAGAATCAACCAGCTTCCATTTTAATAACTTGCCAACAAACCTGCATCAGCAACTCACAGTATTCCTGATGAGGACAAACGAGTCACCGGTCTAAATGTCTACGGAAATCAGACAACTTGCGTGGTCAGAGCAATTCGAGAGCATTTTATTCAATTGAGACTCTGGGAAAGCACCAGATCATTCTTCTGCATAACTTTCGAACAGCTGAATTGAATCAGAGGTTAGTTTTTTCCCACTTCTTATCCATTTCTTGTAGAAAGGATTGATTTCCTCTTGCAAGAGAAAATACTCCACCTGGCAACCTTGATAGAGCAAGAGCAGTCTAGTGAGGCATTCTACCTTTCTGTTTACACTGCTGCTCTAGTGTGAGAGCAGCTCTACCACTAGAGCTGAGAGTCGCACTAGCTAGAGCACTCTCAGAGATGTTTAAATTGTAGACTTTTCTAGTAGACTGCTCTCGTTAGGGCAAATCTAGCTAAAAACTCAAAGGTGTACAAGTGCTTTAAAAGTTTGTCATACCCAAAAACTGGCATAACTGTTTGATTGTCACCGGCTCAGGAAATTCTTGGATGGCACTAACCTTGTCTATTAATGGCTCTGTGCCATCAACACTAACACAATAACCTAAAAATGTCACTTGTGACACACCAAAAACACACTTAGAAGGATTGATAACAGCACCGTAATCACTAGGTGGCTGTCCTTCGTGGTGGTGCTCGAAACTAAGAGCTCCGCCACACCCATTTACTTTGTCTATCTAATGCTTTTTCAAAATTCACAAAGCAAGCATATATGTCCTGGTTATATTATCAATTCCCCTTATAAGGTCCTTTTCACCACTATCACATCTCAGGTTGACTTTACCTACTTTAATACTAACCATTCTTCAACCAAATAATTAATTGTATGCCCTGTTTTTCATATGGCTGTTAGCAATTAGTTACCAGTACCACTTTATCTACATGCAGTATTAGGATAATTATGATAATTGGGATAAATTATAGTGTCCTCATTCTATAGGTTTCTTTCTTTTCAGTTGCAGAATTAGGACCATCTTCATGAAATCCTCCATGAAAGACCTCTCCTCATAAATCATTCGGATTAGTTCAGGAAACTTCCTCTTCTCAGCATTCCCTAAATTATTAAGAAGCTGAAATGGTATATTCTCTATGCCCACCTCTTTACTTGCCTTTATTTTCCAGAGGACTGTCTCTTTCTTCATGTCTAAATTCTGTGGTTCTAGTTGATCCTCATCCACCACACTTTCCTGCACTACGCATGAGCTGGCTGGCCTCTTCCTGCTGTCATTCAGGTCCTCCATATCGATGGCTAAGTTCTAACAACACAGATCTCAAATTCGGCCTGTTTGAGACGGGTATCTTAAACGAAGTGTACTAACATTTAAAAAAATAAAATACAAGCAAAAAACAACTTTTTTTTGCAAATGAATGCTTCTTTTTTAGTTTTTAATGTAAGTTCGCAAGAAAAAAAATAATCGCTTTTTTGCTCTCCTTAAAAGTTGCTTTGTATTTCTTTGAAATACATGTTGTAACACAACTCACCTTCTATTTTTTTGTTTCATGTTACCTTGGGGTATAGAAAAACACTTAATTATGAAATAACATGCACAAAATCACTTGTACACTTTTGTATTCAAAACATCATAATGGAAGACTGATAGGGTAGTTTCCTTCATCAAAGAAAACGAAAGGCATTGATTGCGATTCGTTACCCACCATTAATGTATTCATAATACACAAATTATTTGGTTTTTGAAATACCGGTTTAGACGAATGGCAAGGGTCAAATTTTATCCTCATTTGAAAAAGGCCAGATTGGCACCCATGCGATTCCACTCCAGGTGACGTCACAGGGACCTAGTTTCTACACGAGAGGATAGGAGTTTTACATCGTCTGAGGTTACCAATGCATGCATGAGGCACAGAGCTCAGGGAAACATGTCTTAATTATCACCTATTAAAACTGGCTTAGGTCGGAAAGTTTTCTTCGTTTGATAAGGTATTAATAAACCTTTTTTAAGCCAAGCGCTACCAGCCAGCAAGGTACTCAGCTACCCGCTAGCATCCTGCGTCCTATCAGCGCTCAGAGCCTCGATCAAGGTCACCTTACAAGGCGGGAGGGGGAACCAGAAATGCGTCGCACAGACTTTTTCCCATCATTCCTACTTATGCGTCGCGTTTTCGCGCGCTTGAAAATTTTCACTTTTCATTTAATCGCGAAAAATAGATATTGTCATTTAAAAATCTAAAAGCATGAAATACGTACTGCAGGAGTAATAATCTTTCGATTTAGGCAATAAAAAAATAATAGGAAACCACCCTATTGGGCCCAATTTACAATCCGACATTACAACAAATAGATTGCATAACATCCTTTTCTATTCCAATGGGCTTTTAACTCTTCCCCTTTTCCTTGTGTATTTATAATATCAATTTAAGTTCCACTTATCGGGTTCACTGCTCCTAGACTTCACTCAAACACTGCCGGATGGTTCAGTGCTCCACAGCTCCACTCACTGCCGAATATCTTCCTCCACGATCCCTCTCTCAAACTCTCGCCACCATTGTTATTCACGCATCCTTTCTTCTATCGGTTCTTTCTTGTGGGCGCCTCCTTTACCTTTGCGTCCTCTACTTTTTTTCTACCCGTCTTTTAAAACACGTCTTTTTTTTGTCTCTCTCAACGCACCACTCCTGTTAGTTTTCTGCAGTTGTTACCTCCTCACTACGATTGTTAATTTATTTATGGTAACGAATGACATGGTGGTTTGCATAGTGTTGTTAGAACTCAGCCATCGATATATTCCTTCTGCTTATCCTCAACACCTTCATTCTGTTAGTATCTTTTTATCAATAGCCATAATTTTGACAAGGCTTGTTCTCTTTTTGCCTCCCAAAAAATATCTTGGAATACAGGGTAGGTACCTCACCATTGTCCTGAAACTTTTCCATTCTCTCAAATTGTCTTTTCCATAAGCCTCTCTTACCTTCCTGGTTTCCATGTTTAATCTATTTTGGTTAAAATTCTTTTCCCTTGCACCATGTCCATGTTCTTTTCTCCTGCGATTTCTTTATCATTTCCTCCATGGTCCATGTTTATCCTTCTACTCTTTCTATATATATATATAATCAACTTCTCTGCAGCTTTTATTTATTTTGTGTTCACCTTCTCCTACCCTTCCTCTACAGTCTTTATGTCCCCTATCTTCCCCATATTTTTCTCTACTTGTTCCTGGTTTCCTCTTCTCTGAGTAATCTTCAGGGTTTCTAAGGGCTACCATACATGTTCTGTCCCAGCCTCAATGCTTAGCCTGTTTGGCCAGACCTCATTGGTTTCCCATCCGGCCGACAATCCACCTCAAGGAATCGCCACACACTGTCAGTACTTCCCTCAGTCCAGGACTGAACGCATATGGTAGGCCTAAGCTGGGCTACAGCTAGGAGTTTCGTCAAGGGGGCAAAGATCAGTTTGCCTCCCTTGATCCCCCCTTACCACTAAAATATAATACATCTGCAAGCTATTTTTTTGAGGGAAGTAGTTGAAATTGCATGCCATTTGTTTGCTATTTAGAAGTTTTATTAATATTACTGTATAATAATTTGTGGATTCATAAATATTGTTAAGTAATTTTGTCAGAAAAATAAAACAATTTTTTAATAAGCTTTTCAAATGTTTCCATCCCTTGAAATCTGCCACCTGGGGCACGTATATTACATTTACAACATTTATTGTTTTTCATTATTTCAGTTTAGCAGAAATGCCTTGAAAAGTACAGATGATGTGGACATGTGGATTGGATATTGTGCCTTTCATTTGGGAGACTATAAAAAAGCTCTTTTTACCTATGAGAAACTTTTACAGAATTATCCCTTTGAGGAAATTGCAATCAACTTATCATGCTGCTACTTTTTCCTTGGGATGTATAAAGAAGCTCTTGAGGTAGGAATAATGTACATACATAGGTACATTTGAATAGGTACTGTCAGAGGGATGAATTAAGGTTTTGCTACTTTCTCAGAGTAAAGTAAATACCTATGTAGTAAATACCCCCTCTCCCCATTGAGATTTTCCAAATGATGCCATTGGATCTCTTACCTGGCTAGAAATATAAATTAATAATTAGCATTTTATCACACTTATTAAGAGAAGAAGGCATCTGAAAGTTCAAAGGTAGGTAATTAAGATATGTGCTTCAAAGTACCACACATGATCATATATTTATGTCTATTCACGCTGATTTATACTTAAGGGAAGGTCCAAGCTATTTAACCAGATGCACTGAGCTAAATAGTTATTTTTAGCATGTTCTCACAATTTTTCTGACTTACATTGACTTTATTCAAAAACAAAAATTGAATTTGTATATTAGGAAAATTCAAATTATGTGGCAATTCATTTCGTGACAATCTGTAGTTAATTTTCCTAAGTGTAATAGGAGTTAATCATATTGTCTGTTATTGAGTAAATATTTGGGATGTTGTGACTCAGCTGCAAAAGTGGGGTAAAATTTTGGTGCTTATTTATTCTTTAATATACAGGCAGTTACCCTTTTACAGTAATTTTTAATGGTACGAATAACATCACATCATTCCTAAATCTCTGCTTTACCATAATAATGATACCTACCTATTTGATGTCTCCATATCCATATCAGTTACTACAACAACTCCACAAAATCACTATGATGTGTTAGAGCATGAAGAAAACTGTAGTATGTACCTGTTTCGTGAAAATTAAGTTGCACATAAGTTGTCTGGTTCAACATATGAGATCACTGCCTCCCATTCAGCTCCCACCTGATGGCTAAGGTTATGCTCGTCTTTGTATTCCTCTCAATTTTCCTGAGTCTGATCTCCATCCTCCTACTCCTCTTACCACATCTAAATTCAAAACAACTGCCAACCTATTGCATGTTATCAAGGAATTCAACATACTTTAAGCTGGGGCTTATTAAGGCATTATGTCCCAGATAGCACTAAGTATGTAAGAGAGTTATCTGTTTCCTATGGTTTTCTTACATAAAAAATTGATAAGCAGCTAATCGTAAGCTAATATAGACTTATATATGTCAAGGATAAGGATTTAGGGAAGAATAGGTAAGGAATGCCGTCAATATCCTCAGATAGCGTAAGTCGCTTCTGTTGGAGTGCCAAGACAGCTGAACAGCGTACTACAGATGCAATGTTGCTCAGCCCGAAATGAATTAAAAGCCTACCAGTGAAATTCAGTGAGTCTTTATAAGAGCTTAAAAACTAATTCCAGATTTTTGCTTTAATATAAAAAAATTAACAGCTGCAAGCGACTGGCTGATGAAGATGCAAAGCATAATACACATACTTTAACCTTGTGGCGGAAAGAAAAAAAATAAAAACAGGGAGTACCGAACGTGTGACCCCAAGCTCCACAGCTCTGTATGCTGACCATTACACTGCTGCATCTATTAAGGAAGAATGGTGTAGGCACCAGTTTAAAATCCAATTATATAACAAAACTTAGTTGCTGTGTGCATGAAACAAACTGAAGCATTCTAGGTCCTCACAAACTTACATTTATAAATCCTAGAATGCTAAAATCATATATGATTTTAATTTATTGTCTGATAATCCGATGAATACCATATGTATGTATATTAGAGATTCCTTTCGGCATTTTTATATTTTACATCGCTATTCGTGTGAAATTATGTTTTTTTCTTACGACCACGGTTTCGCCATCATGTCATAAATGTGAATGATTTTCAAATTATGGCTGTATGATGTCATTTCTACTCATACTTTAAAGAGCCAAAAATTTAAAAAAATATTCTACATATTACATAAATTCCTTAATGAATATTTTAAAACAATGGAATAATAACAACACCTACGGAAGTGGTGAAAGTTTGGCCTCCATTTTCCTTTACTCCGGATATCTGTCGGCCTGGCCTTAAGAAACCCATAAGGAAAGGCCAACAAACTTACTTTATAAGCGCCTTCCTAAATTCTTCCTTTCACCAAATCTTAATGACTTAAAATGTGCTAGCTGGGGTGGTTCAGCTACCCACTAATACTCGGCACCCCTAAGTGCTTATCAATACGTTCAAGGTGATAATATTAGCCTCCCTTAAACCCTCAGACTCTGCCCTTAACCTCATTGAAAAATACTTCATAGACCAACATCTCTAGGAAGTGCAACCGATCAAAGGATAAGCCTCTGTAACATTTCCATGATAAGTACCTATAAACCCACATAGCCGCAGTCAGCCTAATTTCAGTTTAACTGCAGTGATTTGTGTTGGCTGAAGTTTCATCTATGAAATGAAACCATGGATTGTCATTGTAAGATAAACATGATAAAAATGAGGCTTTAAACTTAGAAAAAATGCATGATAATTTAAAAAAATAAATTTCATTTGTCTGCAATTTATAGAAATATTTGAAGTGACTCTTAAATTCGTAAGATAGTGTGTATTTTATTCATAATGATGATATTCCATAGTTTTTACATTTTTTTAAAAATCTACTTTGAATGCCCTATGTAACTTTGGAATTTTAAGGCTGCAGAAAAAGCTCCAGAAGGTGGATTAAAATCAAGACTGCTGCTACATCTTTCTCATAGATTTGCAGATGATAAAAGAGTATTTGAGATGGAACAGAAACTAGGAGAAATGATTGAAAACAGACTTAGCCTTGCTTCTTTAAACTTCATAAAAGCCCACTATCAAGAATCCCTGGATGTTTATAAAGCAGTTCTACTGGATCATAGGTTTGTCTTTATTATATATTTTTGTGTTTTTAAATAAGATTAAATAGCATCAAAAAGTTGATGATTGCCTCTAAGTCAAGAGTATAAGGGAAATTTAAAAAATGTTACCAATTTACGGGAGTAGAGTTCGCCTAAAAATCTGAGATGAATAATCAGAGGGGGCAGGGGCTCAGCTGAAAATATACAAGTTTAGCCCCAGAAGTATTTCATTAGTAACAAAAGGAAAGAACATGGTGGTGAAATATTCTTTTGTGCAGCACTGCATTAATTACCAGTAGATGGGTTGGAGGTAGAACTATCAAGTACCACAGTTGTGAGCTAATGAGGGCAAAGGGGTGGATAATCTATGGAAAACTGCATGGGTATTCATGAATCCATACAGTCAGTGGCGGATCCAGAGAGGCCCCTATAGGGGGGTAACTATTGTTACCCCCCTTTTATCTCTATCCTGGATCCGGTACTGCATATAGTTAACCATAATTTATTTTAAATATGTCCATTCGACAAATCTTATAATTATATAAATGTACATATTACATGTGTGTGTGTTTGTTATTTATTTCTTCTTCTTCCAATAACTTTCTTCCTCCAATAACTTTAGGGAATACCTGGCAATAAAAGTTTATGAAGCCTACTGCTACTATAAAAATGGCTATTTGGATAAATCTCAGGAAGCTCTGCACAACTATTTGCAGCACTATCCAGATTCTGTGACTGCCAACAATCTAAAAGCTTGCATTTACTACCATCTGGATGACATGAAGGCTGCTGAAACTGAACTAAAAATTTTAAAAGTGAGTTATATATTAATTTAATAGGAGTGGATATCACATTTTTTCATCTCAGAATCTAATTTCAGCTGAATTCATGGCTACGTAAGGTATTTAAATTACACATACCTTGCACAATATTACATCTTTCGTTGGGAGCTTGTCTTACCATACTATTGAATCTAATGGTGAACATAATTATTTTTCTCTTATTCTTGCATTATAATTGCTTCTCAGTTCAAAAATATGCACCAATAGTTTAGTCTCTTCTGCTGGAGACTTTCCCACCCAGATAGCACTAAGTAAGATGGTTATCCATTTCTTATTTCTCACTTTACAACTAGTACCCTATGATAACCAGTTTACATAAAATTTCAGTCCATTTTGCCAATAGGTCACTAATGTGGGCAAGAACTGCAGCATTTATGCAGCCAATGCAAGAGGTTACCATAAACAAAATCACGATTAATTTTTTTGTGAAAGTATTCTGGGCTTAAATTCATCATCCATCAATTTATCAGCAGTTGCAGAAGGTAGGTTACCAAATACCATAAATTAGATGAAAATGATATATTTCCCAGGCCAATTCATCAATAAATTGGCTGTTTCAGGTCAATTTCGTTATCTTTTGGCATGCTAGAAGTTAAGTCACGGGTTTTAAGCGAAAGTTGTATTGGGGAGAAAGCATTTATTTCCAACTGGAATGCCAAATATTGTTAACATATTCACTATCGTCGACGAGTATGCTAGCAAATGGTTCTATGTGTTGAATAGAAAGTAAATTCTGCTGCACTAGGATAGACTGGATTTGTGATTGTCATTCTCTGACAGAAACACCTGGCCAAAGCTTTAAACTCAAGCAAGAAAGATTCCCAAGGAACTGGACTATCCGCTCAACAGATTTCCCTACACTTTTTACAAAAATCAAACTGCATAGAGAGAAGTTAAACAACAATATGAAAGACACATTTATTAAGGCCAATGTACTCCACTTAAAAAATAGAAAACCATGAATTAACCCTTTCAATGCAGCACCACGAGATGTGATAACTTTGCTGGTAGCGGAAAGTTTTTTTTTTGTAAAACAGAGTTATTTCTGCATAATTTAGGCTTAATACGATAATTTTATTCTTATTATACCCATTTTTGATAAAAAATAAATATTTTTTATTTTGACATTCATGGATGTCACCCACGTCATATGATGACTTCGGTGGTATGCAACCCGCATTGCCAAACCTGCTTTTCTATATCTTGATGATATTTTTTTTGTACATTTATGTCGTAGATGCATTTATCTGAATTAGTTATTCGGAATTAAAGGATATTGGGTCCATTTATTTCAAAAGATTTAAAGCCAAGTTCATACTTAGTTGTTTTTTTTTAATCCACAAATCAACAATTTGAGTGGCGGTGAATTCTTCTCGGGTTTCCATCCAGGTGAGCTCCATCTCCATCGCTGCTGACGTTTCGATAGAATCCATTTCTATCGTCATCAGGGCCGATGATGCCAGTAGGAAAGTGCCAGGTTTATATATCCTCGGTCGTTATGTTAGATCGTTCTGATTGGCGGAGAAAGAGTGCGCTTTTCCCGCCACTTTCAAAATCGGGTTCCATGCCTTACTTAAGTTGAAACCTTCGTCTCTGTTGAAGTTTTTCTTGGAGAGTCGTATTTCAATTGCCTCCTTGGTGAGGCGATCCCAGTAGCCTCTGGAGTGGCAGAGCATTTTGGTGTTTTCCCAGCGAATCGCGTGGTCGAGATTGATGGCGTGCTCCGCAACCACCGATTTCGATGGTTGGCACAGCCGGAGATGACGCTTATGCTCTTTGATTCGGGTCTCGATCGTTCTTCCCGTTTCACCGATATACTCCTCACCACACTCGCATGGTATGCTGTAGACACCAGGCAATTTCAGTCCTGCAGGGTCTTTGGCACGGACTAAGACTTGTCTTAGTTTTTTGTGAGGCAGATGCACTGTCCGTATGTTGTGTTTATGAAGAATGCGCGAAATCTTGCCGGATACCGTAGAGACGTACGGCAGGTATGCGTTGGCCACCGGTTTCCGCTCTTCTTCATGTGTCTTCCTTTTTCCTTCAAAGGCCCTTTTCTTCTTCAGATGTCCGAGTTCTGCAGGAAGGCTTTGTTGATTGGAAATGACTTTGGCTCTATGTAATAAAGATGAAAGAACCGCTGATCGTTGTGCTGGATGGTGGTGACTTCTTGCGTTTAAGTATAAGTCAGTGTGAGTCGACTTTCTATAAACCTTATGGCTCAGACTCCCATCTTCTTTCCTTTGCACCAATATGTCAAGGAATGGCAATCTTCCTTCTTTCTCCGATTCCATGGTGAATTGGATGCTCGGATGTCGGCTGTTCATGTGGTCCAAAAAAGGCTTCAGGGTGTCAACCCCATGTGGCCAGATGACAAAGGTATCGTCCACGTAGCGATAAAAGTATTTTGGCCGGAGGGGAGCCGAGTTGAGCGCATGCTCCTCAAAATCTTCCATGAAGAAATTGGCAATTACCGGAGAAAGTGGGGATCCCATGGCCACGCCGTCCTTCTGTTCATAGTAACAGTTGTCGAAGGTGAAGTAAGTCGAAGTAAGCGCGTGGTGAAAGAGCTTCACTGTGTTGGCTTCGAATTTCTTTTCTAGGAGAGACAGAGTTTCACGGAGTGGCACTCTGGTGAATAATGACACCACGTCCAGGCTGATCATGATGTCCGATGGATTATGGTAGATGCCCTCTAGGATTTTGACGAAGTCAGCGGAATTTTTCACGTGATGTCCACAGTTTCCGACGTGGGGCGCTAGAAGGCCTGTTAGATGTCTGGCAAGATTACAGGTTGGCAAGCCAATGGCGCTAACGATCGGTCGTAGCGGGATACCATTCTTATGGATCTTCGGAAGACCATACATCCGTGGTGGAGCTGGTGCCGGTGGCCGCAAGTTCCGTGAAATCTCCTCGGGGATGTTTGATTTCTTGATGAGTTCAATAGTCCGTTTCGTTATTGATTCAGTGGGGTCCCGTGGCAAAATCCGGTACGCCGCATCGTCCAGAAGGTCTAACATTTTCCTGCGATAGTCTTCCGTTTTCATAATGACGGTCGCGTTTCCCTTGTCTGCCGGCAAAATGGTGATGTCTTTGTTCCTTGTGAGTCTCCGAAGGGCAGAGAGTTCACTTGGCTTAAGATTAGCCTTGGGCGGTTTGGCTTTTTTGAGGAACGTGGAGACTTCATTCCTTCGAGTTCAATCCTTTGGAGAGAACCGCTCTGGTGGAGTCATCAATTTCAGTGTCAGTTAGGTTCACTACCACTCGTTTTTGGTCGATTGCTGTTGCCTTTGGCCGACGTGCTTGTAGATGATCAAATTTCTTATTCAATCTCTCCGTTTCTTGCGTCAGGAGTGATTCTGCCGTGGCCATTGTGATTCGGTCAATAAACTCCCAATCGGAGGGTGAGAGTTTTGTGGACAGCCACAGGTGCTAGCAAAGCTTTAGTCCGGGAAAGGATTCATGACAAGAGAAGACTACTGGACGCCAACGCCAAACACGGGAAAAATCTTCACCAACAAATTTTAGGAATGATTGTGTGCTAATTTTATTTTTAAATCGAGCTCATGCTTATCACACTGAGAATGTGATTAGAAAAGATTCAGAATAACAATTTGAATACTACCGAACATTTCTTATTAATCATTGAAAGACACAAAAAAGTAGAGAGACAAATGAATTGAAGTACATATTAATGAATCGTAATAATGACATCCAGTTATTCTAACATACCAGCAATAGTAATTTCATAAGTTTGTAGAATTAGCTTAAAAAAGCATTAAAGATACTATCCTTAAATTGAAAAGAAGTGAGCTATTTAAAAAAATTACTGTAAACATTATAAGGTTCAAAACATATATGTACATACATAGTTGAAAGTTTTATCTTGGAATATTATGACATCCCACCGAACAGTGTACCAAAATCCCACTGAACTGATTGCTCATAGCTAACTCTGTATTATATTTCAGGAGCAGACATCTGCATCAGTTATTTGCTACAAAGATCTTATTGATCACAACAAGGTTGTATTTCAAAGAGGTGAAGGTGCTCTACAGATTTTGTCTCCCCTGGTAGGCATTGTTCCAGAGGCTCGCCTTAACTTAGTCATCTACCATATTCTGCAGGTAAGCAATTTCAAATTGAAACAGGTTACTTTATTTTCATGTTTCACTGTATGTATATATAATGTAGTTCATGCAAAAGTCTGTTGAGCCAAAGTCCATTTGGCTTGAAATAATTGTCCAGTCAAAGAGTATTTTTGCCTGGATTTTGGGTATTTAGATTTCTTCCTCCTTCAGGTTTTTTGTGTGGCTGAAATGGTTTGATCACAAAATTTTGTGATTCAACTTTGCAACATTTGCAAAAAATGTAAGAAACCATATTTTTTGGCTTTTTTTTATAATGCTGTAGCTGTTAAATTTATCCACATGGTTTTTCAGTTTAACATGTATCTAATGTATAAAATTCTCGTGTCACGGTTTTTTGTTTCCAAACTCCTCCGAAACAGTGGGACCAATTCCTATGCAATTTGATGAGTATCTTCAGTAGGACTGAAAATATGTTGTAAACTATTTTTCATTCTTCTCCAGGGCCCATGAGGCCCTGGAACGGGCTCTGAGTCATTTCCATAAGAAATACACGTGAAGTTCTTTATTAATGACTGCAGACCTTTTTTCTTTCGCATATTTAAATTAGTGATAATGGTCAAATTAAGTTGAGACATTTTTCGCAAAATTGCAAAATTCGCAAAATTTTCTCAAGAAATTTAAACTAAGAATTGAATTCTTTATCTTTTGAGCAGCGTTTACAATTTTTAAACGAAATTCTACGATAAATATTAACTTATATCTCCAGTTATGTATAAACATCAAAATGGAAATTGTTGCTGCATTAAATGCGTTAACATTGACCTAAGAAATTTGTTTAAAATTTGAAAATGCTCAGAAAAAAATGAGGAATTCAATTTAAAGTCTGCAATCAACGTGCAAGCAACAATTATCCATGTGTCAAATACATATAAGCAATCCATAAGTTGACTGTGAACCAATGCCACAGGCATCGTAAACCCGGAAAGGAGGGAGCACAACTATGCTCGGAGTCCGAGAAAATGCGGAGTCCTTGCTGGGAGGGGTTGAAAAAGGTTGGAGCTGAAAGCATGTGATTATCTGCAAGACCCTTCTTAACAAATATCCTCCAAAAATTCTCTGTACCTCGAGAAAGAAGAGTCTCTTGGGGCTCAGTACAGCAGTTATGCTAGGGACAAAAACTCCACCGTCTTGGAAGGGTTAATTTACGCGAA
The DNA here is from genome assembly GCF_921293095.1 of Ischnura elegans. NCBI lineage: Eukaryota > Metazoa > Arthropoda > Insecta > Odonata > Coenagrionidae > Ischnura > Ischnura elegans. The sequence goes on along the minus strand of NC_060250.1, from coordinate 47,705,886 downwards.
TTGATACTATGTTAAATTTGGTTGAATCTAGTTGGTCAATTGAATCAAATTTTTTAATGGCATCTAGAAAATTCAAGAAAGAGTTCCAAGAAGCAAGGGCAGTCCATCATCGCTAATGGCAACAATAGATTTCAATGCAGCTTTATTTTCCAAATGGATTAAACTCAAACTCACTGAAAGCAAATCACTGAACTAAATCAATCATTGCGGTTTACATTGAATGTATTAAAGCATTTCACATCCTGCGATTTCACATATGTGATGCAGTCAATCATTTACAATTATTTGTACATATTATCATGTGTGGTATAGAATAAATATTTTATTGGCTGATTGAGTACAGCTTAGTTTGATTAGATAATATGCACTCTGTTGATTGCTGTACATAATTCACATTTCAACTAATGTACAAACTTCTCTTTCAAGGATGACATCTCGGAAGCTTATAATCTCATGAAAGACATCAAAGCCACACAGCATTCTGAATATATTCTTAAGGGTATCATCCATACTATTATAGGACAGAAAAATGGATCGGTAAGTTGTCATTATGTTTTTAGGTGCATAAGTTAGTTTCAGTGATCCACAATAAGCCATTCACTGTTTGCTTCAACTTAAGGGAAAAAAGGGCTTTGGAAGAAAAGTTGCAGCATTTGATAATAGATGCTACCTCGACATCTGTAATGATCAAGCACAGTCTTTTTGGCAGAAAATAGCTCCGAAAAATTTTCTAAATATCTTTCACTAAGACATTTACTTTTCAAAGGGAATTTGTGCATAACTAATATGACGAACTGTATTAAGTAATATTCAATACGTAGTTTAAAAGTTATTTATGATAAAGGATGTCAAGTAAGCACCCCACTATTTAAATATCCTCCTCTACTGTAAAAATTTCCTCCATAAAAAATTAAGTAAGACCTAAATCAACAATCTGTTTCCAATCTGGGTGGTGAGGAGAGAGTTTACTGATAAAAACATCCCTCACTAATGGCTAAAGAATAATTTACTTCAATCCTCTTTAGTGACAAAGTAGCCCAACAAGGCTACATGAATACACACACACCTAGAACACATGGAGAATGCTGCTGTTGTGCAAGTTATGTCTCACTCACTAACAAGATTGCAAGATGAGAAAGCTTATGTTAATGAGAATGAAGAAACCCCACCGAGAAATCAGTCAGCCTAGGTTGGGAATGCAGTGTGTGGTGATTTTTACCTTTGAGTGACTCCAGTATTTCTCTTATGTGAGAGACTCATTCATTCATGCGTTGTCCCTATTACGTGTCCTCAACATGTTTCTCCACTCTTTTCCTTTTACCCTACCTTCTCTCTCCTGTTCTCTTTTCTCTATACTTATCTGCCTTCCATCAACTGCTGCTTTATTTTTTTATTTCAACTGCATTGAAGTCATCTTAATTCCTACATTTTCCCCTGTTTCCCTGCATCTGAGACACGAATTACCAGCATTAAAATCTATTGAATTATCAAAGGATCACTCACACCATAGACCAGTATCTGTTTCTAAAGAAATAGCAACTTTAGTTTCCCTTGCATGAATGTGGCACCTATGCGTTTTATTAAAAAAACACAATGACTTACATCATAAAACTAGAAGTATTCCATTTACTGTATTTGTCTGAATATAGTCCCTCCTTTTTTTTCCAAAATTGCCCATGGTAAAAGTAAAGGGGGGAAAATATTCAAACCCATTTTTTAAAAGTTTTTCCTGAAACTCAAGCCTCAAAATTAGGGGGGGGGGACTATATTCAGAGAAACACGGTAGATGTACATATTTAGAAAAGGTCAGATGCAAGGGCCTTCAGAGTATTGGAGTGGAAAATGTAAATAAATATTATATGGACCTGTAAAAGAAAATAATTGGAAAAGAATAAGTTAAACTGGAGGCTTGATCAATTATTTGAAGGCCAAGACATTTACAGGTACATGAAAGTACAGAGGGTAGAGGCTCAGCCATAAACAGAAGACCCAAATGAATGACGAGAGAAAAGTTCTAAGACCCAAAAAGAGAAAGGCAGACCAAGACACTTGTAGATTAATTAAATTACTGCAAATATGCAGCTAACGAATATTTAGAGATGGAGGAGCTAGGGTAAAGAAAACTGGAGGCAAATTAAGGAGGGGGCTATGGTTCACCAAGGGTTCACATAGAGAAGAAAGAGGGATAGATTTCCTCTGGTCTAGATCGGCCTGAAAATTTGTAAATGTGCAACTCTTTCCATTGTGTGTGTCATGTACTAATTTTTTTTTCACATCACTGATAGTACTCATAATATTTGTCTAAATATAACCCTCCTGCATTGTTATTTTCATATGTTTTACTTGGAATCCTTTATTTGATCAGTAAATTATCAAGACTTGATTTCAGCATCAAATTGATCGTCCATACTTTAGGTTACAATAAATGAGCAGAAACAAAATATGTAAGAAAAGAATATCTTGCCTTGGAAATACATTGGCATACCATGTAAAGATTAGTCTTGAATTATTACATTAATATTGTCACCATTTTTATCATTGCAGCGTGAGGATACAGAAATTGCTCAGCAGTACTACTTAGCAGTTGGAAACAGTGAAAGTGAAAGGGATACAGTTCAAGGAAGAGAGTGCATGGCTTCATTTTTCTTTTTACTGCATCAGTTTGATGAAGTTAATCGCTATCTCAACGCAATACGTAGTCATCATCATGGTGATGATGTATTTAATTTCAACTACGGACAGGTAACTAAGTTCCATAGTACATATCTATCATTAACATGTTGTTTTTTTGACCTAAGAACCTTAAAAGTTGCTACCATTGAATTCCATTTTTCCCTTTGAAATTAAGTTCATAAAGTGTACTATGTCAGTAAAATACAATTTCATCAATGAATTATGTTTAGATATGTAGTGCTATTATTAAGTATAGGACAGGACATTATGCCTATTGTCATTCTCTAATCAATGAAAATTGGTGGCAATGAATTTAACAGGCTAAAGCAGCAATTGGGAGTTTTAAAGAAGCAGAAGAAGCATTTCAACTAGTACAAAGTGAAAAATTAAGATGTGATTACACATTTATCAGCCTTTTAGGCAGATGCTGTAAGTATAACTTCTTAGAATATTAAATTAGTTCACTTTCATGCTCTTTCTCTGGTAAAATTACCCTCATTAAGCTACACACTTAGCTATAATATTGTCTATAATTTACTGTTCTCTCCACCGAGGAGTGTCAGTACATAATACATTACCTGCATTTCATCTGAAAATGGAAATTTTGGCCTGAGCCAAATTGAGCATACCTGAAGCTTTTAGTGTGATGTAATATAATAACATTTTCAAAACATCACAATAGAGAAAACCTAAAATTATAGAAGGCCATGAAGTATGAGTAGTGGATTTTAAATATGTAATAAATAAATCATAGAAAAAAAATTGCACAAACCAAAATTACACAACCAATCCTGTTATTGTTAAAGGGGTGAGAGCTGAATCTGATGTGAAATAAATCATGGGCATGGATTTATCCGTTAAATTTTAGTAATTTGAAATGTTTGCATTTTGCCAGTATTATTTCATGCAATCATTTTTTCATTGTTTGAAATAAATTAATGATTTGCATGTTACCAAGATTAAAATTTGTTGATTGCCCCTTAGCACTGCAGCCCTTTAATCATCCCCAGCCCTGAGTCAGAGACATTTTATCATTAATGATGTTTGAGCTATATTTCCTCACTCTGTGACCAATGTAATGCATGTTAGATCTGGGATGAGCTGATGTGTAAAGAGGTCATCTAAAGTTGCCCAGCTCTCTTTTTCCTAATGGATATAAACCAAACAGAAATGTATGTATGGGGATAAACAATTTGCTTACCCTTGCTCACCTTCAAATTTTCATTTATAAATGGCAGGTGATTTTTTTTCTCTCTAACACATGACAGACATCATGAATAAAAAACCACAAGATGCATGGGAGCTATACCTGAAAATGGAGGCATCCCCTGAATCTTTCAATTTGCTGCAGCTGATTGCAAATGATTGCTACAAGATGGGCCATTTTTATCATGCAGCTAAAGCTTTTGATATGCTGGAAAGATTTGATCCTAACCCAGAGTATTGGGAAGGGAAACGTGGTGCCTGCATCGGAATGTTTCAGAAAGTCATAGCGTGCGAAGAGCCCAAGTATGTATACATACTGTAGAAATATAGCACTCGTGATTCAGAAGTTCGTAGCCACTTACTGTGGATAACTAATTTTTATTACAACAATTTTCTCCTTGAAATAGACATTTTATTTGGAAACAAATTTATTCTTTTACTTTATGCACTAACATTCAATAAATGAAAAATAAATTATTTTCAAAACTTAAAAAGTTATTAAAATAAAGTATAAATAATTTTAAATATATTTCAAAAGAATTAATTTGATTTGAAAATCCTTTATCACATTGTTTCCAGTTCTAATGAACAAAAATATAATTAATTCTTTCTACTTCTTTTTCTGTGTTCTCAAGATGTACCTTTCAAATTATAACTTTCTTTTCCTTATTCTCATTTGAATATCCAAACATACATACATCATGGTTGTTGGTATTGGTATTTATAGTTTCAAAGTTTTTGGAAGTTAATTTGGGTCAGATGGGTTTCTGCAAGCACTCAGTTAGACATGAAATATTATTTGGAAACAAATTATCAAAACCACTGCCTAACTTGTAACAAATGAACAACACCAATTCTTGACGTCACCAGTGTTGTCATTCACACGATTCATGTTTTCATTGTCCACTCTTCCTTCTTTTTTGTCATTCCTGATGTCCAGTACATACTTCACTTTTATTACAGTCCATACCTATTCCTCTCTACCACTATAGAGTTCACTTCATTCCTTGTGTTCTGTCCATTTCCTTGGTCTGTTGCTTGGAATATTGGCATATTTCTATGCCCCTTCTAGTGTGGGTAATATCCTTTGATTTTTGCTTCTGTCATTGTACTGTGCTCGCTCTTAGTGAGGGGGAGCATTAGCGGATACAGGATAGGGACAAGGGGGGGCTAAGTGAGGTTAAAATTCCAGCTTTGGAGGGGGTCGGAAAAAAAATCACCATTCTATCTAGTGTAAATTGGATACCCAAGGGGGGGCTACACCCCCCTCAGCCCCCCCCCCCCCCATAGATATACCACTGAGTGGGAGTATCTACTGAAATTGACCAATGTTTCATTTAGAGATGGGACGAATAGCAGATCTCTCGAACTCGAATATCGAATTCGAATATTAAATAATTGCTCGAATCTTCGAATACCTCGAATACTAAACGATGAATGCAGGAATATTTGACTAGGTTGCCTATGCAGCAGGAAACCCAAGATTTTGGCAAGTAATTGTGATTTCCTTTGAAGGATTCAAACAGGAATTTAGCTGGTTAATGGAATATTTTAATTTTATGGAAACAATTTGGGCATATAGTTGATTTAAATAACATCTCTTTCAACTATTCTAAGGGGACTCACCACCTCGCGAAAAAATGATTGCATGCCGTCTCGGCATGTACACTGCTACAATGGATTTCTGACTGATGTATACATTCTTATCTACCAAACGCCATTTCAGCGGCACGCCCATCTGATACTCGGCTTCATCCAACTTCTTATTTTCAAAAGGTAGCTCGCTTTACCCCCACTCCTGCTGTCAAGTGCTGGTGGACAATTCAAGGCGTTTCGCAAAATACACGCGCTTCTCTGCCGGATTTTCTTCAATTATTTTCAGTCCATCTTTAGAAGTTCTCACGAGATAGCAGATGAATTCAAATCGCTAGCAGGGAGAAACCAAATATCCTGGGAAAATATCCCTTTGTCTGTGACTGTGACGATAGAGATTTATAGCATAACTCATAAATTGTAACTTGATATATGTTTTCGGAAAAAAAATATGGCATCAACTTCTGAGAAGCTCAGCTGCGAGGATATCGAGTTTCGCCAGAATGCTAAGTCTCCATCGTATTTTGACATTTATTTTCTTGCGTAAAATGCTTAAATAAAGTCAGAAATACGTCATGTTTGGTATTATTCTTTTTTAAATTACGCGCACATTACTAATATTTTAATCCAATAAAGATGTAATATCAATTGCCGAAAGTCATTGTTAGACAACTTTTGGGCTAATAGATGACTCATGCACCAGTTGACCCCCAAAAATGGGTACTTCAAAGCAGGTAGGCAGAAAAAGGTCAGTGGGGGAGAAAGAGGGAAGGGTGAAACACGATTCTATTATTCTCCTGTAACTTGATATTTTCTATCGAAACTTTTGATTTATGGATTTCATAATACGAACCCTGCGCGAGCTGGTGCCTCTTGTTTGATTTCTGAGAGGAGGAAAGCATCGGAGGAGGGGCAGAGGGCTGATGGATGGAGGGGGTAGTGGATTTTGGGAATTGTTCTTTGTATGTAGTTACTATCCCACGGCACTGAGGTTCTACTGGTGGGGGAAACCGGGGATTTTCGGATTTTTTCACCCGATCATTTTCGGTTCTCCAAGTAAAACTCTTTTCACCGCTCTAATCCACGAATTTGATGTAGTTTGTCAACTTGCCGAAAACGGCACTGCATGCACTAAACGACTAGAGTTCTCTACATTTTTCCGCGTCAACTACCAATGACGTGCGTGCGACAGTGTATGGCGCGATATTCAAGGTATTCGAGACGGTACCTTTAGCATAATTATTTGAGACCTCGAATATCGAATACTTTCTAGCATTCGAGTATTCGCCGTTACTATTTGCACATCTCTAGTTTCATTACAAAAGGGACATATAATAATTATTGCATGCACACAAAAGAGAATTGAGTGTTGGGAAGTAGCGTAAAAAATAATTCATTTTAATATACATATTGTCAGCAGAGCACACTCTTTTATGTTGTCTCTCTCCTCAGGAAAAGGCAGAACACATTAATAGACATTCTCAGTCACTTCTGTTGTAACTGGTATAATATAAACTTTAAGTGGACAACTTGATTGAAAAAATCATTGACCTCTGAATTTTATGCGCCATTTTAAAGAAGTTGAGGACAAAAAAATCCACATGTTTTGGTTTATGCCATCCATGTCTCTGGTCACATCATTAAATGAGTAATATTTTAATTTTCAGATCCATACTAAAAGATGCTATTCAACTGCTAAAGACATCTAACAAGCCAGGAGTAGAGCAAATGATAAAGGTGATTAAGACATGGGCAAAAGAAAACAAGATAAATGTTTTCATATGAGTACAAAAGAGTGAGAATAAAATGAAGACTCTCACTGAAATTTACAACTACATACTCCATTTAAGTATGCTTGTTTATTCATGATTATAATTCATGAATAAATAATTAGCTCAATTAGAATACAGACTTAAGTCTATTGTAAAAATAAATACACTTTTTAATACCAATTTGTTATTCCTTATTATGCATTGCATATTTATGACAGTTTTTAAAATTGAAAATAGGAGCACACAGGTCACAAAAGACAATTGTTATAAAATAATGTAATGAATCTCACATAATGCATATAGAGATCATTTCTATCTTACAGTTATGCTTGTCCAGCATATACATTGGCTATTATAGGCTTAGGCCTTGTTTTGAATATTAGCTTCTTATGAACTATAGTTTTTACCTCATACACACATTTATTGCCATTCTCCCTCAATCCAGCATCTAAATTTGCTGTTTTACGTTTCTCTAAAACAGCAAATGGTTTCTCTAGTGGAATTAATTTTCCGTGAAGTATATGATGTCCTATTATGAGGATTGGGATTTTCTGAAAAAATATGAATAAAATTATCCTCAGGTATTTAAATATATCTATTGAAATACATGCCATTTAAATGCATTTATTTAAAAATTTCAGATTTTTAGTCATAAACGTGAGCATTACATTATTGTGACAAGATTTCACTGGACTACAAGGTGGACTGAAGTTCAAGAAGAGTAAACTATTTTATTTTTTGTTTTGTAATAAAATCAAACAAATTTTATCAGTAGCATCACTTTTCACAGCTATTTCCCACCAACCACATACATATTTTATTAAATATCTGCACAATTATTCCATTTCATCCATCCCTTTTCACTTGTTGTCACCACTACAAAATCACTGATGCCACACTGGCATGACTGGTAGGTGTGGTGCCAAATGCTGTCCCAAAGAAATTATGAGTTGCTTACACGGACTAGTATGCACTAAAGTAGACTCTTGTTATTACAAAGTTCAAGGGATCGAAAAATCGGAGGTTAGTAATAACGAAGTTGATATGAATGTTTCTTTTAGGAATTGTCAAAAAAAACCGTATATAATAAACGCGATTAAATTACGCGGAAATATATACAAACAGGAAAATTCATTTCAGTTTCTCAACAGAAGAATGCGGCATGATGCAATCAAGGGTAGATATCCTCCCAAATACAGAAAGTCTGATCTATGAACTAGATGCATTCCATGGCCTTGTTCCTAAGTTGATAAACATACAGTCCAGCCAACGAGAGTTGTCCGATGACAGGCAGGTCTGGGTAGGGGGCAAGGTTGCCAGGTAATATAGGGAAACGCCTACAAATGGTTCCGTTAAGAAAGGAGCCGGAAGGGACGACGAGCGTGAAGGACCCCAAGGAAGAATCACTTGTTTTGGTGATTTGAATAAAGGGCTTGTTTTGGTGGATCAGGCTAATTTTGGTGCTCCATATGCATGTGACAACGATGCATGACTAGGTGAGTGTGTGAGGTGCATTTGGGGGACAGTGACTGGCTATAAACCGTGCTGGCGCAGGGTTATCCACCCCTCCTCTTGTGCCACCATCAGACAACTCTTGCTGGCTGGACTGATTGCAAGGAATCGAAGAGTACGATTATCCTGCAGAATGCAACACTGCATTACACTTATGCGCTAAATCACAATTGTGACCAACTGATCTAGCTGGGCAAGCGACGCATCTGGAAAAATAACTCCCCTTGACGCATCCGAAAAAATAGCTCCCCATGGTGAAGAAGAATAGGTGAAACGCTGAACAGTTCCTAAATTCATAGTGGATTCAATGACACTTTGTTCAGATTGTGCCCACAGTCATAGGCAGATCTAGGGGAAGGGGGCACAAGGGCACGTGCCCCCCCCCAGACCCTTAAAAAATATACAAGATTATTAATACGGTCCCATTATCAATGCGTTCGTTTTGTATTACAGGGTATCCTTTTTGTATTACAGGATACCCCCCAGAACAAAATCCTGGGTACGGCTTTGCTTGTGTCCCCCCAGAAAGAAATCCTGGATCCACCCCTGCCCACAGTGAGAGTTCCTCTACGCCACAAAGTGTAGCATAGGCCAAATTGAAAGGTGCCAAAATGGAAATGTGAACATTTTGAATGCTTGTTTCTCTGAAAATTCATAAATTGAATGTGCGTAGGAAGAGGACTAACTGTAAGTCCAATTTACGAGCGGTAATGAGTTGGTCACCATGACTCCACAGGAATGAAGCTTACTATATGTTGCGTGTAAACTGAATAAAGAACCATAATTGACGCTCTTGGGCACAGTACACGAGAAGAACTTAAATGTGGTACGATTACTAAAACTTAGCACAGTGAATATCCGCATACTGTCGTTGCTTATGCGTGGAAATTCGTATTAAAGTTTATTTTGTAACTACCGGGACCGGGACTGAGGTTAGTAACTTCGTAAAAACGAAAATTTCGTAATAACGTTTCTTTCATTCTAGCTTGGATAGGCCTTTTTGCTGGGATCAACGATTTACTTCGTAATAACGAGAACTTCGTAATAACGTTGTTCGTATTAATGAGAATCTACTGTAGTATGTTGTCTTTATGGAATAAGCATACTGCAGGACTTTGGGCCTAATTGTTTTCTCCTCCCACTGATGCTACAAAATGGTGCAGCATTGTGTCTAGCACGAACTAAATATTGTGCTTCCTGCATGTAATAGGAAATGAATCACAAGGGGAGACCATGTTACATTGCTCTGCCTTTTATGATGCTGTATTTTTTATGACATTCCATATGGCAAACACATCTCGGAACTGATAGTGGCTCCATTGAATCGGCGTTAATTTGGCTGTTATTAATTAATTTTCATGCGGTACTTTTAACAAGCCTTATATAATAGACCTCTGGACACCTATCAAGGTAAAGACCTTTCTGAAAAGTACGTGTAAATATTAACCTAAGTGGTGTAACACTTTGGCCGTATAATCTTGCATTTTTTTATTTCGAGCATTTAAAATAGCTGTCACTTGCCATGCAAGAAGAACGTAATGCGCACCACTGCCATCTTGAATGACGTCAGCTCATGCAATAGTGTCGTTCGCGTCCGTGCGCATTACTGTAGAGGAGGTAAAAATTAGTGATATTGTGGATATTACGCCGTTTTTGTTGTCGTATGTATTTCGTCGATTTGTCGAAGCACAGCTATAAGTACTGCATTGTGCCTATGTGCAGTAATACTAGTGGGAATGCCTCAAATAAGTATTTTCACTCGGTCCCCCAAGACGGTGAACGACGAACTGTTCGGATGAAAAAGTGCCGACGAATTTCAGTTTCTTGATTTATTGGTACTTACTAAGAAAACTCTAATATCATTAACTGAAGTAATTCTCTCTTGAAACTAGGGAAAGACTGGAGTTTACAACGTTAGAGTAACTCGAATATATGCTTTCAAAACCAAATTAATAAGTACCGTAGAACCCTATAGCTCTTTGATAGGTAACAAATGTAATAATAATAAGCGGATAGTTTTATCTCATATATTTTTGCTGCAGGTAAAGAATATAAGGAACAGCAACAGGAAAAGGGGAATTTTTTTATCCCATTAAGTTACTTAAAAGTGAAATTTTGAGGAAGTGGGCTACTTCGAAGAAGTTCCATATTATATTTTCCACACTTCAGGAATTACTAATTGTTAGGTCTATTAAATCGGAGATTTCACCACTTAAAAATTTCATCAGGTTGTTCTACACAAATAAATAACAGGAAAATTTGTTTACCTTTAAATGCCAAATAAAAAAGATACAATACCACTCAAGAGTAAAGTCTTACGTACCCAAACTGGCTATGCAATCCTTACACGAAAGAGTCACAACTTCGCTTTCGCCGCTCTCCTCCAAAAGACGGGCTTCAACAACATAGGCCTTCAATCGAACCTACGAATACGAGCACGGACGATGCATTCATTTTTATCACGCTTAACTTGCACGTAACCTATAGCATCATCGCCGTATTCTTCTCGTCCGACTCTATGTGAAAAAAAGGATTTAGAAACGTTAACATCAACTAATACCCTAAGAAAATCAATTTCCAATCGTGGCGATATACTCACCTAGCCATCTTCACTCCCCGGGTCTCAGAATTTATGTAGTTACTATTTCTACTTATGAATGTAAACATTGAGGCAGTTGAAATTTTAGGCTAGTTTCTCGCGTCTCCCTTACCGAAACCAGGATCCATGATGCCCACAGAAGCAAAATAATATCCCTAGTACCTTTTTCACTCTTCGGAAAAGCACGTCACGGCGATATTATGTACACTTCGCAAAGTGAAACGCTAACGAAGTGCCGATCCGTGCTGAAGATCTCCTTGCAAATCCGCCGAACCCCCATAAATTTCATGGGACCGCCGCATGGTTGCATGAGCTGACGTCATATTTCCGTCAGCCAATGGAAATACGTATTGAGGTGGGAGTGTCTGCTGATGAGAAAAGCTTCCTTTTCTTGCGATTAAAAAACATTCCATGGAAAATTATTACATATAATTAACGTTTTACGTATATATTTATCATTATTGATTTTTTAGAACATATTTGAAGGCAAATTAAAATTTTGTCCAGAGGTCTATTCCAAAATAATGCACCCTTCTGCAGATGGGTCAGTTTGTGTAGTGGTTAGCACCGTCAACTCTCACCTCGGGGGCCAGGGTTTGGGGCAACCTCACAGCAGTATACGTATTTTGTAGTCTTCATTTTGATCATAAGGCGACAAGTTAATAATTAATTTTAATTGCAGCAAGAACAAGCATGAGAGGATTTTGTTATCGTCATAATGGTATTAAGTTATTTAAGGAACCACTACCAGTTCGAAGATGTGTTCGCCATTTCGAATGCCATAAAAAAACACGGCATTGAAAAAGGCAGAGTAAGGTACGTTGTCTCCCCTTGTCAGTGAAGTATATCAAATTCTGTTGTTTACCTGTAGACTACAAATTCTAAGATTCAGAAAAAAAGATTGTGCAAGTCGCTGAACAGCCAAAAAATATCCTTATGAGCTTTGAGGAATGTCTATTAACTTTCAAATTTTTACTTCAAATCTTTGAAGAAGCACTTATTACTTAAAGCACTTGCTGTAAAACCTCTCATAAGGATATGTATTAATAAGTTTGGAGGAGTGATAGTAATGTAAATTACATCGAACACTGAATTATTTCCAGATGAAGCATCAGTTTAAAGATACATAGTGCATGTAAATGTTACTGTGATAATAATGATTGGTTAGCAAATAAACAATAGAATTGCATAAAGGATAGCACATTGTGTGAGTGGAAAAAAATTGACAAATTAAAAAGGGCATACAAAATAAGCTTAGACAGAACGCAAACTAAATCACATGTTGAACCTATTTTAATGCGAGTGTCTGCTGTGTATTAAAATAAGTTATGAATGGAAGAGGCTAATTGATACCTCTGCTGCACAAATGCTCAACAATCACCCACCGAATCAAATCTGCTCATAGTAGCCCTAGTAGTACTAGATGAGCGGATTTGATTCTGTGGGCGATTGTTGATTGTTTGTGCAGTGGAAGTGTCGTAATACAGCAGCAAGTCAACATATTGGAATATCTATCAAGCGAAAAACATGCAAACACTCAGTTGTAAACCTCAGAACCAGCTGCCTCTAATGATGTGCCTTTCTTTATGATTGTGAAATTCGAATGGCATGAAATTCCCTGATAGACAGTGTAACAATTAATTTTGAGTTATTTTGGGTTGAATGTTAATGTAACAACTGATGGGAGAAAGACAATGAAGCAGGCAATAATGAACAGCAAAAATAGAATGGATCAATTGTTGTTGACAGCGCAGGAGGGAGAATTGGGGAGATGGTTGGAAAAAGAGTGGCGTGCGTGTGTGCGCGTCGGCGCTCCTGATGTGTTCGCCGGGATAAAAAGTGTTCTAATTTTGTTTCAACTGTATTTGTGAAGTTTGCGAAGAAATAAAAATATTACAACAGGTAAGGTTATTCTTCTCTGTGGCAATGCACTGATACATTGCTCAAAAAACTATTTTCTCCCCAATCAGCACCTCTTTAAACTACTTCCGAGAAGGTGTCTTCAGAATGGAAATTCTAATGTTTGTTGAGAATGACGTGAAAAAAATGTGCGTCTTATTATATATTTATTTTATCTTGACACTTTTGTGGCACGATATCATATTTTTGCCCTTTTGGAAGAAATTTCGAAGAAAAAAATGTTGAAAGGACAAATCTCATCATTCTGCTATAATGATGATGTAATGGAAAGGTGAAAATTACTTTTTTTTTTAATATTTCACCATTCATTCCAAATTCTGATTATTCCCCACTATTTTTTTTACAAGTAAAAAAAAAAAAAGGATGTTCCCTACGCAACATGTATGAAAATCAGGAAATGTTTTGCAGGTGTTTTCACTTGAGGTTCTTTCGTAAGTGTTCTTCATAGCAAATTCTGTGAAAATCTTATGTAGCTATGGTCAAAACGGTGATCAATTTGACAAGACATTAAGAACTCAGAAATAAGAATTCTCATTGGCAAATGCCATTTCATCAGTAGTTTCACTCCTAAACATTTTACTCCTCGTAAAATGAAGGAATTTAATATTTTACTCATTGAGAAATTAAGGAATTACTGCGTGAAAAGGGAACCTTCTACTTAAGGTTACCTGCTGGCTGTAATGAAGATCTCCAATGAATTTTCCAGCCACATCAGAATGAATTCTTGACTCTAAATCTCCTTGTAACTCTATGATTGCCCACTCCTTAGTTTTTTCCACCGTTGAACTGAAAAAAAGGACTTATACTTTAACTGACATATTATTTACAAATAATTTAACTTCACTCAAAACATGTCATAAATACTTACACATTTATTAATATTTGCATTTTTGAGACAGTCTTCTGTCAACGTGAGCTGAAGTGAAGCCCTGCATCGTAAAAAGAAAAGTAAGTGCAGAGATTTTAAAATTAGGGAAAAGTCTTGGGATTGAAAATCCATCAGGGAGACTAGGGATACGCCAGGGAAAGTCAAATTACCGTATAAACTCATGTAAGAGATAAACCCTTATTTTGAGCATCTGAGCTAAAGTAAAAAAAGCGGTGTTTTTCTTACTCCCATGGCAAGGTGTCTCGGTCGTTTGCCTGGACTTTTGACAATTATAAAATTTTCCACTTTCAAAGCAAAAATTTACGAAACATTTCTCACCTAACTCTTCACGGCACTTACAGTGGTCGGAGAGGTATTCACTTCCCACATAGCACAAAATATCCTCTAGATGTCTAGAAAATATCTTCAACGTCTTGGATATTTTAACTATATACTAGAGTCTGGAAAATGTCTTCAATATCTTGGGTATTATAAAAATCTACTAGATGTTTAGCATGTGTCTTTTTGAGCAGAAACTCTTTGTATAAGTCCATTGAAATCAAAATTGATAGGTAACTATGAAGTGTCTCAGCTTACTTACCATCAATAAACAAATCATATTCAATGGAATGAAAGGTATGTCAAAATTTTAGTCTGCTTTTTATAATTGATTTAAAACTATTTTTATACTATCGTAATAAATATTACCATTACCTTTTAATTATCACATTTATGAACTCATTCATATAAATACCATTCATTCATAACCCTGATGAAGGCATTTAAATACGTTGGCAAAAACTTGCGTTAAAAATTCTTCAAGACCCAAATGTATTGCAAGACACTGAACTAACATTCATTGAAAATGTTGCAGACTCCTAAGAAAATTCTAAAAGGAAATTGTAAGCTGCTTTGGTAACTTCAAATTTGGAATCGGAGGAGGAAGCCCCCATTAAAAAGAAGTGAATGCCAGAGAGATTCCAATATTCAGGTAGAATCCCCCAGATAAGGCATGCTACCATCACCTCATGCTCCACCAGTAGGCTGTCAGTTGAAAATAAACTCTTGGTACACCGAAAAGTATTACATTTTATCCTGAATTTTCCCAATGGATACAATTTGAATATAAATGTCTAAAAAATGTCTTCTCAAAGATATCTTGTAGATATCAGAAAAGCGGACATTCAGATATCTACATAATATTTAGAAGGTAATACAAGATATTTTCTAGACATTGGCTGAAGTCGTTCTAGATATTTTGTAGGCATCTAGAAGATATTTTTTGCTATGTGGGTTGTAGTCTTAACCTTATGATACTTATTGGCGATGGTTCCATTGGGTACCTTGGATCCAAATATCTGCGGATAATGCCTTTCATCAGATATGTCAACTTTAAATTCACTGAAGAAATCGAATCTGAATCCGAAAATTTAAATTAATGCATCCGTAAATGCAGCGTCCCAAAAGAGGGAGCGGAAATTCAAGATGAATTATCAAGTTTTTTACAAATCTTGTACTGGGTCATTCCATGTCAAATCAACCAATATTTTGACCAAATGACACCCACCGACTCGGATTTTCATGAAACTTACCATGGTCATAAATTTTGGTATTATTAGAGGTTGTGTGCAATTTTAGCTTCCAATTGTCATTTGTTAATGAAATATCAGCAATTGAAATTTGGGCGTGACCCCTAAAGTGCCGCAACGTGCAACACATGGTGATTTTTATTTTCATCCATAACTCCATTCCTGTGAGATGAAAAGTCATGATTTTTTTCTAATGCTAAGTGGTCCATAATGATCCCACTATTATCATTAAATATTCACTGCATGAAGTAATTCAGCTGCAAAAAAATAAAGTTTACAAAAAAATCTCCCTTGCACTATTTTTCATTATCAGCATCCACAGGGAAAGGCCATGCGAGTACAGACTCCTGGTTTAGTTTAAAGTAATCACTAATGTATGAGCAAAGATCCTGATGAAAAAAAATCGTGAGTCCGGCGTTCCTTTTAGTAAAAAAAAATACTCGTTCATGTTCACGGGGAAAAAATGGCTCTTTTTCAAGGCACCTAGAAATTACACAATTTAGAGGAGATATAAGCTAATACTCATGATTAAACAATATTGGATCATGCATTATCTCACTATAGTGTATGCTACTGGTTCTTAGAGTAGGAAACACAAAGGCAATCATGTGAATGTACTCCCCAACGTACTGCTAATTTCGTGCTTTCAGGACTATTAGAGCAGAGGGAGTATTAATAAAAAAACTGCATGATCCATTGTACACTATTACATTCTACATATCTTTTAATCTGTGTCCAAAGACCAAATACATTTCATTTCCAGATGTATTTACATCACAGGAATGTACATTATCAAATGTCAAAGGTAACCGTCATCAAATCATTTGAATTGAGAAATTTCTCAGGTACTTTATCCTAATGCTTATTTTCAATGTTTCATTTAGTCATTGTATATCATTGGAAATTTTGGCAAAAACAGTAAAATTAAATTAATGACCTTACCAATTGATTTGAAAGTGAGCCTTCTCTTTTTAACTGGCTGACCACATTCTAAGATGTCTCATTGTTTTTCACAAAGTCTAAATATTTTTTTTTTAATGTTGTCCACTTCCTCCCTCAAGAAGTAGTATGACCTCCTAGAGCTTGTGGTTGCATGAGAATAAAGCACACACAATAAGTACCGTTGTGGCACACAGCAAACATCATATCTCTCTGGCCAAGAGAATGAAGTTGAGGGCCCTTTAGGTGTCATGAATTTAACTGAAATATCACCATCTTCATGGTTGAAAGCTTTCATTGCTCCAATGTACCACTGCTTGCTATAAATACACACTGCATGTGAACCAACAGCCAAATTATCTGGGAAATCCACTGTTTCAGAACAAAAATAAAATATAATGCTGTACTCATCATCCAGGCCAGTGAACTTTGCAGCGACTTTTCTATCTGATAAAGGCACAAAAGTGATGTAAATTTCTTGTTCCTGGAATTGTTTTTCTTTCCTTCTTTTAACAAACGAGGATTGTTCTTAGGTGACGTAATAATGTGGTATCAGTTTATTCATTTTGAGGTATAGAATGTCCAAGAGTTCATCAATGGATGATATATACAACTGAAGTTCTGTTCTATCAGTGGAAACCCACTGCCTATATTTCACTGTATCAGAAGGGTCATATTCACAAAATTTAGAAATGATGATATCCTGGAAGGATCTGGACAGTAAAAACATTTTCTGAGCATACAATCTGCATTGTTTTTGTCACAGATGATGATAGCAATCAACTTCTTATGCTTCCTTCAATTGCAAGGCACTAATTAGCAGTTTCACATTTTGATGTATGACACAAACACAAACTGAATGAGTCCTAGAAGCACCAGCCATCACACACCATTTTGGCTGAAGTGAACAAAATTTGGAGAACCCAATTTTTTCTTGTGGATATTGCTCTTAGAAGAGCACATGAAGTTTCTTCAGGTTATATAAAATCATCCTCTTCTCCATGTACCTACTCATTCTTACTCACACTGACTTTATCTTTGACTCCAGGAATCTGTCTAGGATTCTTGTCAAGCTGGTAAAAATTTTCCTTCAGCTCTTCTGTGGAGTTTAGACGTGGTTTCCCTGTACATGGTGATGGCATAGCAGAAATTCCCTTCTCATCAAGTAACTTTTTTGACTGTCTCACAGTGTAGTCTGAAACATGAAATTCACTCATAATCCTTTTCCTAGACCAAGATAAAGGGGCCAGGGTCAGCATTTGAATTTTACCCTGCCAACTAACTGTTGGCAATTAGTCTTAATTTTAGTCAGCAGGCCATCCAAGTTGGCTGCCTTTCGCTTGATGAGTTGACTGTCACTCTCATCTTCATTACTACTTATATTTTCCAGGGATGGATTCACTAATTTCAATGCACCAGACACTTTAGAAACAAGGTAATGCTTAGCCTGTGTTATCTTTCCTTTTCCATATGAGTGTCTACTGTGAGAAGACAAAGAATGTAATTTCAAAGGAGAGCAGTCTAAAGCCTCCAATCTGCAGTTGGCTTCTTCTTATTTTCTATCACTTTCCACCACAGACTTAACTGGTGTAAGTTCTCTCTCGCTTTCCTCACTGCCATTGGAAACAACTTCACTTTTACAAATTTTGGAAATCCTCTTGTCACACCTACAGCAAAATTTTTCTCCAGGCTTCACCAGGCTGCCCGCTGCTCACATAGGCTTAGACTTTTTTTAGAGGTATGGTCCTCACAGGACCTTTATGTATGGCAAAGGGGTACAGCATTTAAGCTGGTAACACTCGCATTTCTTTAAGTAGCAATGAAGATGATGAGAGCACACAAGTAAATGTAATCTGAGGTTTCAGGCGAGATGGAGTGGAAACGAGACATAATGATGAACTGCTTCTTCATTATTATCACACAAGTCAACAGTGATGAAAAAGGAATATTGCACAGCAGGGCAATTGATTCTCTGTCCACTTCTGGTAGTTCCTTGAAATAAAAAGTTTGGGTTCTTTTTTGTGGCATTCAGAACTGTGTTCTTTGCCAACACTACACAATGCTATCTCTGACATGGCATGACAGACCTCAATGTGAAAAAGAGATGCTACAATGTAAGCCTAGTTATCAGTCACACTAATATGAGTTACTTAGTCTGAAATTCAACCAGGATATCACTAAGACAGCACCATATGAATGAGAAATTAATTAACTTCACCCAGACTGAAATTTGAAAACTTTCTGATGGCTCTCTTCTGGCTTTACATTTTATACCATACTATTCAGTTACCCATTACTCATGGAAGATACAGCTTAATAGGAATAGTCCTGAAAGCACGAAATTAGCAGTACGTTGGGGAGTACATTCACATTATTGCCTATGTGTTTCCTACTCTAAGAACCAGTAGCATACACTATAGTGAGATAATGCATGATCCAATATTGTTTAATCATGAGTATTAGCTTATATCTCCTCTAAATTGTGTAATTTCTAGGTGCCTTGAAAAAGAGCCATTTTTTCCCCGTGAACATGAACGAGTATTTTTTTTTACTAAAAGGAACGCCGGACTCACGATTTTTTTTCATCAGGATCTTTGCTCATACATTAGTGATTACTTTAAACTAAACCAGGAGTCTGTACTCGCATGGCCTTTCCCTGTGGATGCTGATAATGAAAAATAGTGCAAGAGAGATTTTTTTGTAAACTTTATTTTTTTGCAGCTGAATTACTTCATGCAGTGAATATTTAATGATAATAGTGGGATCATTATGGACCACTTAGCATTAGAAAAAAAATCATGACTTTTCATCTCACAGGAATGGAGTTATGGATGAAAATAAAAATCACCATGTGTTGCACGTTGCGGCACTTTAGGGGTCACGCCCAAATTTCAATTGCTGATATTTCATTAACAAATGACAATTGGAGGCTAAAATTGCACACAATTTCTGATCATACCAAAATGTATGACCATGGTAAGTTTTGTGAAAATCCGAGTCGGTGGGTGTCATGGCCTGGTTGATTTGAAATGGAATGACCCTACTATGTTTATACAATTAAAATATAGCAACATTACTATCAGTTTATACTACTGCTTACTGCTGTTCAAAGAGGGTAAATGAATGATTTATATATTTAAATATAAACACTGTAAAATTACCAATTTCTTAGCAACACCCCACCATTTTCCTGTATTACTATATCTAAATCAAAATAGGGGATTAAAATAAATAAGATATGAAATGAGAAAAAGACAGCTACATGCGTTCAGCAAGAGAGAAAAGAAAATTTTGGAAAAAGCAAAACAAACCTTACCGAGAGATGTAAACACTTTTAAATGTGAAAAATTGATGTTCCAAACGTTCCTTTATAAATATTACAAAATTTTAGTGTCATTAATCAATAATTTCCCATTAACTTCACTCCAAATCGAAAAACATCAGGCTGAACTAACCCGAACCAATTTCACCGCCAAATACACGAAAACAAATGACTGGAGTAGGCCGTCGTATGAATTACGCTTACAACGCTCAACCGACGCTGACATTCGCGCATTCAGCGCTCGGCAGTATTGAGCATAGCTAAGTGTAAGCGCTCAGTCGCGGCTGCTTTCCGCTGATTGGCGGGAGTTCAAATAGCTTAAGGTGTCCAATGGTGTGTTATTATAATGGCCTCCATAAATACAGTACAATCAATATTGATGGAGGCCATAGTTTTTATGTTATTCAAAAACCTCAACGAACGACCTGCTCAACTTTTTTCCGGAAGAAAGGTACTACATACTATGCTTTTGGCATGGAATATTTCTACTCAATGGTTTGACATGTGCAGGGTTAAGGGAATGGGGGAGAGGAAACCCCAGGGGGGGAGGTTTTGGCTAAGGAGGTATAGGAAATTGGTTTATGAGCATAGAGTCAAGGGAGAAGGAGAGGGTATTTATGCTAATGAATACATTGTCTTCAAGAAGGGGAAGGTTGGTCAGGTGGATAGAAGTAGTGGTGTTGTCTTCCATGGTGGTGTAGCCAGGGGGGCTGTTTTCTGGGTTACAACAACCGCCATTGAGCTTTTTCTTCATCCGATCCATATAATTTATTAAATGCTCGTAAAAATTACTGTTTTTGAATCCTAAAAAAATCGTATTTTCAACATCGACAATCACAAAATTTCCCTGGATCCCCCTAATTCCGCAGGGGTGTTTTCCATACACACCGGAAGAGCTCTGAAATCTCCTGTAAATCCCCCATTTCAAAATCGTGCGGCTAAGCTACAGGGGAGGAGGAATTATTGTAAATCAGTGAAAACATTGTCAAGTGAGGTAGAAGGGGAGTTAGGGTAGGAAATAAAGGTATGACTTCTTTAGGTATGAAAGGAAGGAAAGCCTAGAGGCGGCAATGAGGAGAATAAAAAATCTCTTTCACAGTGCTTAGAATGTCAGATTGCTCTTTAATGCGTCAAGTCTTTCCTTCATGACTATGTGTAGGTTCTCTGGCACAAAGTCACTACTATAATGAAACAATGTAAACCGAACTGATGTATATACTTCTTCGGCTGCAGTTTCGGCCACGTAAACATTAGAAGTGTAATTCTCTTTGTAGTTTCTTTGATACATTATTTTTTCTCCTATCGGAACATGATTAATCAGTTGAAGCATTAAAGAAGGGAAAATAGTTGTTACCAACGTCACAATCTTCATAAAGAGTATGCCGTGGAACCGGAGCTAAACATGTGTCACATGCCTGATGAGTCGTTCAGGCAAAATCGAGTAATTAGGGGAAAAACCATGTGGTACATGGGATTCTCTCGTAAAAATATAAATAGCGCGACGTCAGTGGTTCGGGTCGATGAAAAACCATTGCCCCGATATGGTTAAGATGTGTAGAAAGTGGCGTATCTATTTACGAAGTTACATTCGAACTATTCAAAGTTAGAGGGGGATTTTTGGGTACGTCCCGCCATCTACCGATACTTCGACTAAAATGCGAGAAACGCGAGAAGCTCGAAGCGTTCAATGCGCGAGAGAGAGGAAAGCGAGGAAAGTAGTGATGGGCAAAGTCGATCATTTTAGTGATTCAATCATTTTGACTCGAGTCACATAAGTGATTCAATCAATTGATTCAATCACTATGATCGAAAAGGCTCAAATGAATCAAGATCGAAAAGACTCAAAGGAGTCATGATTGAAAAGACTCAAAAGGAATCAAGATCGAAAAGACTCAATCAATGGATGTAATAAATCACTTTGAATAATCGAATAAATACTGCCTCATCTGCGAAGAGCATTGGTAACGCTGATTGCTGTCCATATTATCATTTCATATACTATTTTGATTGTGAATTCCTAGATGAGTAAATTAGATTTCAAAAATGAAGGAAGTAGTGTCATGAAAATATTTGGGAAGGCAAAACTGCCACAGTTTCTTAACACTAATAAAATAATTTCTAACTATAGTTGATGAAAATATAACACAAAATACACCACACACTATGCAATATGCATGAATCTGATCTGCAGGATAATTTTATGAACGGCACAATAAAATGTAACCAGCTTTAACTTCTACTTCTTAACGTTCTCCTACAGGAGTCATCTTAATATTTTCCTTTTACGTGTATTGGTGTTATTAATACTGATAACTGCTGGAAAACATTTAAGAAAAAGATTACACAAGTATTCAGTTCTTCACAACATAGTATTTAATTTTCTCACAACTATTTCTGCCCTGAGGAAAAGAGATCAAGCATCTATCGTTCCAAATTTTGAAACAAACCGGAAACCGAGATGATTGATATTTATTTATTTATTTATTTATTTCCAAATTCCCCGTAAACAGCACATTGTGGCCTTTACAACGGGTCTTCAACATTAACAAAGCATAGCACAAACATCCATGCCCTGGTTAGGGATCGCCTACCCAGGTGGGATTCGAACCCACGACCTTCGGAATGGCAGGCGAGGACTTTACCCCACCGCCACCGAGGCCGGCGGTCGGATATGAAACCGGAAGTCGGAGTGATTGATGATTGATGATCGACTTGTTTAACGAAATGAATCATGAGTCATTTGATTCACCTAGTGATTCAATCTTTTTGATCGAATCGTTCATGATCGACCCATCACTAGAGGAAAGGCTCGGAAGAGGAAAGCGAGGAAAGGCTTGTGAGGGCTGGAGAGACAGCGAAGGGGCAAAGAGGGGCAGAGGATTCTCTGTCCGTCGTGCCCTGCCCACCCATCTGCGAAAAACGCAGTAAGGCAGTTTTCTTGTGATTAATTGGTGATTTATTGTCTGCAGAATGACAAATAGCTCAAGCCTAAGAATTCGCTATCGTGTTTTGTGAAACTATCAGTCGATGCTTGTGTTGTATTTAAATGTGCTGATTACATGAGGACGTTATTGAAATGAAATATTGTGTCATCAGCGGAGCTAAGAAGGCATACTCTTTTTACTGGCTGGAAAAAGTGTTTTCTGTGATCGTTTTCTACGAATTTTACCTCTGGCAGAAATGTTCATGAAATCTTGTCATGAATTGTAAGTTTTATATCGTTAAATTTTAAACTGTCTTTAGCTGAAGCTTTTAGCATGTATGAGTGAGTTTTATTTTTAATACCAGGAATGTAATGTAATGTTTTCGTTTATTAAGGAAATAATTAAGTTGTCCCGAGAATGCATTTATCCTTAGATGCACTGCGGCTAAAGTTATTAATTTCCTGCAAATTGTTATTTTTTTATTTTATCGCCGTATACCTTCTATTTCATAGCAACACAGTAGCTATTACCAATGAAAAAAAAAACAAAATGCACACACTACAGTAAGTTGTAGTGAAAAGATTGAAATATACACGTATACTTAGATGGATTGATCAGGAACGCTAAGGAAAGAACGAGAGAAAGACGTCAGATGTTTAGTTATTGAAATATGTAAAGATTTTTTTGGCGCTGAATCTACTGTTGCAAGTAATTGTCATTAATGTTTGCAGATTTAGCATAGTTAATCCAATGGAGATTGGCCTATTGCAAATTCGGGTATAAATATTTTTTTAAACTTTTCTCATGTTTATATAGGGATTGCTGAATTGATGGCAGCGTCCTACCAACAATTCGTACTTGATATCTGCTGCTTCTAATTTTCCACTCAATTGTACTAATTCGCACTATCCATTATTCGTTTTAAATTAAGTGTTCGGGTAGTAAAAGTGCGAACACATAATGTGAACACATTAAATTATTTACTGTTTATGTTTTTATTCTTGGAAGTATTCATTTTATTCACTGCGAGTTGTTTAAGTCTTTGTCACTCGGTGGAGTATACTCTCACCTCTGTCTCATTCACTTTTCCACTTCTTTGCAATATTATTTTTTTCTCCTTATTGCTTTTTTGTTGAAGTTGTACTTTTTTTGCAACACTTGTTTCTTTAATCACATTAAAGGTTCTAGCTATCCCTTCTGTGGTCCATTGTTTTTTAATCCCTCTAAATATCATACACGCGTATGCTTCCCCTGACTGTCTTAACCAGAAAGCATTTTAAGATGGAGTGTCCCTTGACTGCATCTCACTATAGTCTCCCAATACATAGCATTGCTGCACAGTTCAGATGATTCAGGTTATCAAGGATGCTAGTTTCCACTGGTCCATCTTGCAGCGGGCTCGCAGAAATTGCTTCAGGGTAATTTAAATAATTTCAAATTGGTATATATATATATATAGAGGGCTATGGCATGGCTATAGAGGGCTATGGCATATAGTGAATTTCCTTATGTAATTTTCCTCACTCTCCTTCATGAGCGCCTGGCTGCAGTGGTGCATTTTTACATCGCACAACTTGGTGGATAGCCAATTCAAATAAGGGAATGCATGAGCTCGTTACATTTGCAAATAAAAAACATTAATTAGTTCAATTTTCCCTCATATCAACAATGGTATGTGGTCACAAATTTTTCAAATGGAAACCCTTATGGAAAAAATGAACATTAGTCTGCTATGGTTTAAGTGCCCTTATTTCATGTACATTAGAGCTTTATGATCCTAGAATAATAAATAATTTGTCATGAAGTCATCGTTCATAATTTTTGAAGAGCCCACACTATTGTCCATTATGCTTCCTTTCCATTTGTGGTATTGTTCAATATGGATCCATTCAACTAACAAGCGTAAATGCTATATCATCATTATTGATAAACGAAAAGTGAAAATTTTCAAGCCTGCGAAAACGTGACGGCTAAGTATGAATGCTGGGAGTGCCACTACGATGCAGGCAGCAGAGTACCCTGCTAGCAGGTAGCGCTTGGCTTAAATAAGGATTATTATTACCCTGTCAAACGAAGGAAACTTTCCGACCTTAGCCAATTTTAATAGGTGATTATTAAGACATGTTTCCCTGAGCTCTGTGCTCCATGCGTGCATTGGTAATCTCAGACGATGTAAAACTCCTGACTACTTGAACAGCATCTAGGTCCCTGTGACGTCACGTACAGTGGCATCATATGGGTGCCAATCTGGCCTTTTTCAATTGAGGTTAAAATTGACCATTAACATTCGTCTAAACTGGCATTTCTACAACCAAATAATTTGTATATTATGAATACACCAATGGTGGGTAAAAAATCGCAATCAATGCATTTCGTTTTCTTTGATGAAGGAAACTACCCTATTAAAGCTTGAGAGTCGATTGTAAGAAGTTAACATCTTTCAATGCCCTCTAGGCTGGCCCTTATTTTTCAGAATTGAGAAAAGTTATGTTTTCCTAGTCTCAAAACGATCCAAATGAGGTTTATATTCACATGTTAAAATTTGGTTACTTTAAAATAACGGCAACATGTGCCCCGAGGGCCCTAAGTAGCGAGGATCCACAATAGGGTAGTTTCCTTCATCAAAGAAAACAAAAGGCATTGATGGCGATTCGTTACCCACCATTAGTGTATTCATAATACACAAATTATTTGGTTTTTGAAATACCGGTTTAGACGAATGGCAAGGGTCAAATTTTATCCTCATTTGAAAAAGGCCAGATTGGCGCCCATGCGATTCCACTCCACGTGACGTCACAGGGACCTAGTTTCTACACGAGAGGATAGGAGTTATGCATCGTCAGAGGCTACCAATGCATGCATGAGTCACAGAGCTCAGGGAAACATGTCTTAATAATCACCTATTAAAACTGGCTAAGGTCGGAAAGTTTTCTTCGCTTGATAAGGTATTAATAAACCTTTTTTAAGCCATGCGCTACCAGACAGGAAGGTACTCAGCTACCCGTTAGCATCCTGCGTCCTATCAGCGCTCAGAGCCTCGATCAAGGTCACCTACCAGGCGGGAGGGGGAACCAGAAATGCGTCGTACGGACTTTTTCCCCTCATTCCTACTTACGCGTCGTGTTTTCGCGCGCTTGAAATTTTTCACTTTACATTTGATCGCGAAAAATAGATATCGTCATTTAAAAATCTAAAAGCGTGAAATACGTACTCCAGGAGTAATAATCTTTCGATTTAGGCAATAAAAAAATAATAGGAAACCACCCTATTGAGTTTTTTGGGGCAGAAAAAGTACTACTCAAGTGGAAAACGTGAAATTAGAGACCTTTAGGAGACTTCCCCTCCTCCCCCTTCCTGTCTTTGCTCCTACTGGCAAGATCTATCCTCTGAAGAAATGTGCTTACGTCAGAAAGAATTTAATTACCATGGCAATACTTCCAATCCAAGTGATCAAGTTATTTTCACTATGTCCATGAATTTCAGTACATATAAGCCAAAATAAAATACATTTTCAGTCTATTTCTAATCTTTTACTGACACCCCATATTTGGCAATTAAAGTGTCTTTGTGTACGTTAGGGGTTGTGCTACGATGAAAATTCACACTTAGTAATAAATTTTGAAAGCTATCTTCCTTCGACGTGATTGACTTAAAATCTTGAATTACTTAAGGACTTCTGCTTCTCCTCATCCTAATGGCATTATTGAAATAAAAAAAAACACTGAAATTTACCCTTTAACAATGGCAACCATTAAACAAAATATTACTTGCTGGAAACTCCTTTATCAACTAAATAACAGATGGGTGTCAAAGTGGTACTCTTCAGCATTCCGAGGGGTTCCAATATGTCTGGTATCATATGCAGATCTAGGGGGGGGGGGCACGGGGCATGACAATCAGACCCTTAAAAAATATGCAAGATTTTTAATACGGTCCCATTATCATTACATTCGTTGTATTACAAGGTATACTTCCCCCCCCATAACTAAATCTTGGATAAGGCCTTGCTTGTGCCCCCCCACCAAGAAAGAAATCCTGGATCCGTCCCTGTCTGGTATTCAACTGTTACAACAGAAAACAGAATGTCCAACAGTAGAGAGAGAGGGAAAGCACTTGTGCTGTAAATTATGTATATTTTAAATATCTCAATAAATTCATGAAGTATGCAAGTGGACCAGTTACACTGCCAATTACATACTGCATTGTAAACAACATCATTTTAACAGACAGAGTAGAACCCCTCACATCAATCTTCATCCCTTTGGATTAAGTCTGCTGGAAGTGCTTTTCTGGAAAAATTTGGATGCTGAATCCTGACTCGACTGCTTTACCTTATTATTGTTTACCATCAGTATGTAATTGGAGAGTCGTCTTCGTGCTATTTCTGGTTTACTCAAGTTCGATACCATCTGGATCCCTCCTTCTAGGATAGTCATTCATATCAGGGGCGCAGATAGGAATTAAGGCTACGTGGGAATTAAGCACAATCAATACTGAGGGGTTAGGGGGTGTGGAATACCTGGCAGGGAGTGTGGGGACCCTCCCTCAGAAAACTTTTAAGATAAATGTTGGAAGATGTGAGTTTTACGGCTTTATGAGAGATATTTTATTAATAATTACACTATTCTATAAGTAATATTAATCCAATTAAGTAAAATGGATTAAAATGAAACATTTTTCTTAGCTCTTTGGGGGGTTTATACCCCTAGAACCCCCTTTCGCTGCACCAATGGCTCATATTAAGGGTTTGTATCCTTGTATCGCAGGACTCTACCCTGTGATTTTTGGATAGATGACTGGGATATTGTGCTAGATTGGTGTGTACTTTGCCAAGATATTTATTTAGTAAAAAATTGCTGAAAGTTGTTTGATCTTGGTGATTTTGAAAGAGCTTTTTTGGTCATATATTGTCAAATGTCATATATTTTTCTTTTGAACACATTGTGATTGTGAATGAAAAATTTTCCTCAGCTGAGTTAATTATTTGTGTATTACCATTAGCATATGTTTTAATATAGGTATTAGATGATAAATAGTTAGCCTGTATGCAGTTATTTTCAGGGGTAAATTTATGCCCAAATAAAATGAATGCTTTTTTGTACTTTTTGTTAGTATATTTGACTGTGGAGGAAAAAATAATATTATTTCTATCATATAACTCTTGGAAGGAAATGCATTACTGCAAAATCCACATGGTATACTTTTTGCATTATTTAAAAATTTTGTATGTAATTCTTTTTTGCATTTTATCGATGGAGCAAAGCACGTTTGTGGTGGTATCACGGAGTTGCTATTTGTAAAGAAGTCAAATAATATTAAACATCTGGTTATTGAATGCTTGATTAAAGTGAGCTACATATTACATCACTCTCAAACTTGGGTTTTATCAATTAATAAATCCTACTGTGTATTAGGAAATTACCTCTGCATCTTGCATGGCTGGCCTTGGGCCCAACAATGAAGTATATTGATTGCTCTCCTTTAATTCTTACAGATCTGCAAGGCATTTGTTCCAGTGAAATGGAATCAACAGCATTAGGCTATTGCCTCAAAAAGTCCATCTCATTATCCTGGAGGTAAGCTGTGAGCATATATGGAGAAATTATTGAATTTAGCCCTCTCAGAAATGAAACTTTGTCTAATTTCTTTTAAAATATAAGTAAATTTTGAAAGGGGTTGCCAGCACTGTGTGAAACATAGCTGCCACAATTTCAATTGGTCACATTTATTGTAGGGGCGATTGGGGGCTGCCTTCTGAGGTACCCCTCCCCTTCTCTCCCTATATACGGCTGCAGGATTGAAGTTCATAGTATGTTGCAATTTTGGTGAATTGTGTTACCGAAATGCATCATCATCAGGGTACGTTTAACTAAAGATATAAGGGAAATGAAAATTGTTTTAAGGCTGCGTTATGCATTTTCTAAAATTAATGTTATCTACTCGCAAAAAGGGAAGCCTGAGTATAAGATGCTTACTGCCTATGGAAACACATAATACTGCTTTGTTTCACCATTTATTTATTTTTTAATTTTAATTATGTTGTCATTTAATCACTTGCATAATTTTGTGAGCTTGTAAATTCCAGTTATATGTGCTTAAATCCATGCGTATAAAATTTCTCAAACAATACATTGTGTCATACACAAACCAGGATAATGCAACCTTGAAATAACTTCAGCCTGAGGAATGTGGAATTATCCTGGAATTTTATTTGTTGATATGTTGTGAAGGTATTGTTTCCAAGGGTTTGTTGGCAATACGTAGTAGAGCCCCACTAATTTGGACCCTGGTAATATAGGCTTCTGGATAAATTGAGGTGGGATAAGGAAATGTAAAAAAAATTTGAACTATGAAGTACAAATTCTCTATTGCTGTGCTGGCATGCTGTGTGTAATATCTGAGGTTAGCTGTCTCTATGACCTTGTTTGTCTACCTCAACTCTGGGCTCCTTCCTTCCCTTACTGTGCCTCCGCTACCAGAGTCGCTTCATTGCAATTGCCAGCTCTTGCTGTTTCGGTTCTCTCTCGGTTTTGTGTGCTTCAATGAGGACACAAGGTTACCTCAGCTTTGTGAAAAACTGGCAGCACTCTTAGCCTCTCCTCCAGAGTTTGACTGAGAGAACAAAGAAGATGAGGGAAGGCTTGGGGTAAGGTAAGGAGTGTGTTATCTGTCCACTACCATGACTAGTGTGCATAAAAAAGTGTGCGGATGAACAGTTTTTTGTTCCAAGAATGTTTAAGTGATGAGTTTGTGCTGTGTGTCAAAAGATTTTTATTTAAAGAACTTGCAAAAAAAGGTGGTCTTATAGTGGACAAAGCACCATCTCATTTGAACAACAATGAACTGTGAGTCGGCAACGTCAAGAACTTATTCCTGCCGCCTAATATTTCAATACTAATTCATCCTATGTATCAGAGCATACTAGAAAACTTGTATCAGTACCACTGTCATAAACTTTTAACTTCATGGATAGACTGTGAAACATAGATGAAGAACATAAACCCTTGGCTTGAATTAGGGCCTTTGAACCTTATCTGGGGTTCAGTGCATGCTATATTAATGAGTAATATGTCATTTTAAAGAAAATTTAATTCTAAATTCTGTTTTGCTTTTAGTTTTATGAAAAATCAAAAATTAGACTCGCCAGTGCAACAAATGACTCTGCGCACCGTAAAATTAGCCATTTTGTCAACTTCATGAATTTTGGAACTCTACCTAGGCAAAACTACTGCTTATACAGCATTAATCTTCCACAATAAGTTTCATACATCAATTAAGATTAATAAAATGGCTTTTGCATATTTTTAGAACCCATAGTTTGTTGTTAATTGATGAAATGTCTAAACATTATCTAGTCTTACAGATTACCTTGAAAGGAAAAATAAAACTTCTCAGGTAAAAACTTCTCCCTTGAAACTTAACTGAAACTCAGCAGAAACAACCTTGTAACTCACTGCCTTGCTTCTATGCTGAAACTGCATTGAAATTGAAACAAAATCAGTGGAGTTTGGAAGAGGGATGGCAGTGCAGTAGCAGTGCACTTAAGTACTCCAGCTACTCCAATGAAACTCCCTTGGCTGACTAAACTGAAACTCCCATGGCTAGCTAGACTGAATCTCCCTTGGCTAGCTAGACTGAAACTCCCATGCCTTCTGAGCTGGAACTCCCTTGTTTGGATGGATACAATTCCTCTGCCCAACCCATTGAAATTCTCCAGTCAAATCATATGAAACACCATAAATTAACAACTTGCACAACGTATGGCCAACAGTGGATGATCACATAATAGGTTTCTCCCACAATTTTGCATGCATGATAAAATATAAAGGGTAGACAGTTGATTGCGAGCAACAATAGTAATAACTGCAACAACCACAACATTTTTCAAGACACAATTTATGAGAACATGAAAATACATCAATAAATCAATAACTGTTAAATGCACATAAAAAATATTCTATATCAAAGAAGTTATGGAAGTTGGGTGCTCCTGCAATAGAGAAGAAACATGACTGATGAGAGTCACAAACAACTTAACTCAAAATCAAATTAGAATTAGAGAATTCAAAAAGATGGGCAATTAAAATAAATAACATAAGAATACATATCAGCACACAATTGATTACAAAAAAATCAAATCAAGTCATTTATTAAACAGTTATATCCCTCATTAATTACACTGGGTTCATACCACCATCAGCCATAGGACGACTTAGCATCAATTCCTTCAAATAAGAAAGACACTGCACATCTTTAAAAAAACTGTAACATAATTATATGGTTGCATTAATGTGAAGCATTCAAATGATAGAAAGCAAAACTTAAATTATCACTAAAGAAGCATGCGCTTTGCAACATAGTTCAATCAAGAACAAAGCGATGACCCGTTACTTTGGCTATGTGAACTCCTAACGAAAACCACGCACGCTTCCAAAACTATCAGCAGTAACACCTGCTTTCAGCAATTGTAATTATTTGTAGTTCTCCGTAGAGCTCACTTTTTTATAGCAATCTGCAGCAATTTAGTAAAGCGCACCAGCGAAAATTTACAGAATCTAGTAAACCAAACTGCAACTGAATGCACAATGGGTGATTTACCTGTTCGTCCCAACCTGCTGGTTTCAGGTGCAGGAACATGCGATATGTGGCGTTGGCCATGGCGTTCAGCCCTGAAATTGCGAAATATCACAGTTAAGTGAAACGTTCCTGATGCTAGGCAACGTAGAAGAACTTTTGACAGTATTCTACCAATTACTTATGGCTTTTTGTACGTACATACATTTAAATATACATTTCACAAGTGATACCCACCCGCATTCTTCGAAAGCCCGCTCGAGCTCACTCCTCCGCATGATGACTAACAGATGGCGTGGCATTTATGACCCGGTGTATTCTTCTTCTCCTTGTCCGGGATATCCATTAGGCAGGAAAAGAGGACGGCAGTCATCACGGCGTTCAAAGAAGAATTCGGTGGTGGCTGCATGACCCCCGAAAAAGGTTCTCGAAATCCTTAACCTGCCTGGATTAAAACACGAATTCAATGTCAAGATTCTCATGGTTAAACATGAAAGGAATAAACATGCCATCAGAGAAGTTAAAATGCTTACCTCCTATAATTGTGACTGCAGTCACCTCCCTGACCTCATTCTCCAGTTCGCCTTACTTTCGATTTATACTTGCCGTTAACAACCGTCTTATCGGGAAAATATTTGTCATCAATCTTTTCACGCCTACACCAACCGCTTGTCTTCGGCTTCTAGCAACTTGAGAGAAATAATGGCAACCAACAGCTTGATGCGCTGGAAAAGATACCTGTGTTGCCAATAGCTAAATTTAAAAAAATACATTACCGCTGGCTACAAGGGGCCTGTACATGTCTGGTAGATGGATTCCTATTATTGGCAAAACTTACGCTGGGTAGCACATGTGCAGCAAGGGAGAAGCAGTTCCACTTCATGAGGGGGGAGGGGATACCCAAATGCTGCAGCAGCACTGTGGCAGGGCAGTAAAGACATTTGCCAAGAGAGATGCAGTGGAGTCATAAAGTTGGCCTGGCCTGAGCCAACTGTCCAGTTCAGTGTCAGTGGAGCACACGTGCAGCAAGGAGAAGCAGTTCAAACGCAGTGAACTTGCAAGGAGAATGGCATCAGAGTTTCAGTGGAGTGCCCTTTTTCTTGTTGAGGACAAGGGAGTGAAGTGCAGTTACAAGGTTGTTTCAAGGCAGTTTTCACACATTCAGTGGAGTTTCAGCCCAGAATCAGCTCTGTTTCAAGGGAAAAATTTTTACTTGAGTTAGAGAAAAACTTTTTAATTTATTTTTAATTGTTATTTGATCCATAATCTATAAAAATATTGATATTTGTGAATGTTAATGAATTCTATTAATGCCATGTTGCCAAACGGGGGTGGGACGGGCCACTGCTGGTTCCCCGGAAGCAAGGCTAATGGTGGTGCACACCCACCGCTCTTTTCTTGTCTTTTACTGAAGACTGCTTTACATGGGTCGCGTACTTGCACAATCTGATGTGTGTACAAAGGCACATTCAAAATTGCTAGAACACACGCGAGAATGCGTGGATGTGAGATGGTAAAATAGCCCCTGTTCTAATTTTGTTCATGCATTTATTTGCACAATTACGCGCCATGAAGAGAAATTAATGCAGTTCCCACCTGTGAAATTCCATGCCATATGTAAAAGAGAGATGTTGACGATAGTCACTGTGGGAATGGAAGGGGCTGCTTGTGAGAGGGTAGTCAAACAAAGGTAATAAATAGATATTGGACAAATAAATGAAATTTTAAAACCCAAAAAAAGTAATTTAAAAAACAGTAAGTGAGGAAATTTTGTTGAATAGCTAAATGAACTGTAAAATTTAAAAGAAAACAGAGGTACAGTAATCAAAAATTGATTGAAAATTCAAATGCCAAAAATTCCAAATAAGTCTGTTTGCGATCTGAAAACCTGTATTGTAATAAAAAAAATTATTACAGAGATGAATTGGCGTAATTTAAAACTAGAAAACATTTTAAATTTCTACATCAGGTACCTTGTTCAATTGTAATTTCATACCTGTCTAAAAATTCAAGTTTCAAACCTTTGTTATGTATGTGTGAGTAATGAGGAAAAAAGTCACGGTGATATCCAGTTCAAGGAGAATTTATTACTAAGCTTGATTTCAAGTCATTGCTTAACTAGTTCTTCCTCTGCTCTTTTACTCTAGTCCATAGTACTGTGCCCAGCATATCCTATTTGCTATCCATATTTCAGGTGGCGCAGTGGTCGTGTGGAGGGATAGATCGATGCTGGCCGAGGTGCCTGCAGGTGACGACGCCCACCCCTCCCCTGCTGATGCTGCTGCCGCCTCGCACGATGACGAACAGCACCACCGAGATGCAGATGATGAGGATGCCCCTCTGCCAATGCCCCCACGTGAGTCTCACATTCAACCCTTTTGGAAGGGTGTTCTATGGGCTCGCAGAATTGAAATTATGATATTTTTGCTGATTGTGAATTTCAAGTTTTTTTCTAATCTGTGGCTAGCTAGGGGGTATAGCCCAGATAAAATGTCATGGCCCCTGTGCAGATGCTGGTATTGGGTTTTTGCAATTCTATTTTGAAGAAGGACTGTTACTTGGGATTGAAGGTTAAAATTGTAATTTTTGCTCGGAACTTAACTCAATCCGAAGCTCATCACCTCTCTTCCAAAATTCCTATCAGAGGCACTTCTCTCTCTACTTGTTCGAGTTCTGCGCATTCAGACGCCATTAATTCTTGTGGATTTTTTTTGGCTTATCTCATTTTTGTTTTATGTGAGAAAACTTTTCTTCTAATACCGTAAGTGGATATATCAGAATAACTTATTTGGTTACTGTTTTGTGGGATTTGCCTGCTGTGGAGGGTATGAAGTAGGGAAGCCATTATTTAAATATTTTCATCTCCTGGAAGGTAAGATTTTTCTGTGTGAGACTCTAATTACAGTTCTTTCCCAAATCATGATTTTACTTGCTTTTGAATTTGTTGCATCGAATAGTTAAGGACTTCAGATCATTGTGGGTTTCCTTGAAATCATTTTCTTCACAGCATCGTGCTGTAATCATGGTTGTACCTCAGGGGAAACAAATTATTGGTTCATTACGGGATCACAAAATGCACAATAGCAGTGGTTGCTTATATTTGTTTCCTGCTCTCCATTAACTAACATTTGAATTCCTCTTATAACTTGGTATGTTGTGCCCCACCATAGTGGTCAAAGCAATAAAAAATTATATTATAGTTTACATTTGAAGGCATGCATGAATGTCTTTTGCATGATCATTCACTGTGTAATTTGGCCATTGTGTAAATTCATGCTTGGTATTTTCAAATGCCTCTGCTTTTGACCATTGACCTTTCATTTGTCCTGCAGGTGGTGAGGGGGGGTCGTCATCACGTGGGGGGGTTTGGGTGGAGCCAGTGTCTGCCGATGAAGCCCTCTTACGGCTGCTTGTGTGCTGGGACCTTGAAGGCAATCCTGTCAGCCCACACGACTGGATTGCCCTCTACGACCAAGGCACGTGTCATCTCTCCCCACTCTCCTCAATTAGCTCCACTGTTTCTCATGGATGAATCCTTAGGACAAATCCTTGGGTCCTCAGCTGTTTGGACAGATTCATAGGGTTTTTAATGATGAATGTGCATTTCTAAAACTAGGGCAGTAACATTAATTTTTAATAACTGTTCATGACATTTTCAACCAGTAGAATTAGGTCTTGCTTTTAGAAAGAAAAATCAGCCAAATTGTTTTGATTGACTACACCTTTAAATGGAAATATTTTTATACAGTTCTGGAGCCTTTTGAAGAATGCCAGTGAATTTTCATTGCAATTTTTGTCTAGTTTTTGGAAAAATTGTTTAAATTTTAAAATTGAATAGAGTCCCTCATTAATGCTAATAACCCTGTCATTAGGCCATTGCTTATTTTGATTTGTTCTAAATCAAAGGTGTTTGGTTGTGTAAAGTGCTCATTGGTATGTGTAAAACTCATGATCTTTTTCTCTAGGGATTGATTGATATGTCTCTGATATTTGCAGATGGGGAGGGGGATGGTGAGGGTGGTGGAGGAGGTGGTGGGCTGGTGGAGTGCCGTGGGGAAGGGGTGAGCGGGGAGGCGAGCGGGGCGATGACATGGGTCCTTCCCCTGCCTTCGAGTGACCCTAATGGTGCGTACAATTTACTTTCACTTATCCACTAGTAAAATATTCATGTACACAGACACTTGTCCTTCTACAGTACAATAATAATATGTATTCACCTTGGTATGAAAAACTTTTTCAGAGCTATAATTTTCCTTTTTTTTAAGAGATGTGCGAATAGTATCCGCGAATACTCGAATACCTCGAATATTAGAAAGTATTCGATATTCGAGGTTTCGAATAGTTATGCGAAAAGTACCGCCTCGAATACCTCGAATACTTTGAATTTTGCGTCATACACTGTCGCACGCACGTCGTTGGTAGTTGACTCGGAAACATGTAGAGAACTGTAGTCATTTATTGCTCGCAGCGCCGTTTTACGCAAGTTGACGAATTACATCAAATTCGTGGATTTTAGCGGTGAAAAGAGTTCGACGAAGGGAACCGAAAATGGTCGGGTGAAAAAATCCAAAAATCCCCGATTCCCCCCACCAGGAGAACCTCAGTGCCGTGGGATAGCAACCTTAGGGCATTTCCCACGATCCGCTCTCCCCCTCCATTCAGCACTCGCCTCACCCACTCTGACATTTTCCTCTTCTCCGAAATCAAACAAAAGGTCCCAGCTCGCGCAGGGATCGCATTACGAAGACCCCTGCTTCGAAAAAAATATCGAGTTACGAGAACAATAAAAACGTGTTTCACGCCCTCCCCCCTTTTCTCATCCACTGATCCTTTTCTGGCTACCTGCTTCGAAGTTCCCCATTTCTGGAGGTCAACTGCTGTGTGAGTACCGTGGGATACTTACATTAGCGCATTTCCCAAGATCCGGTATCCCTCTCCATTCAGCACTAGCCCCCCCCCTCTGAGGCCTTCCTCTTCTTCGAAATAAAAAAAAGGTCACAGCTCGCGCAGGGATCATATTACGAAGACCTTAGCTTCGAAAAAATACCAAGTTACACGAGAACAATAGAAACGTGTTTCCGGCCCTCCCTTTTTTTTCCCCCACTGACCTTTTTTTTCCTACCAGCTTCGAAGTTCCCCAATTCTGTGGAGGTCAACCGCTGCATGAGTCATCTATTAGCACAGTGTCTAAGAATGACTTTCGTCAATTGATGTTACACAGTTTTATTGAATTGAAATATTAGTAATTTGCGCGTAATTTAGAAAAGAATAAGACCAAACACGACGTATTTCTGAGTTTATTTAAGCATTTTACGCAAAGAAATAAATGTCAAAATACGACAGAGACTTTGCATTCTGGCGAAACTCGATATGAGCAGCAGAGCTTCTCGGAAGTTGATGCGGTATTTTTTTCCGAAAGCATATATCAAGTTACAATTAATGATTGGTGCTATAAATCTTTATTGTTACAGTCCCAGACAAAGGGATATTTTCTCAGAATATTTGGTTTCTCCCTGATAGCAATTCCAATTCATCTTCTTATCTCGTGAGAACTCCCAAAGATGGACTGAAAATAATTGAAGAAAATACGGTGGAATAGAGCTTGTATTTTGCAAAATGCCTCAGATTGTCAGCTAGCACTTGGCAGCAGAAGTGGGGGTAAAGCGATGTTAGTTGAATTAATGATATGCCCAATTGTTTCCATAAAATTAAAATATTCATTAATCAGCTAAATTCCTGTTCGAATCATTTACAGGAAATCAAAATTACTCCCCAAAATCTTGTGTTGCCTGCTGCATAGGCAACCGAGTCAAACATTCCATCATTTAGTATTCGAGGTATTCGAAATTCGAGGTATTCGAATATTCGAGCAATGATTTAATATTCGAATTCGATATTCGAATTCGAGAAATCTGCTATTCGACCCATCTCTAATTTTTTTGTTTTAAAAATATTTTGTATTGATCAAATGGATCAATGATCACTTCATCTTTGCTGGAAAAGTAGAAAATGTGAAAGTTGTGGAGTACGGAAGCGTGATGATCCAGTCCATCGAATCCACCACCATTCTAGGACTATTTTTTTCTCTCTTACATTTTTAAGCCTGCATTGAATATGAACTTATAAACGAGAAAAGACCACAAGAAGGATTATTATTGTGCCATTATGCTAAGAGGAGATCCATCCTCAGCTCCTTGTTGGCCTAAAATGGCTATTTTATTGGCCAAGATATGAGTGGAATGGGTGTAGAGCAGTCTTTTGAGGCATGCTCTCCCGGAGAACCTGCACTAAGGTGGTTCATTATTTCTGACCAGGTCTGTCAGCCACATAGCCATAAATTTGCTTTGGGAGTGCATTGGAGGTATGGGGTTTGCGTATACTGATGTTTTGTTTCCATTTTCGTGTATACGAAAACCATAGATTTGATTAAGTTAGCTATATTATTCATTTGTCCAATGTTTGAAGTCAAATGCATTGTTAATTGTTAGTAGATATTCTGAAATGTAACTGTAACGAAAAATGGAGTATCAGAGGATATAGCTCGTGGACTAGTGGTCTCCTCAGCAGACGAATCGTGGTTAGTCGCTGCTGGGGAAAAAATTTCGAGGGGGCTGAAGCCTCAAAGCTCCTCCTCACCCCTGCTGGCTACGAGCCTGTGGTCTCCACAAAAAACTTTCTGAAGTGTGAAGCCAAAAAAAATTTGTATTATTCTTATTGGAAGTGCTTGAGCAACGTCTTTGTTGATTGCAGTGGCGGAAGGGGGGGCGGTGGGGCGGTGGTGCTTCCGCTACTATTCTGGCCTCAGCCTCGCTTGCCTTGCCGCCTCGGAGCCTATCCATCCTCACCAACTGGTGGCTGCAGCCCATGCCACCATTCCACCGCTCAATGACCCGCAACAGTTGGTCCAGTTCCGGGTATCTGGTGAGTTTACCCACTGCATGCTTATTCACAGTCTCAAAACACCTCATAAGCAACTGCCACCTTTCCAAATTAAACTTGTGCTTAAAGATGAGGATTTTTTTAATATTATTTTTTTACTTCAACCATTTAAATTGTGCTTTACAGAATTGAAATTATAATAATCAGGTGTATTTCTTGTGACATCTAGACATCACTCTAGAACCCCAAGTACAATGACAATTATTTTTCTCAAATTGACCAAATTATAGCATCAATTCTAGGTGGGAAACATACAGTTACAGTACTCCTTTGCCAAAATTCAGTCCATTTTTTTGCCTGAGCAACTATTTTCCAGGTATGAAAAATTTCAGCATGGTCTTCCCTGTAGACAGCACTTGCGGAATGTTAATTGATGTCAAAAACCTCACCATCCCAGTAACTCTAATTTACTCATGTGCATATTGAGGTTAACACGTTCGCGGCTATCGTGAAATTTGCGTTTCTTCCCCGTGGGCGTCAATTTTCGTAAAAATTAAATCGATCCAATCATGTTAAAATTAATGCACACTTCTTTGGTATAGTTGAAAATGATGAATTGCAATAAATTTTGGAAAACCTATGCACAGATATTTAGTAATTAATTAATCCCCTTTTGCGTATGCAACCACGCATTACACGTTTTATTTTCTTCTGTATTTATTTATTGTCACCTAAAATACCTTCAAAATGTACAAAATGGAAACAATGAAATAATTTATACACATAATATTATTATAAGCCCAGAATGCAATATTTAGCTATAAATTAATCCCCTTCTGCATATGCAACAACGTATTACACGTTTTATTTTCTTCGATATTTATTTACTGTCACGTAAATACCTTCAAAATGAACAAATAAGACGTGCTTTTAGATATGAAAACGATGAAATATTTATTTACTCTTCTTATAAGTATTCAGTTATAAGTATCAGAAAAAATTTGGTATTTCATAGTTTTTTTGCAACTGTTTAGAATTTCTTCTGAGCCTTCATTACACTCTTTCTATTTCGCTGTGATGCCTTGCTTCGGTTTTATTGCTTTGGGAACAAAATGCAGCGGGAGGAAATCATACATCTCGTTCCTGCTTTCATTGTTAGAGGTTCTATGCTTTCAGAAAGTCGCGAAAATGGTTATCCCCAAAATAATCGGGAAAACCTCAACCTTTGTGACGCTGGCGACTGACCGCTCAGTCCGTAGCACCCGATACGAAACAATGGCTTTCCCCTTCTCTCGCCTTTCGGGGTGGGCGTTCCATGGGATTTCGTAGACTCAAGACGGGCCTAACCGCACTTGTCCGGCGCTTAGAAAAGGCTAGGGCTGACGATATTCCGCACCCAACATCACGCCTCCTAGGAGAGGGATGGTGGTTGGGGTGGAACCTTTGAATCTATTATTTCCATAGTCTGCGGATAAGAAACCAAATTATTATTGGCATAGGTGAAGCTTTGCTTACAGTTTTATTGCAGGCAGACCCACTTGTGGGTGCAGTTAATATCGTAAGCTTACCCACAATTGGGTGTTGCAAGTAACCCTTAGGAGGCTAATCCCCCGACAGTTTCGTTTTTGACTAATCTTGTGCGGCATCGCTTCTCACATAGTGGCCTTGTCACAACAACGCAATCCACACGTCGAGTTTCAAATTAGTCAAGCCAAGCGGAGGGCCTTACATGTACAATGGTGACAAAATTTTCCTTGCAGTGAGAGAAGAACTTTCAGTCTTGGCTAATAAACGAGTGCCACTAGATATGTATACGAGTCTAATTTGCTTGCCTTTTTGTGGAGCAGTGATTTTTGTGTTATTAGTGGCAAAGAAAAATTAGAGGAGATGGCTGACTCAGATGCATCTCAATTTAGTTCTGACTCCGATGATTCATACATTTCATCCGATTTCGAAGAAGATTTCATATTCAGAGGACGAAATTGGAGAAGATTCACCTGAAGAGGAAGAGCATGTCCCGTTATCAAGCTCCGATGAATGGGGAGACTGCACCAATCGTACAGATGGTACCTTGGAGAGGTCGATTACATTTTAGGCAGTACCTGCCTGGAAAGTCTCATAAATATGGAATAAAATGCTACAAACTGTGTAGCCCTGACTCATTCACGCATAGTTTGCAAGTGTACTCTGGTAAAAGTGAAGTGCCAAACTAGAAGGAGAAGGTTGGACATGGACACAAAGTTGTACTGCAACTGATGGAGGGACTTTTTGATGCTGAGCGGACATTGTACATTGATAATTTTTATACAAGTATGGGCCTAGCTGAAGACCTTTTGGGTAGGGAGACCTATGTTTGTGGCACAATGCGGGTGAATCGGAAAGGTAATCCACCAGAGGTTCGTCAAAAAAAGTTGAAAAGGGGGAAATTATTGCAAGGCAAAATGGAAAAGGTGTTAGAATGATGAAATGGCAGGACAAAAGACCACTTATGATGATATCCTCTAATCCCGACCTTGGTGAGATTTTGCAACCAACCACGTCGAAATCTAAGCGAGGGGAAATAATGAAACCAAAAGCCATCATAGTCTACAATAGGGCGAAAAAGGGGGTAGACATTTCCAACCAAATGTCTGCTTATTATAGTTGCATCAGACGATCTCTCAAGTGGTATTAGAAACTGGCATTAGAACTGCTTCTTGGGACATGCATGGTGAAGTCATGGGTTTTATATAATAATTATGGCCAAAATAAAAAAATGGAAATGCTGAATTTTCGAGAGAAAGTTATTGATGGATTATTGAAAGAAGATGTCGTCTTTAGCGATGTGGCTGGGGGAGGTGTTCCAGCTTCGAAGAAGTGGAAGTCCTTGCACAACCTAAGTAAATATGAAGGTATTGCAAGGATAAGTAGGAAGAGATGCCTCAATTGTTACGAGAGAATGGGTAAAGAAAAGGGAACGAAAGAGGCGAGCAAGAGGGCAAAAAAAAGTGAACACATTTTGTGAGGAATGTGATGGACACCCTACAATGTGCTTGGATTGTTTCAACAAAATTCACCATTGACAATGTCAAAGAAAATAAGTGAATATATTGAAAATAATGTAAATAAGTGATTGTATTGAAAATAGTTTGAAATTATATTAGAGATTCGGCAAGTTTTCGTTGTGCTCATTTGTATTCCCCATTTAGAAAATTGTTTCCATTGACCCAATTAGGATATCCAAACTGAAAATGACATTTATTATAGTTTTGAAATGTTTTCTCCATTTTTGTTTTCGATCTAAATAATTTTTCCGGTGTATGCTACCCTCTAAATATCTACGGAATTGGAACATCTTCGATATGTGAAAGCCATGTAATTGAAACGGTGAGTGTAGTAGTATTTCAACGTGTAATCAAGGAAGGTAATCGTCCTTCTTTTAGGGCTATCTTACAGTCTTATTGAAAACGAAAAAAGCATTTCTAGTGATGCATAATGCCACGTAAATTGTATGAATATTTTAGTTAACCTATCTTTGTCGTAAAATGTAAATAAAGCCAAACCAACTTGATTTATATTTCGATATACTTTTGATAGACGATGCATAGCATAAAATTTACGTCTAGAGATTGCCGTGTCATAGAAAATAATGGCTCAATAACGAATCAACTATATGTAGCTCTCGTCTACCTTCAATATGACTGCAATATTCTTTATTTTCTTTTATTACTGAATAAACTTCATAAAACTGCCTGTGGAATTGATATGAATGAGAACTTTGTACGCAACACAACTAGAATTTTTTTAAAAACCTATAATCGACGGATAGGCAACCCGCAATGCAAGAATTACGCTTTTCATAAAATTATGGAAGTTTATTACCGATGATCAAGTTCATTTGAATATCTTTCCGATTAGTTAAACTAAAATTGAAAATATTTCACGCACAAATGCAAATACAACATCAAATACTGAACCTTTACATCATTACCCGTCATTTTCCTTGCTACCTTTCTCTAGGCAAAAAGTTCGATTTGGCATCAGTAAAAAGTTTACTAAAAACACCTTCATGGGCGATGAAGAACGTAATAAGTCCGTCCTCATGGGCGAACGTGGGCAGAAGCTCCTTTAATTCGCATAGGAAACGTGACCACCGGTGGGTCATGCCGCCCATGGGGATAGGCCAGCCATGACCCACCGGTGGGTCATGCCGCCCTGAACGTGTTAAACACTTATAAATTTTATAGTGATGTAAATGATCAAAATTATATACTTCTAGTCAAGAAATCAGAAAGAAAACATGGCCTATTATCGTAAAACTTCATTAGTTTCTCTTAAGTTGAGATGAATGAGTTTATGGCTGTTAGCTGCTCTGGTTACAATCAGTATGCATACTATGTTCTTTTGCTGTTTGTTTGGTTACAGTTTATTAAGTGAGTTTGGTGTTGTAGAGTGAAAATCTATCGGTAAACTTATTTGGTTTATGGAATTAAAGACATTTCTTGAAACATAACTCCAAATATTTTAGATATTTTTATTTTATTATATATAGAATATTTTATGGTAACAATTTGGGCATATAATTGATTCAACTAACATCTTTATCAAATATCCTAAGGGGACACACCACCTCTCGAAAAAATGACTGCATGCCGTCTCGGCTTTTACACTGCTACGATGGATTTGTCTGATGTATATATTCTTATCTACCAAACGCCATTTCAGTGGCACGCCCATCTGATACTCGGCTTCATCCAACTTCTTATTTTCAACAGTTAGCTCGCTTTACCCCCACTCTTGCTGTCAAGTGCTAGCGGACAATCTGAGACATTTTGCAAAATACACGCGCTTCTCCGCCGGATTTTCTTCTTCTTCAATTATTTTCAGTCCATCTTTGGAAGTTCTCACGAGATAAGCAGATGAATTCGAATTGCTAGCAGGGAGAAACCAAATATCCTGAGAAAATATCCCTTTATCTGTGACTGTGACAGATATTTATAGCATAACTCATAAATATCTTAACTTGATATATGTTTTCGGAAAAAAATACCACATCAACTTCCGAGAAGCTTAGTTGCGAGGATATTGAGTTTCGCCGGAATGTCAAGTCTCGGTCCTATTTTGACATTTATTTTCTACCATAAAATGCGTAAATAAAGTCAGAAATATGTCGTGTTTGGTCTTATTCTTTTTTAAATTATGCGCACATGACTAATATTTCAATCCAATAAAGATGAAATGTCAATTGCCGAAAGTCATTGTTAGACATCTTTTGGGCTAATAGATGACTCATGCTGCAGTTGACCTCCAGAAATGGGGAACTTCGAAGCAGGTAGGCAGAAAAAGGTCAGTCGGGGAGAAAGAGGGTGAAACACTGTTCTATTATTCTCACGTAACTTGATATTTTCTTTTGAAGCTTTTGATTTATGGTCTTTGTAATACGAACCGTGTGTGAGCTGGGGCCTTTTGTTTGATTTCGGAGAAGAGGAAAACGTCAGAGGAAGGGCCGAGGGCTGATGGATGGAGGGGGTAGCGGATTTTGGGAATTGTGCTATGTAGTTACTATCCCACGACTTTGAGGTTCTCTTGGTGGGGGTTTTTGGATTTTTTCACCCGATCATTTTTGGTTCCCCACGTGGAACTCTTTTCTTTGATTTAGTTTGTCAACTTGCTTAAAACGGCACTGCATGCACAAAAAACGACTTG
Organism: Ischnura elegans; assembly: GCF_921293095.1. Classification (NCBI taxonomy): domain Eukaryota; kingdom Metazoa; phylum Arthropoda; class Insecta; order Odonata; family Coenagrionidae; genus Ischnura; species Ischnura elegans. The sequence continues at coordinate 47,661,831 of NC_060250.1, read as the reverse complement.
AGTTCTCTACATTTTTCCGAGTCAACTACTAACGACGTGTGTGCGACAGTGTGTGGCACAAAATTCAAAGTATTCGAGGTCGTACCTTTAGCATAATTATTCGAGAACTCGAATATCGAATACTTTCTAGTATTCGAGGTATTCGAGTATTTGCGGATACTATTCTCACATCTCTAATACATACACCAGACCGAAATGCATCTTTTCAGTGTAATTATCGAGACGGCATGCAATCATTTTTTTGCAAGGTGTTGTGTTCCTTTAGGGTGTTTTAAAGAGCTGTTCGTCGAATCAACAATATGCCCAAAGTTTTTCCATAAAATTCAAATATTCCATTAACACATTCAATGTGGGCCCGATTTTCATTTAAGTTGTCAAATATGGCCTTTAAAATAAGAAAGAAAAATAGCTTAATAAAATATAAATAACTTTTATACCAAAATAAAGATAATATTTTGGACAATAATTGTTGTATTTTGTTTTTAATCTCAAATATGACAAAACCTGTCAGACCTTATGACCCCCCCCCCCTCGATGACGCATAGCGGTATTGGTCAATGTAACCAAATAACCTCTTAAAACATTCAATGCGGGCCCGATTTTCATGAAAGTCGTCGGAACCGGCTGATAAAATAAGAATGAAAAATAGAGAGAAGTTTTCGCACCATAACTTCCGTTCAAATACTGCTTTTTACAAGCAGCGCACACGGGTCGAAAGAGGAAAGCTTGCTGAAGGCCATACACACAATTGGAAGACTGGTAAGTGGATATTAGTCACGTATGGAGGTGGAGAAAGGCCCGTCCGACCGGCAGAGCACGTCAATTGATGTGCTCCATATCTCGGCTTGGATGGGACCACTTCAATTGATGTGCTCCGCAGTGAATGTGTTAATCAGCTGAATTCCAGTTTGAATTCTTTAAAGAAATTTCACGACCACTCTCCAAAATCCTGCTTTTCCTGCTGCTTAGGTAACCTAGTCAAACATTCCCGTATTGATCGCTTTCTTGCACTTATTGTTTTTTTTCGTCCATCCCCTTGGAATAGGATAGATCGATTTTCCACTGTATTACCTGAAGACAATTTTCTTCCTATACACATTTGTGTGGCTGGGCAAGTACTTCCTTGCCAAAATTGCAAGATGTGAGAACCTTGGAAATTTTTATCAAGAATTGTATGAACAGTGTATTGGATCTTGAATCTTTGTGGAATTTAAGTGGACAAAGTGAGCAAACAGTAGAACTTGCTATAGTTTCATAGAACAAAATAAACCATTCTTTATATCTCACTTTGTTTAATTAACTCTAGGAACTGTAATTTTGTTAGTTCTAGAAGGAAACAAATTGTCGACAAAGCAATAAACAACAATTGACATAGGATGTTTGTAGTACTCATTTAGGCTTAAAGATGCCACCAATTGCCTTCAAATGTGCATTGTCAGATAAAACCTAAAAGCTACATTTTTTTTTTCTTAGAAATCTTAACAATTTTTACGTATTCTCTCAGTGTTCAAGTAAAGAAATTAGGTTAGGTTTTAAAAGTATCGCATAAGAAATTATGATACAGTGTTCCCCTCCGATTACTCCAAACATGCCACAAGGTTGAAAGAGGGTCAGCTGCTGCTACTGACGAAAAGGTATTCAGCGCCCACGTTGACTGTTATAGTGGTTGAATACTACATATAAAGCAAGCTGAAACTCCCAGGCCAAGGAAATAAAACGATTGATTTGTTTTACAAACGATATTCTTACATGAGTTTGATGACAGTGCTTCCTGTCAGTAGATTTCTGACCTACCGGTCTCGACAGCTCTGCAACTGAATCAGCTCGACTCGACGTTTGTATTGGTACTCAAAGCCCTCGTGTCAAGTACCAACTACTCGACTTGAATTTTCGAGTACTCGCACATGCCCAAATTATTTTAAACTTGCTGATATTTTGCTTTTGTTCATGCCACCCCCCCCTTGTTGCTGTAGTGCCAGTGTCACCTATTTGTTTATACTTGCCTCATTTCTTCAGGTCTGTCAGCACGCGGTCTCCGCCGTGGTGCAGCTCCCCCTGACCCTTATGCCAAGCTGCGTATCCGAGCCATAGGCCGTGATGGAGGCCCTGCCACACCACTGGCAGAGGGGGCACAGGCGAGGACAAGTGTGCGTGAAGGCACAGCACACCCTGCGTGGGATGGTCAGGTCAGCCACCTTCCCTCTTTCTATGCAATCAAGTCTTCTACCTGATACCAGTGTGGAAACATACTCACTCACTGGAGCTCACTTACATTTTACTGTGGATTCTAGGACAATAACCTTACAATCAATGAAAGGACTGCGTAATGAAAAAGTGAAATTTGTGAATTGGAAGCATGAGAGCAGTGATTATTATGGTTACATTAGATTCTACGTTGCACCACGTCACATCATTAGGCAATTTTAAATGCTCGTCATGTGGTTTGGTGCAATATCCATTAATGTTACTTCATCACTTGAGGTTTTAGAGGTATGAATGTATTTGTATACAGTTTAAGTTAGTAAAATATGTATATTTCTGTTATGAATTTTAATTCTCTCGGGCACTTCATTGCTGCTGATTTGATCAATTGATTGTAAGGATTACCGTATAAATGCGTGTAAGAGACGCACCTTTTCTCCTAGAAATTGTTGCTGAAAATGGAGGTGCATCTCTTACGCAAAAATCTTATCTTCCCCCCTCCCTCCCCCTTCCCCAGTCACAAGTCCAAGAAGAACTGAGTGGCCTTCGTTTTCAGCATGAGTGTGTCATCTGAAACTGTAGATCAAAAACAAGCCGCAGGCAGGGGACTTTCTCTCCTGGTGACGTATTTTTACAATGCTCCTGATTGCGTTTCTTACTCGTAAGCATTGCGCTGTTACGTTGGTACCTCAAGAGGTGAACATGGAAAAGATTGCACCGGGTTTCGCTCCAGAGGGCATGCTAAATTTACTGCCGTGAATGGGCATCCTGTGGCTTTTATACTGCATGTAGTAATCACATATCAAACTTAGAGAAACGCGTGGTTTTAAAGGACAATACCTGGTTAACATCTGTCTTGCTGAGTAATTTTCTTATGTCAAGGACCTGATTTTAAAAAAATAAAAAATAAATCATCTTTAGACATTATTATGAGGATTATTGCAATTGAAAGTTATGCTGAAGTTGAAACCTGGGGTTTAAAAAATTCAAACAAGTGGGTACATTGTTGGATTAAATAGTGAATAGAAGTAATCGGAAATGCTTGTAAGTAAGAGCGATGAAGGAGTAGGAGAGGGTAAGGAGCGCGCTCCCTCTGTCTTTCAAGCAACGAGGCTATAAGCAAAGGAGCTTGGGAAGAATACGTCCGATCTTACATGTGACGTCATTGCCTTCAAAGCGAAGGGGCAAAGGTGCAACTATGTGATATGTGCCTGAAGTTTCCAGTCCATCTCGTCTTGTTTGAATGTGCTCATGCTACGCTTGTTCCTTCCGAAATTGTCCTGTTTGGACTATGTTGAATATTATTAGCCTTGCTGTAACTAAAAATATTTGGGTCAATCGATTACAGCTTAAAATACTTAAATGATGTCAGATATGCGTCGCATTAGGTCTCATTCTTTTGTGAACCTCGTGCATGTCATACAATTCCTGTAATCTATCAAGATATCTTCGGGCTCAGAAGGTGACTCACTTATCATTTGACCTCAAGAAACTGGAAGTATTGAAGCTGGTAGACCGAATAAGGTCAGTTGGTGAAACGGGGCAAGGATGAAACACATTTCCATTGTTCCCATGTAACTTGATATTTTCCTTCGAAGATAATGATTAATGGTCTGTATGGTCTCAGAAAGGAAAAAAACCTCAGAGGCATGGGCTAATTGAGGGCCAAGGGTGGTATTATGAAATCTACGCCGTGGCTATTATCTTACGGATCCGAGATTCCCCCAATTGTTGTTCAATCTCTTGAGAAGAGTCACGAAATGTAATGTAGGCTTCCGGGTTTTAATTTTCCGGGTTTCACCGCATCATGGTTGTGTTGGAGATAACAGTTTCTCCTGCATTCCAGCAGGCGTCTTCAGGTCGAAGTGCTTATGTGGTGTTTTGGCCGTCATTATATAGGCAGCCCAGTGGTGTATGCTCTCCCTGATTGGTCGCCTTGTGGCCAATAGCATAGGGGTATGGGGCAAAGCCTCTCTTCCATGTACTGTGGAGTTGGTAGCTATCCTCTCGATTGAAATTATGAGGATGCTTAGATATTTCAATCGCCTCTCGGTTGATCCTGGGAAAACATCAGGATTTTCTGGCAATGACTTATTTCTTCCCAGTTGATGTTGTGTCCTGGTTGAAACAGAGTTTGCTCAGCCACAGCTGACAGATGGAATTGTTTATTTTTCATCGCTCTTCTATGTTCTTGTATGCGGCACTTCAGAGCTCTCCCAGTCTGTCCGATGTATGACATACAGCAACTGCATTCAATTTCGTAAACTCCTTCATAGGTGTGAGGTGAGATACGGTCCTCAGGAGTCGGAAGAAGTTCTCCAGTCTTCTTAACACAGTTGAAATGTGTTGCAACGTCGAATTTTCGGAGAAGCCTCGCCATCTTTTCGCTAGTGCCTGCCACATAGGGTATTGTGGTATAACCTGCTGCCTTGGGTTTCTCCGTTTTCGGACTTGGTGTCTAATCACTGATGTGTCTTCTCCCCTGATATTTCATCTGAAATATGCTTGTTAATAATTTCCAAAATTTTATTTCTTTGTTTTACAATGTTTTTACATTTTACAAGGGGATCGGGTTGGTGTGGTGGCTAGAGTGTAGGTTTCCCACCCGGCGGGCTCGGGTTCAAATCCTGGCAGTGGCAGAGAATTTTCAGAGACTGCCCGATCCCTGCTTGAGTGTTGTGTGGAGGACATTTCAAGCGCAACACTCCGTCCGTCGGATGAGACGTGAAGCCGTGGTCCCCTTGGCGCCTTTCGTTAAGAGCAGGCTAATGCCGACGGCGGGTTTCTCTCCACCCTTCCTTCCTTACCCTTCCCGCATGGTGAAAATGACCTTAGCTGTCGGTCGCCTCCTCCAAATACCATAATATACCATACATTTTACAATCTTTCAACCATTTATGTCTTTCAGTTTGTGCAAAGGAAGAAAACATCAGTCTTTGAAAAACCAATCTAAAGTCCAAACCCAAGCAAATCCTTTCATCCCAGCTTGAGAACTGTATATTTCTTATTATTTTCTTGAATAAATCGAATAAATTTGAAAAAATAATTAAATACAATAAATATTTTATCTTAAGTGAAGCATGTCGTTGAACACTACTCTGATCATGTCTAAATGAAGCCACATTATGATTTAGTTTGAGGCAAAAGAGAAGTTCTATCTGTGCCTGAGGAACCCATTTTCTCTTCAGGCCTTCAGGCTCGTTGGATGTGTGCAGGATTCCCTTGAGGTAGAGCTGAAGGACAAGGCAGGGAAGGGCCGCGCTGCAGCATCTGGAAGCAGCAGCAGCAGCCGTTTCCTCGGCCGGGTACTGCTGCCGGTGCGGGAAATTTGTGATCGGGCAAGCGGGTAAGTGGTGGAGACGAGAGATAGATACTTGGAATGTATTGTAACCTTCCTACTTTTACCTCAGGTATCCTTAACTTATACACAATCTTTCAGTTTTGTTTAGGATAAGGTTAAAAATTAACCAGTATAGTATGCATTGTAAGTATGTATCACACAGGCTGTAATTATCCAAGTAGGTTCTAAGAAAGGTTTCAGCCTTCTACAGCACTTATGTCACCACTCAAAGATTCTCTATTGAGTTTATGATGGATATTCCCTTCATGTTTTTAAATTGTGTAATACATCCATCAGAGCATCGTGTATTAGTTATATGGGTCTTCCATTGTATGGATGCCTACTAATGCCTGTCATGAAACATGGGTAAATATTTAGCCATGATTGATTAATTTGTTTAAAGTATACCAGGACTAGCCGCGGTGATAACTTTTACGGGAGTCACCCGCAATGCACAATTGTGCGAAAGATCCACAGAGATAAAATCATCCGCCTTGACCGGGAGTCAAACCCAGATCCCCCGATTTACGTTCGAGTGCTTTAGCCAGTTAAGCTACTGAGGCGTTATTCTTCCCTGTGGATACACCCATGTCTCGTATAGCGCAAGGGATGCGTTCCTTGGGGTCTTTGCGCTATACGAATTTGCGTTATACGAGAGCGTTTTAACATAGGGAAGATAGGGATGCATTCCTGGTAGCATAGGTCTTGGGTATTGAATTTCCTCTAAAACATCTATATTCCCATAAAAAGCCTTAGAAAACATTATTTCTATAAATATTTATAGTTAAAAACATCTTTAAAGATAGTATTCACGCATTCAAAGACTTTTATTCACGTTAAAAAAAATTCTTACGTGCTTTCGAAATTCCGTCCTGTCGTGCGGGTGGGCTAACATCTGCTATCTCAGGGGATCGTAATGCGTTGCCGGCAGTTGATGATTTTTCAAACTAGTCTAAAAACAACTATTGTGTCACCCAGGCCCTTTTGTCGCTCATCGAAATGACAGGAAAATGCTACTTTAAATGCCATTTCATAGCTAGCGGAGTTTATGAATGATAAATCATTTTAATTTGAAGTCCTCCGAGTCATTAGCAGCTACGTGAAACAGCCTTTAAATGCCTTGAAACCTGACCCAGGTTTTCCTTCCCTGAAAATGAATGAACGAGAATGCATTCTTTTCCAAAAGAATATCGTCTCATCTACACTAAAAACTAGTTGAGGGGGAAAGGAGCCACTTTCAATAACAGCTTGGAGTTCATCAGAAAATGTTGTGGTGGCTGCACTATCAACACTTGCAGATTCACCAGCTGATATCGCCGCACTGAAAATACCTGCTTGCCGTTTAAATTCTGGAACCAACCGGAGCTTTCACTTAATGTCTCGGAGCGATTACCACTCTCGTCTTTTTGTACTGATTCACCATGAACTTTCCGTAGATGTAGACCGCTTGGTTGAAGTTGGTGCGGCTGAGGTCACTGATATTTTAGCTTCGTCTTTATTCAGAATAAGGCATCGTGAGTTTAAACTTCCGCGCAATATCGCTTTGACGCTCTCCATTTTCAAAGCAATTGACCTCTCTCAAGTCCTCTTCTAGGTTAATGGTTTTTCTTGATAAATTCTTGATTTTTCTACACGCATTCCTATTTTTTGCCATATTCTCTTGGTTTTTACCCTGTATGGCTCTATCTAAATCACCTTCTTCTGCTGAACTGTATTCCTGAGACGCAGAAGGGCTATGACTGCGGGGAGGGAACGAAGCCATTGTGTTTAAGACTCTATAGCGGACCCTTTTATGTGTTGATGCTATTCATGCGCAACTCGGTCACCGCTCCGTGAATACCGATGACCTTGAAGGCTTTAGCGTAGACTCTCTACCTGGAAGTCAATCGCCCGGTAACCTACGACGGCAAAAATACGTCTCAAACCGTATTGCTGAAAAAAAAACTCATTTCCACTAGCCCCACGCTTGATTAACGATCTAAATTATTTATTATCATTCTGTTAAGGAGACGAGATAAATCTTTGGTAGGCCGGCTATCTAGACCCAATGACGAGTAATACTTTTGGCAATTGCGCAGCAATGAATTTCGATTAATATATAAACAATAAAGAAGATTTGAGGCAAGAAATAATATTAATATGCGTAAATTGATAGAAATTTCGTGTGTACTTAGCGCAAGGTCACGTTTTATCACGAGAGCGTTTAAGATTTTTGATTAGGCTACACTGCGTTGCAATGTTTCCCCGAGGGACGAATTTGCGCTATATCGAAATTGCGCTAATCGAAATTGCGCTATACGAGACATGGGTGTATTTGTGGACACTACTGGACAAGGTGTTGCTGGACTGCTGGGCATATGATGCCACAAGCAGTCCAAATCATGCGCACAGCGCCACAGCCGGAGAGCAGGCCCGGACATAGAACACAAAGAGGTGTTCGCTCTTGACTAGTTTAAAGTATACCGGGACTAACCGTGGTGATAACTTTTATGGGAGTCACCCGCAATGCACAATCGTGCAAAAGATCCACAGAGAAAAAATCATCCTTAACCAGGATTCGAACCTGGATCCCCTGTTTTCCGGTCGAGTGCTCGAAAAGCACTCGACCGGGTCAAGGTGGATGATTTTTTCTCTGTGGATCTTTCGCATGATTGATTGACTTCCATTTTGCTTTTCATTTACAAGCGCAACATAAAACTTCTTCCATTTCTCATTATAAGGTAGTGGTGTATATCCGATGAAAAATATATTCAGATGGTACAATTTTTTATAGTCTTGAGGTGTTGATGTTGTTTTCTACAACGCTGTGCTATTCCACACGTTTTTATGTAGAAGTTTTTGGTAACCTTATAGGACTCACTTTTATAAAATAAAATTACAGTAGTTAAAAAAAATTATCTAAAATACACATTTTAATTTAAAATAAAAAGAAAAAAAATATTACAATAAATACAAAATTAGATTAAAACTATGCAATATATATTCACTGAAGTCAAAAAAAGGGCTGGGGAAAATGGGTGGAGGGAGATTGAAGATAGATCCACAGCATATGCTACTACATGTGTCCAATATCTGCAGATTACTTACTTACTTACTCCCAGGGCCATACATATCTAAGTAGATATTTGGCCGCACCAACAATCCTCTTCCATCTATCTCTATTTCCTGCGTCCTCCTCGGTCGCTCCTAATCGCTCCAGGTCTACCTTCACTTGGTCCCACCACCTTCGCCTTGGTCTTCCTCTTGGCCTTCTTCCTTCAGGATTCCTCATTATAACTTGTTTTAAATGATTAGTGTCCTCTCTTCTCAAAATGTGCCCAGCCCATCTAATTCTTCTACATTTAAACTCGCACACTACATCTGGATCCTTGTATAGCTCTCTTTATTCTCTATTGTGTTTTCTCCTCCACTCTCCTCCTTCAGAGATTGGTCCATATATTTTCCTAAGGATCTTATTTTCAAAAACAATTAATTTTCTTTCTTCCTTTTTATCCAGTTTCCAAGTTTCACTTCCATATAACAGTACGGGTCTTATGATTGTTTTATATATTCTGATTTTAGTAGTGTGTGATAGTAATTTTGAGGACATGAGTTTGTTGCAGGCGTAGAAGCATCTGTTAGCCACATTTAGCCTGTTTTGTATTTCTATTGCTTCTTTGTTTTCTCTTGAAATAAAAACGCCTAAATACTTAAAGGAGTCCACTTTTTCAAATTTGTGGTTGTCTATGTAGAGAGGATTTTGATTTCTGTTCATTTCATTTCTTGTAAAGTGTATATAATTAGTTTTTCCATCATTTACTTTTAGTCCTAGATTAGCTGTTTCTTCCATGAAAAGTTTTGTAAGCCGGCGTATGTCGTCTAAATTTTCTGCTAAAATTACCACATCGTCTGCAAAAGCAAGTATATTTATTCTGGAGCCAATTCTTACGCCTTCGTCCATTTTTGCTACTTTTTGAAGAGCTTCTTCTATTGCTAAGTTGAATAGGATTGGGGATAGTCCATCACCCTGTCTTACGCCTGCCTTTATCCTGAAAGGTTCCGACACCCGTGCATTTATTCGTACTGAGCATGTGGAGTCTGTCATACTTGTTTTAGCGAGGTTTATTAGCTTTTTTGGAATTCCGAACTTGTCTAACTTTTCCCACAGTCTCTCTCTATTAATACTGTCATATGCTTTTTGGAAATCGATAAATATTGCAAAAAAATCTTTATTAAACTCCCAGTACTTCGATATAATTTCTTTGAGAATAAATATTTGATTTGTTGTGGACCTGCCTTTTACAAACCCTGCCTGGTGATCTAGAATTATTTCACATGTATATTCTTCAATACGATTTAATATTATCTTAGATAGGACTTTATAAGGAATGCTAAGGAGTGAGATTCCTCTAAAATTACTGCACTCTAATTTCTCTCCTTTCTTGTGTATGGGGACAACTATTGCTTCCCTCCAGTCTTTTGGCATTTCTTCTCTTTCCCATATTATTTTCATTAATTCACATAGCTTATCTATGACTATATCTCCTCCCGTCTTCAATAGCTCTGCAGATATTTCATCCTTACCAGGAGCTCTGCAGATTATCCTTAACAATATGCTCCCTCCACCTCTTGTACCAAATGAACTCACTTCCAAAATCATTCACCCGTTTTCTTCTACTTCCTACACTGGGCATGTATAGCAATTTTCTTTCTTTCATGTTTTCATGAATTAATATGGATGTGATTTCTGTTTCGATGCATTCGTCTAACTATTCCATTGTCATTTCATTGTGCTGCCACTGTTTATTGGCAAGTATGGCGTGTGTGGACAATTTCCTTAATAAATAAATGTATTGCTCAGGTGCCCAGCTCAGTTCCGGTTGCCTCTCTCGCCTCCAGAGGGAGGGGCCGACGTCCTCTTCACGGTTGCTCTCGAGCCAGTCTCCCTGTCGCCGGACGACGGTGCTGTAGCACTGCCTCGCAAGCGGCCCTCACGGCCACGACACCATCCAGCCCCCTCCACGCCACCACCATCAACACCTTCCACATCCACGCCCCCACCATCCATGCCAGCTGAGGATGCTGCTGCTCCTGAGGTGAGTACAGATCTTCATGGGCGAGGGCGTCACCATCGACTAGAGGACCTGGTGAGGGGAGCTGTGGGGGGGAGCTCTGAGAGTGAATCGGAGGCTGAAGGTGGCAGCAGCAGCCTGCACTGCCTTCGTAGGCACCTGCTGCGCAAGAGGGGTGGAGGTGCAGGGGGTGCGGCAGGAGGCGAGGATTCAGGCTCGGATGCATCTGCCAAGGAGCAGACGACATGGAACTCACATAGGCGTGGTGCCTCGGAGGGTGAGGAGGATGAGGGTGGGCCGGAAGGCAAGGAGGAAGATGGCTACGTGGCCATCTGGCCAGCCACACCCTCCACGTACGAGTCACTGCGCCCAGGACCCCCACCGCTGCCCCCAAGGCGAGGGGGTGCCCGCCTCCACCGGACCCCTCCACCTGACCTGCCACTGCGCCGCCGGCGACAGCCACCCAATGCTCAACAGCAGCCTCCACGTCCGAATGCCAAGCACCCCCTCAACCCAGAGGACACCTTTGCCTTTGAAATAATCGACACAGATGAGCTGCCAGCCCCATCGGCAGCAGAGGGTCCTTCTCTGCTTCCTGTGGCACCACTGGCCACTCCTGAGCAGGACAGCAGTCTGGTGGATGGTTCGTCGCTCGAGAACCTGGTGGATGAGGAGGAGCAGCAGCAGCCCCAGGCGTGTCCCCCTGCATTTGCCCTGTGCAGGCAACCCACCGCTGAAAACAGTGAGGAGGGGCCATCTGAGGAGGAGGGGGCTGTGGCACCGCCACGTCCACCGTTGTCACGGCAACTGAGCCACCCTCTGCCATCATCACTGCGTCGTGCTGTGCCATGCCCCCCCACCCCAACCCATCATGCAAGGGTGCCTGATCACCCATCGGCACCTCGGCTACCGTCCATCCCTGAGCGTTCACTGGGAGGCCATCAGCGCAGGCTGGAGGCATTAGTGGAGGAGGACCCACTGCCCCCACGTGAGTTGCACAGCTGGTGGATTATTATTCTGGACTCTCCATTGTAAGGGTGGACTCACATCCCCCAAACAAAAATCTTCAAAATACACTAAGGGATATTAGTTTGGTCGCCTGAGTTGAGCTATGTCAATTCATTTTCATGAAGTATAATGCTAGCTTTCAAGACTGCTCAGTTGAATTGTTTTTGCTTCTTCAGATGACATGCGTTGATCGAATGAGGAACTTGCATGGGTCGTAGATTGCTCTAAAAACTATTTTGAATAAGTCAAATGGATACATTAGCTCGCAAAAATACCTTCAGTTTCTCCATTCAACATCAAAAGAAATAAAAAAATTGCATTTAAAATCGAGAAAAATTTCTCTGACCCGACCACTGCGCGAAGACACCCGAGCGTTGCCGAGGCCAGGCGTGACGTCATAGGTGCCTATACAACCGTAGGGAGTAGGGAAATACGCTGAGCGCATGGTGTAAAATTTGTTTTGAGGGAGTATTTAGCCGCTCATCGTCACTTTATTTTGTTCTGTTATTCTTGGGCAAGTTTTCCTATTGCTATTGTGCCTAGATTATTACTTGGGATATTAATAATGCGGCATCGGGATGATGAAGTACAAGCGTTTCACTTCGTATGTTTTAGTTATCAGAGAAATGGATGATAACGTTGCCGCTCGTTCGAATAGTACACCTGAAATTCATCTACATCTACATAATACCCCTCAAGCCGCCTAAAAGGCGTGTGGCATGGGATGTTAGGACACCAGCCTTTTTATAGGACACCAAAAATTGATGCCACGACCCTCATGGAATTTGTTAAGACAAATTATTGCTATACGTCGGCGGCAAATCGAGATGTAAAAGAAACTTGTAATACTGGAGGATAACGATCGTAAGCTGTGCTGTTGACATTAGAGTAAGCTGTGCTGTTGAATTTGGCAACGCCGAATTAGCGGAGAAAGTCCTACGGTACGAATTCACAGCAAAACAGTCTGCACACAATCCACATGTGAGATCGCGAATCGGTTCCGCTGCCAAAACACACACAAGCTACAACCTATTTCAATAATATAGGTAAATCCATAAACAATATATTAGCATATACCATAAAAATATAGTGGGAAATAGGCAAATACTCTTATCAAAAACTGGAAGTCACTGTCACATTCTTAAAGTTATCACGTACAACTTACAATAACAGAACTCGTTATGATGAAAACAACTATTTATTCACTGATTTAAACCCTTAAATTAGCCCACACAAGTGACACAGGTGACTTTTCTCACTACTATTCGTTGAAATAATGGAATAACAAACTTCACACTCAGTTTTTATTTCAATAGCGTGATCGTGAAATGTCATATCTACGGTGAACAACGGAGATTAGCACGCCAGTGACAATTTTTACACTACTGTTCGACATTTATCGATAGCGTAATAGCACTTTTTACAATTCAATCACGATGGAACACTGATAACTCTTGGCCGATATTTTTCAATCTTGTCAAACTTTGTGCATTACAATCACTGGCACTGTGATTATTAGCAGTAGCTTAACGGGAGATGTCACGTTGAAAATAACACTATTTTGGCACAAAAATATTCCTATAGATGTCTCCAATCAGCGAGCAAAAGTTGCATTGACTGGAATTCACCCCATAATACAAGCACAGACAGTCCTAAACGACGAATTCTCCGGTACCTACGAATAAACGGATGAAGTTATTGTGTATAAAAGCTAAGTGGACGTTAGTAAATATCAAAATCGTTCTAATTACATACTTAAATGAATGATATGCCGTCGATAACATCAACTTACAATTAACGTATCCCCCTTCCAATGGCCGTGGCTCAGACTCCTACAACGATGTTATTTAGGTATTATAAAATTTTTGGTTTAACTGCTCCAGTTTTATATTTTATGCCCTTACTCAGATATTAATATTATAAATAATGCAAAATATGAGGGCTTCCAAGCCTCTATCAACGGATATTTATCTTTAAATATAAAATAATCAACGCGTCTAACAAACGAAGCTCTAACAACTGCTGGCAACTATTACAAACAATCACAACAATAGCTTCGCGTGATGTTTAGGCACCTTTGACGTCATCGAGGCTTCGTCGGCAGTGGCTTGGGGGGTGAGGGAGTTTTTCCCGCGCTTTAAAATTCGTGATATTTATCACTAAATATCTCGCGAAGGAAAACTCAGATATACATGCGGTTTTCTTTGTTGTGTTCAGAAAATAATTTTCTGTCCGCCTGTGAAATAAAAAAAATTCATGCAAGTTCCCCATTTCCATACGTGAACTTGGAACTTTCTAATGCATGCGACTAATGAACAATTCTGTTAGACACTTCCTCTGTTAAGTTGCTGAAGTATTTTCTGAGAGTATGGTAACAAAACTATTGCCGTTAACGCCACTAACTTGTCAGTTTAACTGCATGTGTATACCTTCTTGCCAAATGACCTGCTTTGTGGTTTGCAGTGGAATATTATGGCTCTATTTTTTCATTATCTTGTGTGGTATGTAATGAATTTGTGTTTTCTTTCAAATGTTTCCATGCCATAGATTGGGAAGCTAGGATAGACAGTCATGGCAGAATATTCTATATTGACCATGTGAATCGGACAACGACTTGGCAGAGGCCTTCGACCACTTCAACCTCTCGCTCCAGCAGTGATATGCAGAGGCAGCAGTTAGATAGAAGGTTGGGATAAAGGCAGTCATTGTTAATCTGTCTGTGAATTTTTGCTCCATATTTAATTTAGCTTTTTTGTGTTCCAGCAATATTGCATCCTGTGATACCTGTCTCTACTCCTATTCTATTTTCCCATTTCCCTTTCTTCCTATGTGCCATCTCTTCTCCTCTATCTCAACCTCTTTTCGTCTTTTTGTAATGCCTTCCTCAAATTCTTAATCCATTTACATGTAGTTCTACCATTATTCTCAGCAAATGACTTTTTCTCTCCTTTTAATTTGCATATGCTACTGAATTATTGCCTTTTCCACTTTTTCTTTATTACTTTATTGATTAAACTTTGTTCTTGCATCTGTATTTCTTGCTTGATTTCCTATTTTATTTTTATTGCTCTTTGCAATTTCACTTTGCTTGATCAAAATGAAGGTAATTGTTGGAAAAAAAACCATCACATATTTTTTATTTCTGATCATCGACTTAATTTTTGCCATAGGATCCTGAACACTGGAGTATTGTACCTATGATGGAATCCTCACTGCAATTTTGAATGAAAGAAAGTTGAAATTTTCAAACTGGATTTTTCAGTCAAATATTTTGCGATCCAGTCATTTATCTTCTATGGTTCATTTGCTAATGAAACAGCTGAAAAATGTTCATCTGTACTGGGCCACTCACTTATGTCTCTATCTTGTCTTGAATAGTATTCCTATTTAATAGTTGAGAGTATAGCAAATGTGTTTGCCACCAAGGTGCCTGATAGGGCTCAAAATATTCATAAATTAGTCTTGAGAACTGGTTTGTTAGAGGAATATATCCCTTTATGATGATTGCCTCTTGCTAGGTACCAGAGCATTCGGAGGACGATCACATCTCATCGCTCTGAGATGGATGACAGCCTCCCTGTGCCACCTTCCTTTGGTGGCAATGCTACAGCACTACCAACTGCAAGGACTTCTGGTGGTGCCCCAGAGCACCTGCTCACAATCCCAGCTGTGCGTTTCATCTGTCGTCAGGACTTCTTCCCCCTCCTTCACTCTAATGAAGTAAGCTTCTCAATGAAAATAATTATAGTGAACCATTTTTTTTGCCAGCTCGCATGATGAAATTCACAATGTGTTGTACACATTATAAATGCAACCTGTGACCTACGCTTCGCCTCCGGCTGATCAAGGCTTAGCTTTCTGGATTCTGATTTTGGTTCATTGTAGTTTTAGTGTTGTTGGTTTCACCGAAACGCCAATTTTCCACTGTGGGTGCATAATGGGATCTAACTACGAAACTGACGAAAGACATCTGATAATTTTTGGGCGGATTATTAGGACAATGGTTCAAGGTAAATGAAGAAATAAACAAATGGTATTATCTGCCAGGTTGTGTCGGTACATTAATTATCGCTACAAATACACCCATGCCTCGCTTAGCGCAATGTCAATAAGGTGCAAATTTGTTCTTCGGGGAAACATTCCAACGCTGTGTAGCCTAAGCAAATAACCTTTAATACTCGCTTGAAAAAATGTGAACTTCTGCTAAGTACACACGAAATTACACTCATTTTATGCATACTAATAGTATTGCTTGCATCATATTTTATTCTTTTTTTATATATTCATCGAGATCCATTGCTGTACTAAGGACAAAAACATTACTCGTCAAGCATCCAGACAGCCGACCCACTTAAGTAATTTTTCTCGTCTCCTTATCTGAATAACATCAGTTAATTTAGATCATTAATTAAGTTTGGAGCCAGTGGAAATGAGTTTTTTTAAGCAATATGGTTTGAGACGCCATTTTTGCCATCATAGGTTATTGGGTGAATTGATTACCACGTAAAGGGTCCACCCGTCCAGCCTTCAAGGTCATCGGGGAGTGGAGGCCCAGTTGCATATGAATAGCATCAACGCGTAAAAGGGTCCAAGGGAGAATCTCAAACACAATGGCTTCATTCCCTCCCAGTAGCAGGAGGCCCTCTGCATCTCTGGAATACAATGCGGCAGTTGTTCAGTGGTAGAAAGTGATTTTGATAGAGCCGTACGGAGTAAAAACCAAGTGAACAATGGCAAAAAATAGGAATGTGGATAGAAAAGTAAAGGAGTTATCAAGGAAAAGCATAAACCAAGAAGAGAAATTGAAAGTGATCGCTTGCTTTGAAATAAGATAGCGTCAAAACGATATTGCGTGTAAGTTTAAGCTCACGATTTTGATAGTCTGCCCTATTATTCTGAATAAAGACAAGTTTAAAACGTTGTGTCATCAGCTGCACCAACTTCAGTCAAGAGGTCAACACATACGCGAAGTTCGTTGCTGGAAATGGAAAGATTTCTAATTACCTGGATTTTTTAATAAACAGTTGAATGATGTTCCTCTATCACAGGCAGTTATTTGTGCAACAGCTGTGGCTTTATGTGAATCTACAAAAGAAGATGAGGGTGGTGATTACTCCAAGACATTTTGTGGAAGCTCCAGTTGGTTCCAGAATTTTAAACTTTGAGCTGGTGTTTTAGTGCTATATTAACATTAGGTGAATCTGCAAGCGCTGATAGCATAGTCGCCACAACATTTTCTGATGAACTCCAATCTGTGATTTAAAGTGGATCCTTTCCCCCTCAACTAGTTTTCAATGTCTTCGAGACGAAAATTTTTTAGAAGAGAATGCAATGTTGTTCATTCATTTTCAGGAAAAAAAACCTGAGTTAGGTTACTAGGCATTTAAAGACTGTTTCACGTTGCTGCTTGATACTAATGCCTCAGGGGACTTCAAATTAAAGCCAGCACTCAGGGGACTTCAAATTAAGCATTCTCTGCCCAGAAACAAGCTGTTAAAGCCATGTTCCAAGTCCTAATCAGTACCCCAGGAAAACCGCTATTCACCAAAGCCCATATACTGACTCTGCCCTATATCTTTATCCTATCCTGTGTTTGTTTTGTCAAAGAAAATCCTGATAAATTTCCACTTAACTCCGTATTCCATGAACACTCCACCCGCTACAAAAATGACATACACACTAGTCAGCATTCATATTCCCTATTTGCAAAAGGAGCTCACTACTCGGCCTCAAAACTTTAAAATAAATTACCTAACAGCATTCTAGCTATCAGCTCTCCTGATGTGTTCAAAAGGAGAGTCATAGAGTTACTAATTAATAAATGCTATTATGATATAAAAGACTTTTTAAATGATTATACTTTTGTTAAATAATTATGGTGTATCTTTGTGTATTGCTTTTAAAATTGAAATTCAGACTAAATAATTAAGGAATTATGTGGTATATCGTTGTATATGTATCTGAAACATTGTAACTTATGTATTTGTCCCATCTGTATGCTTTTGACGAAACCATGCATGTATATGCCAACGGTGATATAAATATATTATTATTATTAGCTTTTACTTTCCGTAAATAATTTTATTATTGGGCAAATGGCAGCATTAACATACGTTTTCCATGGTCATACGTAAACAAGGTATGTATTGGTTTTCAAAAGCATACCAAGTACCAAACATAAAAAATATTTATATAAATATGCAAAACAAGGTGTATGTATACCACTATATTGACTTCAGCCAATTTTATTATTTATTTCACTTGATGGGTATAATGTGGTAGTAATATTACCTTTCTGCTATGTATCTGTACATTTTAAAATGTTTAGTGCCAGCTCATCTCCCTCAATATGAATTATTGCCCAGATTCTTCATTCGAATGCATCAGCAAATGAAATTGGCTGCCATGTTTTTGTTGGGTGCAGGGCTGATTCAGATATGCCACATCAAATAAGGGTCGTTTTGTTCCTAAAATGGTCATATGTAGGGCTTGTGGTGGTGCATGTAGGATGAAGTCGGTTTATGTAGGGGCTAATGACGTATCGAGGCTCGGTTGGCCCTGCAGGGTCGACTGGGCATGTGGCCCTCAATGTCCCCCTCCAATTGTATTCACTCACAGATGGTGCCAGACTACGTAATCTAATCAGTAATTGGATCACATCCTCTGGGTTGTAAAGGATGATTCAACCTTTGACTTTGATTCCACAGCAGAGAAATCAAGAATGGAAGCTTTGGAAATGTGTTGTTATGGAAGAATGGATGGATTGAATGAGTAATTTGTAGTTCTGAGGGAAGTAGGGAAGAAGTTTTATGATTACCTTTTGGTAGAAGACAGGGCAACTATATCAGCCATGTCATTAGACACAATTGTCTGATGCAAATAATTGATGAAGGACAGTTGGAAGGAAAGAATGGGAGAGGCAGGCCTCAGATGAAGTACATACATAGAGCAGATGATGAAGTATACGAAATAGAAGAATTATGTAAGTGTTTAGGAAAATTGTTAGTGTTTAGGACTATTGGGAAAATTGAGTGGAGAGCTGTGTCAAACCAATCTTAGGATCGTTGACTGATGATATCAATGGCAAAAATTTAGTGTTATTTGGATTCGGTTTTTGAATTTAATTAAAATGAGTGGGATTTAGTTAATGATTTGGTGTAAAAATAATATTTTGGTATGGAATTATAATAAATTTTGGGTTTTCACCATTGCTACTTATAGGCTGTAAAATATGAGAATATATGTATTATTTTCCTGTATCATCACATTTTTTAGCCTGTTTATTAGTTTTAAGCAACTGAGCATTATGCAGGTGTCTGTGCCTCATGTACTTGCTTCCGTAGCTTGACTAATTCAACCCATGTGGCTGCATTTGCAGGAGGCCCTTATCCTCTACAACCGGAATGGATCTCTCAAACATATGATATCAAAGATTCGCAGAGATGCTCACGCTTTTGAGAGATACCAGCATAATCGTGACCTCGTTGCTCTTGTTAACTTGTTTGCTGATACAGGGCATGATTTGCCTCGAGGATGGGAAACAAAGCTGGACCGCAATGGAAAGGTATTTCTTTAGTTTTCATGTAACTGGCCTTGGTGGTAGGGAGATTTGAGGAACAAATTCTATATTTCATCCTGAATGAGAACTTGTTGTATGCAATTTCATGAGTAGTGCTAATATTAAAGGATACACTCAGGTTATTTGAGAACAAATTATCAGATCTGAAATTAGAGAGTAGAGAATGTTGTGTCCATGGACAGGGGGAAACCATGTGGAACTTTTATGGTACAATTAAAACAAAATTGATTAATTGGAAGTTAAATGCATGATGCTCTCAGTTTATTTTCGGGTCAGTATCTGTCCCAGATTTGACCTGATCGATTCAATCTGATTTTAAGTGGGAGCTGCTCCTGTGAATTGTTGATAGGGAAGTGAATGTGTTTGTACAAAAAATATTATAGAACATGTTAACGTAATGGTCAATACTTGCTAAAGTGATTCAACCTTATGGTTGGTTTGAATAATTTTTGTTATTGTTTCTGTATTGTCATATGGTTGATTCTTCTGCCGGCAGCAATTCTTCATTGACCACACATGCAAGACAACCACTTTCATGGACCCAAGGGTTCCATGTGACTCCCATGTGGGTTGCGGCGGTGCATCACACAAGTTGGTGCTTCCAGGTGCCAGGAGGCGCAGTCGCAGTGCTGGCGAGGAGGAGGAAGTATTGCTTGCACATCACCTCCGGGTGAGTGCATTGTCGTTCAATGGTATTCAAGCAAAAAGAACAACCATGAACTACCTTAAAGTAACTTCATATATATTGAAGGATGAATCCTTTATTGTATTATAATTACAAAAAATTGAACTTTTTCTAAACAAATTGTAATTAAGACTACAGTGAGTCCTCGTTCTACGTCACCCCGTTTAACGTCATTTCGCGATAACGTCACGAAAATTTTACGACCGTGATTCGTTTATCGCCCCTTCGCTTCGCGATAACGTCACGTATTTTAAATTTCGCGCGAAAAAAAAAGGCGAAGCGGCGGGCGTTGCAGGTTGTTTGTTTCGTGGGCGGTAATACGGTCAGTCTATTCAAAGTGTAAAACGGTGTGTATTAATTGCGATTACGGTTTTGGCAAATTTTAGCATCAGAGACATTTCCACGACAATGTCCAAGAAAACAATGTTCACAATAATTTTGGTTCCTGTTACTGCGACGATGTTTCAGCGATGATGATGCCCAGGCGACACCCGCCCGCCTCAATTCGCAATTAAAACCATCTCTTTGATTTCATAATCCCAGTTTGCCCGCCCTCGCTCATTTGCGCCATTTTGATTTCGCTCCTGACCGGTCCGAAAAGAAATTCTCGTAGCGAGGGTAGGGCCTATGGACCGGAGCACCGGATCCCCGGTCTGTAGCATCTGGTAGCATTCATTGGACCGCACTATAGCGAAGCCGAAAAGCAAATGCGGGAAGATACGAAAATGGAGAAGGATTTATGTCACTGCTGCTATTGTCGTCGATGAAGACAGGAACTCGTATTTATGCCATAGTTTGGCATTCCCATCGTAAAAAATGCCCCAGATATGATACGCTAAAATTTTTTCGCATAGGAATTGTGAGGTCTAGGAACCGATATTCAATTTTTACATTGTTTTTATGGGATAATATGCTTCGATTAACGTCATTTCGTTTATCGTCACATTTTTCAGGAACGGTAGGTGACGTTAAACGAGGACTCACTGTATATAGATTTTTATATAAATAATTAGGTTACAAGATGTGTTATAATTTAAGACAGAGAAAGAGTGATGAGGAAGAGGTGAGATGAAGAGATTAAATAGTATATTGAGGATTCTTGTGTCCAAACATATGAAATAGAAATATGTAAATACAATATAGTTAACATTGCTAAAATTCTATGATATTTTCAAAAGCAATTTTCGATGTTGGAAATAAAATGGAAGCATCCTTTCATGTCCAAAACAAGCTCACCTAATAATGATTGTGTCAAATACCCACCTAGCTATGTAATCATCTATTCCATGAGCTTACAACATATTTTATTGATTTCTCATCTTCCTTTGGCAGAACTCTAATAGTCTTTCTAGATTTTGCTTTTTTATCACCGCAATAACTCTTTGATCCACTGGTGGAATTATTGCCATAATGTCAGAGGGCAACAATTTTGCTGTTACTTGACCTTTTTCTTATTATTCTTGATTATATACAGAACCATACTCAAACTTACTTACTCGTCTTACTGTCTTGACATGTTCTAACGATTTGATCGTTGGATCCCTCTTCCTCATAGAATGATCCCCCAAGATCGTTAGAACATTAATGGCTTTGCCCGGTTTCGCTGATGGTAGGACCCGCCCGCTTATGTGACGGTGCGGGATTCCTCGTCCCTTCCCTTCCTTCCCTATCCCCTCCCAGGAGGCGTCGTCGGGCTCCAATCGCGGCAGCGCCTCCTTCCTTTCTCCTTCCTGTCCTCCCCCTTCTGGGTGCAGAGGTAAAAAGCTCGCGCTTACAGACCCTGCCCCCGGGAGTGTATCCTCGCGAGCCCGCCCTAGGAGTCTCGTTCCAGTTGTCTTGACATGTGTTTCTGTGTTTCTGCTGACTCTCTGCCATGATAGGCTCCTGCACTGCCCCCTCGACCAACACCTGCCACTTCGTGCCTTGGGGGCCACCTGCGTGCTGGACACACTCCTGACATACCCACAGCTTACAACGAAAAGGTGGTGGCTTTCCTTAGGCAGCCGAACATCATGGACATCTTGCGGGAGCGTCAGCCGGCCGTGGGCTCAAGACAGGTGCTGCGAGACAAGGTGAATGCAGTGCGTGTCGAGGGGACGGCAGCACTGGATCGACTGAGCGATGATGTTGACCTCACCATCCTACTCAGGTAACTCAGTCAATTCATAAGCGCTAGGTTGTTTACGCGGTACACTTTTGTTCATAAAATAGTTAACACTCCGTTGGCAAAAATTTTCCAGCCAATATGACAATGCAGCAGAGTCCTGTCCCTGTGCTGGGTCTAAACTCTTGAACTCCCACTACTGAATTAAGGAAGCTCCAAAGCAAAAAAGAACTCAGGAGAGGCAGTTGATTTTGGTGCCGCTAATGGATTATTTCTGAGGAAAAGGGATTGACTGTATTTCTCAAGTTTGGAAACAAAAGTGATATTGCAAATTTCATCACAAAAACTTTCTAATAGTGATGGGTCGGTTCGATTCCTCGATTCTCGGCCAAGAACCGGAATCGAAAACGAGTACTTGCCAAGGTGAAAAATCGATTCCGATTCCAGTAGTACTTCAAACCACAAAATATACGACTGCGTTCCCAAAAGTCATTTGAATTTTCGCGCCTTGTAATCGTGATAACAAAACACATATCTTCCTGGGATGTACTCGAGCGTTTCGAGTAGCATTATGAATGTCGAGTCGAGTAGTTAAGGTTATAGAGCTTTCGAGTATAGTAGGTCCAGCGATCTGCCGACAGGAAGCGCTATCATGAAACTCGTGTTATAATGCAGTTTTTAAAGCCGATAAGTCATCCTAATGCCTTGGCCTGGTAGTTTCAGCTTGCCGAATACACTTGTATAGTTGTCGACATGGGCGCCGAATACCTTTACGGCAGCCGCGGCGGCCGATCGTCTTCCTACCCGGCGCGCACTGGTCCGAAATCGGAAAAAGCTGGAATGAAGTCCAAAATGACCTTTTTGGGGATAGAGACTTGAAACTTAGCGTAAATACTCATAAATTATTACCAGATATAGATTTATATGCCGTTTTACGTAATTACGACCCTTTTGTGAGATACAGTGGCCCAAACATGACCAATTTTTCAATGCCACGCGAGATATCGTTTTTCCTCAAAACATCTTTGAATTTATCCAGGTGGTTTTGCGTTGGTATGAGTTTAATGGAATAAAGAACCGCAATATTCCTTTGACCTGGTGCTTTCCCTTTATTTTCAATGACTTTTGAAGATTTTGGCTCTCATCTGTCTGGTTTTACAACGCAAAATGGCCGACCTGTTTTTCACGTGAAATTTGACATAAAGTAGATATTATCTTTCGTTTACGAAAAATATAACTCGGAAAATTTGAACCACAATATAAAGTAGAGATTTCTAAAGATTACTAAGTAGAAATCTTGGAAAAAAGTTTGCGACGAAGGAAATTATAGCGATTTTTAATCGCGCGTCAAGGCTGACCTACACGCCGCGGACCTCTGAGGCTGGGTAACTGAGGCCGATTTTTCAAGTTTTTTAAAACATTAGTCTTGAAAATCGTCATGTAAAGCATGGATAATCGTCTTAATTGACTGAAAACACTAAATTGAGGATGTTATAAAGGATTATGTATAGATCGAATAGGCCATTTAGCGCATTACTCGAAAGAAAATACTAAGGATTGGATATTTTTCGGAACCATCCCACGCATAAGAAATATGGCTCGGGTATTGAAGTAAAATGAAGAAATTAAGTCAGCATGCTTAAGAGAGAGAAAAATGAACTGTTGCCACGAAAGGCAACAACTGATACCCTTTTTCTAGAGATGGGTCGAATAGCAGATTTCTCGAATTCGAATATCGAATTCGAATATTAAATCATTGCTCGAATATTCGAATACCTCGAATACTAAATGATGAATGCTGGAATGTTTGACTCGGTTGCCTATGCAGCAGGCAACTCAAGATTTTGGGGAGTAATTTTGATTTACTTTAAAGGATTCGAACAGGAATTTAGCTGATTAATGAATATTTTAATTTTATGGAAACAATTGGGCATATAATTAATTCAACTAACATCGCTTTACCCCCACTTCTGCTGCCAAGTGCTAGCTGACAATCTGAGGCATTTTGCAAAATACAAGCTCTTTTCCACCGGATTTTCTTCAATTATTTTCAGTCCATCTTTGGGAGTTCTCACGAGATAAGAAGATGAATTGGAATTGCTATCAGGGAGAAACCAAATATTCTGTGAAAATATCCCTTTGTCTGGGACTGTAAAAATAAAGATTTATAGCACCACTCATTAATTGTAACTTGATATATGTTTTCGGAAAAAAATACCGCATCAACTTCCGAGAAGCTCTGCTGCTCATATCGAGTTTCGCCAGAATGCTAGGTCTCCGTCGTATTTTGACATTTATTTCTTTGCGTAAAATGCTTAAATAAACTCAGAAATACGTCGTGTTTGGTCTTATTCTTTTTAAAATTACGCGCACATTACTAATATTTCAATTCAATAAAGGTGTAACATCAATTGACGAAAGTTATTCTTAGACACCTTTTGTGCTAATAGATGACTCATGCAGCGGTTGACCTCCACAGAAATGGAGAACTTCGAAGCTGGTAGGAAAAAAAAGGTCAGTGGGGGAGGAAAGGGAGGGCCGGAAACACGTTTCTATTGTTCCCGTGTAACCCGGTATTTTTTCGAAGCTAAGGTCTTCGTAATATGATCCCTGCGCGAGCTGTGACCTTTTTTATTTCGAAGAAGAGGGAAGCCTCAGAGGGGGGGGGTTAGTGCTGAATGGAGAGGGATACCGGATCTTGGGAAATGCGCTAATGTAAGTATCCCACGGTACTCACACAGCAGTTGACCTCCAGAAATGGGTAACTTCGAAGCAGGTAGCCAGAAAAAGGTCAGTGGGTGAGAAAAAGGGGGAGGGCGTGAAACACGTTTTTATTGTTCTCGTAACTCGATATTTTTTTCGAAGCAGGGGTCTTCGTAATGCGATCCCTGCGCGAGCTGGGACCTTTTGTTTGATTTCGGAGAAGAGGAAAGCGTCAGAGTGGGTGAGGCGAGTGCTGAATGGAGGGGGATAGCGGATCGTGGGAAATGCCCTAAGGTTGCTATCCCACGGCACTGAGGTTCTCCTGGTGGTTTCGGATTTTTTCACCCGACCATTTTCGGTTCCCCTCGTCGAACTCTTTTCACCGCTAAAATCCACGAATTTGATGTAATTCGTCAACTTGCGTAAAACGGCGCTGCGAGCACTAAATGACTACAGTTCTCTACATTTTTCCGAGTCAACTACCAACGACGTGCGTGCGACAGTGTATGACGCGTAATTCAAAGTATTCGAGGTATTCGAGGCGGTACTTTTTGCATAACTATTCGAAACCTCGAATATCGAATACTTTCTAATATTCGAGGTATTCGAGTATTCGCGGATACTATTCGCACATCTCTACCTTTTTCCCTTTCCACCTTCGCCGAGGTGAGTCGCGCGGAAGGGGGAGTTTTCATATCACAAGGCATCTTTTAGCCTTTTTTATTACTGCATCCGTCCGATGTGATATTCATTTGTAGCGTTTAGTTTCTTTCTTGAACTTAAAAAAGCAAGAGACTTTAACCCTGATTAAATGACGTGCGAAGTATAGAATTTTTTTGGCTCTACAAAACTCAAGTTTAGTTCTATATAGTTCGTTCGCTTCGTCCATTTGAATTCCATGAAGATTCAAGGTCCAAATAAATCGCTGATATTATTTTTAATAAAAATTCCAAGTCTCCAAAATCTTCCAATTTTGGTAGGAAAGTACTTGCCCAGTCACATAAGTGTGTAGCAAAAGCCAAATTTCTGCAGGCAGTAATACTGTAACATGAAGATGTCAAAACCTGCTGGCTGAGCATGTAGAATAATTAGATTTTCTGCTTGAGAATTTGAAAGGGCCAAATATTACATGATTCATATACTTAGTATGTAATCTTTATTATAGCTGTGAAAATTACTATACTCAGGGCTCATTATAGGGCACGATCCTCATTATATTTTCCTTCTTACATTAGGCTAGACATTCATCATAGAAAATTGGAGTAGAATATATTGTAGTATGCATTGCTGTATTGCCTGGTTCAGAAATTATCATACTTGACTCGATACTTGCGAGTAATTTTCAACTCAACTCGAGATCAAAAAGTGCTACTTGGAAATCCCTTTTATATTCCAAAGGAGCAAATGCAGACTAGGGAGCCTGTGACAGGTATATAGTCAAGATACAGTGATGCATTTGGAAAAGTACCCAAAGTCACTGTTGAAGCTGAAGTGAAGCTTATTTATCATAGATGAATGCACCACTAAATTCCTTCCCTGGGAAATACTGAAAGACTTGTATCTCCTACCAAAGGCTGAAAGTATTAGCGAAGAGGTTTCTTGCCATACCGCCATCCACTGTGTTCAGGGAAAGACATTTAGTTCTGCAGGAAAATATGTGATGTAAAATGCAACAGGCTTTATCCTAGGATATCCTAGGCTATCCTAGAAAGCAAAGCATCTTCACTCTTTCAGCTGACAGAGTGAAGATGCTTTTATATCTGAGCAAAAATTTAAAGTCTGTAAAAGGAGACTAAATTTGTGAGACATTATTGATAATGATAAGATATTATCAATAAATGATAGATATTAAAGGAGATACTTTTATTTTAAATTTAAACATGAGTGTTAATATTCTAAAGTAATACCTATCATGTAACATCACTTTTCAGGAATGTTCTGTTTTGAAATTTAGCTATTATATTTTAATTACATAGTGATGATATAAAAGATGCTTTTGTTTGACTGACTCTTTCACAGAGTAATATTTTTTAAAGTGGTTTTCTTGTTGCCTGGAATTAAGTGATATTTTTCTTGGAGCCTATGGCATCAGAATCGATGGAATCGGTATCGGTAGAATCGGAATCGAAATGTCAGAATCGGAATCGGGATCGGAATCGATAAAATTTTGGAATCGACCCATCACTACTTTCTAACATTCTTCATCTTCAACAATGAATTTCATATTGCTGTTTAAAGCCAGTTCTTTTATATTTAATGAGTTTCCCTGATTATTATATTTCTAGTGGTATGAATAATATATTTAATTCTTTATGTGATTATGTGACATTGACAATATATGTCCCAGTTCCTATTAGTATTCAAATATCTGCCATATTACTGGTAGGTACTGTACCATTTGAAACTTTGATTATGTCATATTTAGGCCTTCAGTAACTTTAAGAGGGTTCCCCAGGAAAAAAATAAAACATTGTTTTTGTGTCCACTCTAATATACGAACTTTCAGAGATACGAACATACTACAAATTCAAGCGTGCCCGAAAAAATCCTCTAGCAAACCTGACCCAAGTAACCTATTGACTCCCAATTTTCATGTACATGGGAATATCCTTGAATTTGACATCCAGTGTTCTTTTGATCATTTGCAGTCTCTTTGAGCAGGAGATCATGTCGTACGTGCCGTCCTCCCCTCGTTCCTCTCCCCAGCCTTCACCTCAGGCCTCGCCAGCCCTGTCAAGAGCCAACGCTCGAGCCCCTGCCCCCTACCGTAGGGATTTTGAAGCCAAGCTCCGGAATTTTTACCGCAAGCTGGAATCCAAAGGATATGGCCAGGGACCAGGAAAACTGAAGTAAGTTTAATTTCAAATATGCATTTTCTTTGATTAATCATCATTGTATGGGAGTAAATTGAAGTTTGCATATTAACCAAACATTTACTTTTTTGATGTGCTTGTTGTTTTTTTGGCCATTTTTGTGTTAAATTTTCTAAAAGTTATTACTCCTACGTGATTACTCATTATTTTCATCGGCAGAATTACAAAAGCTGTTCATAACATCGAAGAATTGAGAACTTCTTTTCTGCTCTGTCTTTCTTTAGTGTTAATCCTGCAGTTCAGTGTGACATTATATGATCTTTGTACTTGTGACCTTCTGCTCTCATTTTTGCATCACAATGATCACCTCACCCAATCAAGAAATTATATCCTCTCCTATCAGTACTCCAGCTCTCCCTGTCATAAATGTCCCAACCACTATACCTCTTACCTTTACAATAAGATTCCTGAAGAAATAAAAAAATGACACCTCACTTTCCTTGTTTAAAAAGAAATTCAAACTTCATGCGTCTGAAAAATGATAATATAGTATTGCTGAATAATTGGAGAATGTATTTTGAATCTAATTTGTTGTAGGTAAGTGGAATCCCCCTGAGTTTCCATGCCCTTGCAATCTGTTGTTCCTTGTGTAAACTTCCTGTAGTCTTAATCCTTCTCTGTCTTAATCTTTCATGTTATTTTAATTAAATTATTTTGGAAAATCTCAAACTTGATGTTCATTTTTTTCATAATATGTGTATGTGATTATATTTTATTCTTTCTTTAACTTCAGCCATGCAGATGTATGTTCTATCATTGGTGAAATAAATTTGTTATTACTATTATCATCACTCTTATTTATAGATTGCACATACGCCGTGAGCATCTGCTGGAAGATGCATTCAACAAGATAATGTCTGCCTCAAAGAAAGAGCTGCAGAAGTCCAAGCTGTATGTGACGTTTGATCGAGAAGAAGGGTTGGACTATGGTGGGCCATCTCGTGAATTCTTTTTCCTTCTGTCGCGAGAACTCTTTAACCCCTATTATGGCCTCTTTGAGTATTCGGCCAATGACACATACACGGTCCAGGTGTCCCCTATGTCTGCCTTTGTGGACAATCATCATGAGTGGTGAGCATTCCATATTCCTTAAATGCATGAATCAACTGATGAAAAATTGTACTTTCAGTTTATGCTTTTTTACTTCGCATTTGACATGAATCCTACGTCATATACAGTCCTCAGATCTTGGACTTTTCAAATATTTCATTTCCAACTGGTAGGAGAAATGTTGACATTGTTTAACAAATCTTTCATTCACATAAATATGAAGAAGATTGTTTTAGTCCAATGGGAATGCCATATATGTAGGTTATGTTTAATAATGAGGATAGAATTTTTGACCATTTCCACTTTATTTCACACATTCACCCAGCAACCATGTCTGCGAAGAGAAAATGTACAATATAGAGCTCTTGCATTTGTTATTCGAAATTACTTGGGAACCTCAGTTGAATACAGTTAATGAGCATAGGGGTCACCCAGTGAACTAAGGACACCTCTGCACCACCCTATTGCATGTCACTTGCCTTCATGAGAGCTCTATGTGTAATATTCATAAGTGTTGCAGGCTGTGCTGCATGCTCACATGAGTGCATCCCACTAAAATTACCACTTGTGCAACTTTGTGAGATGCGACTGTTTGGCGCAATGTCTGGAATATGGTTTCTGCTGTTGTACAGTGATAGGACATATATTTATAGCTGGACGATACCAAGTCCGTGCTCACATCAATACAAATTGTTCGACACTCTTCCACAGAATTTGTTCTCTTTTTCCTTAATTCCTAGCTAACTTAACTGAGTTGACCTGTAACCTCTCAGATTTTGATGAAAATTAATGTGCATGTTAGCCTACTCAAAAAATAGCATTTTGTGAAACTCAAGAAAAAAGCTGGATATTGGGTACTTTAAAGTGGTGGATGTTTGCTAATGCAAAATTTTTGATGGCGCATTTTTTGATATAATGAATCAATTGCTAGTAAAATATGGAGTTAATAGTTATAATAGAGAAAAACACAGAATGTGGAAATGCTAAATAAAGATATTTTTTACATTGCTCGAGTATGGAATGAATCGGGACCCCAAAAAATAAACACTAAATGTGGAAAAACATTGAATTCGAAGATGTTAAATCTGGATCCGACAGTATTACTGCTTCTAAGAATAATGTGTAGGTTATGGAGAGGACTCTGAATGTTAAGAAATATGGCTTGCAGGTTCGTCAGGAGATTGGTGCTGTAATGTTGATGGCCCATTTTGTAATTTGAAAACAGTGGGTTTATTTATAAGAAATGGCCTTAAAAATGATTCTCAAGTGTCGAAATGAATATAATGTTAGATATTTTATACTGTGTGAAATAGCATGTAGTTATTCTCTCTCTTCCCTTTCCAGGTTTCGCTTCAGTGGGAGAGTCCTTGGACTGGCACTCGTACATCAGTACCTTCTCGATGCCTTCTTCACTCGTCCTTTTTACAAAGCTCTCCTTCGACTGTAAGTTTAATGCCTGATGGATGGAAATCAATGCTCTTCTTCTCATTTGTAGGAAACTATGGTTTCCAACTTATGATTTTTCTCAAAACGGTATTTTTTAAGGTATCATTTGTGGTAGCTCGTGCTATCTCAATAATGACTCGAGAATTACTCTTGTCAAACCTTACAAATTCCTCCTGACCAGGGATGCCGACTTACAAAAATTATTGGGGGGGCCCAAACCGGGGTGCCCCGGGAAATTTTATAATTAGTGAGTTTTAAGTTTTTTAAGCATTT
Organism: Ischnura elegans; assembly: GCF_921293095.1. NCBI lineage: Eukaryota > Metazoa > Arthropoda > Insecta > Odonata > Coenagrionidae > Ischnura > Ischnura elegans. The sequence continues at coordinate 47,631,517 of NC_060250.1, read as the reverse complement.
TAGAAGAGTCATATGATCAACATTAGAACCCTGTTCACTCAAATATCGAGATCTGGACACTGTGGGGAAAATCGACAAGCCTGGCACATTTTTTCCGCACCCCATGACAAATTTTTGAGGGGGTTTGGGCCCCCTCAGGCCCCATGAAGCCACTGATGGAGACCCACTCAACTCAAATACAATAGTGCTATGTTTAATTGAAATGTCACCCATATCACCCATTTCATTGCATATATAAGTAGTTCTGGAGTGATTGACTGCTGGACTTAAGATATTCTGTAGATATTGTGTAATAGGGCTTCTCTCAAGGAAATTTAAAATCATCAATTTTTTTAAGATTTAGATTTGTTGTAATTATGGTGTCGTTCTTTATCCTATGCAATGCCAATATTTCCCTTTTGGTTTGTGTGTGCTGTCCATGCATTATAAATAGGTTGTTGGTGGTGGAAACTCATACATAAAAGTATTTATTCACATTGGTTAGCAAGCACTTTGTATCCGTATGGAATAACAACTTTACCATGTCTCTTTTCGTAAACATCAAAATAAGACTAAAAAAAAATTCACATTTTTCCTTAAAGTATAATGAGTTTAATTTTGAAAAAGTGATATGTATTTTACTCAAAATATTGCAGTAGCTGCTAAAATTCTCTGAATTTAGTGAATAAAAAGTTATTTGAGTAATTTCATCAATTCGCATCATGCATGAGTGCAGTTTTGTTTACACACCAACCCTGCTAAATTCTGATTACTGGGTGTCAATATTCTTCACACTTAGATGTGTGATTGCTAGTCGTGACATTAATCACTTGGCAACTTTTTTCAGCCCTGTGTCTTTGAGTGACCTTGAGTCCCTTGATGGTGAGTTTCACCAGTCTTTACTGTGGATTAAGGAAAATGACATCACGGGGCTCCTGGATTTAACATTTGCCGTCACTGAGGAAGTGTTTGGTCGTGTGGCAGAGAGGGAGCTGAAGGCTGGTGGACGAAACCTCCCTGTCACTGAGAAGAACAAGAAGGTTGGCTCTTGTTGCTCTTTTTCCCAAGTTCATGTGTTGTTATCGGTCAAAATTTGGAAAGAGACACAATAAAATGGCTCTCTTGAAAAACTGAGATAAACATTTATCAGGCTGAGAAAATTGTCAGACTGAAGTATTCAGAAAGATATTTAGTGTTAGTTGAGGTCAAAAGATTTCATGGCCAGCCAGAGATTATGGCCATTGCTAAATAGACATTGGCCCATGAATTTTTCTCATGAGATTCATGTTTAACTGTGGTAAGCATCAGCAACTATAATCACAACGTGTAGATCTCCTGAATTTATATACCGTATATGTCTGAATATAGTCCCCCCTTTTTTTTCCAAAAATGCCTGTGGTAAAAGTAAACTGTATTCAAACGCATTTTTTAATCTTTTCCCGAAACTTAAGCCTCAAAATTAGGGGGGGGGGGGGGACGACTATATTCGGAGAAATACGGTAATGATTACACAGAAATAATAATCTGTAATGACGATTGTGAGTGTATGATAAGGATTGTACAATCTTAGGGCAATGCTTTGAAAGGGTAGACTGTAACTTTGGTGAGGAGGGTGAAATGAACTTCCAGGAGGTAGGGGTTAGCAACTGCTCTCTGTCTCTCGCCCTTAATGGCTGGCTCTGTTGTAGTTTAAAAATATCTATAATAATTCAAAACTACAATAGAGTTATTATAAAATATGAAGTAATGGAACTAGGTGCCAAAATGTTGAGCGGTTGAGTAATTAAAATTGTGAAGAAAATAACTATTTGCTTATATTTTGGTATGAATGTAACCAATGTCCGCAAAGTTAAGCTTGATATGGTCATCTATTGTTGGTGAGGCAATAAACGAGTTGAGGTGTCAATGCCTAATGAAGTAAAGTTGGGTAATTTGTCATGTGCATAATCCTGTGTGAAATTGTGTCAAAAGAACCAGTAATCATTTGAAAAGAAAGTCTAAAAAGAAGGCATACATAGGTGTCATGCCTATAAACAAATAGTGCAAACTTCCTTTACTCATCAAGTGTCCCCCTCCTGAAGATTTTAAATATGCTCTCAAAGAATATATAATGAGTAAAAAATGCTACCATCTTAATGATTTTCTTTCATAAACTCTTATACAAAATTCTATTTTCTATTTATTTTCAGTGGTAGCCAATTGATTAAATTTCCTTATATTTTGATTTGTTGAAGGCATTTCATGATACCGTTGATGCTTTCCTATGGCCATTGAACTTGTGACCTCTTGGAACAAATAACTATTTTTATTATTTATATAACGTAAATGCTTAAAGGCAAATGTATGAAATGTGGCTTACCCCCTCTGGTGGTGAGCTCATCTATAAAAAAAAAAAAAAAACAAATTGAGTTTTAATTACTTAGTTGGTGGATTTGAAAAATGTTGTCTTGTTGATGCTGGATGGCTATGCAGTGTGATGGTGCTATTTTCTGATTTACAGGAGTACCTGGAGCGTGTGGTGCGTTGGCGCCTGGAGCGTGGTGTAGGCGAGCAAACAGAGTCTTTGGTGCGGGGCTTCTATGAGGTGGTCGATCCTCGGCTTGTGTCTGTTTTTGATGCTCGCGAACTCGAGCTGGTGATTGCTGGCACGGCAGAGATCGACTTTGCGGACTGGCGGAAAAACACTGAGTATCGATCTGGTATGGATGAATGCTGATGTGTGAATACACGAGTCAGACAAAGATGATTGTCATTTTATCATGGCTTCTCATTCTAGGGCGTTTCTGTATTCTGCCAATTGTGATGTTTTATAGGCCATCATGCATCACCTCAATGTCCATGGACTCTTAAAAAACCTTGACAGTTGGCAACGTGGTCCTTCACTCAGGTCTAAATTAGTTATTAATTAAAGTAAATCGTTAGGTGATTAGGAGAGATGAGCTATGATGAAAAAAGTCTTCCTCATTCAGCCATTCTCTTGAAAGTAAAAGATGAAGAAGTTGCTGCCTTTTCATGAGTAAGTGATGTCATTTGAGTTCTGTTTCAGTGACTTTTTGGGAATAGCCGTTTGTTGAGAAAATGAAATACTCATGGGTACTGCAAAGAGCCACATGAAGCCAGTTATTTAAGGAAGGGATGAATAGATGGGAATCAGTGACCACCCTCTTGTTAGTAGCCCATTATATTATCAACTTCTGTACGATATATTGATTACTTTTTCATTATGATGAGGATGAAAAGTTGGTGACACATCAAAAAATCTGAAAAATATAGGTCTCTTTGATTTTTCAGTCTGTATCATAATCATAAACAAATTGGCCATCAGGTACATTAAGCTAGATTTTCTCCATGGGGATTGTGGTGACTTCTCACCCTGCGGGCCTGGGTTCAAGTCACCATAGAAATATTTCAGATCACCTTACTTGAGTTCTGTGTTGAGGACATTTCAAGTATGGTCCTTTGGATGGTACATGTGACTTCTATTAAGTGCATAAAACTGATTGTGATGCCATGGGTCGTCTTGGCACCCCTCCTCTTCCTGTCCTTCCTCCTGACATTGTTCTTCTCCTTTATCTGATTGTGTTCATTGGGTATCCCTGCAGGTTACCACGACAACCACCCAGTGATTCAGTGGTTCTGGCAGGCCATGGAGAGATTCTCAAATGAGCAGCGACTAAGACTCCTGCAGTTTGTCACAGGAACTTCGAGTGTGCCCTATGAAGGATTCTCTGCTCTGCGTGGCTCGACAGGACCGCGGAAATTTTGCATTGAGAAGTGGGGAAAGCCAGATAGCCTCCCTCGGTGAGTAGTGTCCTCCACTTACCTATTTGTTGTCCCTAGATAATATTGCAATCACACTCAGTCTAAATCATTGTATGGAGATCAGAAAGCGTGGAACATCCCACTGAGGAAGGAGATGCCTTGAAAGGTTAAGTGATTGTTAGTTACTGCGTAGTTACTGCATATGAGCAGCAAGGGGGGCATTTTTTTGCAGTTGGACTTGGTGCTACATGACTTTATTTCTGTACTACTACTGTTACTTGACTTTATTTCACAATTCCTTAGAATCGCGGATATACGATGACCTCAGTTATACACCAATTTTTTTGTTCTCATAAAAATATCTTCGTTCTTATGGGGCATAAGAAAGAATGTATTTCCTACATTCCTTATTACCATTTTTCATTTATATGGTAACCTCGGTTTTGAAATGTGTTTCTCCAGTCCTGTGACCAGAAGTACCTCACTTATACGACTTTTCAGATAGCTGTCCTACAGAAAGATGGCATATACCCTGACCTACAAGGTGTGAAGCCAACATTATAGCCACCACATCAATCCAATCCCTCCGAATTACTGTATCCCACCCAGTGATGCATTAGTGATTTTGCTTTCCACTTGTGTTAATTTTCTTGACTTTCCTCAGAGTTTTCATTTCCTCTATCCCAATCTTGGTCTGTCTCTGGGTAGTTAGATGAATTTCCTGAACACAGTTGTTGAATGAGCTAAATATTTTTGAAATTGGCTTCTCTGCAATCATTTAACATCATCATTATGAAATTTTCCAACTGTGAATTAAAACTTAAGCCCTGAGTCTTAGTTCCTTAAATGCTAACAATTAGGCAAAGAAATTCAACCTAGGAAATATTATTCAGAAATGCAGGTTTATGTTTCTCTTTTGGTAACATGAACGTTTGTGGTTTTGCTTGAGAGTTCTTAAGATTATTGGGCTTTATTTTCCTGCCTCCAAATGAGTAATTTTAAACTGGAAACCAAGCAGACCTAATGGAAAGCGGTTTCTCGCTCCCTTACCATAAAACCTCAGTAATAGAACTTCCTCACTTATGATACTTTTTAGCAGTCTACAGAAAGTTTCATTAGTGATGCCCTACTCTATGCATTTTTGTATTTTCTCATGAAATCGATGAACTCTACTGTTTTGCAGTTCATGTAAAGTCAGGTAAATTTTAAAAAATCAGACCAGAATTCAGGGAAATTGAAAAGGGAAAGCTGACGTAAACCCTGGTCATTAGTTCATGCACCCTCAAAGAGCTGGGTGAACAACTTGAAATAGAAAAATTCATGAAAGTTCTTTTATGTTTGAATGTATCTTTTCCTTCTCTGGAAAATTTGCCTGTCCCTAATGCTTTGGAAAATGCAGTCTGTCAATATGTGGAAATGATCTCCTGATTGCTTAAAGGGAACTTTTTCTTTGACATGCTTCTCACACATGTGTTTGCTTAATTCAGTAGTGGATGCAGAAAAAAACTCAAGGGGGGGCGCAAAATATATCTCGAGTTGTCTTGACTTTTATCATTATGAAAAACAATCAAGTCGCAGGCAGAGTATAAGAAAATATTATTTAAAGTGATTGTACACATGTAGAAGACAATGCGATACCTCCACTGCATAAACGCTCAACAATCGCCCATTGAATCAAATCTAGATAGCCCTTATAGTACTAGATGAGCGGATTCTATTCGGTGGGCGATTGTTGAGCGTTTATGCAGTGGAGGTATCAAATGCCATCTTATGATATAAAAAAATTACAATTGTGGTTTTGCAATGTTTGGCAGTACAGGTGGACCCGCACGAGGGGGTGGGGGGGCACGTGCCCCCCGCACTCTCAATCTGTATCCGCCACTGGCTTAGTCTAGTCCTCAATAACATTGCAAAAATTGACCACTTGAATATTTACTAAACCCTTGCAATGTATTTCATGCATTCTGACTCTTGCCCTAGTGGAGATTTTAATTGTTAATCACCTGGTCCTCATGAGGAGTACATTTCCTTCAGATGCCCATCATCATGCCCCCTTAGCAATATGTGCACTACATAGCAATATATGTACTACATATGGAATGGAACGACAGATAATATCTTTCAGCTCATTGAAAATATTTGTTTAATGGGTGTTGCTGTTATATGTGGTGATAAGTGTGTGAGGTGAATTCCATAGTGCGATGCTGTGCAATGTAATGGCTGATGATTATTTGAAATAATAAAATGGTTATCGTGAATGTCGACTTTTTAGATGTTACCAGTTTCAGTGCTGTTATCCTAAATGTATATAAATATTCAGGCACCCAGGTAATTTAATGTAATTATTGAGTGTGTGGTGGTTATTTTGTATATTTGGTGTTCATATCTCAAGGGTTTTCGTCTCTTTGTCTATGTGATTTCAATTAATTATGGACACTGTGCTAATAATGTGTTTTATCTTTACTCTTGGCGTCATTGAAATGGTGTTTGTGCCTTGTGGTGCTTCTCACGCTGCCGTTTATAGCTCATGGTGTGTAGATAAAACTATTTGAAACATTTCAAATGTGGTAGCATACTCTTTGGCAGTTGCTTTGTTTTCCTCATTTTTATTCTTTGTAATCATATTTAGTTTAATTTGTTTCTGTGTAAATTATGTATTTCTTGGTAAGTGGGCTGAGGGACAAGGATGTTATAATTACATTTATCACTACGTTTACCTACCGATCTGTGTGATCCATGTTGTCATAAGGAAGTGAGTACAGGTTGAAGGACTAGTACTAATATAACTGGACTGAAGAGTTCAGTTGTATTCGGCGAGATATGGTGTAATATCAGTCAATGAATCAAAGTAAAACTGTATGCACTGTCCATTCCTTGAAGCACCGGTATTGATGTCAGTTCCAGTCTGGCTCTCTAATGATCTAATCAGTGTCATGGTAGATTGCACCCATGTACAATAGCATAAAAGCAGAAATTAAAACGACTGAATGCTAGCATTGAATCCTAACAGCCATCAAAAGTTTCTAGAGGTGGGTGTAATTCTTTTTGACATTTATAACCAGGTGTGTTAAAAATAGGCTGGGAAATGTAAGAATTTTTAGAGGAAAATAGGTTTTAAGTGAGATCTTGAATGATGAAATGTAATAATTTTAATAATTCTTTTTTGCATTACATAATTAAATGTCAAGGGAATCCATCTACTCATACCAGAGTTTAGAGCACACAAGAAAACAATTGTAAGGAAGACTCGTAGTTCATGGTGATGGAACGAAAAGAGTGAGGGTGGGATTTGTTTGGGTAAGAAGGGATGATTATCACTTCAAGAAAGGAAGAGGAGGAGGCTGCGAGAGTAGCCAAGAAGAGAGAGTTGTTGTTGTGCTGTTACACACGTGCAATCCTAGATGAAGGATTTAATGACATCCACATTAGAAAGCATCAGTGAGGTACAAACTCCACTATTAGATTTTATATTTCACTTGCAAACAAAAGAAGTGGATGGCAAATCCGCAAAACTCTTGGGCCTCATCATAGCTGAGGCTGATTATTCATTATTCCCAGCCCACTGCCATTTACTGTCAGTATGACAGTTGTCAAATCTATATAAGATTGATGGGTAAACGTGGTGAATGCTGTGGGCATAATAATCACTACCTATTGGTGTTCATTTCATATTTACTTCTAGCTTAGGAGTAAAGTATAGTTGCATGGCCTCCTGGGCTATTTCTCCACAGTAATCTAATATCTGTCTGTAGAGTAAAGATTTAGATCTATCCTAAAATTGTAATATCAATATCTATCAATATGGTATTAAATTTTTCTAATAGATTAAATAGAATCCTCTGAGTTGAAGACTTCCTAGACTCAAAAGCATGCGTACATCTATGTCTTATTGAGACTAATTTAATTAAATGGATTAGTGTAAGAATTCAACTTTATTCACTAAAGATAAGAATTTTTTTAAAGGGTGTGAGCCCTTTTATGTGACTGAACCCCATGGTGTTGGGATATGATGGTTTTTGTGATAGCATCAGTATTTGTTTACATGATCATTGCAGAGTCCATGTATGCTACATTGACCCTCCATCTGGCACAATGGATTTGACTGGCAGATTGTGACTTTGTTTTTATTTCTCTGTGCCACTGGGTGGCATAGACCCATGGCGCTTTGAGTAGCTTTTTGTTTTGAAACAACCTATGCAGCCTTTCATTTTTCGCATTAATGCCGACAAATCAGTGGGTGATTATTCAGTATAATTAAGCGAAGTAATGGCGCAATAAAGCAAAATAAAAGCGTCATTAGATGAATAAGATAGCAAAATAAATGAAACTGATCTCATATAACACATGGTAAAATATATTACGTATAATAATACTAGCCTAAAGATCATGTTAAATTGTACCTTGCTGATCGGTGCGGGGCTGTATGACGGCATGTATAGGGGTCTATGCATAGCACGGAAGACTTCATATAAGTGTTCAACTACATTAATAATTTTGCTTTAAACTTTAAAGGTGTACCACAGAGCCAAGATAAAAATTAATAATGTTTTTTCACTTTTGTGCCTGTCAGGCACATTGCGCCTGAACTCAGCAATTCCAATATTGCGCCTGACAAAAGGTTAAGAAGTTTATGTATTTGCATTTCATGATTTGTTACTGGTCGTACAGTTTTTTTACAGAGATTTTACTCCCCATGTGTCTTGTACACAATGGAATTGAGTTTTTATTCCATAGCCACTGCATGTATATTGGCCATGCAAGTCTATGAAGCAGCATTTGTTTCTTTGGCATCAGTTTCACCTGATATTACATACTATGCAGCAATACATAAATAAATGCCTATCAGTGCATATATTGAGTCCAGGTTGTTTTCAAGTACTGTCTTAAAAATTTTATGTGATGGGGACAACCATCTTGCTTAAATGGGATTACCATAAGGAAATTATGAATTGCATAACATCATCAGACAGCTTTCTGATTTGGAGAAATGTTGACGTCATTGATTATCAGTTGTAGAATAGGCACGACTCTTGCTGCTCCTGTCAGCAAGAATGGCGGGTGCTTTTTAGGCAGTGTTTCGGCTGGAAGGAATCAAGATGTGACAAAACAGTTACATTTTTTGACCCATTTCAAATTTCTCGTAGTGAAATAAATACCATGCAAACCTCAGGAAATGTTTTATCCAGGTCAAATTTTCAGTATTAAAAATGAATGCCCTTTGGTTACATCAAGCATGGCCATCAGTTGTTGCAAAACCTGGTGCTCTTTCAAAAATATTCTTCTCTCTGATTTGCACATTTTGAGACCCCAAAATCATACCTGAGATCTTTTCTGAAATACTAGCTCCAGCCTTGTGGTGCAAAGGATTCAATATAGTTGTGAAAAAAATCGCTGATGACTGTGAACTGATTGAAGAGTAATGATTCATTGCATGTTATTGCAATCGAGTTTGCCCACATCATGTTTAAACTTGAGTAGTTGTGCTGGTGCACAGTTTGTGAGGACTGTTTCCTTTTTAGCTTATTTATCCATGATTGAAACCATCCAGCATTCCTCAAGTCTCCTGACAATTATTTAGTCTATAATTAATCGATTTGTTGCTTATAGTTTCATATTTGGTATGTATAGGATTTAAATATAAAATTCGAGGAATCAAGCAAGATGGAGTGGAATTAATTCATAATGAAAGATGATTTGCAATTTTCCACAAAAATAAATTTAATCTGACCCAAGTTTTATAATATAATATAATATCTTTATTGTTCCATGGGTCAAACAGGTGACATAGAACATTGTCAGGGAGACATAGAACAGACATAGAACATGTGACATAGAACATCAAAACATACATGTTGTCATGAACTATCAGACAAGAATTCATTTACATTATAATAACCCTTAGGCTGTAAAAAATTTTTTAATTCTGTCTTAAAAACATTAATATTTGAAATATGTTTTATACTCGTAGGCAATTTGTTAAAAATAAGCGAGGCAGAGTGATGTGGACCTCTTTTGGCACATAATTGTTGTAAAATATGTATATTTTCACTCCCACGGGTCAGAATGATGATGTTTTGATGTTACTACATCATTTTCAAGGTACAAATGGTGGTAAGTGCAGTTAATTTTAATATGCATAATATTTAGATAATGTTTAATTTAAATATGCATAAATTAACTGCACTTACCACCATTTGTACCTTGAAAATGATGTAGTAACATCGAAACTCGGGTCGGATTAAATTTATTTTTGTGGAAAATTGCAAATCATCTTTCATTATTCATTATAGGACTTAAATTATGGCCACAAGTAAGACAGCTTCATGCTACCTTAGTCACAATGATGTGTGACTGCACTTGCAGTGATATTCAAACTTTTTTCAATCTATATAATAATCATGATAATGTTTTAACAACCAGAAGGACAAATATGACATTTTGGATCCTTAGATATTATAGCTCCCAGAGTTAGTCTGAAATGGTGTTGTCAAAGTGCTCATCTTAGTAAAAATGACAATGAATGAAGTTATTTGGTTTTATATGTACACCCATGTCTCGTATAGCGCAAATTCGTTCCTCGGGGAAACATTGCAACGCAGTGTAGCCTTAATCAAAAATTTTAAACGCTCTCGCGATAAAACGTGAACTTGCGCTAAGTACACACGTAATTTCTATCAATTTATGCATATTAATATTATTTCTTGCCTCAAATCTTCTTTTTTGTTTAAATATTAATCGCAATTCATTGCTGTGCAATTGCCAAAAGTATTACTCCTCATTGGGTCCAGATAGCCGGCCTACCGAAGATTTATCACGTCTCCTTAACAGAATGATAATAAATAATTTAGATCGTTAATTAAGCGTGGGGCTAGTGGAAATGAGTTTTTTTTCAGCAATACGGTTTGAGACGTATTTTTGCCGTCGTAGGTTACCGGGCGATTGACTTCCAGGTAGAGGGTCTACGCTAAAGCCTTCAAGGTCATCGGTATTCACGGGGGAGAAATGGAGCGGTGGCCGAGTTGCGCATGAATAGCATCAACGCATAAAAGGGTCCGCTATAGAGTCTCAAACACAATGGCTTCGTTCCCTCCCTGCAGTCATAGGCCTTCTGCGTCTCAGGAATACAGTTCAGCAGAAGAAGGTGATTTAGATAGAGCCATACAGAGTAAAAACCAAGAGAACATGGCAAAAAATAGGAATGCGTGTAGAAAAATCAAGAATTTATCAAGAAAAACCATAAACCTAGAAGAGGACTTGAGAGAGGTCAATTGCTTTGAAAATGGAGAGCGTCAAAGCGATATTGCGTGGAAGTTTAAACTCACGATGCCTTATTTTGAATAAAGACGAAGCTAAAATATCAGTGATCTCAGCCGCACCAACTTCAACCAAGCGGTCTACACATACGGAAAGTTCATGGTGAATCAGTACAAAAAGACGAGAGTGGTAATCGCTCCGAGACATTTAGTGAAAGCGGTTGGTTCCAGAATTTAAACGGCAAGCAGGTATTTTCAGTGCGGCGATATCAGGTGAATCTGCAAGTGTTGATAGCGCAGCCACCACAACATTTTCTGATGAACTCCAAGCTGTTATTGAAAGTGGCTCCTTTCCCCCTCAACTAGATCTAGTGTTGACGAGACGATATTCTTTTGGAAAAGAATGCATTCTCGTTCATTCATTTTCAGGGAAGGAAAACCTGGGTCTGGTTTCAAGGCATTTAAAGACTGTTTCACGTAGCTGCTAATGACTCGGAGGACTTCAAATTAAAATGATTTATCATTCATAAACTCCGCTAGCTATGAAATGGCATTTAAAGTAGCATTTTCCTGTCATTTCGATGAGCTACAAAAGGGCCTGGGTGACACAACAGTTGTTTTTAGACTAGTTTTAAAAATCGTCAACTGCCGGCAACGCATTACGATCCCCTGAGATAGCAGATGTTAGCCCACCCGCACGACAGGATGGAATTTCGAAAGCACGTAAGAATTTTTTTTAACGTGAATAAAAGTCTTTGAACGCGTGAATATTATCTTTAAAGATGTTTTAAACTATAAATATTTATAGAAATAATGTTTTCAAAGGCTTTTTATGGGAATATAGATGTTTTAGAGGAAATTCAATACCAAAGACCTATGCTACCAGGAACGCATCCCTATCTTCTCAATGTTAAAACGCTCTCGTATAACGCAAATTCGTATAGCGCAAAGACCCCAAGGAACGCATCCCTTGCGCTAAACGAGACGTGGGTGTATTATGTTACTTTGTTAAATGTACTAAATTCAGAAATGCATCTGGGTATATGGGTAGAATAACATCTGGTAAGCCCAAAGAAGTTTTTAAACATTTTATTTTAATTTTTCACATTTATCGTTAAATGTGCAGTAAAACCTCTGTACAGGAAATCCCCATGTAGCAAAAGTTTATGAAAATCTCCCCACTTCAAAGTTATAGCCCCAGTCCAAGACCCTTCCAATGGGCAGTCAGTGCATGTAAAATACCTCCTGTTAGAAACTTCTATAATTATGAAAACTTTGTACCACTGAGTCTGCACTTGCACCCAAAACAGGAATCTCTATGACAAATGTTGGTGGCAGAAGTGGAGTATTTTGCGTTTACAGGTAATGTTTCCCATAGCTATTAAACGCAAGGCCCACCATACACGTTCAGTTTGGCCTCAAGGCCTGGACTGTACAGTCCCAGACTGAAGGCAGAACTGACAGTGTGTGGCGATTCCTTGAGGTGGATCGTCGCCTGGACGGGAATCCAGGGTCGCTTGGCCTTGAGGCCGGACCTCATTGTTTTCCTATCCATCCGCCGTCCCGCTGACAATCCACCTCAAGGTATCGCCACTCACTGTTAGTTCTGCCTTCAGTCCGGGACTGTACAGTCCAGACCTTGAGGCCAAACTGAACGTGTATGGTAGGCCTAATAAGCAGGGAGTAGAATAGGAGTGGAGGGTACTGCAGTGTAACAGCTCTGCTCTGGCCTTTCCTTTAAGAGGCACCTTGATGTTATGCAATGCCTCTTAGCATATTCAGCAATGATTTTTGTCTCTGAGAATCCTTTGTATGGATTTATCACCAAATTCAACTTTAAGTGAAATTCTTGGTGCAGGAGAGTAGGGCTGTCAGGAAATTACTTAGATTAAAAGATGCACATTTATATATGGATTATATAAATGAGAATCACTAATGGTGAACTGATTGAAAGAGTAATTATTAGCATGTTTTTGTATATGAGTATGTACATGTGTACTGTTCTTATTTTACATATATGTATTGTCATTAAGCATAATGATTATTTTTTAAGGAGCTATGAGAACCCTCTTTATCCATTAGCTTTCCCACTGGTGGCTATACTTATGAAGTACATGTTTGTTTTTCAGTGCTCACACTTGCTTCAACCGTCTTGATCTCCCTCCATACCCTACCTCCGACATACTCTATGAGAAACTGCTGTTGGCAGTGGAAGAGACGAGTACATTTGGAATTGAGTGAAGGCATCACTTTGGACGTCCAATGCTCACTCAGCCTCAGGACTACATTTATAATTTTAAGTGTACAACAGGGAAGTGAATTTGCGTGAGTGAATCATTGTCATTATGAAAAAAAAACTTGTGTACTGAATTATTTTGATTGTCAAAGTTCATCTTTAGGTAACCCACTACGGAGTTTGACTTTTCTGTACTGTGATTTGGGAATCTGTTAAAATTATGAATAATCCCATTAACTTTAAGTGAGAGGGTTGGTGCCACCTATCCTGTATGTGCAAACAAGCCCTCAGATCGCCGACCTATGAAAGTATGGGCTGAGAAAACATCACACAACAGCTCAAGTCAAAATGTAATGTGATTAAGTCTCAAGGACATGATCACTAGGAGTCAACCTATACATCAGGATTCCTGGAAGATGGACTATGACTCCAAATGCCGTGGAAACCAACAGTATAACTCATTTCAAGTGATTTTTTCGATAGGGAAAAAGTTATGCTCTCCCAAAACGGCTGCATTGTAGTTAAATTTCCCATTGTGTCTTTTTGAAAAGTTGTGTGCACGTATTTGAGTGATTCACATGACGTATGGACACGCTCGCTCGTGTGAAATCCTTGCGTGCACATACAAGTTGGGAGAAGTGTCTCAAAGTGCAGCACACGCTAGTGATAGCATGAAATGCATTGCCTTTATTGTCAGTCTTAGGAGATAACTTGCACACATCTCCATCATTCACCAAATTCCTTTTGTGCCAGTCACAATTTTTGACGTGTCTAGTGCACAAGAGGCTTGCAAGATTCAGTCTTTTGATCTATGCAAAAGTTATGTATTTTTGCAAGGTTTTTTGAAGTATTGTTTTGATTAAATGTTTTGTTGTGTGCCACTTCAAGGCAATCATGTTATCTGTAAATGCATACAGTGTCCATTTTTGGAAGAGCTATTATTCCTAATTGATTCTTAACGTTTATGGAGCACTTTTGCTATCTTCAGGATAATACATGTAAAAATATAATATCATTGCATATACAGTATTTTGTAAAGGTTGGTGATAGATTTTTATGGCTTTTGAACAAGTCAGGACTCAATTTTGAGCATAACTGCGCTCAAGAGTGTACATGTTCACTCAAGGCCATTGGCCTTAACTTATTATTATTTAACTTCTTGTTATTGATGGACACACCAGCTTGTAGGTATAATTTGCACAATTATTTTTGTCTCTGTAACTATGGTCCTCCAAACTCCTAGGATTAATGAAAGTGCAGATCTGAACTCAAAATGCAAATATATCAGTTATATTTGTAATCTTAATATTCAGAATGTAGTACTTTTTGTTACCAGGTATTCAGCCAAGAATTGAGAATGAGTTAAAAACTACAAAATATTTTTGCCCAATGCAACACAATACAGGACTGTTGCAACAGTCGTTGGAGGCATGCACAGAGGCAGATCCACAGCAAGGACTCCCTAATATGTTTCTCACTCTATTAGTGGAAGAGTGGAGCCACTACAGTCATTTAAGGCATCTACATTTATCCTCACGTGGAGTCTATAATGTGGTCTCCTAACAGAGTCTAAAGGCAGTCCAGTGAAACACCTCTTTTGGAAACCTCTCTTTGACTCAAGTGTAAAGGTGATTTTATTGAGTTATTACAGGTTTTCTGATTCCTTCAGAGCACTTGCAGTTTGGTAGTTTATTTGTTAAGGCTACATTGTGTAGCAATCTAGTCACATTTCAGGAAATATGTTTTGATGTGTGTGTTAGTGCACTATTTGCTTGTGATATGTAAAATGGTTTTACTTGTCTTAATTTATTTTTTCACCTTTCAGGAAGTATGGTTTTAATTTAAGATCACCAAAGAATTAATTTCAGTAATGCATTATATTTTTATTTATAGCTATTGAAATATTGACTTTATAATAAAATCCCTCATCAGTTGTGTGTGAGTCCATTGTTTAAGGATGGTCCTACCTCGTTTTCCCAACCCTCTCCCACAATGGATGATGACCAGTGTATGTATTAACTTGTACACATGTATTTCACAAGAAGAAACCATGTACACACAATCCTTTTCGGGAACCATATGTTTCTCCCGAAGACCAGGAAATTGAAAAAAATTGACCTTTGAGGTAACTTATTTCGACCAAACTTGGCAAATCCTCTTAATTTGATTACTTAATGAAAACCTTTAGCTCAAACTGAAACTAAGCTGTCCTGTCTTCTCCTTAAGGTTTTTAGAAGACTTTCTTTGCTCCCAAACTTCTTAGTACTTCCTCATAACTTACTCGGTTAAATTATTTTGTCTTCATCATTCTTTGGTAGCATGACATATCGAATGCTTCCACTCTTGACTTCTCTGCTGCTGTCAGTGTCCAAGCCTTGCTTCCCTAGAGAACATGCTCCATATGTAACATCTGATGAACTGTTTCCTTACTTCTGTACTTCTATTTTCAGCTGTATTAAGATTCTTATTTTTGTAGAAATCCCTCTTGGCATGCCCTATTCTACTGTCTACCTATTTCATTCTTGCTTCGTCCATTGTTAGTGATTCGGCTTCCTAGGCAACTCTTTCACCTCTTCAAGCTTTTGTTTTCCTAGTTTAATGTTTGTCCCAGCCCCCTCTCTTTTGCTGCTTATTAATATCTTAGTCTTAATTTGACTTATTTTCAGCCCATATCTGGCCATTGTCATTTCCATATTTACCAAACCTTCTTCATAACATTATCTGCTTCGGCTATGACCGCCATGTCATCAGCAAATTACAGAATACTAATTCTATCTCCGTGGATTTTTACACCCAAAGCCTTCTTGATTTCATTGATGGCTCAATTGATGTAAACAAAAAAACAGCGCAAGACAGTGCACACCCTTGTCTCGCTCCTTTTCGCATTCTTGCTTCTTCACAGTAGAGTCCACATTTTATTACAATATGGTTTTTATGCAAACAAAGTCCAAAATTCTAAGATCATTGCAGAGCACTCTCATTTCTTCTAGAATTCTAAGCATAGAATTACATTCCATGTTATATGCATCCTCCATGTCATCAATAAGAAATTTACAGGAAAATTCAAGCTATGCATTCCAAAACTGTACACAAATCCACTTGGAAGGACGATGTCTTTATGCCAATTTTTGAGGCAACCAATTGTTGCTATATTTTTTATCTATGAAGTTATGGCTTTGGCAGCTTTAACATTGTACACAGAAAGTTTGCGGAGTGGACTAGCACTGATTTGGAATGCACAACTTAAATAACTTAAAACACAACTTCATTAACTGCCATTTGTGATTTATTTATCAATGTGGCAATTTAATAAATGTGCATAGATGACTTCAAGATAGGGAAAAAATATCTTACACGAAAGACAAAGTATCAGCATACTGAAATTCAGGGCTGTTAGCATAGTCACATATATCTAGAGCCACTTCACAACTCTCCCTCACTACTCTTTTGCCATCACTGAGGTACTGCTGCAGGGCCTCCACGCAACTGTTCGTGGCTATTGAGCCAAGGGCTTCAGCACACTCATGCCTCACCTGAAAATAATGAATATTTATCTTGAGAGAATAGAATTGAAAGAACATCAAACAGTAAGTATACTGTCCTAAGATATTACATATTTATATCAATGTATACCAATCACATATGATAAAAACTTAAAAAAATATATAAAATCACTTATGATAAACAAATGATAAATTTATTTCCCAAGTTTAGTTTGAGTGGGCACATATTAGTGCATAACAGCTGCAAAAATGAAAGAATTCAAGTTAAAAAAAATACAGAAATGCAAATAGCGTTTCTTGGAGAAGCTCATGATCTACTACTGATCCAATTACCAGCATTTTTGGAATTTAATTGATGCTAGTTAGGGCTTTACTAGGATGTGTGTTATTTCTTAATTTTCCTCTGACATTTAATTTCATACTCTTAGGAGTAGAATCAATATATGTAAAAGAAGCTGGTCAATTGTATAATATAACTCATGCAAGAGCATTAAATGAAATAACAATGTATTTGATTGTTTGAGGCGTAACTTGGTGAAAGCGATTCATAATTAAATTAAAAAAGAAGAACTTTGTGCTTTCACATTAATATTTATTCACTTATTGTACACAATATTGTATACAATAAGTGAATAAATATTAATGTGAAAGCACAAAGTTCTTCTTTTTTAATTTAATTAACAATATATTATTTTTAAATAGACAAGAGTATATTTTTAGAGGGTAAAACAAGGAGTTAAGAACCCATCCCAACGGCACAGAACCTTCATATTTTTTTAGTCTATCCTATGACCGAGGTTCAAGCAATGATCTGCTACTGCCGACTTCAGTGGATAAAACAGGTGTATGCATCTTTCATGCTCCATCAACCGTTTTTCAATCATGCGGCCAGTTTGGCCAATATGTATAGACACCACACTTGCATGGGATGTTGTACTCTCACGAGGTTTTGAGGTCTATACACTCTACCCTAAATGCCATGCCAGGTGTTCGTGGAGCACAGTCACCATTAGGTGAATAGTCCTGCACCCTTAATTACCCTGCTTCAAAAGATCACTAACCTTTTGCTTCATTCCTAAAAATACTGTCCTGTACTTGAAAAATTGTCATCGCTTTGAGGGCTCTTGAATAACCTCTAAATAACAAAAAATTAACCTAACGTTTTAGAATTTTAATTCTTTTATTATACATTATTATTTATATTATACATACACTTTTATTATATTTTTCATTGCACTCAATACATATTTTTCATTGAATATTTTAGAGTTGTACATCATCAAAAAATCTTAGAAAAATAAAAAATAAGCCATACCTTAGCCTCCAATATTAAAACTCTCTTAGATCATCCACGATTTTCTTTCTACAATTTAGCTGTCCAGTTAACTATGCCGATGCACATCCATTAATTTTTCTATCTTTGAGACTCATGTCTTATGGTGTGCAAATAATTGAGAAAGAATGTATAGTTAGCAGGGATGGGCAGCGTCATTTTTTGCACAGATTCAATCTTAATGAAACAATGCACTTGGATGATTCAATCACTTCAGTCTTTTGATTCTCAATGAATCATGAATGGAAAGATTTCAGGGGTTAGAACATCACTTTCTGGGTAAACTGAAGTTGATGAAAATGGAAGTACCTAACTGTTGAATGATCAACTTGTATTTGCTCAGCAAATCATGAGTCTATCAACTCACTTGATCATTCAATTCATTAAGAACAGATTGATCATGAACAAGCCATCACAAGTACCTAAGTATGTGAGGGTGAGTTACAGTCTATCTGAGACTTGTGCCAATACATATGCTGAGACTTCGAGATTCAAATACCAGCAAACTTATTTTCTTTGGATGTGATCATCAATTTTTAGTTATTCTGAACTGATTTCAATCATATTTTTTATTAACGATTAATGAATTTGCATTGAAAAACTTCATCTTGTCAATGCTGATGGACCTGATGGAAATAATAAAGCGATGAGTTACCATAAAATGGCAAGGAACAAGTATACACATTTTTGTATCCACATACCAAAATGAGTTTGCTATTTCAACAACAGTCACACTAGATGGGATGCACCTAGTATTTTCAAGAAGGGAATTTTGGGGAAGGCATACATATTTTGAATAACTGGGCAACGAACTAATGGAACACCCACTTCGCTATCGCAAGGCATGCCAAAATAATCCCAAAATTATTCACTTTAACTTTGAATGCAAGGCATAATGAAAATTAGTTGTGAGAAGTACTTGGGATTCGCTCCTGAGTTGTGGGACAGAGTAATTTCTGCTATACCCATTGATTACTCGCATGCAGGATTACCAGCCGTGAAATATAAAAATAAAGTTCAATATATGTACAGGAAAATCTGTAGTTATACTTTTCAAATTATTTACCAATTAATTTAGAAAAGTTTCAATATAATATACACGCTATCGATGAAAGGCTGAGGTCATTAACAGAAATGAAGTACTTAAAAATTACCTGATTATTTTCTGAAAAACATATAGAAGAATACTAATTTTCATCGGATAATTATTTTTGCTAAAATAATTACTTGAAAGTTGAAAGATCAAACACATCTTGATGGTTGGCTACATTGGATCCTCAATTGCGATTTGCTAATAGTGGACTGCAACGTTAGACACGAGTGGACAAATAAATAATGAAGGAGGAACATGAACGCGACTGCAAGTGCCGAAGTAACGTGCATGGCAATTATAATTTCTAACTCTTCTTACTGGAGCATGAAATAAACTAAACTAAGTTACCTGATATAATGTTGAAAATTGTAAAAATTTAATTCAGTGGAAAATTTAACCTGAGAGTAGCATCGTTGTTGCTGCACTTTTTGCTGTAATGCCATGGTGAGGCAATACTTTTTAATAACCTTTGTAGCTGTAATTTACTTCCCTCTACATCTGCCCAAGTAGAGCACTCTTTACTTACAGTGATTTCATTGAAAAATTCATGTGAAAAAAAAACTGGAGTATCATATTAGTTTATTGGATTCTCATTTGATTAAATTTGTTTCCTTGTAATTATGCCCAAAGGCATTTGGTGTGGAAGGTGTTGTCACCGAGAGCTCAACAGAAGAGAATTAGTCCCAAGTCTAAGATTGTTTGTATGTATGTTAAAAGAAATCAAATTGGCAATTCCTCTTAAAACATACCATTTATTTATTTCAGTCATTTCTCTTTCAATGAGTACACATGTCCTCATGAATGTAGGCTTTATTTTTCTAATTATTTCCCTTCCACCAAGTGGTTATTTTCTCATACAGAAGTCTTATTTGTATGTTTAGTAACTTTTCATCATTCAATAAACAGTTATTCTTCAATATCGATGTCGATTTCATTCATTATCAGGTAATAATTCCTTTAATGCATCAAGTCAATGTACTGTCAGTTCACATTAGTCCAGACAGAGGGGGGGCGTCGTGTTTATTTTCAAGCTCCACAGATGGCTCTGATGTCGTATCGGGAGGTTTTACCCGGAAAAAGTACAAATTTTACCAGTTAAATTTATAGATAGTTTACCTGTTTACACACAAGTTTGCCAACTTCTACCATAATTTTACGTGTGTAAAATAAGGGTAAAATTGGGGTAATTTATCTTTTGTGCTGACTGTGATACTATTTGTACAATTAATTTTGTACTTTCGAGTTCCCAAACTATTTGTAATGAGTGAGGCTGGAAATCTCGTTTCTGAAGAACTTGATCATTACTGAAGAGTGATGATAGTACATGTAGTTTTCTTGCCACAATATTCTTGTTTGAGCCTTTTATTCTTTTGTACAGGTGAAAAATAACCATTTCCATCATTTCCTAGGACATAGAAGTATACATTTCCTAAAATGCTACTGTTAACGGGGATATTGAAGTATTGGCCTGCGATGAATAAAAATTGGTGATTTATGCATGAGGTTACATTGTATTAATTAAAAAGTTATTCTTTCAAAGATAGATCGTTCTCTGTTCATTTGAACCTTTCACAGAAGTTATTGTTCTTATTTTCCTGAAAAAACTAATAAAAATGCATTAAAATTTTTTAACTGACCTAAAATAAATCAAATCAATACCTGCTCAAATATGTAATAAGTTATGCTGAAATGAAGTAAACTGTAAACATTACCGGCAAATAAATTAAAACAAAACCATCTCACAGACTGCATTACACAGCATACGCTCCAAATAAGCAAGCCACTCAATTCGTTACGATACATAAATCAAGAGTAGAAGGAGATAGATAGAAGTAGGGTGATAACTTGTCTGTATCAAGAAATACAATCTATTAAGTTTTGTTAATACAATTCATCCATGTTTAATGTCAGGTTTCTGAGACGGTGCTACAATAATTGCAGTGTTTGTTTGCATACTGCCAGGTCTCCTCCTGTCGATAATATTTCACAAACAAAGACGTGAGTGGACAAAACCCATTATGCACTTTATCGTATTGTAGCAATAGAATTAAGTATCTTATCACTACTTACAGTTTTGTTTACTTCTTTATTCTTCCTCTTTATCTTTTTAAGTACAAAAAGTATATATATATTATATAAACTTCCATGTTCTCTCTCTTTCGTTCCCCAAACATGAACAACAACCCATTATTGGTTATTTTTAAAAGTGGAGTTATTGAGGGTTTTCTATAACATTTATAACATACACGTCAACTTGTGATTTCAGGGTAAGCATCTTCAGAAAAAATATCATAGGATGCTACAGAACACTTACAAATGGATGGAATGAAAGTAAGCCAACCCTATGACCTACAAGACAGAAATAGCCTATAATTTAGACGCACAACAATTCCCATTCACATTGAAAAAATAGGCAAGACCCTCCACTTTTCATTTTGAAAGAGTTTTACTGCAGTATTAACTTAATGCAACCTAATATGATCCCTAAAGCATGTTTTGCATGGACCACTTCCTGAGTAAGTTACTCACCATCTCATTTTCAGAAAGATCAGCAAGGTTTTCCTTGAGGTAATCAATAGTGAGAGGATCTTGAAGTTGTCCTAAAACAAAAGCCACCTCATGCCTGAATAAGGCACTTTTGGCCTTCAAGCCTGGAATAAACAATTAATTATTAAAAATAAATTTCCTTGCAAGATACAAGGCAGACTGCATTTGATGAAAGTACTTAGGGCAAATACACTGCAACAACGAAATTAGGTGGAGCAAAATAGGATTGATGATCATGGATCACAAAAATGATACCGAACCATGTTTTGTAGGAGTTCTGTTTCGTCTTCAAATTTTAAAATGAAATCATTTTCTGCCATAGTTGGAATGAAACCAGTTTCAACACCAAAAAATATCATAGCTCACTGTTACATATAACCATTAGTGAAATTGTTGGAAACTGCTAATGCTGGGACCAGCGAGATCAATCTGACTGTATCAATTCCTCTAGTATCAATTTCACCTAATCAGCACCCAAGGATACAACTTTATTAGTGGTATCCATTACAAAATCCCACAGGCTTATTATTTGGATTACTATAAAGTGGAAAATAATATGAAGGGGTACAGAAAAACTTGTAATCCAATGATAACAAAATGAACATCAGCTATATCCACAAAATCATATCAAATAATCTCTAGAGAAATGTGTTTAAACAAAAGTGACAATAATCTATTCACTTTATATTTCTGGGTGAGCATTTGTGAGAGCCCGGACACTCTCAGAAGGCTTTGCAAATGGGATCTAGGTAGTATCGAGCGAGAGAGGAGGAGCAAACTTAAAATTGCCACACACCACGCAGCACCGAGACAATATACCTACCAATTGGTAGGTATTAAGGATAATCCTTTCACAGACGCCCATGACATTGTCAGCTACCACGCTGAATGAGGCACCATCGGTGAAAGGTGTAAGGAAAACGCAAGAGGTTTGGCAACACTGCTCCATGAGCAGATTCACAATGTTAACTAGACGAGGTCTGAGAGTGCCTGACTGAGGTCACACCTGCTGATTGCTGACTGGCAAAGGGAAAGTCATGTGTCAAGAAACTTTACTATCCCTCATATCCACTTGCTTTAGCCACACAAGCTCATCCACATGGAAAAAATGAATAGATAATAAGTCGCGGGTTATCAGTAATAGTAGTTGTATAGTTGATTTTAGTCCAATAGCCTCTTTAACTTTAATTCAATAGCCTCAAAGAGAGGGGTCCATTTAGGAGAGGCACCAAACACAATGGCAAGTCATGTTGAACGAAAGGCATTATTTTTTACCAAAAAAGGACCATAATAGCATTACTGCAATTTAATAGTGACAAAATCACTAATAACAAATAAAGACGATTAAAAACAATACACAACAAAAACGGGTAGTAAAAATATTAATAATTATAATTGCATAATAGGAAGGTGGAAATCACGAGGGACATCTCATTACCAATGCGATATGTTCGGTAGTTTAGTGGTAAATGGGACGTTTGTAAGCTCGATGAAGGAGTCTAAAGGCCTGTTTACACGGTATATTAACCTGTACAAGGCCGTGTACCTACTCAACTTGTGTGAATGCATGAACAGAAAATAGAACCTGTTCTAATTTGCTCATGCATTCCAACATTCTCTGTTCTGATCCACAAAAATCAGTCACGCAAACAGACATTAACTTGTACGTGTTAATGTATCGTGTGAACAGGCCTTTAGAAGATAGGATAAACAGATCAATATTTTTAGGAAAATAATAAAAAAGGTGAACACATGACACTGAGTGCTACTCAAGGGATAATCTCACGATAGATGAAGTATTGTGTAGGGAATGCATGGGTCTGTAAGGGGAACAACAAAATTGATGAGGGAGTAGAAGTAGGGGACTCGTATATTAGTGAGGGTTTTGAATGTCCAGGCATTGATTAAACAGCCAGCGAAAGGTTAATAATATAGTAAGTAAAGAGTCCAGGGAATACAACATGAAGATTAATCATGAAAAAGCTTGACTCATTGAGGAATAAAAAACTTTTTGGGTTATAAAGGTATTTCACACCTTCTAAAAGTAGAATATCTAAGTGATATGTACTGATTTTGGTCTTCTATAGCCTTAATTGTTTTTATTCGTGATATTAATGGTCTACATTTTATTTGGCATGATGATGTTGTTAAGTCAACGATGTTCATATTCTGAACTTCATTTGGGGATATGGATATATATTATTCTTAGGTAAATATTCTAAAATCTCTACTAATCTTTCTAGAATATATAGATATCATGCAGTGGGCAAGAAGTGAGGTAAAAAGACAACTAATTTTTTATCATTAACAACATTGTCATTTTCATTGATATAGTCATTTGTCATTGTCGGTTTGTCTTGTAAGGAGATAAAGAGCACCAATTGCCTCGGAATTTTGAAAGCGGTTAAAATTTTCAATAAATATACTACAATAACGAAGAAAATTGAGAGGAGAAATGCACTATACCTTTAGCAATGGAGAGTGCGCTGTCAGATGTCCTGAGATTTCTTAACGCAAACATCGCTCTATAGCGATCAAACAAAGTTTTCTTTTCATCCAAAAGAACAGACTCAAGGAACGAAATGTCTTCTTCTGAAGCCGGTGGAGCTGGATCGACAGAGTCAAAGGGGTTGGCTGATAATTTATCACAGTAACTATCGCGAGACTGTTGCCACTTTATCCGATCAATTGCAAGCTGACATGTTTCAGCAACTTCCTCACATTCGTCATTAACAAATTCTTCCAGGACAGGAATCACCGCCAGAGATCCGATTGCACCCAGGGCTTCTCCTATGACGGGAATCGTTTAATTAAAAATTGTTTACAAGCAAACCTTACCAGATTAAAGCGATAAGTCCATATGAACTCACCCGCTTCATGCCTAACCATGGCTTCCTGTCGCTTATCTTTAAGCACAGACACAAGAATTGGAATTGCTTCCTCACTTCGCATTTGTCCCAAGCAGTAAGCCAATTCATGTTTCAGTAACGCAGATTCATCAGAGAAACACTTTTCAATGCACTGAACAGCAGCTGAGCCACCCAAGTTCTTCAATGTGAACAGAGCCCGGAACCTCTCCTTCAGAGGCCTAGTAGGATTATTTAGAACTGCTCCTATTGATCTTATTTGGTCTTCAGGCACCATATTTTACCTCAAAAAGAAATTAAACCTGTATCGCGCACCACAACCGTGGCTGACCAGTCGAGCTTATGTATTCTTACAATTTCAGAACAATTAACGTTACTTATATAATGGTATCACTTAGGCGTGTCACTGATACTGCTTTGCCAACTGATGCCAATCGTCCAACTTTACATGTGTCTGCCACTTTCAGCTGCTTCAGCCAACTTGACTAATTATGACAGCGGTACCACTGGTACCATTCACAGCCATTCTTTAATACTATATTAAATTAAAATTACGTCTAAAATACTCAGTATTAAAGGAGGCATGCTAATAGCCTCTATTTTCTACAGCATTATAAGACGTATCTGCAAGATAAAGTTGAATTGATATCCAGTATTATTGTTGCGGTAAACTTTTATAAACTGACGTGTTTACAGCACTGGCAGTCCAAGGCCCAAAGCACTGAGCAACGATAATGCACTTTATGTTGGGCTGTTTTAAGTGGTGTCAAGAGCCTGCGCGCAGTATAATATATTACATATTGTGCCGGGATACCCTATAATTTAATACATTTTTAGACTAAATGGCGTGGAGTCGGTTGGAAAAAGTTGGAACTATATTTTCTAGGTAAGATGGTTTTCTTCTTCATGGACCACATATGTCATCATACTATAATCATCATGTTTTCACGTCACATATTTGTATTCGTTTTGCTTATTGCCTGGTGGTAAATGCATTCTTTTCAGAGTAAATGGATTAATACGTGCCGGTGCCCTGAAAGAAGAAGATACTCCCTTGTGGTTTGAATTCTACAAACGATTTCCGCCTCTGGATGAGCCTAAATTTGATCGACCGGCGAAGGATGTTACTGTTAGGAAAATATTCTACCCTGAAGATGTTGTGAGAGCGTGAGTTTAACCATCGGATAAATGTGTCGCTGACCTACCAGCCTTTTCCTCACGATTCATACTCAAGCTTTCTCAGTGGCGGATACAGAAAAAACTCAAGGGGGGGGGGGGGCGCAACATATCTTGAGTCGTCTTTACTTTTATCGTAATAAAAGATGATCAAGTCACAGGCAAATTATATGAAAATTTTATTTAAAGTGATTATAAACATTTAAAAGACTGCCATCTTATGATATAAAAAGTTACAATTGTGGTTTTGCAATGTTCGGCAATACAGGCGGACCCGCAAGGGGGGGAGGGCGGGCCCCCTGCGCCCCCCATCTGTATCCGCCACTGAGCTTTCTGTGAATGATCGGTGACGCAGTGATTTGGCCTCTGCTTAAATCCGCTTTAAATATAAAGGTGTAACCAAAATCCATTGACCAGTGCATAACTCTAGGTGTTAATCTTTTGGAGGAAGGCGAATGGAGCAGTTCCCTAGTAGAAAAAATTGTGTTCTTTTGGTGTTCTTTATATGTTCATTCAGTGTTCAAGTGTTCTTTTGATGTTCTTTTGGTGTTCTTTTATGTTCACCAATTTCTTGGTGTGTTCTTTTGATGTTCAATTTATGTTCTTTTTATGCTCATCTCAGTGAACACAAAATGAACATTTTTCTTTATGTTCATTTTGTGTTCCCTTTGAGTTCATTTTATGTTCACCATGGTGAACACAATATGAACATTTTTTTATGCGTTCATTTTATGTTCACTTTGTGTTCATTTTATGTTCACCATGGTGAACACAAATTGAACATTTTTTTATATGTTCATTTTATGTTCACTATGTTGAACACAAAATGAACATTTTTCTTTATGTTCATTTTGTGTTCCCTTTGAGTTCATTTTATGTTCACCATGGTGAACACAATATGAACATTTTTTATGTGTTCATTTTATGTTCACTTTGTGTTCATTTTATGTTCACCATGGTGAACACAAATTGAACATTTTTTTATATGTTCATTTTATGTTCACTATGTTGAACACAAAATGAACATTTTTCTTTGTTGTTCTTTAAAATAAACCAGTATAAAAATTCTCATTCCTTGGAGGTGATTGTGGATAACTGCAGTTCATGTGTCATGACAAGTAGCTTTACATAAAACAAGTAAGTAATACAGATGATTTTGGAGACTTTGTCTACCAAAAATGAGTTTGAATTTCGCCATCTTGAAATCTACAAAACTGTATTTTTTAGCAGTTTTCCATAATATTTCTAGAAATTTAAAATAATGAATTTCCGGGAAAATTATCCCAAAATGAAGGCATATCATCAAAAAATGGACATTGAACGATCCGAGAATGCAATCAAGGAACACCTGAAAACACTCTCAATATGTACTTTATTGCATACTAAACAGGGATAAGGCCTGAGCATTTGGCTTCTACTATTAAGTTCGTTTCTAATAAAAAAAGCTGGAAATAAAATGATTTGAAACTTATCCAAACGCTGACATCTGACTTGCAAAGATGTGAAAGTGTTCATGGAAATGATGGGACTTCCGTGAAAGCTTTTTCTTTGCTGTTCAACAAAATGTTCTTTTTATGTTCATTTTGTGTTCTTTTGATGTTCAAAAAAGTGTTCATTTTGTGTTCAAATTATGTTCTTTTTATGTTCACAGACGAGTGTTCATTTTGTGTTCTTTTTATGTTCTTTCTGTCACAAAACACATAAAAAGAACATAAAGTGAACATTCGGTGAACATAGAAGGAACACAATTTGAACATTAAATGAACATAAAAAGAACACTGAATGAACACACTTTTTTCTACTAGGGTTACCTCTTAAACCCCAAAAATATTTCTTTTACGTCATCCCCAAAAATTAATTTCTCAGTAATGTTGTATTCGTTATTCTATGTAGAGATTACAAATGGGCTCATCCTCCTGGTTCCCAAGCTATCTCAAGCAATCCCTCAATCTTTTCTTTAATTATCTGCTTAGGGGATGGGAATCCATAATCACGGATCACTGCCGCATGCACCGCAATGCTTGGAAACCAGGAACGCAAAGCTCCCATAAAGACAACTGGCATACGATCAAACCATCACACATCATGAGGCAGGTCTAGGAAACCAGGGCTTAACATGGACGATAATATCAATAAAATGTAGAGGAGATGGCATGGGTCCATTTTTTGGTTCAAAGTTGTCTCTCCTTGGAATGCATCAGAAATGAGCACAAAGGCCCTCCGTGGTTGAAGTTTAGCTTAGGTTTATCATGACAGTTACACTTTTTGGATGACTTCTGCAGGAAAATACTCCCGTTATGGTGCTAGTGCAAATATGGGCTCTTGTTATAGACAGATTCCCAATGCTTTTCCTCATGACCAACACAGTTAAAATCACTCGCTACAGTGCTAACCTCACTATAGGCTGTAATCGTTATAGTAGACTTCTACTGGCCAAGAATTTTAGGATTTTTTTGCTGATTGTTATACTTTTATCTGCTATCAATGGTATGAAATATATATGGTATGGATATCAAACGGATCAGGCATTCTGAGAAAAATCTCTACTACGGAAGGGATTTGAACCCAGACCTCCTGGATAAGTCTAACTCTGTGCATAATTGATATTTTCATAAATTACAATTGTAGTTGATTTGCTTTTTCAAAAACCATGTCTACCTTGGAAATAATGTAAGAATATTGCAATTCTATTTCATCGTATTGCGAAAGAGCCGATATTCTAGGGAATAAGCCTTGATTAGCTGATGACGACAATTGATTTAGTAACTATGTATGAAGGTTTTGCAGGCCATTTAATTAATATAAATTAAGTTTTGGGTGAATGCCATGCATTTTTTAATGAAATTTTCCCCATCCTTGGCTGAAGGCTATATGACTCTCAAGAAGTTGGTGGCATAGGAGAAGAAACAGGAATTGGTACCTAAAAACATGGGAAAATTGACCAAATTGTATAAATTGTTTGGTGACCCCTGCATCATTTTTGACCTCACTCACTTGAATAAGGTCAGACTGAGTGCAGGGCCTGACCCTGCATGATCTTGGGGCATCCATGGCTGAGGTCTGCCAGGCATTGCAGTAGCCAGTGATTCAGTTATTAAGATTTTATGCTGTCGGTAGATCATTTATATGGCGTACAGAGCTGGAAAATTGATAAAAAATAACTTTGAAAACTGTGAACTACATATGTAGCTTTTTCCACCTCAAATGATGGGTTTGGATGGCTGTTGTTGGTCTTGCTTTTGTTAAATCTCATATTTCTATCAATATCATTACTGCACGTGATTGTTCTTAGTAGTTTAATCTTGTGCCCAGTGACTCATGTAATTAATTGTAATGTTTCCCATTTCCTTTACAGTAAATTCTATAAGAAACATGGGGAATATGTTCGAGAGAACTTAGCAGATCATGCAGCTGTTACCAAATGCCAGCATTTCATTGAAATACATGGCTCCCTGAAGGATCAAGGCACTCTTGAAGAGACAGAAATATTTGATAAAGCTGCTGAGATGCTTGGACTAAAAAGTGCCTCTGAAATTAAAGGAATGGACGAAAGTGCTGGAGATTCTAAGGATGGAGTGTATAAGGAGACGGTCGTTTCAAGCTTCAGGCGAGCTCAAGAAAGGCAAGTTGATGGAGGAGGACGAGCATTACCGGAAGGAGGTGGAATCAATGTCAAAGACCTATTTAAAGAGTGATAGACATCCTATGAGTATTTAATCATCATGTTGACTTGCAAAAAAGTGCTCTACAATTATGAGACTTTTCAATTTGTCATGGGGATGTTGAGTAGAATGAGGAAGTTGTATTTTGGCAAGCAAGCTAGGGCTCCTTAGGAGTTGGGAATAAATATTTATTCAGTTATATGAGTAGAAATAATTTGTAATAACTTCAATAATTTTATTCAACTTGGGTAACGCAGCCTGGAAGGATGATTAGTATGGAAAATGAATCATCCATATGTTGGTTGACTGAGGCCTTCACTGCTTGCTTTGAAATTAAGGAAAGGAATGATGACCAATGTCTCCCGGCTGGAATTGGAGGCAATTGATATTCCATGCTGCAGGTAATTGTATTCCTTTGCTTTAGTGAGTATCTCAATATTTTATGACAGTATTACTTGTAGGGGAAGAAAAGTCGTGCAACCTAGTGCAAAGGTTAGCCATGCTGCGCCTTGGCACTGGGAAGTGTTAACTGCTGGAATATTGTCACAGTCTTCCAGCTGCCTCTGAATATGGCAATGAGAGTGTTTGAGTGCTCACCAAGTGAAGGCCAAACTGTTCCTCCATTTTGATGGAGGAACATTCTGTGCCAAATGTCATTTCAGAGGCAGTGTAGCCCAAGGAGATGTGAGGCCCATAGTTAGGGAATGTGATCGAGGGAATGCTGGCTGCCATCGAAGATGACGAATATTTTCGATGCCCTTTTTCTATTTTGAAATTTTTCTTTTTCCTGTTACTGTTACCATTCCTCGCATTGCATTAAAAAAACATTTTGCTTAAAGGTATCGCATGCCCTGTTACATTTATTCTGCGATTTACCTTTGTCATTTGTTCCTCTGATTTCCATTAGCCACGTTCAGTGTTGTAGGTGAGGATTGACGTAAACAAGAGAATGAAGAAATGTGCACTAAGGAAAATATCCTTGCTGTGACTTTGAGGGGTTGGAGGTATATAAATAACTAATGGGAGACGTAGGTGTCTCGCCCAAATCATGATTGAGCTACAGACCTTTGAATGGTGATATTCGATGTCACTTTTGGTATTTTTAATTTTGTTTCAACTCATTACAGTTTCAATTACATTCATGGTATTTTATATGAATTTGAACTGAGGATAGGCTTCATTCCCAGATGAAGTACATATTATCATTAAGTATGGGGAAATTCTACACCAGAGTGCCTAGATATTTATATCGTTTCTTTCTCTGAGCCAATTGTTTTATCTGACAAAATTTTCTAATCTGTAGCAATGTTACAGATTTTTTTTTCTTTTTATTAATGTGTTCCAAAATTTGTATCTTTACCTCGAAAAACAAAATAATTCTTATTTTTATATTAGGGTAACCGTGAAAATGCTCTAGGGGAAAAGTCATAAGTCAAGATGAATGCCTAAATTTAAAACTACCATGCAATTAATGCAATGTTTCCACCAACTTGCTAAAATTCTGCACAATTTTCATATGTCCGACTGGTTTTGCTCCTTCATGCACCATTTTCTGTTTTTTTCCCCTGTTTAGTTTGTCAAAAGGCTAAGTGCTCTTGATGCAGTTTTAAAAAAACTCTTTTCTTATTTTAAATGTTCTCTTTTTCCTTTTTTGTAGCACCATAACCAAAAACCATAGTCCCTTGGAATTCTTATGGCTGATAATACCTCCATCACCTCTATTCCCCAACCCCTCTGAGCTACCATTCCCCAAACCATAAACCACTCAGCTCCCCCTTCTTCATTTGATGACCATTTAATTGTACTTTACTCAGCCCTCCTCTTGAGTGTTACATACATGCATGTGATTCTCACTCTCAGTTAGTTAGAATTTGCACCCTTGGAAATGGAGCAGTGGAGCTCCAAAAGCTTGGTCGGTTGAATAATATAATGTGGAATATTTCCTACTTTGTATTTCTCCCACCATTATTCCATTCATCGATTAGTTGACTGTAATATGTTGCCCACTGAGAGGTGTAATTTAGGTATGAATTGAAGCCATTACAATTCAAAAATTGTGCTAGTCCACTGAGAAGGAATTCGGGATTATCAATATCTATGTTTATCAAAGCACTGCAGGAACAAGTGACTTTGTATGCAGTCACGTGCATGGGTACAAAGTTAAATACACCAACGGATGAAGTTCACCATGAAAAAATATTTGACTTAGCCGGAATTCGAACCTGGATCTCCCGATTGCCGTTCAGGTGAGTTAGCCAGTTTCACCCCTAAGCCATTTTCTCAGAGGGAATTTCAATGGGTTTTACCGTAAAACCCATTCCAAAGTTTGCTGTGAGAAAATGGCTTGGTGATGTAACTGGCTTAAACACTTGATCAGCAATCGGGAGATCCGGTTTCGAATCCCGGCTAAATCAAATATTTTTTCATGGCTAACTTCATACATTGGTGTATTTATTCATGTTTACTTTTGGGGCTGCTAGAGTTGTTGCTTCAACTTTATTCCCATAAATGGTCATTTCATAGATGCAGTATCACATCTTTTCATTCAGAAAAGTTGAGATGACGGCTAAGATTCTGGTCATCACAAGAAGGTTGATTGATTATTAATTGGAATATTCTATCATGTTGCCCCTCAACCAAAGATATTCACATGAGTTCATGCAAGGGTGGCCCAAGCCATGTTCCAATGTTGTGTATGATATTTTGTGTGTATGGTTTGTATTCAACAAGGTTTTGTGTATTCTGGAGGCATCTTTTGAATATTCAGCACATTGAAAGTTGATGATTGAGGTGGTGAGGTCTAAAGTAGTCCTCTACGACCCCTCAGGCCTGATTCACACACACCGATTTTGGATGGCTAATAAAATACCGGCCGATATTTTACCGGCAAAGTGCTGATTGCACACATGCTGGATGTTTACTGGTCAAACGATAAGGTGCTATGCCGTTGTGCTGGTGATCCACAGCAGCAATGGCCGGCAGTTAACCGGCATTTTACAGGTGCTGGTGCATGGGTAGTATGTGTGCAAGCTCCCATGCCCTCCCATTGTTCACTATTGGAATGTGGACGGCCAATATTTTACCGCCCATCCAAAATCAGTGTGAGTGCAAGGGGCCTCATGGGCTAACTGAAGGTCAAATGATTTTTTTGTGGACATCTACACATAAAATTTTGGTATTAAAACTTTTAAAATATATGAATAGATTCTTATAAGATACTAGTGGTATACATTTATGAAAGTTATGCACAATATTAAAATTAAAGCAACTATTTAAAAATTTTCCTCCCCTTCTTTTTAATATTCACAAAAAGTAAGGCATGTTTTCTGATTTGTCCATTACAGATTTGATTTTTTCAGATTTTTAGGTATTTTTTAGGTTTCATCAATTTGTTGAAGTTCACTTGTAGTCCAGAAATTAAAAGGAAGAAGGCTGTACATTAAATTGATATGTAATGGACACAGTGGAACTCATGTCTTAATTTTTTCATTTTTGTTTCTATGAAGTAGAAGGATAAGCAAATTTTAAAATGGTTGCTGGCATTTGAATTGGGTGCATAAAGTTCATAAGTACATATATACAAGTTTTGTATGCGTATATTATCAGTGGGTGGTGGGGGGGTGGTGGGGGGATAAACCCCCCCCCCCACAGAGCTAAGAGAAATTTTTAAGTTTAATCCATTTTACTTAATTGAATTGATATTACTTATAGATTAGTACAAGGATTAATAAAATATCCCCCAGAAAGCCATAAAACTCACCATTTTGAATCATTTATCTTAAAATTCCACAATTTATAAATCTCGCTCATACCGCTTATCCTGGAGGCTATTCCATACCCCCATACACCACGGTATTAGTTGCACCTAAACCCCCCCTAGCCTAAATTCCTACTAAACTCCTGATTATAACACTAGATGTTGAAACTCGGGTCGTGCTATTTAAAATAAGGTGTGGAATAAAACAAAGTTATTTTATTTATTCTATAAATCTTTGCTTATTTCAGTTTCAGTTACATTTACTTAGAAGGCAAACAGATGTTCTGTTTATTTGAATGAGAAATTTGGTTTTAGGTGGAATAATTTCATTTGAATTAAGAAGATATGAATAATTAAAAAACTTAGTTCTCAATGCACACAGAGTACCCGTGGGGTTAAAGTTAACTAACAATGCAATCATTTTATGACACTTTTTATGTTTGTTCCCCTAAGGAAATCTGTACAACCTGCACATCATCCTTATTGTGGCCCATAATGGGCCCATATACATAATTCTTTGCCAGTGCAATGACTGCTGTCAGTCTTCATTAATGTTTAAGGACTTCCACATCCATTGTGTGTGCTAAATGTGGCATTTCTTGGACAAGTAGGAGACATGGTATGCATAAAATTGGCACCAGTGCCAGTTACTGTGTGCAGCTGTTTTGCATTACTATAGGTTTCTATGCCTTTTGGTATCAGAGCTCAGAGCTCTTCTGGGTTTCCCGTCGCGTAGGTTGATTTTGATTGACATGGTTTTGTCCATAAGACTTCCT
The DNA here is from genome assembly GCF_921293095.1 of Ischnura elegans. Lineage (NCBI taxonomy): Eukaryota > Metazoa > Arthropoda > Insecta > Odonata > Coenagrionidae > Ischnura > Ischnura elegans. The sequence goes on along the minus strand of NC_060250.1, from coordinate 47,597,573 downwards.
GAGGTATACACTTTTGGCTTTGCATTCTTACCATTGTAAATAGAGGAATTGCTGTTGCATTATAATTTTTTTATCCTTGTTTCCAATTCGGTAGTGGCTTGAGTTGGTTGGTGGTGTAATGGATAGGATGGGGACAACTAATCTCAGAGTTGAAATGAGCACTAAAGCCACGGAAACATAGGAAACTAGGGCAGGAAGATTGGTATGCAGCTGCTCCATAGTATACAGCCCAGAATTTAGCACCCCTGAATGTCCTTTTCTGAGGAACTCGTGATGGCTCTTGAAGGTACAGGCAAGGCAGCAAGAGAATTTCTTGAACTTCCAGGCCTTACCTTAGGATTGTTGCAAACAGCGCATTGCAACCTGAAAGGAGAGGCAATAGAGGACGCTGGTCGAGTGAAACAACAACTGGCCAAGAGCCACACAGGAGAGAGCAAAACCCAGAAAGTTGGGAGTGGGAAGGCACAGACTAGGAAGAGAGGCTACATTAGGACTCGACCTGTCTCCATGACAAAGGATGAAACCTTTCCCACTCAAAGTCAACCCTTGCAGCCCAGAAGATCCACATTTTCTCTGGCATTTTTCTAATGCAGCAAAAAGTTTGTTTACATATGGTGGTTTCATACAACCAGAAACTAGCATCACTCCTCATATTTCCTTCATTGTAGTTTGGGTCCAACTTGGCACAAAACAATGATTGTCTTTAGGCATAATGTCCAGGAACTTGTTGCCTTTTAATCTTACCTAGGCCATGGAGTGAAATGACTAGTTCTATAATGTTGCTTTAGGAAATATCTCTATCAGCTTGGGTTGTCAACTCCATTGACTGCAAACTGGATGACAATGTCTGACAGCTCGTGGAACTAGCAGGCTGTTCAACATCAGCCTTCTGTTGCTTATTAGATCCATCTTTACCGGGCGCACAGCAGGCATTCCGGAGTTTAGCGATGAGTGTCCTGTATCTTTTCCTCGTGATTTTTTTAACGTTTCCTTTCCAGACAAATATCCAAAAAACGAGGAAACCTTGCAATGTGTTAGTTGTGTCTGCGATGAGCCACATGCATTCTGAGCCTCCTAAAATGTATGAAATGATTTCGAAAGACCAGCTGACACCCAGACCAAAGACCATGACCACACACAGGTTTATGTACATCCTTACCCTGCAATAAATAGAAATCAGTACATCAAGAGCAATGGCAATTTTTACATTAAAGTGAATCAGTTTGAAATTGGCTCAATGAAATACCTGTTTTTATCTTCTCTACTACTACTTGATGATGACCCTTTTCGTAAGATTTTAGTTTCTCGATTCACTTTGTAAATATTGAATGCTGTCAAAGCAAACAAAATTATGTTGCAGATGAAGAGCACACTGATTGGAGCAAAGAAATAAGCCAATCTGCTTCTCGCAGCTGAAAGAAAATGTGTTGGTAGGTTTCAATACCATTGCATATACATTGGGTTTAGGAGAGAGTAATTAACACTCTTTTATAAGAATATATCAGGCAGACCATCTCGTCCCAGTCAGGGTTTGTCCTTTAACCCATTATACAAGGAGGTTGTAATACACTGGAGGGGGTACCACTGGATCAGAGCGTGGAGCGAAGTGTGGCAGGAATGCAGGGTGCTTGGGTAGGAAAAGCCTACTTTGACCAAAATATTGACAATCCCATAAGGGTTGATGCTTACTGTGTGGTGAAATTTTTGGTATTAACTCGTTAGTACATTAGAATTAACCATGGAACCCACACCGTAAACCTTTTTTTCTTACTTCAGTGGTAAGCTTCACGAAGTTATGTCTCAAAAACCTTTTCCCAGGGAAAAATTATTATCAATGGACACGGTTACGTTCAACAACCAGCTAAGCAGAAAATAAAATTGTATGAATGTACACTAATCATTTCCCTGCACTTATATTGTCTTTAATTTATTATACAAAATGGAAATCCAGCTTACAGTACATAGGTGTGAGTCTCACGCTGACTTGCATTCCCACCATACTTACCTGTAGAGCAAGCAGATACCTAATGCCTTCCTCCCACCTCTCCCTGCATCCGGTGAGAAGAGCGGTGGGAACTGCAAGCTGGCTGACGGCGTCGGTGGGAAGGAGACACGACGTGTGGAGTTGGTTTGTAGACGCCTTGTGGAATGGTTGTATCTTAACTCGAATAAAGAGGAGTTATGGAAAGGACCGGGAATTGGTTATTAATTCCTTAATTCCCTTCCTCGCGTTCCCTCTGCGACCTCCGGCGGACCCGAGAGACTTTACAGTGGTGTCAGAAGCGCGATCAAACCGGAGATCGTAGATATCGCGAGGAAGCAGCAAGAATGGCGAGTCGCGTGAGTTTTGGGGGGCATGAAGTGCCGCTGCAGAGTGTCATTGATGACTTCGGGGAGAAGATCAGCATTCTGGCTAAGGAAAACGAGGAGCTAAAGGAACGACTCTGCAGCGCGACTCAGAGCTCTGCTCCGTCGCGGGGAAACAAATTCTCGCTCATCAGCGGCATCGATGTATTCACTGGCCGCCCCGGGGAGAGTGTTGTAGCTTTCATCGAGCGAGTGGAAAGCGTGGCAGAATTGAGTGGCTGGACCAGCGAAGAGACCCTGAAGGCAGCGAGAGTGCGTTTGGGCGGTGACGCAGCAGAGTTCTGTCGTATCAAGGAGGAGTGCTACCAGGCGGCTGATTTTTCAGTTTTTAAGAAGTACCTCCTTGATCGATATCGCCCGAAATTAACGGCTCGATTCTATCGCGAGCAGTTAGGATCGGTGAGACTAGGGCAGGGAGAGGACTTAGAGTCCTTCGCGGACCGGGTGAGATCGATTAACTCTCACACGTATGAACTTCCGACCCACGCTGACATGGCTGCCGCGATCAAGCATGAAGCCGACCAAAGGGCCCTGGACGCATTCCTTCGTGGTCTTCCCGGTGAGCTCGGTCGTCTGTGCCGCTTGGCCGTGCCGGCGTCGTTCGACGCGGCCCTTGAGACGGCTATTCGGATCCGCGAAGCTGATCGCAGTCCGCGAGCCCCCTCGCCGGTCCGCCGTGTTTTCCGTTCCCCAGCGGAGGCGGGGCGGAGGTGCTATGAGTGCGACTCTCCAGACCATCTCGCGCGAAGGTGCCCCCGCCGGAGGTGTTATGCTTGCGGAGCTTCCGGCCATATCGCTTATCAGTGCCAGCGGAAACCCTCAGAGAAGCCTTTAAATGGCGGCGGGTCCGGAGGCGCCACCCAGGCCGGACCCCTGTAACCCTGTTCCTTCCACGGTTAGAGGCCGCTAAGCGGACAGAGGATTTAGTGGTGGCAGTTAGCGTCGTGGGAAAAGACTGCAGATTTTTGGTGGATACCGGTGCCCAAGTTTCCTTGGTAGCGCGTGGTGTGAACGGGGGTGAACGAATTAGAAGATCCCCATATCGTATAAAGGGCATTTCGGGGGAGACTGTGTATAACCATGGTGTAGAAACGGTGAAATTAGTGCTGGGAAAGTGTTCTTATAGTATAGATATGATAGTGGTAGATTCGGTGGGAGAATATCAGGGGCTTTTAGGGTTAGATTTCTTGGAAAAATACGGTGGACTAATTGATGTGAGTAAAAAGACGATGAAATTGGGTGACGTTTACGTTTCGTTGAGAGGCAAGTGCAGCGCGCCTGAAGGATGCGAGGAGAGGAAAAAAAAGAGTGCAAGGGTCGTTGGAGTGGACGTTGAAGTTCCTATTAAATTAACTGATGAGACAGTGATTCCGCCCAGGAGCGAAAAATTAGTGTGTTGCAGACTGTCAGATGACGCCCCTCTTGAAGGAGAATACATTACAGAGCCAGAGGTGATAACGGACGCACACAGTTGTGCTGTAGCGCGGGGTGTGTGTAAGTTTGAGAGAGGACGGGAGGTTATGGTAAAAGTAGGGAATTTCGGACTGGATGAGGTTGTTTTGAGACGGGGAACAAAAGTGGCAACTCTCCATGAAGTGGAGAAAATTTTTAAAGGTAACTTCACAGGCATAAGGCACGTCCGAGCAACGACTACCGAAGAGCGAAAGATAGATTTCCGGGAGAAGTTAGCGGATCTGGATGAACCGGAAAGGAAGGCGTTGCTACCCCTGTTGAAGGAGTACCAGAGTTTATTCACTGAAGGAAAAATACCTCCGGCCACAACAATTACCTCTCACAGAATCCCCACGGGCAACTCTCCACCCATTTATCGCCGCCCCTATAGAGTGCCATATCACCAGAAGGAAGTGATTCAAACCCTTGTGGACGACATAGGTATATTTTCAAGGATATACCCATTAGTAAAGTGACTAGCAGGTCACAGAGTTTATACATTATTTGCCGATATTGGCCGAGTAAACTATCTGGACAATCTACCTACCTCCAAGTAGAATATTCCACAGTCTTGCGAGGCACCGAGGCAGTTGAGATATGCCCCTAAAATAACAACATGAAAAGGGACCAAAGCCTCACTATTAGCATGACTTAGAACCCAATAATAAAAAGAGCAGCACTGATTAGCTAAGACTCCACTAATGATCGAGGGCCCAGTTGATGCAGAATCTTGGTATCCAGAAAGACGTAACTGCGGCATATTACCTCAGCCCTGAGGATGCTAAAAAAGAATTCTAGTGAAGTGTTGGCCAGCATGGACTATCTAATCCGGTGAAATAGCCGAGAAGAATTCATCCATAAATGTGGAATAATCTAAATAATGCTTGGGCTGAATTTCTTTTCCCCTGTATGATACAAAGGAAATCTGTAGACCCTCAAAGCACAAGGTTGCCAAGGGAAGGTACTGACCCTCATTCCTTGGGAAAGAAAGTTCATGGGTCTTTGGCTTAGTCTGGGGTGAGGTCTGACCTCACTCATCCAAACCAACCAATCACGTTGATACTCAGAATTGTTGAGGTTGTGGACAAATCACCTCTTGAATACACTCTTTTTAACTTTTTTTATTCATTTACTGGTTAATAGCTGCTGTCCTAATACATCCCACCAAACACCTATCAAGGCAACCAGCATAGATGTGGTTGTGACTTCTAGGAACTCGGACTAGGAATTCAGTCCTTCTTAACCCTTTCGAGACGGTGGAGTAATCGTCTTAGCACGACTGCTGTTCTGAGCAGCAAGAGACTTTTCTTTCTCTTGGTACGGAGTATTTTTGCGAGACATTTGTTAAGAAGGGTCTCATGAATAATCACAAGCTCTCAGCTCCGACCTTTTTCGAGCCCTCCTAATGGGAACTCCACATTATCTCGGACTCCGAGATTAGTTGTGCCCCCTCCTTTCTGGATTTACGACCCTACCTGCGGCATTGGTTCTCCGGTCAACTTATAGATTCCTTTTATGTATTTGGCACATGGATAATTGTTGCTTGCACGTAAATTACAGACTTTGAATTGAATTCCTCATTTTTTTCTGAGCATTGTCAAATTTTAAACGAAGTTCTAAGGTCAATATTAATATATTTAATGCAGCAACATTTTCCACGTTGATGTTTGTACAGAACTCGAGACATAAAAATATTTATCATAGAATTTAGTTTAAAAATTGTAATCGCTGCTCTAAGGACAAAGAATTCAATCGGGTAGTTTCCTTCATCAAAGAAAAGGAAAGGCATTGATTGCGATTTTTTACCCACCATTAGTGTATTCATAATATACAAATTATTTGGTTTTAGAAATCCCAGTTGAGACGAATGGAAATGGTCAATTTTACTGCATTTGGAAAAGGCCAGATTGGCACCCATGCAATGCCACTCCACGTGACGTCACAGGGACCTAGTTTCTATGCGAGTAGATAGGAGTGTTACATCGTCTGAGATTACCAATGCATGTATGAGGCACAGAGCTTAGGGAAACATGTCTTAATAATCACCTATTAAAACTGGCCTTGGTCGAAAAGTTTCCTTCGTTTGATAAGGTATTAATAATCCTTATTTAAGCCAAAAGCTACCTGCTAGCAGGGTATACTCTGCTACCTGCTAGCAGCCTGCATCGCAGCGGTGCACAGGGTGCACATATCCTTGCCCCAAGCTCACCTGACTCGGCGGCAGCGGGTACCAGAATGACGTCACACAGGCTTTTCCCTGCATTCATACTTAGCCGTTGCATTTCCAAATTTTAACTTTTCATTTAATCACGAAAAATAGATATCATTATTCAAAAATCTGAAGGTGAGAAAAGAAGAAATATTTATTTCGAAAGCTGACTGGATAAACAATTGTATTACAGCAGTTCCTTACCGCTAAGAGGGGTGCGGGTACTTGTTCCCAGATTTCGAGGGTAAAGCCTAAACCCCGTAGTGTTGGGTCCCGAAACAAAGACGTCTTACACCCCCGACCATCATAAAAGGGGTGAGCTAGGAAACTTATACATTCGGCATTCATTCATTTACGTAAGAAAACCTCCGATGAAAATATGCGGCTTTTGTGTCCTGGGTGTAGGAATGTCCACACATATATTTTCTTACTTACTTACTTTACTTACTATAAAACCAGCAGGTTACCTGGAACTCTGGCTTGAGGTATTTCTCTGATTCCACAATAGGATGAAAATCCATAAGGATGATCACTATGATGATTACAAGTGGTAGTCCCCAACCATACAGGATGTATGTGAAGAATTTTTTCATTTCACTACTATTTGCTTTGGGAGGAGTGGTTGAGCTGCAAACAAGAAGATACTCGGAATTAGTTTCTTCTTCATTTTGATTAAATGATTAGTATGTCTTATATTACTAGTGATCTTATAATCTGTTGTGCTAGGAGATACCTTCGAAACTCTCTGTTAGCCCCACCACTCCTGTTATGGGTCTAAACTTTACCTTCCTAAACACCAAATAAGAAAGCGGTTCTCCGGTCAACTTATGGATTCCTTTTATGTATTTGGCACATGGATAATTGTTGCTTGCACGTAAGGAGGCTACTAGCCTAAGGAGGCTACTAGCCTAGGGACACATCTCCTCTGACACTCTAACAATTATTTTAGGCCTAAAGTTAAAAATGTTTTTGAAAAATCAGTCAGATATTGGGAACAAACACAAATGGAGATCAAGCCATAATAACTTGGTTACTCTAGGTTAAAGCTTATTATGACTACAGTGGAACCTTGAACTATCGTTTTTCAAGGGAATGGATGAAAAAAAAACGATCAATGCAGGAACGTTTGACCAAGTTGCCTAAGTAGCAGGAAATAGAATTTTGGCGAGTAATTGAGGGAGTGAGATGCCAAGGGTATAAGTATTTCTTTTTTTCTAATTAAAGCAAGGTACAAAACTTGATGGAAGAAATATACAAAAATTTGGTGGCAAAGAAAAACAATTGAGTCTCTGTTCTGTGCTGACATCGAGTGGAAAATCAAATGTGCTAATAAATATCTAGTTGATATCATTTTATTCTTTACCTTATTTCTGTGCCTAACTCAGTTTAAAAAAAATCACTGGTACCACTTGGCTTCTCAAACCCTCAATTGTGATATTCTTTAATGGATTCACGCAGGAATTTAGCTGTTAACAGGAAAGTTTGAATTTTATGGAAACACTGTGGGCATAATGTTGATTTGACTTGGAAATACATATCTCTTTCAAATATCCTGAGGGAGCACGCCACCTTGCTAAAAAGTGTTTGCACGCCATCTCAGCATTTACTCTACTACAGGGGATGTCTGTCAGATTTATAAATTCTTATCTTTTGAACACCATTTCAAGTACACATATGTGTACTTGAAGAATCATCCAAATATATATTTACGAGAGCAATGTGAATTTTGTGCCAGAAACAACGTTTTTGCCAGCCAGTGATTGGTTGTGAGATGGATCACATTGGCCAAAAATAATCTACTCTCTGAAATGATCTTCTACTTAGTTCTACCCTTGGTGGTTCCTCTTCCAGAGCTTGATCTTTGTGAGCCTAAGGTTCCCAGTACCCCGGTGTCTCATCCTCCTCACATTCAGCTCCCTCAGGCACAAATGCTTTTCATGCCCAGGCGACCGCTCTTGTTTGCCCATGTCCTTTCCTTTACACTGGTCCCCTCTTAGACTTAGTTGATCAATATGCTGGTGGATGACAACTGGTGATGGCATAAACAACTCTTTTTGTGGAGCTGCCTCACCGCTCTCAGCACACTATTGAGAGCCGCTTGTACAAGGGTTTTCCATCACTTATTAAAGTGTTCAGTTTGTTTTTAAACACCCTGACCATTGTTCTGGGCAACACCATTAGAAGCTAGATGATATGGGGGAGAAGATGAGTTGAATTCCATTTTCTTTACAGAATTCCCTGAACAAGGATGAAGTGAAATGAGAACCATTGTCAGAAACAATTTTCTCTGGGAGAGCAAAAGTGGCAAAAATGCTTCTCAGGTGCTTAACAACCTCGTCTGATGAGCTTTTAAGTATTTCTCTTACCTATGGCCATTTAGTTGAACTGTCAATGACTATTATAAACATTTTTTTGCGAAAAGGGGCCAGCCAAGTAAATATGTAATCTTTCCCATGGTCTTTCTGGCCATTTCCTACATTTTAACGGAGTTGTGCATGGCGATGGCTTGTTTGCGAGGCAAGTTTCATATACGTGGGCTAATGCTTCTAAATACTTATCTGGATTCAGCCTCCAGATGTAGGACCTGGAAAGGAATTTCATTTTAACTATCCCCATGTGACCCACATGCAGCTCCTTGAATAAATGCCCCCGTAACTTTTTAGGAATAACTCTATTTCTCCACATTAGACACCCTTGTTCAACTGTCAGCTCTTTTAGCCTTTGAAAAAATGGTTTTAGTTCTTCAATCGCTTTGCTTGGCCACCCTAACATGCAAAAATCAATAAATTTTCCCAAAAGTGTATCTGTTCTGGAGTGTCTGGCAATTTCCTTAGATGTTAAAGGAAGGAACTCCTTTTCTCCCAAGTCCAGGAATGAAATTTCCTCTATTATATCCCCTTCCTGATTTAAAGGAAGTCTAGACAACCCATCTGCCCCTTTATTATTTTCCACCTTCACGTACTCCAGTTTGCAATTGTACCCTTGAAGAGTCACAGCACAACAATGTTGCAAGCGACTTGCTGCCAAAAGCGTAGTTTCCTTCATCAAAGAAAACGAAAGGCATTGATTGCGATTCGTTACCCACTATTAAGGTCTGTTCACTTTATCTTTGCGGGTGAGCTGGTGTGGCTTAACCGAGTTGGGGTGAGAGGAGGGAAAGTTTATCTACACGTGACTTTCCCTCTGCCAATCAGCAGACAGTAGGCGTGGTCTAGCACTTCGGAACGTCAGTCCGCGTCAGTCGCTCTCAGACCTCCGTCGTGTCAACTTCGTAAATCTGCTAGCTGTGTTGCCAAATCCTTTTCCCTTGCACTCCCCGTTTATAAGAATGTTACGCCTATGTATGCCTTTCACCAGCGGTCTCGCATTTAGCGGACAATATCCTGGCTTCTGAGATGGGATTATCCTCAATACATTGTATGCATTGTTTCGCCGCCGGGCCCAAAATATCTGTGGCCACGTGTGAGTCACACCTTTTCAGTGAGACACAAGGGCGGTTATGTACATTTGGCAACGTTAAGGTCTCTCCTGCTCTCTCTCTCTCTCGATCGTACCCCTTCCCCTTCAGCGAGGCCCCTCCCCCTTCAGCGAGGCCCTCCGAGAGTGTCCGGGATCTCACGAAAGTTGACCCGCAGAGATAAAATGAACAGATCCATTGAACGCTACCAATGCTTCTGAGCGCCACCAAGGAGCTCCCAAACGGTCCGTTATTCGCTACGGAGCGCTACAGGTTAAGGTGTGACGTAACGGCAAACGTCATACACAAGTTTCCCGCCTTGCTCCAGACGCTCCTGTGAATCAATATAAACCTTAACCTAATATAAACAATAACCGTAAAAATACAACAAAACCCCGAACCCAAACAGGGGGGAGACTTGGAGGGAGGGATGCGCGTCTGAGACGTTGTGAGCAAAAAAGAGGGGGCTCCCACACACTCACGGCCACTTAAAGTCGGGTAAACACGAGCATTCACACCCTCATAATCGAAAGCGTCATGTTCCAAATAAAATAATTAAACTATTTACGATTGTATTATCTCTACCTCACTCATTCAGTGATTCGACCGGAAGGTTGGTACAGACAGGTGCGGCTAGAGCTCACCTCAGTCTAAGCGACCGGCGTGAACATTTCACACGTTTCGGGAACGGGCGCCGATTCCTTATCCCTGCACCACCTCACAATTGCGAGATTCTTGTCAGAGAATTGTTCACCAGGGACTCGAAGCCACGAATCTCGGATAGTAGCCTAGTGCTCTCCTCACTAGGCCACCGTGCCTCAAAGCTCACTCTATCCAACGCTTTCATATAATGAATAAGAAAAAATTTTGTGGGACTCACGGGTTGATGACCCCTGAAGAGGTGGCCGTTAACACGAAGGTCGTTTTGTTATTTGGGCTTATATTGTACGGGGGCGCAATATCAGAAAGATAGACATTGACCTCTCTGCCAACCCCGACTTCCCTCACCGCTAACAAGGGTGCGGTCCATTGAACGCTACCTTTGCTGATCGCCACTGATGAGCTCCTAAGCAGTCCATTATTCGCTATGGAGCGCTACAGGTTAAGGTGTGACGTCAAGGAAAACGTCACACACCCGTTTCTCGCCTCGCTCCAGATGCTCCCGTGAAAACTAGGGTCTGCGGAGGAGCAAGTCATTTTTTGGCGGAAATTCAAAGGAGGTCACTGAGGCAATGGAGAGTTTACTCACGTTGCAGTTGTTGGATGCTGAATGTGGATGCCTTTTTTCTATAAAGGTGACTACAAATTAACGGAGTAGGCGCACATTGTAAATAGATGTAAATTTAATAGTGATTTAAATAAATAAATAGCAAGCACTATCTCTCCATAGATATTCTGGTATCTCCCGCAAAATGAACTCTAATGTCTCTGGAAGCAGCCTTTACACTCAAAAGGCACAAAAAATTATTAGAAGGGGCATTTAGTAGAAGAAAGAATTGTAATAAGATATATTGACGCATCATCAACTCATGCCATAAATTAAAATATAATAATGCATGATATGCAAGTTATTGGATATAAAATGGAATTTTAACAACCTTAGCTACCAACAAGCACCTCTCACGCTGTATTTAGCTTTTGATACCATTTACGGGTATGAGTTACGTTAATCTATGCTCCTCAGTGATTGTAATCTAATTTAGGGTTAACATTTGTCTTATGTTTTGGAAAGATACGAAATATCTAAGCTGAACACTTCAAAATAATAGTAAATTATGAAATAAATAGCATTCACCACTCCCATAAGAGCTAATCTTGCATATTTGTATACCCAGAAACAAACACCAATTCGAAATCATCGGCGTATTGCCGCCTTGACGCAGAGAAAATCCGACAGGTTTGTGACGTTTTTCTGCGACGACGCAGCGAGCTGGAGACGTGACGTCATCAATTCTCAAAGACGGGCTCTGATTGGCTCACTAGCCGCGGCGTCAACGCAACGCCGAACGTTGAAGGCCCCCATTGTGTATTCATAGTATACAAGTTATTTGGTTTTAGAAATCCCAGTTTAGACAAATGACAGTGGTCAATTTTAACCGCATTTGAAAAAGGCCAGATTGGCGCCCATGCGATGCAACTCCACGTGACGCCACAGGTACCTAGTTTCAATACGAGTAGATAGGAATTTTACGTCGCCTGAGATTACCAATGCATGCATGAAGAACAGAGCTCAGGGAATCATGTCTTAATAATCACCTACCAAAACTGCCCGTGGTCGAAAAGTTTCCTTCGTTTGATGAGGTATTAATAATCCTTATTCAAGCCAAAAGCTACCTGCTAGCAGGATATACTCTGCTACCTGCTAGCAGCCTGCATTGCAGCGGTGTGCATATCCTCGCCCCAAGCTCACCTCACTCGGTGGCAGCGGGTACCAGAATGATGTCACACAGGCTTAATTCCAGCATTCATACTTAGCCGTCACATTTTCGCACGCTTGAAATTTTTCAATATCCATTTAATAGCGAAAAATAGATATTGCCATTCAAAAATCTAAAAGTGTGAAATGCGTACTCCAGGAGTAATAATCTTTCGATTTAGGCTATAAAAAATAATAGGAAACCACCCTATTGCGGTAAACTCTTATTTTTCCCTTAGCTGTGAAGTAGTGGCTTATTGTCAGTCCTTAGAGCAAAGTGCCTCCCATAGAGGCACTGGCTGAATCTTTTGACCCCAAACGGGTTTCTTCCACCATTAGCAATACCATGTTATGCTATTCCTATAGAAATGAAAGAATATTCTATAATTAAGAATATTCCATAGATTTTTCTGTTAATGTAGTGGCTAACCTATAGTCAAGCCAGCCAGAGTTGTCCCATGACATTTTGAGTGAGGGATGGGGCAATATTTCCAAGTCAGAAAGGAACTTATGCAAACATACAGAGATAAACAAAAGGGTTCTGTTAAGAAAGGTTTAGGTACACTCCTACCATATGTGGATCTAGGGTGGGGGGGGGGGCACGGGGGTACGTGCCCCCCCAGTCCCTTAAAAATATGCAAGATTTTTAATACAGTACCATTATCAGTGCGTTTGTTTTGTGTTACGAGGTATCCTTGTGCCGCCTCAGAACAAAATCTTAGATACGACCATGCTTGTGCCCCCCCCCAAAAAGAAATCCTGGAACCCCCCCTGTCGAGGGCCGGAGAATTTTAAGAGTGCTTGGAAAGGGAGACAGGTCGAGGTTAAGGATCTCCAGTGCCCACGTTTATCCTCAATCATTCCTCCCCAGCAATCCTTACTAATGATTGCAAGAGGTCAGGTTTGCCTGAGAACAGCGGCAGATCTATGGGGGAGCTATAGGGTCTCCCCCCCTTGGGTATCCAATTTACTCTAGATAGAATTGTAATTTTTTTCGGACCCCTACTACTACTGGTAGGTTAACCCCCCCTTAGCCCCCCCCCCTTTTCCCTATTCTGGATCCGCCACTGACTCCTACTATAGATAATGAAAGAAAGGGTAGTTATAGATACCCCTGATAATTCACATCCAATTGACAATGCAAGGAATAGGAAGGCAAGGGTGTGAACTGGGTAAGTCAATCAGCAAAACAACACGTGTAGCCATCAGGGATCTCAACCCTACCCTTCTTATCTCATAGAACAACTCTGGTTGGCTTAACTGTTGTAGCATCTCATTTGTCAGATATCTTAAATTCATGTATCAATGATGGCATTTTCCCTCTACACTTCAAAGTTGCTCTTGTTACCCTTGCACATGTTTAAGAATCCTGCACGAACTCAGAAAATGGAAGGCCGTTATTCGTGCTCTTAGCCTCTACCTAGATATTTAGGAACTATTTCACAGGTACATACTCTGCTAACGGAAATCCTTCAGCATCCAACAAAATGCTCAGCACGATTTTTGGGCACACACCTCCACAAATACCGCAGAAGACCCATTTGCATGATGATCATCAGCAGGAGTATTATTCGAAGAACAAGATTAAAAAAAAAATAATGCTGAAATTCTTCTGTTAAAGTCTTTATGGAAACAAATTTATAAGTTATAAACTCTCATTTATGTGGTCCTACGTTCAAAATATAACACGAATTTTGCAAATATGTATATGATTATATCATTGTCATGACTTGGCATGGGCTTTTTGAAGTTCATCCCCTGTTGCTAATGCAATGAGTAGATAGTAAACATTTTTAAATATAACGATTGAAAGACAAAATTAAATGAAATGTAATTGTTGCTGGTTACTGGTTCTTCTCAATTACATAAGAATTAAGGTTTTTAACCCTGATCATTATAATGAGCAGGATTAAGAACCTTAAATACACATGATATACCAAAGAATTATGGTTCATTATGGGTGAGAATAAGTGTTTAGAGATAATTACCTGAAGGCGATGTAAATGTCAATGCACATGATGTTGGGCCAGAAGTAGGAGCACAGCATTGAAAAGTATATCACAAAACCTGAAAAGGTAATCAAATATTATGAAAATGTGCTATTTAATGATGTCTAAAGAGAACTTTTGGCCCCTTGGTGTGAAAATTTTGTGTGAAGACTACAAAATGTTGGCACTGTGCTATTATAATATTAATTTAGTAGCCAGAGGAGGAAAATTAATTGCAGAATCAAATGATCACTTCAGGAAAATATTATAACCTGCCAGCTTGCATTGTAATAGTGCCACTTTTGACTCTATGCAAAGCATGATTTAAGGACGTTGATAAAGAATTTAAATTATTTGGTTAGAACTCAATTTTTTGTTGGGTTAGCTCCAAGGTTGTCCCTGGCTCACTCATCAAGTTCGATGACTACAGGGTGCATATCCTTCAACTCTATGTCACTCATTCAGTGATTCAACCCGAAGGTTGGTGTGGATAGTAGATGGTAGAGCTCACCTTAAACTGTAGCATGGGCGTACCCAGCGAGGGGCAGCTGCCCCCCTAGAAGTAATAATCGCCAAAGTCTTTAAGCAAAATCAGTACTGAATTGAAACGAAAGTATTTAACAAATTTTCTTTAAACCCATGAAAAATGATATGTATCAGTATAAGATATGTAACTAAAATAAACTATTTTTTCAAGGAAATAATCTCATAAACTAATAAAGTGCTGTGGTAATTGCAAAAGACACTTAAAAAGGAGCATTAAAATATTGTCCGATTGAAACTGTTTTTTTTTCAATTAATCCTGCAGGGTTCGCCATGGCGAACTTATGATTTTCTGAAACATGCATTCAATCTTACTCAGTAGTCTAATTCTACACTAAATTCTACTGAATGTGAAATGAAGCTAATGGAGTGAATACGGAAATTAAGATTAAGAATTAGCTTCCTTTGAATACAGCTAAGGCTGTTAACTTAATGTTTGATATAAAATATTTTAACTCTATTGCGTAAATATTATCAGTTACGTTATTGCTGTTGTTAACAAATTATCTACTTTCAATAACTAACGTCAGGAGATGTAATGAAAAGCCATTGATGATGAAGCTGGACTCATATGTTGATCCGCTTAAATGAAATGGCATTCGTAATATTTAATTCAATTTCATAGGTCACGGTCAAGTTATTTCCCCCCTCTCCTCCCCCGAACAAAATTCCTGACTACGCTACTGGGTGGCAGTTATCGACATTAATCGCTAATTGGTTAAAGTTTAAGGTGAAAACTGTATGGATTTAAAATACGTTCGTAAGTGGCACGAGTTCCTTTCCGGCCACAAAAACGTCCACTGCCATTTGGGTGCCCAAACAGCTCACCGACAGGGGCGGTCTGGCCAGGTCAGCTGGTCGGCAATCGCCGAGGGCGTCGAGCTCAGGGGCCTCCAGAGTCCTCTGGATTGTCGACAGGGGCGGATCCAGGATTTCTTTCTGGGGGGGGCACAAGCAAGGCCGTATCCAGGATTTTGTTCAGGGGGGGGCACAAGGATATCTCGTAATACAAAACGAACGCAATGATAATGGGACCGTATTAAAAATCTTGTATATTTTTGAGGGTCTGGGGGGGCACGTGCCCCCGTGCCCCCCCCCTGGATCCGCCTATGATTGTCGATAATACACTACATAGGTCATAACCCTCGTAAACCTATGAGGGAGTTGTGCAGGGAACTGCCATCCTGCCATGCAGTCGAGGACTGTGGGGACCTTGAGCTTCGGGGGGCCCCCACAACACTCGCTTATATTATGAAGCGGCCGGCATGCGCAGGGGAGCTGGTCGCGTTTCTTCTCTCTCTCTCATGTCCCATGCTTAGGCCAAATACGACGACTACGAGTGAATACCCCTCGTGAGAAGAGACCGCGGTGGCAACCGCAAGCGCGACCGTGTCTACATCATTATATTTTAGGGAACAACTACGGATCATGTGACCAGCCCTGACGCATGTCACATTCCATTTTTCCCTCGTCCACTCTTCATAAAGTCTCCAGTTCCGTAGCGAAACTTGATTTCCCCGCAGTTGCTTCTGGGTAGTCGATACCCAAAATTATTCATCGAGAAAAAATATCAGATTACTATGTTTGGTTATAGTTACCCGTCTCACTTGTCTGATTGTGTCTTTTTGACTAATAGGTATATATTACCGCGGGACTCAGTGCCACGGACGGGAAGTAGTAGGAAAGGAAGCGTTATTGGAGGGGTAAGTTGCGCACGCACAGCACATTTATTCTCTATTTTTCCTCACACAGATAGCGAAATCCTAAGTAGTTCAGTGAATGCTGGTTTGGTTAGAGAGAGAGTTTCATCCGCTTTAAAGTATTAATATGAAACGTATTTACTAAAGCGGTGCGCAGGAAGGAAATGAGAAGAAGAAAAAAACTCATTTATTTTAATAACATCTCAAAAAAACTTGAGCGCTTTCCTGAAAAAGATCGGTGTTTCCTGTACCGATTCACAACAAAATGAGAGTTTAGATACTGAAACAATAAGGTCGTTATATCCCTCCATGACGCGTTTTTCTTTTGCTGGTCGCGATCCGCGCGGTGTTCAAATCGAGCGGGTACTTGGCAGGGGCGGATCTAGGATTTTGTTCTGGGGGGGGGAGGGCACAAGGATACCTCGTAATACAAAACGAACGCAATGATATTAGGACCGTATTATAAATCTTGCATATTCTTGAGGGTCTGGGGGGGGGGGGGGGGCACGGGCCCCTGTGCCCCCCCCCCCCTGGATCCGCCTATGGTAATTGGAGCTATTTTGGTGGGCATCTACGAACCACAGTGTATTTCGTATATCGTATGGTTTTTGGTGGGATCTTTAGACCATAAGCTACTAGACCCGCCCGTTGGGGCGGAACGCTGTGGCCAGCATCGCAAGGAGGGGATGACGGAGCGAGACGTCACGGTTGGAAATGCACACGATATACCGTATACGCATGGATGGTATACGCGCTTAAGATATTTTAACGCTCATCCGCTGCAAAGTCGCTGAAAATTGAAGATATTGGGCTCGCAAAATGATTTTAGACATAAAAAATATAGTTTTGCGATGAACTAAGGCATCTTATAGCCTTGAATTGGTGCAAAAAGTTACATTAATCAAGAAAAAGCGAGAAGCGATCGTATTGAATACATTTATTAAGAATGTCATATGTAAACGAGAACATTACGTTACGTTACGTAAACGTTACGAGATATTTACCTAAGGTGACCAAATTTTAACATTCGTAGAGCGGGACACCATTGACCGAGGGGGAGGGGATCCTTGATTAAAAATCTTATCTTTATTTTAATTTATTATAGTTTATATTTATTTATAATAAGAAAAAAATTGCAACGCAAAAATAGTATTTTAACACATATTTTTTTTAAACGTCAACACAATTACAATTTACAAAAATGATGTAAAAATCAAGTCTATTATTATGTTTTTTTGGCATATTTCTTATATTTGAGTGATTTTTTTTGTTAATTTCTTTTGCGGAAAAGATCTTGAAAATTTTCACATGAGTTTGTTTAGTTACATTTCACACATTGAATTGCTTTCATAGTCTCATCACTTGATAGTGCTTTTTCTGATGCACACACTTCATGTACAGTGGAATAAAAGCGTTCAGTCGCAGCATATATTAGCTTGCAAGGGCAGCGAATATTCCTTAATTCTAGTGCATTATTACATGGAATAAGCTCTGTTTCAAAATGATGAAATATTTATAGCCATTTGTACTCCATCAAGATTTGTGCTGAAGCCCAAGATTTTACCCTTTTCTAACCAATTTCAATTTTCTATTTTTAAATAATGATACCTCATTAAAAATATCATTTTCGGAAATATTATTATATGGGAACTTTTGTGTTGGTACAATGATCGAATGATTTTCGAGCATCATTCCAATAAGTTCATGTTTTAATGTAATCCAATGAAAATGTTCGATATAATTTTAATATAGCGTCCAATCTTCTAAATAACCTATGCAGTTACTGTAGAAATGTTTAACGTGATTCATGATATCTGCGCGATTTATTGCACCCACTTCGAGATCACTTATACTCCTACAGATGGTTAACGGAAGAAAATTACTCTCTAACCGCTTTTGATACAGCAATTCTAAATTTTAAACTTCATTCGCTTCTTCGATTACCAAAATGTTATCACCTTCAGTATAAATTAAATAGCATTTTGGAAAAGAGGTGATTGATTGTGTATAAATTCTAGCTAAATTTGAGGGTTCTTTTTCAAAACTCTATTCTAAAATTCTAGGACATTAAACCTGTGATAGAAAGTAGGATTTCATAGTGTGGTATAATTTCAAATCTCTATCTACAGCTGACGAAAGAGCTTACTTGCGCGTTTTACAGTAACCAAGTATTTTCTGATATTCGACTTCCGCAGTTTCATAAAATTCTTTCAGCATTTAACTCGCACAGTAATGTAGAAATAAAAATACATATTAATAACAATATGTTCCACATCTGCGGGCAACAAATCAGCAGCTGTTTGAAATGCGTTCTGTATCATGTGCGCTGCAAAACCATTTTGATAACTTGTGATGAACAGGCCTTAGATCTGAAGGAACGATTATGAAAAATAGCATGGAAAGACATATTTCCGCTAATGCTAGTTTCTTTTCTTCGTCTCGATAAGTTGTTTTTTCTAAAAATTTCTGTATTTTGAAGGGAGATGCAGCAGTACTTGAATATCTTTTACGTTCTTGTGTCTGCAAGTGCTTCGAAATACCAATACAACTACCGTGCAAAATAGAAAATTATCCGTTACATTTCCCACATTTGACAAAGTAATCACTTCTGGATTTTTTAAATAAAATGAGATTCACTTCTTAGATGATCTTCGAATTCGCATCCTCTTTTCTTACGCATTATGACAAAAATCTGAAAAATTAAATTATGTCATTAATTGTTTAAACAATTTAATTGAAAACTCTGTAAGTACATACTTCCATAATTACATGAAAATATATAATATGTTAGTTAATAAATAAAATAAAATTGATTGTTATAAAGAAAATTTATTTTAAAAATTATTTTAATCCAATCCTTTTTTTCTTTCTTAATTATAAATGGATTAAAATGTATAATTTATTCCCAGAATTTTCCGTAGCGTACGTAAGTCGTAGGCGTCACACAGTGGTCTGAGATGCCCTTTTCGGCGGACAGAAGTCGATTTTTCGATTGCGTTCAAACTATCCAAAAATGCTAAATATGTGAAGCTAAAACATCATTCCATTGTAAATAGATCTTTATATCTTCCTTTACTGCCTATTTTTCGAATTACAGGAGTGGTTTTTAGAGAAAGTTGTTTGAGTGTAATTTCTCAAATTTTTGACGGCTTTTTAACTTTATAAATGCCATAACCAATTGCCATTTTTTGTTTTCTTTTGAGTTTATTTCAGCAAACTCACCTTTTTTATGATCCATAAACCTAATTATTAATGTTATGAAAGCGTCCGGGGTGTCAGGATAGCGCGCTTTAATATCATATGCAAATATTTTTTTTAATTATGCACAGAGGTATAAAAAAACCACGCTCTACCACTGTGTTCTCATGTAATAGGATGCAAAGAAAATACTATCCTTGAAGCAATTTAGAAAGAATAATCTGCCTTTAGTTGCCTTTTTTTTTAATTTATAAGCCGAAATGTGTTACAGAGACGCCTGGCTATCCTAACGCCATGGCGCGCTATCTCTCGGCAAGTCGCTTTCGCTGATAAAATCCTCCGTTTTGAGTCTCTCTATCAGACGCAATTGGTTCATTTATTAGCATTATCAGCAACAATTTTATCCATACCTAAACACTACATGATTCAGTGACCATATCAGCAACAATATAGCCTATTTGACACGGCTTAAACTAACAATTCGGCTGCCACTAGGCTTCTCCCAGTGTGCGGCAACTCCAGCTATTGTTGAGATTCCTCTAATTGTTCAGTGAAAATTGAATACTTATTTTCTGTGAACCAGTCTTCGGATATGGCACTCGTGAAGGAATATTTTTTCAATTTACGAGAGGAGTGGGCCGAGAAGGACAGCGTTCGTTACAAGCATCTATATGAGTACATTTTAAGGTAGGTGGAAGTGATTTAATTCCGAGGAGCAACGTACTAAAGTGGATTCATTAACCCATAGCTTGCGTAGCATATCATTTTTGTGTCTTATTCTAAAGTCACAGGGAAGGTCGGACGTGAAAGATGACAGGAAGCCAAGAATTCAAAACTGGCTGTTTTCTTTCATTACTCGGGCGACACTGAGATGGGAAAAGAGCTGTAGAACAATAAACGTGTTTTTGCAGAACAAAAATCTGTGGCTTAATTCAGATATTGATTTTTTTGGCGGAAAAAAATCGAGCCCAAGATAACGAGCTCGGAAATTTCTTAACCCTCTACCTCGAGTAAGTTCAATGTTATCGATGGGATATATTATAGCATTTACGTAAATGAGAGTATTACCTATCAAAAGATTGATTTTATTTAGGTGTGTAGTCCATTCAGTCGTCCGTGTAAGAATTTTGGGTAATTATGCATTTTCCGGGCACCAGTCTTTTTGCGATTTTTTTTCGTCCAATACATTCATAACAGTGTCCTGATTACGAAAATGATAATTTTTTGTGGCGGAAAAGCCGGAAAATTACCTAAAAAGCGAAAAAATCGGAGAAAAAAAATTCCATATAAAGTGGTCATTTGAGTACTCAAAATGTGTGTAATATTATAGCAAACACAGTCGTGCAAATGTTTTTTATATCGAATGTAAAATAAGCTCATTATTACGACTTACAAGCTGGAACTACTTTCTGGTACTGCACTGCGCGCAGCGATTCCTCGCGTACACCGCGAAATGCGAATAAGCCGAGGTGGGTTTGGGTTGGATCAGGGGGTCTATTCTCTAACTCGAAGCGCGGTAGCTTTCTGGTGGAAAGATGCTTAATTAAGCTACTTGCTCCCACTTGTATTCTCTAACGCGGAAGCTCCGGCGAAGGGAGCTTGCAGAAGCTACCGGTAGCTTATTAGGCTCCAACCCTTATTCTCTATGGGATTTGAAGCTACTTCCGTAGCTTCAAACTAGCTGCCACGGTAGCTTCGCGAAGCGCGCCCTCGAACCCCGCGCTTCAGCTAGCTACCATCAAAACACATAGGGAATTCCCATAGGGCCATGGGAATTCCTATGAACCGCCGTGAACCAAGTGGCGCGTGTCGCTAATCTTTTGTTCTATCCCATCAGTCTTTCTTGACACGGCTAGCGATTGAGTGGTAAACAAGAAAAGTGTTGACTATTTTTGTTGTTTTGCGTAATTATTTTCTTTAATGAGGTCGGGAATGCTGCGTAAATTATTTGAAGCCTTCAATTATTGTATTCTTAACAAAGTAGTGGGCATGAGTGACAAATTTCGTGACTAAACATATATGTTTCGGAGTGAACTATCGATCGCGTTAACTAGTTGAATTCATTATTTGGAGAAGAAAAATGTTACTTTCAATCATTTTATATCACGTGAAATCTTATTTTGCATGAAGTCATTACTAGTGAGAAGAAAAACCCCGAAAACAGTGATTATTATTGATGTTGCGAGAGACTGTTGTAGTGACGGTACAAATTGATGCGTTGAAATCATTACCAATGCCAATGTATCCACTGCACAGAGATGGATGTCTTATTTTTGCAAGTGTTTATTCATTTATGATTAACTTTACCGTGCATTATTAGCAACGATCTTTGTTGTGAAGTGATTGTGTGAATAGAGTTTAGTGTTACATAAATGCAGACCGGAGAGAGGTGGATATATTATTGTGTTATAATGCAATGTAAGGTGTTTCATGATAGTTATTAATAAATTTTTTGCTCTTCCAATGAATAAATGTGTTCATGATATCATTCTGCTTTCATTTGTGTGTCTTTGGCCGTATATACGCATTTAATTTCAGTGCCGGTAGTTAAGTTGGTGTATTTGTTTTGAATTTTGAGAAAGTGTAGCCATGGATATTCCAGAAGCCCACGGAGGAAGTCATCACAAAAACAATAATATAATATGGCTTTAATATTGGGAGAAGGAACTACGTTTAATAGGTTGTTTTTTCACAATGATGGTCAAGTTCTAATGAATCGCCCTCGCTTGCAATAGTGCAAGCTTGGCGGTTGGCATATAATACTTATTCATAAAACCATTTAAATATTAATTTAGCCGTCGTGAGAACGGCACGACAGTAGAGTTTTGTGTAAATATCGATTGAAGCATATTGTGAGCCTAAAATGATTGCTTAGGCCAATCTGAGTGAAATGACGTAACTTTCAAACATAATTTTCTCCACCTTCCCATTAACTTTGTTGAAGATATTCCCGAAATAATATACACTTATCGTATGCACATGTTATTGCGATATTCTCTCGCAGTGCAAGAAGGAACAATCTCTGCACAGAAACAGTTGGTCATCAAAATTTTTGCATCAAACAGGCAAAAGCATAAGGAGCGCTGAGTGTAAAGTTCTCGGGAATTAGAACGACAATGTGATAGCATTGGTTTAATGTGTTGGTAGTTTATAAACATTTTCTCTTCATTATATTTACATGGCCTACATGATTATCAATCGTGACACAAACTGCTGCATCGATCGAAACTATTGAATTGATATAAAAGCCGCTTAGCCAAATATAATTATGTCTACGTATTTCTATTATTATGAAAGCTGAAGGCACTCAGCATTTCGTAATTTACAAAGCACATTAATTTCAACTAGAAGAAAAAGTCAGCCGAGAACGACTACATTATGATTTTCCCGCAGGTTACGAAATGAAACGAACGATTTCATTGGTTCTAAGAGTAAAAACTGAGTTCGCACGAAATATTTCTCATACCCCATATCCGGTCTGAGAAAGCTACCAGAAATTCTCGGTCTGAGAAAGCTACTCCCTGTTAGAGAATAAGGTTGGTAGCCAATTCTGGTAGCTAGTTCGAAGCTACCCCGACGGGAGCTTCGAGTTAGAGAATAGACCCCCAGGGCAAGGTTTTCACGTAGAAATCACCGTATTTCGGACTTGTATCACTTTCCGGGCACATGTACGGGCTGGTCAACTAGAAAAAAATATCCTTCGAGCTGGTCCAATACATAACAAAGTGGGAGGTAGAAGTGGGTAAATCACTTTTCCCGGAAAGTGCATAAATACCCAGATTTTATATAATTAAGGAGGAATTATTACCCACTGACCTTTTTTCAAAGTTTCGGAGGATATAAATCTGCGGCCGCAACAAAAAAATTGTGTAGGCGGTCATGCGGCTCTGGGTACTTCACTTTAAACATATACTCCGCCAGATATCCAATGAAATGATACTTCTTTACACCGAATCTCGGAATAGTACTCTTGACCTCACGCCACTGCCTTTCGATGGTATTGGTATGGACACCAGTTTCTGGGTCTACAAAATTGTATGTGTGGTTAACCTGAAGGTGATTAAATCCTTCTGTTGGGAGGCAATCATAGGCCTTCCAGCAGTCACTAATAATTGTTGTGCCCGGCAGAACCCACTCCTTCACGATGCGTAGCAATGTTTCCGAATCTCGGGTTTCCACTGGCACCAAGAAGGAGTGGCGAGTGTTACGGTCGATGCCACCGAAAACCCACTGTCCGTCCACTATGTGGCCACGATTGTGTTTCCTTTTTCCAAATTTAGCTTCATCAATTTCTACGACGATGTGATGTCCACCTAATTTGGTACTGTTCCTTAAGGAGTGGTCAATAAATACCTCTCGGCAGAATGAGTACCAATCTACAACGGTATGCGGTGTGATCCCCAATTCCCGCTGCAGAAACTCTTGTCGTGGTGGCTTAAGGTGTAGAAGAACAGAAATCAATTTCATATATGCGTCCAGCGGTAGATGCGCGTTTTCAAAAAAATGAGCCTTTAAGGGCAGATTGTTTAAATGCGCACTTTTTTGGTGCCTTCTTTGAATGGGACACTTTTCTATTGCACCTAAATTTGAGGTTTTCTAAATTTAGTTGGCACTCGTGTCCGCACCGATCACAAGATATTGATGACTTAAAGACACCGTGGTCGATGCTAAAGTTGATGATTTCTTCTCTCTTCCAAGACGTGCTCTCAAAAAATGGAACTTTACATCCAGTGCAGCGCTCGGTTAAATTGGTACCCGAAGTGGAGGCCATAATTGATACTGAATCCACTTTGGCATATTCGTATTTCGCGGTGTAAGCGAGGAATCGCTGCGCGCGGTGCGTTACCAGAAAATAGTTCCGGCTTGTAATACGTGGTAATGAGGTTGTTTTACATTCAATTTAACAAATATTTCCATGAATATGTTAGCTATAATATTACACACATTTTGAGTACTCAAATGACCACTTTATATGGAATTTTTTTTTCTCCGATTTTTTCGCTTTTTAGGTAATTTTCCGGCTTTTCCGCCGCAAAAAATTATCATTTTCGTAATCAGGACAATGTTATGAATGTATGCGACAGACGCAAGTCTTCGGCCAAACAAACAAAGCGATGTAGCGTTGAAACGTTGTGCGAGCGATCAAAGCGGAGGAGAACCACGGAATTGCTCGACACAAAAACAACTGAAGAGCTGGTTTATGCCAGAGTCCTCTGGATGGCAGTTCTCTACACTACTACAAACTTTGTAGTGTATTATCAACAATCCAGAGGACTCTGGTTTATGCGACAGACGCAAGTCTTCGGCCAAACAAACAAAGCGATGTAGCTCATATGGTAGATGAGGCAATTCATATAAGCCCCAGTAGAGCCAGAAATATAAGGCAAGCTTGTAATATCCATAGATCTGACACCAAGGTAGTTCTTCCCTACAATGCAGACGAGGCATTAGGCTTAATGATTGAGGCAAAGTTGACTAAACATCAGTATACTATGTCCATCAGGAAAGGGGCCAGATCTCTAATGGCAGCAAGACTTTATCCTCCCTAAGAAGAAATTCTTTCTGTAAAAAAACCTGTGCTATCCTTTTGGTGTTACGACTGCTTTCATCCCCAAACGTAGACTCGGCACCCGTGTTCAAAGACCGTGAAGAAATTACGGATGAGGAGTAATTGTTTTACTTCCTCATATCTATTTGCTTCCCTTAATTATTGATTCATTAATTAATTATTATACGAAATAATTTAATGAAAGATATCTCCCCCCAAAGCATAATGGTCATGTAATTATATCTAAGTGAGAAAACATCCATTCATTCGTGTAAAACTGGATTTGGCGACTTATAAATGCGTAAGTGTTTTTCAGACCACCATTGCATCACACGTCGTTGTAGTATAATTATTCAGAAAAAATAACAAATGCGTATTTATTTTTTGAGAAAGTCATTATGCATGCATTAGAAGATATATTTAAGTTGTGTAACACCTTCATATACCTCTACAAATGGGACTGTCGACTTTTGTTCGGAAAAAAGCGCTCCCCAGACCACTGTGCGTCACTTACAAGGCCGGCACTAGACCTTTTTCCACCTCCACAAAATATAAATAACACGAGTGCTGTCTGCTAAATAAAATAATATGCATTTATGAAAGAACTAAATTACTTACCTACTGTCGGCGTCAAAATAATGTGCTGCTGCACTTTGCAAATTTATATCTAAGTGCATGCCATAATAATTAATTAAACGTCATTTCAATAATTCTTCTTAATTTATTTGAAAATTTTATATGATCCGAAAATGCATGATTTTTATGTATTATAGATTATATATGGATATTGAAAAAATACCCCGGGGCGAACGAATGCTGCGTTGCCGCGTCTTGCGCGCGAAACTTAGCTTCCCGGTAACCAACACCAGAGTCCTCATTGCTATATGATGAGAGAGTAGTGTTGGGAGAGCAATCTAGAGGACTCTGACCAACACTGGCCCGGCGCGGCCCCGTTTGGCAGCATGACATTAATAGAAGTTATTTACATTCACAAATATCAATATTTTGACATATTATGGATCATAGAAAATTTTCAAAGAAATTAAGAAGTGTTTCTTGTTATTTTATTTTTATTTCGGGTTAAACTGTAAGACTAGATAATGGTTAAACATTTTCGTTATTTTACTACAAAATATGCGTTACAAAAATAATAAAAAGCTATTTTATTAATATGAATGAATTTTGCAACTTATCGTGGAAGATAAATGTTGTAGACGTTGTAGTTCTCCCTAGGTTAAGTTACAAAGTTCATGAAGTTGACAAAACGGCTAATTTTACGGTGCGCGGAGTCATGTATTGCACTTGCGTGTCGAAATTTTTTAAGTTTTCATAAAAAAATAAAATACAATTGAGAACAAAATTACCTTTAAAATGACACATTACTTAATAATATGGCATACACTAAAGTCTAGATATAAATTTGCAAAGTACAGCTACACATTGACGCGGCGTTAAAAAAATCGATGTTACCAACTTTTAGAGAACTGTTGAAATATTGTTAGATCCGAGAACGCAGGAAAGTAGCCTATGGTCTATGAAGAGGCCACTCGAGTGGCTATAAAGGTGTGCGAACTTTGGATATGCGCTTCTATTCCGGTATTGCCCAGCAGCTGTGATACAAAACATTTACCCCTTAGGATGAGCCCCGTTCCGGAGCTTGAAACTTTGGCCATTATGGAAAAAATAACATGGTGGGAATCCCGAGAAGAGTTTACCCACGCTGCAATGGATGTTGGAATTACGCTTATGGCAGAGAGATGATGCATCCTTTTTGGGCGGTATTCACTTGCTACCATCGCATCAAATCCTTTTTAATTTGATCTACTTTTCACTCGGAAACGATTCGAGAATCGCAGGTTTTATAACTTTTGCTAATCCTTCGACGGGGGAGGCAAACCCCCAAAAGTGGGACCCTGTTTCTTCAACTAACACCACTCACTTGGATTGATAAGTCGCCTTGCCTTTTTTATCAGACAAGAGTATAGTCTTTCATTCCATCAAAATGGAGGCCTTTGATGACATCCTTTGATACGTTTCTTTTCGTATTCTCAGTAATTAGCATCTTTTTCTGTCTACGTAAGTAATTCTGGTACTTACACTACCTTGGATGTATCTTACGAAGTTATAATTTTTGCGTCAGCTAAAGTTGCGGGGACGATCATTGCTGTTGCGTGGTTTTTCCATATACCTCTATGAAAGTTGGCAGACGCATTTTCCCCGCAGAAGTTCCAGTTTGAGTTTAGTCCTTAATGTTTATTTCATGAGGAACGTAGAGATACAAATCGGTTGATTTCTCGTCAGTTTAATTTTCTTCGGATGAATTGATGAAGAAAATTTTGATACTATTTTCCCATACAAGAATTGAGGATGTTAACTCAACGCTCTTTTTCGATTCATTTTTTTCCTCAATTGTCAAGTATCGTTAGGATTCAATCCAGCAGCCATCATCTTTCCTGTCGTCCGTTTGTCTCTCAAAATACTTCTTCATTTGGGGGAACCTTATGCTCCTTTTTGCACACTCACGCAAAAATATCACATAATTTAAAATTTTCTTTTAAAAATGCTTGAGTTTTGTACTTCAATGAAACCCTACTTTTGGCCTAATCGCATTTTCCGTAAGTTTAAGTACTTCCTGTGGTACCGCTTTATCCATTTAGTCACACACATAATGGAAGTGAAGTGCGTCAGCATTGTTCGTTCGCCTTTGTAGAGAGGCCTCGAGAGGCCTTTTCATAGACCGTAGGCTACTTTCCTGCGTTCTCGGATCTAAAAATATTTCATCACTTCTCTAAAAGTTGGTAACATCGATTTGTTTAACGCCGACGAGGCGCCAAATAAGGGACAAGTCGTCTCCCTGCGCATCCTTTTTTACCTTGTACCATCTTCCGATTTATATTATCAAAGATGAACGCCCTCCTAGCAGCACACGCGGGATGAATTTCGCCGTATTCGAGGCGTGGGAGGGGAAGAAGCGAGCGGGGAGGGGACGGGATCCGCCTGCCGTTCTTGTATCCGCGACGCTGCGTGGGCGTTGGAATATTTTCTTCGCGGACGCGGACTAAAATTAGGCATTTTGTGGCTAAACGGTGGCAGATACGTCAAATGCACGTAATTTTTTCTGTAAAAGTAGGGCCAATTACTCGGCCCAATCTATATTGAATGACCATAAAATATTATATTTTTCGAATTTTGACCCTCCCACCTAAATTGCATTTGAGCGAGGGTCAGGGGTTCACGTAGAGGTCTCAAATTTATTTGAACCTCTGTCCCCAAAGTCAACAGGGATGCGAACAGTCAACAGAGAAAGGGATGCGAACGACTCTAGAAACAAGAAGAAATGTAAAAGATAGAGACCTCGAATTTGGATTTCATAAATTGTAAGCACAACTCTGAAGGTTGCAAAATACCAATGCGTATACTAGAGGGTAAGTAAAAAAAAACAAAGTTAACTTACCAAATGCCGTGCAGGTGTTCTCGTTCAAGTTCCCTCCAGCAATTTGGACGATGGCAAGGGAAATATATCCCACTAGTAGGCTGACTATATGACACATCAAACGCTTCCCATGTAAATTTCTTAATTCAGAAGTCGTGGAATAGATAACTAGGGAAATAATGAGAAAGACGATTGATATGGTCATTCCAAGATTATAAATAGAATAGCGAAGGGTGTCACAAATATGTTCGTAATCTATGGGAAGAGGAAAGCAAACGTAGGGAAGGTAAAGGTTATCATTCTCAACATATTCCAGACAGTAGTTCGATGTGTTCCACCCAAACTTTTTTAACAGTGGCGCTTCCAATGTTCCGTCAGTGGCATTTATATAAAACTCATCTCCTGGATAAAACTGGGGTTCGAGAAGGAAGCCCCAGCAATAATTGCCGTATAAGATGCTGAATTGGCTTAATTCGATCACATCTGATTCTGTATCGGCACTTGTTCTTGGGCGGAACCAATCCCGACTTGATGGGGAATCTCGATGGGGAACACACTGTAAAGTGTCGTTATCCATTGCATGGTCCCAGGGACAGCACTTGCGAAGGCAAGGCTTGCTCAGTTTACATGGACATGCATATAGAGTGGTCGTTCCATTTGCTGTCTCTGCCCAATGTGTGCCAGGAGGGTACAATTGGTTTGCGTCAACATCCTTGATGGTCCCATTGCTGAAGAAGATTGCATGCCGGATTTCGGACCTTTGCCACGGAGGGCAGAGCTCATGGGTGGTGAGCTCATGGGTGGTGACGGTCAGGAAAGGTGCAATGGCTATGAGCGAAGCCAAGATACAGATGACTGAAGGGCAGTGGACCATGGCGTCTGCAACTGGACATGGATGAAAAAAATTACAGCTTTTTTATGTCATGCATTCTGAAGTGAAGCTGACTATTAACCCATCATAACCCAATGTTGCTTCTAAGCAACATGAAAAATGTATACATTTTCAGCTTTACTTGGGAAATATCTAAACTACTCATTAATTTGTGGTCAAGTTTCCAACACGAAAACTCTAAAAATTTGATTTCTCCCAGAAGTGGCTCTGATTTAGAAAGAGTTGAATACATAAATTGTGCATTGGATGTGGCTTCCATGCTCAGGAATATAAGAGTTTCGTTTATTGTGTTCACAACAGCTTGAAAGTATCAACTGCTGAAAAAGAAGGTTTTGGAACTAAGGAGGTCTTCTTCGAACCAACTTATACATACATGTCTCCACTCACCCCTCTTTAATGAGTATATTTTTAAGTATTTAATTTTTAAATATTTTTTTCTACCTGTGATGACATTTTTTTTAAAATGATGACAATCTTTTTGTTTTGGCGAGTGGTATTTACAGTACCGTTAGACTTCATTAATATTACATTTATAAATATTATTATAATGTTATTCTGACTGACCTACCTACAAGGTTATAAAATCTCCTCCCACTAAGCAAACCATGAACACAAAATTAGGTAACTCTTTGTGTATTATCGGGTTATAAATTTCTCTTATCTAACCTTTCGTTCATAATTGTTATTTTTATGCATTATGCTGTGTAAAATAGAGTTTCAGAAAAAATGTTCGTAATAGTGTAATTATTATTGTATGCTATTCATTTGAATTCAAGTTTAGTTCAACCGTGATAAAAAAGTAAATTTCTAGTAAAAGTACAAGAAAAAGTACTAGAAGAAAATCCTAAATCCCTTTGGTCGTACGTGAGATAGCTTCAGGAATAACATTCAACCGTTGATTCGTTATTTGACAAAGATGGCAAACTTGTCACCAAAAATTTTGACAAAGCTGACGCATTAAACTCCCACTTCGAAAGAGTATACACTACTGACGATACTCAATTTAATTTAGACATCCCATGTACAGAGGAATCGATGGAAGAAATATCTATACAACGTGATGGGATAACTAAACAACTAAAATCGATTAAGAATAGTAAATCTCCGGGTCCGGAGGGAATACCCGCGCGTGTCCTCAAGGAGTTAGCTCCACAAATCACACCTTACTTAAGAGATAATATTCAAGAAGTCACTATCAAAAGGAAATTTAACGCTAGACTGGAATATTGCAAGCGTTACACCCATGTTTAAAAAAGGAAACAGACGTGACCCAGGCAACTACCGTCCAATTTCATTAACATCGATCATAGGCAAGATACTTGAGCATATCGTCGTTAGCAATATCATGACTTTCTTGGACAGACGTAACTTCCTCCATGACTGTCAGCACGGATTCAGAAAAGGTAGATCATGCAAAACACAGCTCGCGCTCTTTCTTAACGATGTTCTAAAATCTGGTGAATCGAAAAGACAAGTTGACGAATTATTTCTAGATTTTAAGAAATCTTTCGACTCGGTACCTCACAACAAACTTTTATACAAATTGCTGTCATGCGGATTAAACGAAACAGCTGTAAACTGGATACGTAACGTACGTTTTTCAGTGATCGTATACAAAAAGCAATTCTTGACGGAATTAGCTCTGATGTGGTAAATGTTACATCAGGTGTTCCACAAGGAAGCGTAATCGGACCCCTATTGTTCATAATATACATTAATGATCTCTGCTCCCGCATTAGCAGTAAAATGCGTTTATTTGCTGACGACGCTGTCATCTATCGCGAAATTAGTGATCACTCTGACTATGAAATTCTATCATCGGACTTAAAGAACTTTCATTTGTGGAGCCAGGAGTGGGGACTCGAACTTAATCTGAACAAATGCATGTCGGTGCATTTCTTGCGGAGTTCGACCGACTATAACAATGTTTATTCTATGGATGGTATTAACATAAAGGCAACAGACGAAGTGAAGTACCTGGGAGTTACGATAACCTCGAACCTCTCGTGGGGAACACGTATAAGGAATATCTGTGGCATGGCCCTGAAGACATTAGGATTCGTCAAGCGTATTGTGGGAATATTTTCGGATGAGCAAGTGAAAGGAAGGTGCTATTTCGCAATCGTACGTCCGCACCTTGAATATGCAGCGAGCGTATGGGATCCGGTACAGAAAGGCTTAATGCGCGAACTGAATAAAACACAAAGGAAGGCTGCGCGTTTTTTCAAAAACTGCTACGGGCGCACAGACGGTGTTACCCAGATATTAAGCGAATTAGGCTGGGAGCAGTTGGAGACTCGGAGGCTGCGTGCTAGGCTTAGGTTGCTTGAACAATTGAGAATGGATATCTTTAAGAGCGATACAGAGAACATAATATTAGAGCCACACTATATTTCCAGGTCCGATAGAAGCGATAAATTAAGAGAGATGTTTTGCCGATCGGATAGATATGGGAATTCGTTTTTCCCCCGAACCATAAAGAACTTTAATAACGCTGGGTCCCAACCTCGTTAGAGCACTTCATTTTTTTTATTTTTGGAACACCGTGGAGCTTCGGTGGAGCCGGCGCCGGTGGATAAAGTCTCTTGGCAGCCTCAATAGGAAGCCCTGATTTCTTAATTAGTGCTATCGTTTTTCTGGTGATAGAATCAGTGGGATCCCGTGATAGCCTTCGGTAAGCTGGATCCATAAGGCCAACGTACCATTAAGGCCTATCGTTAGTTCCATTGGGGCGCCCACCTACCAACTAGCCAAATACCTCGCGAGTATCCTATCCGGGCACATTGGCCATGGCGACCATCACATCCAAAACTCATCTTAGTTTGTGAAAACAATTGCTGATATGCGATTGGAGAGCACGGACATAATGGAGCTTCAGCTTCGATGTCGTATCTCTTTTTACTCGTGTGCCAATCATGGATACGATGGAGCTATTGAAGGCCAAATTTGACCATGACACAGTGCTTCTCTTTCATCACACCCTGACGACGACTTACTTCAAGTACAACGACACCTTCTACGAACAAACAGATGGAGTTGCTATGGGTTCTCCTTTATCTCCCGTAATAGCCAACTTTTTCATGGAGGCTTTCGAAGAAGAAGCAATTTCATCTGCAACCCTCAAGCCCAGATGCTTCTATCGCTATGTCGACGACACCTTCATCATTTGGCCTCATGGGAGGGAGAGTTTACAACATTTCCTGAGCCATATGAACAGTCGACATGCAAACATACAATTCACGATGGAAATCGAGAAAGACAATCGGATCCCGTTTCTGGATATCCTTATCCATAGAAGGAATGGCGGCACCCTCGGTCACAGCGTCTACCGCAAGCCGACCAACACGGACCTCTATTTGAATGAACGAAGTCACCCAACGGAGAGCAGTTTTGTCCACCCTTTTCTATCGAGCCAAAGCCATAGCGGACCAAGAAAGCCCGCCAAAAGAGATAAGACATCTGAAGACCACCTTCAAGCAAAATGGCTACAGTAATGAGGAGATACACTCGGCCCTAAAAAGGAGCATTAAAAACCTAGGCTCTTTAAATGAGGAAGAAAGACCAAAGCCCATCGCTATAGCCAAAATTCCCTATGTGTCTACGGTGTCCGGGAAAATTTCAAGGTCCTCCAAAAACACAGTATTGACACCGTTTTCCAACCATGCTCCAAACTAAGAGATCTACTTGTTCAAGCAAGGGATCCTTGTGGTTTTGAAATACCAGAGGTCTACCAAATTCCTTGCGAGTGTGGGCAGGTGTACGTTGGGAAAACGGGAAGAACTATCAATACCAGGATCAATGAACATAAAGGATAAATTTGGATTTTTTTAAACACTGATCTGGCGGCAGACGCTGGAGATCTTTAAAAAAAAGTGAAGAACGCAATTCACGGGCGAGAAGAAGCAGAAGAAATTTGTACACGATTTGTACCGTACAGTATTAAAATATTCGTGAATTGTGCATGTAATGGATAGAGTTAGTACATGGCATCCTATTGTAAGTCTAATCCCCTTCCTCTCCTTCCAATGGTAAACTATTGTCTTATGGCTGCAATAATTTGCCCCCAAAAGCCTTCGAAATCCAGCTAATGCACGAAATCTAAAGATGAAATTGAAACTTTAAGTTTCATTAATTTTATTATCAGAGGCTTATGTTTAGGTAGCTGTATAAAATTAAAACATCATCATGAGACTATCATTCTTTCCTTGATTTGTGGACGACATTTGTCCTTCACGCATCGACTTACTGAAGATTGCCTTACTGCCATAAAAAAATGTCTTGCCCTATGTTTCTTGGATATCCTCCCTCATGAATCGTAATGCTACGAGAATCTTAAAATATAAAACATTTAATAGCGGGTATTTCAAGCTACCTACAGCTTTTCGAAACAAGTAAGAAATCTGCTAGCAATTGTAGCACAGAAAGCAAATAAAAGCCCGTTCCTCCGTTCACTTTAACAGAGCATCCATTAAAAATGTATTTCTAACTTTTTAACTACAAGCGAACTTTTAGTTCATCCACTATATCTACTTAAAAAGTAAGTAACAACTTTTGACACACGGAAATATTTAGTGAAAATATCATAATCGTATGCGAACCGATTACCTACACCTATCCCGTATCCTCCTTCTCAAGGAAAACTTTTTTCCCTTGAAACAGAGCTGATTCTGGGCTGAAACTCCACTGAATGTGTGAAAACTGCCTTGAAACTACCTTGTAACTGCACTGGACTGCGTTGTCCTCAACAAGAAAAAGAGCACTCAACTGAAACTCTGATGCCATTCTCCCTTGCAAGTCCATTGCATTTGAACTGCTTCTCCCTTGCTGCATGTGTGCCCCACTGATACTGAACTGGACATTAGGCTCAGGCCAGGCCGAATTTATGACAACACTGCATCTCCCTTGCCGCATGTCATTACTGCCTTGCCACAGAGCTGCTGCAGCATTTGGGTATCCCCTCTCCCTCATTAATTTGAACTGGTTCTCCCAGGTTCTCCCTTGCTGCGCGTGTGCTACCCATCGTAAGTTTTGCCAACATGCGGAACCCATCTACCGGACATATACGCAACCCCTGTTTGCAGCGGCAACGTATTTTTTAAATGTAGCTTTTGGCAACACGTATATATTTTCCCGCGCGGCCAGCTGTCGGTTGCCGTTATTTCTCTCAAGTTGCTAGGAGCGAAAGACGAGTGGGGAGCGTGGGTTTTGGCATGAAAAGATTGATGTAATAAATATTTTCCCGGTACTTCGACGGTTGTTAACGGCAAGAATTAATCGAAATTAAGGTGAAGGGGAGAACGAGGCCGGAGGTGGTGACTGCAGTCAAAATTGGAGGTAAGCGTTTTAACTTCTCTGATGGTATGTGCATTCCTTCCATGTTTAGCCATGAGAACGTTGACATTAAATTCGTGTTTTAATCCAGGCACGTTTAAGGGTTTCAAACTCCTTTTTCGGGGGTTATACAGCCAATAACGAATTCTTCTTTCAACGCGTTGGCGTGTTATTACACGAAATTATGATCAGGATATGGTCTGCGATGGCATAAAAGAGCGTGCTCCCATCTTAGTGACTACCCTTGACATTTTCATACATTATTTTCTCGTTTATGACTTATAAAATCTCTATTTCGCGTCATTTATCGCATGCATTGCGTAAAATGAGGCGACGTGTTGCGGGTTGCCTACCAACAAAACTGCTTTCGGTGGTACGATAAAAGGTCATTTTCTCGATAATTAAAAGCAATAGAGCTGACATATTTGGTCTAAAATATCAAAGAAAGACCAATGTTATACCCCAATGGAAAAATTTAGTGCTTGCTAAAACCAAATTTAAATGTTTTATATTTTTTACGTTTTATATCATATCTGTAATACCCACCCGGGTACGCAACTGTTGCCGGGTATTACGATACACTCCTAAAAAAAGAGGCAACACGAGGCACCCTAGTGCCTACCCCGTGCCATTGGGCGCGAGAATCGCCTGACATCAATTTACTTTACCACGAAAATATCGGAAAATTGCAAGTTTGCGCAGGATTTTATTGTTCCGTTACATAGAATAAATATCACTCGAATTGCTGATGAAAATCTCTCCGCGTAGATGAGTAAGTTTATCTCTGATTTAGTTAAAATTTAACAGGAAAACATTAAATTTTTAAATAATGCACAATGGTCACTCGGAAAGTGATATTTTCCAAGAATCATTGCTTAATAGTATCCAAAAGATGTATGACAGCATTAAATATTCACCAATAGAACAATATTTACATTTTGCCTGCACACTAGGGCAACAAACATTGAGATGTTTTGCAAAAAATGTAGATTTGGACTTCCGCGATTTTTTGTCACTTTTTCAAAGATAATGTACCTATATAGAACGTACATAAATAAATAAAAATAAGGTAACGTATTTGGGTGTCATAGGCATTCTTGAACAAGAATATGCAACTTTTGGATCAATACAAAATGGTAAAAAATTGTTTTTTTTACCAGCTTTTTTCGATTTCCGCCCACTGTGCGACGTCACTCATGATATCAGCCGGTCGGGTCGGCTGTCTTTCCCACCCTAAAAATATGCATCCGATTTATGGCAGTATCCTGAATGCAGCGATAAAAATTTAACATTTGAAAATAATATTTTAGAGTAGTTGTGAACACTTACCCTCCCACATTCTCACAAGGGACATTCTCATTCAGCTTTCGGGCCTTTATTTTCGGTTAAGATAGACAGTATAAAACACCAAACATAATTGTTTTCGGAGTTTTTCACGCATCAAAAGAAAAAATAGTTAAGTGACAAGTATGCACACTTCATTTATGTGGATAGTAGAAAATATTCCAATTTTACCTCAAAATATTCTGTAAACCATGCTATGAATTGGCTAAAGGGGTAAGTGTAAACAGTGTTGCATCATCTGAGTGGTCCGAGATGCTGTGATGCTGTTCCCTTCTACGTCCGCACGTATATTAGCCCTATCGAGATAAGTAGTTGGTTCCAACGTCAACTATCTGCGGAGCATATTGATTAAGAAATGGGTGTGAGCTGGTTCCTGAGGTGGCGCATGAGCTGCACAACACGTGGGGCATACAGCGGTAATTGTCCTCACGAGAAAAGTTTTGATGTTGGGAACAATATTTTACCCTATCAACGCTTCGCATGAGCAAAGGTTGCGACCAACTGCCTCAATGGTGGAGTTTTAGAAGGGACTATTGTTTGATTACGTGACCGGATTGGGGGGTCTTACTGGAGTCTTGCCCCAGGAAATTTTTATAAACAGTGATTTATAAAGTTTTTTTTTAGCATTTCAGAAGAGTCATATTATCAACATTAAGACCCGACTCTCGATAACTTGACTCTCCGGGAAAAATCGAAAAGCCTTACACATCTTTTCCTCCCCCATATCGAATTTTCGAGGGGGCTCGGCCCCCTCAGGCCCCATGGAGTCGGCGCCTCTGCGCGTGCGTGTAGTCATGATAGCAGCGTTAATCAACGGGCGTGAAGGATATGAACTATAGTAGGAATTATCACTTGAATAAGAAAACTAACTCACCTGTACTGGCTGACTGCGAGGCTAAAGGGCGAGTAGTATTTTCATTTCAAGATGAGACCTGTTGGTTGGCTATATTGCGATGATCCCAGCGACGCGGAGCAACTGTCCTTCACCTTTTGTGACCTACTCTCAACTGACTCCTCTTACATCCCGCGAGGGACGGGACAAGGAAACCCGTCTGGTATTTGCTTGGCGAAGAAAAATTTCCAATGATTCGGGATGAAAATTCATCATTGGTGGAGATTTCAGTATCCCCTGAGTAGATTAGGGAGAATACAGCTAATTTTCATGCATGATAGGAAAAAAATAGCTGCGAGGCTCTCGTAGCTATGTTTACGTGGAATGAATTAGAACAATTCGCAAATAAAGTCAACGGAGGGGGCAATATTCTTGATTTACTGGCGAAAAATTTACCATATAGCAGCACGTGTGATGTGTCACGGGTTAGGCTTCCTCCATCATTTCACGGGAAAATTCCTCGTTAAGTTCCGCAGCGCTGAGTGGAGGCAGAATAACGAGCCGCCCCAACACAATTGTTTTCAATCGGGAAATTTTGGGCGTATGCGTTTGTATATTTTTAGAAACATTGAGCAAATGATTTAGTTAACAGAATGTTGGGCTTGGCCTTAAATTTTTCGTAAAAATGAGCATAGCTTATAATAAAAAAAAATTATCGTTATTATCATGGAACTAATGTTATTTCGAAGTCTTAAAAATAATTGACTCTTGGCGTTTTTTGCTGTTTATGTACCACATACTTTCAGATTATATAGACTTTTAAAAGTCAAAATAGGTTTAGGGACAGAATAAAGCTCAATTATGCGTGGGTATTCCGCATCGGAAACCGGTTGTAGTACAAAATCCACTTATCTGATATAGGTTTTTGTCGCTATAAGTTCAAAAGACGTATTTACGAACAAAAATGTAGCGAATAAAAAAGTGAGTTACTCATTACCTTTACCTATCGATGAAGGGATATTATTCTTGCAATTACATGACCATATATTGCGGCGTTATCTTCATTTTCCGGCTTAATTTCCAATATTCTCTATTCAATGAAATGGTATGATAGATTTTTTGTGACCATCCCAAGAATTATAGTGTTTTGTCGAATCTTGCCATTGTATTGGAAAAAAATAATAGGGAAGTGCACTAATTTTTTTATATTGCTGAATTTGAAAGTTTAGCCTAAAAAAGAAACATTAGTATAGCCACTTTTATTTCCTGCATCTGGGTTATGCACTTTAAAACGTTTTGAAAGTCGGAAAATTTCATGTTGCGCTGAAACACAGTGCCTCCATCTTGATTGAGATGTGACGTCACAAGGCAGTAGTCACCAGTGGAGTATCGCTGTATTCCGTCGCCTTCTTTAGCGCGGCGAGAGTTTCCGGGAATCGGTGGAGTTTGCTTCCTAAAAATGTCGTCTAGTACCGAAAACATGAATTCAAAATAGAATTATAAATGATTTTTTGTTCCAAATTTCATCTCGACGTCGAAACAAAAGCCTGGAAAAGATTTTCATTCCCGTGCCTTAAGCACAAGCTATACGGAATAAATGGTTCAAGGCTGCTCCTGCCTCTTACCTATCGATATTCTGTTTTGAAGATCATTTGCAGGTATTGTATGATCAAATTTATATTAATATTATAATAATTTACTTAATACGTACCTCAGTCACATCAGAAAGTGTGTTGAGTCAAAATATAGCATCTTCCGCGTAGACCTACGTAATTTATAAGCTGAAAGTAGTTTGGTTAAAGAATTATGGCGCGACTGTTATTTTACACGACCGGGCAAAATGCGTACTTTGCCCATGATATGCGCATATATGATAACAAACCATTTTTGTTAAAGTTAATCTTTATTTGTTGAAATTAGTACATTTATCGGTGATACAGATATAAAGGTACACGGCAGGTCGCGCGGCGTAATTTGTACTCCACTGGTGACGGGTTCATCTTGCTGATCTAAAAAATTAGCTACAATACCTCGAACTTTGAAAACTCGCAATATAGGCAGTCAAAGTACATTGTAGGAATACACGAGACCATTCTAGCCCATAATGTACGTACAATGTTGAAATCCTTGGTTTTCAAAGATTGACGTATTTTATACGCCAGCGCGCCCGGTCCAGGGTTATCAACTTTTATTTCATCCTATTTGTTAATTGAAATTATATTTCGGAATGGTCCTTTTAGCACTACTACTGAGGTAAACTTGTAGGCACTGAGTACAAGGTACTGAGGTAGGTACTGAGTAATTCTTGTTGCCCAAAAACTTGTAATTCACATTACTCCCTTTGGAGTAATGTGAATTACAAGTTTTTGAGATATACGGCATTTTATATTCGCTTTGTGCTCTTATTAATTATGTCTGTACGCATATTGTTGCTTTCCGCGAGCCTTTAATGGTATGTGCTCTTGCAAGAGTGGTTTTCATTTTTAATGTGGAAGTTGGTCAGTATAAGCAAAGAAAAAAATTAACATTTTAGCGCACACCAACCCTTGTAGGTATCGTATCTCTGCGTTTGTAATGACACTGCTAAAATACCTAAACGCCATTATGATGATAAAAAATGGTCTCAGGTCAATGATTGCTGCAATTACAATTAATGATAAACTTGACGCCGTATGATCACAATGAAGACAACAAAAAATAATGCCTTTAAGTAATCTTGAATCCTGGTCCTGAGGGAGGGAATCTTTCTTAGATATCGTACACGCTACCCCTACCCCAACCGACCAATTAGACAACGGAGGATATTTTAAATTTATATATTTGACTTGTGAAATGTAACGCATGAAAATTAATTAATTACTGCCTAACTAAGGCCCTAATTGAAAAAGATGGTGCAAGGTACGTGGTCTCCCCTTGTTAGCTTTAACGTCTCGCATTTCTATGGAGCGTTCAACCTGTCCTCCTTTTTCAAAAATTCAGTGACCATAAATACATCAAAGTTTGGTATACCATATATAAATCGTTGGAATTTTCCTTCTCCCAACCAAGATTGTCTTTTCTTGAACCCATCCTGGACAACGAACCATTGCAACAACCAGCCAGCACGGAAATAAGGCTAACATCCCATGATTCTAGTTGCGAAGGGCGAACGTTCCGGCCGGCGTGAATATACACACGCAACGAATAAGTCTTGCAGCAAACGTCTGAACTAGGTTTATTAGTTTGACTCGGTTCTTACAAAAAAAAAGTTTTGGCATGACAAACGGCATTGTGCCAAAATATACACAGCGAAAAATAAATACCATCATCTATTTATTAAAGATTCAATGTGCTATTCGTACTACTCTTTCCAAACTTGAAGTTGACACGTAAATGAATATTAATATATTACGCGATGATGAAGTCATTTACTCAAAAAAGAAGCAGCCACATATATATTCTGAAGATATTTTATGACAGCAAAAAACGGATACCCTCAAATTCTGTAATTTTTCTGTGCAATAATTGTGGTAGAACTAAACGGCGTAGAAGCTGCCTTCTGCTACTGCCTTGTGACGTCACGGCCAATATTCAACATGGACACCCGTTTTAGCGGCCTTTGAATTTTTCCATATTTCGGACGGCCATCCCGAATCAAGTATTCACTATTAGGATTTAAACTGTGGTTTTACGACATTGTGTTATTCTGAACTCTAATTTAAAAAATGTGTTTGGTGCTTTTGAAACACTAGTGTACTTCCCTATTCCAGTAAGCCGACGAATGTTTACTGAAGAATTTTCTTCGTATTATCATTATGGTACTCTACCGATTAAAGCAGGTTGACATGGAGTAGTTAAGAAGAATCCTGGGAGCCACCCCTTCCATCAAGCAATTCCATCTTCACTTCACAATTAAGCCTACTCCCTTTCCTTCTATCTACATATCCTATTCTTCTCCTTCCTCTCCCTCGCCTACCCAACATTCTACCCTCCAACGCTGTTTTCAACATCCCTTCCCCGTTAAGTGCTCGCGCCATCCATATGTTCTATCTCCTTCAATCTCATTTAAAGGTGCCTATCCTAACCCACCATATCCAGAACTTTGTCGTTTCTCCTCCTCGCCACCCACTTCACCTTCTCCATTCTTCACCATGCCTGTATCTCGAGCGCCTCCCATATTCTGTCGTCCTCCTTCCTTTTTGTCTACGTTTCTGCACCGTAAAGCACTACACTCCAGATCAGACTCTTCACTAACCTTTTCTTTAAACTCATACATAATGATCCTCTCATAAGCTCCTTCCTGTTCATGAACACCTCTTTCGCCAGCGGAATTCTCTTCCTGATGTCCTTACTACTGTATCCGTTTTCCTCTAACGTACTGCCTAAATAGTTGAACTGCTCAACCTGCACAAGTTTTTCACCACCCACTTTTATCTTAAGTCTCACATTCCTCGCTCGTGATGCTTTACAAAACCGCATAACCTTAGTTTTCTTGTGATTAATCCTCATCCCATACTCCTTGCAACGCTCGTATAACGCATCCACTAGAGCCTGAAGCCCTCTCGCTGACTGGCTAATCAACGCCTGATCATCCGCGAATCTCACTGATTTGAACATCATTCCTCCCACTTTTACTCCAGCTTCCAACTCATTCCACACCTCCCACTTCCCTTACCATCCTCTCAGCATACACAAGGCCGTAGCCAGGGGGGGGGGGGATCAATCCCCCTTGATCTGAATGAAATAGATTTTACCTACTTTGTGCTTGCTTGGTGCTCACACGCCGATCTTATGTAGCGGCACAGTGACATTTAGTAGTCCAATGCGACTGTAAGTCAATAACTATCAAAACGAAGTTGTACGTGCAGTGCGGGTAGTTGTAGTGAAGTGTGTGAAATAATAGTGCTGTGAATTAGTAGAGAGGTTAATGACTTATGATTTTTCTAAGGGTCCGTAGCCCTTATCCGTGTTTTAATTTTGCATTGTATTTTTAAAGCACTGTATTAAATTAAAAAAAGCCGTTTCGGAGATAAAAAAAGCTTGAAAAAAGGGTCATGAATCTTTATTGGTACATTTGAAGGTATGTACTGTACATGCGACTCAGATATTATAAAAATCAATGATCAGAAACAAATTATGGAAACTTTCGTGCTGCCCTGCCCCGTTCACATTACCATCATTCTTAACCAGCGTAGGATGACGTCAGAACCAACGCGCGTTCACACGGTTCACACTTATCATGGTTAGACTCTGGCGACATCTGATGAGTGGTAAAGTAAGTGCAAGTGAAAAATGAATATACGAGAGCGTATAACCTGTTGGAAGGAAATAGAAAATGTGCAGGGAAAAGTTCTTGTGTTAATTGCAATGATTTTCAACGTATGTGCATATTATGAGCTGCTAATGAATTAAAAATTGCATTCCAGCGTCGACAATCATTGTTCCTTGCTTCGTAGAAGGTAATATAAATGTGTTCGTCCAACTAATCATTTCATCGATAGTGTGGCTTGCATTCTCCTACTGCTCTATTCAATACGAATAAAAGCGAATATTAGTGATAATTAGGTTGATATCAACAACATATACTACTACTTTCCCTTGATTCGGATGTTTTGACAAATCATTGATGTAGGTGAAGAAAATCGAGGACCTAATCTTGAGACTTGAGCCTCAATTGAGACACACTTGTGATTTGGGATGGAGATACACTTTTCGCTGCATTAAATTCTTCGCAATTATTGTTTTCTGATTTGACAAAGGACATGATCCAATCCGATGCTTACCGTAAATTAAAAC
This sequence comes from Ischnura elegans, assembly GCF_921293095.1. Classification (NCBI taxonomy): domain Eukaryota; kingdom Metazoa; phylum Arthropoda; class Insecta; order Odonata; family Coenagrionidae; genus Ischnura; species Ischnura elegans. The sequence goes on along the minus strand of NC_060250.1, from coordinate 47,555,088 downwards.
TCTTATATCTCTTCTTCAAATGTGGACGAATAACTTGCAGAAATATGACGATTATTGAAATTTAACTTATGAAATAAGAGAAAGAACGTGGTACTTTTGCGATATGTAGTATCACCCGACGTTTCTAACTTTATTTTCTATAGTTATATCAGACAAGCCATTAGCCTGATATTTTATATTGATGGTGGAAGAACTTTTGTCCAAGGATGAACAAAGGTGATCTTTTTCAAACTGGGACTAAGCACTCTTACCGAAACATGGAAATCATAGTGACTTTCGGATTTCTATTATGGTAGTTTCGCACATTTTACTTAATTCTAGCGAAATATTAATATAGATTATTCAATCTGTCCGTAACAATACAATACGAGCTAATAGCTAATTCACTACGAACTATATAGTATATCGCATAACTTAAATCAGGTTTAAAATCTCATAATATACAAAACATTACGGAATGAATCAATAACACTTTCCTTAGAATTAATTCTGACGAATATAATTCAACAATAACGGCCGTCTCCTCAACGAATGCTTTATTTTCTGTTTTCTTTCCTCCTATCCCACTTCGTTGCTGCTTCGCCTTCTTCTTTTTCTAACCAGCTTTTAACCAACTTGCGTTCACACACGCATGAACTACCGCCAACCATGGTCGGAAAACGGTGGTCAGAATCCCAACCACGGTTAGCGGGAACTTGCGTTCACACCTCGTTTTGTAACCATGGTCGGGGCTAACCGGCGTGAAAAGAACGTAAAGCCGATGTCCCACGGTCAAATTTGCGTCAAAATATTTTGATCAAAATTTTTGTCCAAAAATTTTGATGCAAATATTTTGATACAACTGGACTGGGGGTGTCCCACGATGCATCTCATTTTGATCAAAAACAAACGAAAGACGATATTTATGTAAACAACTAGGAAACTTGTGGAGGTGGAGGATTCTTTCTTTTTAAGCAGGCGAAATTGTTTGAACAGGCCTCTTGAACATTAAAGATGCGAAAAAAAGAAAACAGAAGGAATGCTGAACTTGGCCTTGGCTGGAAAAGGGGTATGAAAGCGTTGGAATAAGCATGCTAAACATGTTGGAGAAGGAGTTGGTCGCCGATTGTTCCCGTTTATTATCGATATAAATTGACGACAAGTCAGGATATTTTCATGTCCCTTATCAGCAAGGTTGAGGGCAGAATAAAACGCCAGGATACAAACGTGAGGCAGTTTATTCCCGCGAGGAAAATGTTATCAATAAATGATGGACATTGTGGTTTAGGAGATGTTATGAATAGTGCTGTAAGCGTGCATTTAAATCACATTTTTCTCTCCTAATCTAGCAGTTTCTAAAATAAGGTCCTTATCCTATATTCATAGTAATAGAAACGGGCAGCTGTAGTGTTTCACAGTAATAATCGTCATTTCATATTTGTCATTTCTCCAGCTGCTCGCTCGCTCGGATTGCATGCCCGACACAAAGATAACCTGTAGAATTCGGTCTCGATAACTTAAGCAAATCTTTTATTACCTATTTCCAAAACTTCCCTCCTGGTATTGCGATTCTAAAGATCGCTTCCTTTCTATATAAGATCAACTGAATATTACGGATTTCCTAGATAGAGCTTCCATCGCCTATCACTAAGACAAATTTTTGCTCATATTTACCTTTAGGGCCACACCAGGCGATGAAATAGACGATCACGAACGTATATATATATTTGAAATAATGTTTTGTGAATTCACTTCGTGGTATGGTGATATTATAAATTTAAAACTAAACCTTTTAGTATTCCATACAATACTAATGAAAAAACTCAACCGGTTTCGATCTTTTCAGGTCCTTATCTAGAGGTTTACGATTAAGATAACGACCTGAAAAGGTGGAAACCGGTTGGGTTTTTAATGCATACTGTGTGGAATACAACAAAGTTTATTTTGGTGTCCATAATATACATAATTATTAATTAAAATACTCATGCAGACGATAAATAAGTTTAACGTATTTGGCCTGTGTGTCAGCGCTTGGCGATGCTTTTTTGTCAAAGGCCCTGTGATTGGTTGGTTTCATCCAATTGGATGAAAATTTAGAACCTGTCCTATCCATTTGTACAAATCGGTGATTTGTACAAACGATAGGACCAAAATCCAGTTGGACAAAATTTTGACCGTGGGACAGGGTGCGCGTCAGTTGCATCAAATTTTGATCAAAATATTTTGACGCAAATTTGACCGTGGGACATCGGCTTAATGTGAACGGGGCATTACGGATGAGGAGCAGATGGGGAGACTCAAATTTGATAAAGCACATGGAAAATATAACGTTAAACACTACCTACCTAAGCCCGACCAAACAAAATGAAATTATATCAATTTGTGGAGAAATAGTACAGGAAAAATTGTGCAAGCCTTAAATTCTGCTAAGTTTATTTTACAGTCCTTATTGATGAAACTACTACTATTTCCCAACAAGAATATACGTCAATTTGAGACATACCGAGTGGAAAGACGAGTAGATTTATCCTGCGTTAAGATATCTTAACTTTTGTCACAGTTGAAAATACAACAGGAAAATATTTAGCTAATGCAATATTATCTGAATTGAAATCTTTAGGAGTACATTGTATTTGATCGGGCAAGGATATGATTGAGCTTCATCGACGAAGGGAAGTTTTAAAGGGGTGCAGGCAGTAATTCGTGAGTAACATCCAGAAGCCCTGTACGTTCACGGTAGCTTGAATTTGGCTGAATTTGTCTTTGGGTCACTCTTGCTATGTTCAGCCTATTCGAAATTGAATCGAATTGCTATTGAAATCATAAAATCGATTAGAAGTTTTATCAAGTCCTCGGCAAAACGAACTAAGTGCCTAAAACAGAATATGGAAAAAACTTCCCCGAAACGCAATGGAAAAGCCTTAAGGCAATGTGCGAGACCCGATGGGTTGTTAAGATTTAAAGAAATCTATAAAGCAATTGTTGATACACTGGACGACTGATGCACTGACATGGATTTTGAAACATCTTCAAAGGCTGATTCTTTTCTAAGAACAGTCATTGCAAGTGATTTTGTTGTAAGATTATGTTGCTTGGGAATGTTGTTCCCTTACACACTGTCACTGTGTAGAATACTTCAATCTCCCTTATGCGATTTGGCAGTGGCTTTACAACATGTCGATGTAATTATTAAGACTATTGAAGATGTTCATCAAAATGTTGATAACAAATTTGCTGAACTTTTCAAGAACGCGGAGAACTTGCTCAGAACTGTTAACGAGGAAATGAAAATTCCGTGAACAACAGCCCACCAGGAGCATGGGGCGAACTACAACACAAAAGACCCTGATATTTATTTTATAATTACTATAATGATTCCACATTTGGATGATTTCATTGATCAGTTTACGTCAAGATTTCAAAATAACAAGTCACATTATCATCTCTCAATATTTTAATACCATCTCTGTGTTGCATAATACAGAATAACCGTCGTAACTTTGAGATCTATAAAAAAATACTTGGAATGGGGCTTTGTAAATGCTTAATTAGACATGTGGCGGATGAAATAGCAGAAGAGTCTGAAATAGGTCGCCCGACCTTGACAGGTACTTATCATTGAAGCTCTCAGAAAATGCAATGAGGGGTTATTCCCAAATATGCGCAAACTTCTAAAGATCCTGGCAACACTGCCTGTTTCCACATGTACTCCTGAGAGGACTTTCTCTTCTCTAAAGCGTCTCAAAACTTATTTAAGAAACTACAGGCCAAGATAGACTAAATGGTTTGGCTTTGATGTTAATCCACCGCAGAATTGACATCGACACCAAGGAAGTAATTAATTTATTCGCTACAAAGAAAGCTAGAAGGATAAATTTAATATTATAATAATATGTTTATATTTTACTTTAAGGGTTTATAATAAATATGTATATTTAAGTGTATACGCTATTTTATGTAACTTATTAAAATAATTTTATGTGTGTCTACCATTCCATAAAATCCTCCCAAAAAAATATTTTCTGGCTACGGCCTTGGGCATACATGTTAAAAAGCAGTGGCGATAGAGGAAAGCCTTGCCTCACACCTTGGCCAATACTTGCCCCTCCAGTTTCTCCATCCACTACCATCACTTGTGCAGTCTGGGCCATGTACTGATAACGAATCAGTTGCCTATCCCTCCAATCTTCACCTATTTTCTTGAGATGTCCATTAACTTACCCAGTTCACTCTATCAAGTGCTTTTTCAAAATCTACAAAGCAGGCATACACATCCTGGTCATATTCCAATTTCCTCTAAACCAGGGGCCTCATTATCGCTACTGCATCACGAGTTGACTTCCCCTTTCTAAAACCAAACTGATATTCGCCCAAATACTTGTTTTCCCTCGCCTCAATCTGTCTGTTCAATTTCCTCAGTACCACTTTTTCCATGTGCGATATTAGGCTAATAGTCCTATAATCTCCGAATTCTACAGCTTTCTTCTCTTTCGGTAGTGGAAATAGAACCGTCTTCATGTTATCCTCTGGCCAACATTCGTCATCATAGATCCTGTGCGCTAGTTCGAAAAACCTATTCTTACCATCCCTCCCTAGACTCTTCAGAAGCTCACGTGGGATATTGTCCACGCACACTGCTTTCCTAGTCTTCATCAAATCACATAGGGCTCTCTCGATCTCCGCATCTAATATCCCCGGCCCAAGATTATCCTTCTCCACTGCACTTTCATCCTCTAAAGTCAGTCTTCCCTTCCATCTACTCTGTACCTCTTCTCCCTTGGTCAGCATCCTTCCATCTTTAGCCTTAGTTTTAGGTATTGCTTGCCCTCTTTTGCCACTCAATAGCAACCTAACTTTCGTGTACAATGTGCCTACCTCTCCTTCTTTTTGAAACTTAACCATTTCATAAAACTGTATTTTCAACCAAGCCTACCTTGTCCCCTTAGTTACACGTCGTAATCAATTATTTAGTTCCCTATACATTCTTTTTCTCTGCTCTGTGTCCACGTTCTTCCAATTTCTCCTCTCCTCCATTTCTTTTATCACTTCCTACGTTATCTATGGCTATATCCTTTTAATGCCAACGTAGCCAATTGACTCCTCGGTCGCTTTGCCTATGACAGTTTTAATTTTATCCCATCTTTCCCCTACAGTCTGTGTACTTTCAATCTCCAGAATACTGTTTCCCACAAGTTCCTGATATTCTCTCCTCATACTCCCCTTCAGAGCTTCTACATGTCATTTCTTTGCCTTCCTAACTTTCATAAGTGTTTTAAATCTTACGTTGCATTTCATGAACATTAGGTTGTGGTCTCAATCCGCATCCGCTGCAGGAAAGCCGCACAAGTTTTTCACACTATTCCTAAACCTCCGTCTTACCATGATATAGTCTATCTGATATCTCCCCATCTCACCTGCACTTTTCCATGTGTGCCTCCGCCCTTCATGATTATTGAACCGAGTGTTTGTGACGAGTAACTTGTTTCTCCTGAAAAATTCTCCAGGCAAACAGCTGTTTTCTTTAACTTTCTGTCCCTTCTTATTTCCTCGAGCTGTTCATACACCTCATCTACTTCTTCTTCCCTATGATTACCAGTGAGCATGTAAACTTGAACCACCATGAGGGTGGTAGGACATGCTTCAATTTCTGCCACAATTTCTATGGCTTACCTGATCTATACCTACCATATGCCTATACCCATCTTCCCATTTCATACTACAGCTACTCCACGTTAACTTTCCTCACCACCACTATATATGACTCTGTACCCATCACTACAATATTCCCCCATCCTCACATAATCCTAAGATATCTATCCTTCCTTTCTCCACTTCTACACCATCATCATTGCCCTCACATTCCAAGTCCCTACATTAACTATATTAAAATATAAGAATAGATTCTTACACGACACTAATGGTACATACTTGTTATTTTCCTGATTAAAATTTAGGCAAGCATTTAAAAATATGCCTTCTCTTGCATGTAATATGACAAAATTAAGAAGTGTTTTCCAATTTGTCCATGAAAAATTTGAATTTTTTAGATTTTTTTAGGTTTCATTAGTTGATTGCATTAGTTGATGTAGACTAGAAAGCATAAGGTAGATGTCTGTACCTTTAATTGAGGGTGGGCTGTCGGTATTTTCAACTTTCCTGTTGCTGAGATGTTTTACTTGGGAGAAAACTTGGGTCTCAATGAAGTGCAGAAGGAGGATATACCATGGAATAGAAATTATACAAAAACAACACGCTCATTTTATTGTAGCTTTAATAATTGTGTCCATAAGAACATCTGTACAACCTGCACATAATCCTCATCCAGGCCCATAATATGCCCACATAATTATACAGCAGTGCAATGACTGCCGTTAGTCACCATTAATCTATCAATGAGCTTTCACATCCATTGTGCTGTGCTGAAAGTGGCATTTCTTGGACAAGCAGGAGACCTGTTATGCATAACATTTGCAGGCATTGAAGTGCCAATTATTGTGTACAGATGTTCTACACTACTGAAAGTTTCCATGCCTTTCTGGTATGAGAGTCCTCCTGGGTTTCCAGTTGCATGGGTTGATTTCCCGAATTGATCTAGAAGTTGAAATGAGAACCAAAGCCATAGACTAGTAGGAAACTAGGGCAGTAAGAAAAGTACACAGCTGCTCCATAATATACAGCCCAGAATTCAGCAGCCCTGAATGTCCTTTTGCCAGGAACTCATGATGTCTCTCTGAAGGTGCAGCCAAGGCAATAAAGAGATCTATTCAAATTCTAGGCTTTACATTAGGATTGCTGCCCACAACACATATCAAGCCTGAATGGAGAAGCAATGGAGGATGAAGGTGGAATGACGTGACTACTGACCATACATGAGTCACACAAGAGAGAGCAAAACTCAGAAAGTTGATGGGATGCCACAGCCTTAAGCCCGTATGACACTTTCCAATTTATTGGCCAATAAATCGGCGCGCAATATTGGTTAAAATATTGGGCTTTACGCATCGTACGACACGTACCAATATTTACACCAATATTGGCCGTTATAGTGTTCTAATATCCCGCTAGAGAACGCAACATAACACAAAATGACAAAAGAGCATCTCAAAACGCAGATTGATTGCCAATGAACTACAAAATGGGAGGTGGCATAATATGTGTAAATTTAATAACTATTTCGAGGGGCTGCAAAGATATTCTCGCATTGCTTGAAATTTCATTCGGGTGAGTTCCTTGAATGATGAGAGATAGGCAATATTGTGATCTCATAGGTGAGCCAAGATAACGTAGCGGCTCGCTTTGGCTGGAATATGTTCATCGAATAAACAGAGATTGTGTCATCAATAGGGACTTTCACCCGAAACTTTAGCGCTCAAATAATGAAAAATAGTTTAATATTGGTAAAATAAGCAAAATATAGACGCTATCAAGGAGAAACACGACGTTTTTATTCATTAAATATCCGAAATGTTATTTCCGAATTACCCACTTTAGACAGTTGATGTTTGTGAATTTATATTCTCTCAAAGTACATATTAATTATTTGAGCTATTTCATGGGTTGCTATGCTTCTAAAGTTTTTATATACGATATTAAAATTCCGAGGTGAAATGTTTTGCAAAGAGCTTCTAGTTTTGGCCACTAGGAGTCGACAAGACTGAGTTCTGATTGGAGATTGGCCTCGAGAAAATAGAACCCGTTCTAAAATCTAGATTGGCAAAGAAATTGTGCCCAATATTGTGAAACGGAGATTGGGCTAGAAATTGGTGTGTGTCAGTGGGTCCACAATCCAATATCCAATGGATTGGCCAATAAATTGGGAAGCCAGGGAAATCAACCTGTGATGTAACCAGCAACTCCCATCACTCCTCATGTTTTCTTCTCTGCAGTTTGGGTCCAACTTGGCACAAAACAATGAATGTCTCAAGGCATAATGCCTAGGAACTTAAGCCTTTTAATCTCGCCTAGACCACGGAGTGAAAAATCACTAGCTCAAAAATATTGCATTAGGAAGGATTTCGATATACTTGGGTTGTCAACTCCAATGACGGCAAACTGGATGATGCTGTCTCTACACTTCTGGAACTACCTGACTGTTCAACATCAGGCTCCAGATTGCCAGATCCATGATCACTGGGCATTCAGAAGACATTCCTGAGTTTATTTATTAGTTTCTTATATCTCTTTCTCATGATTTCTTTGACGTTTCTTTTGCAGACAAATATCAGGAAGATGAAGACACCTTGCAATGTATTCACTGTGTCTGTGAGGAGCCAAATGCATTTTGAGACTCCTGCAATGTATGAAGCGATTTCCAGAACCCAGCTAGCACCCATAACCACAGACAGTTTTATGTACAGCTTCATCCTGCAACAAACAACAATCAGTTCAGCAAGAGCAATGGAAATTATTACTTTAAAGTGAATGCTTGAAATTGGCTCAATAAAATACCTGATTTTATCTTCTCTATTTCTTGATGACGACCCTCTCTGTAAGATTGAAGTTTCTCGATTCACTTTGTAAATATTGAATGCTGTCAAAGCAAACAAAATAATGTTGCAGATGACGAGCACACCAACAGGAGCGTTGAAATATGCTATTCTGCTACTCCGAGCTGAAAGAAAAAGAGTAGGTTTAAAGTCCATTGGATCCTACAGTAAATGCGCTGTTAATTATTTTGTTCGTCAAAAGGCATAATTTGAAGGCATCCAATTGGAAATTGGGGTAATTTGAGACACTTGAGTTTGGAGTGTGTAGTGTAAGGGACTATTTTGGAAGTGGCGGTTAACGATTTGCCGCACTGGTGGAGCCACCTATCGGGAGCGTGCGGCGGGGGAGCTAAGCGTCATGGCGGGTTGTGAGGGTTGTGTCCCGAGGTGTGCGGGAATTGTACTTGTATCGAGCGTCATCTGAAAGAGCAAATAAACGTCCACTCCAACAGTACAACTGGTGTTGTCCTTTCGTCCCGAGATACTTCAGTGGCGACGAGGAAAATCGCGAAACGTGTGTACGAACAGAAAAATGATAGGTCACGTCGGTGAGTTTGTTGCCGGGAAGGAGGAATTTTCCTCGTACGTTGAACTTTTGGAACATTTTCTGATCATCAATGATGTGAAGGAGGAAAAGAACGTTCCTTTGTTTATTACGTTAATCCGGCCCGAGACGTATGGCGTGTTGAAGAATTTGTTGGATCCGGAGAAACCAGTGACTAAAACTTTCACGCAACTAGTGGCCACGCTATCGGCTCATTTTCAGCCGAAAAAACTGGTGATCGCAGAAAGGATGCGGTTCTATAAGAGGGACCAATTGCCGCATGAGAGCCTCTCGGCATACATCGTCGAGTTGCGTAAACGGGCCTCGACGTGTGATTTCAAAACCTTTTTGGGACGAGGCCCTCCGTGGCCGCCTTATATGCGGCATATCCTCTGAGTACGCCCAGCGGAGGATGATCCTGGAAACTGAGTTGTCCTTTGATACCGCTTGCATCCTGGTGCAGGAATTGGTGCTGGCTGAATCTCAGTCTATTGTGTTGCGCCCACCTAGTCATCCAAAGTCCATAGACGTTATCTCATCGCGCCAGGCTGCGGGTAGGAGTGTGGGGAGAAAGGGCTCTTCAGCTTTTTGGCGCTGCGGACGAGCCCACAGTCCTGACTCTTGCCCAGTTGGGACATGGGAGTGCTACCGATTATCGACACACACAAAGATAAAACAAGGGGTTGTGCCTATTTTGAGGAAGGCTTATCATGTCCCCTTAAAGATCAGAGACAGTAAAATCTGAGATAGACAAGCTAGTAGATATTGGGATTTTCGAGCCCTTAAGGCATTCGGAGTGAGCGAGCCCCTTAGTCGTGATGCCCAAGAAAAACGGCGATCTTCGTCTCTGTATTGACTACAAAAATACCGTCAACACAGTTATAGAGAGGGATCAATATCCACTTCCAAGGTTGGACGTAGTTCTCACAAGCTTATCGGGAGGGAAGGTGTTTGTAACCCTAGATTTGAGCCAAGCATTTATGCAACTAGAACTATCAGAGGAATCGAAGGCTCCTATGGTTGTCAACACAATTTTTGGTCTTTACAAAGTCCACAGGCTCCCATATGGGGTTGCTAGTGCACCCAGCATTTTCCAGTCCATAATGGACTCCGTCCTGCAGGGATTGGAAGGAGTGTATTGTTACATCGATGACGTGGTCATTGCAGGGAGGACACTGTCTGAGTGCCAAGAGAGAACCTTTGTAGTGCTGGAGCAGTTGAAAAACTATGGTATCCGAGTTAATGTGGGTAAATGTCAGTTTTTTAGGCCAAGCATAGATTATTTGGGCCACGTCATTGATGAGGAAGGTATCGTGAAGAACGTGCAGTTTAAATGGTCCAGGGAGCAAGAGTTAGCATTTCTTGAGAGCAAGCGCTTGTTGCAGTCAAACTGTCTTCTGACACTCTATCAACCCCATTTGCCATTAATTCTGGTAACAGATGCTTCCCCATACGGAGTGGGGGCGATATTATGTCATGAAATTGAGGGAATAGAGAAGCCTATAATGTGTGCATCAGCAATCTTAACCCCAGCAGAAAAGAATTACGCCCAAGTTGAACGAGAAGCTCTGGCAGTGATCTTCGGAGTTCGGAAGTTTCACAAATTTTTATACGGGCAAAAGTTCTCCATAGTCACAGATGCACAGGCGCTAAAGAGGATCTTGGGGCCTAAGGTGGGGATCCCTACCCTAGCAGCAGCTAGACTGCAGAGATGGGCACTCATTTTAGCAGGGAACGACTATCAGGTGCTTTATAGGAAAAGTGTGGAAAATGCAGACATGCTTTCACGGTTACCCCTGCCAAATGAAAAAACAGGGGACATGGTATGTGTTTTTCATGTGGGAGGGTCCTTGAGTAGTTAAGACGTACGGAATCACTCCGCTAAGGACTAGGTCCTACAGAAAGTTTTGCAAAACACCCAAGAAGGGTGGACAAACCACTGTGAGGAAGGGTTGCGCCCATATTTCATGCGGAAAAATGACTTATCAGTCACTGAGGGATGTCTGTGCTGGGGAAACAGAGTCATAGTACCGGCCACACTAAGGGGACAGGTCTTAGAAATGTTGCATGATCAGCATGTTGGGACAGTGCGAATGAAGCTGTTTGCCAGATCCTATGTATGGTGGCCTGAACTCGATAAGGACATAGAGCATTTAGTTTCCAGCTGTGAAACATGTCAAGCCACCCAAGCAAATGTCTCCAAAAGGAATTATCTAATACCCTGGAAAGAATCTACACAGCCCTAGGAGCGGGTACATTTGGATTTTTTTATCTTTCCAAGGGCATGACATTTTAATCCTCGTGGACAGCTTATCAAGGTGGATTGAAGCGTGGGTTATGGAGTGTACCAACGCGCAGAGTACTATCGACAAACTAAGGAGCGTCATGGCAATATTTGGGATTCCACAGGAAATAGTGACCGATAATGGGCCCCCATTACAGTCTGGAGAGTTTGTGGCATTTTGCTCAAAAAATGGAATCAAAGTTTCTAAAAGTCCCCCTTACCATCCTACCTCAAACGGGCTTGCGGAACGGGGTGAGCGTACTGTAAAGGAAAACCTAGGGAAGCAGTAATTAGATACATTGAAGGCTCACCTGAGGGGGGATATCTCAAACCAGTCTCGCTCCACGGTAGAACATCACCTGACAAACTTTTTAATGGAATACCGGGACACACCATGTTCAGTGACAGGTGTCACCCCGGCATCCCTAGTGTTGAAACGCCCCCCACGTACAATGTTGTCATTTCTCAATCCCACCTCTGTGCCCCAATCCCAGAACTATAGGGGAGAGAACAAAGCAGGCTTTCCTAGTTTTAAATTGTCCGAGGAGGTTTTAGTGCGATATCCTAAGGGGGGTGTCACCAAATTCCTAAGAGGGAAAGTCATAGCTGAGGTAAGCAAAGCTACCTTCAGGGTCCACCTACAAAATGGGGAGCGGCTAGTGCATGTGGACCAAATGCGAAAGTTTAGACCCCAGTAAAACTCCACCAAGCTCAAAGAAGGGACGAGTTGGGGAATTTCAGACAGTTATAAGCTACCAGCCTCATGGGGGAAGAAACGCCAACCATTATTTCCCAATGAATCATCAAATGGAACAAACCTTAATCAAAGTTTTGGCTCATCAGGGAGCGTACCCCTACAAGTCTCCCCTGATATACCTCAGGGACCAGTCACAATGCCCCGGAGAAGCAAAAGAGAAATTGTCCCCCCAAGGAGGCTTAACTTGTAAATAAATCTTACCTATTGCAAGCAATAGGCCATGCCAGTTAGTTTGTTATTATCGTTATAGTTATGAGTGAAATCCATGCTATTTTACTGGTAAATTGTTTATAACCTTTTATAATTACTGTGTGCGCTGTGGCTAATTAAGAAAAGAAAAATTAAATACTCAATACTATGTGGCAGGTACCAGTGGCTACTTTGAAGACATGTGAGCCACCAAATATCCTGATGCCAGCGACCCTCGAAGATGGTAGATGTGTGTGTTAACGGTGGATCAGGAAATGTTCTTTTTATGTGTTGTATTTGTGTACTGGGTGTGGGGACTTTTTTTTTCTTTCTCTCTTTTTTTTATCGGAGTTGGGAAGGAGTGTTGTGTAAGGGACTATTTTGGAAGTGGCGGTTAACGGTTTGCCGCACTGGTGGAGCCACCTATCGGGAGCGTGCGGCGGGGGAGCTAAGCGTCATGGCGGGTTGTGAGGGTTGTGTCCCGAGGTGTGCGGGAATTGTACTTGTATCGAGTGTCATCTGAAAGAGCAAATAAACGTCCACTCCAACAGTACAACTGGTGTTGTCCTTTCGTCCCGAGATACTTCAGAGTGTTGTGTCTTGGGAACTTAATCATTGATCACCATGGAATAACAAAGAAATCAAAGAGAGTGCCATGTTATATCTCTTTAATATAATGAACAAAATATCATAGAAAGAACACATATTTCACTAGCTTTATGTGAAAACAAGGCAAATTTTTATTATTGAAATTACCAATAATATTTGTCAAAGAAAGGTGCCATTTATGGTATTGGAAAAACTAATCATGAGTCAAATAAATTTGCAGTTCATGATGGAGGAGCTATTAGGAAATACATATTTAAATTTGAAAATTCCCATTTATTACAAATTATTTAAGAAAATAAATTAAAAAAAAATATTTTTATTAACCATGACATTGTAGACATAAATATTGTTTTAATATTCTGGGACAATATGGTAGGCATGAATCCCATTTTTAACGTTGAGCACTACTCATTTATTCAAAATGTTTATTGATAAGTTACATGAATGTTCACTAGGCCGGCCCTTATTTTTCAGAATTGAGAAAAGTTATGTTTTCCTAGTCTCAAAATGATCCAAATGAAGTTTATATTCACATGTTAAAATTTGGTTACTTTAAAATAACGGCAATCCGTGCCCCATGGGCCCTAAGTACTGAGGACCCTCAATTGAGTTTTTTGGAGCAGAAAAAGTGCTATCCCTATGTAAAACGTGAAAGTAAGGTCCTTCAGGACCGATTTTCTGTTTGTTTTGACCTATCTCTAAGCGTTTACGAGATATCGTCCGTCGTAATGCAATCCACCCCCCAGGGCGCTACCCCGCACCGCGGCACCGCTGAGGTACGGGCCGCACCACTTACTAGACACTTCCCCTCCACCCCCTCCCCTCCCTCGACAAAGTATTTGCTTCCACTGGCAAGATCTAGCCTCTGAGTAAATGTGCTTACGTTAGAAATAATAAAATTGCAATGAAAATATTTCCAATTCAATTGATCAATTTATTTTCGCGCTGGTCATGAATTTCAGTAGATATAAACCAAAATAAAAGAAATTTTCAGAGTACTTCTAATCTTTCACTGACACGCCATATTTGGCAATTAAAGTGTCTTTGCGCACGCTAGGGGTTGTGCTACGATGAAAATTCGCACTCAGTAATAAATTTTGAAAGTTTTCTTCCTTAACTGACTTATAACCTTGAATTTGTTTCACCCCTCCCTCTGCACAATCAATTACCACTTGTGGACCGCGAATAATTTGCAAATCGTTCTTGGTTGTTCATCCCATCCTCACATGTGCGCATCAAAGAATGGAGTGCATATTTACAATGTATTAAATAGCTTTCTTGAATTAGTAGTGACAAAATTTGATTAGATACCTTAGTCATGTCTTTATGTTTATAGAAAGCCTTCTTCGGTGGATCATATTTTCCCTCACATGTCCTCATACGGAGTATCACGTTTTCCTTTTCATACCTAGAAAAGAATCCGTAAAAGAATTCAAGACCTACAACTCCTAACTCAGGTACCACAAGTGGTTTCAAAACCTCTTTTGTACTGCTTTCGCTATGTCCAGGTTAACACTTTCGCAATCAACAAATATTTTTAGGAACTGCGGGTCACTGTTGGGAGCAGATGCACCACAAAAAGCGGAGAACCACATCTTTTTCTTTCTTCTTGAGTATATTGAAATATATTCCACTAATAACTGCATTTCGTGCTCCTCTTTGATTGCGTAAGAATTTTACTTCTTCAGCCCAAGCACATTTATCCGAGAGATTAATTGCACTTTCCTCTTCGTGCGTCAAAAACTCAATGGTACCGCTCCTTGCAATGTCAAACAAATCATCAAGTTTTGTAACGAAAGATTCTCTTCATTTTTTTATTTTTTTATTTTTTTTATTTATTTTTTTTTCCACTGCATTTCGCGCTTTCTTTTTATTTCATCGCACGTTCATCCATTCTTTGCGTAATTGTTCTAGCTTTTCAATCGCTTTATTTTCTGTAATAATAGAAATTCTCGTTTTGTACCATGGATGAAACGCATTTCTTACGGTTTTTCTCGCACTCGCACAAGTCTCATGAATTACGAACCCATTAGGTGATAGAGAAAACACACAGTGCTTTACTCACTGTAGGTAACTTTCAGCCAAGTTTTTCTTCACTTTCTTTTCCAACCAGTTCAATGCCTGGATTTAGTCTTGATTTCGTGCCTTTCCTTATTGGCTTATTCTTAAAATTAACGTCACGTGTATTCATGATAAACTACTTATTTCTCCATTATTCTCCTTGCATTCTAAAAAACTTAGCACTTCCTATCCTTTGCACACTGTACGCTAGAACTATCTCTCCACTGTCCGTGAACTGACTGCCTCGTTTCTTCTTCCTTGAATAAATCTATCTACTGTTGGAGCCTTGGAAGCCCTGCTCATCTCCTTCATTCCTTTATAATTCACAGACACAATGCTTATAATATTTTGTACATAAAGAGCATTTTGGAACTTGCTGGAATGGTTCGCAGCCGTATGGCGGCAACAAATTAAGGTTTAAGGGTTCGGTACCCTGTGCATAGTATGGCACTGAAGGGTTAAAATTGACATTGTATGCTAAAATAACATAAATAATGACACAAGAGGAACAACCTGTTCAATTCTGTACCACTAGCATGTAAATATTGTCATCAGCTGGAAAGTATTTGTCGAGGGAGGGGAGGGGGTGGAGGGGAAGTGTCTAGTAAGTGGTGCGGCCCGTACCTCAGCGGCGCCTCGGTGCGGGGTAGCGCCCTGGGGGGTGGATTGCATTACGACGGACGATATATCGTAAACGCTTAGAGATAGGTCAAAACAAACAGAAAATCGGTCCTGAAGGAATTTACTTTCACGTTTTACATAGGGACAGCACTTTTTCTGCTCCAAAAAACTCAATTGAGGGTCCTCAGTACTTAGGGCCCTAGGGGGACGGATTGCCGTTATTTTAAAGTAACCAAATTTTAACATGTGAATATAAACTTCATTTGGATCATTTTGAGATTAGGAAAACATAACTTTTCTCAATTCTGAAAAATAACGGCCGGCCTAATGTTCACCTGACTCTTAATTTGTCAATCTAATGTGCAATTATTGAATGATTTATGGCGTTCATGGTGAATGACTAGGAATGAATTCTCTCGGGTATTTCACCGGGTCAGATGATCCAAGTTGGCCAACCATTTGCTGGAATTGTTTTCTGAGAATCTAAGGGCTGAGATAAGATCCCGCAGTTAAGTTTTTCCGAGTGTATGATCTCACTTGCTCGGTGCTGAGCTGGTCCCAATATCCTTTAAACACCAAACACATCGATGTCAACTCAGTAGATGCAGTTATTCCTCTAAATGCTGTGTCCTGTCATTGCCCACTTTTCCAGATCACAAAGACAAAAGTGGCATATCTAGCATCTCCCAGGAGGATATCATAGATATTGGCCAAGCACAACATCCAGGCATTCTACCTACCTTCCAGTAGAATATACCATTGTCTTGAGAGAGTGATAGACTGTAGGACTAAAGGCAGTGCTGTAATTGGGAATAAAATTTAGCACTCACCAAAAACTGCCAACATCTCAACATGTATTATAGATCCGGCCGCGATTGAAATGTCAAACTCAGAGTATTATATTAGTTCCAAGTAGTACCATGAGATAAATCTGAACAAGTGAATAATCATTTCCGATTTTTCTTTTTGAAATCCATTGGAAAATTTACAGTAGTTCTATTTTTTACATATGTAAAAATATAGTTTAACCGGTATGCTTATAGTGAGTTTGGATTTTATGGGGTATGCCGTACCGGCCCAACTACAGCACCGACTAAAGGTATTGAGAATGTAGTGCTTTCCTCGTGAATGTAGTTAGGTATGCATCAGTGAAGTTTGTCAAACGGTAGAGACATGCCAAGAGAATCATTGCATCCACTGGTGGGAGGAGATCGCTGTGATAGGTGGATATTGGGATCAGCTCAGGAGGGAGGCAATTGAGATCTATCTCCACAACAACGAACAAAGCCTTGCCTTTATTGTGATTCAGAACCCAAAGATAAAAATGGCAGCACTGATTGGATGAGACTCACCATTCAACGATGAACTAGTTAATGCAGAACTGTATTACCTCTTAGAAAGAGAGAACTGCATCTTCTCATCTCAGCACTGAGGATTTTAGGAAAGAATTCTAACAAAATGTTTGCCCAGAGTGACAATCTAATAGGGTGAAATAGCCCAGAAAAATTCATCCAATATGGAATTCTCTATATGATGATTCTGGTTTTTGGGTGTTTTTTTTTAGCTTAATGAAAAGGAATGAATTCTTTGCATACTCAGAGTGCAAGGTGTCCAAGGGAAAGAAACTGCTCATCCTACCCTGAAAGTGGACCTTTGCCTTCATCTGGGGCAAGCTCTACCCTTACACATCCAACTAAACCTCCTGGTTGATACACAAGAGTGAGTGAAGTTGTGGTCAAATCACTTTAATTTTTTTATTCATGTAATGGTTAATAACTGCTGTCCTAACCACGGGCGTACCTAGCGAGGGGCAGCTTCACCCTCTTAGAAGCAAAAATCACAAAAGTCTCTAAGTATCAGTACTGAATTGTAACGAAAGCATTCAACAAATTTTCTTTAAACTCACGAAAAATGATATGTATTAGTATAAGATATGTAACTAAAATAAAACTATTTTTTCAAGGAAATAATCTCATAAACTAATGTCACAACTTGGTTTGCCCCCCCTAGACCATGGCTGCCCCCCCTCCCTAGTTATGATCCTGGTTACGCCCTTGGTCCTAAGACATCCCGCTACACCCCTTTTATGCGACTAGCGGGGATGTGGTTGTTATTTTTAGGATGAAGTATGAATTATCTTAGAGTTGGATCCTTACTAAAAAACCAGCAGGTGGTCTTGAACTCTGGCTTGAGGAATTTTCCTGATTCCACAGCAGGATGAAACTCCATGATAGCTGTCACTATGATGATTAAAAATGGGATTCCCCAGGCATACAGGATGTATGTAAAGAATTTCTTAATTTCACTGCTATGCATTCTGGGTGGTGCGAATGAGCTGCAAATGAGGAAAATGGTTGAAATTAGTACCTTCTACATTGTGATTTAATTATTATTACTTCTTATATTATAAGTGAACTTATAATCTGATGTGGAAGGAGACACCAGAGACACCTTCAAAAATGCTGTCAGCTCTTTGAGATTCTCTCCATGCCTAATTTTGGTTCAAGGATGATAATTGCTTTTACATTAAAAAGAAGCCTCAGAACAACAGACCCTATGCTTTTTCCACCATGCTGTCAATTGTGATTATGAATGTCATAGCAAAATTATCAGTCCCGGATGGCAGTTTCCTTCAATTTTTTATAAGTGAAAAACTTTACTCTGTGTGATTATTACAGCAAGTTATTATTTTAACTTTATTACAATTTTTTTGTTTTAGTGTCGAATGTATATATTAGAGAGTTTGTGACACCAAAATATATTAAAAGTGTTATTTCCCAGTCAGCACAAAAGAGAATTTAGACGGAAAATTTTCTGGTAATTTGGGGCAAATTTACCCCAGTAAGCTTTACCCCTTCTTTACCACGTTATTACTCGCGTGCAGAATTGCCAACAGCGAAGTGTAAAAAATATAAAGTGAGTAATTTGTTTCATTGTATGAGGTTGAGAAAAGTTTAAAGAAGAAAAGTAAAGTTCAATATAACCACAGCGACGCTGTAGTGATACTTTTCAAACTATTTTTGATTTATTTTCGCAAATAGTTTCACTTTATGGCTGCTATTCTGGATAAGCGTTGCAAAAAATAGCATATGCTATTCTGCGGGTCATTATTGCAACGACCCCGTATTCTGAATGAAGCGTAGTAATAATATTGTTCGGAATATCAGCATGCTATTTCTTGCGCGAGCTATTTGGAAGCTCCGCCTCTTCCCGTATGAAAAACTTTCTGAACAGTTTTCGCAACCAATGAGGGAGAAAATATTTTATAAAATTTTCTGTATTTTACGGAATATTGACTTGCAATTATAAACAATTGCTTTATTTACATTTAAAAATTATATTAAAATCTTGGATTTATATAATACGCTTTCAAAATCTCATTTAGGAAATCAGCTGTTTGTTGTGGCTGTGATAGATTTCACAATGGCTTCAGACAGGTGGGTTGGATTATAATTTGATTATGATAATGATGATTTATCGGGCATAAATATTGAATCAATTACGTGTATCCGATCGGTTGTTTAACGTGAGATATTTTCTATGCGAGGTAATCATTGAAAGCTAAATATATTTGATTTTCTTCGCAATTGTGTTAGGCTTCGAAGTCTGTTCGTTGCATGTCAAAATAAATATGTATCAACTTTTATTGCTTTGCTCGTGACGATATAGCTTTACTGTATGAACTAGAAGCTTTCGTTTCTAATACTAGCTTTATATTATATGACTCCCTAATTTCAGTATTCATTCTCTGTTTAGGAAATGGTGGCAACGTCACCGCTGTGCTTTCATGTAATATGATGGAATGGTATCGTTATTTCAGCTGCAGATTTGGAAAAAGCAGAGGGAGGTGATGGTGAACTTGAGGATGGATGGAACAGCTGTGAAAAGGTGAATCTAGCAATAGTGAATCGTGTGGAAAGTGCTGTTGTGTCAGTTATTATTGTTTTCGTATCAGCTGCTTTTAATGTGCTCACTGAAATTTTTGATAGACCCTGAACTGTGCCGATATACTGAAACTTAATTGAGTGAATAACTTACTTGTCTCTAGAGGAAACAATTTGTATTGAATTCCACATAATATATATTGCATTAATGATGTACATGGATATTCCATTAAACGTTTGTGGCGAATCATATTTATTCGGAAACTTTATTGGTGTTCGGAGAAATCCTTTCTTTTAAGCAAGTAATTCAAGTCGACTGCCCGTGTTATAAGTTTGTAAATTTTAAGTTTTAATTGTAGAAGGGAAATTTAATAAGAAGAATTTAATTATTTAATAGTGGGGAAAATAATTTCGACTCGTTGCATGTATTTGTATATACTGTCCAATTGAGGAAATGAACGGCTGATCAAAGAATATGGTATTATTATGGTAATATATGGTTTTCATTGAAAGCTATAACTATTATTATATTTGGCGAGTTAGTGTGTTAACACAAGCTTGAAAATTTTCAAGAACCGACCTGATAGCCTACATTGAGGATATTTTTAGTAGCTAGTCAAGTGATGAAATAAAATTATGAATAAAACACGTCAAATTTGGGCTAATCGTAGTAATTCTTTGCATTAATTGTTATTGTTTTCGTACTGTCGATGAAGCAAGCTTGTGCTTCATATATTAAGCGCGAATGTTAATTTCTACCCAATTCACTTGACTAGTTAAATATTCATCACTTATGCTACTATTATTTAATTAAAATAAAGCAGATATCATTTTATTTTTGGCTATTATTCCATTTTTCAATGCTTGATTAGGTTACTTTAACCTCAGAAAAACAATTCGACATCGCAATGCGCACGTTTTCTGGGTTGCAATACCGAATAGCTCGGCCTCGAAGACCCTACCGGTTGCAATTCGCCGTTCAGAATAGTGAATAGCTACGGGCCTATGCTATTCTGAGAATTACGTCTTCCGGTGTAGTAAAAACACGAATTGCAACCGTTCTGAATACCAAATAGCATAGGCGTTGCAATACGCTATATTATAGCAACATCGGTTGCAATATCGGAGAATAGCATAATGCTATTCCATCCAGAATAGCAGCCTATATACCTACACGCTATCAATGAAAGGCTATGGTCATTAACAAAAATTCAATTACTTAAAAATTACCTGATTAATTTCGTAAATAGATAGAGGAGAGTACCTATTAATTTTCATCGGATAATTATTTTCGTTTAAATTTTATGAAAGGTCGAGTTCAAATCTTGACAGTTGGCTATTTTGGATCCTCAACTGCGATTTGCGACCAGTGGAGATTAGCCTGAGTGTTGTGTTCCTGCGCGCTTCGTATCCTTTCGTACGCGCTTCGTAGCGGACATTGACATGCTTCGTACGCGCTTCGTCCACAGGCCGTGAATGGATATTATCCATTGACAAAAAGCGACGGAGCGGCATGGTATCCCCGTAGTCAATGGATACTATCTACATACGAATTAGATACGGGGGGTTCTGTGCCGTCTGGGCGAGGAATTCAGATATCTAAGAATTATGGTTCATTATGGGTGAAAATAAATGTTTAGAGATAAATTAATTACCTGAAGGCGACGTAAATGTCAATACACATGATGTTCAGCCAGAAGAAGGAGCACAACAATGCAAAGTATATCACAAAACCTAAAAAGACAATTAAAGATTATGAAAATGTGCTATATAAAGATGTCATCAGATAACTATTGGCAGCATGGAATGAAAATTCTGTGTGAATACTTCAAAATGTAGGCACTGTGATATAGAAGCATTGATTTTTTTGACTGAGGAACAATACTATTGGCAGAATCAAATGAGTGTTTGTAAAAAATATTCTACCCTGCCAGCATGCTTTATCATAGCGCCACTTCCGATTCTCTGGAAAGCATAATTTAAGAATGCTGATAAAGAATAATCATAAACTAAGTGATAAGAACTTAATTTTCTGTTGGGTGAGCTCCAAGGTTATCCTGGGCTCATTCACCATCTTCAATGACTGCAGAGTGTTTATCCCTCAACTAGGTCTACGTAACAATGTCAAATGCATTGACTGATCAAAACTGTTGACAGAATTTCTTTGTTGTAGCTTTCGATACCATACGTTTTAAATGTATTTGCAATACAAATATCGATAAGGTATCAAGCAACTTTTAAACTCTATCTTAATGCATATTTGGAAAGGAAAATCTTACAAAATTAATCGTTTTAAATATATTATACATTTAAGTAAAAGATACAGTGTCCGGCGTGATGTGGTGAAAATCTTTGATATTCAGCTTATTA
Organism: Ischnura elegans; assembly: GCF_921293095.1. Classification (NCBI taxonomy): domain Eukaryota; kingdom Metazoa; phylum Arthropoda; class Insecta; order Odonata; family Coenagrionidae; genus Ischnura; species Ischnura elegans. Next base: position 47,533,304 of record NC_060250.1, on the reverse strand, counting down.
AATCAACTTGTCTGTTTCCACACTTATGAAGGTATACAATTGTGTGACGAATGATATTATATGAGTTTTGATTCAGATTCGCGAGTAATGGTGCAATTATTCTAAGCTTTTTGTGTGCGCTACGGCGATATAAGAATGATATAAGTTAGCGATAGCCTCTAAATAGGGTTGTTCACCATATTTTTTTTATTTAAGAAATCGAAAGATCGTGCTTCAGAAGGAGCAATGACAATAATATTATGCTATTTTCTTCATTGTACATGTTTAGAGAAGGCTTTAAACAGTGACAAATTTTACGTTACGCCAAAAAGCCCTACTTCCATCTTGAATTGATGTGTGACGTCACAAACCTGTAGATGCCCTACTGCCGCCTACTGCAGTGTTGTTTAAGTGGCTCAGCAGGGTTATTCCACTTTTTTTTAAAGATCTCCAGCGTCTGCCGCCAGATCAGTGTTTAAAGAAAATCCAAATTTATCCTTTAATAAGAGTAATAATAAGCAAAATTACCCTTGTACATATTTATTGCTCATCATATCATAAATAGCACTACAACGTACACATTTCACGAGCTGTCTTTTTGATACTTATAATCAGTATATTCCGAATCAACTGATTCAATGAAAAAATTGACTCACAATAAATATAAAACACTAATAAAACATGATAATCGGTTTTCCAATCACTCTGCACACACTAAAAGAATTTGCACTCCTTGAAGTTCGAAAGGATTCTCCACACCTCACTTCCCACTCATCACTAACGACTTAGAATCAGTTTACGTTATTTCACATTGACATTTCGAGGACAATGAAATGAATAGGCTGAAACAAATTGCTAAACCGGTTATTGTAACATCAAAAAACTTCGAATTTCACTATTACTCTTACCCGTGCTCTTACCGTAACCAAAATATGACCAAAACAAAAACAAACAAGAGCGCAACGAAATTCGTGAAATGTAAACACTGGTGAATGCTCAAAATGAATAGGTAATAAAATCAAACGGAACTTTGAAGCGAACAAACGATTGAAAATTAATATGCGTTCGATGTATCCCTAAAGTACAACTAGCTCAAATATGAAACATATCCCCTTGGCAATAGTTAGATACCTTAGATCGAAAGGTATAGGGTTGATTGAACTAGCATGGAAGAAATAAATAATTTCGTCGAAGGTGTTACATTCACAACTCACTTCACTCTTTACTTCATCGTCTATATGCAATCATTCACTTAGGGGTACATTACGGGCACAAATTGTGTTCACTTGCACTAGAGGCACAATGAAAGTTCACTGCACGTAGTTTCCTAGCAAATGCGACAATGCAAAACTTTCAATTACTGTCAACGCTACATACGTTGCCTGCCTAACTTGAAGAATGGATTTCATGTCGCCTTGATCCATCCGGAAGTTTCATGCACAACATAGGCCATTTCAAAATAAGGAATAACCTTGGCAAATGTCCAGTCGGCATGCAGAGTGCTCAGCGTGGCATCGAGGGTACAGGCCAGCCGTACAGGCTTGTTTCGTCATCACCTCTATTTTAAGATGGCCGACCGTTTTTGGCGGCGTTGAAATTTTTCGAATTTTGATTGCTAATAATTCCATCATTACTTTTTCAGCGCATCTGTCATTCATCCCAATCAAAATCAAATTACATCAGAAGTGATATACATTGTTTTTTTTTAGACCGTTCTGATAGGCTTGAACAACCCTATTGCTAATTAAATGAAGCTTAAGGTTGGAGGCTGGTGAATTGTTGGCGTTCCGGTATATATTCGCGTTTCTCTATTATGCCCAAGGGATGCAACGTCAACTTTTCTTTTGTTTAATTTCATTGAGAAAATATTTTTCCCTTTAGGGTCATTATTATTGATTTACTTTCGACTGATAACATATTCTACTAGCGAATGAAAATTTCCTTCCTTGTCTAATTTGAGAGTCAAATACTTATTTCTAACGATCCCTAATTCGGACACATGTCGATTGCACGTATTTTGTGATGTATTCATTATCAAATATCATTTTTAATTTCGTCATCTGAGTGGTGATTGTGCAATGTTATAGCCGTCTTTTTAGCCTTCATAACCTTCACATACTTCTCGAATTTGTTTTTATTTACTATTCGTGTGTCATATGTTTCTGGTTTCCAAGTAAATTGTTGCGAACACTTGCGAAGGTCCAAGTAATCTATCAGCGCTGATTCTTCCAGTTTGTCTGTGGGCCAAAAAAAAACAACCTGTTGATGCTGTGAGCTGTCGTTAAACCTTTTTCGTTAATTAGGCGACGAATTATTTTTTTTACATTTGAATTGTTTTCGAAAACTTCTATTTTTTTCTAATTTATATGTGACACATATTGAACTGCTTTTGATTTCCATTGGAAACTGCTATGGGAAAAAATTCAACCTTTGGAACTCATTTGGAATGATTCAACATTTATTTGCGAAATATACTTTGAAAGCATAGAAATCGATGTTTTTACTGTAATAATCTACTGGAAAACGCCAAAAATCGCGTTGTCACATTTCAAATCGGCCCCAAAAATACGATTTTAGCTACAAGGAAAATAGAATAATTATTATTTAAACTCATTCGAGGAACATTTTCGAGTTCCGTTTCCATTTACTGACTTACGATTATTTTTAAACTGCTTATACATTGTTATCGCATACGAGGATCGTTTGATGTGTCCATGACTTTTTGAATTTCCCACTTAATTAATATTAAAACAACAATATTTCACTTAGTTGTATATCTATTAATAAACAACTGTAAAATTTTGAGCAAGTTCCCTCGTTTAGCTTGCGTTTGACAGACATTGAAAGTAGACAACCTTGCGAATTTTAACAATAACAGAAAAAGGGAATTTCTCTTGCTAACTAAATATTATTTTTGCGCAAAAAAAATGTCACTGAAGCCTTGGAAATACTTTGTAAATACTAGGGAAACTCTGCGGTATTAATTTCAATGGTGAAGAAGTAGTTCACTGAATTCCGTTGTGGTCGTACCACCTCAAGTGACGTCGAACGTTCAAGACACCCGAAAGAGGTCGCTACGCTAGAAATCGTGAATAAAATCCATGGAATTATACTGGGCGATTAAATAATCAGTTTGTGAGATGACTGATAATGTAGGTATCTCAAATGTGCGGATACATCACATTTTACATGAATACTTGGACAGGAAAAAGCTATTCGCGCGATGTGATCCGCGATTTTGGGCAGAGAGTGATTAACTTAACTAGTAAACTCTTAATTCTTGATAACTAGAAGCGGAAATATACTACTGTACAGAATTTTACGGGTTCAGTTATTTTCAATGAATTTAAATTTTTTAGTTGAATCGATCGCGTTTAGTATTTTGCATCATCATCCGTAGTAACTTTCCTTGGAAATGGTGATAATTCCTAGAAAGTCGTAATTAAATGAATTTTTTGCTTGCATTTCCACTAATTAAAATGCTCGTTGACCTCTCTATTGTTTCATGTTCCGTTGCATTACAACCTGTTCTTGCTGTGCCGTTTTCTTTTTTCTTACGCCTTAACATTGTTTATCGTTTGATATCTATTCACGGCGGTACATATCTTGCGGAAGTCGTCCCCATGTATATATACTGTAGATAGTGTAAATATAAAGGCGACTGACGAAGTATATAAGAGTTGTGATAATTTAAAACTTATCGGGGGGGTCACATATGAGAAATATTAGTGGCAGGGCCCTGAAGAAGCTGGGATTCGTCCAGCATATTGTGGGAAGATTTTCGGATTATATAGTAAAAGACAGGTGCTTTTTGCACTCGTCCGGCCACGCCTTGAATATGCATCGAATATATGGGATTCGTTGCAGGAAGACTTAATCCGTGAAATCAACAAAATACAAAGAAACTTTTCCTCTGTACGATGCATGACTTTAATGTATGCCTCGCAAATTTCGTTAGAGCATTTCCTTTCTATGAGTAAACGGCTGGTGTCCTAACACCGTCCCACACACGACTTATGTTGATGCATTAAAATTATGATAAAGCACAAAGCACAAATTATTATACTCTTACGAGCAAAATAGATATCACCCATACCCTTAAACGTATTATTTACGTTCACCGGTGATTTTTCAGAGACGTTTAAGTGGGGTGAAATAGCCGTCCATCGTGCTTTCTATAGTTAAGGTAAAATCAGAAAGCGAGGCCAATAGAATTACAAATAGATTTATTTCGGCATGATTATTCAAAAGTTATTTAAAACTTGAAGAAATGGATGATACCCACTCGCTCAAATGAATTATCAGTGGCGGCGCGTGCTTATACGCATGTTAGCAACTGCACTCCCAAAGATGAATGAATTATATACTGTATGAATATAAAACTGTGTGTTCCTTTGCAAAGGAAAAGATAAAAATCCTGTCCACACAGACATGGGATATGAAGCTCCAAACGCTACAGCAATCTCCTTGGAGAATTCACCGCTCTACGAGTGTGCGATTCTATGGCATTGCACCGGCCCAGAGTGGTCCCAATCGCCAATCTAGCGGGACAAAAGTCAGTTTTGCAACTTTTAAAAATAAAGCCGCCGTAGGTGTAGAGCTATCAGCAAGTAAATTCTTCATCATGATTGTTAACTTTTACAACATTTATATAAGTTATAACAATGTTATGAATAAATTTACCACCTGTTTTTAAGGCAAAGTATAAAAAATTTGAACACTATGATTATTATCGATCCAATTACCGTAATTTTTCTTAACCTAGGGTAATGAAAATGATTTCAAATACAAATGTATCTGGTTATTCAATGAGAATTGTAGTTATTACGAATAGGAGTTTTGCTCATCGGATATTTGACAGTAATTAGCCAAAGGAGCACGAGGATACAACTACTGCCACCTTCCCTGCTTATTTTTTCTCCGTGAATGGATCTGTTCAGAAATAAATGTGTAGATAGAGACATTTTAATGACTTTAGTCTTTTAAAAATTCAATATGAACTTTTTCTTGATTCATACGCAAAGATAATATTGAGAGCAAGAATGTCTCATTTAAAAATGAGAGGGAGAGGAAGATTACTTCGGACTCGAAGCCTCCCAGATGTTCACCGCAAATACCGCGCATAGACATGCTCGGCTAAGGAGCCACGTATTTTCTTAAATATAAAGGGTGGGTCTAAATACGAATCTTCAGACGGGAAAAACATCGTCATGGAGCCCGAAAGAAAACACTCCGAATGCCCAACGTGTGCGTGGACGTGAGTTTCCTCAGTTCATTCTATTCGTAAATCTTAATTCCGATTGGGCTTATGTTCCAAAAGTTTGACTACAACTGCGGTTGCTCAATGGCGTCCGCGATAGTCTTCGTCGGCTCTTGGTGCCGTGAGGGCAAAGGATGCAGGTGGCTTCATGTGCCAACCTTCCAAGTTTTCGCATACTACTAAAACGAAAGTACCGACATAACTGCGGCGAAGAGGGATCGTGTTCATGTGGAGGCTAGGGTGTAGGCTTCCCAACATGTGGGCTCGGGTTCAAATGCTGGTTGTGTTAAAGAATTTTCAGATTCCTACACGAGTATTGCGCGGAGGACATTTCAAGCGCAACACTACGTCCGTCGGATGGGACGTTAAGCCGTGGTCCTCTTGACACATTTCGTTAAGAGCACTCTAACGCCGACGCCGGGTTTTTCGCCAACCTTCCTTCCATACTCTTCCTTCATAATTCACGTTTGAAAAACAACGTTATCAGTGCGTATGGATCGAGGAATGATACATCTACATCTACATCTACTTAATACCCTGCGAGCCACCTCTAGGGTGTTTGGCAGGGGGTGATCAATCACCAGCATGCAGCATGCATTTGGACTCCCACATGCACACCACACCGTCCAAAAAACGTCCCGTATAATAACAAACTATACTACTATATGCTGTTAGAAATAGAATATAGAATAGAAATTCAGAAACATGCATTAAGTTTTACATAGGTTAGTAGCCTACACTACAAGTCATGCAATTTATTTACGAGTTCTATTGCTGCCGTTATAATCTCTTATTGATCGTGGAAAAAATGACATTCGGAATCTGTCTGTTCTGCAATCTATCTCTCTTATTTTATTTATATAATCTGCTCTTCCGTAGTACGTTGGCGTCCGCAAGATATGGTTAACTTCGTCAGAAAAGACACTGCTCTTGAATTTATCTAAAAGGTTTAGTCTATTTTTCAATCTACGGTCCGACAGAGATTCCCATCCGAGTTTATCTAAGAGGTCAGTTACACTAACAAGACTATCGTATCGACCTTTCACATACCTGGCAGCTCTTCTTTGCACGCGTTCTAACTCTGTTATTAAGCCTTTTTCCTGAGGGTCCCAAACACTGGCAGCGTATTCCAAATGTGGTCTAACGAGGGAAAAGTAGCTAATTTCTCTCACTTTGTCGTCGCACTTTCCTAATATTCTTTTAACAAAACCCATTTTACGATTAGCTTGACCGGTTATTTCTCGAATGTGTTTATTCCACGATAGATCATTATTGAGTCTAACCCCTAGATATTTCACGGATTCAACTGCCTTTAATTGGGTGCCCCGAATGATATAGTTACGCTGTAGGGAGTTATTCTTCTTCCAGAAATTCATTACGACGCATTTTTCCAAATTTAATTCTAACTGCCAAGCATTGCACCAAGCTTGGATAGCAGCAAGGTCATTCGTTAGTTCATTTATATCTTTGCTGGAACGGATTTCTCTGTAAACTACAGCGTCGTCTGCAAATAATCGTAACTTACTCTGCACTACTTCGCCAATGTCGTTTACATAAATACTCTACACTAGTTATGTAAACTCTATGGTCGTTTATATAAAGAAGGAATAGGAGTGGGCCAATGACACTACCCTGAGGAACGCCAGAAGTGACTTTAACCCCATTGGAGACTGCACCGTCTAATACTACTCTTTGGACGCGGTCACTCAAAATTTCTCTAATCCAGGAAATGACATCTTCGTCTAGACCATAAGATTTCAGTTTTACTATTAACTTTCCGTGGGGTACTTTATCAAATGCCTTTTTGAAATCAAGAAAAATCGCGTCTACTGGAATGTTGTCTTCCCCGGAGACTAAAATATCGTGGGCGAAAAGCGCTAACTGAGTTTCGCACGATCTGCTTTTCCTGAATCCATGTTGAGTTCCCATTAATAAGTTTTGCGCGTCTAGGTGTTTCATTACCGAGCTGACTACGATGTGTTCAAGGACTTTACAAGAGATGGACGTTAAAGATATCGGCCTGTAATTAGATGGCTGTTCCTTGTCTCCACTTTTAAATATTGGCGTTGCATTAGCGATTTTCCAGTCATTAGGTACTTCGTGTTGCTTGATGGATTTACTGAATATTAACTGCAAGTAAGGGGCAATTTCTGAGGCTAGTTCTTTACATACGCGAGCAGGGATTTCGTCTGGACCAGGTGATTTATTTGGACTAAGCGATTTCAATATATTTTCTATTCCGAGCGTACTAATGTCAATAGCTGGCATCTTATGTATACAGGGATTGTCATCGGTCTCGGGTGAGTTTTCGGAAGGCTCCGTGAACTCGCTCTTGAAGTAGGAATTTAATAAATTGGCTTTATCGTGACTGCTTGTCAACACATCTCCATTGTCGTTTCTCAGGGAACATACGGTAGATCGTTTACCTTGAACTTCCCTAACATATGACCAAAATGCTTTTGGGTTATCCTGTAACTGCTCTATTAGTGTTTTTCTTTTAAAATTCGTGAACGCATTCCTGAACGCTTCCTTCGTGGCGGCTTTAGTCACCCTATATTTTTTAATTATTAGCTCGCGTTCATTAGCGGATAAATCCGTGCTGACTTTTTTCATTTTAGCATGACACGCTCTCTGTCGCCTCAATGACCTTCTCACTTCCGCGTCGTACCATCTCGGTTCGCTGCCTTCTTTTACTGTTTTACTAGGGATGTAGCTATTTATTCCCGAAGTTACGAGCGAAAGAAAAGCTTTCCAAGTTTTCTCTACATTTAACTTTAATACTGATTCTTGAAACTCAGGGAAAGCATTTTTCAGATGACTCTTAAACCCATTAAAAAATCAGCTCTTTTAAAAATGAAAACTTTACGCTCTTTTTTTAAGTTTACAGCGGTATTTAGAGAAAATTTGCAGTCACTACCCTATGGTCACTTATTCCTTCGACAGTGCCAACGTTTATTACCTGATGTGGTATATTTGTCGCTAATAAATCAAGAATATTTTCTCCTCTGTTTGGTGCGGATGCTATTTGAAACAATGAATTAGATGTAAAAGTGTCTAATAAAGCCTCGCAGATCACTTTATCCCTCCCACCAGGAATGAAGCTATAAGTCTCCCAATCTATAGAAGGTACGTTGAAATCTCCACCCACAATCAAGTTTCTTTCAGGATACTTGGATGCTACGCTGTTTATTTGATTTTGAAAATCCAACATTGACGTTATATCTGAGTTAGGTGGTCTGTAATACGAACATAATAAAATAGTTTTGAACTTTGGACATTTAATTAAACACCACACAGATTCAACGCTGGTCTCAGTTACGGTTATCGCTTGGCTGACGATTGAATTCTTTACAGCTATAAAAACTCCGCCCCCAACTCGATTAATTCTATCTTTCCAATAAACAGTGAACGATTTTGGGAAGATCTCATTGTCTGAATCATCATCTGCTAGCCAACTTTCTGTTCCAAAAATGACGTTACACTTCGTACTATGAATTAAATGGTGGAATTCGGGAATCTTATTTCTTAAACTACGGCAATTAACCACAGCCACGATTAAAAGTTCGGAAGTAGTATTATTGCGATTCGGGAATGATTCTGATTTGCTTTTGTCGAATAGACTATTCACAGGCTCTATACCGCTGATAAATGGAAATGCATGTCTTATTGTCTCACTATCAAAATGACTTGAGCCTGGACTGCCTTTGAACGTATTGCTCGACTGACGCTTCTCGTGCTTAAATGTAATACCTGAAACGCTGATTTTTCTTTCTACTTCTCTATTCTCATTTCTGGAAGAATTTTTGTTTGTGAAAAGTTTTGAACTTACCCCTTTATTTTTTAACCCACTAATATATCTACACTCTGCCCTACTCTCTACTCTAAAAAAGACCTACAGTGCTCAAATATGCACTCGCTACACGACTAGCCGACTCGGCCGTGTAATGGACTCCCGAACGGTTCAGAGGGATCCGACACGATCGGATTGCCGGCCTAAGGTCCACGCACAGTACCTCATAAGATAGCAGTAGGTGAGAAAAGGTCTTGTTGGGTGAATCCAGTATATCTGAAGAGGCGGACGATGGGCGAGTACAATCATTTCCATATAGATTTGGAAAATGAACCGCCAAAGTTTTTTGAAAATAGTGGAACACAGGGTTGAACGGGGGCCGGGGCATAAGGGGGTTTTGGTTTTTCTTGCGACTAGTAGGTGCTGTCAACTATCATAGAGTATTCAAAATAGATAAACTTGTTATTGCTCATCCTCTGCAGCCATGTCAGTTTAGTTAACTGAGCGTTAACATGTGAACTAGAGTTGTGTGAATTTCTGCCGTTTTTTTCTCCGTTGTTTTGGAGTGTATGAACTGACTTGTGACGGTTGTGAAACCAAATATATTGGCCAGAATAGGAGGAGTTTTAGAGAACATAGACAATGTTTCGTAAATAATGACGACTCATCAGGAATTGCAAGACATTTGAATGACGAACACGATTGGTGCAATTTTGATGCAAAAATTTTACATGTACATGACAAGGGGCGGAAACTGGATTTCTTAGAACAGTTTGAAATTGTGAGTTGCCCCGCTGATTTTAAATTATGTAACGACCATATGTTCCCATTCCAATCACCCCTGCTGAACATTACCCTACCTTCAACCCATCGCCCATTAACGTCATCAGTAACCTCGGAATGAACACACCCCATCCCCCCTGTTCCTCCGCCCTCCTACAAAACCTATAAAAAGGCTGTCACCCAAGGCTATAGCCATATAGACCATAGGCATATATGTATGTACCTTGACAATGGCACAAGTTGCCGAAACTATGGCCGGTGAAAATAAAAAAGTGTGGAAACAGACAAGTTGTTTTAATAAGCTGAATACATTTAAGTATATCCTAAGGATAAAATACAATAATTAGTAGAGTTTTCTGTTACTTAGGAACCACCGGTACCAGAAGAGTAGCATTTAATATTCCATTGATTTCCCACTTTCATTAATGTGTAATATTTCCACATTTTTATTTTATGAACTAATATGGAGGCCATGTGTTGAAGTCAATATTATGAAGCAAGAAATAATAGAATAGAAATGAAACAGTTTTACAACGCCATATTTAAAGTATACTTAGATATGGGAGTGAAAAATGGAGAAAAATGTCAGTGATGAAAACATAGCCTGTGAAATGGACTTTCTCAGAGTGTATGAGGAAAACATCTAGGCTCTATATAGTGAGAGGTGAGAGAATTTAAGAAATAATGAAAATGACAACAAACACCCAGGAAAAAATCAAGTCAAAACGACTGCAATGGTGAGGAATTGCTCAGAGAATGACTTAAGAAAGAAAGTCTTCTGCACCATCATAAAATTGAAATGTTATGAAAGGAGAAGAGAGCCTGACTTACAGAGATGCAGAATAGTCAAAGCCATGGCGGAGAGAAACCTGAAAATAGAAGATATGGAAAAGCGATGGGCCTCAAAATTGGATGCAATAAATTGTAAGCAAGCAAACTAAAGATGGAAATATATACCAATGTACATACTGCTTGCAGGGTAAGTAAAAAAAACAAAGGAATCTTACCAAATGCAGTGCAGGCATTGTCGTTCAAACTCCCCCCAGACCTTTGGACAATGGCGAGGAAAAGATATCCCACTAGAAGGCTGATTATATGGCACATCAAACACTTCCCATGTAAATTTCTTAATTCAGATGTGGTGGCATAGATAGCCAGGGAAATAATGAGGAAGACGATTGAGACGATTATTCCAAGAGGATAAATAGAATAGCGAATGGTGTCACAAATTTCTTCAGACTCATCTAATCCCAAAGGATCAAAGCACACGTAGGGAAGGTAAAGGTCATAATTCTCAACATATTCCAGACAGTAGTGCGATGTGTCCAACCCAAACTCTTTTGACTTTGGCATTTCCAAAGTTCCGTCCGTGGTATTTATATAAAACTCATCTCCTGGATAAAACTGGGGATTAAGAAGGTAGCCCATGCAATAATTGCCGTATATGATGCTGAATTGGCCTAATTCAATCACATCTGATTCTTTATCGGCACTTGTTCTTGGGCGGAACCAATCCCGACTTGATTGGGATTCTCGATGGGAAACACACTCTAAAGTGAGTTTATCCATTGCATGATCCCAGGGGCAGCACTTGCGCAGACAAGGCTTGATCACTTTGCATGGACATGCATATAGGCTGGTCGTTCCATTTTGGTTCTCTGCCCAATGTGTGCCGGGAGGGAACAATTGGTTTGCGTCAACATCCTTGATGGTCCCATTGCTGAAGAAGATTGCCTGCCGGATATCGGTCCTTTGCCACGGAGGGCAGAGGTCATGGGTGGTGACGGTCAGGAAAGGTGCAATGGCTATGAGCGTAGCTAAGATACAGATGACTGAAGGGCAGTGGACCATGGCGCCTGCAACTGGACATAGATGATAAAAATTATCAGACTTTGTATGCCATTTATTCTGAAGAGAAGCTCACTATCAAATACATTAACTGGGCATCGTATGGGGCACTTCCCAGATAGCACAGGAATTTAACGTATCTGGATACAAGTGTTGACCATCAAGATACTAGAAATCGTGCTTAGGAAGTTAGTGAAAAGGTTTTGTTTCTATATTTCCTTTAATGACGAAAGATATATATTAAACTGATACAAGAGGACTGGAAAATTCATATGCATCGATAAAATTGTATCATATATGGCTTAATTTCCTAAAAACTCATGAATTATCATAGGACACACTGGTATCTAGTTCGTACATGGATAATGATATGCCCTTTGTACAAGATTCATATCCAGTCTGGGATTAGCTGCCCTCCCTTCTTCCTCTCACCTCGCAACCACTCAAGATGCAGGTGCTCTTTCTTATTTCGCTCCACCTCCCCACCAATCATCAACAAATCTTCCTCTTCTCCCTGCTGCAAATCCTTTAATGTCATATACTATCCTGCAATTTCTGCCCTGCCTACTACATTGGAGAATGCATCACGCCAATCTATATCCCAATGAACAACCACTGCCACTCCATCCCGTACATGGCACCGAGTCCTATGGTAATAGATACCTCTTAGTCAAAAACTCATACAACCATAACAACACCGGATATCCTACGGATATCCATTTCAGGTCCGCTATGTCCTATCTAGGTCCGCCGGCAATCAGGATATCCGTCGGATCTCCCACGGATATCCGAAGCCTGATGATCCGATAAATGACCGAATGGGATGATCATAGGATATTCTGTTACAGAACTATAACATTAATATATAATTGTAATAATTATTGCATTCAGATTTGCACAATACTAATGCAAATACACTATATCCATTGATGAAAACTAACTGAATACAAATAGCAACTCTGAATGCAAAAATTATTCAAATTGGCAATCGTTTTTCCTGCAAGTTTTGGTTTTCGCTCATTATTACTATGGGTTTTCTTTCGAATGCAAGCACCTATAGTTTGGAATTGGTGATTATTACATTTACAAATTTCCTCTACAATGACAATTATTAACTTTTTCGTTGAAACCATTATATTACGTACTTATGTAAAAGTAACGGATTAAAAATCGTATTTCGAAACTTGCGCCATATAACGACCGGCGGCCATCTTATATAACATCTGACTTACAACGCCCACAGCAGCCCACAGCCATCGCCACTAAATTTTTGTACACATTCGTAGGTACTGTATTTTTGACTTTGTGAATTTAGCTGTGCTGTAAAATCTTATTTTACAAGCAAATTTACGTTGACGTACGCCATGGAAGAGGAAAATTATCCCTTTTTCGCAGTGGAGACTGGCAAAAAGGGATTGGAAGAATACCGTTTCACGCACCATGAAATCAACGCCGGATAAAGTTTTTGTATACCGATTTCCGGAAGAAGTACGAAGAGATTTGAAGAAGATGCCTTTGTCAGCATTGTCCCATCTACTGTTTACTGGCCATTTAAATGTAAGTAAACGGAAAATGTTTCTCTATTCTATAGTAAACCACCGAACTTGTTTGTATTTAGCCTTTCAGGACTAATTTATTTCTCTGTGTAATTAATATTTTGTATGATCTTTGCGTGATAAAGATACGATCCATTCAGACCGATTAAGTTTAAATATCAGTTCTCGCAGTAGAATAAATTTTTTAGCTGTTCTTTATGGCATTAAAGTATTATTCTCTATCTCAATGAACTCGTATATGAAGGGTTTTTCTTCCAAATAAATAACTATTGAGAATATGTCGAAGAATTATGGTAATAAATGAGCAGTTCAGGACATAGCCATCAATTAAGTCTCTCCGATCATTATCATTTAGGTATTGATTTGCGTTT